>NC_067476.1:127588999-128788999 GCF_947179515.1 Apodemus sylvaticus
AGGCCATGTGAAGCATGTTTAAAAGCCAAACTCTAGGAGCAAAGAGCCCGACAGCGGCGTCTAGAGTGGACTATTGGGAGATACTGACCAATAAGGACTCTGCTTTTGTTAGATGGGATGAGCACATTCTGGAGATCTATTTTACACAGCACATATTTTACATTTGAAAATTGTGAGATGTTCTTACTCACTCTGCCCTCACTGAAAGTATGTCTCTGAGGCAACAAATGTGTTGATTAGCTGAATGTAATTGCTTCGCAGTATATGTGTGTGTGTATGTAATATACTGTGAGTTTCACAATGATGGTTCAAAAAGCAGGTGTACACTGTGTTCTGCATAAATGGCCCAGGTACTTATACATATTAGTCCCTCAAAATTACAACTGCAAATAGCCTTAGTTCCCAGGAACTGTGAACTCACTGGTACACACACACATGCACACACACATACACACACACATGTATATATATCACAATGTCATGCTATACATTGTATATGAGATTAATATGAACTGTATCTTAGTAAAATTAGAGGAAATGAAAATTAAAGTAGTCAAATTATTAGACTTTAAGCTTCAGATTTAATATTTCATTCACATAATTTGAGTTGGGGAAGCAACAAAGTGGTTTAAAAGAGCCACTTTTCACAGAGCTCTGCATTTGAACTCAAAGGCAGTCCCCAGTTACTAGCAAGATGCCTGTAGTACAGTCCTTAATCATGTATGGAATGGCTCCTTCTGCTGCTGTAGACTTCTCATCTAGGGCTCATGGAGGTATCTGCTGTGGGTGGGCAAAGAAAGGCTCCCGCCTAGGGCTTTGGAAAAGTCCTCCCGTCTAGGACTTTGGAAATGTCCTCCCGTCTAGGGCTTTGGAAATGTCCTCCCGTCTAGGGCTTTCTGATGGAGAGATTTCCTTTTAGGGGCACAAGCCTAAGAGACTCTGCCTACTCCAACACAAGAGAAGTCTTGGCTTGCCCTAGACGCCATGTCAGTTTTTGTTAGGAAGAATTCGGTGGTGTTGTGTGATAATCGATGCCTATATGATCACTGTCCTACTAGTTCCTGGCATATAGCGACTACATTTCAGGGGCACTGGGGGAATCTGGTTCTAACATGACCTTTGCCCCTGCCTCCTGACAACTTTATGTTTCTTGAGTGACAACATCTGAGTAGAGCTTCTAACTCCCATGGGACTTCCTGGGAGCAGCCTTTGCTCTAGTAACATGGTTCTTGGTGGGTTCCTGCATAGCCTGAGGGTGGGGGCTGCTTGCCAGGGAAATAAACTCTGTGATTAGAAGATTGAGACTTTCAACCAAATCCCATATGCACACTACTGGGTAGCGGAGGGAGATGAGGGTTGAGTTGACTTTCATGTCCACAGATTCAATTAGCTTTTGTAATTAAACTTCCATGGAAATTCTGAAGATCCAAGCTGGGTATGTGGCTCAACTGTGCTTGCCTGGGGTGCATGATCCCCAAATCCAATCTCCAGATCCCCAGAACTACACCGATGACTTGTGGCGCACACCTGAAGTCAGCACGCAGACGATGGAGGCAGAAGCAGCACCCTCTGCTACACACTGATTCGGAGGCCCATCGAGGAATGCATGAGAAACTGTCTCAAAAAACTAAACTAAACCAGCCGGATGCAGTGGCAAAGGCCTTTACTCCCAGCACTTGAGAGGTAGAAGCAGTCGGGTCCCTGGGTTTGAGGCCAACCTGGTCTGCAGAGGACAGGGTTCTGAAATACTCATGAGTAGGGGTATGTCTCATAAGACAGCATGGATGCAGTACACCTCTTCCCACACACCTCAGTTAGCATCTCTTCAGTTTCAGTGGGAGGTCACTCTGTATCCTTTGTGATGTGCTTTACGAGTGGATTGAACACACAAACTCCGAGCTTCCCAAGCAAACCCAAGGAGGCGTGGGGAAGGGGCGTTTAACAGTGGAAGTCCCACATCTGCATCTGAGTCGGTTGATCAGCAGCCTAAGTGACAACCCAACTTGCACTGGTATCCGAAGTAGAGGCAGTCTGAGGGAGGGAGCACTTAACCTGTGGATTTGACACTATCTGCCTGTAGACTGTGTCGGAGTTGGGGGAATGAATGGCCGGCTAGAGTCTACTGGAGAACTACTTGTGTGGCGGCCGCCCCCTCCCATCTCAAGTACTGTGTTGGACAATGTATGAACAAACACTGGGCTTCCCTGTGTAAGACATCTTTGTTGGTTCCATTTACCTTCTCCCCATTTCATCACCAGTAAAATGCAGACTACAAGCTTACCTGTCTGGGTCTTCAGATTTAAGAAGAGGGTGCCTGATACACAGGAGGTTATTAACTAGGGGTCTTCATGGAGGTGAGTTCAATTAATGTCACATAATTTTATTACAGACATATCACACAGTACAACTGATTTGTGATGCTTGCTGAAGCTCATGGACCCATGACACACCTGGCCAAGGTTCAATGTTCTCTTAACAGGGCAGGGTAAAGCCAAGCCATCTATTAAGATGTGTGACTGCCACCTTAGGGTAAGGGGGGTTCTACACAGACTATTGCTGAAGTTAAAGCTTCCTAGGGTGGACACTGACAGCAATGTGGTTTCCTTGGTTCAGATTCACTTTCTTTATGTTCTAATTTCAAGACACTGGAAATAAGCATAACATAGACTACAGACTGCTAGACAGGATCCTGAGGGGCCCTCCGCAAGTGGAGATATGATTGCTAAATTCAGGACTGCTCACACTAGAGCAGAGGCTGAGCAGTTGATCACAGCCCTGGGTTCTACTTCTCTAACCCTTCAAAAACAAAAAACAAAAAAAGATTGCTCTCTTTGGACCTCCTGAATAGCGAGTGTCAAGGTGTTAGAGATAAGGAGAAGGCATTCCACTGTTTATACACAGGAGTCACTACCAATGTATGTCTCTATAGACATGTACACTGTAATTTCCTTTAGGAAACTCCCATTCTTTGTTTTGTTTGTTTGGTTTTTTGGTTTTTTTTTTCTCTGTGTAGCCCTGACTGTCCTAGAACTATTTCTGTAGACCAGGCTGACCTGGAACTCAGAGTCATCCTTCTGCCTCTGCATCCTGAGTCCTGAGATTAAAGGGATACACCACCACCTCATACTCCCAAATCTCAATGTCCTGAGACATAAAGACAAAGCACCACAGCAGGTCTTGTTAAACCCAACAAGACTTGGCTGCCATCATCATGACAGCTCTCTAACATCTTCCTGGGAACTGAGGGTATTTGCAGCTGTAGCTTTGAGGGATTAATCTGTGTCAGTACCTGGCTAATTTACGAAGCACACAGCGTGGGCCTGCTCTTTGAACCATCACTGGCAAAGAAGAGGCAAACCAGAAGACTCTTTTCTTTGAACCTGTTAACCCTTGAATTTTTGTGGTTAGGCCAGAGGAATTAACTGTCTACACCACCACCCCCCTTGTTGGCCACACCCAGGCCCAGCTTTTGTCTCTCTTTGGGACATGCACACCATCATTACTAGAAAGTGTACACTCAGCTGAACTCTGCACACCAACTTAATATTGAAGATCCTTTTTTAAAAAAAATATTATTTTATCTTTATTTCATGGTTGTTGATGTTTTGCCTGAATTTATATCTGTATGAGGGTGTAGGATTCCCTGGAATTAGAGTTACAGATAGTTGTAAGCTGCCATGTGGACGCTGGGAATTGAACTCAGGACCTCTGGAAGAGCAGTCAGCACTCTTAACTGCCAAGCCATTTCTCCAGCCCAATATTGAAGATCGTTATATACTTCTACTGTTGTCTTGTGGACATGTCCTTCACCACACAGCACCCCTACCTCCACCCGCCATAAGACTTTGGTATCTTGGGGACAGGGGCAAGGTCCAAGCTGATCAGGATACAAAAAACCATCAACAAATGGCTGTGAACTGTTTACATTAGAATAGATTATCAAGTCAATAAACCTGTAACCCTGGCTGCTGGAAGGTGTTGGCAGGAGGATGGGTTCAAGCAAGATACCGCATAGTAAGTTTGAGACCAGGTCAGGCTACGTGAGACCCAAATAATAAACAAGGACTGGGATGATGGCTCAGTCGGCTCCCAGCACCCACACGGTGGTTTATAACCATCCGTAAACTCCAGCTGCAGGAGATCTGATGCCCTCTTCTGATCTCTGAGGGTACTGGGCATGCATATGATACCCATACAACACAAAGCAGGCAACACACTCATAAACACAGACAATACAGTAAAATAAATCTTTTTAAAATAGTGGTTGAGTGGGGAGCCAGGAAAGGGGAAATCATTTGAAATATAAATAAAAAATATATCGAATAAAAAAAATTGAAAAAAAAAAAACAGTGGTTGAGTTCAAGGCCAGTCAGAGATATGTAGTGGACACTATCTTAAAAGCAAAAGCAAAAATGGGGGAGGGAATTGAGGAAGACATCTGACATTAACCTCCCTGCCCCATCTGTATGAATACATACACAAGTGTACACTATATACACATGTATCGACTTTAGCAGCAGCAACAACAACAACATATAAATGAGATCATTTGTTCTAGGAAGGCCAAAGGAAGACAGCCGGGTGGGAGGGCCTCCGAGCACTGGTCATGGGCTGCGGAGATGATGAGGCAGCTAAGAGCTTCTGCTGCTTCTGTTGAAACCTGGCTGTGGAGAGGGAGGGAATCAGGTGAATCAGAGACATGCTGAAGTGTGGTGACCATTCAAGTAGGGGTGGAGAGAGGATCGGGCCAGGAGATAGCTATGGTATCATCTTGTGAGGGTAAGGAGACCTTGTCTTGATTCTGAGTCTCATTTACTGAGGAATATTTAGTGTCTAATATAGTGTGGGACAGAGAGAAGGTGATCAGTAAATGTTTGGACTGGATAAGAAGAAAAATGAAAAAAAGAAAAAGAAAGAAAAAAGCCTTCAGTCTCTCTCTCTCTCTTTTAAAACTAAGATTGAGAAGAATTTTTTTTAAAAAAGCAGTAAGTGAGACAATTAAAGACTGTATCAATCCCTGACAAGCCGTGGTTAATATTTATTGAGTAAATACCATGCGTTCAGATAGTCAAACCACATGGCCTCATAAAATCCTCTCGTGATTTACGGAACCTACCTGAGTTAAAGAAGCCTCTCAATGTGCCAGCATTTACCCCGGGGCAGCCAAGTATTCCACCGGATGCCTTAGCTGCTGCCATTGGCACGCTCACCCTAGCACTCACTTCAGTCTTGGGCCAGATTTCCTGTCAGACTTTCCTGTCCTTCTTCTAACAGTGATGTGCATACTGGAGGAACTCAACCCAAGGCCATCTCCTCGATTACCTCTCTCTGCCAGTGGAAGAATTCCTGCACAGATAAGCACAGGTTCTGTATTCCAGTGGCTTTGTCTGATACTATGTTGTGTCTGTACTGCCCATGTTCTGGATCAGTGCAGTATGGTTACATGCATGTCCTGATGCCTAAGGCTATTTCACCATGGTAACGCTCATCCCACCCCAATTTCCTGCCTTCCTTTTGTTAATACTGTAAGCAAATAGTAGTTGGCAAAAGTGGCCGGGCAGTGGTAGCACAGCACAAAGTAACCACCCAGAGGCGCTGAGCTCAAGCTCCGAGAACCCAGGACAGCATGCTCTCCCACTTCCCTGAATGAGTGGTTGCAGTGACTTATCTGTGGTTCACTTTAGTGTAGGAAATTAGTGTGGAATTATAGCTGTGGTTGCCCCATGTTCTTCAGCAATATCACTAGTTATATACTACAATTAAAAGTTTCCGGCAGGACGTGGTAGTACATTCCTTTAATTCCAGCATTTGGGAGGCAGAGACAGGTGGATCTCTGAGTTCAAGGCCAGCCTAGTCTACAGAGTGAGTTTCAGGACATCCAAGGCTACACAGAGAAATCCTGTATTGAAAAACAAAAACAAAACAAGTTTCTATTCATAGGTATTTGGAAAATTGAAATGTCAGCAGATTCCTCAGAGTCGTTGGCTATCCATAGCACCAGAGGAGAGTTGGATAACTGGACCCTAAAGGTTGAAGAATCAGCCTGCTGGAGAAAAAGCACAAGGCACAGAAGTAATCACTGTGTGTAGGGCGACCCCTGCTGTTCAAAGTGCAGAAGCAGGTAAGAGAACCAAGCCAGGGACCATGTGGCCCAAAGGTTCTCAACCTTCCTAATGCTGTGACCACAAGATTATTTTCGTTGCTGCTTCATAATTGTAATATTGCTATGGCTATGAATCATAATGTAAATATCTGTGCTTCCCAATGGTCTTAGGTGACCTCTGTGAAAAGTCGTTTGACTCCATCAAGGGATCACAATGCACAGGTTGAGAAATCCTGAATGGAAGCTCTCAACTCAAAGAACAAAGAATCACGGTTCAGGGCAGAGGGAGGCTCAGTGGTGCAGGGCAGAGGGAGGCTCAGTGGTTCAGGCACTTGGCTGCCAAGTCTGTGACCTTTCTTTCAGTCCAAATGGTGGAAAGAGAGAACTGAATTCCTGCTCGTTGTCCTCCGACCACCACACAAAATAAACAAACAAATGTGTGAGGGTTGGAGAGGAGGGGAGAAAGAGGGACTCTTCTAGCCCAAAGTTACAGGTTATAGATGCAGAGGCTGAGGCTCACAGGTGAACCCCAAGAGTCCAACACCCTGTCTGCTTTCACTCAGAAAGTTCAGCCTTGAAGAAGAAGCTAGATTCCCTGATGTGGACCTTCCGCTGAGGGAGACGGAACTCCTAATTCTAATCTCCTTTGCCTTTGTAAAAATTAGCAAGTACTCATTATGAGTCCATGACCTTTAAATCAGTGTCTTCAAAACATTTAAAGTTATATTTATTTATTTGTGTGTTTGGAGTGGCTTATGAGGACCAGAGGACAACTTTTGGGAGAAAGGTCTTTTCTACCCTGTTGTCCAGTGAATCGACTCAAGTCATCAAGCCTGGCAGCAAATGCCTCTATGCAGTGAACCATCCTGTCCCAACTTTCCTTTTTTTGGGCAGTGTGCGTGCGTGTGTGCATGTGTGCATGCGCGAATGCTGAAGCTGGAGGTTAACACTGGGTATCTTCCTTCATCATTTCCACCCTGTCCACTGAGGCAAGATCTCTCAGTCAGCATGGGGCTGGCTGATTCAGCTGGTCTACTGAGCCAGTTCCACACATGGCTGTCTCTGCTTCCTGAGTGCAGGGATTACAGGGGTCACCATGTCTGTCTGACTTTTCTGTAGCTGCTGGGATCTGAACTCAGGCTGTTGTGCTTAAGTGAGCACGTTTTCCACTGAGCCATTTCCCTAGTCCTGAAAAATGTATTATTATAAAAACATTATTATCAAAGATAATGCCTCTCCCATTTAATTGTACTCATCTCCTCTAGCCTCTGGCTAAGATTTTGAAATGTGTGCTGAAGATAGAATGTGAGTTTAAATATGAAAAGAGAAATATTAAACTGCCAAAAAGAATCCTGCTCATTAAAATGCCATGAGAGAAGAAAAATAAAACAGAAATGTTTCATACAGGAGGCTAGGAGTGGGACAACTCCCCTAACCCCAGGCTGGGACTGTACTAGACAGATGAAGATGTTGCAAAACACACTATCAGATCAATTGCGAAAGCAGAATTTGAAGTAGGCTGGTAAAAAGTATCGTCAGCATTCTGGTTTCTGCTGTTGCTTGCTGTGCTCATGTAATAAAGTTTTCATTTTTAGGAAATACTTGCTTGGTTCATTTAAATACCTGTGGTAAGCACACAACTTACCCTCAAACACGTCAGAGAAAAGTATGGATGTATGTGTGTGGAGAGAAAGCAGAAGAAGTGTAGAAGAAGCTTGACTGCCTGGGCACATTGACAGTGTCCAGTGTAGGCACGGTATGGCTTCTTTGTCCCACTTTGCAGCTTACTTTGTTAACCTTGAATTACTTCTAAATAAATGCTCTAAAGTAGATGAATGTAGCAACCCTGTGTAGTCCCAGGTCTCAGAAGGCTGAGGCAGGAAGATCTCACATACAGTGCCAGTCTGGGCTACATATTGACACACTGTCTCAAAAGTACAAATCCTATAATTTAGTGTTCTGCTTGTGTGTGAGAGAGAGTGTCAGATGCCCTGGAACTGGTCCTACAGACAGTTGTGAGCTGCCATATGTGTGCTGGGAATTGAACCTGGATCCTTTGGAAGAACATCCAGTGCGCTCTGAACTACTAAGACATCTCTGCAGTCCCTATTTTTTTTTCCAAAAGGGTTTCTCTGTGTATCCATGGCTGTCCAGGAATTTGCTTTGTAGACTAGACTGGCCTTGAACTCAGAGAGATCTTCCTGCCTCTGTCTTCTGAATGACAGGATTAAAGGTGTGCACCACACTGCCTGGCTAAGGAACTAAAGTTTATTAAAAAATATTTTTCCAATTAAAAAAATAACCATTTTATGGTATAAAAATTGTGTGTGTTTGTGAATGTATATGGTATGTGTGCTTGTGCTTGTGCTTGTGTGCGTGAGTGCATACGCGCGCGCGTGTGCGTGTGTGTGTGTTTGTGTGTGTGTGTGTGTGTTTGTGTGTGTGTGTGTTTGTGTGTGTGTACACACGTGCATGCTCATAGAGGCCAAAGGTGTGTCACATTCCCCTGGAACTGCAAATGGTGGTGATGTCTGCTTTCGCTGTGGTGATCAAATTTCAGTCCTCTGTAAGAAAAGTATGCTGAGCCATCTATCTAACCCTGTATATTATTGTAAAAATTAGCCCACCTTGTGGCATGTTTTGTTAAGCAAATCATGCACTATAAAAAAAATGAGCTTGTGAGCCAATTAAGGAAAGATGAGGCTGGAAGGTGAGCTGGGGCTTAGGTGAAGTTCCTGTAAGTCCTACCTAACCTAGTCATGCCTGGGTATTTGTTTCTGTTATTTTATTTCCCAACTTGCATTAAGAACTTCCTTAAATTTTTTTCCATTAATAAAACCATTTAACGCAGTGAACTTGATATCAGAATTATGGCTTTTATGAAAATTATTCTTGTGCTTTTCTCTTTTTTCTTTTCTATATTCTTTGTTTACATTCCAAATGATTTCCCCTTTCCCAGTTCCCCCCTCCCCATATGTCCCATAAACCTTCTTCTCTCCATCCATTCTCCAATCACCTCCCTCCTTTTTCTCTGTCCTTATATTCCCCTACAATGCTGGATCAAGCCTTTCCAGGATCAGGGCCCTCTCCTTACTTCTTCCTGGGAGTCATTTGTTATGCTAATTGTGCTTTGGGTATTCAGAGCTTCTGGGCTAATTAATATCCACTTATCAGAGATTGCATTCCATGTGTATTCTTTTGAGATTGGGTTACCTCACTTAGGATGATATTTTCCACAGCCTTCATAGTTTTTACGTGAAGTCCAGAGGCACTGCCCTCAACTCTGAAAACTGCTATGCTGTGCACAGCTCTGCTCATTCTGATCCCGCTCTTGCCCACAGCTCAGGATGACTGCACGACCACTACTCATGGCAGACACGGGAAGATCACGGCCAGCCTGAGGAGTACAGGAAATGACTACCAGCCGGCCTAGCCAAGAAAGCCCAGGTTTCTCTGGGGTGAGGTGGCCAAGTTGGTCTAATCGTAGGGTTTCAGTTTATTTTTCCCTGAACTTTGGAGAGGAGACAGTCAAGCTGGGACAAACTCATCAAAGTTTTTCAAAGCTTCCATAGACTTAAGAGACTACAAGGATGTAAAATTCCTGGGTTTAATAGCCCTTCAGTGTTCTAGGTCCTTCTGGGCAACTTAGAGATTCAAAAGAAAAATGTAAAATGAAAGCTGCTCATTCTCAGAGCTTTTGCCTAAAATATATATCGTATTGGCTTCAAACCCTTGCAAGTTCCCAGCCCACGGCAGGCTGGAAGACCTTGAGAATCCCCCAAAGTGCTGTTCATCCACTTAGTAACAATTAAGCATCTACGGGTCACCATTTAGGCTGCAGATGGCATCGGATGAGGAAATCTCTGCAGGGGTCACTGGGGAATGTAGTTCCTCAGGCAGAGGCAGGAGGTTTTATGTTTAATGTGTTTTATGAACGCGATTTTAGGAAGGAGAGGGCTTTCAGGTGGCGCTGCAACCACTCTCCAGCTAAGAAAAGCATGTGGCCCAGAAACGAACAGATCAGAGGTCAATGGGAGTGCCCGCCTTTCAAGTACAGTTGGTGTTGCGGGGCATGCTGGGAGGCACGGTTACTGCTCCTGGAGGCCTCTGGGTAATGTAGTCCTGGAGCCTGCTGGGCACGGGGTAGGTGATGCTCCCTAGCTGGAGGCTGGTGCAGCCCCTTGTTCTTTTTGAGTGCTACTGAGTAGCACTCAGTAGTGTGCTTTCTTGTGAGTGTAGGTATGCATCTCTGAGGGAGTTGTGTCAGCTTCAGCTGTGAACCCCAGGGATAGATGGATGCAAGGCTTGGCCCTTCTGTGTTAGGGTTCTTGTGGGTGGGGACAGGTTCAGCATTGGTTGAAATCCCAGCATTAGTAGAGATCTCTCATGCTCTAAGTCCCCATGTAGGTGAGGCTTGAATGAGGAGACTTTAAAGGGTTTGATACTTACTAGGTGGCGGGGTGGGACTGCCTCTGAATTTTTTGACGGTTTGGGGAGCTGGTGGTCTTTGGGTCCTATCACCCCTCCTCTTTGCTGAGGTGTGGTGACCACCACTCGCCCTATCCAGATAAGTCCGGGTTTCACTGGATGACGTGGCTATGTTGGCCTGGTCTTAGGTAATCAATTTAGTGCCTCCTTCCCCCAAGTTAGGGCCTTGGAGAAGAGGCGGTCAAGCTGGGGCCCATTCCTCAAGGTTTTGGTTTTTTGAGACATGGTTTCTTTGTGTAGCCCTGACAGTCCTGAAATTTGCTCTGTAACAAGGCTGACTTTGAACTCAGAGATCCACCTACCTCTGTCTCCACATACCTGGGACTAAAGGTGTATGCCACCACCTCCCATCCTCAAGGTTTTCAAAGCATCCAAAGACTTAGTGACTGCAAGAAGTCTAGGATTTTAGATTGAATTTTAATGTTTTATTATGGAGAAGTTTCAAACAGCCAGAAAGATAAAAAAATCCAAATATCTATCATATCACCCAGATTCAACGTTTGCCACCATGTGACTAATCATGATTCATCTTAAAGCAGACACACTGGGAATCCTTACAAGCCTAAGAACTCTGGTCTTCACAGCCATGCTTTCCCAAGCTGTCACTGCAAAGTTTTGTCACCTTAGCCTGATCTCATTGTGTCTCTAGTCTCATGTGTAAAATGATAGTAGCATCAACTTTGAGTTGTTGTAAGAGTAGAACAAAAAGTGCCTGCCAGGAACAGACTGTAGATTTTTTTTTTAAAGATTTATTTATTTATTTTATGTATATGAGCACATTGTTGCTATCTTCAGACACACCAGAAGAGAACATCAGATCCCATTACAGATGGTTGTGAGCCACCATGTGGTTGCTGGGATTTGAACTCAGGACCTCTGGAAAAGCAGTCAGTGCTCTTAACCCCTGAGTCATCTCTCCAGCCCTAGAATGCTCTCAAATCTCATTACTGCTGGCAGAGTGGATCATTCTACATCTCCCATCAGCAGTGTGTCAGGGAAGGCTGACTTCTTAGACTACATCCCAGCTTCCTTTCTAGGAAACTACCCACAGTTCATCTGGTCTGGTCTTCAGTGCCTTTAAGGACAAAGAAGCATACTGCCCTGTTGGAGTGTGAGGATTTCCAAGGGCTTTTGTTGTTGTGCTTGTGCTTCTGGTGACCCCTGGCTGCCTAGAGTACCTCCTCCTGGGGAAAGAGAACACGCTGGGGCTCCTGACAGCCCAGCTCCAGGTGAAGCCCATTCCCTTTTACACCCTGAACCAGGACTACGTTTCCTTTGCTCTCTTTGGACATCTTGATGTTGTAGTGTCCCACTGGGGGTCAGAACCCCAGCTGGTTCCTCTAGGAAGAGCTCCTTGTTTTAAGGGGGACAGTTTTTGCGTAAATAGTCAGCCAGGTGTGCTCACTTACTGCACCGTTCCCCTGCGTTCTACTTCAGCCCCGTTTAGCCTGTTCAGTCCCAGGGATCGGCAGGAGCCAGCCCTTGTTCATCCTCATTTACTGTTTGTCCTGCCGGAATCGTTTTATGGAATTTTTAGTTATTTTCCTGGCACATAACTTCAGTAGACATTTCTAACACTGTGCATGTGTGTGTGTGTGTGTGTGTGTGTGTGTGTGTGTGTGCATGCGCGCACACACACACACAAACACACACAAACACACGATTTTATTTTAAAAGATACACAACTTTAATGTGTACAATTTCATCGCTACACCCAGCAACATGAGTAACTTGTCAATATGATTTAATATTCAATCCATAAGGACTCTTCCTCCATTGTTTGAAGAAGTCTGCTTTTTGTTGTTCCTGTAATACCGGTGATTAAAGGCTGGCCTTATCTGGAAAGGCGTGCTGGCTTTGTCTTTCTGGCCCCTCCTCCTGTTTCAATGAGCCTTGCTGATCGGTGTTTCACAGCTCGATCTGCTGACACAGCTGGCTTTCTGCGCTTGCTTTGCTCTAGTGTTCTTTCCAGACCCACTTTGTGCTTGGTCGGCTGCGGCACTTTCCACTCCGACATCTGCTCACTTAGCTCCCTGAGTTCTAATCGTCTCTTCTGCCACTTTCACACTGCAGCAGGGATCTTTCATGTGTATACACCAGGATACTTCCTTGTCAAGGATCTGATCTGATTGGATCCTGCTCTTTCGTAGATTTGCCCCCGTCCTGTGGTAATTCTCCAGAGGGGAGCAGGGGCCTAGCAACTCCATTTTAGGTTCAGACTCCAAACCTTGAGGTCATCCCTGATTTTTTCTTGGTTTTTACAAGTTTTCTACAGCAGCCGAGTCTGAGATTGAATGACGTGTAACCCCTGCTGCTTCCGCTGAGGTTTGTGTCCCCATTGTTGACGAAGGATCGTTGTCATCTCTTGTCCTCTTGTTCTCTTATCTCCTCTCTCCCCTCCAAGACGGAAACCACAAGGATCTTTTGAGCTATAAACCAAATTACTCCATCCACTGGAAGTCTCCCAGTGGCTTCTCATCCTAATTAAAGTTAAAACCAGTATTGTATAAGGCTGGGTCTCACTGCGCCATATTTACTTTTGGACTTCATCTCTGCTGCTCCATCCAGTCCCGCAGCATTAGCTGCATCTGCTGTCCTTTACCTTGCCAGCCTGTCTCTCTTGTATCAGGGCCCTTGTCCTGGCTCTCCTGGTCTGAGATACTTCCTCACTCACATCCTTCAGATTCTGGGACCTTACAGAGGTCTCTCTAATCACCCTATTGAAAATTCCAGAGCCCCCGCCATGTTTGTTACTACTTACTTCCCTTAAGTGCTTATTCATGTCTGTTTGTTAAAACGTTTTCTTCATTTATTCAGCTGTAGTCATCTAAGCATTATAAAGATGATATTCTCAATATCTTTTGTGCTTTAGTGGGTTCACTTAAAGACTGGGGCCAGCAAGGACCCCTGGTTTCACCCTCTCCATATAGCATGTAGTACCTGGCCCCTCGCCCCTGTGTGTTCTCTCCAAGAGAGTAGTTGGAACTTCATACATGGTATCTTAGGATTCCCAAGAGTGAAAGCTGTCTATCATTCTTCAGATGTAAGCTTGCCATACAGTATTACCCACATCACATCTATTAGTCAAAACAGAGGCAACCAAAACCCAGTATTTAAAGCTGCAATACTTTGAACAGCAGAAAACATAGTGATAATGTCATATTGTAACCCCAAAGATAAGATAAGGACCCATCTGGACAAAAATAAATAATTGAATTCAATAAACAGGACAGCTATTCTTACAGAGTTCTAATTAGTGAATTTAGGATGGAAAAGGGAAGGAGAGCATGGTCATTTTGTAAATACCATAATAATAACCGGTGTGGATAGGCTTCATAATGTGTGGTTAAATAGGTGAGTGGAGGTTTGAAGAGACACAGGATACTGGTGTCATCGCCACATCTCCCTCAGCAGTGGGAATGGTACTGCCGTTCACACCAGTGAACCCATACCTGCACAAGTCACTGCTCCTCATGCGTGGCAGATACATTCAGAATAGCATGGTGGACCATGCTATCTTTTTTGGAGGAGCCACTGTACTATTTTGGGGCTGTACCATTTTATATTTCCTCCTGTGATGTGCAGTGGTCGAGTTGGGATTTTGAGAACTCTTGCCTGAAGGCTAGTTTCTTTTGTTCACTGTTCCGTGTTCTTCCAAGACTGCTGGGTTTTCTAGTGGAGTTCAGAGGCTGATTTCCTCGCCTGTCTCATACAACTTTCATAGTTGATTTAGGTCAGTCATATGTTTTGTCGTGTTTTGTAAAAGGAATTATAAATTTTTGCTAGCCTGTATAAAAGATATGCAATCCATGCATTTTACTTACAAGCTGTAAGTATAGACTGGGTAAGTTTTAAAGCTATATTAACTTATCTCCAGACATCTGTCCCTTGTCACCTGCTGTTTCTCTTGCAAAGCACTATCTCCTCTCATGGTGGCTTCTTCTTCCTTTGGTCTCTTCTCTTCTTCCTTCTCTACCTGCAACTCCCAGCCAGGTAACTAAAAACCCACCTGCCTCTATTTACTGCCCAATCACAGGCTTTAGCCTTTTATTGACCTTTTATTAACTTGGGGAGCAAGGTTACATAGCATCAATTGATATCTGTGAGGATCTCCAGGATCAGGGGCAACCACATCTTGGGGGCCAGTATTTAGCATTTGAATACATAATAACAGACTAACCTCATTGTCTTGTTGGTGCCTACTGGAGTCCAGCTCCTGTCCTGTCTGAATGGTGGCACCTGCAGGCACCACTCAGTGTCCCTTTGTGCTTAGCCCAGGATCAGTTATTTACCTAGTAATGAACAATGCACCACACAGTTCTTCAGTGTAGAACAGTGTCAGTGTTCTTTTGTTCCTCTTCAAACTGTCTGCTGCCTGTGAGTGACTTCACAGTAAAGAACAGGAAGGACCAGGCATCTCTCCCCCATCATAGACAACAATTGGATTGCTGGAATAGGTCAGGCTTACCTATTTTGAAAGACTTTTAGCTCCAGCCTACAGCGTCCATGGGTAGGCATGAATAACATAACATGTCAGGTGCTTTCAGCTCTCTGTCCCCTTGCCCTCATGGCCAGCAGCCTTGGGCCTGTTAACGGAGCAGCTTACACATGGCTGTTGGAGCCACAGTGGACAATAAAATGTTTTATCCAGGTATCAAGGATATGTGTTCTGGTTGTTGCTACTGATCTCATCTCTATGAGCTGAAGTGGCTAGGTAACACTTGAAATGAAAAGGTAGAGCAATTTGGAAACTGATTTAGGCAAACAGGAATGAGTCACCAACACTGAAGATAGGCTGATTGAAATGAAGTCTGTGGACCATGAAACATGTTACAGAAAATAAACAGAGCCTTAGGGAGCTGTGGAACTCCAGGAAAACCAGTGTTCACTTGTGAGGTTATCAGCTGTCTTGTTTGGTTTTTGGTTTTTGGGATAGGGTCTTACTAAGTAGCGGTGGCTGGCCTGGAATTCTTTATGTAAACCATATTGGCCTCAGATCTCACAGAGATCCACCTACCTCTGCCTCCCAGGTACTGGGTCTAATAGTGTGTGCCACCACACTTGGCCACTTGAGGGATTATCAAAAGGGGAAAAGGAGAGGCATATAAAGAAATAATGGCCCCGCCTTTGATCAGTGACACAAAATATGAACAGTCAGGAAGCTCCTCAAAGTACAAGGTACGATAACTTGGAGATCTACAGCAGGACACATTGTAAGGAAAGGATTAAACCAAAGACTTCAGAGACGGTTTTGAAAACAGCAAGAAGAAAGCAACTCTGAATGCATAGGGTCTTAAAGGAGACTGTCGGCAGATGCCTCATCATGTGTCTCAGAGGCCAGGAAGCACTGGATTGGGATTTTGTTGTCATTACAGAGTGTCAGGATGGACATCAGTAAACCAACTAATCTAACAGACACACCCAACGAAACCCAAGACGTGCCCTCTCAGGTGCATACGGAGCCTTTCAACATAAACTATATAGTACACCACAAATTATCAGTAGTCTTAGAAAGGTGTGTGTATTCAAAGACTTTCTACCCACAGTGAAATAAAGCTGTAAACCAGCAGCAGAAGGAAAATCAAAAAATTCCTCACATACCAGGAAATGAAATAATATATTATTCAAAGGAATGTGTGGAAGAGGAAATCACAAGGACATGAGGAACTTCTAGAGACAGTTGAAGACAAAACAAATTCTATGGTGGAGTCAAAGTTAACAGTTTTATGCAGAGTGCTTCCATTTAAGAAGATAAGGGTCTTGAATGGAGCTCAGCTGACAATGTTTCTCTAGCCTGCAAGTAGCTCTGCGTTGACCCTTGGCACCACATAAACCCAGGTATGGTGGCTCAAGCCTGTGACTCCAGCCTGTGTGGCCCAGCAGGAATATCAGAAGTTCAGATATGCAGCAAATTTGAAGCTGGTCTTGGCTCCTTGAGACCCTGTCTTTAAAGAGACAGAGAGAAAGAAGTGTCTAGGGGAGCAATCTAGTTTTACTTTTAGAGAGCTGGAGGAAAAAAACCTAAGTTCAAAGGTAGTAAACAAAAAAAAATTAAATATTAGAATAAAAGCAAGTGTAGTAGAGAAGCTGTGCACACCAGTGTCTCCAGTACTTGGAGGCAGGAGGTTTGCTTTAAATTTGAGGTTAGCCTGGGCTACACAGCAAGGCTACAAACAAACAAAAAGAAAAGAATAAAGAGAAAGAAAAAAATAATAAAAAAAGAAAAGAAAATCAAACTTAAAAGTTCTCCAAAACAAAAAATTTATAAACCTGTGTAATTGATTGATTTAAAATGTAAATTATTCAAATCAGAAATAAAAAATGAAATAGACATTTAAAGTATTAACAGTATCATAAACTGTACATGAACTGAAGAGACATGAGGTATCCCAGCTCGCACTCCCTGTCCCTGTGCTGAGCCATAGTGACTAGAACTCCCTTCCCCTGCCACACCCCTCCCCCAACCCCTCCCCCACCCCACCTCCCACCTCCCACCCTGAAAGTTTTTTCCCAGCTGCTGTGTGGTTCTGCCACAAGTCTGAACAAACGCCATCAGGTTTGAAGGACATCACTCACTCCTTTATCCCCTCCCCAATTATGTAACCCCAAAGCTCGAGGACCCCAGCTGTACTGGCTAGTTTTGTGTGTCAACTTGACACAGGCTGGAGTTATCACGGAGAAAGGAGCTTCAGTTGGGGAAGTGCCTCCATGAGATCCAGCTGTGGGGCATTTTCTCAATTAGTGATCAGGTGGTGAGGGCCCCTTGTGGGTGGTTCCACCTTTGGGCTGGTGCTCTTGGGTTCTATAAGAGAGCAGGCTGAGCAAGCCAGGGGAAGCAAGCCAGTAAGAAACATCCCTCCATGGCCTCTGTATCAGCTCCTGCTTCCTGACCTGCTTGAGTTCCAGTCCTGACTTCCTTTAGTGATGAACTGCAACATGGAAGTGTAAGCTCAATAAACCCTTTCCTCCCCAACTTGCTTCTTGGTCATGATGTTTGTGCAGGAATAGAAACCCTGACTAAGACACCAGCCTAAGCATACTCCTATATATATCTCAAGCTCCTGAACTCAGCATCGCATTCCCAACCTGAGGAACAGGGAAGGCTTGCGGTCCAGGTCAGACGCGTATAATAAAGACTCTCTTTGCTCTTATACCAGACTCGTAATTCCTGGCAGTCTCCTGGGGTTCCCGAGAACTGAGGATAACAACAAATTGGACGAAATAAATGAACAGACCCTGAAGAGGGCACAGTGAAGAAATAGAAACTCAACTATGCCTTGGCACAGTCATTGGATCCTTCTCACTAAGAAGGACCTTTGACCTGTGGCTTCACTGGTGAGTTCTACCAAATAACCCAGAGAAATGCTAATACCAACCCTTGGACTTTACCAGAAATATGGAAGAGAGAAAATTGTGTAAGTTATTCTTTGAAGTCGATATTACTTTTGGTACCCAAACTAGACAAAGTCACTAAAAGAAAACTTCAAGTTTGTTACAGCTGAGGAAGAAAACAAACAACAAAAACAAAAAAAAAACAAAAACAAAAAAACTTCAAGAAAATGCTAACTTAATTGAAAAGCTCATTA
This sequence comes from Apodemus sylvaticus, assembly GCF_947179515.1. Lineage (NCBI taxonomy): Eukaryota > Metazoa > Chordata > Mammalia > Rodentia > Muridae > Apodemus > Apodemus sylvaticus. The sequence continues at coordinate 127,607,177 of NC_067476.1, forward strand.
AAAGAATGGTATATTGAGGGGTTTGATTCTTGAGATGTAAGGATGATGGTTCAACATGAAGAAATCAGCATAGCACATCACATTGATGGTTGAAGAAAAAGCCATGTGGTCTTCCTGCTAGATGCAGAAATGTACTAGACAAAATTAAATCCCTTTATGTGAAAATTAGATTAGAGGCCCTATGAGAAGGTCCCACAGTGTATGTGCCAGGGTGAATGACTGAAGCCCATAACACAGGGACAAGATAAAGATGTCCATTTTTGCACCTGAAGTCAACAGCATATAGGAACTTCTAGCCAGTGAAAAAGAAGCACAAAACATCGATCCCAGAAGAAAACAGTAAAATTAGCTGTTCACAGATGGTGGGATCTTATATGTCAAAGATCCTATAGATTTTATGCATATATATGCCATACACACATCTATGGGAAATAATTTACAGTGGCAACACACACACAAACCAGTTGGAGATCTATAGACTTACAATGAGTAATCCTAAAAGAATTAAGAAAACAGCTGGATTTTAGATAACATGAAGAAGAAGAAGCTACTTAGAACTAAGTATATGGGAACATCACTGGCAGAAGGAAAGAAATTAGGACTTGCAGTATGCCTCTGTGGTAGAGAACCAGTCTAGCATTTATGAGAATCTGAGTTCTGTCTTCAGACCACAAGAGTAAATGAAAAAGAAAGAGGAAGAAAAATTAAAGGAGCCACAAAGTGAGAGATGCCATGTGTTACTATATTGAAAAACTTAAATGCAAACTATTGAAAACTATTCTTCAAGTTCAATGAAGCATCGATCAAAAAAAAGCACAAGAACTTTGTTTTACAGAAATAGAGCTCACCTCAAAGTTCACATGGGGTCTGAAGGACTCTGAGTCCCTGAAGCAATCGGGAAAGGGAACTAAATTGGAAGACTTACATGTATAGATTCCACGAGTTTCCACTACGCAACTCTAATCTGAGTTTCAGTCCTGAAATGGACCAATGAACAAAATAGAAGATCTCAAAATCAATCCTTCCATAGGTGGCCAAATGATTTTCAGCAAGAGTACAAAACTACCCTGTGTGGAAGGGACCACGCACCTCTGTCAGAAAAGAGTGAAGGTGGACACTTAGGTCATACTGTGTGCACAAAGAGAAAAGGAAAGGAGCCTGGGACACAAGCTTGAGAGCCCCACTGTGCACCTCTTAAAAGGGGGCAGGTGCATGCGATCTGGATTTAGTGATTTCCTGTGAATGGTATCAAAAGCTCAGACAAAGGGAAACAATCATTGGGCTTCATTAAAACTTTAAATTTTCTCATCGACAGGAAAGAATACTATATGTAAGTATTTTATATGTCTATGCTATGTGCTGAGTATACATGACTGAGCAGGACAGTCAAGAATATATAAAGAACATACAACAATAGACCCAAACAGAGTTTTCAAAAGGGTGGTGTAAGCATTTTTGTAAAGAAGCCGCAACCTGACCAACATGTTAGTGCTTGTCACTGTAATGTCATACCCGAAGTAATCGACTTACAAACAAAAGGCTGTATTCTGGCTCATGGTTTGGGAGGTTCTAGTAAGTGGTGGCCCTCTTGCTTTGGGCCTGTGGTAAGGCAGAAAAGGATCATGGGAATGCATGAAAGAGCAAAACTGCTTACATGGAAAATCAGGGGCCAGAGAGTAATGATATGGGCCATGGTCTCCCAGTTCTATCTGAGGACACACTCCCATTGGCCCCATTTCTTAAAGGTTCTGCTACCTCCCGGTATTGCCATTCTGGGTGCCAAGCCTTTAATCCATGATTCTTTAAAGGGTACCTGGACCACACACTTGCCAACCAATAAGCATATAAAAAGTATCATTAGTAACCAGTAGAGAGGTACAAGTGAAGAGCACAGGAACTACACTTTATCCCCATGTGCATGATTAAAAGGGGGTGGGACATGGGGAGGTGGCTCACTTACCCTAGTGACTGCTGTGCAACAGGAACATCTGAGTTTAGATGCCGAGTACTGCAATAGGTACAGCATGCATCTGTGAGCCCAGCACTGGTAGGAGGGACCTAGGAGGAGCCCTGGAGCTCATTGGTCAACCAGCCTAGCAGGTGAAGGAGCTCTAGGCTCATCAGAAGACCCTGTCTCAAAACCATCAGGAGAGTAGGCTGAGTGTGGGGGCACACCTGCAATCCCAGCACTCCAGAAGTAGAGGCAGGTGGATCTCTGTGAGTTCGAGGCCAACTTGGCCTTTATAGTGAATTCTAGGCTAGCTAAGGTTATGTCATGAGAGCTTGTCATATAAATAAATAAGTAAATAAATATTTTTCTGGCTTCCATATTCATGCATGCCCCATGTACACTCCCCCCCTCGTGTGTGTGTGTGTGTGTGTGTGTGTGTGTGATTAGAAAGGATGTGGAGAAGCTAGAGCCCTTGTACAATGCTAATGTCCCACTGTGGACACAGAGTTACCATTTGATGTAATTAACTCTACCTGGCATGCTCTCAAAAGAACTGGCGGTAAGAACCCAGATACTCAGTGGGCATGGCAGTTAATCAGAGTAGCTAGAAGCCATATCCATCAATTCCAGAATAGTGTAACTTCAGAACACAGGCAGGCTTCACAGAGGTGTGAGGAGAGTGCATCACTTCTATGCGATGATCCTGCAATGCACCACACATGGTGTGATTCCCCTTATGGTAGGCACGGGCTAAATATATGTTCCAGATATACAGGGACAGAAAAGGTCTTTAGCAGGGTTGGGAACTGGGAAGTTACTGTTCAGTCCAAGTTTCCACATGTAGGTGCTGAGAATGCTGTGGAGAGGGAAGTGGCGATCAATCGGTGATTGGCAGCACTGGGAACGCCCTCGATGTTGCTCCACCGCATACTTAACATCAAGACAGTTTGTGTATCTTATCGCAGTAAGTTAAACACCTATAAGCTGTTTCGCTCCACTTACGGTTCTTCATTCTGAATAGTCAGCCTCACTTGTCTGTGGTTCAGGTCTTCCTTCTCCCTCTGTCTCTGCCCAGGATGCCCTTGGCTTTGCTCCCACAGGCTTATCCGCAACTCTAATGACTGTTCCTTCCTCAGGTCACCTCTGTTCTAGAAGACCAAGTACCTGGGCTCAGTCTTAGCAAAGCTCTTCACGGTTTGTTCTAAGTAGCAGAGGGAGTCAAGAATGGATCTGGGCACAGGAGAGTTGGGTGGAGATGGGGTTGGGGGGTGTGGGGGGGTGGGAGGTGGGGGTGGGGTGCTAGTGCCATTAGTCAGGTTTCTTGAGTGAGAAAGCTGAACCCTTGGTTTACTACAGAGATGGGCCTGAAACTTGGGTACTGTGGCTCAGATGCCTCTGTGCCTCTGAGGTCAGGAGATGAAGCTGTTGCAGCTGTGTAAGGGCTGAGTTGCAGCGTGTTTAGGCTTTGGTGTTATGGAACTGCACGGATTTCTGATGTCTCAACACTAATAGGCTGTGTAAGACTATTTGGTCTTTTAAATGTTTAAAACTTAGGACGTCCGGGGCCTGGGTAAGTGCCTCCATGGTTATGAGGATGTTGCTCTTGGAGATTCAGTTCCAGCCCCCACATCAACAGGCTTACAAATGCCTGGAACTCCAGCTCCAGGAGCCCAGATGCCTTCTGTGTGTATTCTTTGTGTACACCCACATGTGTGTGCACAGACATAACATCAGTACATACACACAAATAAAAACTAAAAAACCCCACAACTCAGAAAGTCCCTTATGTCTTTGTTTAATTTTTATATATTGGCTTTTCTGCTAGATTTAAAATTCTCAGAACTTAACTATATACTTTTTGAATGTACAAATTAGCCTACCAGGACTTTGAGTGTGTAGATTCATAAATGTTACTGCCTTGGGGATTAGAGACCTCAGAACATACAGCATCAGAGTGGCATCCAAAGCAGGCTCTTGTGTTTCTCACTGTCAGTACTGGGGTAGCCTCTTCTTGTCTCTCACCCTGAGCCACATCAAGGCTGGGTAAGAGAGGGTCCTTTACCCGACATGGAGTAGAACCAGTGTAATCTTGTCTGAGCTCATCGTCCTGCTAATCTCATGTAACTGCTAACCCTCTGCACTGGCCTCTGAAGCTCCACCCTCAGTTTTTGCTTTTGAGTCTATTCCAGAGGCCAAGTCAGATTCCCTTCTCTACCGTATGTAACATGCAGTTTTCTTCTCTGGTGAGCAGGAATTCCATTTTCTTTCTCTTTCTTTCTTTCTTTCTTTCTTTCTTTCTTTCTTTCTTTCTTTCTTTCTTTCTTTCTTTCTTTCTCTCTCTCTCTCTCTCTCTCTCTCTCTCTCTCTCTCTCTCTTTCTTTCTTTCTTTCTTTCTTTCTTTCTTGGATTTGGTTTTTTCGAGACAGGGTTTCTCTGCTCGAAAAACAGCTCTGGCTGTCCTGGAACTCACTCTGTAGACCAGGCTGGCCTCAAACTCAGAAATCTGCCTGTCTCTGCCTCCCAGAGTACTGGGATTACAGGTGTGTGCCATCACCGCCCGGTAGGAATTCCATTTTCAAAACCAAAGCTCATCATTCAGCTGGAGCAAGGGAAAGAGACATGGCAGGAGGAGAGAAAATGTCCACAGGCTGTTGGTCCAGGTGAGTAGCAAAGGCCTGGGGGAACGGGACACGGGGCGGTTAGTGGCCCAGGAGGCTGGAGAGAAACTGGAGTTCTCTTTCTCCCTTTGGCCACCCTTGCAGGCTACTGTCTTCATGTAGGAGCATTCTTCCTGTCTGCTCTCTCTCTCTCTCTCTCATCTATTTTTTTTATTTTAATGAGTACACTGGAGCTATCTTCATACACCCCAGAAGAGGACATTGTATCCCATTACAGATGGTTGTGAGTCATCATGTGGTTGCTGGCTTTTGAACTCAGGACCTCTGGAAGAGCAGTGAGTGTTCTTCAACACTGAGACATCTCTCCAGCCCCCTCTTGTCTCTTTTTCCTTGAAGCCTTTTGGCCTCCTGCTTCTGCCTCCTGAGTGCTGGGATTAAAGTCATGTGCCACCATGCCTGGCTGGATTTTTTGAAATTTAAATTTATATCAGTATTCATTAAATTTGTATAAACTATAAATACAGGACACCTGCAGGTTTAAGATACTTTACAAACTGATTCATCCAATTGACCATATTTTGTGTTCAATCTGACCTCAGACTAAGTAGCCCTGAGTGTACACGGCATGACAGATTCAATGGAAAGAATCATCCAGTGGGAAGCTGAAATTTTGTTTTCATGTTTTTCTATCAGTCCCTATAGATGTTAAAACAATTTTGGAATTGCTTTGATGGAACCATTTTAATTCTGAATTGTATTGACTACAAATAAAAGCTACTTTGTATATACCCACAGAAGTTAGAAGACTCAAGTTGGTGGCCAGAAATAGAAAACAGACTCAGAGAGGAGTTGTGCAATACCATAGACTATACACAGAATAAAGTTGGTTTAAAAAAAAAAAAGCAGCCAGGCTTCAGATACTCCCTAGTAACAGGCCTGAGGTCATGCGGGTCACCTGGTCAGGGTGTTCTGTAGTAGTGGGACTCAGGAGAGATGGGCATCAGGTTGGATCAGTGACTCCTAGTCTGTCATCCACACTTGCAGTGACAATCAGTAGAGCTGCTGACCCCACAGAATTGCACCAAGGTGCTAAAGAGATGGCATAGCAGTTAAGAGTCGCTCTCACTAAGGATCCAGGTTCAGTTCTCAGTACCCCATGACGGTGCACAACCACTGAACTCTACAGACAAGAGGCGCCCATGTGGAACATACACATATATGCAGACACAGCATTCATACATGTACAACTTAATTAAAAAAGAATTACACTGTTACTTATGGGACATTGAGGGATAAAATGGAAGGTAGTCTGCCGTGTAGGAAGAGTTTGGGAATTTCAATGTTAGGACGGGTGTTTATGCTTACTTTAATAAGTAAGACAATTATTCTAATTATGCGAATTGAGTTATTACTGAAAAATGCATTCGGCATAGGCTCGACTAATGTAGTTCTTTGATGGTTCATTGGAAGAGTATTTCGAAGGATTCAGCAAGATCTTGCTGCAGTGGCCCCAATAAAATCTGTAAAACAAAATTTTACAGACTGAGGTGAGAAATGTCTCTTGGGGCTCTCCAGAACACCCTATTCAGAAGCTGAAAATCTCATTTGGCAATTTACTTCCAAGCTCTCCTCCTTCCTAGTAGCTGGGACTAAGAAAAACCAAGCAAATTAAGATGTAAAAAAAAATCCATATTGTAGTAAGCCACTAGCCAGAAAATTCTACAATGCTTTGCTTTAGTTGTTAATGTAATTACATTTACCTCCGAACAGGATATATATGAAGTATAGCTCCAAATAGGGTATAAAAAGTGTAAGACCCCAAAAACTGAGGGTGCCCCAGCACCCCACACCCCGGAAGGCGACACTCAAATCACTCGCGAGAAACGGTCTCGATGCAATGGCATGAGGATTTCTTTATTTCCAGAATTCTGGGTTCCATAGCCATGCACCACGCAGGGTCAGATGACTATGGACCACGAGTACCGAATTGAGACAGCTTTTATAAGTTTACGACAGAGCCCAAGAATCACAAACCAATCATTTCTTAGCATGGAGCGCGAAATGCGAGCCAATTGATTTGTACCACTCCATAGTTTGTAGGCCAATCAGTTTAAATTATCGGAGCCCGCGCTCAGTGAACCAATTAGTTTCCTATAATGTCTACAGCTGCGTGAACTCCTGCTTAGGGGTAATGGCGTAAGTTTACAGAAGCAAGATAAGCTTAGCCCATTTTCAGTTACCCTATGGGGCCAGGATCACCTATTCAAGGCCCTTCTACTAGGTCTAAAAAAAGGGCAGGCTCTGGAATGTGACCTTTTACCTAGTTTCTAACAAAGCGAGATAGCATTTTAAACTACTGATTTCTTGGGGGTCATTAGAATTAGGCTGTATTATTTTCTATCTTTTCAAAAGTATTGATATCAGGCAGTAGAATTTTCCAGGAATCCTAAAATTACAGGTTCCTTTTGTTTTTTAGTCACCCTTGCAGGACAGGTGGATTTGAAAAAATAGGCCCAGACTAGAAGATATTTACATCTGAAGAACCTTATACAATGCCCTTGCTGAACAGGTGGGTGTTGGGCAAGCTAGAAAGAATTTACATTTGAGTTGGTGCAGAGCTCAGAGCTGCCTCAATGGAGGCTTTCGAGGAACTGCTTTTGTTTTGCAGACCTTTCATAGGGAGTCTTTGGCCAAAACAACATCCTTAACTTATCCAGGTGTGATTCAGGATACAGTTTATACGTTTTATTCACGGAGACTCCCCAGTTAGTTCATCGGGCTGGGGCTAGGGGCTGCAGTCGGAGCTGATTGCCGGGTGCGTAGGGCTGCCCCCGGCATGGCACAGAGAAGAATGCGCCGGACTAGGCGGAGGTGCTCCAGGAAGGCTGGGCACAAGTCAGGCGGCCATCATCGCCCAGAGGCTAGGCGTGGGAGCCTTCCTTCCCCAGCTCCCAGGCTAGCGTGACAGCAGGCCACAATGAGGGCCACAATGAGGAAGTAGTTTAACCGCATGCGCGCCAATTGGCCAAGATGATGGGCAAACACCCTGTACTGCCCAGGAAAACTGAAGCTTTGACAGATGAATGCTTAATTTGAGATGTTAATTTGACTAGACCAGGGGATACCCAGAATCACACTCAGATCCAAAAACCACCTATGTGTCTGTGTATCATTTTTGCTGAACCCATGCCTTCCTGGACTAAAAGGATCCTGGTTATCCTGCGGCTGAGTTTGTTCTACAGCAGATCTGTATAATCCCTTACATTGGTTGGTCATTGCCCTCAGCCGCGGTAAGGAAGATACATTGTAACACTTCTTGTCCTAGAGATAACAACGCACAGAATGGTTTTCTGGGATTTGTTTCTTGTTTCCTTTTTAATTTTCAACTGTCATTTGATGTTTGTTGCTTTGGTCTTCCAGAAAAATTAACAAATGGAAATTAACAAATCCCTTTTTGGTTCCTGCTGTTAGACCCACACTGAGGGTTTCCGTGTTGTCGACTGATGTTGACATGCAGTTTTGTTTCTGTAAACAAGCTCTTGCTCTGTAGTCCAGCTGGCCTCAAACTCATGATCCTCCTGTCTCAGCTTACCAGGGTTTTTCCCTCCCTGTTTCCCCTCACTTTTTCTGCCTGCTTGCCCCGCCCACTGTCTCCCAGTGGTTCTAGGGATCAAACCCAAGGCTTTGTGCAAGCTAGACAAACACTTTACCTCTCAGCTATATTTCTAGCCCCTGGGCTTATTTATTTATTTATTTTGCACTGATTTCTGAGGAAACGTTTAAACTAATTATAGAAATTAACAGGACTTATCAGTTTATAAGGGGCATCTTTTATGGAACTAGTGACTTAGGCTGTGGCTGTGCTGTTTCCTGCCGAGGGTTTGCTGCCTTATAGAAATCCTAACAAAGAGGTCCACTGATAAAGTATTTATCAAAGTAGGGAGACCCCAGTTGATGTGTGTCATGCACTTTCTGTTTAACCGTTCTGCCTCTTTTGTAAAATCTTTGTTGGAGTGGGGCATTCATGTGCTATGGTGCACATATGGAGGACAGCTTGTGGCAGTAAGTTCTCTCCAGGTTTGGTGGCAAGCATATCTTGACTTGCTGCACCATCTGGCTACCTACTCTCTCCTCCCTAACCACTCTCCTATGCTGTCTTGCACTAACATTGGGATGATGCTTTCTCAGTCTGGCTGCTTCATCCTCAGCAACATCAGGAGAGACATTTCCACATGGGTCCAAAGCACAGCGGCATAATACACAGCGGACATGGCTTCTGACTGTGTGGTTGTGAGTCAGAGGTAACTGAAGTGGTAACTTGTGTATTGGTATTGGTCTGTGTATGTGGAGGCTTGTGTATTGGTCTGATTCACACATCCGTTAACTGTGGTGCTTTTTATAGCCTCAAGGCTATAGGGCTTATCTGGGTATAGCAGAGGCACAAGATGTAGTGATGGGCAGGAGAGAAAGCCATGTGAAGGAATTCTTGGTTAGGTAGAACTGAAGAACAAGGGTCACCACTAGGTTAGGCAGGACTGTTTGGGCTGTTCCCGCAAGGACTCCATTCTGACTCACTCTTTCCTCTGCGGCACAGGCAAAGCTGGAACTCTGCCCTGGTCCTGTGTGCCCCCCTCCAGATCTTGTCAATCAGAAGTCCCCTGTGCAGCACATGATAAGTGATCGTGCCCCATTGATATTTACATGTCTGTGTGGAAAGTCATGTTGACAAAGGGGACTCACGTCAGGGGGCCATGAAGAAGCAACATCGAGCCTCTGATAAGAGCTACTGTAGAGATAAATCAGAAGGTGGAGAGAGAGAACGGGCCAGGCCTTCATCTGAAGGGACAAAGAAAAGGAGTTTGGGAGCCCTCTCTAGGCCACCCCAAAGGCAGCCAGTCAGCTCTCCTAATGGTGTCAGATGGGTAGAGACGGAGGCCAGCCCGGGAGCACTAAAGAACCAGAGAAGTTGCTGAAGCGAATAGAAATCCTGGCATTTGGAATGGTGAACCGTGAAGAGCGTGGGCTGGGCTACAGCACGATGAAAACCTGCTTAGTCACCAGAGGATCCACTCAAGAGAGAAGCCATCTGTGTGTGGGGTGTGTGAGGGGGACTCCAGTGGAAAGAAGAGTCAGACACCAGGAGGCACACTCCAGGGGAAAAAAACCCATTGTGTGCAAGGAGTACGGGCGACGTTTTAGCTGGAAGTCAACACTCATCATTCACGAGAAGACACACTCCGGTGAGAGGCCTTACATGTGCAGTGAGTGTAGACGTGGTTTTAGTCAGAAGTCACACTTCATCATCCATCAAAGCACACATTCAGGGGAGAAGCCTTATGTGTGCAGGGAGTGTGGTAAAGGCATTAGGCAGAAATCGGCTATTGTTAAGCACAAGAGGAGATGCTTAGAGAAGACCATTGTGAGCAGTGACTGTGGCCTTGGCTTCAGTGACAGGTCAAACCTCATCTCCCACCAAAGGACACACTCAGGGGGAAAGCTTTATGCTTGCAAGCAGCGTGGGCAGTGCTTCAGGCAAAGGACAACCCTTGCCAACCACCAGAGGACTCAAAGGAGAAACCTTGTGTGTGGTGTATGTGGGCACAGCTTTAGCCAGAATTCAACTCTTATTTCTCACAGGAAGATGCACACTGGGGAGAAACCACTGTGTGTGGGGTGTGTGGACATGGCTTTAGTTTAAAATCCCGCCTCAAAAGACACCAGAACATTCACTCAGGGGAGAAGCCTATTGTGTGCAAGGATTGTGGTCGAGGGTTCAGACAGCAGTCAGATTTCATCAGACACCAGAGGACAGAAGCCCATGGTGTGTGAGGAATGTGGATCAGGATTTAGTCAGAAGTCAAACCACATTGCACACCAGAGAACACACTCAGGACAAAAGCCATATGTGTGCCGAGACTGTGGGTGAAACGTTAGTCACCAGGCTGGGCTCATCAGACACAAGAGGAAGCATTCAAGGGAGAGACAGTATACAGGCAGGCAGTGTGGACTAGGCTTTAATAATGAGTCAGTTTTAATCACACATAAGTGGGTACACTTTGAAGACAAGCTTTGTGTGCACAGAGTGTGGCCAAGGCTTTATCCAGAAGTTACGCTTCACCTTACATCAGATGACGCACAAGGGGAGAAGACTTCCACATGGCAAGGCCTGTGGACAAGGCTTTAGGCAAAGGTCTGACCTCATCAGACACAGGAAGATAAAATGTGCCCACCACAAACTTCCCCTCCAGCTCCACTCTGAAGCCTATTTGGGGTGATCTTCTGACCCCTTTATATTCTCTTTGAAAATGAAAATGGTGGAAAGGATTCACTGGCAGAATTCTTACACTCCCATGAAATAGAAAACTGCACTTCGTAAGACTGATGGACAGTCACTCTACTTCCTTTCCAGTCTCAGGTTATGTGACCTTTTGTCTAGCAAACTTTGCCTCTTTACAAATTTGCAACCTGATCTATAATTCTTATTATCTTTTAGGGAATGAACCCATGGGTATCTTGAACTTACTGTTCACAAAAATTCATTGCTTGGAAGGTGAGGGCATAGCTCCAAGACTCTTAAGGCCTTAGAAACATTCTGTGTGGCGCAGCGACCGCATAAAGTGGTTTTAATGAATGTAAAGGCAGTCACTGCATAACATTTTGATACCTAAGCCACAGAATCTTGTTTTGACATTTTTGTGGATGTGGTTTTCTCTATTGAATGTAATTCAGATAAAAGTATAGGAAAACCAATAGAAATACCAACTAGGCAACTGATTTTCTTTTTCATCCATATTCGCTCCAAAAGTTATTTTTACACTAAATATATACATCCAAGTTTTAAAAGGTGGCCCAGAAACACTATTAGGTCTTTCTTTTTCTTTTAAATTTCATGTATTTGGATGTGTTTTGCCTAAGTGTATGCCTGTGTATCACATGTATGCTTGGAGCCCTCTGAGGTCAGAAGAGGGCATCAGATGCCTAGAACTGGAGTTACAGGTGGTTGTGAGCCACACTGGGTGCTGGGAATTGAACCCCATTCTCTGTGATAGCAGCCATTGCACTTAACATAAAGAGTAACTGCCTTGGTCCCCAAATGGCAGTTTCTCATCCAAATTTGTATACTAGGGTTATCTGGATATAATAGCATACTATATTTCCATTACAAACTATTCTTGAAATTAGGACTTTTCATCCCAATCCACCAAGTCTTGTAGGCTTTAGAAAATAATTATACCAGATTTTTTTTTTTAAAAAGTGTATGTGTGTGTGATTTGTAAATTTCCTTATGTTTTTAGGTTTTATAAATTATGTTATATTATTTTACAAACTGTCAAGAAATAAATGGTTCATATCAAACCACTCAAGTGTAAGTTTTGGGGGGACACAAGTGTGTTGTTTCCTCCATGTAATCAAGAAACACATTTATTTAAATAGTGGGGACTTGGGGGAGGAAAAAGCTATTTCTTCCCAGATTTCCTGGAAATGTGGTATTTTCATTTAAATCTGTTCAAGTGTGGAGGCGCATAGGCACTAAATCTTCTGAGATGTGCAGAAATGTAATTTCTTAACAAGTTCACTGAAATCATGGAGAGTTTTTTTGGTTGTTGTTATTACATACTCCTTGCAAGAGTTTTCTTCTAAATGGCAATGAAATTCGGTTTTTCAGTCAAATTGGCTCAAATAGAAAAGTCTTGAGAAATAATTCCTATGCCAGAATTTTCTTCCAGTGTAGCTTAAAAACTCTATAATTCATCCAAATATCTTTACCTGATAGGCATTGAGGTGGGGTGGGGGAATAAACCCTGTTCTACACATGTAGTAAGAAAATACTTGTTGCCGGGCAGTGGTGGTGCACGCCTGTAATCCCAGCACTCTGGGAGGCAGAGGCAGGCAGATTTCTGAGTTCGAGGCCACTCTGGTCTACAGAGTGAGTTCCAGGACAGCCAGGGCTATACAGAGAAACCATGTCTCAAAAAAACAAATCCAAACAACCAAAAAAAAAAAAAAAACAAAAACCCAAAAACCCCAAAAAATTTAAAAAAAAGAAAAAAAGAAAAAAATACTTGTTACATTTTCTAATTTCCTATAAGACATGAGATCTGTGCCATAATTTCTCTACCATGGTTCCTAAACATGATTTTCAAAAGTACAAATTCAGACCAAGATATGTGTGTGTGTGTGTGTGTGTTTCCCCATATCAGGTCTTTGCTAGCCTTTCTTCAAGAAAGTGGCAGAATGCTAATAAGTTTTGTTCAAGATAATTTTTTGGGGGGGTCCAACATGATTTTAAAAGGATGACCTTTCACCTAAACTTGCCAGAAATTAAATTGTGGGCAAAAGTGCATGCCATATTGTCCCCCAAGAATGATTTAAAAAGGTTTATGTCCAAATTTGCCTAGTTTGGGGATGGGACAATCAGCATGAGTTAAATAGCATGGTTTTTACCTCAGACACCATGCCAATGCATCTCTTTAAGATCCATATTCATTCTGATTGTGGTTTTCTTTATTTTTTACCTAATTACTAAAGCTGTTTCTTTGTTTCAGACTAGCCTATAAAAATGGTTATTCATTTATATTGGCTTGGGTTAGGAATTATTTTAGGTATAATCCTGTGACAAATCTTCAAAACTGTTCCAGAACTAGTGTTGAAAATCCAAACTGAGCCACTGCTCACACGTTTAGTTCCTTTATTGCCTCACAGTCCATTGCATAGAGACACACAGGCTGACTGGCATGTACTCTCTCTTCCAAGGCCATAGCAAATACACTCATATTTTATTTTGTTTAACTCCACAGGAATAGGGCTATACTGTTATATACTGCATACACTAAATAGCCTTAGAGCAGATTGTTTTTATTTCCTTGGTTTTAAGGAGTTTAAGGAGAGAAGTGCATAGAAGAAGCAGGTGATGCAATCCTTTTAAAAACAGCAATAACATCATTTCTTGGTATCCTAGGGTAGTTTTAACTCTTAGCCTGACTCAACATAGAATCACCTAGGAAGAGTCTCAGTGAGGGACTGTGTACATCAGGTTGGACTGTGGCATGCATTGGTGGGGAATTGACTATGTGAAATTATGTTGATTTGAGGTTGGAATAGCAAACCCTTTTGGGCAGCCCCATTCCCTGAGCAGGGGACCAGGACTACAGAGAGTGGACAACGTGGTCCTGATTATGGATGAGCCAAGACCCACTCCCTCAAACTCTCCCACATATAAGCTAAGTTGGCTTTGTCAGGATATTTTTATCACGGCAACCAGAAAATAACCTAAGACGCATACAGATCAAAAGATACCTGATACCCTCTGATAGTCTCTGCGAGCACTACGGGAGTGTAGCGCTCACACCTTTTAAAAACCATAATTTTATAAGGAAATAGATACTATTCTTTTTCTGGCCCCACTTGTTCCTCCATGCTTGCTCTGGTCTTATCCTTATTTATTTTTTTTTACATATATGAGTACACCATTGCTCTCTTCAGACACCAGAAGAGAGCATCAGATTCCATTACAGATAGTTGTGAGCCACCAAGTAGCTGCTGGAAATTGAACTCAGGGACTCTGGAAGAGCAGTCGGGTGCTCTTAACTGCCGAGCTATCTCTCTAGCTCCAGAAATAGATACTATTTAACAAAACTAACTAGTTATTTGAAATAGTCCATGCACAGAAACCTTGAGAAAATAGACACTCTAAGGATGTGTAGCTCAGCAGTTTTTACTTCATTTAAATTTTCTGCTGTTTTAGATACTTATAACACACCTGAAATGTTTTATGAAACAATCACTCGTCTGCACAGGATAAACAGTTAATCACTCTGCTGAGATCTGACATGCACAGAAACCTTGAGAAAACAGACACCGTAAGAATGTGTAGTTCAGCAGTTTTTACTTTATTTAAATTTTCTGCTGTTTTAGATTCTTATAGTGCTATAAGAATGAAATGTTTTATGAAACAATCACTTGTCTGCATGGGATAAACACAGGATTAAGCACTCTGCTGAGACCCGAACATCCATCTCAACTATACACATGTGTAGGAGGCAAAACCTGCAGCAACATAACTCTTCTCACAGTGCATAGGCCGATACAACCAAGATATTGATCATTTTAGAAATTTGCTAGCACAGCATGTGCACGTTCCTGTTGAGTACAACCTTCTATCAGACAGTTCATGTTTTCCAGACTTTATAGCTGAGATGTCTGTTTTGCAAAGCTATCCTTTAGGCACATTGATGATTCAAAAGACTATGAAGTGGTTTTTCACAAGTATTTCCTAAGACCCTACCTTGGGCCAGGAGCTATAATTAACGTAAGACTCACAGCCTCAGGCTTGGAGGCTGGGTGTGTAAGCATGCAGGCACAACATTGTACTAATCAGCAGCATTTCATCACTATACCACAATACTGGAAATAACTTACAAACAAAACATTTTGTGTTGGCTCACAGTTTTGGAGTTTCCAGTCTGTGATCATTTGGTTCCATGCCTTTGAGCCTGAGGCAAGGCACTACATCAAACCAGGCCAAAATCATTCACTTCATCACCAGGAAGCAGAAGAGAATGAGGAGATCCCAGAAGCCTCTTCAAAGACACACCTTCAACCACTAAAAGACATCTCACCGGCCCACATTTCTTAAAGGTTTATTCTTGGGACTCCTCTATTCCCACCTGTTTCTCAAAGCTGAACTCAGTGATCAAATCACTTTAAAATGAAAAGGCACCTTCAGGACTTTGGCTGTCAGGAACATGACACAGAAACAACCCATGTGGTCACGTCACTGAAGAATCTTACCGAAGGGAAACAGACCATTTGTCATTTCACAGTATTAGACACAACTAAAAAATCCCACTTACATGTTAACCTTGAGAATATGCAAGGAATCACCAGCTCTTTGCTGTTTGCCATGTGGATGTCTCTGGTAGGCAGGAAGGTGCAGCCTCATTCCCACCAGGGTCCTAATGGCACATGGGACATGAGCTGGCCTAAGTGCCACCTACATGTTAAAAAGATTTACATTCAGTGAATCTGGAATCATGGAAGGCCTGTGTTCAAAGCTGAATTGTCTAGGCAGCTTTCAGACTCTCAGACTTGATGACTCACTTTTGTAGATATTATTTTGGCTCAACAATTTGGGTAACTTGAACTTAATTCAAACCTATAGACTGCATCCTGCCAAAAATGCCAACCAAGAAAATCTACAGCTCCTCCTGGGTTCCTACAATAGATGCAGAGACGTCAGAGATAGAAAGATCCAGACTGGGCCAAAATGGTAACAGATTGAAAACAATGGAGAGCTTTGCCTCATCAGTCACAGGAGACAATGTACCTGCTGGAGAATACCATTTTTGTCTCAACCTAACAAATTCAACTTTGCTAAAGATGGAGGACTCTGGAGGATTACAAGGGGATTAGCCTGTGAAGTTTACTGAGGCCTTCAGGTATGTTATGTGGGGAATGAGATCAAACTGTATTCCAGCATAAGCCAGTGGACTTCATTATGAATTTACCTAACACCAAACAGCAAAGGCTCTAAAGAATGTCCCTTTAGTTGGGCTGTCACCACCAATCAGTTAAGAACTCAATAGGCCTCTGAATCCACTAATGCCCTAGTCAGACAACAGTCTGGAGAAGTATTCTGCTCATCAGATGCTCTTCCCTTGAACCATGCAAACCCATCTTTCAGATGACCACTCTCCATCCTGTCAATGCCTCCTCCATGGCCACTGAGCCTCTCTTTGCTCAACAAGACTTATCATTTTTGGCCTACATACCCTCTTTTGCATGTACTAAGAATGATATTGATGCCATTACCATAACATTCCAACATTGTTAGCTGGTCTGATTTCTCTGTCTTCTCTTGACACTTTCTATCTGTGCTTCCCCAATGCTGTATCTAAGATTGTTTTATGCCAACTCCATAAGTGTGCCAGTGTATTTGGGGGAATAGTTTCAAGGTTTTCAAGGGAAATACAAAGAACAGACAACCAGGCAGAGAATTTGGGGATAAATTGGTCAAGGATTTGTAGAGTGACTTCTGGAAAAAAGTAGCTCTGAGGAATGTGGGATCACAACTACTATTGGGCCACTGATTGTGACCAACTGTTTCACTCATTACACAGAGAGGCAGACAAGGTGGCAGTTACCACCTCTCTCCAAGTAGACTCACATGTACTATTCTATAAATAAAAGGGAGAGATATAGCTACTGTAGGCCCATGAACAATGAGTTTTTTATACAATGTGGAATGTTCTTCAAAGGAGGGGCCTGAGAGCTAGACTCTCTGCTAGACAGTAGAAAACAAAACACCTGTGAAACTGCAGTCACAGAAGCATCTGATAGCACTATCCAGATGTCAACATAGCTATAGGAAGAGACCTCACAAGTCTCTTATAGACAGTGGCTCCCTTTCCTTATGGATGTCCTGAACATCACATCACATCAAGGGTGAGGACATGAGTTGGGGGAAGAGGAACAGTCACTGGGAAACACAATGTCATGCTGAGTGTGGTCTTGCTTTCAGCAGACTTAGCAGAATCTAAGTTACATCAATATTAAACCCATTCCTAGGAACATATTTCTCTCATCCTTGGTAGGAAAAAGCCAGTCTGTAATGCTCTCATCCAAGTAGAATTGTTTTCAGCCATCTGTCTGCTGTGGGTGAGGGGTCACCACGAGGCAGGGAATACTGCTGGGAGGAGGGAGAAGAGTCCAGTACAAGGGAGCACAAGACGGGGTCATCCAGTTCTGAATCCTGGGAAGAGACTTTTCAGATACACTGTTTTCTGCTAAGGAAAGGACATAGCCATTCTGCTATGAATTCTTACACAGTATTTAATTAAGCTATATTATAGGGGAGGATATATACGTGCTATATTTTTATGTTATACACCTTGTGTACACATACATATGTGAGTATATAATGTTGTACCACCTCTACAGAGACATGGCTGGTTCTATGGATGAAGCAGTGGTTGAAGAACCTGGATGAGAAGAACTTTATTATATAGTACTTTATACCTTTTGGCTTTAAACCACAAGTAATTATTATCTATGGAAAGATAATAACCAGGCTGGGAATGTAGCTCAGTTGGTAGAGTACTGACTGGCATGCATGAAGCCTGGGGTTCAGTCTCCTGTACCACATAAAATCCAATGTGGTGGTACAAGTCTGTAATCCCAGCACTTAAGAGGCTGGAAGCAGCAGGATCACAAGTTCAAGGTCACCCTTGGCTACATAACAAGCTCAAGGACAAGACACATGAGACCCTGTTTCAGAAAAAAATTAAAAACCAAATTTCAAAATTATCAATAAAATATTTAAAAAAATCTGGACATGGTGGCACATGCTTTTAATGCCAGTATTTGGGAGGCAGAGACAGATCTCTGTGTGTTTAAGGTAAGCCTGGTCTACATAGCAAATTCTAGGCCAGCCATGTCTAATAGTAGACATTTTTGTCTCAGAAAAAAAAAAAATCCTAACAAAACAGAAAATGAAACACAAAAACGCTAATTTTACCATACTCTAAGGTATATGTGATATTGGGTAGTTATACCAACTAAAAACAAAAAACAAAACATTGGCTTTGTTTGTCACAACCAACCTGTAATCTCAGCTACTTAGGAGGCTGCGGCAGGAAGATCTCACGGTGTTCAAAGCCTGTCTATGCTACAGGGTGAGTTCAAGGCCAGCTTGAGCAACTCTGTGAGATCTTATTTCAAAATAAAGAGAGCTAGGAATATAGCTCAGTGGTACAACACTTGCCTTAGCATCTGCAAGTCCCTAGGTTCAATTTCCTCTCTCTCTCTCTCTCTCTCTCTCTCTCTCTCTCTCTCTCTCTCTCACACACACACACACACACATATACACACACATTCTCTCTTCTCTATCTCCCTCTCTCCTCTCTCTCTCTCTCTCTCTCTCTCTCTCTCTCTCTCTCTCTCTCTCACACACACACACACACACACACACACACACACACACACACACACGCACACTCTTAGGAGTTCTTTTCAACCCGAATTCTTACACTTAAATACACATTCCAAAACCAAGCACAGCTAAAGCTGGGCAGTCTCTTTGCAGCCTCCTGACTCCCTCAGATCTAACTGTCACCTAGGATGTGGTTCCCAGGTGGAGAAAGTTGGTCCTCCAGACCTTGAGTGAACTTAGTGGCAAAGAGTGAAGAGGTGAGGTCATCCCCCATCTCCAGAGCGATGTCATATGCTGTCTGGCCTCTTGTGTTCTTCTTTTGGGTGTTTGCATTGCACCTGCAAAGGAAGTGGAGAAACAATCACTTAGGCATATGACCTCAGAGCTTGACTATTCCTTTCCTAGAGGCCAATGTACCCCATAAAAGTCCCTAAGAAGACACTATGGCTTCAACTCTGAGTGACTCTACCTTGTTGGGGTACACTATGTGAAAATGTGTCTCTGTCTTTCCTCACCTACCTTCTCTGACTGGCTTTAATAAAAATCTGATGGCCAATTAGTTGGGCAGGAAGTAGAGGGTGGGACTTCCTGGGAGGGTGAAAGGAACTCTAGGAAGAAAAAGGGGAAAAATCCCTTCATGTCATCAGGAAACATGGGAGGACACAGACATGACCACAGCTCTGGAAGGTATAGCTAGCCACATGGCTGGATGGGGCTAGGTGGTCAGGTTCACTTAGATGAGCTGGTTGAGAGTCTGCCCAGCTAAGGCTTAACTAGGGTTTTGAAATATTAAAAGGTCTTTCTGTGGTTATATGGGGAAAAACTGATTAAGGAATGATTCCACTTAATTAATTTCCAGCATTAATTAATATATACATATGAACATGATAATCATCCTTTTTATACAACTCTGAGACCTTTTAAAGGGCTGTGTGATTTCAAATATTCGATTGCCTGCCCTAACTGCATCAAAGTCCTATAACCATGTTCAATGAGAGTAACATTCACTGTGCGATAGTGGCCTTCATTGGCAGGGGTAACAGTTCAGAAGGTAGGGCCATTCTGACAACTCTGAATGTCAGTAGAGATGTCACTGGTACCCTCAGTTTTTTTTTTTTAACATACCCCAGTAAAGTGGCGATGCTCTCCCTTCCTTCCAGGCCAAGTAGAGTTGCTTCGTGAAGAGCTGTATTTCTGAAACTGTGGGGAAAATGTTCTGGGTAAATTTCTAGTGTTATCAGCACAATGGGAAGGGATTAAACATGGGTCCTCAGGTTTGGTGATAGGTACCTGCTGAATCATCTTACTGGCCCTAATTCTGGTTTGCTAAGAAACAACTTGCCAAGCCTCTCTGCTACAGAAAAGCAAGATCTCTGGCTGATACCTGAGAGTGGAAGGATGGAGGGAACGGGACAGGGTCCCTGGGTCTACTGAACCCAGCTGCAAGGCAAAGGCCTGCTGAAAGGTTTAAACTCTTTTTTGTTTTTGTTTGTTTGTTTGTTTGTTTTTCTGTTTCTAGATAGGATTCACTATGTATTCTGGCTGTCCTGGAACTCACTCTGTAGACCAGGCTGACCTTGAACTCACAGAGATCCACCTGCCTCTGCCTTCCAAATGCTGGGATCAAAGGCATGTTCAACTATGCCCGGCTCAGGTCTAAACTTTTTAGATGAATATATTTGAGTTAGATTTAGTAGCATTTTACTCTCTGGGGGCAAGTCTACTTTCCTTAACTGGCATCTATTAAAAAGGAAGGTGAAATCTGTGTTTGATTTGAGAGCGTGGCCTCCAGTCTGGCTTTCTTCCCTAAAAGTCTTCCACCCATGTAAGTCAAGCCCTGCTCAGGGCAACCTTGATAATGCAGTGGGAGTGGAGCTATTCCTCTGTGAGGTCAAATGGACAGGCACAATCTCAGTCCTGGGGCTTAGCAGACCTGCAATGGCACATTTTCACCAGTCAGATGGCCTCACATGTGCATCTGTGCCACTGTGGTGTGCTGACGGAACATGTAAGGAAACCAAGGAAGAGTAACTTATTATATGGACAGATTAGTTTCAAACTCTTAGTTGGACTGTTCATGAATCCAGAATTCATTTTACTGAAGAATCATTCAAAAAGTGACTCGTATATTAGGCACAAGACATCATCATGCTTAAGTGCTATGAAAAGTTTGTTTGGATTATATAAAGTATATTATAAAGCAAATAGCATCTCTGGCCACAGTAGGGCACCCTTGGATCCCAGGACTCATAATGCAGAGGCAGGTGAATCTTTGTGAATTCAAGGCCAGCCAGGGCTATACAGTGAGATCTTATTTACAGTCCCCATCCCCAACAGCATCATTTCATGACTAAGAAAAAGCGGCAAAGGTGTGGAAAATGAAGGGTGTGGTAGCATGGTGAATGAAAACCTTCAGACAACTCAAAGTCAACAAGGTTCTATAATGTATATCAAATATTCTGCTATAAAATAAAACTGAAAGGGAGCAGAATTTTCTCATATACGTGTCTTATTGGAAATATATAAATGCTCTCAGAGAAAACATGTAATCCCTGTGTTTTGAGACAGGCTCTTGTTATTGTAGACCTGCCTGGCCTCAGAGTCATGGTCCTCCTGTTTCGGCCTCCTAAGTGCTGAGACTACAGGTATGTACCAACAGACATAGTGACATGTTTTATAAGTACATATAGTTGATTTGAAATAAGAAAACCAAAATGAATATTAGTCAGAAAGAGTATGTTTTGCATAAAAACACAAGAGAAACTGAAACAGGTAACAGAAACAAAGCTATGGGACTTTGCTCCCCCTCCATAGTAGCCAGACATACCCAACAACGCATCTCACCAAACCAGGCTTGAACTTGTCTAAGAATCCAGGAAGCAAGAGGGCTGGGTGCCCGCAGCATCCTCAGACATCTCTACTGTGACAGCTTGTCATAAGTATATATCAAATTTGAAAGCAAGCAAAGAACCAGATAGGGACTGGCTTGTGAGTTGAGCTGGTTCTGAGATTGGACAGTGAATGACTTTACATAGGATGTGTCTTCATCCTCAGATGGGGAAATCTAAGGAGCCAAGAGATGGTGTGGTAACCCCACATGCCAGTTCCTCACCTGTGGTATGGTAACCTGCAGGTACCTGTGCAATGCCTTCTCTTTGCACTGAATTCACGGATGTATTTTCATGATGTCTCGCTTTACTTGGTAAAGTTCTTAACAGTTTGGATCATGACAAAAATTTTGTTCACTATCCCAAGAGTTAAAGATTTGCTAGATTCAGACAAGTTCATGTTGGATGTGGTGGCACACACCTATAATCCAGCATCCAGGAAGCAGAGGCAGAAGGATTGCAAGTTCAAGGCCAGATTAGCCAAGATTAGCAAGCTTTAGGTTGGCCATTTCTACATAAAAATACCCAAAATGATAAAATTAATAGGTTAGCAAATGCATTGTCATTTATAAAACCTAATAAGCTAGGCAACCCAATTGAGTATTTAAAATTTTTAACTCAGTGTTGTGATTTAAAGAAATGTTCCTTGAGGCATTGTTCTAGAAGACTGAAAAACCTTTAGGAGGTAGAGATTCACTAGGGAAGGTCACTGGGGTGGATCTTGATATTTTATAGCCCTGCCCCACTTCCGGTTCCTGAGTGTGTCTTCAACATGACCAGAAAGCCCCTGCTCCTGCCATCATACCTTTCCTGCCTGCTACCAGCTTGGACTCCATCCTCCCAGAACTGTAGGCCCAATTACACCCTTTCTACTGTAAGTTGTTTCTATCAGGGCTTTTTAACCACAGGGACAACAAAGTAATTAAAACACTAGCTTTGAAAAACACCCTACTCAGCCTCGAACTAAGGCTGAAATAGATCAAAGCAGTTCTAAGTGGTTCCTGCTGAACAGGGCACTTGCATGGACTGATTCTACTGCAACAGAACCCTGTGAGCTACACACAGTCACAACAGGGTACTCTATTGTCCTTTCAATGTTTCACTTACGGTCCCCACTGCAGGTCGATGTCTGCTCCTCTCTGAGCGAGGACTGGAATGGCTTCATAGTGTTTATTCACAACAGCCACAATAACAGCAGGTCGACCTTGACTATCACAACAGTTAGGGTCTGCTCCCTGTGGGTCACGGAAAAGCACAAACTTGCCATAAAACCCTGAGTTCAACATTGCCCATCTGCCATCCCGCCATGAACAACAAATGTCCTAGAATGGGATGATGGCATTGAGTTGAGTGTAAGTCACAGGAAAGGAGAATGAGGAATATTATGAACGCGGCTATAATGAACAAGCCCCCAGATGTTTAAGATGTGTCCTCACATCAGGAGGAGCCACCTTTTCATGGTAGGAAAGCAGGCTGAAGGTAAATTTGATCACAGAGCAGGGATGTTGTCTAGCCTCATGGACATTACTTAGACCTACAAGTGCTTGCCTACATCATTCTTTGCTATAAAAAATCGGTAGAGTGTAAATCTCTTCCCTGGTCATTTACCCCATTTACACACAGAGTTTAGTTAACAGGCAGCAGGCACAAACCAGGCTGATCTCTGCAGAGAGGCCCGTGCTGATGGCACTCACTTCATCCAGCAGCTGTTCCAGCACAGACAGTCTTCCTTTCCCTGTGGAGCCAACTTCCTCCAGCAGGAGTTTGTTTTCATGCTGCAGGGCAACAGATTGTGGTCATCTTCATCTTTGTGCATAAGTGTTGTAGAGTCCCAGCCCCAGCATTCAAGGAAAATTCCCCAATCTCCCTCCTTCTCCCAGCTTAGCAGCCACATGGATGGGTGAGTGTTGAGAGAGGGAAAGAGCGTGTGTGTATGTGTGTGTGTGTGTGTGTGTGTGTGTGTGTGTGTGTGTGTGTGTATGTATGTGTGTATGTGTTGAGTGGTTTTGGGTGTCCACAGTCTTCCATATGCAGCAATACTGACATCTCTGTGGAACTGTAACATGTCTAACCTGTGCTTAGCTTCCAAGCTTGGCTTGGGTAAGGACACTGCATTGACATTGTTTTATACAATCAAGGGCAAGGAAACTCATGAGAGACCTCACAAAACCTCAGAAACTTAGCTAGCTTTGTAATGAATCTTTCTAGGAAATGCAGCTAGGGTGAAACCAAGAATCTACCCTGTAGGCTTACTAAAGTGCTCAAGGTCAGGCCACTATGACAGGTCATAAGCCCACTTCAGAAATGGAACCAACAGAGCCTGTCTCTTAGAAAAAATACTTTTATTTGCCCATAGACATATGAAGAATTTCTTTTATGTTTTCAAATGCTATGAAATTTACTGTTACATGTCTTTAACATCGTTTTTTATATATAAAGGATTTCAAATACTGAACGCCTGAAGGAAGAGGGCACCAAAAAGCACATTGCTTTTAGTATGCTTCTGTCACTGTGTGCTGATCTTTGTCAAAGTGTTGACCAAACCTAATCCCCCTGCCTTCCTGGGTTGCTAAGCCTTTCGGAAGATATGGGGTTCAGGCTACATTGCCCCTCATTTGTCACATCATTTCACTGGTGACTTTCTTAGAACAAGGTACTGTATCCAAATCAGAGAAACCCCAGCTCGGGTCTTGAGCATGGTATCCAGGCACAGTGAATTCTGTACCTTACTGGAAAATGTATTAGAACGTTGGCTTCATGAGCTCTGGGGCCACATCAGAGTTTACTCAAAATAATCACTACATAGCTGGAGCTGGGAAGTGCAGATAAGAAGGCATATAGCAGTAGATTTGGGTCACAGAGAGACCAAGGAGATGTGATCTTTAAAGGCATAAGCTGCTAATTTAAGAACTTCTGTATTTCACTTACTATTTCAAACTCAGGGAAGATGAAGAGCATAATCATAAACAATCAGTTTCCCAAATTTACTAGTGCCTGTGAGGCCCGGGTTGCAGGAGTGACATGAAAATGCAAAAAAACAAAATAAAAACAAAAGCAAACAAAAACCCAAACAAACAAAACCCTCAAGAAAACAACAACAACAACAACAACCCAGTCCCTGCCTTCAGAGCAGTTGTGTGCGAGCAAGGAGGCTGGTGCATGCGCCCTGTGGAATCCCTAGTGCCTGGCCGACCCCAGGGAGGAAGGATGCACTACACATGCCCAGTTCCGTGCTCACTGCTCCTCACAGTTCTCTGTGCTGCAGCCAAGTGACAGGCAAACTGGGGAAGGCAGTGGAGGCACCCTCTTCACACTTTCTCCAAAGTATGCATTTAATAAAAAACCCCAAAATCCTTAAGGCTTCAGGAAATCCTGAAGTAATACCCACTGTCAGTGAACTAGTGATTTCGAGGGATTCCCAAGACCACTAAAGTAGATGAAAGCAAAGCAACAAGCAAGCAAATATACAGGAGCACATCACACTTTAACACCCTTGCGGCTAGAGGAAAGACCTTCTACACGGGCAATCCAGGAGACCCTAATGCTTCTCCTACCTCTTGCCTAGTAATTCTGTGGAATCCCACTGTTGTGGTTTGAATGAATGGTCCTCATAGACTCCTATGTTTAAATGCTAGGTCCCTAGTCCGTGGAACTGTTTGGGAAGGATTAGGAGGTGTGGCCTTGTTGAAGTGAGTGTGTCACTGGGAGTGCACATTTAGGTTTTAAAAGTCCATGCCAGGTCCAGTTCCCCTTCTCTGCCTGTGGGTCAGGAGGTAGTTCTCAGCTAATGGTCCAGTGTCTGTCTGCATGCCATCATGCTTCCTGCCAGGATGATAAAGGATTAATCCTCTGAAACTTTAAGCAAGCCCCCAATTAAACTCTTTCTTTTATAAGTTGCCTTGCTCATGCTATATCTTCACAGCAGTAGAACAAGAACAAATTTGTGTGAACAAATCTCCATAGGGACTTCAACTCACACACCTGTTCATGCACAGCATTTACACTAGACAACCCAGGCCAGGCACCAGTACTGATCCAACTAGCCCTTCATTTACTCAGTGATTAGACAATGAAGGGTCCTCATGTATCCAGCCAAACAAAATACAAAACAGAGACAGATGAGCACTCAGAACTGACCCCAGAAAAAACAGATGATCCAGGAAATTGATGAGACTGGTTTAGAATAGTTCTAGTTTACCATTCTGAGAAGTTTTAAAGGATTACGCCTCCACACTATAAATGATACAGTTATTTAAGAGGAGGAGAAAATGAGAAAGCATTCCATTATAGAATGTCCAAATAAATAACAAGGTGACAGGCTGGAAGGAGCTACAGAGACCAAGAAGGTCACCTACTGTGAGCGGCTCTGGGTTTACAAGGAAGGTTTTGGCCTTGAGATTCTTCATCTTCTTGATATTTTCGGGGGTGTCTGAGAGGCTCTGGCTATAGGCACTCACTGAAATGACAAAGAGTTGGAGACCAAATGACCCTGCCTTATTTCCCACATGCAAGGAGGCCCCTCAAAAGTCACAAAGATAAAATGGGCTTTCTAGAAATGTTTTATTAAACCTGGCAAGAAGGACCATTGGCCACCCCCATCCAGGAATTGGAAAATGAGGGAGGGAGGGAAAGAAGGGATTTTAATTTTTAGGTTAAACCACATGCACACCCTCTCCAGCTAAAGCAAATCCACTTCCTAGGCCCGAGAAGGACTTCAAAAGTCACCCCCAACTCCAGAGAAGCCAGAAAAATAAATTGCCTGAAACACGCTGAGCTTTGTAACTTGGCTTCAGATTTTATACAAGTCTCATCAATCCTTGCCCAGTTGTCCTTGGCTAATTACTGAAAGCTCACAGAAGGGTAGGACTCACCCAAGCTGGACCTGCTGCCAGACAGCCCGTTCCCACCTTCGGTGACACTGCTCAGAAAGTGGTCACTGAGATTCACCGACTTGTTGAAGTACAGGCTCTGGCCAATGAGAACATTTCAAGCATTACTAATGATGGTGCTGCCATGTCTCAACAGAGAGAATGAGCACTGCTAGCCTGCTCCTCAGGAGGGACACTTTGCCTGCCTATTCACAGGCTGAGGCCCGGAACCTCGTGACCAGTAGGCAACCAGGCTACTTCTAGGCTATATCCCCAGGGTACTGTCTACTTTTAGTTTTAAGACAATGTCTCACAAAGTTGTCCCAGATGGCTCTGAACTCACTCCAGCCTTTACCTTGATATCTTCCTGCCTTAGACTTTCAACTGGCTTATTTTGTATAAAACAAATAAGTCAAGGTGAAAACCAGTAAACATTTTTGCTAGTCTTTTCCCAAGTTTGATGTATCCTATACATAATCACCTCAGTGAGTTGTAAATGGCCCAGAGAAGTACCAGTGCCAGGGTGGGTGGCAACTCCGGTTCCTACCAAATCCTTCTGTGTCAGGCAATGGCCTCTTTGATGGCGAGCACAAGTATTTACACAATCCTATGGAATTCCTTGTCAAAGTGTGATGGTTTGAAAGAAAATGACCCATATAGGACCATAGGGAGGGACATAATTACGAAGTGTGGCCTTTTTGGAGTAGATATGGTCTTGTTGGAGGAAGTGGTCAATGGGCATGGGCTTTGAGATCTCAAATGTTCAAGCCACACCCAGCGCGGCAGTTACTTCCTGCTGCCTATGGATCTAGATATAGAACTCTTAGCTCTTAGTATTATGTCTGCCTGTATGTCACCATGCTTCCTGTCAGGATGATAATGGACTAAATCTCTGAACTATAAACCAGCTCCAATGAAATGTTCTCCTTTATAACAGTTGCTGTGGTCATGGTGTCTCTTCACAGCAATGAAGCTCTAATCAAGACACCAAGTTTCATACTACTTGAAACTTTTCTTTCTAGTCATTACATGAAAGCATTTATGTAAACTGTAAGCCAGAATTCACCAGTTCAGTCAGATCACGAATAACTTGTGAAGGATTACATACCTTGTTTGAGACTTGAATATAGTTCAGCCTGATGCTAACTTCATAGCCATCTTCATGGACGGTAGCAGAGATAAGCTTTAAAAGAAATTCAAGGACATTCTCAATTGTGGTGAGGGACTCAATATCTAAAAATTCTGAGATATCAAACTCAATATTTAATAAAATATTTACCACAGAAGGTCAAATAGAGAAGCAAAGGGAATAAACTAGATGAGATAAATAGAAAACAAAATACAAAATAGCACAACCCAAACCAACTGATCTGTAATCCTAATTATAAATGAGCAAAATACTTCAGTCAAGGACTGAGACTCTCAGACTGAATAAGGAAACAAGATCCAAAATTGTATTTTCGACAAGTGTCTTCCTCTAGTCAGCCATATGGCTGTGGCATCACTTTCGAGAAGGTATCCTGGTGAACGGGTGGGGAGGCAGCTCGACATGCAACAAAGGATCTCACAAGTAAGCAGCTTTCTCTGTAAGCTGTGGAACAAATATAAACAGGGGCAACTAATGCTGTTAAAGATAAGATGGGGGCATTCTGTCATTTTTGTTGCTACTGAAGACCAACCAGCCTTAATCTGTAGTGATCTGATAGGAGGCATGGGATTATTTCAATCTTCTCATATCTGTTGAAGTCCGTTTTATGACCAATTATATGGTCAGTTTTGGAGAAGGTACCATGAGGTGCTGAGAAGAAGGTATATTCTTTTGATTTAGGATGAAATGTTCTATAAATATGTTAAGTCCATTTGGTCCATAACTTCTGTTAGTTTCACTGTGTCTCTGCTTAGTTTGTTTTCCTGATCTGTCCATTGAGGAGAGTAGGGTGTTGAAGTCACCCACAATTATTGTGTGGGATGCAATGTGTGCTTTGAGCTTTAGTAAAATTTCTTTTATGAATGTGGGTGCCCTTGCATTTGGAGCATAGATGTTCATAATTGAGAGTTCATCTTGGTAGATTTTTCCTTTGATGAGTATGAAGTGTCCTTCTGTGTCTTTTTTGATGACTTTGGTTGAAAGTCTATTTTATCCGATATTAGAATGGCTACTCCAGCTTGTTTCCTGGGACCATTTGCTTGGAAAATTGTTTTCCAGCCTTTTACTCTTAGGTAGTGTTTGCCTTTGACACTGATGTGCATTTCCTATATGCAGCAAAATGCTGGGTCCTGTTTATGTATCCAGTATGTTTGTCTATGTCTTTTTATTGGGAAATTGAGTCCACTGATGTTAAGAGATATTAAGGAATAGTGACTTTTGCTTCCTGTTATTTTTGATGTTATTTTATGTTTGTGTGG
Organism: Apodemus sylvaticus; assembly: GCF_947179515.1. Lineage (NCBI taxonomy): Eukaryota > Metazoa > Chordata > Mammalia > Rodentia > Muridae > Apodemus > Apodemus sylvaticus. The sequence continues at coordinate 127,635,838 of NC_067476.1, forward strand.
CTATCTTCTTTTGGGTTTGTTGAAAGAAGATTACTTTCTTGCTTTTTCTAGGGTGTAGTTTCCCTCCTTATGTTGGCGTTTCCTATCTATTATCCTTTGTAGGACTGAGTTAGGGGATTTTCAGGGGGCAGGGACCAGAAAAGGGGACAACATTTGAAATGTAAATAAAGAATATATCTAATAAAAATGTTTAAATTAAAAAAAGATTAGATGGTAAAGTTTTTTTAGGTCTTGTGAGGCATAAGTTCTCTAATGCAAATGCTTAGACTTGCTGTTGAAGCTCAAAGCAGCCACAGTTCACATGTAAATGGATGGAAATACCTTTTATCCAATAAGCAAAGGACACAGGTTGCTGAACTCCAGATTAGGACCAAGTGTATATAAGCTATCAAAATAGTTCATTCAAGGAAGCTGAACAGTCCTTGAAAACAAGACAGATTCAGTGTTGGATGGTTTTGTGTCAGAGAAGCTGATGGTCTGATTTGGAAGGGTCTCTTCTAGTTTGTGACAAACAGGAAATGTTCTTCCATTGAACTGTCTTTTAGTATTGATTTTGTGCCACAGAAATGTCATGTGCCTTGGAATCTGCATGTTCATTACAATCTAAATGCCTGAGATATAGCAGTGCAGTTTGGAACAGCCTGCCAAACTTCTCTGGGCCACAGTTACACTGGTAATTAAGTAAGACTTCCTATGAGTATCTACGAAGTTAAAACCAAGCAATGCAACAGAAAACAAAACAAAACAAACAAAAACAACACAACTTGAATTTTGTGCCATTAAAACCATCACTTTCTTATGTTCATGTCCGTATGCCTCACAAGATAAGGGTGGAAAGCAGAGATGAAAGAGATGCACACGTGACAAGCCAGGTCTTAGGAGGCCTTGTTCCCAGGGATGCTCTGAGCAGAAGCCGCATCTTACCCACCTTTCCCATCCTGGGCTCTGCAATCAAGGCCCGGAACTCAGGGTTGTTCTGAGCATAGGACCTGAGGTGAGCAGAGATGTGATCCAACTGTTTTCTCCAGTAGCCTAAAAAAGGAGTGAGACCCAAGAATGGATAAGTCTTCCATATTTAAGAAAGACAGCAGCAAGTGTGGAGTATATGTTCTCAGATTATTTTCCTGGATCAACTGTGTTCATTTTCCATACAGAACCTCAAGTACACACTAAAGTAAGTTCTACAACCATCCCAGCTATTATACATGATTATCACATGTTACAGCATTTCAAATTTTCATGGATTGCCTGCATGTCAAGTCCTTTCTTCTTATGTTATTCTATCTTACACATAAATCATGCTGTCTTAAATTTATGGGTTTGATGATTGTATTTGTCCTAATCAACATACAGAATGAGCCCACTTCTCCAGAAAGTTTCCTGTGCCCTTGCTAGTCTACATGGGTATTTTAATGCATTTGAATTAGGAATCAGAGCAGTTTTGTGAGCCCTGATGTTTGGTTCTCATGTGGAAGAGAAAGACATAGTGGCTCCCACCTTTCTGCCCAGGTTGGAGACCCTCAACATGGTGAGATGGATTGAGGTGGGATCTCAGCTAAGATGGCAGAACTAGTCAGCCACTGACAGGATGATTTAGCTCTTCTATTCTCCTGCTATCTGGGTTCACTCAAATGGCTTAGTCCTTTTCTCGTTAAGTAGAGTCTCTTTCATTCAGGAATACATGATGATTTTCTTTACTTGGTAATCACTTTTTAGAGAGCACAGTGACCTCCATCTTTTTTAAGGCTTAAGTCAAGAACTGTCAGGGTATTTGACCTATCATGTTCCATTGGCCAGCAAATGACCAGGTCATCTAGATTCTGAGAGAGAGAGGAAACAGTCTTTTCCTCTTGAGGATAGGAGGGATATTAGGAATCATTCTGGAAATGGCTGTAGACAATCTCCCTTAGGACTAATGCTACACTCAAGTCTGCAAGAGTCAATCAAATTATGGATGATTTCTAACTCCTAACATGGAAACTTAGGGAGCAAGAATAGAGCTGAGAAGCCGGGCGGTGGTGACGCATACCTGTAATCCCAGCACTCTGGGAGGCAGAGGCAGGCGGATTTCTGAGTTCGAAGCCAGCCTGGTCTACAGAGTGAGTTCCAGGACAGCCAGGGCTATACAGAGAAACCCTGCCTCAGAAAAAAAAAATCCAAAAGCCAAAAAGTCCCCCACCCAAAAAAAGACTAGAGCTGAGATACTTCTACAGTGGTGTCTGAGGAGCTCGGTACTCCCTTTCCCTAGAGAAACCAGTTTATAAAGCAGTGAGATGCTGGAGAGGCTGCTCAGTGATTAGAGTACATGCTATTGCAGGGGACACAGGTTTCTTTTTTTTTTTTTTTAACATACAAAAGCAAAATTTTATTTGGCCACTCTTCATACTGCATGAATCAGCTTCTAGTTATATTGCTTCTCTTTTACACACATAGACACAGAATGACTGTAAGTTAAAACATTTTTAAAAATAAATCTATTTAAAAAATTCTCTAGTAAACATAATTTTGCTATTTATTAAAGATGAAAGGAAAATTTCATACTAATGAGATAGGAGACTTATTTTTACATACAAATTTTACCTGAATGTGGCACTTGCCTTTAATCCTAGACTCACATGCAAACAGCAGTGAAGCCTGGAGGGAAACTAGCCCAGGCTTGAATAATCAATTATTAAAAATCTCCAGTCTCAACAAAAAGTGAAAAAAAAAAAGAGGAAAGTTCAACTAAAATGAAGGAGTAAAAGGAAGGTGAGAAAAACTGTCTGTGACAGCAACTGCACATCGAGGCTTTACCCAAACTTCCTAGGAGCCATTAGACACATACTCAGGGAGTCAGGCTGCAGATCCTAAACATGTTCCACATCGCCCCTGCAGTTACTCTCCTCTCTCTCTCTCTCTCTCTCTCTCTCTCTCTCTCTCTCTCTCTCTCTCTCTCTCTCTCTCTTTCCCTGGGACACTATGTGAAGGACGCCTATCACAAGGGCCTGAGAAATGTCAGGAAGAGGCAAGCCCATGGACAGGCGGATGGGTGGCCGTCAGGCCTTCCAGGATGTGGAAGGTGGCCATCTGAGAGGCACAGGCTTGCTCCTGAGCTGCTGACTGTGTTCTGCAGACTGTGAAGACAGCGACATAGCATTGTTAAAGTGCTTGTTGTCATCCAGTTGCACACTTAAGCATGGCTAACTGGTGAACCTTATACCATGCGAGTTTTAAACACTAAAAGGCCGTAACGGCAGGTGATAGTGATGCCACACCCTCAGCCTGTCTACCCAGCAGAGGCCCACAGGTACCATGAGACTGATGCACTGGACCGCAGGCGGGGAGTTAAAGTGCAGGAGGAGTAAAAGCTTAGGAAAGGTTGCCGTTCGTAAGAGAAAATGACCCGAACAAAGGAAAAGGAACATACTTCCAGTCCATGAAAATAAACCTAAAAGGGAGAAAATATGGGCGGTTCTGTCAGAGAGAGGGCCGCCGCCCACCTGAAGCAAGTGTCCCCCTTACCTCTTCCCGGGCTGACAGCTGTGAGGACCGGCCTGTGGTCACTCATCTTCTCCTGCCTCTGCCTGTGAGAAGCCGCCTCCAGTTCCTTCTTTGCCAGGAGCTTGCCAGATGGGTAGAACAGGCCAGAGGTCTGTGTGCCCGTGTCCTTCCTAGACCCAGTGGCAGATGTGGGCAAAGGGACGCTTAGGGGCTGCCAGGCAGATCGGGGCTATGAGCAAGGGAGACCATACACTCAAAGATTAGCATATAATTTAATTAAATCCATCTATACTCAGAGAATATAATTTAAATCAGAATAAAAACACCTAAACCCTTTCTTTGAACTAAGTTTTGTTGCTGGATGGTGGTGGTGGTGGTAATGGTGGTGGTGGTGGCAGCAGTGCTGGAGGCGATAGCCATGGTGATGGCCGTGGCTGCCACCGCAGTGGTGGTGAGAGTGGTAATGGTGGTGGACGTGTTCTCCCCACCACTGCATCTTCCTTGCTTCTGTCTTTCCAGCAACACTTAAGCTTGATTCATGAAGGCAGCCCACTCCCCTTGGCCATTTATTGTCCCCAGTTCAGCCAATTAATGATGCTTCTATCTTGCCTGGGGCCTGGAAGACTTCTACCCTCTCAGTTCTGTAATTCAATTGAATACAGTCTTTACTGTGCAAACATATTCAACTGCTAAAAACCAGCTTCCTTGCTGGATCTAAGAAAATCACCATGGAAGGCTGTGTAGGCTGTCTGATGTCATCACATCTAAAGGGCGCTGTTCACATGGCAGACAATGTATGTTTGTGCATTTATTAGGATAAATTTCCTAGTAGGAGAAAATGTCTAAGAATGTACTACAAACAATTTTTAGCAGATGGCAGACAGTATAAGAAAAAACACCTTTTTTTTTTCACTTAAACTGTGGTGAAAAATACTGCGGGCCTCACAGTATGACACGTGTGCCCCACGGTATGACACGTGTGCCCCACGGTATGACACGTGTGCCCCACAGTATGACATGTATACCTCACAGTATGACACATATGCCCCACAGTATGACATGTATACCTCACAGTATGACACATATGCCCCACAGTATGGCATGTGTGCCTCACAGTATGACACGTGTGCTCCACAGTATGCACGTGTCCTTCACAAGTGCATGCGCAGTCTCTCAGTTTCTGTCAGTAAAGAGAGAAGGTGACTGCTGAAGCATTGTGCAGCTTAGAGAATCTGTGAAAGCTGACAGGAAAATGGTTGGCCCTGTGGGTGCCTCAGTGACAAGCCAGAGGCTAATGACAGGAAGAAATCTTACACCCTTGATGTAACTTTTCCGAGACACAGCAGAACAGGGAGGAGGATTCTTGGAACTCTACTGGGAAAATCCAGGCAAGGTCATTCTGCCTGTGTACAGACACTTACTTCTTTCTGGGGCGTTACATCTACTGCCTTGTGCTATTAGACTCCAGTCTCTGTCAGAGCAATGCAATTTTAGTTTCTTGATTTTTTTTTTTTTTTTTTTTTGAGACAAGGTTTTACTTTCTACTCTGGGCTAGATTTGAACTTGTGCAAATATATAACTTTTGAAGAAATCATTCAAGCATTTAATACCTAAATTGAATTTATTATTTATATGCCTAATTCAAAGTTCATGTGCAAGGTCTACATATTTTGGCTCTGCTCTCCTGGGCTGACAAAGTCAGAGTTACACCTGAGCGGCAGTTCTTACCTCAGGAAATGGGCGAGACGCCCCAGCAACTATGGCCACACTGTTGTTCATTCTAAATCTTGTTACAGACTTCACGTAAATACCACAGGAGCCACAGAATCGGGCGGTCACATGGTTGCTGGCCCCACATTTTGGGCAGACAGAGTGGCTAGCAGAAATGCCAAGCTAGAGAACAGAGAACGTATGTATGATTTTAGAGTTTTAATTTGTCCGTGTAAACTATTCTCACACCATACAATTTCTAGCCATGGAAATAGCATAGGCTTCTGCCTGCTAACCTAACAGCTCTACCTCTAGACTGTCTCCTACCCGGGACCAGCACTGAAAGAAACATAGCTCAGGCTATCTTATGGAGTATTATAGGTGCTTAAAAATTATTTCTTAAATATATTTTATGTCCGTGTGTGTGTGTGTGTGTGTGTTTGTGTTATATTATAGTGCCTGGTAGGAGTCAGGGGACAACTTTGGAGAGTTGGTTGTTTCTTTCTACCATATGGATGACAAGCATTCAGGACTTTGGGCTTGGTGGAAGTGCTCCCACCCACAGAGCTATCTTTCCAGCCTGGTAGTGTGAGTCTAGAGGAAATAACTGGGAACAACCTTAGTGTGCAGCAACGGGGGATATCAACTAAATAAGCCATGATGCGTGCACATAAATCTATATTACAATGAAACATGGAGCTGCTGGAGGAAGTGTGAAGAGGAACTGGCACAGTACATTGCCAGGTGGAAAGGCTGGACTGTAAGTTCCCGCCCATTGGGGGACGGAGAGAACACCTGCTTTCTCAGGGGCAGGACTGCTTCTGAGCAGAAGAGCTCCAGGCCCCCACGAAGAAGATGACCATGCACTCTAAGCCTTTTGTTACTCACATGCTATATTACATAAACATAAATAATGTGAGTGTTTTGATTAAAAATTAGGCAACCCTGTTCACAAAAGAAATTTCAGTGGTCAATAAATGTGGAAAGGTTTAACCTCAAAATATGCAAACCAAATGGCTGTGCGAAGGGCTTCTCAGCTCCAGAATATCAAACTATTATTTCTATCTTCAAATGCTTAATACAGAAAACATAGGAAATGTCCTCCTCTCCATAGGGAGACCTTGGTGGACAGGGTACCCAGAAAGGCTCAGTCTTTTCTGTTGTTGGTATGGTTGTCTTGTTTCATTTTTGTTTTGTTTTTTCAAGGTAGGCTTTATCTGTGTAGCTCTGACTGTCCTAGAACTGTGTAGACCAGGATGGCCTCAAACTCAGAGATCTGCGGCCTTTGGCCCCCTGAGTCCTGGGATTAAAGGAGTGCCCCCACCGCCACTGGTGAGCTCAGTCTTACAGTGCCTACCATGGCTCCGCACCAGTCACAGAAGGATGCCTCCCAGAGGTTCTGACAGCCACACCTGGAGCAGGAGATGGTCTCCCCATTTCGAGTGGGTGGACGAGGGACTTCATCTCCACTGCACAGCCACTGCTGAACAAAGCAGCATTGACAGGCGGTCAGAACTACGTTCTCCAGCTCCCAGGCCATCCACAGAAAGAATCAACGCCAAAAAACGACAGAAACTAGAACTACCCCCACCTTGGGACAAATGGAGTAAAAGATTCATTTATGATTGTTTGTTTGAAACAGGGTCTCTACATAATCCTGTCGATATAGACCTGGGTGGCCTCAAATTCAGAGACTCTCCTTCCTCTTCCTCCCACGTGCTGGGATTAAAGGTGTGTATCACTAAACCTCGCCCACACTCACCACCATGAGTTTTTAAGCTCATGTTTGTGGTGCTTTGAATATGCTTGGCCCTTGGGGAGTGGTACTGTGGTACTGTTAGGAGGTGTGGTCTTGTTGGAGGAAGGAAGTGTGTCACTGTGGGGGTGGGCAGTCAGATCAAGATGCTGAACTCTCAGTCCCTCCTGTGCCATGCCTGCCTGGATGCTGCCATGTTCCCTCCTTGATGATAATGGACTGAACCTCTGAACCTGTAAGCCAGCCTCAAACTAAATATTGTCCTTTATAAGAGTTGCCTTGGTCATGGTGTCTATTCATGGCAATGGAAACTGTAACTAAGACAATATTCCTTCCTGGAAACCACAGGAAGGAAGTCAATGAAAATGGTCCTCCTATATGTCTGTACTCCTCTATATCACTGGTATCTCAGGCTGAGCAAGCCAACTGTTGATTAATAGCCATGCAGGGCCATGACTGAGACTTATCTTCTACCCTTCGCCCTAATGAAATGTTGCTTTATTTTCCATTCTGGGCATGGAAATGGTAGGGTAAGGGAAGAGCCACTTTTATTCTATCTTGTAAGAGCACAGTTGAGGCTGGAAGGATGACTCAGTAGTTAAAGAGAACATGCCACTCTTTGAGAGGATCCCAGTTCAACTCCCAGCACCTATATGGTAGTTAACAACTGTCTGTAACTCTAGTTCTAGGGAGTCTGATACTTTCTTCTGATCACTGAGGATACAAAGCATACAAGGGGCACACAGAAATATGTGCAGACAAAACACCGATAAACATAAAATAAATCATAAAATGTAGAAAAAAAAACTAAGAGCATATTTATTTGTACCACATACTGTAGAACCTGAAGACCCACCAGGGCCAGCTGCTGACAGCTTGTTTTGAGCTACTCTTTAACACGAGTGTCTCTAGGAAGGCTCTCTGGGAAGGATGTAAACTGTATCACTGGGGCTATGAGAACCCTTACCACACACGGGCAATAGTGTGGGAAGCAGTTCGGGGAGAAGCTCCAACACTGTGAATCTCAGAGGCGAGGCTGCCACATGACCAGAGACAGCCTTTGCAATGATTCGCTGCTTTTCTTCAGATTCTCTGTAAAGTGTGCCAGCTGGTGATGGAATGGGGAAGGCAGACTGTGGAATGTTAGTTCCCTGGCTTCCCAGATTGCCATATCTCTCAATAAAGTGCAGTTTCTTGACTCAGTTCCTATCTCTGGTCCCTGGCTTCAATTTTTTAGTTACACAAGGAATTCTTTTATTGTGAAGAGGAAAATGGTTGTTTCTTGAGAATTTCTAACACTGTTGCATAGACCTGGTTCAGAACCTGGTTCCTTATTTACTATTGTGTAATATGACAGCCTCTCACTTTCCCAATGGGGATGACAGTAAAAGTGGCAGTTCTGTGCCTAGATGCAGGGGGATGACAGTAAAAGTGGCAGTTCTGTGCCTAGATGCAGGCAGGCACTGGTCTGCAACCGTATGTCTCATTTTACAGCCTGTTGTCCAGGATTTCGGTCTGCATCCTCACGGGTCTGTAGTGGGTTTGGGATCTTCAATGCCAAGTGAGTATGAGACTCTCAGCATAGGATCAAGTTCTACACCTTAATTTTCTGTCTCTCTGGACTTTCTGACTTATGCACGTGAAAGGGCTCTAGTTCTACATTCCACCTCGCTTATGCAATACCAGTGATCCTGGCACCCAGCCGTCAAATAGTTATCGAATCAGTGAATACTGATCCAATTAATACACACAAACATGTACTGCTATATATTCCATATGTAATACTAAATATATGGACCACAAAAATATTTCTCTAAAGACAATTTTCTCTCAAAGATCGTCAATTACTTTACTGTATTTGCCCAGATGAACCCTGCTTAACTCAGGGTACCTTCTTATCCAAAAAATAGAACCTTTTTTTTTATATATAGAAAAGGTTCCTATCTATCAGTTTATAACATGGGGAACTGAGGAGGGAGGGGCCATATCAGTTCATAACACAGGGAGCTGAGGAAGGGTATTTCTATGTCCATTAACCTGGTTTCTGTGCAATCAGAGACAGGCTCTTTGGGATAATCCAAAAGCATAATTCTTTGGAAACTTTTGCTTTAGATCTTACATTTCAATTATCATAATATTAATTTTTTCTTTTTAAAAATAAAAAGATTGATCTTATTTTATCTGAGTATTTTTCTATATGTATGTATGTATGTATGTATGTATGTGTACAGAGCCATATTGGGGCAGTCTTGCACTTGGTCAGAGTTTGACTTTGGTCAAGGTTAACTTCTCCCAGTTAGCCAGGATCCTTCTCCACCCAGGGTGGAGCGCTCGAAGTAAAGGTTAAGTTCATTGTTCCTGCAGGTCTAGGAATTCCTGAATTAAGCAGGTGACCCACCCAGCTGCCGGAGCAGTCAAGACAAGGACCTCCAAGAGAAGCTAGACAACTTCCACCGGAACTCAGCCTGGAGTCTGGGGGGAAGGGTTTGCCCAAACTGTTAAAAGGTCTGGCGCCATTAAAGTTTCTGGCTTTGATCAGTGAACATTGTCTTAGCCGCACTTCTTTTCGCCCCTCTTCCCTATTTATTCCTCAGCTTCTGTTCCAGAAACCCACTTCGTAATAGCTACAGGCAGCTATGGAACCCTACATGTATGTATGTATGCGTAGCACGTGCATGCCTTGTGCTAGAGGACCTGACACACTTCCTCCAACAAGGCCACACCTCCTCATGGTGCCACTCCCTAGGCCAAGCGTATTCAAACCTTCACAATTCTCAATGAAAAATTTGAAGGCTTTGGGATTAGAACCCCACGCTGGCAAAATCTCTGTCAACATTTAACTTAGTGGCTTAGCAATTAGGAGCATGTACTGCTCCTGCAGGTAACCTAGTTTCGGTGTCAAGACCCACATGGTGGCTCACGACCATCCATAATTTCAGTTGCAGGGAATACGGTGCCCTTTTCTGATGTCTTCAGGTGCCCTCCTCCTAGCAGTCTTCTCCTGTTTGCATTCGGAACAAGATGTAGAAGACTCAGCTCCTACAGCACTGTGTCTGCCTGCACACTGCCATGCTTCCTGCCATGAAGATATAGACTGAACCTCTGAACAGGCAAGCCAGTCCAATTAAATGTTGTCCCTTATAAGAGTTGTGTTGGTCACGTGTCTCTCCACAACAATGGAAACCCCAACTAAGACAAAGAGTAAAGTCCAAGTGGGCTTTAAGTTGCTTTAAGGAAATAAAAATGGTCTTACCCTATCCTATCAGTGTTGCTAAACAAAGACACAAAGCTATCACATTGAACATGCATTGCTATTTTCTGCCATTTCTATAAACACAATCATTCTAACACCTAAATCCATATAAGCCATCAACTTTGGGGCCCAGGAGACATGTTTTAGCAGTTAAGATCACTGGTTGCTTTTGCAGAAGACCAGGATTTGATTCTCTGCTTCCAAATGGTAGCTCACAATTATCTATACCTCCAGTTTCAGGGGATTCAACGATCTCTTCTGACAGCCATGATTATCAGATATGCACATGGTGCACATGCATGCATGCATGTAGGCAAGACACTCATAGATGTAAAATAAAATAAATCTATTTTTTTCCAATTTTTATATTGCTCCTAAATGGTTTTGTTGACAGATGAAAACCAGAAATGGAAGACTCATATCATTGGCTGTTAATATAATTGACTTAACATGTATTACTTTTGATAAGAAGTCCAAAATCCAAAGATAAGAGGAAGAAGAAAGAAGGGATGAAAATTCTCTTACATTATTTCTGCAGGCTCTTGGTCTTATAATTTAGGATAGCCTTGTTAAACTCACAATCCTCCTGCTTTGGTTTTACAAGCAGTGGGATTATAGAAGTGTGACCACACACTCAGTTTCATGTGTCCCACGGTGGTTTCAAATTGAGAATGACCTTGAACTTCAGATTGTACTGCCTCTGCCTCCTAATGCTTACAGTGTGTGCCAGCACACACTTTATGGAGTGCTTGGACTCAAACTCAGAGCCTCAGGAATACCAGGCAAAAAAGTTACCAAATGAGCTATCTCTAGCCAAAAGTTAAATCTTTGGATGAGAAGTTTACCTGAGTCTGTTGGACGGTTCGTGCCATGAGTGCCACCATTTTCTCCTGTGACGCTTTCTTAACCTCACTATCATAATCTATATCAGCTGCTATGGAAAGTGACAGTGCATTTCATGATGACAGAATTCTAAAAATCTGAGCCCGCCTTACCAGACAGCTACAAATATAAGATTCCCCCCAATTTACAACGGATTTGATTTGGGACTAATGTGTGGATGCTCTGGTTAATTTTGCCAGTCTCATTAGCCTATTTCCACGGTTGGTTCTGAAAATTCAGCTATGGAACAGGGATAACTTTTTTTTTTTAAGCTTACACAGATTTTCCTTTAGGTGGCAATGGAGTATGGCTGGACAGCTATAAAGTCTGCTCCTGATGCTAAAAGGCTCTGGAGAGTGGACAAGCACGCACATGAGGGAGGTGAGTTATGCAAATTTAGTTCCAGTCTTAGCCTCTGGCCTGGGGCTAAGAGCACAGCACACAACACAGGCCAAGTAGGAGGCAGAAGGCCGGAGTGAGGGGGCCCAGGAAACAAAAGCTGAATGCAAGTGCTCTTTTTCCCCTCCTTTTCTCGAACAGTTGAAGGCAGAGGTTAGAACATTCTTACAAGGTGTGCAGTGCACAGGTGCAGGATATGTGTAACTATAGTAGGAAGGAGGAGGTCAGGGAATGAGGTCATGTCCTACCTAATGGCATTCTCTCGTCACCACTTTGACATGCCTAGCAAAATACATGATGCAAATACTAGGATCTAAATCATGTGTGCAGGGGTTTCCCCACATGGGAGCATTCAACAAATTTTAATTAATAAGAATAATTTATACAGTGGGCTGGAGGGATAGCTCGGAGGTAAAAAGCACTGACTGCTCTTCCAGGGGACCTGGGTTCAGCGCCCAATTGGCTGTTAATAAGTGTCTCTAATTCCAGACCTAGGGGATCTACCGCCCTCTTTTGGCTTCTGCAGGCACTGCATGCATTTCTCTGTTTTGTGCAAGGCATGATGTATGTGCAGTGGTCATCTCTGTCACCCAGCAAGTGCGTGATCCTTTACTTATCCTTTTTGGATGGTAAGAACACAACATTTAGTTTCTTGGAACGGTTCAAAGCTATAGTGAGTAATGATGATCAATAACACAGGTGAGAAAAATTAAGTAGTCATAATGAAGTACAAAACAGCTCTTGACTGTATCTTCAGAAGCACAGTCTATCTTTCACCAACTTCTCCCTAAACCATCACCTGACAGTCTCTGCGGGGTTGTTTTTTTTATGATTCCTTCACATCATGCATGTAAATGAGATCATTCAGTATGTGACTCTGCCTGTCTTATTTCACACTGAGCATAATGTCTCTATGTAACAGATGAAAGGAGTTTCTTCCTTTTAAAGCCTGAATGGTATTCTATGCAGTATGCATGCTATGTTTTCTAATTGTTCCTCTGCTAATTAAGTCAGGTTAATGTTGTATATTACTACTATGGACTGAGATGATCAGGGGCTGCTGCTATCTCTTTAGCATACTGATATTTTCTTTGGGTATATATGCAGTAGTAAGACTGCTGGATCACATGATAATCTATCGTTAAATTTTAGAGTTATCTCCAGACTGTTTTCCATAGGTTTATATTAATTTACATTTCCATCAATAGTGTAAAGGATTCTTCTTTTCCCAGACTCACCAGCATTTGTTCTTTTTGTCTTTTTGATAGCGGCCATTATAACTGGGGTGAGGCAATGTCTCATTTTAAAAGTTGCTTTGTGTGTACGCGTGTGCACACATGTCTACCATGGAGGGCACGGGAGGCCAGAGGACAACTTTGGGAGTTGGCTTTGTCCTTCCACCCTGGGTTCCAGGGATCAAACTTGGGTTGTGTTCTTTGCTTGCCGAGCCACCTCCCTGGCCTCTAGCTGGTGGTTAGGGGTGTTGAACATTTTCAAGAGCCTCTAGGCTATTTGTAACTTTTAAGAGTCTCTACTTGAGTCCTTTGTTCCTATTTCCACCATCTTTTGTCCTGGAGTTGCTTTAGTCTGTCAGTACCGGGTGGTAACTCCTGGTGAAGTGCAGTGTCTCCTTCCACCCTGCTCTATCTTTATCCTGCTGATCCCTTTGCTGTGCAGACCTGGCTTCCTTTTGTGTAGCTCTATTTGTCTATTTCTACCTTTGTTACTGTATTTTAGGGTCATAGCCAAAAAGTCTTCACTAGAAAATGCCCTGAGGTTTCCTTTGTTTCGTCTAGTAGCTTTGTAGTTTCAAGTCTTAGGTTTCAAATCTTTAGTTCATTTTTAATCGATTGTTGTACATATAAGAAAAGGTTCCAGTTTCATTCTTCTCCAGGCTGAGATCGTGTTTTCTTAGCACAATTTATTAAAGAAATTGTCCTTTCCTCATTTTATGTTCTTAGAGTCTTTGTTCAAAATCAACTGGTGGGGAGGATGGGGAGACGACTCAGTGGTAAAAGGATTGCTTTCCAGAGGACCCCAGTTCAATTTCCATCTCCCAATCATCTGTAACTCTAGTCTGAGGATATCCAATACCATCTTCTGGCCTTTGAGGACACCAGGCATACACGTGGTGCACAGATATATATGATAACAAAACACTCATACATATGTAATAAGTAAATATACAAAAAAATAAGCAAATAAGTAAGTCAATAAATAAATAAATATTTTAAAATATCAGTTGGTGGTAAATGTGTGGGTTTATTCCTGGGCTGGCTATGCTGCTATTTGGCTCCACTGGCCTGTATACATGTCTTATATGCATCTTATATGTCCTTTGCTGTTTGATTACTAAGGCTTTTTTTCAGAAGGTGTGATGCCTTCAGTTTTGTTCTTTTTGCTTAAGATTGCTTTGACTATTTCAAGTCTTTAGTAATTCCACGTGAATTTCAGGATTATTTTCCTCCATTTTTTTTTTAAAAGTCATTGAAATTTTGACAATATTTCCCTGAATCTGTAGGCTGCTTTGGAAACTACACAGTTTATTGATGTTAGTTATTCTGGTGTCGAAGCATGGAATAACCTTCCACTGATCCCTGTCTTCTTTTTGCTCTGCCGTGTTTTTGAGACAGAGTCTTGCTGTGTAGCCAAGGTTGACATGGAATTCCTGCTTCTCCTGCCCAGCCCTACTGCTGGCTTGGTACCATGCTCAGATAGTCTTCTATTTCTTTTATTGCTGCTTTAAACTTTTCATTTTTTATGTTTTTATCTAATTACTTACTATCTCTTCTTCAAAACATGCTAGATGAAATAGGAAAACAAAAAACAAAACCAAACCAAAAGCAAACAAACTGAATATCCAGCAGTGCATGTATGTGTACACATCATAAACAGAAAATGTGAAGGAAAAAAAAAGGCAAGGCATGGTGACATACACCTTTAATTCTTTAAGCACTTAATCAGGAAGCTGAGGCAGGCAGATCTTTGTGAGCCTCATCAATATAGTGAGTCCCAGGCCAGCCAGGGTTACATAATGAGACCAGCCAGGGTTACATAATGAGACCCTGTTTAAAAAGACATTAAACAAGTGAGCAAATAAGTCAAAAGAAAGTTGAAAAAAGAGGACCAAATAAAAATCAAAGCAAATAGAGAAAAATAATAAAAAGCAAAATAAAAACCAGGATGTAAAATGTGAAGACTTTAAAAGGACCTCAAAGTTCACACATCGCTGGCCTGATGGGAGGATGGGGCAAGGCGCCCGTATTATCAAGATATGGGGAGCATCGAACCACAGACCCTATGGACAGTATAAGGTGACGTCATAAGGTAACATGCATGACGTGTTGGAAAGGAGTGATATTATAGGGTTAAATGTGTGATAACGTCTGTACCGGTGTAAAAAATGAAATTGGAGACAGAAATAAACGGAAAGCTATCCCATGTTCAGGTATCAGAATTACCACCGAGTAACAGTGGAGGTCAGAGGAGAAATTTGGAAGTCAATTCTTCCCTATTGCCAAGTCCATGGAACTAAGGTTGCCAAGCTTCTGCGGCAAGCACTTTCATCTGCTGGGCCATCTTGCAGCCCTATTTTGTGTCTCATACTGGTCTTTCTCCCCACTATATGTCTTACTTCTCCACTAATATCAACTGCAGGGGGCGGGGCAGAAGGAAGACAGAGCAGCTTTAGAACTCCTGGAATGTGGCCCACTGGTCAGCACAACCAAGGTGGGTGAGCCTCGGAAGGCAGGGCCCAGAGGACCGTGTGTCCTGAGGACTTCATGCTTACAGAGTTCTGCTCTGCTTGTGGCCTTCCCAGTCATCTCATCCTTTATAATCTATGCACTGTGGGAAAACTCTAAGGGGGCGCTTCACTGGGCAGGGTTGTTGTCATTTACAGTCATAGAAACTGAGCTTTCCCAAGGATTGCTGCTGGAGCAGATTAATGACTCAACCACCACCCTTAGGAAGAACTTAGAGGCTGGGCGGTGGTGGCGCACACCTGTGATCCCAGCACCTGGGAGGCAGAGGCAGGTGGATTTCTGAGTTCGAGGCCAGCCTGGTCTACAGAGTGAGTTCCAGGATAGCCAGGGCTATACAGAGAAACCCTGTCTCGGAAAAACCAAAAATAAATAAAATAAAATAAAATAATAAAATAAAATAAAATAACTCAGAGATGTAGACTATTGGTGAAGTTAACATGTTTTTGTTAGTGGCATTGCTGTAGAAAATCTTGGGGAACAATTTAAAGTTCAGCAAGGCGCACTCTTGACAGTTGAGCCCGGGCATTTTGAGGTCAGGGCAGCAGAGCAAAGACAGGCCGACCAGCACCAGCTCATCTGACTTTCTTCCTAATGCTGGACTGGCGAGCAAGGCAATGATTACTTGTACCCATCTTCCCCCTCTCCTTCCTGGTATGATTTAATAAAACAGCGTTAATGAGTATGTGTGCCTTGAGGATTTAAAGTAAAAGAGACTGATTTTTATATAAAAGTTTAGATTTGTCATTCTCTTAAGATTTTTTATAAGAGTATTTTTTAAGATAAGCAATAAGATGATTGATCCTTTCTTTGTAACTACAAATTATAGCCTGCTAGTAAGAGAATTGGCCGAGAAAATATCCTGCTTGCTTACACTTTGTTAATCTATAACAAGTTACTTAAACGTAAATGTACATGGGTCCTTGGGAATACTTTGGGCTTTTTTCCACCTGTAATATATAAAACATTTAATCACGTAAGGGTATTGGGGAACAAGCTGTTTTTCACTTGTACTCTTTGCAATCATTCACTTGAAGAAAAAACAGGATGAAACCACATTGTAATTTGTATATTGCCTTAAACATTTTTCTGAAATATATAAGCTATGGGAGAAAAAAAAATAAAGTTGTTGGAGCTTGTCAGAGCCTTGTTTCATCTACCAAGGTTGTGTGTGTGCTCGGGTGTGCTCTCTCTCTCTCTCTCTCACACACACACACACACACACACACATACACACACACACACACTTGTTTTCACCCTTTTCGATGGTCCTAGACAATTAAGCTTTGCTCAGAGAAAAGCCTGCTGAGTGACTAAATCTGACTCTAGCCCTCTCCTTAGGGCTGTATCTGACCAGTCGGAGCTTGCTTCAGCAAACAAAACTTAGTGGCTACCAAAGATAGGACATTCACATGCAGTCCACCTACCTCTTGTGTAGGAGGCAGGGTCCCCTCACAGGTGACACAGTATCTCAGATGAGCAGGGTTCCCAGTGCCACAGGTGCGACAGATCACTCTCTCCTTGACAACAGGGAAGTGCAAAGAGAATGAGCAACAAGGGGGTGAGGATGCCCCACAGACCTGGGGGTCAACTCCTGATGGTACAGCACCCAGTCAGGAATTCTACAATGGTCTTGGATTATTGAAAAAACCTATCATTGTCTGGCATTATGCCAGACAACTGAACACAGTTTTAAATGAGACAGAACTGCAAGCAAGCAAACAAATGGAAAATAGCATTCATTTGGTTTGAGGAAGACAATTTGGAATTTTACAATGTTCCCATATCCGGTATAGGAAAGCCAACAGTCAACAGGCTCTCTGCTTCGTAGCCTACAGTGTAAAGAGAAAGGCTTGAGACCAGCAGAAGCTCAGTCTGTGGATTTATAAGTCTGTTGGGTCCCAAGACTTTATGATGCTAAATAGGAATTAAGGTTTGTTCTATAGGTTCTGACTTCTATAGAATTTAAAGAAGTGACTGTCAGAAGAAAATATTTTTGGGTTTGTTTTGTTTTGTTGTTTTTTTTGAGACAGGGTTTCTCTGTGTAGCCCTGGCTGTCCTGGAACTCACTCTGTAGACCAGGCTGGCCTCGAACTCAGAAATCCACCTGCCTCTGCCTCCCAACTGCTGGGATTAAAGGCATGTGCCACCACTGCCCGGCTCAGAAGAAAATATTAATGCAGCTTCCAAGTTAGTTCACAAGATAAGGTGCAACCCAGAAATAGAGATGATGGATCTAGACAGAGCTAGAAATGGGGTGGGAAGCTGTAACTGCTAATAAGATTAGTAAAAGATTAGGGAAATCTCGCGCTTTGCACTTTGCTCTGGGATATTGGAAAATGCCTACAGGGCAAGACCCCACCCATGGAAGGCTGCAGTTTGTAAAATGCAAATTGACTGGAAAGAAGTGTACCACAGCTTAGGCCAGTGCAAGGTCAGCCACCAAGTAGCTCAGAGCAACAACTGTGGCCAGTTTATCTGGAGATGGCAGCAGGTTAGTACCCTCACTCTCAAGGACTGGTTTTGCAATCATAAAAAAAGAATGCAATGTCGAAGGGGTCATGAAAGCTTGCAACCATGTTTCAGGAAGCTAAAGGACAGGCAGTGTGTAGCAAGGTCAGGTTCCCACAAAGACACGCCGAGAAGCCGGGTACACAGTTGGCGCAGCCTGACTTACAGTGGAGATGCCAGGATATGAGCAGTTCTAACCACTCACAGCAGATTGAACAAACAAAAACACGAAGCCACTTCTTGAGCACAATTCTAAGTCCGTATTAGCCACAATGTGGAAATCTGAACACTAGGTAAAGCATTATCTAAGTTAGCTGTATTGCAATTTATCCTCAATCTGTTTGGGGGAATATGCGTATGTTCTCCCTTACAGATCCTATTGGCAGTTATATATTTGGGCCAGTATGATTTTCTAAGAATCAGAATGGGTTTGTCTACAAGACAGTTCACTATCATTAGTCCATTCCGCCAGCTGAAGACAGACACATAATCACTCACACATTACTTTCTTCGTATCTCATTCACATTTCCAGAGAATCACACTTCCTTACCTTTAAGTAGAGGCTGGCCTGTGGCCGCAGCTGTGGAGCAAGAGGAGCTTCACACACCACACAGATGTGGGTGTTCATGGGAACCATACTGCCGCATTCGGCACACACGCCCATCTGCTCAAAGGAAAAGGTCAGGTTTGCCTTGGGAGGTCAAGGCTGACAGGACTTAGTTCCTAAGGCTGGGTTTGCTTTTGGACACAGTTGAAATAACTTCCTTTCCTATGATTTTATCGCCAATAAGTGTAAAAACCTATTTACTCTAGAATGTGAACCTTAAGCCAAAGGTGAGCGGCAGACTGGAGCTTCCCAGGAAACGCCCATCTGCACAGAAGCCCAGGTTCTTCCTGGCCGCTGCCCCACCTCCTCTGGGCAGGGTCTCAGCACAGGGCAGGCCAAGAACAGCAGTGCTGTGGTCGCTACTGTAGGAGTCTGCCTTATCTGAAACACTGTTAAGATGGCAATCTGGGGCAAACAAGGAGGACCGGTGCTTCATGGTAATCGATGACCAGGTGAAGTGCCCAGGGAATTTTGTTTGTTACTGTTGGTTTTATTACATTGTGAGTAGATTCTTTTGCTTTTATTATTTCTATTTTAATTTCTGAAAAGAGAGAGAGAGTGTGTGTGTGTGTTGGGAATAGAGAGGATTGGGAGAGACATAGGTATAATGTTCATGTATGAGGCTCTCAAAATATTAAAATGTATGTGTGTTCATGTATGTGCAAGTGCACATGTATGTGCAGGTTTGTATGTGTGGAGGTCAGAAGATAACTTCCGGTGTCATCATCAGAAATGCTGTCCATCTCCTTTGAGGTGGGGTTTCTTGTTGGCCTGCAGCTCACCAAGGATGCTAGGCCTGTAGCCCCATGGCGGGCCTCAGTGAGCTCATCGCTGAGGACAGAAATCAGGTCCTTGTGCTTGCAAGTCAAGCAGCACTTCACTGAATGGGATGCTCTTCCAGCCAGATGCCTAGAATTCTAACAAGTAATCTAACTGCAGTGTCTCAGTATATCCTCAGTGTGCCCAGGCACCCACACATCTCTACCGGCATGTGTAGATGAAAGTAGGCTCAATATGAGTAAAAGCTTAGGCAACCCTGAAGACTGCCCTAAGGGGTGTGTGTGTGTGTGTGTGTGTGTGTGTGTGTGTATACTCTGTCCAGTTCACCCAAATACCTCTCAGTGAAGCCTTACTAGCTCGAGGTAGTTGAAACCAGTTTCAGGCCAACCTTGTCCCATTCAAACAGTAAGATTTTAATCTGTTTCTCAGACTGTCTTCTCCAAGGCCACACTAAGGAAATTCTGTTGCAAGTGTCTTTTTCTATTCTTAAGAAGGACTAAGTAGCAAGACATCAATGTGTTCAAAATTCTTTCAGTGAGTGTTTTTGTGTGTTGCTCATGTGACAGCCCATTATCACAACTACCTGCACAGGTCACATAAACCAGAAATAAATGTTTTCAAACATTCCACAGCTTACCTGAGCCGCTTCTGGGGGTGGAAGACGGTAGCCAAATATGGGCGGGACAGGAGCGCCACATTCTTGGCAGAATCGAGCAAAAGGATCAGATGGACGGGAAGCCAGACAGTGGGCACACCTACGATGAGACAGCTTTCCGTTAATCCATAAAGGCTTATACTAATATTCATATCTATCCCAATGAATGGTGGAAGGTGCATTAGCTCCTGACCCTCCCCCCAATGACTACTAGTAAAAGGTTTGTTGGGAGGAGAGTTTATCAGTGAGGTTCCTATGGAGCAGAGCTTATGTAAGCAAACCCAATTAAAGCACACAAGCATGCATTCACACACACACACATGACATCAAAGAGGGGAAAGTGTGTGTGTGTGTGTAAAAGATTCCTATTATTAACTATGAGGGAAATATAAATTAGAATTACAATGATATACCACTATAATCTCACTAGAATGTCTAAAAATATGAAGTGTTGGTAAAGATGTAGAACCAGGCATTCCTTTTCACTGCTGAGGTGACTATAAGTGGTATCCCTCCTCTGGAAACAACTGGATATGAGCCTGTCATTCTCCTTCTGGATATCTATCATAACTTACACGGAAGCTGACGTACACATAGTAACTTGTATATAAATGTTCACATTAATTTTTCAGTTTGACTTGCTAGCCAGATACTGGGAGGAGCATGTGCCCCCGCAATTGGATGGATAAGTGACTGTGGTGTGTCCATTCAGTAGAAGGTGCAATGTACAAAATGTGTTAGTAAAAGAAGTAGACATTTGAGGTCAGCAACGTGTATAATTCACAAAAACAAATATGCTGAATCAATGAAGCCTGGAGAGTGGGGAAAGAGTGCATGGAGAGTGCATGCTGCTTTATTCCATTACATATGGAACCAATGCAAACCAAGCTAGAGTGACAAGAACCAGGTCAACAGCTGACTGGCTGGGGCAGGACAATGTCGGAATGAACTTGTCGTTCCTGTGACTGTGGTGTTAGTGTCACATACATGTACCAATCACACTCTTCACAGATACACATTTCAGTGCATGTCAGCCCCGTTTTTCTTTTCAAATTTTTCTACTTTAAATTTTTATTTTCTGTGTACAAAGGTTTTGCCTACAATACATGCCCAAGCTTACAGAGGCCAGAAGAGGGAGTTGGATCCCTGGGAAGTGGAGTTATTGACAGTTGTAAGCCACCATGTTCTGGGGGTACTGGGGATTAAACCCAGGTTCTTTAGAAGAGAAGTCAGTGCTCTTAACCACTGAGCCATCTCTCCAGTCCTGGCTTCTTTTTCCCTTTTATGTGTTTTTAAAACTCTAAAAAAAAAAATTCTAGGCTTAGTAAATACCAACACTCAGGAGTCTGAGGCAAAAGAACTAGTTTTAAGTTTGAGGCCAACCTGGACTGCATAGCAAGTGCCAGGTCAGGTCAGGTTGACATGGCAAGACCCTGTCTTAACAAATTTAATCTCACAGAGCATGTGTAGCTTTGAAGGGTCTGAGACAGAGTGCAGCCGGTGACACGTACTTGAGGAAGTCTGTCTCCCTCTGGATCCTCATGATCTCGGTGCTTGTCAGACTCTTCTGGCCAGTTATGTGTGCGAAGCCAGGGGCCTAAAACGAAGAGCACAGGCAGAGATGGCGACAGACACACAGGCCATATAACAGGCTAAAGGCTATAGGACAGGAAACTCCCACTCAAAATTCATTAACCAACATTCATGTTTTAAAACTATCATAGGGAAAAGTCTTTGTAACTTATCACTCTGAAGTCAACATAATAATTTATTAAGTGCTTTCTACTTATGAGTAAATGTGTATATTTTATTTATAACAAAAGTTTAGAAAAGAAGATATCTGAATTTACTATTAGACAGCTCATATTTTAGAATTGGAAGACTTAAGTTGGTATCCATTTGTCTTAAGGTTAATATTTCTAGAAAACTCAAAAGGACTCACTTATACAAATAGGTTATATGAAAAATTTTCTGTTTGGTGCAGAGAGAAGGTCAAAAAAACAAAATATTACATGGTCCCTGTCCCTAAAGCACACTCCTCATATCTGTACAAACTAATTGAAATCTATGGACTCTGTAAGATAATAGACTTGTGCTGTGTTCCATGGGAATCTAGAAGAGAGAACAGTCACACCTGCTGGCTCCCTGGGAGAAGGGATTCTTGGAAGTGGTAACAAGCTAGATGGGTATGGGAAATTAGAGGAAAGTGTGTAGACAGAAAACAAAAGGAATCCACAGTAGGGAAATACATAGGTACCACGGCAGGGCAATGCACGGCCCATCCTGGGACGCATATAGCTTGATGTGGACTACAGGACGGGACAGAAAGGATACCCAAAAAAGAAAGAAAGAAAAAATGAAGGGGAGAAGCTAGCTATACTATTACTGAAGACGGATGGCATACAGGAGTCATTGTCTCCTTGACATTCACACTGACACTATGAGCTGTGCTATGGCATACCTATTTCATTGTATTTTTGTAATACTTTGAGACAGGGTCTTGCTATGCTGGCCATGTTTTTCTCCTGACTCAGCCTCCCAAAACTAATGACTAAAGAAGTAAACCACCGCCACACTGAGCACATAACATCTTATTTGGATAAATCAGTCTTTCAAAAAAAGTTATCAAAAGAGCAAAAACAACTCCTGTTCCCCAGGCTAAACAATTGTTTATGTCAGAATTTTCTGCAATGCCTTCTGTCTCTTTGAGTCACATGAAAATAAGCTGTAAGCAGTATTTCCCTTTGCCCTAAGTAGCCGAGTGTGCATTTCCCAAGAACAACCATACACCAAAGTCAGCAAAGTTATGGGCGATGCTCTTATCTAGTCCACAGACCCACATTCAGACACTGCTGCTTGTGCCAATGGTGTCCTTCAGAGCTGGGTATTGTCTTCCTGGTCTGGGATCTGATCTAATATCATGGTTTGTGTCTAGTTGTCATGTCCACTTCATTGTCTGTAATTTGAGTGCTTCCTCAGTCTTTCTTCTTCATCTCTCTTCTCTTCTCCTTCCTTCCTTGCTTCTTTCCTTCTTTCCTTCTTTCCTTCTTTCCTTCCTTCCTTCCTTCCTTCTTTCCTTCCTTCCTTCCTTCCTTCCTTCCTTCCTTCCTTCCTTCCTTCCTTCCTTCCTTCCTTCCTTCCTTCCTTCCTTTCTTTTCATTGTTGTTTTTCGTTTTGGCTTGGTTTGGTTTGGTTTTGGTTTTTCAAGACAGGGTTTCTCTGTCTTGCTCGGATTATCCTAGAACTTGATTTGTAGGCAAGCCTGGCCTCGAACTCAGAGCTACCATCCTGCCTCTGCCACCCAAGTGCCAGGACTAAAGGCGTGTGCCACCACCACTCAGCTTCTTCATCTTCCTTGCCATGAATATTTTAAGGAGCAGTAGGTCAGCCAGGTATCAGCGGTGCATGCTTGCAATCCCAGCATTCAAGAGGCAGAATCTATCACCCGTGATACCTCAATATATACAACAATCAAGAACTAGGCCATGGTTTGGAGAGGGACTGGGGAGAGGGGATGCTACATGACACGGGTTGGAAGGAGGAAGGGGAAAGGGAGTGATGTGGTTATGTTTTAATTTAAAAAACAAAACAGGCAGATGCAAGAGGATCACCACAAATTTGGGGTCAGCCTACATAGTTTCAGACCAACCAGGACTATATAGTGAGATTCTGTCTAAGAACAAAACAAAAGGACTATGACAGTTAACTCAAAGCAATTCATAGCAGATGGCATGACCATGGAATCTGGCTTTGTCTCATATTCCTGTGACTGGATTCAGGCATGGATTTGGGACACATCCTACAGGAAGGTGCTGCCACTGCACATGTGAGGGGTGACAATCCTCATTCTTGAGCAGATGCTGAAGCTCAAAGCCATTTGACTTGAGTTCGCATTGACACTGTGGGCACTAAAGCTTGGGATTCCAGACTTTCTTCGGTAGACAATGGGGAGCATTCGGAGTGATGTTGTTATCGGTTTAGGTGTTGGTTGTTATTGTTGTTCTTTGCTTGATGTTTTTGTATTACATCAAACATGGCCTTCACCAGAAGTCATAAACTAGTGGTCTATTAGCCAAATACTGTGCGACACTGAATTTCATTTGGCCTATATACATATCTATTTTCTCCCACACTGATTCAGGTTCTGGACTGATTCTCAGATTTTAAGCTAGGTTAGTAGACATGAAGATGCAGGTTTCTGGTTCCCATGCAAATCCATCAGGTGGCAATAGTGAGCTGGAAGTCCTTGTCGCTGGCTGGCTGTAGATGAAAATGACCACTCTGGGTAGCTCTGCCATTCCATATCTTCACAGAACCCACAGACTTGGTAACCTCACTCTAAAGCTAGCTGTCACAGGTTATTTATCCTCTACTTTGCTGCCTGACCCTGAAATCAATGTTAGGGTAGAAGGATGAATATTTAAAGTGCAGATGCTGGCCCCATGCCTACAGTCTTTGTTTTAGGGCTGGTGTGAGGCCTGAGAACATACACTTCAGATGAACTTCTATGTGATTATGATTATGCAGGTGTAAGGAACTAACTTCAAGAACCACTGTGCTAACCCACCATCCAGTTTGTCTTATGCATGCCATCACTGCTTAAAACTTTTTGTGTGTAGCTGGGTGGTGGTGGCTCAGAAGGCAGAGGCTGGTGAATCCTAGGGCTCAGAAGGCAGAGGCTGGTGAACCTCTGAGTTTAAGGCTAGCCTGGTATACAGATGGGCTTCCAGGATGACCAGGGCTGCACAGAGAGGCCCTGTCTCAAAAACTAAATGTGTGAGTAGTTACTTGATTATGCTGTACCTTCCTCAAGTCCCTGTCAAAGGACAGCTCTATGAACAATAGGCTTTTCCCTTTGGACACAGTATTTCCAGAGTTGGGACACTGCCTGCGATATGGCCAAACTTGGAGAGATGCTGTCTGAGAGTATGCTGGAAGCATTAAGATGCCTGAGGCATTCTGGCAACCCTAAGGAATTCCCACTGACGTTACCTGGGCCTGGTGAGTAGGTAGTCGAGCACTCGCTCCCTCACGGTAGGCTGGGATTTCCAGTGGACTCTCTGCGTAGCGAAGATCTTTCAGAGTTTTAGGGTCTGCTCTTTCACCTACCTTGAGGTCTATAATTATATTAAGAATATTGTTTGTGATATCATTACTATATAAAACCATACAAATATGTCCTCATAGCTAGAAACTTCCAGTAAAGGATCACATGACATTCTTTCTCTAGCAGCAAATACTATAACGTCACCCTCCCCGAGTCAGTGAAATAAAACTGAGAAAGAAATAATTGACCCAGTCTAAGAAAATAACCTTCCTTGGTGCATTCTGCAATATTCCATATCAAGCTAGGAAAACAGATTACACCAACTGCAAAGTTAGCAGGCAACATTATTTCAGAAAGAAAGAAAGAAAGAAAGAAAGAAAGAAAGAAAGAAAGAAAGAAAGAAAGAAAGAAAGGAAGGAAGGAAGGAAGGAAGGAAGGAAGGAAGGAAGGAAGGAAGGAAGGAAGGAAGGAGAGAGAGAGAGAGAGAGAGAGAGAGAGAGAGAGAGAGAGAGAGAGAGAGAGAGAGAGAACCCGTGGCTGCCTCTTCTTTGCAAGGCTATTGCTTATTCACTGAGGGCTCCAGAACCTTTGCTGTCTGAATTCCTGTAAGACCTCAACTTTTCTTAGAAGACAAAATTACTTTGTTGTTGGGGTCTTTTTAGAAAAGAAATAAACAAAACCCCCAATACCAGTGTTGCCGTTATTTTTTTGTGTAGGGTGCATGCATGCCAGACAGGACAACTTTTGGGAGTACGTTGTCTCATTACACATGGATTCCCAGGATTGTACCAGGCCATCAGGTTTGCGTGGCAAATGCTTTTACCTTACCTGATAAGCTATTTTGCTGGTCTACCAAGACATAAAAAAGCGGGCTCGTTTTTTAGCCATGTCCTGAACACATTCTATCTACACGCACCTTTGTAGATTCCAAAGCAACCACACCTGAATCCATATCTGATGCTGGTCCTTCCTGAGAACTCAGTTCTGCTTGACTCTATCAAAACAACGCTTTTGTTTAAATTGTACCCAAACCCCACCCATTCCCTAAACCCAGTGATTCTTTCTTTCTTTGCTGAGGCATCCCATGGTTCCTTCAATATAATTATTTACTAAATCAAATTTATCAGTCTGCTTGTTTATTTCTCACAGTCTTGATCTGTTAGCTAGAATAAAATAAAAAATCAAATTGTAGCATGCCTTCCTGGTTTTCTTATTTCAACACAAGGACACAGGAAGCACGCAGTCAGCAAGCAGGAAGCCTGCTTAGTGGGCTTCCTTCTGCCTCACCGTACCTGCAAGCCGTCTAAGATTAACATTCCAAGTTGATTTATTTTCAGCATTCTTATACTTCTTCCTTAGTTTTGGTCCAACAAAACCATTTTTTAATTCCTAGGGATGAAGAAATTACATGTTACTTGATTATATACATTTAGAGTATAAAAATTAGAAGTCATAGTAGAGACAATGTCATGGTGAACACTTCTTACTTGAAAGGAATTATAGCAGTTTTTATAAAGCAATGCCGGTTTCCTTTAGAAACCCACAGTTTTGTGTCCTGATTATTTGGTGAGCCAGCACATGGCTGGTAGGCCTTGTCAGGTCAAGCAGCCAAGACAAAGCTCCTTAATATAGCCACTAAATGTGTTATATTTTTAAGCTGGAAAAGTTAAAATATATTTCAAACTAAGGACCACACATGGACAGTGCCATTATCAGAGACAGTAATTTAGAGGGTAGAAAAAAAAGTCGGGGGGGGGGGGGAGGGTGGGGTCAGCCCAAAAAGAGAAACCTTATGCTCACTACCTGCCCAGACAGCGCTCTGAACGCTCTTCTCCCTGGTCCTTCTTTTGTGGACTCTGTCCCTTCTATCTGATTCAGACTTCAGTCTGCACTGACTCGATGGTCATCTCTGTGATAACCTCACTACAGGTCTGCCCTTCCACATCATCTACTGCTCTGTCCCACAAGTGCTCTGATCTCAGGGCTACCACTGGGCTTATGTAACACCCCCAACAGACCTTCTCTGTCACTCTCAACAAGTACCCTATGACTGAGACCTGTTGGTTGGTTGACCACTCTCTGACTCTACTACCTGGATCACTGGTGCCAGCAACTCAGAACTGATGTTTCAAACATCCTTCTTTGGTATGTCAGATCAACTCCGCAAAGAAGTGCAGATTTGCAGCTTTTGTGGGGTGAAGACTTTAACTAATAGAAGTCAATACACACTGCAATGGTCTACTAGCCTGACTACTCCATTCCCCAAATATATACTCATTGCCCTCCCTTGCCTGCTTACTGTTATCTTGGAGCTTGCAGATAGAAATGGCTGACAAGATGCCAAGAACTCACATGCTCAGATCACTTCCCCCCCAAGAGAAGGTATGATGCAGGGACAGAGAAGATGCAAACAGCTTATGTATCTGGAGTTTATGAAGAGTTCACAAACAACGCACAAAAGCTGAGCAAACAGACACCGATTCTTGTGCGGCAGCCTGATGGTCCTGTTCATAGTCACTACAGATACTTGAACACAGGCAGTGATGGTGCTGACTCAGAATTCTGGTCTTAGAAGAAGGCTTGACCAAGTCTGGGAACCAGTGAAGAGTCTTCACAATGGCTGATACTGACCTTATTCATAAGGATCTGATGTGAGGAGAAGTGTTGTAATGGAAGGAAAGGCATGCCCATTGAGCAAGAAAGGATGAGAATTACAGTGACAATCTGAAAACTCTTTGGCTTTATTACTTGCCTGCTTTGAGAACCCCTTGAGAGCATCTTCAACATTGTCTTCAGGAGAGACCATCTTTGGTGGTTCATAGTCCACCTGAAACACCTTTGTCACAATCCCACTCTGTCTGCAGTCTCTGAAAAATCATATTTTTGAAAAGAAAAGAGTATATTATACATTCAAGGGAGAGGCGGCTATCAGTTATGATCCAAATTTCTTTAATGTACCCCTGTTATATTTTAAGCTGAAAAAGTTAAACTATTCTTCCAGCTAAGGAGGTTTAGGGAGTGAGGGGTTAGGGTAGTGGCAGCCTTCAGCAGTGGCTATGGTATTCTAGACCCTGCTCCTGCCCAGTGGTGCTCACAGAGTCCCGGCCAGTGTGGCACTCCTCCTCACGCCACCTGGCTCCTTGCGGTGGCCTGAGTGATTGGTGTACTGGCCTTTTTATCCAATGATAAAAATAAACACAACATGGACTGGAGAGAAGGCTCAGTGGGTAGCAGCACTGACTGCTCCTCCAAAGGACCTGAGTTAAATTTCCAGCACCCATATGGCTGCTTACAGTTGTCTGTAATCCAAGCTCCAGGGGATCTGATGCCCTTCTCTGGCCTCCAGGGGCACTGTATGCATGTGGTAAACAGGTAGACAAAATACTTTTAACACATAAAATAAAAATTAAAAATACAAACACAATCTACACTACAAGGGCACAGACAACTGATAGCTTATTAATAAAAGGCCAACAGAAGTCTCTAATAAAAAACTTAAAGTGATTTTCTCAAAGGACCACAGTTGTTTTTAAAATGGACCTGTTGTGAAGTATCTTCCTTGTAATTATTTCCAGTCCTTTTCTATTTATCTGACACTTATCACGAAACACACAGTATTTATGCCCAAAATGTGCCTAAGTATTTATATTTAAAATGTTCAATAACTTCATTATCGAGTTCCTTTTTAAAAAATAAAGTAGCATTCATTTCTATTACTGTCATTTTAATAACAAGGATGACTCAAGCTTTGTGTGGGTGGATACTCAGCTCTTGCAATCCTTGGACCGCTAGCATTCAGCACCATGGATTTGAGTGCTGTTGCTGTCCTACTTTGGTTCTCTGCTGCTGGGATAAAAGTCCAAGACCAAAACAACTTGGGGGGAGAAGCAGGCTTACTTGGCTGATAGTTTATACCCATCACTGAGGGATTCTATGGTACGAGCCCAAGGCAGAAACCTGGAGGCAGAAACTGAAGCAGAGATTGAGGAGGCGTGCTGTTTACAGGCTTGCTTCCACGGCATGCTCACCTACCCTATACAAGCCAGGACCTCCTGCTTGCGAGGAACACCACCCACAGTGGGCTGGGCCCTCATACATCAGTCAGTGACTTGCCAAAGGTCATTATGATGGAGGGTCAAGTACACACACACACACACACACAACCCAAAATTAATCATTACATAATGCATGTCCCAAGAACATTATGTAAGGGTTCTGATTTCTCCACATATCAATGGCACTGGATATTGTCACTTGGTTATATTCTCTGTAGATACTTGCTCCTTGGGTCTTAGAGTATGGATTGGTTACTACAACAAAAACCAAAATAATGACTGGAAAAAAAAGTACTAAGCATGGTGGTTCACACCTTTAGTCCCAGTACTGGGGAAGTAGAAGCACACTCATCTATGAATTCAAGGCCAGCATGGTCTAAAAAGTGAGTTCCATCACAGCCAGGGCTACACAGAGAAACCTTGTCTCAGAAAACAAACAAACAAACAAACAAACAAACAAACCAGAAGCGACAGTGTAAGCAGGCAAAGATGGCGTGCTGGTTTGAATAAGAATAAAATAGACTCATAGATTTGGTCACTGGGGAGTGGCTCAATTTGAAAGATTAGATGGTGTGGCCTTGTTGGAAGAAAAGTATCACTGGGGATGGGCCTTGAGGGTTCAAAAGCCCATGTCAAGCCCAGAGTCTCTCTCTGCCTATGGAACAGGATATAGTTCCGAGCTACTGTGCCAGTGTCTGCCTGCATACTTCTTACTACGATGGTAATGGACCAAACAAAGCTGTAAGCAAGGCCCCGGTGAAATGCTTGTTTTGATAAAAGTTGCAGTGGTCATGGAGTCTCTTCACAGCAACAGAACACTAAGACAGATGGTATAGCGTAGAAGTGTTGATTGCTAATGGGATCTAGACTCACATAAGAAACAAGCCTCTGGGCATGTCTATGAGATTTCCTATACTGGGTTGAGATAAGTAGATCCACTCTGGATGTGGACTGGGGTCCTACAGGTCAATAAAGAAACAAGTGAAGAGAGTTCTAGGATCTCCAAGCCCCTGCCGCCCTGCTTCCTGACTGCAGATGCAATGTGATCGGCTGTCTCATGATCCTGCCGCCATGGATTCCCTTCCCTGATGGACCCTCAAACTGTGAGCCAAAATAAACCCTTGCTTCCTCTGCTGCTTTTGTCAGGTATTTTTTATCATAGCACTAAGAACAGTAATACAGATGTCATAGGGTCAACTTTTCTTCTCCCTGCTCTATCATCCCTAGCACACTGCCTTTGGCCTCATGATCTAACAGGGTTGACATCCACATTCCAGACCATGGAAAGCAGAGCCTACTCTGACTCCCTTTAGAGACAGCCTGGAAGTTTCACATGTCACTTCTACATGAGCCTGCATGGCGATATACCCAGACCTATCATCAAGGAAGATTAGGAAATAGCTATTAGGCAACCGTGTACCTGGTTAAAATTCACAGGCACCATTTTTTTTAGAAGGGAGAAGCAGATGTTGTGGGTGGGTAGACTCTGTCATATCGCCATCAGTCTTGCAGTGTCTGTGGGATGGTTTAATTGCCACTATGACTTACCTGCTCTGAAAGCTCACAGTGGAACATCAATCGCTTCCTGTTATTTTCTTCACATGCGTATGCCTCGTGGGTCACTTACATCGTGATTCAGTCTGATCTGCCTGGCACTCACCACTTCTGAATGTCAATCACCTGCTTTCTTGGTGTCCTTCATTTGCCTTGTTCTAGCTGATTTTTAGATTGATCTCTGATGTATTTTACTTGTGTTCCAGTAACTTCTCAGATTTTATACATTTCTAAATAAAACATTTCTAATGTCTTTGAAATTCTAGGCAAATAAATGTCTCCAAAGTCTTAAAATTTTTTATGTAAAATCATAAATATATAAACATCAATTCTAATATAGTTGAGAAATATCTAACATTAATATAGAGATTTTAAGGGCTGAAGAGATGGCTCAGTGGTTAAGAGCACTGACTGCTCTTCTGAAGTCATGAGTTCAAATCCCAGCAACCATATGGTGGCTCACAACCATCTGTAACAAGATCTGATACCCTCTTCTGGAGTGTCTGAAGACAGCTACAGTGTGCTTACATATAATAAATAATAATAAAAAAAGAAAAAATAGAGGTTTTAAGCTGTATTTTATAAGGTTAAAAAACTCAAGTATGAAATTCATCTAAATAACAATATCTGAACTAAATAACATAACAACACACTTGGCTTTCTATGTTTCATAACTACCGCCACGTTTGGTGCCTAGAGGGACTCACATCACTTAAAACATATGACCAACGCTGCAGCTGCTGTCTGAACACCTGTAAGATGATCTATCCATGAACTGCTTCATTGGCCTTGGTTGTCCTTATCCGTACACCTCCCTATCGTTCCTGGAGGGGCATTCAGACTCCACACTGAGGTTATACTGAAGTCACATTGGCTCTCAGCTACTTGTTCCAATCTTTTAAGGACCCTGTTATCTCCCTACCACAGAGAGCCCTGTCCTTGGAGACCCAGCTAAGGCATTTCCCCACAGACTCTATTTAGACTAGAACTTAAGATGCATGATAGGCAGCTGCCTCCAAAAGAATTAGGTTTGAGAATAGAGTTATAAATCTTACTCACAGCCTAAGATGCATCTGAAACATTCATATACTTCTGTTAGGGCTCAGGATAGTGACTTTAAATATGTGTGTACTAATATAAATTATACCCAGCATAAATGCCATCTCTGGGTGCCATTAGCTCCACAACTACTATCCTGTTATAGAATTTATTTAATCCTGACCTGGGGTTTCTACCCTGCCCTTTAGTTCTCAGATAAAACACATATACAGTCTTTATATTTACAATAAGCCTTAAACAGCACAAGAGCTGAACAAATACCTACCCTCCATGATATTAGAATCTACTTTCCTATTGATAACCCCAAGTTATTGTTTTTCACTACTTACTGTTTCACCTGGGCTGCTCGTAGCTCCCACTGGCCAGCCCTCAGGGCCACTTTTCTGTGGCTCTAACCCATGGGGCCTCTCCTTCCTCCTCCTGTACCTTCTCCTTATGGTTCCTCTCCGACCCCAAACCCCACCTGTCTCTTCTGCCCAGCTCTTGGCTGTTGGTATCTTTATTTACCCATCAGAAATAACTTGGGGACAGGGTCACTTAGCATCTACAGGCAGACCCTCTCATCTTTGGGGCAAGCAGTCTTGGGGGCCCAAAATTAGCATTAGAATACAAGCAGCATCAGGCCAACCTACTACACTATCTTTTCAATGAAATACCAGAATTAGAGACCTTGGGTATAGCACAGGTCATAACAGAATGGGCAAGGTCCTGAGTTCAATCTTCAGCACTACAAAACAGAATTTTCTGTATGACTACAGGGAAATTACAAAGCTGGGTCAGTGGGAATTCACAATTTGGTTTGGGTTGAGTCTTTCAGTCTATTGAAAACTATTAGAATTTGGGCTAGATAATTCTTTTTCATAGGGGCTGTCTTCTGCATTATAAAATGACCACCTGCAAGTCTACCCATTACACACTACATGCCAGTAGCAAATAAGACTCGTAGTGGCAACCAAATGTTTCTTTGCATATGTACACATGTAGTGTATATACATGTTTATGTGAAGTATGTATGTGTGTGTATGCATAGCTGTGTGTGTGTAAGCTAGAGATGGGGTCAGATATCTTCCTTTATCACTCTCCATTTCATTCATTTTATTTACTGTGTGCATAGAAGTGCATACAGCATAGGGAGTGGGAGACAATGGACCACCACATGCATGAAAAGGTCAGAGGACAAGTTTCAGAAGTTGGTTCTCTCCTTCCATCTTATTCTGAGGAAGGGGATGGCACCTGTGATTTCTGAAATATGTACCCCAGTCTACTTGGCCTAGAAGCTTCTGGCAAATTCCCCTATCGTTGCCTTCCATCTTGCTGTAGGAGTACTAGGATTTCAGATTATAATATGGCACTCAGCTTTTGATATAGATTCTGGAATTCAAACTCAATCATCATGAGTGTACCACAAGCATCTTTATCTCTTGAACTATTTTCCCCAGCTTTCCAATTTATTTATTTATTTATTTATTTATTTATTTATTTATTTATTTATTTTTGTTTGCTTGTTTGTTTGTTTGTTTATAGTTTTTTGAGACAGGGTTTCTCTGTGGAGCCCTGTCTGTCCTGGAACTTGCTCTGTAGATCAGGCTAGCCCCAAACTTAGAGATCTACCTACCTTTGTCTTCCAACTGCTGGGATTAAAGGCACGAGCCATCGCTCACTGAACCCAGAGCTCACCGATGCAGGTTGGTCAGTGACTACAAAGATCTGCGTGTGTCTACTGCCACTTACCGCCGGCACTACAGGCACTTGTCTGGCTTTTAAGTAGGTACTAGGGCTCCAAACTCAAGTCTTCATGTTTGTACAGCTGGCATTTAACCCACTGAGCCATCTTCCCAGTGCCCCAGAAGGTTTTCTGACATTACCATATATGGCATGGGAGATTATGCCCAGAGAACCTTGACTTTAGGAACATAAATGAATTAACTCACAATTTTGTTTTTGTTTTTCAAGACAGGGTTTCTCTGTGTATTAACTCACATTTTATTCACCTAGCACAAACTCTTGAATTCTAAGACTTGAGTCAGATTTGAAATTCTAGGAACCTCAGAAATGAGGACTAACATAAAGAAAATGCAAGTCAGAAGGCTACCTGATCAAGGTCACACCAACTAAATGATTAAGTAGGATGAAAATCTTCAAATCTCTGCGGTGATAATCTTGTCGACTCAATTGGATTGAGAAAGGCCTAAAGGATTAGTAAGGCACACTCTGGAGATGTTTGTGTGCTGTGTACTTAATCGGCAGATCATCCCTTGACAAATCCATATATATATATGGTGGCATTATTGGGAAACAGTGAAAAGCAGGAGGGACCTCTGGAGGAGGCAAGTCACTAGCAGGGACATCCACAGAGACTACAGCTTGCCCTGGCCCTTCCCTGTAGTCACATACCCTTTTCTTCCTGTATTTCCAGATTCCTTTTTTTCCCTTCTTGGTGGCCACAATGTGACCATCTATCTCTCTTGTACTCTTCCTTTTCCACCTTGATGGGTTAAGATCTCTGAAATTATGAGTGGAAATAAGTCTTCCCTTCTCATTTGTTCTCAGGTTATTTGGGTCATATTAACACAAAGTAGCTAATACAGATTCTAAGTCCTATGTTCTTTCTACAGGCTCAGTGACTTCTCCCAGAGTTCTCTCTGCCTTTGCTGCCTGTGGATGTGACATTCAAGTCTCTTCACTACATTGCCTCCTGAACAGGGTCTCTATACAAACTAGCATCATGCCCTCCAGCTATGAAGTTGATATTTTAAGGCTGTGTGTGTGTGTGTGTGTGTGGACTGAGTTCTAGGACAGCCAAGACTACACAGAAAAACCATGTCTCAAAAAAAACCAAACCCAAATATACATGAATAAAAAAGAGTCTTAAGAAATAAAATGGGAGTGGAAAATAGAAGATTTAGGGGGGGGGGAGTGGCTGATGACCTCCAAGTTGAAATAGAACTTTGAATAAATTAAAATGAGCTTTGAACATCATTTAAGCCAACAGGAAATGAAACAAATAATGATGTCCCATCCCAGGGAATAAAAGAACCATTCACTAAACAGCATTTTCCTTAATGCAAAAGAAAGCTCTTGAGAAAGCTCTTCCTCCCTAGAGTTCCAGTGTGGAATTTGAAATAAAAATATGATCAACACAGGCAACATTTATTGAACTATATTTAAGATTTGTGGACTTTATGCCTCAATAAAATGCAATATGTGTGTGTGTGTGCTAAAATTAGTGTAACTTTGTCATAATGGCCTTCTAACACATTGATTCTTCCAGGAAGAGATGAATAAAATTAGAATATAATGTAGCTTGGCATGGTGGCACACACCTTTAATCCCAGCACTCAGGAGGCAGATGCAAGTGGATCTCTGAGTTCAATGCCACCTGGTCTATAGAGAGAGTTCCAAGACAGCCAGGGCTATATAGAGAAACCTGTCTCCAAGAACAAAAACTAGCACATATATGTATATCTACATTAGTGTGATTCTACCATGCTTGTTTGCCTACCGTGCTCTTAACTTACTTAGAGACAGCAACAGCTTTAACTTGTATTTTTCCATCAGGCAGAGTAATAGGTTTTACATATTTAAATGTATTATTTTCACCAGAACCAACTTTCTTTAGGAAGTCAGGTTTGCTGCCATCCAGGGTGTAATATATGTTGACATCTGGGGTGTCTGAAAAATCCAGAACAGGATAACCATAATTAACATTGAAATAACAAGTCCCTTGTATACCTATAGTTTGTTTAAAAGAACACACACACATACACAGTAAGCGAATAATGATTCTGTTATTCGTGCTAACACAGTACTCTACGTGAATGAGCTCACTTCATCTATTCATTAATATTGCTGTATGCAGTAGGTCCTCGTCCTCATTTGTACCCATTCTGTTGGTGGCAACTGAGTACTCAAGAGATCAATGCACTTGATGAATGACACAGGATTTCCAGAGCTCACATGGTTGCTCACAACTGTCTGTAACTCTAGTAGCAGGGATTCCAATGCCCTCTTCTGGTCTCAGCAGATCCCACGTATGTGGTTCGCAGGCATGCATGTGGGTAAAACACCCACACTTATAAAATAAAAATATAAATATCCTTAAGAAAGAAAATGGGACTAGGAAAGAGATTTAGGAAAAGGAAAGTCACTAATGATCTCCAAGTTGAAATGGCAGTAGCTTTGAACATCTTAATATACACAAAATTTATTGACCTACTGACCTAATGATATGTGGCTTGCCTCCTGCTGGGCTGGGTACACAGCCTGCAGTCCTGACCCCTGTCTTCTAATAGGTATTAATACAAGTAAAAGAGGGCTCAGTTTTAAGATAGCACAAACCACATAGATAGCAAAATTACTCTTTTGGAGCACTTCTTAAGTATTTTATCCGGTCTCAGTAAATGATTCCCATACCTCCTAGAAACATTAAAAACATAACACAGATGCAATTCAAAATTCAAAAGGTTAAAAATGGCTGTACAATGAACTGGCCTTCACGCCAGACACCCACAGCATATCAGGTATCCTTGAAAACCTTTCCTATCTGTGCAAACATACACTTTATATTTTATTTCCCCTTCTCTTTGTATACCAAGTCTATGTCCTATCCCACATATTTCTTTCTTCATAGAGCATACATTTGAGGGCACATAAACGGTAATCAATCAACCGAATTTATTTTCTCAGACAGGAATGAAGTACTTTCTAATAAACTGAACAGGAGAAAAGTTCCTCCCAGTGAGCAAATAATGGGGCTGTGGGTAGAAGCCTGTTTTTATTTATAGAAATGACATTTTTTATTTTCTCACCCACAGAAACATCCTTCATGCCCGTTGCCTCCCTTCTTTGCTGTCATTAGTAGCTTAAGTTCACTGTGCGAAGCAGTGGGGCCCATTATGAAGCTGTCCCTCTCACTGACCCCTCGGTTATCCTCTCCTGTTACTCCCTCCCTCCCTGATTCACCACCCCCTTCCTTCTCCCAAAGGTTCCACCTCAACTTTCAAATCTTTAAAGGAAAAAGTCTAGATTCTGCACAGAAACTTGCAAATACATAGATCTGCACATCCATTTGCTATTTCCTTTATTTTTTTTATTTTTTGTTAATTTTGCAGCAGTGGGGACTGAACCCAGGGCCCTAGTCACACGCACAAGCTCTCTGCTGTTAAACTCCCTTCTTTCATCCCTCTTCCCTCCCCTTCCCCATATATATGTCTAAATATGACTATAAGTCTAAATATTTTAATATAAATAATTGTTCATGTCTTATCTATAAAATTTCTTTAGCCTGTATATACATTACTTATATGCATATACATATATAATCAGATTTAATATTAGGTGCTAGCTACTACTCAGTTTCTATAATAGTTAAGATTTATTTTATTTAATATTATTATAAGCTAATAGATATTATGTTAAATCAAATTTTCTCCTTTCCTCTCCATATGTATACACATTTTTGCCTCTATTTCAAATACCACAAAGGGTCTCATT
The DNA here is from genome assembly GCF_947179515.1 of Apodemus sylvaticus. Lineage (NCBI taxonomy): Eukaryota > Metazoa > Chordata > Mammalia > Rodentia > Muridae > Apodemus > Apodemus sylvaticus. Next base: position 127,672,841 of record NC_067476.1, read on the forward strand.
AGGTGGCACAGATTGGCCTCAGATGCACAGGTCTCCTGCTTGGCTTCCACATAAGCACCTCTTTCACCCACTGGCCTATTATTGTCTTTAGTACTGAACTGTGGGAACTCTATATTTGACATTTAAACACTAGAGAATATAGAAACCACATCATTCATATCATCACATTTCAATAATAGCCCTACTTCTCCTAAGAGTTATAAGTTCATATGTTTAAATTATTAAACATGCTAACCTTTCAGATAAGAGAGAGCATAGTATAAGATACAGCTTATTCTTCAAAATCTTTGACTAAGGAGCCCAGAAGTAGCTCTACAAATGCAGATAAATAATTGTTATACATTTAAACTATCAAATTAAATGGATATATATGTAATTGGAATCTAAACTTCTCAATACAAATATTTTTATATATCTTATTTATGAAACTTTTTTAGATTGATTATATGTAAACATATAAAATATGATTTAATAGTTAAGTTTTTTATGAACTAAATCTTGTGTGCCTCAGATATAATACCTACTCAATATGGCAATGGGTATATACCAGTATACAGTAGGTGGTAGGTAAGGTTGCCCCATCTTAGCATGAGGACATTGACATTCAGAAAAATTAAGTAATGTGCCCAAGGTCAGAGAGGTTGTCAAACTGGAATTCAATCTCTAACTATTTATACCAGAAAATCTGTATTTGAAGGTCAAATTTATTATCTCAGAAAAGTAATAAGCATCCTGAGAAAGGTCGGGAACACAATGGATATCTAACCTTGACTCAGGTGAGTCGAGAGGTGTTGCCGCTACCAACCTGTTTGTCTCCTGGCTGAGACAGGAGGATTGCTGCAAATTCAAGTTCAGCCGGGCTATATATTGAGTTCAAGGCTGATCTTGGCTACATAAGATCTTGTCTCATGAAAAACAAACACATACATACCACTCTACAAACCATTAAAGAACAACATTTTCAATATTTACAAACGTCTAAAGCCCCAACATAGAAAACATGCAAAGATTATCAGTCAGTAACCCATGAACACAGACTATGACGATGTTATTTTAAATAATTCAAAATACATGTGCTTCCTACCGGATTTCATTTCCAAAAGAGTATTGGTATCAATTTCATGGTTAGCTTTTCCAGGTTGAGGCACTCGCAGAGGTATGATCTGAGGGGCACACACTGAGCCAGCAGTCATGGTCTCTCCTTATATTAAAAAATAGATTAAAAAATTCCATCATGAACCTATGCCTAAACATGAAAACTACAGAGTATTACTTATTTTAAATGCAGCAAATCAGCCAAGCCTAAAGAGCATATCATTAATATGCCACCTACAGAGAATGCCCCCCTTAATGAATAAAATGATTACATCTTAGCTGGATGAGCCTGCTCTTGGGGTCTGGTGTTGGATATATTCACTTTACATCTAATAAAGGCAAATGGATGAACTGGACAGGAGACTGGAGCTGCAGTAAAAGGGCAGGTCCATGGCTGAGGCAGACCTGAATCCATCGGTAACGCCCTGAGCTCAGTTCCCACGAGATCATTCACACTCCACTGCCTTCAGCTAGTGCACACGGACTTCAAGGCAAATCATTACATAAGGGGAGCGAGGAACTCTGCACGTAGCATGAATTATTTAGAGCCAAATCTTAAAAGAAATTCTAAGCCCCACCATCTTACCTTTGCCACTGCAGTATACTGTCTTTTGGAAAATATACTGCAAAGACTGCAGAGCATCAGCTCTCAATAGAAAGAAACTTGACATGGATATAAACCAACAAACATAATTTCCTATTCACTCTACTATTTTGTAAATATTAGCGGGACAGAAACCTTATAGGTCTTTTCTTTGAGGTGGGGAGGAGTCCTCTTAATTCAGTATTTGCATCTTGCACTGTTGTTTCAATGATTATGGCTACATAATTATTCAATTATAATGTACACATTCATTTTGCTTTTATAATCAACATTTTTCATCCTCATTCCTTTTTTTTCGAAACATGATTTCTCTGCGTAACAGCTCCCCTCCCCCCCCCCCCCCCCCCCCCGCCAGCTGTTATGGCGCTCGATCTGCAGACCAGACTGGCCTCCAACTCACAGAAATCCACCTGCGTCTGCTTCCCAAGTGCTGATTAAAGGCGTGCGCCACCATGCCTGGCTTACAATTTTTCATGTAACAATTTGTTCAATGGTGAGGTTTTTTTTTTTTTTTTTTAATTTGGTAATTGGAATTCTGATGATGTTGCTGTGAACATCTTTGCGTTTTGATATATCTTGTTCTGGAAAGTGAGATAATTATACTTAAAAGACAAATTTAATGCCTTTTTGGATTATTCCAGATTGAGGACCAAAAATAAAAACTACAGATATCTGACCCTTTAGAAATTAGGCTGGATGTGGAGGGATTTGCCTACCTTCACATTTCCCTTCGGGTGAGAGTCAGTTAAAATAAAAATAGCTGAAAACTAGATTCTAAATAAACACCGTTGGTTAGAGACTGATGTGCTCACGGGTAGCTATTAGCTGCTCTCAAAAATCTGGGGTGGTCACTGGACCTCACAGGAAGGAGATAGAGATGGCTGATTTGCTAGGTCCACACCGCAGTCTTGTGTCAGTGTCATGCCACCAGCATCTCCCAACACCCTTCACCTGAACCATCTCCTCGCCGCCCAAACCAGGACCCAGACCCGCGTCACGTCCTCGGCCTCGCGAGGCAGGCAGAGATGCCTAATTCCCTCCCAAGCCAGTGAGAGATGCCCTTCTCCTTACCCTTCTCCAGCCTCAAGGACAGAGAAAAGGACCCCCGACGCGCTCCGCCGCCTCCAACCCGTTGTCAGGTATTCACGGTCTCACGACTGCTCCTCTGCAGCTGCTTGCGTTACCAAAGACGCTGCGAACTGCGCCCCGCCCAGCGGGAGCCGAGCAGATGATTGGCAGGAAAATCGACTTCCTAGCAACCAGCCCCGCCCTTGTCTCTGGCTGCAGCCTCCGTCTGGTTCCCGCCCCCAGATCCCTCTGCGACACTTTCTTGTAGGTGTCCAAGAATATGCCTTCTCGGCGGCTCGAAGAGGCCGCAGGGTGCGTACTGGAGCCAGAGGCTCCCGTCCTACAAGCACTGAAATTTGAGAAAACAGAAAGGAGTCGTCGTGGCGACCCTGCTGAGCAAGGCGGAGCAGGCACAGCACGGGCGCCCCAAGCCGACCCGAAGAAGAAGGCCCAGCGCGACCGGATGAAGAAGGTCCCTCGCCCCTTTCACGCCCCGGTCTGCGGATCGCGCCTCCACCGGTTCCCGAGACTTCCAGCGCGCTCCCAGGGGGTCACTTTTCGTCTAGTCTAGAAAACTGCTCTCATGGCGGAGGTGAAGGTGAAAGTGCAGCCGCCGGACGCGGATCCGGTGGAAATAGAAAACAGGTAATGCAGTCAATAGGTTCCTGACGCTAGGCGAGCTGTCGGCTGGATAGCCGGACCCCTTCTCTCTCAGTCCCGGGGGAGGAGAGGCTGAGCCGACTGGTCGAGCCGGGTTAGCTGGTGTCTGGGCGACCCCCTCCCTATTAGGGAGAGTAGAACTCTTCAGAAGCCCCAGAGCAGCGTGACAGCTTGAAACTTTATGGCACTGGCTTCTCCCGGATTCTATTACAGCACTTGGAACGTGACAGCAGCCAGTGCCAGAAGACAGACCTGCATTTTCCCCGTAGTTCTTGGGCATCCGTTCGAATCCAGGATTGCTCGGTTGCCAAGGGAAGTTTTATAAGAGAATGTTCGGGCCAATTTAGGGTTCAGTTTGTGATTACAAAGGACCATTGAGCCAAGTAGGTTCAGTTGAGTGCCTTAACCATCATAGCACACATGTGTTTTTAGGTTATAATGTAATTAGAAGACAACGACTTTCTCAACATTATTATTGTGGATAGTAAATTTATTACACCTCCAAACAAATTAATCCCTCCAGTTTGTTTGGAGGGGATAATTTCTCAGACAGACTCCAGTTACAGTGAATCACTGTTTCCCTCACACACCCCTCCCACCTCCCCCGTCCCCACGCACAGGCGTGTTCTACATTTGCTTTCTGCCCACAGACCTTTGAATCACTTTGCTGTACTTAATCCCATTGATAACATTGACATTTTAGCGTAACTATCTTGTATCTTCCTTATTTGCCTTTTAAAACAAGCAAACATAAACCATTTATACCTTTGTTCCTAGAATTATAGAATTGTGCCACCAGTTCCCTCATGGAATCACAGATCAAGTAATTCAGAATGAAATGCCTCACATAGAAGCCCAGCAACGGGCAGTGGCCATCAATAGACTATTGTCCATGGTAAGGTGAATTCAAGTAAATCATGTGGTTTGTTGTATTTTATGATTTTCATTGCTTCCTGTCACATAACTGATGACTGACTTTAGTTGTCAGCTTGGCTGGGCTCTGATCCTCCTAGATATGTGCCTGTATGCTGTTTCTGAGATGTTCTAGAATGTGGATTTTAAATTGCTGTGCTGACTGTAGAAGGTGAGTGGGCGTCATCCAATTTAGTGTCAGCCTAAGGAGCAGACATGGAGGCCAGGGACTTCCCCCGGCCTACTCTGAGTCCCAGGTCCAGCCTTCTGCCTTCACCACTCTGGCCTTAGGCTTTGGATTCCATTTACACCATCGACTTTCCATCACCGAGACTAATACATCAGGTCTGTATCACTGATCTATGCCACTGGCCTTCTCTAGTCTCCAGCTTGCAAGAGACTTACAAGAATTCTCCCCCACCTTAGTTACACCAAGTAATAATAGTATGATAAGCCTCCTTTTTAGTGAGCCAATATACTAATTGTAAGGCCAAAATTTGTCACTTGATTCCAAACCAAGGAAAGGATTAGAATGTCTGAATTGGAAGAAAAAATAATTATCTGCCTGTCATTTGACAAGGTGAAGAAACTACATGCAATTCTGTTGTAACTAATTATGTTATTAGCTTCATTGACACAACAGGACACATGGTGTAGTCTGTTCTCAACTTGTTTTACTTCCTGCTGCTAGCTTTTAGTTATTCCCTATAAAATATTTCCACTGTGATTTGTGTGTGTGTGTGTGTGTGTGTGTGTGAGAGAGAGAGAGAGAGAGAGAGAGAGAGAGAGAGAGAGAGAGAGTGAGTTATCAATAGCCTATTGGTAGAGTGGGAGGCAGTTCCACTGAGGGTCTTTGGGAAGGAGTACAGCCTCAGCTTCAGAGACAGTGCAGTAGAGTTTTCATTGAAGCCCAATCACCCAGAGCCCACCTGCCTCTCAGCTTTTGAAAAATGCCATACTGTCCAGTGCTTTGAATCTCCTATGACTCTCTCCTTTCACAAGCCTTTATATTCCTTTTTCCTGAGGACATTTTGGTTTGGTTTTATTAGTTAAGACTCTTCTTACACTAGGTCTCTTCTGAATGACTATGGTTTTTGTTGTTGTTGTTTTATTTTTGTTTTATTTTTTTAAACTTACAGCCTTGTGTTATACCTCAAGGCTCTAGATGCAGAGATTATAGGGATAGCTGAATCTTTTGTTAAGCCTTTTTCTTCACCTTTGTGGCTCAGAATTTGGCAAACTTCTCTATGAAGCTGTAAATAAAATAACTTTTGTAGCCCATATGTCACAACTGTTATCACTTGCCATTTTAACAAGAAGCAGCCGTGAGCCATAAACAGGTGGGTGTGGCTTTTTCTGATGAAGTTTTATTAATAAAAAAACAAACAGCAGGCCAGTGACATCTGTTTTCACCCAGATAAGAACAGTCGGTGATTTCTGGGCTTCCTTTGTCTATGGAGAATGCCTACTTGTTAGCCTTCAGGACGCAGCTCTGCTGCCAGCTCCCGGAAGATACCTGGAGCCCCCAGGTTGGGCCGCAGTCTTTTCTCTGACTGTGCATCCACCCTTGTTTCTCTCTTACTGTCAACCAGAGAGTATTGTAGTCATCTGTGTGCTTCCCTGTGAGGGTTTGGAGTATAACTCAGGTAGCTCACCTAGCTTGCATGGTGTGTTCGACCCTCAGTCCTATAATCCAACAATTGTCCACTTAAGCAGTATTCATGTTTATACTTTATCTGGACTAAATTGTTATCAGTACAAATTCTATTTTAATTATATTTATCCATTTTTATATAATTTGGACTTATTTAGATTTCAATATGGATTTATATATATTTTCCTGAAACAACCTTTTTTTAAAGATTTATTTTTATTTCGTGTGTGTGTGTGTGTGTGTGTGTGTGTGTGTGAGAGAGAGAGAGAGAGTGTTTGTATGCATGTATTGTCCATACACTGCATGCGTGCCTAGTACTCACAAAGGCCACAAGAGGCCACTGATCTCCTGGAACTGAAGTTACAGACTGTTGTAAGCTGCATGTAGATACTGAGAACTGGACCCCAGTCCTCTGTATGAACCCCTAGTGCTGAGCTGTCTCTTCCTCCCACAGGTTAAAGCATTTGCTGCTCTTACAAACACCTGAGTTTGGTTTCCAGTATCCACATACGAGATGGTTCACACCTGGCTATATCTTCAATTCCAGGGATTCAGTGCCATCTTTTGATCTCTGTGGACACTGTATACACATGGTGCACAGATACATATGCTAGCAAAATATCCATATACATTAAGAAATAAAATAATTTTTCCCCGAGACAGAGTTTCAGACAGAGTGTAGCCTTGGCTATTCAGGAACTCTCTCTGTAGACTAGGCTGGCCTCAAACTCAGATCTGCCTGCCTTTGCTTCCTGAGCCCTGGGCTTAAAGACATGTGCACCACCACCACTGGCTAAGAAATACAGTAGATTTTTTAAAAGCTTGTTTGTGCCCTGGCCAAATAACGAAGCCAAGTTAGTATATGGGACACTATTAGTATCTCTAGCTTGAACTATGTTTAGATTAGTTTTTAAAAATACTTTGTTTGAGGTGTGTATAAGCAAAATCCTCAGTCTCAGATAAAGAACTGACAAATGGAGGCAGATTAGTTTAGTGTGTATAATCAACACATTTAAAACTGTAGTAACACCATCAGAATTGATATATTTCCAGAGTAATTGACTGTGATTTTCTATTTTAAAACACTTTAGGGTCAGTTGGATCTTTTAAGGAGTAATACAGGCCTTTTATATAGAATAAAGGATTCTCAGAATGCTGGGTAAGTAAGCACCTATTTTTTTAATTTTTTAAAAAAATTTGTTTATTGCAAAAGTATGTACCTATTAAAAAAATGCTAACATAGTAACAGGTATTGTGGCACACACCCATATCCCTGCACTTGAGAAGTAGGGCAGAAAGTTTAGGGCCATCCTGAGCTACACAGCAAGTTCAGGGCCAGCCTGAACTATGTGAGTCTGTATGTATATAATATATAGCTCAGTATGTGGTACACACCTATAGTCTTGACACGGGGGCTGAGGCAGGACAATGATGAGGTTGAAGACAATTTAAGCTATACATCAAAAGATCCTGCCTCAGAGTAAGAGCACAGCAGAAACTGATGTAAACTCATACATCCCTGCTTGTGTCCTGTGTTTCCATTTCCCAGAGTACCTGCTCTTGGTAATTCCTCCTAGACAGATTTAAATATTCATAGATGATGCTATACATTGTTTCTTTTTTCCTTTTATTTTTATTCTTTTTTCTTGTTTTAACAAGATTGGCTCATGCTATCCATACTGTTCTGTAACTTAATTTTTTCATTTATTGTACTTTGGACATCTTTTTATATTGTTACACACAGCTTTGTTTCATTCTTTTTAAGGTAAGCCTTTCTATTGCTAAATAAGTCAGTGTGGTAGCCTTGTCTGCTAACTAAGTAGTCATGCAGCATGCAGATGATAATAGCCTACAGTGTTTCCTTTTTTAATTCTGCTTTATTCCCTGCAGTAAAATGAAGGGGTCCGATAACCAGGAAAAGCTAGTCTACCAAATCATAGAGGATGCTGGGAATAAAGGTGAGCGTGGGAAGGCTGATGTGCTGTCTTAGGTCTAGTCCTAAAGTGTTGTGTTGCTCTGTTTATTTTTTAGCAGAAGGTCCCACCATGTAGACCAGGCTTTCGTACTTGGTAGGATCTCCTTGCTTCGTCTTCCTGATTGCTGAGATTGCAGGCATGCCCATTACATTAATGTACAACTAAGCATGTATGTTTTAAACATAGTCTCTTTCTTCATGTACAATTTTCTTTATTTGAAAGAAAACTCCTAACTCCCCACAATGGGTATTTATTGAATGTACGAACTATAGCCTAATTTTTTTTCTGTCATACAAGTGGAATGTTGTTTAAATAATAGATGTACATGCATGGAAGCAGTTAAACTTTTGTATTTTTCCCCCCATGGTTGAAGATGACAGATGTGCCTGATTCAAATTCAAGTTCCTTTTTACTTACAGTCTTAAGTGAAACTATCAAGAAATTGAGATTAGGGTAAAAGATCGGATAGGAGATGTGATGTAAGCTAATTCAACAGTGTTCATGAGTTCCATGGGTTTTTTTTTTTTTTCATTACAAAAATGTTCTTGTTTTATATATATTTTAGAAAATATCCCTCTAGGTGGTGATACATCCCTGTATCCTAGTACTAGGGGAGGCAGATGCAGGTGGATCTCTGAGTTCAAGGCCAGCATCGTCTGTGTAGCCTAGTGAGGCCCTGTCAAAAAACAAACAGAACAAAACAAACAAACAACAAACCCAAACAAAACAAAACCACACCAAGATTCCAGGAAAGTTTTAGTTAGAGTGTAAAGCATACACTTTCTCCCTGGCTCTTGTAGTCTTTCTATAAAGTGTTTGTTTCTTCAGGCTTTAGTTTCTGAAAACAGTTCTAAACTTTGTGTTAAATGATATCCTATCAGCTTTCCTATTTTCTTACAGGAATATGGAGCAGAGATATTCGGTACAAAAGTAACTTGCCGTTAACAGAAATCAACAAAATTCTCAAGAATTTGGAAAGTAAAAAGCTAATTAAAGCTGTGAAGTCTGTAGCAGTGAGTAGCTGGCTTTTTTCCCACCCCCCCAGACAGGGTTTCTCTGTATAGCCCTGGCTGTAATAGCTGGTTTTCTGGGTTTCACCCTGTAGTTCACTAAGGCAGCTGAACCGGCCATATTGTTGGCTTCATTTGTTAATTTATGTGAGATTAAGACAAATGGTTTTGTTGTTGTTTTTTGTTTTTTTGGTTTTTTTTTAAAAAAAATAAAAATGTAGCTCCTTTTGTGCTGGCTTTAACTTGCTGCATACTGGACTCTTGAGGTCTCGCCTGTTCCCAACTTTGTCCTGTGTTCTACGGAAAAGAGAGTCTGGAGCCTTGAGTACATTCCCTAGTTGTATGAGGTAACTCAGTTTATCCTTGCACATTGTCTCACTCAACAAGTGTTTGTTGATAGAATATGACAGGTACTCTTTTGCACTTGGAGTATGTTAATAACCAAGTCAGAGCAAGATCCCTGCGTGTGTCTTACACCAAATTTGTGTTTTTCCTTTTCTTTCTCTCTCTGGAATATTCAGTGATAAAAAAGATGACCTATAATGAAGACAGAGTGGTCTTAATGCTTGTTGGTTGGTGTAAGAAATCACACTGGCAATTCCAACTAGGTGACATTGTAGGAAAGTCAGTAAAAAGTTAAATGTTTGCTGGTCTTTGGGGTAAGGTCTACGGAACGTAAAATAGATGAAGCACAAGAGATGTTTTGGGGCAGCTAAACTGTTTTATAAACAAAAGCATGTGTTGAGACCTATAGACAATGCACAGAGTAATCTTAATTGTTCTGTGTTATTTTATTTTGAGAGAGGGATCTCAAAATATATACTAATATAACCAAAAGTAATAATATAACCAGGGCTGGTTTTGAATGTCCTGAATACAGGGTCTTTCCTGCCTTAACCACCTGAGTCATGGGATTTCAAGGTGTATGCTACCATGCCCAGCCATCTGCCTCATTTTTTAATATTTTAAAAGTTACTTAGACATTAAGGGAATGGCAGAGTGGAATGCAGAAACTAGTGGTTGGGTGTGGCCCAGCAGTTAGGAGCACTGACTACTCTTCCTCTTAGAGGACCCAGGTTTAGTTCACTGCACCTACATGGTAGCTCACAACCATCTGTACCTCCAATTCTAGGAGATCTGACACCCTCTTCAAGCCTTTGTGGGTAATAGCCCAGACATACACCAATACCCACACACATTAAGTAAGTAATTTTAAAATTAAAATAACTGGCAGAATGTTGGAAACCACACCACTAGGGGTTAGAGGAATAGGCACTGACCTAAGTACTTGTAGAAATGATTGATATCTATAAAACGAAAGGCAAAGGGAAGTGTGCTTAAACACTGCACTGTGTCTGAAGCAGTGTTCTCTTCCTTCCTGTGAGGCTTCTGATCTATTGTACATAGCAGACCATGGACAGTGCTGGCTGCAGTATAGTTCCCCTGGAAGATGGCCATCTCTTTAGAGGATAGTCCCAAGTTCAGAAATCTGCTATCTTTGTAGTAATTCTGTACATTGAAAGTGTTCTAAAATATAAACTTTACTGTTTAAGGTTTTCTAGAAACTTAGTTTCTAGAAAAGTTTTCAAAGAAATGATCTGTGCATATTCTTTCCTAGGCTTCCAAAAAGAAGGTTTATATGCTCTATAACCTGCAGCCAGACCGATCTGTGACTGGCGGAGCCTGGTACAGTGACCAGGATTTTGAATCGGAATTTGTTGAGGTGCTTAATCAACAGTGTTTCAAATTCCTACAAAGCAAGGTGAGGTCATTAAAAAAAGTGACTTTGTGAAAGATTAATCTTTGTATATTGTATTTTATAAGATCAAAAATCCTAAAAATTGGAAATTTTTACCGTATGAGCTACTGTTGGTGTGGCACAACACTTTAGCACTAACATGCATTTTTGCTTGAGCCTCCTGTTCTCATCTTTCAGGCAGAGACAGCAAAAGAAAGTAAACAGAATCCAGTGATACAGAGAAACAGTTCATTTGCTTCATCACATGAAGTGTGGAAGTACATCTGTGAACTGGGCATCAGTAAGGTCAGAGCTTATTTCTGCCCTGTCTATATGGTCTAGTCTTCCTCACAAGGCTGTAGCTTTGGTGTGGTTGTTCCATGTGCCCTTTCAGGCACACATTGTGCTGAACCCACTTTGGAAAAGCACTGTCCTAAAGTAGGCAGAGGCCCTTACCGTGTCTGACTTCGGTGAGCTCTTCTCAGTTCAGTCCTGGCAATGCTGTTCACCCAGATTGAGAATGTTTTAATAAGTTTGATTGTGTGATAGTTGAGTTTGTTACAGTGTTAGTATGATTTATCGATACTTTACTTAAACAAATGTAAGCACCGGTTTGAAGACCTTTGCATAAGGATACTGATGCTTTTCATGGTCTGTAAAGAAGTCAGAGTAGCATTTGGAGAAGTCATTTTCAGTTCCTGGTTCCCAAATTTCTCATTGATAAACTATTAGGAACTCAAGTTATTTCATGTCTCAAGTGTCTCTCTATAAAGACATTTTAAGAATGTCCATCAAATTCTTGGGGAGAGAAATTTCTTTGTGGGGTTTTGGTTGCCAAAGAAATGTCACTTCATATGCCTTCTAGGTTTTCTTTTAAAGATTGATGACATCAGTGTGAGGCTCAGCATGAAGACAGACTTCTATCCTCGGCATGCCAGTGGTCTACGTGCATGTGGACTGTTACTTACCTTATTTGTGACTTCCATTACTCTTCCCCAGGCGTGGCTTTCCACTTGACTGAGCAGCTGCGACCACTTGCTGTTTGTAATGCCTTCTCTGAAAGGACGTCTCCTTGTCCTTCATGCACGCTTTCTATATCCCCCTTTCTAGGTAGAGTTGTCCATGGAGGACATTGAAACCATCTTGAACACACTCATTTATGATGGCAAAGTGGAGATGACTATCATTGCTGCGAAGGAAGGCACCGTTGGCAGTGTTGATGGACACATGAAACTATACAGGGCAGTCAACCCGATCCTCCCACCTACAGGCTTGGTCCGGGCACCCTGTGGACTCTGTCCCGTAAGTGAAAGCTGCTTCACTGTTGTTCTCTCACCATCATAGCAGATGCCAGAAAGACACGACCGGCACAGCAGGCTTCCCACCTGTAAGTGTCACCTAACCCCAGATTGTTAGGTTAATGAATAGGACTTTCATTCTTTCTTAGAACTCAGGCTAGGGACACGCGCTTCTGTTCTGGGGCCTGAAATGGATACTTTTTCACTGAGACCAACCATTCTTCTTTGTAGGGAAGAAAATGAGATTTGTTGAAAACACACTATGGCCAGGCAGTAGTAGCACATGCCTTTAATCCCAGCACTTGAGAGGTAGAGACAGGCGGATTTCTGAGTTCAAGGCCAGCTTGGTTTACAGAGTGAATTCCAGGACAGCCAGGGCTACACAAAGAAACCCTGTCTCGAAAAACGAAAAGAAAGAAAGGAAGGAAGGAAGGAAGGAAGGAAGGAAGGAAGGAAGGAAGGAAGGAAGGAAGGAAGGAAGGAAAGAAAGAAAAGAAGGAAGGAAGGAAGGAAGGAAAGGAAAGAAGGAAGGAAGGAAGGAAGGAAGGAAGGAAGGAAGGAAGGAAGGAAGGAAACCCCACTATGAACCAAACATATTCTAATCCTTCCATTGTCTTTGGAGCTAGTGGTGTTATTTCTTTCCTCTAAAGTGTGAGGGGACTTAGGGATGGGTGTGGCTCAGCAGCAGCGCACATGCTGAGTGTGCACAGGCCCTCTCTTCTCCAGATTTGATCCCCATTACCCTCCCCCCAAGGAAAAGAAGAAAGTTAAATTTAAGCAGAAAATATCACTTAAAATAAATATAATGATTTTTTTCCAGTATGACTTAGCACTTTTGCTCATTCATTCCTGAAGCTATAGGGAGCAAAAGGCATTTCCCATCCTTACGCAGTTTATATGCATGGGCTGCTACTCTGCCATATTCATCATGATAGCCTTTGTACCCCTGAGCTCTTTGTGACCCAGTTTCAACTCCTAGACAGAACCAACATCCTGGTAATTCTACGTAGCACCCTGTGAAGATAGTTAAACACAGAATATCTTCAACTTAATAAAAATTAAATTTGTCTATAAGTATAGTACTCACTTCATTCCTGTGCACCTGCTGATAACCTTTACCCAGGTAAAAGGGCAGGTGAGTGGGTTCATCTTTATGCTATGTTAGTATGCCTCCAGGCAGGGTGGTATACACCTTAGTCCCAGCACTTGGGAGGCAGAGGCAGTTGGATCTCTGATTCCTGCCTGTTCAACATAGTGAATTCCATGACAGCCAGGATTACATAGTGAGATCCTGTCTTAAAAAACAAAAAGAACCAAACAAAACCAAAATATAAAAACTTATAGTTAACCATGACCACATAGTAGGCATTGTTAAAGTATGCTCTTCGTTTCCGTCCTTATCTTCTTCAAGGAGAAGTTTTTTTCTTTCTTTTTCCTTCTTTTAATACCGCTTTAAGTCAGTGGGGTTTTGATACTTTAAAACTTGAATTTGAATGTAAACTTTTTTTTTTTTAAGGTTTTTGATGACTGCCATGAAGGTGGTGAGATTTCACCATCTAATTGTATTTACATGACAGAGTGGCTCGAATTTTAATAGAGAGCTGTGAACTTTATTTACATTTGACAAACTGAACTTCTTGGAGAGCACATGATTCATGATGGAGTGTCAAATTTCTTTGAAAGCATACTTCGAAATAATGGATACTGACTTGCTGCTATGAAAACATTTATTTATGAAGATCGGACACAAAGCAGATTGAGTTTAATAAAGTTTTATTGGGAAGTCTCTTCTTCAGAAAGCAAAATACCTTGAAGGTCTAGAAGACAAGCAAAGCCATGCTGACCAAGTCCTGAGATAAAGGCTGGTTCGAGAAGCTGTTCACTTGAGTTACTTCATTGAAAACTTACCAGGTTTATTACCACCATTTGTTTGTTTTTTCTTGGGTTTTTTTGAGAAGAAATTACAAGTGGTACAGGCAGGGACAGCTGGTGATGGGAGTGTGTGCCAGCTCAGGGCCTGGGTGGTCAGGTGGGCATTCCTTCTCCATGCCATCTGTTGCTCTTCACTGCTGTAGGCCTCCTTCAGGGGGGGGCGTGCCTCTACACCGACTTCTCCCAAATGCTGCTGTCCAGGACTTGTTTCCACATCGCTGAGATTCCATATAAAGAAAATCATCTCACTGTTCCTTTCCTGTTATCTCTGTATGCCTTGATTGTATTATTTCCTGGACTTTTTTTTCCAGATTCTTATTCCATGCCTGTAGTGTGACTCTCTCTACCACTAGTGCCAAATTCAAATGTTATAGTCTTAATTCCTATGTGGAATGTGATAAACGGGACCTTTGGAAGGTGACACATGTGGGTAGAATCCTCATGAATTGGAATTAAGGTCTGTATAGAAGAGACCAAAAATGTTCTGTTACCCAACTGACATGCAAGAACACAGGAAGAGAATAAGGAAGCGAGCCTTCATCAGACTAAGTATTAATCTTAGTGCAGCTGGGACTTCCCAGCTTTTAGAACCGTGATAAATTATTTTCTGGATAAACTGTCTATCCTCGTCCTGTCAAAGCAGATAGACTAGATAGTATCTAATCTTTTAACTACAATGAAACTATCTGGGTGTGGTGATGCATTCTTTGTGTCCTAGCACTCAAAGAGGGAGAGATAAGATTGTGGTGAGTTCAAGGCCAGCCTAGTCTGAGTGAATTCCAGGTCAGTCAAGACTATATAGGGAGAGACCCTGTCTCACACATAAAAGTAAAAATAGAACATTGTCCTTCATTCCCTCTCTGAGGGGTGGTAACCAGTTTTCTGCTGGTTCCCTTTTCTCTTATTCTTCAAAAAACAACTGTGGTGTGACAAATCTAAGCAGAAAGCCATCACTGTGTACTTTGTCAGTCCAGGCTCTCTGCTGCTAGAAAACATTAATTGGCTTGCTACTGTACAGAAGATAGCCATAACCATACGCCTTTGAAGGAGCTCAGCAATGTGGATTGTCTGTTTTTGTTTTTTGAGACAGGGTTTCTCAGTGTAGCTCTGGCTTTCCTGGAACTCTGTAGACCAAGCTGACCTTGAACTCAAGAGATCTGCCTGTCTCTATTCCCAACAGCTTTGATTAAAGATGTGCTACCCCCACATACTTTTCTTTCTTTCTTGTTTTTTTTTTTTTTTTTTTGGTTTTTGGTTTTTGGTTTTTTCAAGAAAGGATTTCTCTGTATAGCCCTGGCTGTCCTGGAACTCACTCTGTAGACCAGGCTGGCCTCAAACTCAGAAATCCGCCTGCCTCTGCCTCCTAGAGTGCTGGGATTACAGGCGTGCACTACCACCGCCCGGCTCATATTTAATTTTCTAGTCAGACAAGACTAGTGCTTATTTGATAGGTCAGGCAGCTCAAGTTAGAGCACAGTGCAAACCCTTTCAGTTGGTCCATGCTTTTGGCTTATATTTAAAAAATGGAGTAAAACCAAACAAACAAACAAAAAACCTTAGACAGGAAGTAAGCTGAGTATAGTGGAGAAGGCCTTTAACCCAGTATCTAGGAGGCTGAGGCAGGCAGATCTCTGAGGCCAGTCTGGTCTACACAGCTAGTTCTAGGACAGCCAGAGCTACATAAAGAAACCCTGTCTTGAGAAACCAAATAACAATAAAGGAGAGAGAGAAGTTGTTTCTAAATGCTCTGTCTTGTTTTGTTGGAGATATGAGCACCACTCCACACTGGCCTGGAATTCACTTATGGCCTAGGCTGGCACTGAACCCATTATTCTGCTTTAGCTTCCCAAGTGCTGGGATTACAGGCTTGCATTTATCGCCATTTATCTAATTATCAAGACAATGCAAATTAGATAATGAGTTTTTAAATCAGTTCTCAGAGGGTAGAAAAGGTCCTTGCTTCACCAGAATAAAGAGATAGCTTAAATACTTTTTCCTCAGCATTATTTTTTACTCTGAATACTTTTATCTTGTAGTGTATTTTTTTACTCTATTAACTGAGAGGGATAGATAAGTTTCAAAATTTAGTCTGTAAATAAAGTGAATTCTACGGAAATAAGCTATCAAAAGAAATTGTGGGCCTCTAAAATCATAATGTCACAAAATCAAACTGCAGATGAAGCCCGGGTCCTCCATACTTTCCCACTTAGTGTTAGGCATTTTGTTCACCTGAGCGCATATGCTACTAACCCTGTTTAAAAGTGACCCATAAAAAAGACATGAGATGATGTAGTGGTCCCCCCACCCCGAGACAGGGTTCTCTGTATAGCCCTGGTTGTCCTGGAACTCACTCTGTAGACCAGGCTGGCCTCGACTCAGAAATATGCCTGCCTCTGCCTCCTAAGTGCTGGGATTAAAGACGTGCACCACCATTGCCCAGCATTTAGTGGTTTTTAATGAATGTGGATTCTTACATTAAACTTTTAATTTGGCAGTAAATAAGGTTTTGTATAAGGGTTTTGGTGGTGATCAATTAAGCAAAATAGACCTTTCAATTCTGTGATGGACACAGTGATGGAATACTCCTGGTACAATGAGGCCTCTGGCCCAACCATCAGCCCAACATTTAAGGGGAAAAAATAGTTTCAGATTTACTATAATTTACTATATAGTAGGTGAGAGAGGAATCCAAAATATGTGCCCTATAGCAGTGTGGTCCAGGAAGACAACATCTTGAACTTAGTCCT
The DNA here is from genome assembly GCF_947179515.1 of Apodemus sylvaticus. Taxonomy (NCBI): domain Eukaryota; kingdom Metazoa; phylum Chordata; class Mammalia; order Rodentia; family Muridae; genus Apodemus; species Apodemus sylvaticus. The sequence continues at coordinate 127,689,535 of NC_067476.1, forward strand.
GCCTCTGTGTTGCTCCTGCTGGGTTTATAGGTACGCACTGCAACATCTGGACCAATAGCATTGTCTGTCGTGGGGGGAATAGTCTGTATGTGGTGTTTAGTCCAGTAACCTCCAGCCACATGGCTGGCCAGCTCTTGGCACAAATGATTAAGAACTTAAGTTTTTATTTAGTTGCCTGTGCATATTGTTTATATTAGACAGCACAGCTCAAAGAGAGCTCTCTTGCATATTCTCCCCCTGGGAATTACTGAGTCTCACACTGAAATGTGTTAGTTTATAATTACGATTTTTAAAGTTAGGAAAATTCAAAAACATGTTTTCATTATAAATATGTGTGTGTGTGAATAATAGGCTGTTTATCAGTGATTCGGACAAACCGATAACCCAATTTGAATCTACTTGAATTTGAGATTAGTAACTTTTTACTGTGCTTTTATGAATTCTTAAAAAATTAACATATAAATGTTTGCAATTTGTTTTCTGTTGCAGGATAAAAATATATTCATTTGATAATAACTTTCTGTTTCTGGTATTATTCATTCCCATGTGAACACTTACAGTAGACCTATATATATGATTGTCTTCCTACCCTCCAAAGATACCTATTGTTAAAAGTTAAAGTCGTTAAACTCCCAAATCATTTTAGGCTAACACAATAGCTTTTTGCACCCCTTCTAGGATAAAAGTGTGGAGAATCACATTTCCACATCAGGCGTAGCTTCTGTGTCACCCAGTGTAAGTGCACTTGAGATCCTTGACACCACAACAGTCAGAGATACTAGGAAATAAACATTTTATTTTATTACATATGGTCAAAGTACTTTATAAAACAGTGAAAATGTAATCATGAAACCATTTTATACATAGAATATATACAATATAGAAAGTAGTATTAAAAAGGGTTTTTTATTTTTGAGTGAATGTAAGAAAAATCGGCAGTGTTGCTTGAATGCTCTCTACAAGAGGTTGAACTCTAGAATTAAACTTGCATTGTGGAAAAGCTTTGTTTTTTGTTTTTGTTTTTTTTAAGATTTACTTATGTGTGTGAGTACACTGTCTACTTACCAGAAGAGGGCATCAGATCCCATTACAAAACCACCATGTGGTTTATGGGAATTGAACTCTGGACCTCTGGAAAGAGTCAGTGCTCTTAATCTACTGAGCCATCTCTCCAGCCCCACAAAGGTTCTTATGAAGATACTTAAAACTTAATAACACAGTACAGATTGCTCCCTTGTTTTCCACCCTTTAGTATTATGTTCATTTTGGTTATCTTAGGCTCTTCTTGGACTTCATAGAGAATCTAAAAATGTTTACAATCAAGCTCACAAATGGATGACCTGGTCTTTGTCTTGTAGCATTTGCAAATCTTTTAATTACAATGTTGTTGCCAGCTACCATAATTCATGAAGGGATTGTATACACATACACACATATATTCCTCCAGTTAAAAAAAGGACATGAGTACTTGTCATGTTTCTATACTGCAGCACTCCCCACAATCTAATCCTGCCAGTCACATACAGTTGATACACAGGTGATATACAGGTGATACACAGGTGGCAGGCTCTGCAGATAGCTGCCCCTGCAGTTCCCTTACTCAGCATCCACAGATGTTGGTCTCTCTCAACTTGTCAGAAGGACCTGGGGATGTGGTGGGGTCAGGGATTCCAGTGATGAAGACTTGAGTTCATGCTCTTGAGCCAGCTTGAAAGAGCAGCTAGAGTTTGAGTTCTAAGACAACCTTCTGGACCTTGAATCATGTTTTCTTTCCCAGGTATGAGAAAAATTTTATTTCACAAAGGAAAAACTGTCACTCATATAATTTGAATGAAAACCTGTTTTTGGTTTTGTTTTGAGATAGGGTTTTACTTTATTAGGCTTATGACAGGCCTTAAACTCAGGATCCATCTTCCTCACCTTTCTAAGTATTGGGGTCTCAGAAGCAGATCACATCTTGTTAAACCTATGAGTTATAATTTGGAATGAGACTCAGGAGACCTGGGCTGCCTTCTTGCTCTTTCTTTTCTGAGACAGGGTCAAGCTAGCCTTCCCCTCCTCATCTGCAGCTTTCTCTGAAGTAATTGCAGGGACACACCCCCATGTCTATCAAGTTCTGGATTCTTTTGACTTAGCTCTCTTTGCATCAACAGGATAGCTAAACTCGGCATCCCTTATCAAACAGGAAACATACTGCTATAGTTGTTAGCTTTTCAGGAAGATTTAAGTTCTGTGGGAACTGAAAGTGCTAGTAACTTAGTGTGAGTGTTCAAATGGGTTTTGTTCTTCAGGCACTTTAGTAGTGTAACTGGACATGTGAGAATAGGTGCTCTGCCCCATCCTGGCATGTTACAGAGCAGGAGTCATCCTGACTATTCTGGTACTTTGAGCATAGACTTTACCACACTAATCAGTTCATGGAACTCTGTGTTCTGGAAGTGACCACGGTCAGTGAATTTGTACAGTTTGGCATCCAGCCTATCTGCTACTTCTTGTTGTTCCTTCCAGGGAAGGAAGGGGTCATCGGTAGAGCCAAACTGTACAATGTGAGGGCAGTTGGCCTTGATCTTCTCCCATTGCCAGGGGCGGCTGAAGTACCCTGTAGGAGGGGAAAAGCCTATCAATGTGCAGGAATCATCAGCCTTGGCATCTGAAAATATCAGAGAGATGCAAAGGACCAAAGACCTGAGCTCAGAGCAGTTCTTTGGTTTTTGTCTCTGTAGGGCTTGATATACTGACTTGACAAAGTAAGTAAAACCAGGTCCTGGGATTTATTCTAGACTAGGTTGGAAAAGAGATCTACCTCACATCCAAAGGTAAGTAAAAAAAAAAAAAAAAAAATCTCCCATTTGCTCTTTATATTTTTAAGGTTGAGAGAGAATAACTATTTTGTGACTTGAACAGTCTGTCCTGTGTTTAGGGAGGGGACTTTCTAGGGGCTCTTCCTAAAGACTTACCACTTGCACGCTCATTTTCATCTCCCAAGTCTGATGTGTATGCAGACACCAATACGAGAGCATATACCTGATGTGTCTCTGCATACCTGGAATGAGAAAGATAGTGTCAATAATACAGTGTTATTAAATCTGGAAAAGCAATAACCCACCTGCTGTAAGTTCGCAGAAAGGCAGTTAGTGTATGCTATGGAGATTAACATGGAAAAACATCAAGAGAACTTCACAATCACTGTCTCTGACATGCGCATCAATCCACCTTTATGTGTTAGCATTACTTGCTTGGGTGGTCAGCATGCTGATTCAGATTTCTGGGCTCAAGCCCTAGAGCATGTGATTGAGAGAAATGGGACTGAGGCCCAGGAACCTGCATTTTAAGGCATGCATCTCTATCCCATCTGACTAATGCAAGTAATCTGTGACGTGTGATTTAAGGAAAGTGGGATGAGGGCAGAAAAATACTTGTTCTGCCCCTTGCACATGCATTCTCTCTTTTTTTTTTTCTTTTTTCTTTTTTTTGGTTTTTTCGAGACAGGGTTTCTCTGTGTAGCTCCAGCTGTCCTGGAACTCACTCTGTAGACCAGGCTGGTCTCGAACTCAGAAATCCGCCTGCCTCTGCCTCCCAGAGTGCTGGGATTACAGGCGTGCGCCACCACCGCTTGGCTTTGCACATGCATTCTCATCTGTGCTGTAGTATGTTTGGCTCCACTCAGACAAACCATCATTGGCCTCTTGATGGCAGGAAATGGAACAGCACCCTACACGTAGACCACCAGCTCATTAGCTGCACGAGTCCTTGTTCAGCCAAGAGTAGGCTGAGGAATTATGTGAGACCTTTGAAGATGTTCTTGTGCTAGGAAATGTTAGGGCTAGAATTCCATTCTTGAGGATAAACCTTTCTGCTGGGGACAGCATACCATGACAGGGACTGCCTGCAGCAGGCCAGGATGGAGACATCTTAGAAGCCTGCGGCAGCAGCTCTTTGTAAAAAAACGGTTGTTCCGGGTGAAGGGGCTGGAGGCGCCATGTCGGGCCGGGAAGGTGGCAAGAAGAAGCCCCTGAAACAGCCCAAGAAGCAGGCCAAGGAGATGGACGAGGAAGATAAGGCTTTCAAGCAGAAACAGAAGGAGGAACAGAAGAAACTCGAGGAGCTAAAAGCCAAGACCGCGGGGAAAGGCCCCCTGGCCACAGGTGGAATTAAGAAATCTGGCAAAAAGTAAGCTGTTCCTCACATCTGAGGTGATGGTGACCCTCCTCTTCCATTCCTATTTAAACATCTGGATTCCCTGCCATAAATAACATCTTTGCCACTACAGCTAAAATGAAGTGTTATCCTGTAATCTGTCCAACATCTGGATCCCCTGTCATAACATCTTTGCCACCTAATAGCTAGAATGAAGTGCTATCCTGGAGCCTGTTGTTGTACATTGTAATAAACTTTTGTATAAAAAAACAAAACAATGAATAAAGTGAATGAATAATGCAAAAAAAAACAAAACAAACAAACAAACAAAAAAACGGTTGTTCCCATTTCTCATAACCTTAGCCCTGGACAACGGCTGTATAGATTTCATTTGTGCATGAGTGCTTTTCAGTTGGCCTTGGTGCGCATGATTATTGTATTATATCTGATTTTCCTATTTCTCCTTCTGCTCTGGTGAATTCTGTGAAACTAGATGTTCCTTGATGTAATGATTCTTAATTAAAAATTGAGGCCCAGGATCCCAGCCCAGCACAGTCCCAAATGCCCAGGTGCATGCTGTGTGCTCTCATCTTAGAAACAATGTAATAACTGCACAACGATAGTTCCTGATTAATGTTTGACTGGCAAAGAAAGTTTGAAGAAATTATTAGAAAATGAAATACAGTCAACATCAGGACCCCGAGAAAGGAAAAAAGACTAAGTTATGAAGTAAATTTTGCACAACATTTGAGAGTGGTTCCTGGATAAGCAAGTATAGAATACATAAAATTATATACTAATAAAACTAGGTCAAAACACTGGGACTCTTAGGAGAGTCACTGTGTGCAATATGCAGAAGCAGAAAGCTAGCGGAACGACTGAGTTAAGAGTTAACCTGATTACAGAGTTTCTGTAAGGCAAAGGACACCATCAAGAGGACAGATCGGCAACCAACAAATTGGGAAAAGATCTTCACCAATCCTACATCAGATAGAGGGCTAATATCCAATATATATAAAGAACTCAAGAAGTTAGACTCCAGAAAACCAAACAACCCTATTAAAAAATGGGGTACAGAGTTAAACAAAGAATTCTCACCTGAAGAACTTCGGATGGCGGAGAAGCATCTTAAAAAATGCTCAACTTCATTAGTCATTAGGGAAATGCAAATCAAAACAACACTAAGATTTCATCTTACACCAGTCAGAATGGCTAAGATTAAAAATTCAGGAGACAGCAGGTGTTGGAGAGGGTGTGGAGAAAGAGGAACACTCCTCCACTGCTGGTGGGGTTGCAAATTGGTACAACCACTTTGGAAATCAGTCTGGCGGTTCCTCCGAAAACTGGGCACCTCACTTCCAGAAGATCCTGCTATACCACTCCTGGGTATATACCCAGAAGACTCCCCACCATGTAATAAGGATACATGTTCTACTATGTTCATAGCAGCCCTATTTATAATTGCCAGATGTTGGAAAGAACCCAGGTATCCCTCAACAGAAGAGTGGATGCAAAAAATGTGGTATATCTACACAATGGAGTACTATTCAGCCATTAGAAACAACGAATTCATGAAATTCTTAGGCAAATGGATGGAGCTAGAGAATAGCATACTCAGTGAGGTAACCCAGACTCAAAAGGTGAATCATGGTATGCACTCACTATAAGTGGATATTAACCTAGAAAACTGGAATACCCAAAACATAATCCACACATCAAATGAGGTACAAGAAGAAAGGAGGAGTGGCCCCTGGTTCTGGAAAGACTCAGTGAAACAGTATTCAGCAAAACCAGAACGGGGAAGTGGGAAGGGGTGGGTGGGAGGACAGGGGAAGAGAAGGGGGCTTACGGGACTTTCGGGGAGTGGGGGGCTAGAAAAGGGGAAATCATTTGAAATGTAAATAAATTATATCGAATAAAAAAATTAAAAAAAAAAAAAAAAAAAAAAAGAGTTAACCTGAGCCGGGCACTGGTGGCGCATGCCTGTAATCCCAGCACTCTGGGAGGCAGAGGCAGGCGAATTTCTGAGTTCGAGGCCAGCCTGGTCTACAGAGTGAGTTCCAGGACAGCCAGGGCTACACAAAGAAGCCCTGTCTCGAAAAAAAACAAATCCAAAAACAACAACAACAACAACAAAGAGTTAACCTGACTCTTTCTGGCCACTGCCTGGCAGCTTTGCCCGTGTCATTTATCTTTAGAGCTTCACGGGAAAATGCAAGTAGCTGACCTCGGAGTTCAGCTCTGAAGTATAAGCCAAAGGTTAAACTTTAAACAATGGTAAGTTTGCAATTATTATTATTTGGCCACAGGCCTGGGAATAGGGGAAGCTTGAAACTTTGGGGAACCATTGTAATTCTTGAGTCTTTGTGGGATGTGGTTGTTCTTTTGAATTTGATTTGGCAGTGATTATACAATGTCTTTTTTCTACCTGCTTTTGGAGTGTCAATAAAAGACTGGGGCAAGAAAAAGGCAAGAGAGAGAGTGGAAAGTGAGTGAGGTAAGCAGGAGGTGAATGGAGGATGAGTGTGAGTGTGTGTGTGTGTGTGCGCGCGCGTGCAGGGTGGGGGTGGGGGTGTGAAGAATGAGTGAAGAGAGAATGTGAAGTTTTGTGTAGAGTGTGAGGAGAGTGTATGGAGAGTGTGTGTGTGAGTAAAAGGGAAACACACTGAGGTGTGTAGGAGTGTGGGAGTTCTAGAAAAGCAGAGTGCACAGGAGAATGCAGAATGCGTGCAGCCTCAAGCTGCCAGCGAGCGAGAAAGAGCAAAGAGAGTGCAACTTTAAGCCTTGAAAAATTGTCAGTTTGTACCCACAATGTGTCTGTGTCTGTTTATCATGCACCTTCTAGATATCCCTGCTTCCAGTTGAGAACTGCGATCCTGTGTTGAGGCTGGACCCCGACATCTTTCCCCACAGCTGGTTACTCAGAAATAGCAAACCCACAGAAGACATGAAAAGAACTCAGATTTATTAAGGCTACACACTACACACTTACCTTAGTGTGTGTCTCTATGAATAGCCTTAGTGATGCTATTACACACAATAAATTTAGCGCTGCTGCCTGTTTGCTCATACGGAGTTTAGGTCGGTTCTCTAAGATGAACTTGTTTTCTCACAGTAAGACTGAGATTAGCTGGGAAGTGGTTAGCTTCAGGGACACGTGTTCGCTATCCACTATCAATGATATAAGTTTGATTGCTTGATAAATACTTGATAAAGTTTCTAGTACTTTCTATTGAAAAGGCTCAAAATCCCTTAATAATAAGTCAGTTAGCATGCCCCTTATGACTGTATCAGTTTCTTGTTTCCTCATACCCTTACACTGATAGTTCAGGGTTGGTTTTTTTTGTTGTTGTTGTTTTTTTCCCCCCGCCTCTCTTAAATTACAGCTTTACCAATAGCTAGTAAACAAAGAAGAGAAGGACAATCGCGTTTCCACTTTTGAGGTCAGCACTACTCCCCCTGCACACTTGTAAACATCACTTTTGCTACCCCTGCACCATTCTTTTTCTGGGTCTGTACTCACATACATTATCTCCATTCCCTTTACTGATGGAGCTAAAAGGTTATAAAATGTGGCAAGATTCCAGGACAAACATTCATATGGTATCTTCAGTGACTGCTTGGGACGGCCTTTGTTACCAGGGCAGGAACTATGGAAGGAGCTCAACCTTAAACAGCTGGCAGCTAATCCCTACTCAATAGGCTAATGGGGAAGACAAGAGATTTTGAAAGAAGCATTAATATAGGTGTACATGTGAATCCCAAGGATTCGGGGGTTGTGCGTAGGTAAGGAAAGCAACCTCTGTTCTCCAAGAGGTATATGCTGCACACGCCAGGCTCTCTCCAAGGCACTGTGATGCCTTGTCAGTGAGCAAAGTCCCACCTTCATAGAGCACCCATCCGCTGCAGATGATAAAACACTGCAGGCAAATAAAAAACAAACGCTGTAGATAATCCCAGCACTCTGGGAGGCAGAGGCAGGCGGATTTCTGAGTTCAAGGCCAGCCTGGTCTACAGAGTGAGTTCCAGGACAGCCAGGGCTATACAGAGAAACCCTGTCTCAGAAAAAACACCAAATCCAAGAAAATCAACAAACAATATATATATGGAGATTGGAGTCAGTAGGGCAAGGCTGCTCTATTATAGATCTCATCCAAAAAGGGACATTCAAACAGAGGGACAGGAAGAGAAAGCCAGGCAGCTTGTGAGATGATGTCCCTACTAGAAGGCTGAGCAGGACAAGGCAGGTGTGTCCTTGGAATATTCCAGGAACTCCAATGACATCACTATGCCTGGTTAGGAGGAGAGAATAGGTGAGCGGAGACATCAGAGCTGAAGAACAGGAAGCTTCTTCTGGGCCACAGAAGCTTTTAAAGGATCACTGCACCTGGTAAAAGCAGCCAGTCTCTTTAAATCCCTGGACAAACAAGGAAGAAATTAGGGCAGATTATGTTACCACCTTTGAGGTCAGGACTGTTTCCTTCCTCTGCAATGGAAACTTAAACACAACTGTTTCCTAGGCAAATGTGCCTACAATGCACACGGACAGCAGTTCAACAGGACCATACCTCATGGCTGCGATGGCCCCGGAACTGTGGCCGATGATGACGGTCTTCTCGTCACAGTGCAGCTCTGTCTCCATGAAGGGCAGCCAGATGCTCTCTCGAGCTGTAACTGTGATCAGGATAAAAACAGTGGTACCCGGGGCAGTCTGCAAGTCTGGTGCTGTCCCACCTCTCTAAGTAAACAGCCGCTCACAGCTTTAAAACGGAGGCTGAGTAAGTGAAGCTGTGTTAGCAGATTCTGTCCTGTGCTTTAGTAGAGTTTTGCTCTCCGCCCCTCCCTTCTACACCTACCATGTTCTTTAAAAAAAAAAAAATTACTGAAGTGAAGTCTCCTTCCCACCTGTTTTTCTTTTGTGAGCTAGAGCCACCTCACTGTGTAGCATAAGCTGGTCTGAGTTTGCTGTGTAGCCCACACTGCGGTTCTCTTGCTTTGCGCTCCCAAGTGCAGGATTAAAGGCATATACCATCATCACTGGCCTCAATCAGTTCTGATATTTTAATGTGAAAATTTAAAATTTGCAAACACTAGCTGGAGGTACAGCTCAGGGGCAGAGCACTCGCCTAGGACGTGTGAGATCCTGGGTTCATCCCAGCACTGAGAAAAACAAAACACACCAAAAAACAAAACAAAACAAAAAACCAAGCAAAACCCAACAACACTCCAAAACCCATATATGATTTATATTACTTTCCTGAACCAAGTCACAGACAGACTCCTCTCCCCATAAAGGGCAATCTTATAATTTTAAATACATAGGAACTCAACTAGTTTTGTAAGGCTTTATTTTACCTGTTTCAAATAGAATCTGTTTGACCTGTTTCAAAATTTACCTGAAAATAAATGTCTATGGACACTTAAACATGGAAAATATAACTGCCATCTTACAAAGTTAAAAGTTAAATTTTACCATGCCGAGGTTCTTTTCTTGTTACTGAAATTTCCTGCGTGCGCGCGCGCACGTGTGTGTGTGTGTGTGTGTGTGTGTGTGTGTGTGTGTGTGTATTGGCTTAGCCCGCCCCCACCTCGAGCTTCTTGCTTTATTTGTTCTTAGTGTGTATTTATTTTTGTCCTCTTTCTATGCTATTTCTGCTTCTAAGCCCCACCCTGCAAATGGTGAGCTCAAAATCTAACAGATGAGGCTTTTCAAAAAAAAAATTTCAAACTTACTTGGGTCAGGCATGTTTTTAGCCAAACACTGGAAACCAGGAATCTATGGTGTAAGGGAGAAGAAAAAGCTATAATAAAGAGCTTAATAATGTGACACCTGATATGACTGTGCTTAGTTCAGTAAATATTTGCTAATATTATGATGAAAATAGATTAAGTAGTGTTACAGGGCTTCAGGTGAATACACAGTCATGCATAGTTCTCTATCCAGCTTTGCAGAACTCTGCAGAGACTGGTTTCTGCACTTGCAGTCTGTGCTTACCTCCAAATCATGTACATATAGAGAAGACCTAAGTGAATGAGCTAGAGACAGAATGATCTGAGCCGAACACTGTGCCACAGAAAGACAGTCAAAAAGAACAGACACCCCTGAGAAAGTTGGGCATCCCGTCCTACTGGCCATTTCTAGCTTGACCCGTGAGTTTGGTAGCTTTGCCCAGAGCTTTCAGTCACAACCTTGAAGTTTTATTCCAAGCAGACCTTTATTTTCTCCTGAAATTCTACTCTAGAGGCCAAAGCAGGAAACCAACTGCTGGGCTATGGAAGAGGGTTTTTTTTTTTTTTTTTTCTCCATTTATTAAAAGTTAACCACAGGACTTAGGACCTAGGGTGCAATGATGTTTCTATAAAGTTCACAAAGAAGCCAAATTAAACAATATGTTGTTTAAAGATTATACACATGGTTGTAAAAAATGCTTTTAAATTTTAAAAGGTGTAGCAAAAGGCCAGAAAATCAGCCCAGCTGGCAAAGGCACTTGCAGTACAAGTTGGGTGTCCCAAGTTCGAGTCTCAGAACCCATGTGAAGGTAGAAAGAACTGATTCCAAAAATGTCTTCTGATCTCCAGATGCCGCCCCCCCCCCTGCACACAATAATTTAAAGAGAAGCAAAATAAACTTCAGAATGTCATATGGATGGGACAAGGGGCAGACAGATCATTCAGAAGTTACCAGCAATGTGCTAGAGTTTACTTTGCGCTGGGAGTTAGCTCAATTGTACAGGACACACAGTCAAAGATACCTTGAGTTCAGACAGCACAGGAAAGAAAATATCTTAGTTTGGTAGTTTATTCGACGTTATACTCTCCTTTGTATATATTAAATATCACATGATGAATTAAAAATATGAAAATAATGAATATAAGCATAAAATATCTGCAAAGTCTGGAATCTGAACTGGCAGCGGATGGGGGTGGGGGGAGGCATTCTCTCCAGTTATACAATAGGTTTTACTTTTAGTCTCAAAAACTGAGCTGCTTCGCCAGGAAGGATACTGACCACATCTGCGAGAGGGTGGGCACAGCCTCGCCCCTCGTTCTTTCTCCCGTCACTCCGAGCCAAGCTGACTGAAGAGCAAGGGCTAGCATTCCTTACCTGCTCCAGCCCCTTTCTCACCCAGCCGTACCAGCCATGGGTGGCCACATCCCCGCCTCCGTTCCCGGGAACAATCACTGCCTTGTTAGGGGACGCCATGAATGTAGACATGGGAGACCCTTGCCCAGCTTGGACCAGCAGTTCTCAGACCAAGACTACATCCGGCCCAGAGCATGCACTGCGGCCTTCTGGGAATTGTAGTTCTTGGATATTCGCAGGCCTATGCCTTCTCTGTCTAGAGCGCAGGCAACCACTCAAATCCTGTCAATTACCATCAAATATTAATCACCTTTGATTTACCCTTTTCCAGCGTTCTCATACTCCACATACCTTATGAAGGACTGGCAACAGCGTGCTCAGAATGTGTTATCTTTTTATTAGTTGTACCAGTAGTTCTTTAAGGAAGGATTATTTTTTGAAATGAACTTTCATTAATTTGTTTACGACAATTTCATTACGTAGCTCTTACTGGCCTGGAGCTGTATGTGTAAACCAGACTGGCCTAGAACTCAAAAAGATCTGCCTGCTTCCGTCTCTTAAGTGCTGGCATTAAAGGAGTGTCACCATATTCAGCAAGAATTATTTATCTGTATATGCACAACATATGCGGGGAGTGCCTGAGGAATCCAGAGGAGGGTGTTGGGTCTCCTGGAACTGGAGTTACTGGCATTGGGCCAAAGGTGAATGCTTGGACTTGAACTCCAGTCTTCTGGAAGAGCAGCACCTATGCTTAATGACTGAGCCATCTCTCCAGCTCAATTATTGTTTTAAATTATCATGTATATCGTTGAGCGTGGATGAGTGTATATGCAAAGGGAAGACAACTTGAAGGAATCCTTTCTTTCATTCCATCATGTGGGTCTTTGGCATTGACTTGGGTTGTCCAATCTGATTGTGGTTGGTTTCCTTCACGGTTATACAGCTCAGGGCCTGCCCATTAGGTGGAACTGTCCCAAGTTCACCAGAAGTCAATGTTGGGTGTCTTCTTTCCTTCATTTCCACATTATATTTGGGTTTGGAGACAAGATCTATGAATTTGGAGCTCATGGTTTTAGCAAGAGTAGCTAGACAGCAAGCTTCAGGGATCTCTCTGCTTCCCACTCCATGAACGCTGGACATGAGCTGTGTCTCGAGTACCTTATGCTGTCCACTGCAACTTTCACAGACTCATTCAATAACCTTTCAGGGCTTCTTGGTAGGAAATACAACCGTACCACATTTTGCTAGTGGTAGCAGCTTTCTAGAACCTGAGAGCAAGCACCATGTGCTCTCATTTTTCATTTATTTATTTATTTATTTATTTATTTATTTATTTATTTATTTATTTATAGATAGGGGCTCATTAGGTAGGCTGGGCTGGAACTCATTATAGAGACTGCCCCAGTTTTGAACTCACAGACCTCAACTTACCTCATATGCCAACGTGCCTAGCAAATCCTCTTACTTATATTTGGCATGCTTGCAAAGACAACACCACATGAACAATTAACACCAAGTTCTGCTGCCACTCGATGCAGGCAGACCCTGGTGAGCCACGATGCCATGGCTTCTGCATGCCTTTGGGGCTGAAACTGGGAAACCATTTCCCTTGGCCATGTTTCAGTAGGGAACCCTTGAGACTGGTGGAGGGATTCTCAGCTCAGGAGTTCTCCTTTTAAACACATTTGTTTTTTTGGGAGTTGGAACCTTTAATGGGTGGGTTCTGAACCTCAGGGCACATTTCTTTTTGTGTCCCAGTATAAATGTTTCCCATAAATGGTGTCAATCTCCTTTTAATTGCAGATTCTTTCTCCTTCTCTGCCTTGTCTCCATCTTTTAACATGTTCATGCTCTTGTTTACACTATACTGCATCTTTACATCCTCCTGCTAAATATCTGTCCTAAGCCACAATAAATGTGATGAACAATAACCATGCCTCAGCCTGGCTGTAATGTCATACTCTTTTGAAACTTCTTCATCCACCCCGACCAAGGAACATGCATTCCCAGTTTTAGTGCCAAAGGCATGCAGAAGCCATGACATCCCTGTCTCACCAGGGTCTGCCTGCATCAGAATGGCAGCAGAACTTGGTGTCAATTGTTTATATGGTGTTGTGAACCAGTAGATGGTCTCTATTGAATTTGGTTCAGTTGAGTTTTCAGGACACAGGGAAGACACAGCCATAGTCTTTCCAGACTGCCATCAATGATCTCTTGCCCATTTCTCAGCAGTCCTTGTTTCCATCGGAAACACACCTTTGTTCCCATCGGTAAGCATACCTTTTGACATTCAAGTTCCTGTTGGCATTCCAGTCTTCCAAAATCTCCCTGAGTGGTCCATTCATCTCAGCTTACAGCTCTCTAAATCTCCAGCCTACAACTTCAAATTCTTTAACATTGTTCTGTAAACACAGTTCAGAAAGGCCCAGGAGCTACACTGACCATGTTCCTCACAGAACCAACTCACTTCTCAGTACAGTATTGTTCTGTATAGAGTTTTATTGTTGCTGTGATAAAACATCTGACAAAAAGCAACTTAGGGGAGGAAGGATAGATTTTAGCTTGCAGTTTAGAGAAACACAGTCTATCATAGTGGGAAGGCATAAGAGCTCACAGTTCAGAGTCTATTATGCTGGGAAAGACATGGAGGCAGGATGGCTTGTCTATGGTGTCAGACACAGAGAAAGGGAAAAACGATACTCGTCTGGCCATTTCCTTTCCTCACTTTATTCAGTCTGGGCCCCCACCATAGGAGATGGTGTCAGCCATTTTAGGGTACATCTTCCTTCTTCAGTTATTCCTGCCTGGAAATGCTATCTTGGATATATCCAGAATGGTGTTTCCTAGGTGGTTCTAAAATCCAGCTAAGTTGAGAATATTAGCCATTACAATATCCTGGGAGTCTTGTAAAACAGTTTGAAATAGACAAAAGAAATTATATTTCATGGACTAACAGGCATTTTATAAGATATTCTGGTGTCATGAGGGATGTGCACTTTTATACACTGACTGCTTTACTATACAAATTGGTAGAGACAGAGATTAACTTTAGGAAGTTGACAGGAACTCACATACACAAAACTGCTGCCCATAACAATGCATATAATACTGTGTGGTAGAGATTAGAAGTTTTTAAACAGATTTATTTATGGGCTGGAGAGATGGCTCAGTGGGTAAGAGCACTGACTGTTCTTCTGAAAGTCCTGAGTTCAAATCCCAGCACCCACATAGTGGCTCACAACCATCTGTAATGAGACCTGATTCCTTCTTCTGGTGTGTCTGAAGACAACAATAATAATAAATAAAAATAAATAAATCTTAAAAAAAAGATGTGTTTATTTTATATATATGACTACGCTGTAGCTGTCTTCAGACACACAAGAAGAGGGTGTCAGATCTCATTATGGATGGTTGTGAGCCAACATGAGGTTGCTTGCAATTGAACTCAGAACCTCTGGAAGAGGAGTCAGTGCTCTTAAGTGCTGAGCCATCTCTCCAGCCCCAGAATATAAGTTTTTATGAATGAGAATTTTCTTAAATCCACTTTGAACATCCCTATTGGTTTCCTCATTAATAAATGAGCTAAGTAAATTATTTGGAACATCTTGTTCGTATAGAATTCTCTTAAAAACTTTATTGTATCTATTGTTATTATTTATTATGTGGCAGGTTCATGTGTCATAGCATGGCTGTTGGGATCAAAGGACAACTTTGTGGAAGTGTTTCTCTGCTTCAGTAGTTACGTGGGTTCCGGGGCTGGTCCTCAGGTCCACAGGCTTATGGGCAAGTATCTTCATCTGCTGAGCCGTCCAGCCATGCTCTTAACATTTTCACTAAGAATCCAGGTAGAGCCTGGATTCACATCACTGAAGAGCACATTGCAGGTTGTTGAAGCTAAACTGTTTCCTTTCCCTTGGGTCCTAGAAGGTGAATGCTAAGCAGAAGGCACTTCTCCTCTAGCTTTCTTTCTAATGATTTTCAGGTCTTCTTTCTGGTTTACCCCTGGCTGGTTAGTTTACTCTTCTCCCACAGAGTGTAACAACAACCAGAAATTTTGTTTTACCAGCTATTTGGTAATTTCTTTAAGGGAACTAAAGTTTACAGAGACACTCTCTAAGGTAAGAGGTGGCAGTAAATCTAGTTTATAGTGCACTCTCTGTCTCTGTTATTCCACAAGGCTGCCACACAACTGGGGAAGAACCGTGTCTTCTTCTCTAGTGCACCAAACTTTAATCTTTCTGAATTACTTTTTGACCTGGAGCTAAGACTGTAGAACTAAAGCTATATGATCTTTATATGTTGATGTGTCTGCCTGATTAGAATGAAAAAGAAAAAAAGACCTACACCCGTTTTCTGTGAGAGAACAGGACATCTTGCCACTCTTGTTGAGTCACAGTAAGTTAAATTGTTATATTTCTCCAATTCAAAGATCTGTGTTACAGAAACGAGTACTTTTGTTTGTTCGTTTTGTTTTTAGTGACAAGTTTTCTCTGTGTCGCCCTGGCTATCCTGGAACTAACTCTGTAGACCAGGCTGGCCTTGAACTCACAGACATCTCCCAAGTGCTGCATTAAAGGCATGCATCACTACTGATCTGCAAATATACTCTTATAAAAATAAAATACTTCTAAGATACCCCAAAGTAAGGGCATTCAATCTTTTATACTTTGAACATTCAATTAAAAAATATCCTCTACAGAAATTACTAGTGCAGAAATATTCCAGGTTCAAAAATTGAAAAGGAAATCTTTGATAAATAAAATTACATTAGTGTTTGTTATTTAAAAAGCTACTTCTTTTTCTCAGTGTTAGATCTAATTAACATGTATATTTTATTTTGCTTGGACATTTTTCCTTAGGAAGAGATAGCTGCATTTCCCAAATAAATTTTAGGTTTAAAATATGCCATCATTAACATTATGTTATGTTTAAGATGATGAAAAATGTAAATTTATTTTAAAAAGATTTTAATGCAAACAGTAATATTTCATAGTAACATCTATTTAAACTTAAGTCCTATGATTTGCAGGCTTCAAAACGTTTGATTTAGCTGGGTGTGATGGCCTATGCTCTTAAATTCAGGAGGCATAGGAAGACAGAGGAAAGCAGAACTCGGCGAGTTCCAGGACAGCCAAACCTACATAGTTAGACTCTGTTTTAAAGAAAAGTTTGCATTAATAGTAAATTGGGTTATTTAATGGATACATTAAATAGCACTATTTTAGCATAACTGTAAGATTTTAGTTCGGGGGATGAAGAGTTGGTTGATTGGTTATGTGTGTAGCGCTGGAATTCAGTTCCCAGCACCCACGTTAGGGGGTGCACAATAGGTGGTAACTCTAGCTCTATAGGAGTCCATGTCTTCTTCTGGGCACTGCAGACACTACACACACGCTGAATTTACTGATTTATTTATTTATTGCCACTTGTAAGAAAGTGTAAAATGACTGTGGCAGTCACAGAAAGTTGTTTTACCCATCAAAACGGTCACTGTTAGTTTCCTTAAGTGCCTGAATGAGACCATTCCCAATTACGCACTTCCTTGCTGGGGAATGGGAGGAGGATGTTCACCTGAATCAGTTTTCATTGAGCACAGAAACCATTGCAGCAACGAGAAGGGAAAGTTTTCTAACGCGAAGAGAGTAACTGCACCTGCTGAGCTCAAAAAGAACAACTAGCGGCCAAGACCCTCGTCTCCTCCCAGCTCCTTCCCGCAGGCTGAGGGCCTCTTCCGGACAACTTCGGGTTCCTCAGGGCTACGCGTCACTCTTCTCGCTTCCTGGTAGCTAGGTGATGAGAGGGACTTCCCTCTGAGGCAGATAGCTGGCATGTTGTGTCAGGGCGGTCCCCCGAGGAAGAGTGCTGGATGCATTTGGATGACGGTTCCGCAAACGCCGAGGTTTTTGTGTACGAGAAAAATTTAAGGATATATTCGAGAAAGTTTGTATCCTAAGGAACTCTACATTCTAAAGTTTGTAGGATGAGAAATTCCTGCCTGGCCCTATTCAAAGATGGAGGCGCAGCTTTTCTGACTGTTTCACTTTCTCGTATCAGCCAGAGAAGCGCTCTCTGATTGGCTAGAGCATGGCGCCGCGAAATGACGTTTTGGAGCAGTGACCAATCGACTGTGAGCTGAGGTGGACTTGGCGGTGGAAGCCGGAGCCGAGCTCTGGTGTCCGTGGGGCGCGGAAGGCTCTGTCCAGGTGAGCGGCTCCGGACAGGTGAGCGGCTGGCTCTGCCGTGGTGAATGGGCGCTCGGGGAGAGGCGCGAAGCCAGAGATGCCGGGACAGGGAGGGCTTGCTTAAGAGAGGCATCAGAGGGAATTGATGACCCAGAAGCCGGCTCAGAGTGACTGGTCCGCGCCATGCCGGATAGCAGACGGACAGCTTCTGACTCCTTAACCCTAGGAATTGGGGTGTTGGTGGGGGCTTGAGCATCTGGAAGGACCGAATCTCCATGAAAATCTTGAATTTTGCTTTGTGATAAGTGAAACCAGAAGCCAGATCTTCAGTACAGGATTAGGTATTTAACTAAGTCCTGGAAAGTTATGTCCTGGAGAGTTTAGAGTGGCTAAGATATTTTATTGGATGCCATTCTAGGCCTTTCTTTTATCCACTCACTCACTCACTCACTCACCCACCCACCCAGTCACTCATTCATTCTCTCTTCATTCACTCACTCATTCATTCATTCATTCATTCATCCGTTCGGCTATTTACTTCTTCAGATACCCTTACTCGTTCAGAACTTGATAAGAGCAGTGGAAAAAAAAATGTACATTTTTCTCTGCACATAGAATTTAGTAAAAATACATAGAACTTCAGAGCATTCTTGAATTTACTGAAATCCTCTGTGGATTACGTGTCCAGGATTAAGAAACTGGTTTAGAAGGTCAAGGAAAGGAGGCAGTGGGAAATAGGGAGCAGATGTTAATATGGAGATAGATACTTGAGGACTTGTACATTAAGTATGTACAAGGGGTTACCATTATTTAATGGGGTTTGCTGCAGTAACTGCTGGAAATGGTGATGTTAGAATGTACTGTGACTTGTTTACTAGCCCCACACCCAGGTGCCTAAGTACTTTCTGTGTAGTCAGTGTTACATCTTACTGTGTTTGCCAGAACTAACAGTAGATGTGTTGGAGTTTTAGTTGGAACAGACATTTGGAACTTTGTTGTGTGGATTCTGTATGGTAGAATAATTAATTTGCTTTCCTGAGTATATAAAATTGCCCTCATCCAAATTACTTGTAGGATATATAGCCCTATGTAACGCAGGAGGCTTTGAGCTCCCTTGATCCTGCCTCAGCCTCCCAAAGGGGGAAATTACTAGAATATGCTTCCATTCTCATTTTATAGGTTCAGTTTTCTTTCTTCTTCTTTTTTTTTAAGATTCAGTTTTCTTGCTTTCCTTTTTTTAAAAGTTTACTTGCTTGAACATGTGTTCTCTGTGTGTGTGTGTGTGTGCACCTGTCAAGCCACCCACATTGGGGACAGAAGCAACTTTTGTCATATTGGGTCTTTCCTTTCATCTTTTTGTGGGATCTGAGGATCTCACTCAGGTTGTCACACTTACGTGGCAAGCACTTTAGCCACTGGGCTATCTTGCTAGTTCTTTTTGCCTTCCGGATTGGCTTGTTCAGATGACCTTCAGTCATTTAGATCACAGGTAGGATGCGTTTACTTAACAACATTGGGTTATCTGAGTCTGCAGACTTAGTCTGAAAGACTAATTGTTAAAGAGTCAGAGTCTTTCAAGGATCAGCGTAAGCAAACATGGTGAGGAAGGAGAACTTGGTGAGACTCAGTACAAAAGCAAATTTCCTTTCATAGTTTTGGTATGCCCATTGGAAACGCTTCAGTGCCAAGCTACTTCCTGTTAGTAACCGGATTCTCAGAGCAGGATACAGTTCTTTGCCCCACAGTTAGCAAAGTGGTGGGGGTGGCGGGGGGTGGTGGTGGTGGTGGGTGCACAACACGAAAATCAAGGTTCCTTGGAATGTGACATTACATACAGTATTTACTTTGATTGATAAAGAAAGGAAGGGAATCAGGCAAATTGTTGGATCATGAAACTGAATTTGAGGCTTACCTTTGGACCCATGGTTGAAATTGGCTTGTCTAAGAAAAGTTGAGTGCTTGCCTAGCACGTGCAAGAGCCTGGATTTGACCCTTAGAGTCACAAATAATTTCTAGTAATATTACACACAGTTAACAAATGGTCAAGTAGTTCAACCTCTAACCTTTTTGATTACTTTTTTTCAAGTACTACAGAGATGGTTTGAGAAAGTAGCCTGCTTATTTTATTTTATTGCCAACTTGACACAAGCCATGGTTAGTTGAAAAAATGTCCAATCAGATAGGCCTGTGGGGCATTTTCTTGATTGATGATTGATGTATGAGGTTCCAGCCCACTATAGGTATCCCTAGGCCTATAGGGAATTATATAAAAAAGCAGACTGAGCATGTCTTAAGGAATGAGCTAGTACACAGTGTTCTTTCATGCCTCTGTATTAGTTCCTGCTCTGACTTTCCTGGAAGATCATGGACATTACACAGAAAGCACTTGGGCACCTTATGGGTGGGGTGGTGTAAGTTGAAATAAACCATTTCCTCTTCATGTTGCTTTTGGTCATGGTCTTTGTCATAGTAGTGGAAAGGAAAGACTAATCAACTTTGGGGGTTCAAGAGAAAGTAGTTACCTTTATCCTGCAGTGACAGGCTTTTCTAGACTTGGGTATTTGTGAAATATCATGTTATAAGATCATCTCTTTGTTTGTGACCGAGTGCTGGGATTTCTGGTGTGATTCTGGTGTGATTCACTGCACCTGGCTTGGAGCCATCTTTTTTTTTTTTTGAAGATGAGCTGAGAATTTTGCATATAATTAAAACTATTTTTTAGTTTCCTTTTAGGCCATGGCAACGTATCTGGAATTCATTCAGCAGAATGAAGAACGAGATGGTGTGCGTTTCAGTTGGAACGTGTGGCCTTCTAGCCGCCTTGAAGCCACAAGAATGGTTGTTCCCTTGGCTTGTCTTCTCACGCCTTTAAAAGAACGCCCAGACTTACCTCCGGTTCAGTATGAACCGGTGCTCTGCAGTCGGCCCACCTGCAAAGCTATTCTCAATCCACTTTGGTATGGATTCTTTTTAAAAACTGGTAAAAATGGTGAATATAGTAAATGCTGTCTTTATGCAAGTCTTATGAAAGTCACTTGGGTTTTTTTTTTCTTTCCCTTTTTTGTGTTTTGTTTTGGTTTTTGCTTTTTTGAGACAGGGTTTCTCTGTGTAGCCCTGGCTGTCCTGGAACTCACTCTGTAGACCAGGCTGCTGGCCTGGAACTCAGAAATCCGCCTGCCTCTGCCTCCCAAGTGCTGGGATTATAGGCGCGCACCACCACCGCCCAGCAACTTTGCTCTTTTTGTATGTACCTTAATGATGATACAGTATGTCTAGAAGCACTAGGCAGAAGAATTGTTCTTTCTAACTCCCAACTGTTTTATTGTTGAATGTAATTTTTTTTATCTGAGACTCTATTAGTATATTTGGACACTATTGGGAAGAATTTTTATCAATTATTTTTTGAGATAGAGTCTGTGTTACATAATTGGGTCTCACATTCTAGTGCTGTGTGACCCTCCAGCATCGTGGGGAGGATATAAGACTGCACCACCATGCGTGGCTGAAGGAATTTTGAAGCAAGTTGAGAGTGTTGAAATTTTTGTATGTTGGAGGTCTTTCTCCTTTATTTCCCTTTGCTTTTATTTATCAAGGTCATGTTAGGAATGTTACCACTTGGCTTGTAAAATTAATAGCTGCCAGGCGGTGGTGGCTCACACCTGTAATCCCAGCACTCTGGGAGGCAGAGGAAGGCGGATCTCTGAGTTCGAGGCCAGCCTGGTCTACAGAGTGAGCTCCAGGACAGCCAGGGCTACACAGAGAAACCCTGTCTCGAAAAAAACCAAATCCAAAAAACAAACAAACAAACAAAACAAAACAAAAAAGAAAGAAAAGAAAAGAAAAAGTAAAATTAATAGCTGTTGGCAATTAATATCCGAGGTACAGAAAGGGAAAGGAAGCAATAGATGCTTTATCTTGAACCATTTCTACCATGTTTATCAATGGCCCAAGTGTGAAATGTGCCTTCATTATTGAAATTAAGAGGTTTGACCTAGGGCCTGGAAGTTGGTGGCTCAGTGGTTAAGAGTACTTACTGCTCCAGCTGAGACCCATGGTCATGTTCCCAGCACATATGTGTTAGCTCAACCTTTCATAACTCTAGAACTAGGGGATTCTTTGCCTTCTGACCTGTGCTAGGCATGTGTTTACATACAGTCAAAATGCACATACATGTAAGATAAAACTAAACATCTTTTACAAAAGTTTTACATTGTTGAACAATAAAAATGTTGGATAAATCATGACAACCAGGTTAAAATAGAAGGCAAAAGGAAATAGCTTACAGTTTATATGCGTGAAGAAATTTTAAAACAGGATCTTGGAATTGGAAAAGACAAAACAGAATTTACTAAGTGCAAATATTTGCAGGGAACTCTTGGTGTGCTTGAAAGCCAGTTTTCCCAGCAGTGCAGTTCCATGAATCCTGTATATGCACACTCAGAAACACACGCCTGTTTAGTTTATGGAACTTAAGGCCACATTTATTGCTTTCTAGCTTGATATCTGTTTGTAAAATTATTTATTTATCTTGCAGTCAAGTGGATTACCGAGCAAAACTTTGGGCCTGCAATTTCTGTTTTCAAAGAAATCAGGTATGTAATTTAAAATTATATTTGTTCTTATTGACTGCTCTGGAGAAGATTATGTTTATTTAAATTTCCATCTAGACTTGCAATTAGCAGTCTTTGGTGTTCTCACGTCATAGCTTTTGTGAGGAACATTTGTGTAGAATAGTAGAGGACAGCACTGTCTTTTCTGTAGGGTTTCGATAGGGAATAAATATGTTACCTAAAGAAAATAGATCTGTTTATATTTTACTGGATGACAGTAAATTTTCATATTGTTACTTTAGGTTTCCAGTGTCAGTGGAACTTGAGCTTCTGCTGCTGTAAAAGTTTGTTGTTTTCTTTTGGGCTCACTTTGTAGCCCTGGCTGATCTGGAACTTACACTGTAGACCAGGCTGTCCTGGAAATCAGAGATCCGCCTGCCTCTGTCTGCCAAGTGCTGGGATTAAAGGAGTGTGCTGCTGTGCCCAGCAGTGAAGTTTTCTAGACTACTAAATTAAGAGAAAGTCGAATGCCAATGGAGTGTTCCCTTTCTTTTTTTTTTTTTTTTTTCTTTTTGGTGTTCAGATCAAATCTCTGACCTGTGTATGCTAACTGAACAACACCCACAGCTAAGAGCTCCTTTTAAAAGTAACTGCCATAGGGTAAAATTGTTCTAAAACTGGATTGTAGTAATTATCACATGACTCACTTCTTAAAACTCATGAAACTATGCACTTAAAATGTATGACTTTTATGATATGTGAACTATAGCTAAATAAAGTTGATAACACCAATTATATTAATCAGTTATACAGAATTCAGACAGCTCCTACGGTATTGAGAACATGTTTTACTCATTACTAATCATAACTATGATTAATTTCATTTTCAGATACAGCACACACTAGGTTTAAGGATGACAAGCACAGTATAAACAATACATAGTGGTAACTGATTTCACAGAGCATGCGCATCTGTCAGGGTTCTACTGCTGTGAAGAGACACTGACCATGCAGCTCCTAGAAAGACAAACATTTAATTGGGGCTGGCTTACAGTTTTAGAGCTTTAGTCCACTGACATCATGGAAGGAAGCATGGCAGCCCACAGGCAGGCATGGCGTTGGAAGAACCTAGAGTTGCATATCTCCATCTGAAGTGAACCAGGAGGAGATTGTCATATGTTGGGTGGAGCTTGAATATATGTGTGTGTATATATATACACACACACACATATACGCATATATATGTATATATTTATATATTACATTATATAATATATAACAATATATTATTATTTACATATTTGTTATTTATATGTTAGTGTATATTTATATTATATAAATATAATAGTTATAAGTATTATTACTTATATATACATATTAATATATATATAATTTCTCAAAGGATCCCCCCCAGTGACACATTTCCTCCAACAAGACCACATCTACTCTAACAAGGCCATAGTTCCTAATAGTTCCACTCCCTATGGGCCAGGCATGCAGACATGAGTCTATGGGGCTATACCTATTCAAACTGCCATATTGTATTATTAAACTGGTAATAAACCTAAATAAAGGCTTTTTTCCTCCAAGAGCTAAGAGCCTTGAATGTGTTGAGTAAGTTCTGTACCACTGAAGTATGTCTTCAGCTTTGTACAGACTATTGAAGACAATCTCAGAATATAATTTTCAGAGCAAAGCTTAAGCAGTGCGTCTTTCTTTTGTAAATGATTTATTTAATGTGCATTGATGTTTTTTCTGCATGTCCATATGAGGATGTCAGATGCCCTGAAACTGGAGTTACAGACAATTGTAAGCTACCATATGGGTGCTGGGAATAGAACCCAGGTACTCTGGAAAAGCAGCCAGTGCTCTTAACCACTGAGCTCTCTCTCCAGATTTTTTTTGGGTAGTACGTTTTAAAACATTGCACTTGCCTATTTGGATGTGTGAACAGGCCTCTTCTACATAGTAAATATTTTTTAAGGTTATAAAATCGTAGACATGTAAGAGAATTAGATGCTTTGAGTGCTTATATTTGTGTTTTAGCGACATGTTTTATATTTTGTCCTGTCAGAATTAACATGGTCATGAACCAGTTGTATAAATAAGTGTACGGTGTGGAGCCAGCTGGAGCTCAGAGGGGGAAGGATTTGCCCAGGCTTCATCCCCACACAGAGGAACCGGGGAAGACCAGTCACTGTGAGCCCTAAGTAATGTTGTCTTACTTTCTTCTCGTCAGTTTCCCCCAGCATATGCAGGCATATCTGAGGTGAATCAGCCTGCTGAATTGATGCCCCAGTTTTCCACAATCGAGTACATGATCCAGGTAATTTTGTCATGCATTTAATGAATACAGTTAAATTGAATGTCTTTTGAAATACTTGGAGTTCTATGTCTCTCACCTGTCCTCAAGAGGAAAAGCTGGTGTCTATGGGAGCAGGATTCTAGATGATATCTTCTGGAACATTTGTGTTACTGGTATTATTTTCAGGTCTTGACCCAGGTTTCTTTCTTTCTTTCTTTTTTTTTTTTTTTGTTTTTTTTCGAGACAGGGTTTCTCTGTGTAGTTCTGGCTGTCCTGAAACTCACTCTGTAGACCAGGCTGGCCTCGAACTCAGAAATCTGCCTGCCTCTGCCTCCCAAGTGCTGGGATTACAGGCGTGTACCACCACGCCCGGCTTTGACCCAGGTTTCAAAAGAGGTGGACCTGACCAAATTTAAAGACTGTCCTCTACAGCTTTCCACATCTCACCTGAAGACGCTTTATATTCTAGGTTGTCAACTGAAAAGTAGTGTCTCCCTTCCTGCCACTGGTCCGTGTATGATAGGAGCGATAGGTTTGCAAGGATCACCTTGCTCTGAATTATAAATCCTGCAGTTCTGTTTCATTTCCTACCTACCTGCTCTTAGCTGCTACCTCTGTTTCTCCTTAAGCATTCTGGGATGTAGGTCCCTGTACTGGTTAGTTTTGTGTGTCAACTTGACACAGGCTGGAGTTATCACAGAGAAAGGAGCTTCAGTTAGGGAAGTGCCTCCATGAGATCCAGCTGTGGGGCATTTTCTCAATTAGTGATCAAGTGGGGAGGGCCCCTTGTGGGTGGTTACACCTTTGGGCTGGTGCTCTTGGGTTCTATAAGAGAGTAGGCTGAGCAAGCCAGGGGAAGCAAGCCAGTAAGAAACATCTCTCCATGGCCTCTGCATCAGCTCCTGCTTCCAGCCCTGCTTGAGTTCCAGTCCTGACTTCCTTTAGTGATGAACTGCAATGTGGAAGTGTAAGCTCAATAAACCCTTTCCTCCCCAACTTGTTTCTTGGTCATGATGTTTGTACAGGAATAGAAACCCTGATTAAGACAGTCCCTCACCCACCCTTCCCGTGATCTCCCTTTCTTAAACATGATTTCAGTGAAATCAGCAACCAAATGCAGCTGAAGAGAAGAGCAGTGGTGGGGGCTAGCCTGAGCTAGAAAGGTCAGACCCAACCTTTCCTCTTAAGAGTGACCTCTTTCTTCCACATCCCCTATCTCATTTGGCAGATCATCCATTGATGTGCTATTCAGAACATACCTAGGCTCCACCCACAACTCCTCTCCCAACCCTGGCCACCCTGGGCATGCGCCTCTTCTCACTAGATACATTGACAGTCTCTCTCTCTCTCTCTCTCTCTCTCTCTCTCTCTCTCTCTCTCTCTCTCTCTTGTTTTTTTGGATTTGTTTTTTTTTGAGACAGGGTCTCTCTGTATAGCCCTGGCTGTCCTGGAACTCACTCTGTAGACCAGGCTGCCCTCGAACTCAGAAATCCACCTGCCTCTGCCTCCCAGAGTGCTGGGATTACAGGCACATTGACAGTCTCTTAGTTATCTCCCTCATTTTTCTTTGTGTTTTATTCTTAACCCAACAGCCAGTGTAACTCTGTAGAGACATATGTCTGGTCACTGATGGACTGAATTGGCCCCTCTTCACCCAAAGCAAGACATAGTCTTCAAGACCCTGTGTCACGTCTTCTCTCCCTCGTGTCCTTGTTCAGCTCCGTGGGCCTCTTGACTTCTCGGGTCAAGAGGAGGGTGCAGGACGGTGTTTGATTTCTCTTTCCCTCAGGTTGGGACTCTTTGCACTGCATTGCTCCCCATTTCCCTCCCTCCTTCTCTCCACAACTATGATTTGCTTATGTGTTTGTGTATATGCATGCATGGATGTGTGCATGCATGCTCATGCGTGCATGTGCATGTATGTGTTTGAGTGTCTGTATATGTTTGTGCATGTGTGTGTGTGTATGTGTGTATGCATGTATATACTTGTGTATGAGTGTGTGTTGTGTGTGTGTGAGTTTGTGTCTGGGGGTGTTGTGTGACTATCAGAGGACAGTTTGTGGAACCAGTACTTAATACCTTGTGGGTTCTGGGAATTGGATTGAGTGCAAGTCATCAGGCTATCAGGCTTGATTTGTCCTTTGTCTGCCAAACCATCTTGCCACCTCAGCTTCTACCTCAATGAAGCTGTTTTTTATTTATTTACTTTTTGAGACTTGGTCTTATGTAGCTCTGGCTGTCCTAGCACTCAGTATATAGACCAGGCTGGCCTTAAGCCCACACAGATCCATCTTCCTCTTCTTTCTGAGTGCTGGGGTTAAGGTCGTGGGCCAGCATCCCCCTCCCCACCCCCCCCCACCTCCCGCACCCCATGATTGCCACATGTTTAACACAGGGACCTGGCACCTTCCTCCACCTTAACTATTGCTGCTCCCTGCGCTCCTCCCTTAGGTTTGTTCCTTTAGCCTGACAGGAATCTTTGTTCCTTCTGTTCAGTGAGGTATTCCAGGGTCTTCAGTAATGTTTGGCACATAGTAGGTAGTGAATATTGAATACATTTTTAGATTTATTTGTTGTGATAGACTCTGAGCTGGTGAGGTAAAGCTGGTGTGGATTCTTACCTTCATAGCCCTTATCCCCCTGGATGTTTACAGGCATAGGGACTTGCTATATTGTACCTGATTTGTCCTATGGAATGCAGGTTTGTCTCTTGTGAAAATGTTAATTATTTACTTTTCATGTTAGTGAAAATTATGTAAATTGGCTCTTTCTGTGCTCACTGGTTACGTCTGTGTATATACTGATCATCCTGCCATTTTTCTTTTCCCGAAGAGAGGTGCTCGGTCCCCTCTGATCTTTCTCTATGTGGTTGACACGTGTTTGGAGGAAGATGACCTTCAAGCACTCAAAGAGTCCCTGCAGATGTCGCTGAGTCTCCTTCCTCCGGAGGCCCTGGTTGGGCTTATCACTTTTGGGAGGATGGTGCAGGTTCACGAGCTCAGCTGTGAAGGAATCTCCAAGAGCTACGTCTTCCGGGGGACCAAGGATTTAACTGCAAAACAAATACAGGTTTGTGCCTTCTGAAGAAGCAGGAGCAAGGGTCGATCTGTAGTGGTATTGTTTACTTTTAGTGTCAATGAAAATTGGCTCTTTCTGTGTTTTCCTTTCAGGAGATGCTGGGCCTGACCAAGCCAGCTATGCCCGTGCAGCAAGCTAGACCTCAGCCTCAGGAGCAGCCTTTTGTTTCCAGCAGGTGAGACACCAGGATACAGTGTCACAGGTTCTGTGGTGGGCGGGCCTAACAGCCCAGGCGACTTGGAAAAGCAATCCTATGACTTCTGGGACCATAGTTCTAA
The DNA here is from genome assembly GCF_947179515.1 of Apodemus sylvaticus. Taxonomy (NCBI): domain Eukaryota; kingdom Metazoa; phylum Chordata; class Mammalia; order Rodentia; family Muridae; genus Apodemus; species Apodemus sylvaticus. The sequence continues at coordinate 127,717,149 of NC_067476.1, forward strand.
GAAAGAAAAATATTAAAGACTAAGCCAGTTGATATTCATGTCTTATAGAAACATTATGACACATGGCTTTTATCCTTGATCTTTAAGTAAAGAGCTGACAAAACATAAAATACTTCTTTGGGTATTTTTAAATAGCTTGTGAGGAGGCACTCACTTCCTTTAGTGTATTGAAAGCTTCTGGTTGCTGGAGACAGCCTCCACTCTGTTCAGAAACCAGAGTGTTTCTCTCTATGTGGCTTCTGAGTCTCAAGGGGCATGCAAACAGAAGCGTCAGCCTGGAGAACACTGTCCACATAAACGGGCCTCAGACAAACTGGAGCCACACTAGGCTTACATTAGGATTTCCTTGGTGCTTAAAATTTAATTAAACTTACTTTTCCCTTTTCAATTTTTTTATGATACATGCATAAATGTATGATTATTAGAGTTTATAGCATAGTTCACAGTAAAATTGCTTGGAGTTGCTTCTGTATTATAGGGATAATTTTGAAGGAAAAAGTTTTGGGTTTTTCCTGTTGGATACTTGTTTTGAAGAGTGGTTGATTGCGTGACCTAGGGTTGAAGGTCAAGGTACTTTATTAACTCACAACTGCGGTTCCGTTTTGAAATCATACAGATTTCTACAGCCCATTCACAAGATTGACATGAACCTCACAGATCTTCTCGGGGAGCTGCAGAGGGACCCATGGCCGGTAACTCAGGGGAAGAGACCACTGCGATCCACTGGTGTTGCTTTGTCCATTGCTGTTGGCTTGTTGGAGGTAATTCAGATTTTTATAGAGACCTATCAAATCATAGAAACTGTTCTTGTTTTTGTTATCTTTGCTGGAAAATTTGTTGTGCCTTAAGTTAGCCTTTGTGTATGTATCACAAAGTGTTTCAGTCATTGTTATCTACACTGAGGAGAACCTCAGTATTTTGCAAATATGAAAATTTTTATGAAAAACTAAGGGAATTGGAACAGCGGAGAGTGCTTTCACTGAGTAATAGAAGGCCAAACCATCTGGTTGGGAGACTTAAGAGCTGCTCTTTGCCCCGCCCCTGCTGTGAGTGTTACTCTGCAGCAGCACTAGTGCCAAGGGCCTGTGAGAGAGAGGGCGGGAATGTGAAGGGTTGTCTCAGGAGGACTTGAATTAAGACACGGAAGCTTTGCTCAGAGGTGGAACTCTGTGTTTCTGCCACCATCTTTAACTCTATTTTTAGGGGACTTTCCCAAATACTGGAGCCAGGATCATGCTGTTCACTGGCGGGCCCCCGACTCAGGGACCTGGCATGGTGGTTGGAGATGAATTGAAGACTCCTATTCGTTCCTGGCACGATATTGAGAAAGATAATGCACGGTTCATGAAGAAGGCAACCAAGGTTGGTACCCTCGGATTCCAGCTGTAATTACAGTCACACAGCCACTGTGGACTGCTCCCGATCAGTGACGGCCACCTGCTAAGGAGTGATTGTGTAGTGACACTCTTGCAGAGCTTGCCTCCTTTGAACTATGACCCTGCCTGACTAGGGTTAGAGTGAATGGCTTTAGAGGGTTTAGGAGTTTTGACCCTAAAGCTGCATTTTGACTTTACACAACTGTTTCCGGGTGGTGAACTCCATGCTCCTTTGTTGATTACACCCTTAGGTGTGGTAAGACGCACCTTGGGAACTATGCTTCTGTCTCTCAATAGTTTTCTTTCCTTACAGCATTATGAGATGCTTGCCAATCGAACTGCTACAAATGGTCACTGCATTGATATTTATGCTTGTGCCCTTGACCAAACTGGACTTCTGGAGATGAAGTGCTGTCCAAATCTTACAGGGTATGTTCACATCGAACACCTGGGAAATAGGGAAGGAATAAGTGATGGAGTTATAGGAATGAGTGAATAATTTATAGAGTTACAGGGATGAGTGAATAAATGATGGAGTTACAGGGATGAGTGAATAAATGATGGAGTTACAGGGATGAGTGAATAAATGATGGAGTTACAGGGATGAGTGAATAAATGATGGAGTTACAGGGGTGAGTGAATAAATGATGGAGTTACAGGGATGAGTGATTGAATGATGGAGTTACAGGGGTGAGTTTCAGAGTTTTCAGGTCGTTCTGAGGTTTGTAATATTTGGCTGGGAAGGGACTATGAGCCCTGTGGAGGAAGAAGCAGTGCTTTAAGAGATCTCAGGATTTCACTGGGAACAAGTTACATCTAAGTAATTGTTTCTTCTTCGGAGTTGTTAGACTTGCTTGCAGCCTAGGCCATCAGCTAGTGTGGAGTACCTGGCCTTTAGCAGTGCACATTTGTGACAATGAATAAATGCCATCTGAGTGTCAGAGTCAAGTAATTAGAAGAAGCTTGACCTGGCTAATGACTCTGCGACTAATGCCAGTCATACTGTCACCTTATAGGGTACACTTGCCACCAAGTCTTATTGTCCTCAAGTAAAAATGTAGAATAAATTCTCAGCTTGCAGTGATGGTTGGATCAAGAACCTTAGGGGCTCAAGGGAACCGATTAGGAATGTTCTTTGGCTCTCTTCAGACCCTCTGCATTGAAAGCTCTTGGGGAGCAGTGCTCTAGATTTGGGTGCTCATGAAAGGGCAAGAAGCGCTGAGGTGGGGCACTCAATTTGAAGCTAAGCCTCACATTAGTGTCGCCTAGGGAACTTTAAGACTCTGGAGATAGGACAGGACAAGCTGCTTTGTCTGTCATGTTCCCTGGCCCCAGCCCCAGCCCCCAACAGCCTAATACAAAGATCACAGGGCGTGGCTTGGGTATCAGCATTTTTCAGTTTCCCTCCAGTGATCCTAACAAAAACAGAGTTTGAGCACACACAGCCTTGGTTTCTCTGTGTACTGGCTGGTTTTGTGTGTCAACTGATACAAGCTGGAGTTATCACAGAGAAAGGGGCTTCAGTTGAGAAAATGCCTCCATGAGATCCAGCTGTAAGTCATTTTCTCAATTAGTGATCAAGGAGGGAGGACCCCTTGTGGGTGGTGCCATCCCTGGACTGGTAGTCTTGGGTTCTGTAAGAAAGCAAACTGAGCAAGCCAGGGGAAACAAGCCAGTAAGTAACATCCCTCCATGGCCTCTGCATCAGCTCCTGCTTCCTGACTTGCTTGAGTTCCAGCCCTGACTTCCTTTGGTGATGAACAGCAGTGTGGAAGTATAAGATGAATAAATCCTTTCCTCCCCAACTTGCTTCTTGGTCACAATGTTAGAAACCCTGACTAAGACACTCTGGGAACCTCTTAGATCTCATTCCCACTTGCTGAGTCAAGACCTACGTTTGCCCAGGATCCCTTGGACTGGAGTACGCGGCACAGTCCGAACAGCAGCTGCAGAGAGCCACATGCGGCTGGGGATTCCGCATCTCTTCTCCCTTTAACTTAAATTCATTTATTTGTGTGTGTGTGTGTGTGTGTGTGTGTGTGTGAGAGAGAGAGAGAGAGAGAGAGAGAGAGAGTGTGTGTGTGTGTGTGTGTGTGTGTGTGTGTCCGTGTCCACATGTAGAGGTCAGAGGACACTTTGTGGGAGTTAGTTATCTTCTTTCACTGCGTGGAACTTTGGTTGCTTGGTGGCAAGCACCTTTGCTTGTTGTACCATCTCCTTGTTGGTCCATATTTCTGCCTTTCTAATCAATCTCTGTAGTGATTCTTCTCTGCTCTCCTAGGGGAGGGCACAGGAGGTAGAATCTAAGTCATTTGAAACTGTTTTGGAGTGGGTTATGTACTAGAGATGGTGGGCAGAACTGTAACAGTGACTGACACTCTGGGGGATCTTGAGATCAGGGCTAGCCTGGCCTGAATAGCAAGAAGTTGTCTTTAAGAAAAACCCCCCTTCCCAAAATAAAACAAAAAACAGTAGCACAAGTGCCAGCAAGATGGCTCAGTAAGGGGCTGGAGAGGTGGCTCAGTGGTTAAGAGCACTGACTGCTCTTCTAGAGGTCCTGAGTTCAATTCCCAGCAACCATATGGTGGCTCACAACCATCTGTACTGGGATCTAATTCCCTCTTCTGGTGTGTCTGAAGACAGCTACAGTGTGCTCACAAACATAAAATAAATAAATAAATTGAAAAAAAAAAGATGGCTCAGCAGGGAAGGTACCTGCCTGCCACCAAGTCTGAGACTTTCAGTCCCTGGTCCTCATACATGGAAGGAGACAATCAACTCCTGCAGGTTGTCCTCTGACCTCTGTACCCTCCATGGCATATGTACATCCACACATAAACTTAATATACACATACGTGGAGATGGGCACGTATAATGGGGTGTGGGGGTGGGAGGGAACACTAAAACAACCTTGGAAACAATAGAAGCCCAGGTTCCGGCCTAGGAGAATGACTTCAGGCAAAGTCACCGTGACTCCAGGCTGGACTAGAGGGTAGTAGAAAATCACTGGTGATCCCTTAGTGCTGGGTTTTTCTGCTGAGATGGTGTGCTTTTTCCTTTAAACATTCAGTTTACGGGGATGGGGTGGGGTGGGGTAATGACCTGGAGACATTTGAGGAGAAAGGAAATGCTGGAGACTGCTAAAACATTTTAGGTGGAGAATGCTAAGAGAGACAACCCAAAATGTGTTTACTAACCCCCAGCTGCTGTGTGTCTGTGCATTCGTGCTTGTGTGTGAGTGTGTGTGTGTGGGGGGGGGGGTGGAGAGAATATCAGTAATTCATTTTTGCTGAAGAGTTAGTTGATTGAAGGGGCATTGTTTGTTTAAGGTCTTACTGTGTAACCCTGGATGGCCACAAGCTCACAATCCTCCTGCTCCAGCCTCCTGAGTTCTGGAGAACAGGAGTATGCCACCTACTGGAATGATTATAGATTCACGGGGCTTGAGAATGTGAAGGGGGTGGAGAGGAGGTTTGTACATCCTTCACTTAGCATCCTCGAGGGTAGCACTTCACCCAAATGCATCACTCAGCTTCAAGAATGGAAATGACACAGTGCAGTTCCTCACACTGCAGGCTGTGGGTTTCCTGGTGCCTGTGTTATTTTTCTGTGAGTATGATCAGCAAGAGTTTACCATCTCTGTACATTGTGTATGGTGACCAAAAGATAGAATTGGCATTAAAATATTTTAAAGATAGTTTTACATTTCTTTTGTATGTGTTTATGTGTGTTCATGCATATGTATGTGGATGCACATAAACATGCTATGACACTTGTACAGAAGTCTGGGCCACCTGTGTAGGCTGGTTCCTTCTCTCGATCATGTAGGCTCTAGGATTCATTGAACTGAAGTTATCAGCCTTAGTGGTACCCTTACCCACCGAGGCACCTTCCCAACCCCCTAGAGCTGTTCTACGGGTTCTTTGATGTTTTCGAGATGATTTCTTCCCTAAGTACAAATTGAACTTGTTGTTTCTCATTTAAGTTAGTCAGCACCTGTGTGAACCTGGTTCTGTCTCTTTCTCTGTCTCTCTGTCTCTGTCTCTCTTTCTCTCTCTCTCTCTCTGTGTGTGTGTGTGTGTAAATTGTTTGTGAATCTTAAGGGAACCACCAAATGGCTTCCAGTCCGTTTACATGTATACTTTCTTTTCTTATCTAGTGGCCACATGGTGATGGGAGATTCTTTCAACACTTCTCTTTTCAAGCAGACATTCCAAAGAATTTTTAGTAAAGACTTCAACGGAGATTTCAGAATGGCGTTTGGTGCTACATTGGATGTAAAGGTGCAGTAGACTTTTAAAAAAGTTTTATTTTAAACTACCTTATATAATTAGCTTACAGAATTTTCATATGTACATGATAAATATTTATTATTTATCTGAGGCAGGGTCTCCCTGTGTGTATCCTCAGCTGTCTTGGAACTCACTCTATAGACCAGGCTGGCCTCGTACTCTTAGAGATGTGCCTGCCTCTCCCTCCTGTGTGCTGCACTGTACTCATCCATATTACAGATTTTGAAACTATGGGATTAGTGTGGTTCAGTTTAGACTCTGCAGCCTCAGCCTCTAGACATAAGCTCTAATGACCACTTCAAAGGATCCAGCAAGATGGTATCACAAAGTAGTTTGCCCACCTTATTCCTTTGCTTCTTAAGGAATACCCACGTGTTAATTAAAGTTCTAAATAGAAAGTTTCTCTTTCTCCTCAGGCCCTGCTCAGTTCTACCCTGGTTTAGGATAGGGAGAGGTAGTGGGGTTTGGGGTGGGTGTTGGTTGCTATATTGGGGCTTAACGACAGGCAAGTCACACATGGTCAATGTCCACCCAGCCATCGGTATGAGCCACTGCATTGCTTGGAGTGGGGTTTAGATTTAAGAGGAACCCAGGTGTTCTAATACTGTGTAGGAAATCAGAGTCCTAGACAACAGACTCTGTCTAGTCAAGTAATTAATTGAGAAAGTATTAAAGGGGCTGTTAGAAACTTGATTAGAAGCCGGGCAGTGGTGGCGCACGTCTGTAATCTCAGCACTCTGAGAGGCAGAGGCAGGCAGATTTCTGAGTTCGAGGCCAGCCTGGTTTACAGAGTGAGTTCCAGGACAGCCAGGGCTATACAGAGAAACAAATCCAAAAAAACCAAAAAAAAAAAAAAAAAAACCCAAAAAACAAAAAAACCCAAACTTGAGTAGAGAATTAGAGAAAAGCATTTAATTATTTAGGATAAGCTCTAAGTAGCAGTTTTACCTATTTTAGGGGTTTGCTTAGATGCTTATTTAGCAGAGTTGGAGGAGGTTGTTAAAGAAGGGCTAGGGAGCTGGCTCGGAGGATATAGTAGTGCCTGCTGTAAGCATAAGTGCCTGGAGTTAATACTCCAGCATCTATGTAAACGCTTAAGAGGAATGGCTGAGCACATGCCTTCAATCCCAGCACTATGGAGGCAGAGGCAGAGGCAGAGGCAGGTGGGTCTCTTGAATTCGAGGTCAGCCTGATCTACAGAGCAAGTTCTAGGATAGCTATATCTAGGACAGACATACAAAGAAGCCCTGTCTCGAGCCACTCCAGCCCCAAAAGAAAAAGGTAGGGATTGCATTCATTTTATTGAAATGAACTCAGATTTTAAAATATTCATTTGTTTAAAAAAAAAAAAACAATCCAGTGGCAGAAGAATCTGTGAGTTCAAGGCCAGCCTGGTTTATGTAGTGAGTTCCAGAACAGCCAGGACTACATAGAGAGGCCCTGCCGAACAGGAAAGAAAAGGAAAGAAGAAAAAAAGATCTCCATTGGTCTTATCAGTATGTTAGGGTTTGTGAGTTAAGTATTTTTAAAGGAATGTAAAACAATGTTTACTGAATAGAAATAGGTAGATATGAATGTGCCTGATATTTGAAAAAGAATGTAATATAGTTGGTAGAGTTGTTACCTTCATATATATATGTGTTTCAGAGGTTGAAAATGAATAGAGAGTTGAAAATGGCACCTGGCCAGGTATGGTGGTGCCAGCCTGTATCCCAGCATTTGGGCCGAGGTAGGAGGACTGTGAGCATAAGCTCACTTGGGCTGTCTATGGATTTCCAGGTGAATCTCAGCTACTTCCTGGGGATCCTGCTTCAGATCAAACACATATCTTTTTTGTTTTGATTTTGAGACAGTCTCATGAACTCAAGCTGGTCACAAATTCACTATACATTGTGGCTGGCCTTGAACTCTTCAGTCTCAGCCTGCTGAGTTTTGTACCATTACCCCTGGTCTTCTTGATGTATTTTCTAAGGTGGATTTTGTCGAATCAGCTCCTAGTATTCTTGGAAAAGCCTGAGTGGGCATTTAGATAGTGTAATCCATTAGCTATTTTCTCTGTGAGAATTTTCCTCTAAGCTTTTATTGTGATCGTGGTGGCAGCAGGCTGGCTCTTAACTTACTGTGTGATTTGTTTTAGACTTCTCGGGAACTGAAGATTGCAGGAGCCATTGGTCCATGCGTGTCTCTGAATGTGAAAGGACCATGTGTGTCAGAAAATGTAAGGAAAATTCACCTCTTCACTTGCCCTGGAATAGACTCATTAGCTAATTCACACCCTGGTGATCTTGCTTTGTGTTCCCTGTGAGGTGTCCTTGTCTGAGAGGAGCTGTAGCACTCACTGATGACAACTCCAAGAGGTAGTGTCATTTGTCCTTCTGCCCATTGATCTGTCTTTGACCAGAGAAGGAAACATGAAATCAAGGAGGCTAAGATAACGCGTACTCAGGGTTGAAGCTGACCCAGAGACCCAGATCTCAGGTTCTCCCACTACATCTGATATGTGGATGCTATCTCACTGAGAACAGAAAGCAATTCCCTACCTCAAAGGCAGGCATTCAGAATTCTTCCAGAATAACCTGTGTACTTCATAATTTAGAGTCGGTACCCTGTCTCACTTAGCTGATAATGAGCTTAGGACAAGGGACCACTTGGTTGTATCACTTGGCTGATACAGATGTGTATGCATTGTTGGTATATGAGAGCAAAGTGCGGCATCCCTTTGGATGGGTGGCTTTGCTGCTGGCCCACGTGTTGTGAGTACGCTGTAGCTGCCAACAGGCACAGCGACTGATTTGTGAGGTCTCTTCTGCATTGGTTACATGCCCCAAGTAACCAATAACCTCCGAGGGGGAAAATGCGTCAGTGAATGTTGCATCAAAGGATGAGTCACAGATTAATCTTTGATTATTTGACCCAGAGCAAGCCCAAGTTTGAGTTCTTCACCTCTCTCTGTATCTTCGTCTGTCCGTAGTTAGTAACTATCTATCTATCTACCCAGTGGCCTATCTGTAATCTCCACGGATATCTGTGTCTTTGCCTGTCAGAATGCTGTCTGGTGTCTCATTTTCCCTTTGTCTACCTCTGTTCTGTATGAACAATATAGAAAGGATCCTGTGGAGAAGGAATGAGGGTTTCTGAACAGAAATCACTAACATTTTTACAAGGGGAGAGGTCATTTTACTGACCCCAAGTAACTCAGAATCACTCAGTACTACATACAAGCTATGTCTATATGTTGTTTCTAAGATGTATGGTGAATATTTGTTGTATAAGGTTGTTTTCAGCATGATGGCTGTTGTTAGCAACATGTATATATACACACATACATATATATATTACTCTGGGTCAGGGGCATGGAAGAGTACATAACTTAAGATTAAATCTATGCATTAACTTATGTTGTAAAAGCTGATTCATGGACTATCCAAGGCAAGTAAGGTTATTTGTTACATTGTTGTTTTAAGGTTGTACTTCAACAGACTGATTACATACTAGGACAGTCTGTGATCAAGAGGTGTATTTGGCTGTGAGGTCCAGTAACAGTTCAGTCCTTTTGAATGTGAGAACTTTTTCTTCCCCATAACATTGTATCAGTGCAGCCTCTGAGGTATCCTGGGGTGTTGTTAGACAGTCATGCCCTTCCCTTCTTGCCCTCCACAGTGGGAGGGTGGACTGTAGAGTTGTTGTGGATTTAGGGTGCATAGCTACTACTTGTTGGCTGAGTGGCCTGGGTATAATTCTTAATGCTCTGTAATTCAGTGTTTTTAGAAAATGGGAAAATAGCAGTACCTACTTAAGAATGTTAGGATGAAATGAGGTTGATCAGGTGACACACTTAGGACAAGGATACACTGGAGTCCTATATAAGTTGTCCATTATCCCCTGTATGTCAGAGCAGACATCGACAGGGACTATATAAATGAAAGGTTTGTGGCTTGGCAGGGGGTTACTATTTGTATACCTGCCTCTGTAGTTCTTGGATGCGGCACTTTCTGCCCCAAAGCCCCTCTGAAAGTTACCTGTTTCAGTATGCTAAGTGACTCCCACCACTCCTGTCAGCATGGGAGGGCTTTGGAAGGCTGCCCTGCCCAGAATACTCTCTGTGAGTTGAAAGTCTCCCCGATGAAGCTTCCTGCAGAAGTTTTAAAAAGATACCTTAAAAATTGCACTACACTGAGTAGTCTTCCATTTGAATTTATCATTCAAAGTTTTGGTTGGAGGGTGAGACTGCTTTCAGGGTTAAGGAAAGCACGGCTTCAAGTGTACGACGGTCTTAGAAAGAGTACAGTGTGTTCCTGTGCACCCACCCTCTAGCATTACTGGTGGTATTGGCATTCCATAGCTGTTGTGGCCGCATTTGCTCACTGTGTGTAGTTGTGATCTCCTGGCATGTTTGCTTTACCAACATTATTTACAGAAACCTTTGGAAATAATTTTCAGATGTCATGACACTTGGTTCTTAAGTAATGCAGTGTGTATGTCCTAAAAATAAGGGTGTTGCACCATTTCTTCATTGTCAAATCTGAGAAAATGACCAGTAATCTCACAGCAGCATCTAATACAACGCCCAACCTGCTTTCTCTCCCCACTTTGCTCCTAAGTGCTCTCCATGGCTACTGCCAGTCCCAGCACCATCGCTTTTAGTCCCACAGCCTTGTTTCTCAAACCCTACCCTAGCCCTCGCCTTCGGTTTCCTGTCTGTTTCCAGACACTGATGTTGAAGGCAGCGCTGAGTATCTTCTCTAGAGGATCTGTGGGCTTGGGGCATCTGCTTCTGCACAGTGGCATTTAAGCTGTTACTCGCCTCCCTGTGCTTGTGAATGAAAGTTATGTTTAAAGATAAAACCAGAATCTGCTTAAAGCTTCTGTCTGTCCATATGGTTCTAATTGATCTGCAGCTCTCTCTCTCTCTTTTATTCTAATAATGATGGAAAAAGCAAATGCAGCTTTCAAATTAATTCTCAGTATTCTTCCCCAACATTGACATCATTCTTTGTTGACTTCAATATTATATGCTGTGTATATGTTACATATATGATGTATTAAAATGATTTAGAGTACTTGTATAAAAAGTTTAATTTAAAAAGTACTGTGAATGTAAACATTAAGACACCTTCTGGTTTGTAATTACACATTTTCTAAATGTTTTTATTAGAATTTAAAGTTTTAGCTCAGACCAAAGGTCCAAATGTGACCTTCCCTGCTCATTGGTGCTTTTAATTCCTGCTTTCCCTTGGGGTTTCTTTCTATATGTGTCTTTTTGAAATTCCCATCTCATCCTAGGAGCTCGGTGTCGGTGGCACAAGTCAGTGGAAGATCTGTGGCCTGGATCCCTCATCTACTCTTGGCATCTACTTTGAAGTTGTCAATCAGGTGCGTGGCAGTTTTCTTATTGTTAGAATCTCTTCTGATTTATTAGGAAGTATGCTGTCTCCTTCCTGGTACACCTTTGGTAGCCTATTAGGTGTTGTGTTAATTTGGTGTGCTCTTTAAACTTCCCTCCAGAACTTAGTTAGAATCAAACAGCAAATGTCTCTGTTCCTTTACTGTTGATTTGACAAGGTCCTGAGACACTACTGACTTTTCTAAGCCACCATAACTCATGAATGTTTGAGAGAATTAGTCTTTCCTCAAGATTCTGTTATAAAAAAATTACAGAATAGTTGATAGACTTGTACACTTAACACCTATATAACTGCTAATTAGATTCTGTAATCTATTTGGTTATAGTTGCATTGTTAAGTATCTCCATTTTATTTTGTATTTTTGTGGTGGAGGGGAGATGAGATAATGTCTTGTAGACCAGCGTGGCTTTACCCTCTGGTCCTTCTGCGTCCATACTTGGAGTGCTGGGATCAAGGTGTATCACCATACCTGGCTTAGTTTTGATGTTTCAGAGCAACTTGCGTCAACTGTGTCTTTCATCTCTAAAGAGTTCAGTATTAATTCATCGACTGACCCCAGCCTCATGATTATGTGCACGTGCTTTATCACTGAGCTGCATAGCCAGCCCAGTTTATTTGAATGTGCTGATGTTCGTCCTTCTCCCCCTCCCCTCTGCCTTTAGATAAGAGTTCTATACCATGATACCATAGGACATGTAGGTCCTAATTGTACTCTTGAAAATGTACCAAGAACCTCAGTGCTTTAGAAGGGCCATGTTTGCCGGGCAGTGGTGGCGCACGCCTGTAATCCCAGCACTCTGGGAGGCAGAGGCAGGCGGATTTCTGAGTTCGAGGCCAGCCTGGTCTACAGAGTGAGTTCCAGGACAGCCAGGGCTACACAGAGGAACCCTGTCTCGAAAAAAAAAAAAAAAAAAAAAAAAAAAGAAGGGCCATGTTTACGTCATGCCTGAGACAGTAACCAGATGTGTGGCCTCTCACCTTGCAGCACAATGCCCCGATTCCCCAGGGAGGCAGAGGTGCCATCCAGTTTGTCACACAATATCAGCATTCCAGCACTCAGAAGCGCATCCGAGTGACCACCATTGCCCGCAAGTGAGTGTCGTGTCTCTTTCTTCTTGACCAAGGCTGATGGGGTTCCTGCGAGCATTTAAGCTGCTTTGAGTTTATTTTTCTGGCTCCTTAGATGGTTCTGGCTCCTCATTCACTCACTGATAAGCCATTATTGGTCAACCAGGTGAACCTTTACACAGCTACCAAGAAGAAATCAGCTTCAGGAGCAATATAGTTCATTGAAAATTACTTTTTATTGTTTTATTTGCTAGATAAAGAAATCATGCATCTTGTTAAAGATGTAAACAGAAAAGTGCAGTTGGCCCTCTGTATCCATCTGTTCTATAACCATAAATTTAGCCAAACTGGAATGGAAAATATTGTTTGATATTACATCTGTATTGAACATGTAGGGACTTTAAAAAAATATTCCATAAACAATAAAGTATAGTAGCTACTTATATAACATTTATATTGTCAGTGGTAATATAGAGATCGGTGAGTGTATGTAGGACAATCTATTTAGATGTTTAGGAATACCATGACATTATATCTACAGTCATTTATTTAATTTTGGAGATAGGCTAGCCTGGAACTTATTACTATGTAGACCAGGTTGGCCTTGAAATCAGAGATCTGCCTGTCTTTGCCTCCTGAGTGCTGGGGTTAAAGACATGCTCTGCCATGCCCAGGGGAACTATGCCATTTTATATCAGTGACATCATATCTGAGGGAGGGAGGGAGGGCCTGGGATCTGTCCTCAGTAGATAGTAAGGAAGAACTATTACTTATGTGTGTCTTTACTTTAAGATTTATTTATTCAGCCGGAAGGTGGTGACACACTCCTGTAATCCCAGCACTCTGGAAGGCAGAGGCAGGCGGATTTCTGAGTTTGAGGCCAGCCTGGTCTACAGAGTGAGTTCCAGGACAGCCAGGGCTACACAGAGAAACCCTGTCTCAAAAAAAAGACTTCATCTCAGAAAGAAGGAGCCCTGCAGGCAGTGGTGGTACATGCCTTTAATCCCAGCACTTGGGAGGCAAAGGCAGGCAGATTTCTGAGTTCAAGGCCAGCCTGGTCTACAGAGTGAGTTCCAGGACAGCCAAGGCTATACAGAGAAACCCTGTCTCGAAAAAACCAAAAAAAAAAAAAAAAAAAAAAAAAGATTTATTTATTCATTTAATGTATGAGTACACTGTTGCTGTCTTCAGACACACCGGAAGAGGCCATCAGATCCCATTTCAGATGGTTGTAAGCCACCATGTGGTTGCTGGGAATTGAACTCATGACCTCTGGAAGAGCAGTTAACTTCTGAGCCATCTCTCCAGCCCTATGGGAAAGTTTTTGTTGTGCTTTTAGCCTTCAGGCAGCACCTGAGAGTGACTAAAATGACTGGCTAACTTCCTTAACAAAAATTCAGGGCAGCCTTGTCCTGGACAGTGGAACAGGATCTCAGAGTGGAGATCTAGCCTTGGTAGTTGCCAGTCAGAAGTGTGGCGCTAACACTGGAACTCTGGAATTGTCAGTTGGGCAGATGCACAAAGTCAGCTGAGGCACATAGAGGCAGCATTTGACCAGGAGGCTGCGGCAGTCTTGATGGCACGACTTGGAGTGTTCCGAGCAGAGTCAGAGGAGGGGCCTGATGTGCTCCGGTGGCTGGATCGACAACTCATCAGACTGGTAAGTAGGGAGCAAGGCATTGAGTTCAGTCTTGGTGGCTTTTCTACCTTTGAAAAGAAACTCCCATTAAGCCTATTACATTTTAAAAGTATTTATTTACTTGTACGTGCGCATGCTGGAGTGTATGTGTGTGCACCAAGTGTGTGTAGGAACCTGTGTAGTTAAGAAGAAGGTTGACTCTCCTTGCAACTGAAGTTATGGGAGGTTGTGAACTGCTGTGTCGGTGATAGAAAATGCACCCCAGGCTTCTGTAAGTACTCTTAACCACTGAGACTCCTTTCCAGTCCCAAACCTTATTACTTTATGTAGTCAAACAGCAAGAATTTAACAGTTGCTCACTTTAGCGAAACATTAAATATGAAAGAAGTGTTAAATGTTCATTTTCGTTTGAGGGCCGACGTTGCAATGTGTAAGAAGCAACATGGAAATTTGGGGAGTGGTACAAATCTGTGGGTGATAAAAACTGAGTAGAGGAGTTACTACTGATTGCTATGGCCCTGTATTCTAGGAGATCAAAAGGTGGCTTTATAAATTGGAGTCCAGGTACACCAAGTTCGGGGAAATACTTTATTTATCCAGGTCTGATTAGGAGAGAGAAAACAGACAGAAGAAGCCAAGTGTGGTTGTGTAGGGCTATGATCTCTGCACTGGGAAGGAAGGGAGAGGCAGGAAGGGCCACTAGCTTGAGGCCAGGGTGAGCTACATATTGAAACCTTGTTGAGTCTGAAAAACAAAACTATAACCCATGTAAACACAAATAATAATTTAAAAGGGAAAACTTTATATTAAAAACCACTGGGTGGGCTGGAAAGATGGTTCAGCGGTTAAGAGCACCGTCTCCTTTTCTAGAGGTCCTGAGTTCCATTTCCAGCAACCACATGGTGGCTCACAACCATCTGTAATGGTATCTGATGCCCTCTCCTGGTGTGTCTGAAGAGAGCAATGGTGTACTCATAAACATATAATAAATAAATCTTAAAAAAAAACAATACACTGGGGTTGAGGGTGGTGAGTGGGTGGTGCGGGGCTTGTCTAACTGATAAAAAGCCCTGGGTTCCAGGGAAGGCAGATTGTCCACTAAAGAAGGCTTGATTGTCAAGTGAAGAGTGTGGGCGGTGGTGGCACATGCATTTAGTCCCAGAACTCAGGAGGCATAGGCAGGCAGCTATCTGTGAGTTCTAGGCTAGCCTTGTCTACAAAGCGAGTTCCAGGACAGCCAGAGCTACATAGATAACTAGCAGATAGAAGGGATGGCTCCTACTTCTAGGGCTGAGACAGGAACCAAAGGAAGATGCCCTCTCCCACGGCCAATCAGACCTAGGTAGAAGAGCATAGCTCATTGAGTCTGATAGCACAGGTTGTCATGGTGTCATACCCAAGGAATTTGTTAGAAACTCATTAGAATGAGATGAAGTCTATCATCTTGGAGGCTATGAAAAGCTGTTCCCAAGGAAATTTTTACCTGAAGCACACAAGGGCTGGGGTCTCACCTGGCTGCGTGTGCTCTAGCATCGCAGCCCCAGGGAATCCATGAGCACACGAGGACCCTGCAGCTGACCTTGCCTGCATTGTCCTCTGTTGACAAAGCTCTGTATCACAGCAGCTGGCCAAGCAGTTTAAGGGCTATATCCATGTCATAGACAAAAGGGCGAGTTGGAGCCATATGGGCTGTAAACAGCTAACTGACAATATACCGTGCAGTTAACCTTCTCAGCTTGTGTTTATGATCAACACCCGGAAGGAGGTGTGGTAAATGTCTCAGTTCCACATTTACCCTTATCTGCATCTTATAAAGTTACTCATTTCAGAGTGTCAGAGTTTCAAACAAACTGTTCTTTGATGACCAGTGCTAAGGGCTGGCAAAGGCTTCATGTGGGAAGTCAGTCCTGAATCAGATCCTCTTATAAAATAGGAGAGACGGCAAAGTCTGGTCAGTAGGCCCAGCATGAGGCAGCTTGTGGAGGTGGCAGCAGCTGTGCCCCTCAGCTCTGGTGACAGGAAGGTGTCATCACGGGAGAGCAGGCTGGGAGCAGGGAGCAGAGGCCGGGAAGATAAAGAACCTTGATTATTTCTCCCTTAACTTTAAGGAGAGACTTAAATGTGATTTTTTAAAAATTTTTTCTTTTAGATTTATATGAATGAATATTTTCCTTGTGTGTGTGTGTGTGCCTGTGCCTGCACACACGCATACACAGGCATACACAGAAATGCACCACATGTGTACTTTGTGCCTGTGGATATCAGAAGTAGAGGTTGGATCTTATGAAACTGGACTTAATGGATGATTGTTAGCCGCCTTGTGCATGCTAGGAACCAAATCCTGGTCCTCTGCAAGAGCAATGGGTGCTCTTAACTCTTGAGCCCCTTGCATGTACTTCTTAAGAAGGGAGTAAGGTGGGCATGGTGCTTGTGTGTACAAGTTGCATCACCATGTAAGGAGAATTACAGGGGAAAGGTTTCTGGCATAAGGCAGTAGCTGAGACAGGGCAGTGCCAATAGGAATGGAAGAGCGGAAGAAGATGAAAGAACTCCTGAAACCTTATGAAACAACTATATAAAATCAAAATCAAAAAGTCCGGTGGGAGAGATAGCTCAGTAGCTAGAAGTGTGTGTTGATATTCCAGGGAGTTCAGTTCCAGCTCAGGGACCCTGTAGGGTGGATCCAGGTGGTGGGCCTATCTAGAGAAACCCCCACCCCCTTCAAACTCTGGGGGTAAATCTAGGGCCAGCATGCAAATTATCTGTTTTAACAAGACCTGGTGGTTTGTCTACCCTTCATGCCTGAAAGCTAGTCTAGGACTCCTGAGAAGAAACACACTACATAGCTCTTTGTCTGGGACTTTTCTTTAGTTTATTTGCACCTGTGTTTTGCCTGCACATATATCTCTGTGATAGTGTTGGATCCCTTGGAACTAGAGTTACAGACAGTTGTGGGCTGCCATGTGGGTGCTAGGAATCCTTTGGAAGGGACGAGTTGGTCCAGAGTAGTGATTTAAAATCTCTAAAGCTGTGAAATCTTCTCCATGGACTACTCTCCCTCAAAACCCAGGTCTGCTGGAAGAGCAGCCAGTGCTCTTAACTGCTGAGCCATCTCTCCAGCCCCAGTCTGTGACTTTTCTAGGTGACACTAACTTAGACCCTCTTTCACTATTTTCTTTCAATAGTGTCAGAAGTTCGGGCAGTATAACAAAGAAGACCCCACGTCTTTCAGATTGTCAGACTCCTTTTCTCTGTATCCTCAGGTAAGACAAAGTGTTTATAAAGATAATTACAAAAGAATAAATGATTAGAACTTAACTTTTTATGTTTGGGAGAAAAGGAAGACTTATGGTTTGAGACTAAATATAGTAACAGGCTATTCCATCTCTTCTGAACTTTTGTTGATGCCAACCAAGTGTATAGCACTTGGCTAGTGCTTTGTATTGTGTAAACAGCCAATATCTGGGTCCCGGGACGTTCAGGTCTTCAGTATCTGAGCAGTTGGTGAGTAGTGTGAAGAGCTCTGGGCTGGCCAGTCAGGGTGGAGAGTCAGCACTGGCTCTGCTGCTGCTGCTACTGCTGATCTTAGGTGAGGGCTGAGACCTCTGTTTCTTCGATACCTCATCTTTAGAAGGGAAGAATTGGTCCAGAGTAGTGATTTAAAATCTCTTTAAAGCTGTGAAATCCTCTCCATGGACTACTCTCCCTCAAAAGCCAGTGTGAAAGCAGGCAGATCTGAAGCTTCTCTGGGTCTTCCCATCCCCTGGATCCACTGGATTCCACCAGAGGCTCCACCTTCCAGTGCCCCTGGGCTCTCTTCCAGCAGACCTGGGCGTGTGTGTGTGTGTGTGTGTGTGTGTGTGTGTGTGTGTGTGTGTGAGAGAGAGAGAGAGAGAGAGAGAGAGAGAGAGAGAGAGAGAGAGACAGAGTGAGAGAGACAGAGACAGAGAGAGAGTGTGTGTGTGTGTGTGAGAGAGTGTGCAGAGTGTGCTCGTGAGAGATTGTGTGTGTATGTGAAAGAGAGAGAGTGTGTGTGTGTGTGAGAGAGAGAGAGAGTGTGTGCAGAGAGCGTGCTCGCGAGAGAGTGTGTGTGTGTGTGTGCGCGTGCAGAGAGAGAGAGAGTGAGTGAGTGAGTTAAGGACAGCTTGCAGGGTAGAATACGGGTCAGATCTACAGAGAGGACAGTGATGCCCTGATGGCAGGGCAGGCAGACTGGCTAACTCTAAACTGTCTATAAGAATGAGCCTCGAGACATAGCAGCATCCTAAGGTTCCAAATATTAAATTAAGGTTCTTAGAGTAACCACAGCAGCCATTCCTGTTTGCAGAATAAGCACTTGAGAATAAACCTAACTGTATAGTTTACAGGTAAGGAAACTGAGGCACCAAAAAGTATGTAGTTTCTCCACAGTCACCCCCACTGCTGACTGGCTGAGTTGGACTGTGACCTAGGCTCTCTGGCTCCCGACTGCTGCTTTGGCATGCTCCGTAGACAAAGTCATAAGAGCCCTCGCAGCTGGTGCCTTCCAGACTCTGCTCCTTCATGGGGGAGCTCTTTAAAAACCAAACCAAAAGCAAACAAAAGGATATCAGCCGGGGGCTGGATAAATAGCTCTGCTGTTCAATAGTTGCTACTCTTTCAAGGACCTAAATTGGGTTCCCCGCACCTACATTTAATGGCTCAAAACCACTTGTAGCTTTAGCTCTAAGACCCACACCTTATTGTGGCCTAATTGTGTGCCTACATGTGACATACAATCACACAGGCACACACATAAAATAAAAATAAAATAAATCTTAAAAAATTTTATCTGGGCGAAGGGTTGGTGGTAGTTTGTGCCTTTGATCCCAGGACTTGGCAGGCAGTGGCAGGCAGATCTCTGAGTTCAAGGCCAGCCTGCTCTATGGAGCTAGTTCTATGACTGCCAAGGCTACACAAAGAAACTGTCTTGAGAAATAAAACAAAGAAAAAAACCTTACCTGGAAGGGGTGGACGACGGCTCAGTTGTTAAGAGTGTGTACTATTACACTATTCTTCCCAGAGGAATTAAGTTGTCAGGACTATGTCAGGTTGCTCGCAGTTACAGTAACTCCAGCCTCAGGAGATCTGACCCCTGGCCTCTGAGTGCACCTGCCCTCTCATGCACATCCCTGCTCTCCTAATTACAAATAAGCCTGTAAGGGCTTAAGAGATGGCCGAGCAGCTAGGAGCACTGACAACGAACATCCAGGCAAAATACCAACCAATGCACATGAAATAAAAATTTAATTTAATTTAATTCAATTTAATTTTCTTTTTCTTTCCTTTTTTTTTTTTTTTTGGGTTTTTCGAGACATGGTTTCTCTGTATAGCCCTGGCTATCCTGGAACTCACTCTGTAGACCAGGCTGGCCTCAAACTCAGAAATCTGCCTGCCTCTGCCTCCCAAGTGCTGGGACTACAGGCGTGTGCCACCACGCCTGGCTGAAATAAAAATTTTTAAAAAATTAAGAAAGAAATCTCAGTGCTCAGGAGTCAGTCAGGGTCTCCAGGGCAAGCTGGCTAACTCGGGTAGCCTGTTGGCAAGTTCTTGGTTCAAATGAGAGACCCTGCCTCAATAAGTAAAAGCCGCGCGTGACAGAGAAAGACCCAGGTCATACCTTGAGGTTTCCGCATCCATGTACTCACAGGTACACATACACACTTGTTTGGCCACACGTACGGGTCTATATACCACATGCAGGCAAAAACTTATTAAAAAAAAATTAGGGGCTAGAGAGTTGGCTCAGTGGTTAAGAGTACTGGCTGCTTTTCTAGAGGTCCTAGGTTCAATTCCCAGCAACTATGGTAGCTCAAAACCATCTGTAATGGGATCCAATGCCCTCTTCTGGTGTGTTTGGAGACAGCTACAGAGTACTTATATACATAAATTAAATAATAAATAATTCTAAAAAAAAATTTAACATGTGTAGAAGTGGTGGTTAAGAGTGTAGTGCTTTCGGGGAGCAGTGGATCCCCTGTAATTATGGGTAGTTGTAAGCCACCTGATCTGGGTGCTGGGAGCTAAATCCACATCCTCTCTTGGAGCAGCAACTCTCTAGCCTCAAATTGATCATCTTAGCCCATTTGGAATGTATAATTGTGTGCTATAAACATGTTCACATTCCTGTGTACCAGGCTCTATAATGTTTTCTATCTAACTGAGCTATAACGACTGCTGCATATCTAAGCCTTATAGCTGGTTTGTTCCCAGGTAGCTCATGAAACTTTATTCTAACTTAAGTTCTGCCATGTGGCCTGTTAGTTACCTCTCCTCCAGTCTGGACCTGCTGCTTCCTTTTTGTCCTCCTGTTGAATCCTCCCTTCCCACACCTGACTCTCTCTCACAGTTCCTCTCTTACCGGAAGTTCCACCTTCTACTTCCTGCCTTTGCTATGGGCCATCATCTTTTTATTAAACCTAATAAGAGGTGAGAGAGGAATACAGAGTTTATAAAATACGATGTAACCATATGAGTAACAATGCCAAGGTCCAGTCTGCACTCAACTCTCTAGGGGACAGAGATCAGCAGTTGAATAATACAGAGACAATCTTTACACAGTGCACAATAATCTATCCCAACACTGAGCCAAAAGTGTGTCATACACACTTTTAATTCCAGCACTTGGAGGGCTGAGGCAGGAGGATCTCAGGTTTGAGGCCAGACACCAAGATCATTATGTCACAAAATGAGCAAAACCTACCTTGAGTTGTGTGTCCAGTGAAGGGCGCTCTCTATTTCCTCTTCCGCTGGCTCTGCTGCACCTTCTTTGTGTCTCTGTGAATGCACACAGTTTTTTCTGTGTTCGGGCTCATGCTTTAGAGATCCAGAGTAGAGATCCGAGTTCTGAGTGTCCAGCGCCACAGATGTATTCCTCTGACCCTTTGTTTTGCTTTTGTGAATGCAGTTCATGTTCCATCTGAGAAGATCTCCGTTTCTTCAAGTGTTTAACAACAGTCCTGACGAGTCGTCCTACTATAGACACCATTTTGCCCGGCAGGATCTGACTCAGTCCCTCATTATGATCCAGCCCATTCTCTATTCTTACTCCTTCCATGGGCCTCCAGAGGTAAGGCCGGACGTCCATGCTTTTCTCAGAATGGCATGGCCTAATTATGAGGGGTTTTGGTTTTGTGTTTTTCCTTCATCAAATATAGTCTTAGGGCAGAATGGTAAACAAAACGTTGCGTTTATAGTAACTTTATGTTGTTTTTGAGTATTTAAAAAAAGTAGGAAAAGTCAAAAGATAAAGCTTTTTGTGTGGATGTGTGGAAAGTAAAAATAAACTAAAAAAAGACCAAAACCAAACCAAACCAAAGCAAAACAGAAAACCTTAAAAACCACAATGTTAGCCAGACGGTGGTGGCGCACACCTGTAATCCCAGCACTTGGGAGGCAGAGGCAGGCGGATTTCTGAGTTCGAGACTAGTCTGGTCTACAGAGTGAGTTCCAGGACAGCCAGGGCTATACAGAGAAACTCTGTCTCAAAAAAACCAAATCCAAAAAACCAAAAAAATTTAAAAAAACCCCACAATGTTATGAGTTTGCATAATTTGCCCAGTAATTCCAACCCGTGTGAAGTATCTGAGAAATGTGACTATGAATACAAAGAGAGTTTTATGGAAAAAGAAAAAAAGAAAATGAACTACTTCAAGAGAATTCAGGGCTGGGAGAGAGCTGGCCTCGAATGCACGAGGCCCAGGTTCTAACAATGGAAGAAGAGGAATCGATGGCCATCTACGTCCTCAGAAGGAGGAAAATAGTTAAGTAGTCTAAGAAACACATAACTTACATGTAAAATATTAAAATGTTACACAGTAAAAAAAAAAAAATCAAAGTAGAAAGTTTTTAGTACAGTAAAGAATGCCCTGTGACCAACAGTGTGGAGAAAGGCCTTCAACCTTTGTGGAGTAGAGTTTGAGCAGAAGTAAAACCATCTGAGACACATGCAGGAGTGGAAAGCAATAACAGTGAGGAGGAAGTGAAAGGATGCTTGAGGAAGAGCCACTGGCACACAGTGAGACTGCTGGCACATAGTGAGACTGTGCTGGCACACAGTGAGACTGTGCTGGCACACAGTGAGACTGCTGGCACATAGTGAGACTGTGCTGGCACACAGTGAGCCCGCTGGCACACAGTGAGACTGCTCTGGCTCTCACAGGCTCTACTGAGAGCTGTGGGTGAGGCAAGTGGACCACAGAAAACACCTTAAAAACTTACAGATTGCAGTGTTGTCCAACTTGCAAATAAACCCAATAAAAGTTTTAAACTAAGATAAGTAACAAGAACAAAATAAATTCTAAGCTGTATGTACTAGAAGCCTATAAAAATAAAGAATGTGGAAAAAAACCAAAAGATTAGTATTTCTTGTTTTCAGCTACAGATTTTCTGAAATGAGTACAAGTTACTTTTTATTATTGAAATAAAAATCGTAATGAAATATATTTTGTGGTAAACTTTAAAAACTTGCATTAAATTCTGTGTTCCAAATAGGCATCCCTGTTCATTTTAGCTGTAGCTTCATGAGACTTGAGGGATCAGCTGGTTAAGAGTAGTTCTTGCACAAAACAGAGGAAGCTCAGAATGATGTTCTGACTTTTGGACCGCGAGATAGCATCAGTTTCTCTCCACAGTTGATGGAGTGTCAGTGGCTTGTTTCTTCTACAAAACTGAGATTTAGAGTTACCAGTTAGCAGTTTGGAGAGTGGAAGGTAGCATTGTGTGCTGAGGGGGACGCCTTGTGCTGGAACCATTTGCAAATGGCTTCCTAGCTGGTTTGTAGACCTGTGCAGGTAGGATTGGAGGGGCGACTGTGTAGAGGGATGACCGATGCTGTCTGTCTTTTTCCATAGCCTGTGCTCCTGGACAGCAGTAGCATTCTAGCTGACAGAATTCTGCTGATGGATACTTTCTTCCAAATTGTCATTTATCTTGGCGAGGTAAGGATGTAATCAGTTTCTTTTTTTTCTCTTTTTTTCCCCTGTTATTTACTTCAGTTTATTGTGTGTATATATTTGTGAATCTGTATGACTCTGGTACAGCTTGGTTGAGTCATTTCTGTCTTTCCACCATCTTGGTCCTGGGGTAGTTACATTCCAACATGAATGTGGTCAAAGGACACTTTGTAGCAGGCTGCCTTCTCCATCCACCACTGGGTCCTGGGGCCAAATTTCAGTCATCAGGCTTGGTGCCTAGAGGCCAGTCTTTAGGTCATCCTAGAACTAGTCAGGTGGACAGGTAGCACCAACTCTCATAGACTTTTTCACCTGCTTTGGATCGTGCTAGTGGAAAACTGTCTTAAGTGTTAGTGAAGTCTGTAATCAGTGCCTAACAGCAGTTTGGGTTGGTTTGTTTTGGTGTAGACCATAGCCCAGTGGCGGAAGGCTGGATACCAGGACATGCCTGAGTATGAAAACTTCAAGCACCTTCTGCAGGCACCACTGGATGATGCCCAAGAAATTCTGCAAGCACGCTTCCCAATGCCACGTTATATCAACACAGAGCATGGCGGCAGTCAGGTGGGTGAGCCCTGTTCTAGCTCTGATGGATTTTTTTGTTCTTGTTTCATGACCTATTTTTTAGCTATTAATGTAAATAGGCTGTTTACAATTTTATGTGGGATACATTTTCATATAGATAGTCTCTCAGCAATGAGTTTTGTTTTGTTTCAACTGTTTATTTCACTTCCAGGCTGGCCCAAGGCTCACTATGTAGTAGTACAGGTTGGTCTCTGATCCTCATACCTGTACCTCTGACATGTGCCTCGTCATGCCTAGTGGTGACTTGTTAAATGAATATGCTAATGCAAAAGTATAAGGTGACCAATATTTCTGGATCATTTGTAGGTGGGGAGCCTGGGCTTAAGATAAAAGCAATAGATTTCTAAAAAGAAAAAAAAAGTAATTTTAAATAAAGAAATGTAAAATCTTTACTGTTTTGTACACTAATATTATTTTTAATTTTTAAAATTTTTTTAAAGGCTCGTTTCCTGTTGTCTAAAGTTAACCCATCTCAGACACACAATAACCTGTATGCTTGGGGACAGGTAAGACTTGTCGGGTATTTGGGGAGAAGGCCCATCTATTTTTCATTAAGGCCTGTTTGAGCCTATAAACTGGACTTTTGGTTCTGGGACAGAATGGCTTAGAATTTTGCAGGTGGTGTGGGTGCAAGTAAGATACTTGTGCTGTGAGTGGGGTGCTCCCAAGGTGGGCCGCCTCCACACCGCTCACTGTGCTCGGGGCAGAATGCACCGCCGTGGCCTCTGCGGCTCTCCTCAGGCACGTGGAGCGTGGCCTCACGTTCTAGCTCCTGGCTATATGGCACCTCCTGCTCCCTGTTAATACCTTCTGTTCGCTCTCAGCCTGACTCCATTCCTTAATTATTCCCCAAATTTCTTTCTCTTTCTGTGATCCTTAAAATGTTTTAAAATTACACTTGGCTTTTGAGATAGCTGTACGTTTATCTGCAGTTATAAGAAATAATACAAGGAGTTGAACATGGCTGACGCGTGACTTTAATCTCAGCACTCTGCAGGCAGAGGCAAGTGGGTCTCTGAGTTCTAGGCTAGCCAAGACTACAAACTGAGAATCTGTCTCCGAAAAATCAAATCATAATTATACAAAGGGATCCCCTGAAACTAATTTTTCAACTAATAGCTACATTCTGAAAAATAATAATTCAATATTAAGGTCAGGATATTGTCAGTGATAGGCATTTTCGTTATTGTGGTGA
This sequence comes from Apodemus sylvaticus, assembly GCF_947179515.1. Lineage (NCBI taxonomy): Eukaryota > Metazoa > Chordata > Mammalia > Rodentia > Muridae > Apodemus > Apodemus sylvaticus. Next base: position 127,741,681 of record NC_067476.1, read on the forward strand.
GCCTGTCATAACCATTGCTACCTGGCACACCTTAACATTTGCCACTTAGTAATCTTCTCAGTGTTTCTGTGATTAAAGTCATGCACCATCATGCTGGGGCTAACTCCTGAGAAATTTACTAAAATTTTTCAGTAAAACCGTCAAAACAGAGATGTCTTGTGGATTCCTAATTTACTTTCTATAATAGTGACAAGGGCCTTCAAATTATCTTGTCCATGTTGAATAATTTGGTAGTTGTGTGCTTTGGGGAGTCATTTTTGTTAGAATGTCACACACACACACACACACACACACACACATGCGTTCTTTACCTGTCCATAGACTCTGTGGTCACATTCCAGCTTCATTCCTTATATTAGTCAATTTCATCTTCTTCCCCTGGCCTCCTAGAGTTTGGAAGTTTACTTTTCCTCAAGGTACCAGTGCTTCATTTCCCTGACTTTCTCTCTTGTCTCTGTTTTCAGCCTGCCTGACCTCTGTTCCGATGCTGCCTTCTGTTTACTTTAGAGTTCTTTTCTTCTGCTCACAGAGCTTAAATGGTTGGTGTGTGGGCCTGGGGTGAACAACACTGGCTGCTCCTCGGGAGAATCCCATTTGGTTCCCAGCAGCCATACAGTGGGACACAACCATCCTTAACTCCAGTCCTGTGGGATCCAGTGCCCTCTTCTGGCCTCCAGAGGCACTGCACGCACAGGCACACAGACATGCATGCAGGTGAAACACTGTACACGGAAAGTAAATAAACAAGTGGGTGATTAGTGAATAAATAGGCGGCTGTCAGTGTGATGCTTCTCCCTGTCAGCACTGCTGCTGCTGCGTCTCGCTGTGTTGCTTGATTTCCAACTATGCAGAGTTTTCCTTGTTGCTTGTACATACTGATTTTTGTGTAGATTCCATTTTGGTGGGAAACATACTTTGTATGATTTCCGTTCTTTTTAATTTGTTGAAGTTTGTTTTATGATCTGGGGACATGATCCATTTTGCTTTCCATTCCAGAGTCACTTGAAATGAATGTGTATTGTGCAGCTCTTTGGCCTGTTTTGTCAGTGTTACTTCAGTCTGGTCACAGTTGGTGGCATTGCTGCCACGTTCTTATCTGTCCTCAGCAGCTATTTGTCGTTCTACTGGAGTGTGGATGGCTTTTCCAGCCCTCACTCTCGGTTTATCTCTTCCTCTGTTCTTTCATTAGTTCCTTCCTCAAGTGCCTTGCAGCCCTGTTTGCTGTGTACATATTTAGAATTATGTTTCTTAGTGGGTTGTCCTTCTGTGTCCTTCTGTGGCTTTTCTCTGCAGTAACATTTATTTTCTCTGAAATTAATAAAGCTATTGCTTTTTAGAAAAATGTTCTGTGGCTCTTCTGGTCCGTGACTATGGCTCTATAATTGGTTTGGACCTTTGGGATTGTCATACCTCTGTCACCATCCTTTTTTTTTACTTATGATTACTGAATTTTAGGAAAGAAAGAGATAAATTACCCATAGTACTATTTCCAGCTACTGTCTAGGTGATATGAACTAAATACTTTAGGCATGTTCATGTTATTCTTTATAAATCTTATATCTTGCTACAAACTGTGATTTCTATCCAGTCTTTTCCCTCGGAACATTAATTCATAAACATGTTCTGATATTACAAATAGCATCTGGTGGTGGTGTCATTCATTCGCTTGCCTGTGACACCTTTCTGTTAGAGTGCTTCAGAGATCGGTGTGGTGCTAGCCTTGGTGTGTCCCATGAGGGGCTGGCGTATAGGCCTTGGCGGGTTCACATCTGGAGAGGAGCTCCAGATAACATCAGACAGGTCTGTAGGACTTGGAGAAGTGATGAGATAGAGAGGTATATACTCAGCCCTCTCAGTGGGCAGGAACTCAGGAAAGGTGTAGAGGAAAACATGCTTCTGATGAATGGCATTAGCTCGGCGGAACACAGCGTGGTGAGGACAAAGGTGACCCTGTGAGTGTTTCTGGGCAGAAGTCACTGAGCAGCTTGGGAATCGGAAATGGCTGTTGAGTTCATCAGTAAGCCTTTCTGGTTGTATTTCAGGAAACTGGAGCGCCCATCCTGACAGACGATGTCAGCCTCCAGGTGTTCATGGATCACTTGAAGAAGCTGGCTGTGTCCAGTGCCTCTTAGGCTGGTAGCCCAGCCTGGAAGTGGAAGACTGCTGTCAGACTGTGCTCACGTTGGTGACAGCATCCTAGCAACATGCAGCTTTCTGGAAGATTCTAATAAATAACCCAAGGGATTTTTTATATGTATGTCTTCAGGTTATAATATGTCTTCAGGTTATAATTTATTTGTATTCTCTGTCTGTTTTCCTATACATGAAATTATATGTGATAAATGTTCTGCTAATTGTAGATGTTTACTTACTTTTTGTACCTTAATGTTTTAGAGTCTATAAAATCGAGTTTATGTATTTTTGGCTGCTTGTTTAAATCTTAATGATCATAAAGGAAATAAATCTGGGTGAGGATGGTGTTGGCCAAAATAATACTAATGCAGATTTTGTCTCAGAGTGAGTGAGTGAGTGAGTGTGTGTGTGTGTGTGTGTGTGTGTGAGAGAGAGAGAGAGAGAGAGAGCATGCACATTCCTGTTCATGAAGGTTAGAGGACAGCATACTGACGGTGGTTCTCTCCTCCTATGTTGTGGGTCCCAGGAATGAGACCCTTAAGTCTTGGTGCATGTCTCTATCTGCTCAGCAGTCTCACTTCCCCACAGGGAAGAAAAGGAGTCCAAGCTGAGCCTGAAAGACACGAACTGGATGTCAGGCTGCCTGGACTGGTGACAGTTGTCCACCTTTTGAGTTCATATTTGTTCTCCTGTAGGAGCATTTACTATGCAACAGTTACATTTTAGATGTCAAAAAGTTATATAATATTTCCTTTTTGGGGGGACTTTTTGTGTAATTTACTTATAGAGGAGTATATAAAACTTTTAAGTAGATCAGAACTGAAATGTCCTCATTGGACCTATCTATACAAATTAACTGTGGAGAGCATATGGTGCTCTCTCTCTCTTGTCTTGGCCAGGCATTCATTCTCTCAGTAAAATGAGGTGAGAGCGCTCCAAGCTACTGGTATGGCAGACAGCGGCCGTACAGTCCCACTTCCGGGTTCCAGTGGGAGTGCAGAGTTGAGTGCTTGCTCAGTGGGCACCCCTGAGTCCAGTGTACCTCATGAAGACTTGGAGCTCTGTTTGAAATCAAGGCAAGGCTCTCTCATTTACCTCAGGCAGGGGCTGAAGCACTCAGTTCTGGGAGGACAAACTAGGACTTGAGTGGCGGGAAGGATCAGAGAGAAAAGTGAGTCTTAAACCAGAGCAGGGTGTTCCGTGAAATAACAGAGGAGGAGGGGTCAGCATTTCTGGCTTTGCAATCATTGCCTTAATTAGGGAAGAGGAAACGAAAGTTTGTTTCTTGTGTACAGCATTCATAAATACTGTACGTTTTAAGGAATTTGGTTGTTACACACTAGAAGGACTGAGCAGGCCGACAGTCTGGATTTGTATACAACAGAGACTAGAGAGACTAAAAGGTTGTTATAGGTAACGAGCAGTTGATGAGAGTGGGAAGAAAGACAAGTGTGAAATAATACAATTATTCAGCTACTTAGAGCTTCATTGAGATAGATTTTACATACAATATCTTCACCCAGTTAAGCGTACAATTCATTCAATTTTGCTAGATGAAACCCATGTGGTGGCCATAGACATCTGACCAGCTTTCTCCCTATATATATCTGTTTACTTTTAGGGTTTTTGTCTTGTTTGTTTTTCTTTTACCCTAATCCATCTGAGATTCATACACATTGTCAAGTGGTATACTACTTTTTAACCTGACTTTTACTCAGATTTTTGAGTGGTTTCTCCTTTGGTTACTGTGAATAAAATGTATCTGAACACCGTACATGGGTCTTATGGCACAGCCTTTTGTTTCTCTTGAGGAAGTAACTAGGAGTGGAATAGAATGGAATAGGTTGTAAGATTGTCTTATGTTCAAACTTAGGGGCTGGAGGGAGAACTTAGAGGTCAAGAGCGCTGCTGTTTTTCCAGAGAACCTTGGGTTCAGATCCCAGCACCCATGTCAGAATACATAACCACCTGTAAGTCCAGCTCCAGGAGGATCTGATGCCCTTTTCTGGTCTCCACGTGCACCCACAAATATGTAGCATACAGTCTCACATATACACATAAAAAAGAAAGATCTTGAAAAAGAAAACCTAACTGCTTTTAAAGAGGTATCACACATATGCTCTCATCAGTAAGAATTCCAAGGGTTCATCTGGGCTGGGAAGATGGCTCCGTAGATAAACTGCTTGCTGTACAAATAGGAAGACCTGAGCTACGATCCCCAGTATCCACATGAAAAACCAGGCACAGAAGTGAGCGCCTGTAATCCCGCTATTGGGGAGTGGAGACACGAGGACCCCTGGGGGTCCTCACCATCAGTCAGTCTAGCTGAGTCAGCTACAGGGGAGAGAACCTGTCACAAAATTAGGTAGAGTGTGAGTAAGGAAGATGCCTGAAGTCAACCTCTGACTTTAAAATTTTTCACTTTCCTCAACTGTGAGTCCAGTCAGTTTTCATTCTGTGGTTCACGCTTCTCATATCCAAAGAAATCTTTGCCCATTCCAGGATGGCAAAGATTTTTATGCGTGCATGTGGTTGCTTTTAGGTTTATAATTTTAGCTTTTATATGTAAACACAGTCCCCTTTGAGTTAAATGTTATACAGGTATATATTTCTGTAGGGTAAACACAAATGTAAAAGGAAAGATAGCAGAAAATGTTTTGAACCCACCCGAGAAGCATGCAGGGTCAGTAGTGGCAGTTGCTTTAGAAGTCAAGTCTGAGGAAGGATTACCCAGCCCGCTCTGGGTAAACACCCCAGGCTCGCTCTCGGATTGTTTAGTTTACTGGTGTGCAGACAAATTATTCTTGGAAGAAGTGAATGAATAAGACAAGCGGTCGATGGAATCGAAGGCTTTTATTTTCGTAAATATGTGTGCATCTTTGTATGAGGAAGAATAAAAGCCAATAGCGTGATATGACGGAATGGTGGGCGACAGGGTGTAATTGGAAAAGGACCAAGAAAGCCTCAAAGAATTGGACCCAGAGTTCCAGAAAAGTATATAGGAGAGAAGCGAGTTGCAAACATCATTTCAGATACTGACTGACATATGGAGAACAGGCATTACAGCTTTGCAAGTGAGGAAGTTTCAAGTCACTACTTGCTCCCCAACACAGTGCAGTTGCCAGCTGCCAGCTGACCGCCTAACCTATGGTCTCCTTGATGAAAATCTTGTCCTAGCCGCGATTAACTGTGGACTACAAGTCCCAAAATGCACCGCGGACGGAGCAGGAAGTGACTTAGGACCTATTGGTGCCGGCGGCGGACACCTGGAAGGACTTACTCCTCGCGAACCCTAGGGCTCTCGGGTGGAGTCATGCGTCCTGAACTGGCCACAACGTGGTACCGGCGAATGTCCATGGTCTATGCACTAGGCGCCTGGTCTATGCTGGGCTCGATATTTTTCCTTACACGGAAACAGAAGGTATCAGGTAGGGTTCTCTGACAAGATCGGCCTCGCAGCTGCCATTTCCCACCCATTGCCCCGGTCTTTGAAGCGACCTTCCTTTTGTACTTGAACTCCGAGGTATTAAGCAAAACTGCTGCAAGTGGGTACTTAGATAATTTGCGGTGATGGAATCTGCACAGAGCAAGACTCTAGGAGCTAATTATTATCATTATACCTTACTGATTGAGAAAATCTGTCCCCGTGTTCAGCTGGAACTTAGTGAATTCACCTGTGTAGATTCTAGAAGCTCGGACAATAGCCCGAGTGCTGCTCATTTCCTTAAGACTGTTGCATGCAGCGAGCAAGCAGTTTCAGGCCTTAACAGCAACCAAGGAGTATTAAAATCGTCACAGTTGTTGCGTGAAACTCCCTAAACCTTAAAATAACATACTGGAAATCGAAGGAACTGGAAAGTCAGTTGGTGTAATCGCTTGAGAGAGGATGGAAGGTGACTCCGAGTGGCTGAAAGTCCTCTAAAATCGGTCGTGGTGCTGGTTGCTCAAGCCGAATAGACTAACACCATTGAATTGTGCCTTGCAGTAGGAGTTTGAATGATAGGTTAGGTGTATGTTAATAAAGACATTGTGTAAAAACTACTGGAAATTCTTGGTCATGAAGGTGGTTTGTGGTTTGAAGGTGCACACGGTCATCATGGCTGCCCATTTTGTCTCTGCCTTTTCTTTTTGGAGAAAGATAGCGACAGTAGACATCTGATGGCATAATCATGCTTTGGTTTATTATGTCCAGGCCTTTAATGACTGATGTCTTACGTTAATAATTTCAGGTTCTTTCTTTTCTTTAAGACTGTGAAGAGCAAGAGGATGGCTCAAGGAATGAAATACCTCTTTCTACAAGTGAAGACTCCGATTTAGCAACGGAAAGGGCCGAGCCTCGTGAAGTGTTTAGTGTGAAAACAGTTTTAAAGTATTCAGAAAATCCTGTTCCAGCCACTCAAAGGATGCTGACCTATCTGAAGTCCTGGACTGGTGGGCCTGGCCCTCAGGCGTGACTCAGCAGCTGCTGAATGCTGGAAACAAGGACTTGGCTCAGCAGTTGATAGATGCCTTGATCTCCATTTCATGTTTGTGGAAAGAATGTATTTTGTTTAACTTTATTAAAAATAGGCATTAATAATGTGCAACAAATGTTTTCTTGAAGGTACTGAACACATAATTCAAGAGGTAGTCTGTGTTTACATGGCTGACAGGTTAATATAAAGCCATTAAATTTTAAAAAATCGTGTGTGTGTGTGTGTGTGTGTGTGTGTGTGTGAGAGAGAGAGAGAGAGAGAGAGAGAGCTCACGCGTGTGTATGTGTATGTATGCTGTTATGTGTGCATGGAGATCAGGACAATTTTCAGAAGTTGGTTGTCTCCTTCCACTGTGTGGATCAAACTCAAGTTCTCAGGCACCTGCTGAACCATCTCACTGGCTCTGAATTTTCAGTTCTTAAAGATCTACTTAGGGGCTGGAGAAATAGCTCAGCAGTTGAGAGTATTTGCTGCTCTTCCAGAGCCCAGCTCTCAGCACCCTCAGCCGGCATATTCACAGACTAGTTCCAGGGGATCTGATACCGTTGGCTCCAGTGCCCATCTGCACTCAAGTGCGCATTTCTACTCGAAGATGCGCACACCTGAATGTAATTAAAAACAATAGAATCAAATCTTAAAAAAAAATAGTATATGCACACGTTTGTACTTGAGGGCAGGCACATGCCATGCATGGGTGTTGAGATCAGAGGACAACTTTAAATGTTAGTCCTGATCTTAACCTTCCATCTTGTTTGAAAGAGGATCTCTCTTTGCTGCTCTGCTGTGTACCCCAGGCTAGCTGTACTGCAAGCTTTTGGGAGATTCTCTTTGTCTCTGCTGTAGGAATGCTGGGATTCATACATGCCTCTGCATCAGACTTTTTATGTGGCATCCAAACTCATGTTGACAAACATCAAACACGGTGACTTAATGCTCTCTCTGGCCCTGATAATGAAAATTACATTCAGTTTCTATAAGCTAAATTTTTTGGCAAATAGTTTATGTAACTTAATTTTCATGCTACTATTAGACAGTACTTCTTTGTCTCAGTCTCGAGTGGTATTCAAAGCAGCCCTCTACTGGACACCTGTAGGTACTGGAAAACTTATGAATTAGAATATAACTTATAAGTTAGATAGACTTGTTCTTTGGGACATTTGCCTGAACAAGTGTGTATGTGTTCTTCATGACTGGTGTCCAAAGAGGTCAGAAGAGGGTGTCAAATCCTCTGGAACTGTAATCACAGCCAGCTGTGAGCTGCCATGTGGGTGTTGGGAATTGAGCCTCTGAACCACTGAGCCATCTCTCTACCCTTATGTTATGTTTTTGTTTGTTTGTTTTGTTTTTGGTGTCTTTGAGATAGAGTCTATTCTATGTAGCCCTGGCTGTCCTAGAACTCTATATGTATGTAGATTAGGTTGGCTTCAAATAGCTCTGCTTGCCTCTCTTCTAAGTGCTGGGATTAAAGGCATGTGCCACCACACCTGGCCTCTTGGGTAGTGGTTTTTACTCATAGCTATTTGAGACCCTGCAAGGCATAGGGGTGGATGGTGGGATAAGAATCTCAACTGTTGAGATATCCTTTTCCCAGGCCAAGAGCCAGTTGATACTAATTGAATATATTTATATTGGAACAGTGTGGTAGGCATTGAACTCAATGAGCAAGAATCAGCCTAAGCCAGGAAGGGTAACATGAGAGGGGTGGGTGAGGTGAGGGCAGAATGCTCTCAGTGTAAACAAAGCACTGGTTAAGTCCTCAGCACTCCAGAAACCAACTGCAGGTACCTTACAAAACGGCTCCCATCTTTAGGGAGTTCCAAAAAAGGAAGGGCGAGATTTAAGGGAGCTTGGCATCTGGCAGGACAGAGCAGGCAGAAGTCCAGGATAAACTGCTAGACATCACTCATGGGGCAGTAGAATAGTGTAAGGGAATAAGTGGCTGGAGAGATGGCTCAGTGGTTAAGAGCACTGGCTGCTTTTCTAGAGGACCTGGGTTCAATTCCCAGCAACCACAGTGGGGGTGGGCTCACAACCATCTATAATTTCAGTCACAAGGGATCCTTTTCTGGTAGACACTACTGACAGCAAGCTAGATTTTTTTTAATTAGGAAGAACCAAATTAATAATATCTGTAGATCAGGTATTCAGAGAAAGGTCGTTAATCAGATATGGATTATTTGTAATGAAACCACAATTATAAAGAGTGCTTTCCTGGATCAGTGGGCTCATACCAACTCAAAGGGAGTTGCTGTCATCCTACTAATAACTTTCTTCCTTTTCTTTTTTTCCTGGCTAGGATGTCCCAAGGCTCATGCATAATACAGCCTTCTCCCATTTTATTTATTTTGTGTGCACGTCTGTAAACATGCATTTGCATGTGACATAGGGTGCATGTGGAGCTCAGAGGACATCTAGTGATGTCAGGGAGGGGCCTGGCCATCAAATTCAGGTCATTAAAGGCAGTGAGTGCCTTTAGCCATTGAGCAAGACTTTTTTCCCCCTAGATGTGAAAAATTGACTATTTGGTAGAATATTCCTGATTTAGATTTTTTTTTTTTTAGAACAATTAGGTGCAGAGTCTCACGCAGTTCAGCCTGCATTTCAGTTGTGTAGTTCTACCCTTGAACTGACCCTCTCGCCTCTCTACCTCTTGAGTGCTGAGAGTCCAGGCAGGGGTGGCCTTCCCTAGTTTATATGATAATGAGGAGCAGCCCTAGAGCTTCATACATGCTCGGTAAGTGCTGTGTCCACTGAGCTACATTTTTAGCTCCAGCTTAAGTTTTGTTGTTGTGGAATCACCACTGTGTCCTTAGTATCAGGAAGCATGTGACACCCATGATTTTACTGCTGCTGCTGCTGCTAGTATCTTACAATTTAATTCATGCAATTTTGCACTCACTATTTAATATTTAAGCATTATGTAAGAGGCTCCCAGACCTAACTGACTCCATGGTGCAAGTACCATTCAGGCTGTAAATCTCAACATGTAGATAGCACCACCTGCCAAAACGAAAAGGAAGACCCAGTCCATCAAAGTCTACAGTTCTGGGAAAGTCCATAAATGTACTAACCCTGCCTTTTGACTTCTGTAATTCTGCTTTAGCCCAACTGCTTGAAGTATGTCAACCAAGGATCCAAGGATATGCGGTGGTTTTTTTTTTTTTTTTTGTTCTTAAATGTTCACTCTGAAAGAGTCTGGGCTGCAAGGATCGTGAACAAGCAGTGTGGTTGCCAGCTGGCTAATAAAGACTTTCTACAAGCTTAACTCCTGTCTGAGTAGTCCTCTCTGGTGGATACCCCACAACAATACACGTTTCTAGGCCTTTTTGTTGTTTTTTGGGACAGCGTCTCACTGCATCCCATGCTGGCTTTGAACGTCAGAGTGATCCTCCTCCTGCAGCCTGCAGGATGCTTGGATCACAGACATTCGACCACCATTCCTTAGAGTATTCTGGACAAATAACAGCTCTATCAAATTGCTTTCTGTCAAACACTTTTCTGGATCTGCTAATCCTGGAAGAGACTTTCAAAGCAAAGACATTCTGAAGTGGGTGAGCTTTTTCTGATACTCCCATTTCTTTTTAAGGGAAAGTCTCATTGCTTTGCCCACGTTGGTGGCCTTGAACTCATGGTCTTAAGACACTTACCTGCTTCACCTCAAGTAGCCGGGACCATCTCCCTCTTCCTTTTCTTTATGGTTTTAATTATAAACACATGCACTACTGCTGGGCTTTGAAGATATTATTTTTTAGTAATGAAAACTTGCTACAGTAATAGCTATACAGTTCTTTGTAGCCATCTAAGCATCTCTACAACCCATTCAAATTTTCTAACAACCCCATGATAGGGCTAAGTATTAGATTTGTATTAGGAAGGAATTAGACTTCTAGACTGATATATACCTATTTACTATCATGATGTGTCTGAGGTAAATCAATAGTTATGTAGTTAAATGGCTATTTTAGCAGCAGGTCCTTTTGTATTTGCTAACAGGCTTGCTGCTGAGGCTACAGAGCAATTGAAGATTTTGGAAAATCTGTGACTGGAGGATTGGGAAAGAGGGAGAAAAGCAGGAAAAAGACTAAGGGTAAATCTGAAAGCGAAAGAAACTGGAGCAGAAATTAATGTGTCTGGATATAGTGGAGTCTAGGCTGGTAGTTTGGGACTATAGTGCTTACGGAGTAGCTAAGGGGTGGATAGGGCGGTGCCTACCACAGGAGAGCTAGGTTATGGATGGGTGACAGGTGAGCGTGATTGTCATGGGCGGGGCCAATATGTGGATAGGTGTGGCCGACGTAGGCGGGACGCAGCTCTGTGGAATGGGTCCTCGCGGAGCTCTTCCGGTGTTGCCGGTAGAGGGCGCCGGCCGAGGAGCCACCGGCGGAGTCGTAAGGTCTGACCACACAGCGAGTCCCTGTCGCTACAGCCGCCGCCATGAAGGCCGTGGTGCAGCGCGTCACCCGGGCTAGCGTCACAGGTCAGTCGGGCGGGCCCGGGAGGAGCAGCCTCTGACCCCCGCGATCCGCTGTTCCGTGTGAGGGTTCCCCGCAGCCCCGAGTTGCCGGGCAGCTCCGGGCCAGCGCCGTGGCCGAGAAGACCCGGCACGTGCCTGGCCGCTCACGGGTTCAGGCTCTGTTCTTTCGTTGCTACATAAACCCTCATCTCCGTCGTCATCACCATTATAATCATCATCATTATCCGTGAGAGAGAGAGAATGTGTGTGTATGTGTGTGTTCCCTACAGACAAGGTTCCAGAACCTGTGAGCATCCCCAAGGGCCCGTTGTTGAATGCACTGTTGCACAAACAACACCTAGGGAGCATTTTCCAGAGCGGACCCCGTCGTTTTTCCACCGCGCTAAAATGTAACATTTTAACAACCCCATTTTGCATATCTTTTCTTTTTAAAATAGAACTTGGCGCATGTTAAAATGGACAGAGGAGGGATTGCTAATTGTTTGAGCTCTGACAGCTGTGAGCAAATTATGTGCAGGCATCCTAACTAGGGGCAGAATAGTCCTTGCACCTGGATGATGGTCTCTGACCCTTCAGTCACCGGTCAGAACCACAGAATTCAAGATGACATGTTTCTCTTTCCCATTAATTAATATGGACCAAGATGTTCGTTCAGCCATTAGCCAGCAGTTGAATGTGGGAGTCTGGTTGGAATATTCAGGATCCAGCTACTGTAGTTATTTGAAAAGTGTTAAAAAAATAGGAACGACGGGTGCCATTCTTTTAGTCTTTTAAGTTAAAGAAAAATAAATACATTTATTTATTTGTTGTGTGTGTTTCTGTATGTAACAAGACACTGGTGTCCAGGCCAGAGAACAATTTAGATGTGTCACCACCGTGTGGGTCCTTGGGATTCAACTCAAGGAATTAGGCCTGGCAGCAAGTGCCTTCACCTGCCGAGCCATCACTCATCTAGGGTTTTTGTTTTTGTTTTTTGTTTTTGCTTTTTGAGACATGGTTTCTCTGTGTAGCCTTGCCTGGCCTGGAACTCACTCTGTAGACCAGGCTGGCTTTGAACTCAAAGATCCACCAGCCTCTGCCTCCCAAGTGCTGGGATTAAAGGCGTGCACCACCACTGCCCAGCTGTATTTTAAGTTTATATTGGCAGAACTCCATTTTTAGATCAGATGTCATGGGAGTACATGGAGTCACAGCCATTTTGGAGACTGGGGAAGGAGATGGTGGAACCCAGGAATTCAAAGCAGATTGGACAACCAAAGAGATCCTATGACACTCTCCCCACCAAAGTTTCAGTTCAAATAATACAAGATACCTTTTTCTTCAAGCCAATTTAGACCAAATACATGTTTTTGAGTTTAAATCTAGACCCAAAACTCCTCCCCAACCAAGTAGCCAAACCACATATTTAGACTTGAGAGTCCACCATTTAATTCTACTTAGTGATTTGCAAGCTGTTTTGTAAACTTTGGTTTTGGAGCCATCCTGGATTAATAAAGAGCAGAATAGGACTGGAGTTTATGGGATACTAGTAATAGTTCAGTAAATACTGAGCACATGAAAACCGGGAAAATTCATTGATGAAAGATGGTTTCACTTTTTTGGGGGAGAATCTGTCTACTTGATGTGGTCATCACCAACAGAATTAAATTTTGAGCTTTGGTCCCTTAAGCCCTCTGTTCTGGGGGGCTGGGGGGCTATTCTTATCATCCCAGCACCCTGGGGGCAGAGGTCGGAGTTCTCTAGTTTGAGTCCAGCATGGGCTACCTGGTGAGTTGAAGTACAGACTGAAGCTATATAGTGTAACCCTGTCCTACCAAACCAAGGCCTGGCATGCCCGAGGCCCTGGGCTGGCACTTGCACAAAGTGTCTATCACTCTTGGAATTTCCCTAGGGAGCCTTTTGATCAGAGCTGAGTTTAAGCTAATGAGACAGTTCAGGATAAGAGGGAGGGAGTGACCTGAATGACAGTCGGGAGTCTAGGGTGATGGGCCATTGTCTGTAGCTTCCAGATGTGGTCCAGGGCGTATTTGAGTAGTAATGGGACATTCTCAAGAAGCTGCCAAGGGGAACAACTTATTTTCATTGATTGAAGCAATTACAAAGGGTGCTTAGCCAGTTTAAAGCATTTGCCACCAAACCGGAGGACCTGAAGAGAGAACCAGCTCCTACAAGTTGTCCTCTGACCTCCACGTGCATGCCGTGGCACAAGCATATGCACACATCCATGTCACGTGAGTAGATGGATCAACATAAAAATTCAGTCAACTGTAACAATGTAAATAATGACCCCCTAACTAATGTAGTGGCAAATCATGTAAGTGAGACCCCAGGAGTACAGGCAGTCTATGCAGGTTGGGTTCTAGGCTGCTAAGAGGTTCCTAGGTACACTGCTCAGAGAAGAGTGCAAAGTCCAAACCAAGTGGAGTCCTAGTTGGCTAACCTCATCCCTATGCTTGGGGTTTTGTGGCATGTGTGCATGGTCTGTGTTCAGAACCAAGGCTGCATTGAAGTGGCATCATGAAGCAGCACTGCCAGAGCACCTTGGGCACATGATGTGTTTGGTTTTGTTTCTGTTTTGGTGCATGTGTACTCAGAAACCTTTTATTTTTGCCAGTTTTTTTTTTTCCCTTGTGACCCTTGCCTTTGGTCATATGATTCCATATATAATTACAATTGAACGCTGAGGAAGCTGGGGCTTAGTATGTGCTTCCTTGTTAGGAATATTTGCAAATATTAGTGCACAGCAGAAGTGACATGCACATACACACACACACACACACACACAATGGTAGAGTTCATTCTAGTGCACAGCAGAAACAAAACACTCCCTCTCCCCCCACATACACAATGGCAAAGTTTATTCTTCTATTCCTTCCTGGAACATTAGGTCAGTACAAAATGAAATAAAAAAAGAAAAACAACAACTGTAATATAATGAGACTGGGCAAAAGGAGAAAATTATCAAGGTTGCCACTTAAAATATGAGTTTAATTTCACCGACATAATGATGAATGTTAGTCTAAATACAGTGCCAAAATTTTGAGATATTGGCTAAAAGTCATAGGGAGTACATTTGACTATAAATACATACACAGATATTAACATGGTGTTCTTAGAGGTTTTTAAAAAAATTTTTTTTTATGGACACATTGCATGATTCAAAAAGATTTAGATGCTATTGGCTTAGAATGCCATTTTAGAAATACGCTGGGAGATGACAGCAGTTTCCGAGGTGACGCTTACCACATAAGTCATAGTGTTTATGGGTAATGAATTTGCCCTTGAAGTAAGCAGGAAAAACATATTTGTTTTTATGCCATAAACATTTCCATTCTATGCCGTTTTGAGTTACTAGATTTGCTGACTTACAAGAAAAGCAGGAATCTCCTTTCTGAGCATTTATCTTGCTGAGGTGGAGTCTCTGGAGGAGGAAACCACCTTTCTGGTATTCAGATGGGTGTATGCGACTGTGTGGAAAGTTCTAGGCAATGGACCCAAAGTTGCAAATAAGATCTGGGGCTAATCCCCTGCTTAGTGATTATTCACCTTACAGCTCCCGTGGGCTCCGGACGAGAAACCAGAGTGGATGGGAGTTGTTGACTCACACACTCACCGACTTTAGCCAAAGAAGTGGTAAGAAGGATGTGTGATGTCAAGGGTGGTCATAGAGTGACTGAAAGGATGCTTCATGATGCCTGGTTCTAGCTGAGTCTTTCCTCTGTTTTGGTTCCTTGTAGTTGGAGGAGAGCAGATAAGCGTCATCGGACGGGGCCTCTGTGTCCTGCTGGGTATTTCCATGGAAGACTCACAGAAGGAACTGGAGCACATGTAAGATCTGGATTTCTAAAGTCATTGCTAAGTCCCGGGCTATGTGCTGGCCATTCCAGCAGCTTGGGTAATACTTTGTGCTGTATTAAAAACTGAGGCTGTGCTGCTTTTAAAACATTGTTCCAACCTCAGTCCCTGTCAGCAGTCAGGTAGGACCGCACTTTACCTCATGCCCATGTGCCATCACCTCTGCCAACAGTGTTTCTTCTGTCTGATTTCTCTTTAAAATGGGGCATTGTGATTTAAGTACCGTTTGAGCAAAATGCCAAGTTGTTCATCGGTCATGTGAGGTTCTGGAACTCAAGAGCGGCTCATTTCCTTGCTCCAGGCCATGGACATCCTCACTCAGTGAAAACCTGACCCTGAATTAGGATCTGGCCGGCACCCTGGGCTGCTGCTCTTTCCCAGGCTGTCTCAGCGGAGTGAATCTCCATCTGCCCCTGCTTCTCCCCTAGTACTTGCTATATTCAGTTCAGATGCTGTCCCTTGATGCCCAGAGCCTCAGTATAGTTATTACATTTAAAGTCAGGCCCAGAACCTAATTCTTCCTAAGCTGTTGATGACTAATCAAGGCAGTTTGATACCACTTTAGGGATGTTGGTATTGATGGAGTGAGTCCCTTAGGAGCTCAAATAGAGTAGAGTGGGAAAGTGGGTAATACTTGGTTCTGGGTCTGAATCTTTTTAATGCTGTGATGACTAATCTTGATCATCTGTTTATTTGGGTTGTGATGTTCATAGGAGATTAGTAAGGTAGGCATTCAAGGGTCTTTTCCAGAGAGGAGTAAGTAAGGGAAAGGCCTCTTAGTGAGTGTAGACAGCAGTGTCCCACAGGCTGGGGAGCAGATGGAATAAGAGAATGTGCTAGCTGTGTTAGGAGCTGCCTGCTCTGCCATGCTCTCCCTGATGTAGAAGACTGAAACGCCTGAAACGCTGAGCCGTCAGAAACCTTTCCTCCTTGCAGGTTTGTTCTGTTAGGCATTTGGTCGCAGTGATGAGCAGATTGACTGACAGTTGTACTGGGATCCACTGTTGGTGGTTAAGAGAGAGAATGCAACATAAGACAAACCTTGCTCTTGAAGCAGAGGTAATGAACAGCACCCTTAACCCAGGACACCCATGTAATTAGTCACCGGATGGCATTGTCTCTGCCTTCAGCATCAAAGGGTGACTCTTAGAATTGGGAATTTGAGCTTTCATACAGGTGGCTCTTAAATTGGACTTACAACCATTACCTGGCCCACTCCTTGCCAGAGCAGCTGCCCTTTGTCACCTGTAAGTGTTACGAAAACCTCCATGCGCGCGTGCGCACACACACACACACATGTTTTGTGTGTATATCTTGTGTTGCCAACTACTTCCTGGACTGTAGTTGACATACCCAATGACACTCTACTAGAGAAGATGAGACTTTTCCTTTCCCAGCAGACAACAATTGTGAATAGCCTCTTGATTAGGGATGGGAACTGCCCGATCACTTTCCCTTCTCCACACTGGGACTTTGTTGTTTGACCCCAAGAAGGCCCCACTCAGTTCATATGTGCATCAGTCCTGCCGTGTCTACAAGAAAGACACTGTTTCTTGGAGCTAACTCTAAAAATCTTTCTGCCTGCTCTTCGTAGCTTTGAGGGGAAGGGTTTGATAAAGACGCAGTCCTCACTCTGTGTACTTTGTCCAGGTGTGGGTCTGTAAAAGGAATTATGGTTTCTAAGTAGCCCATACAAAAGATGCACAATCCAGGTATTTTACTCACAAGCTGTAAGCCTAGACTGGGCAGGCTTTGGAGCTATTCTAAGTCATACCCCAGTTGTATGTCCCTTGTCACTTGCTGTTTCTCCTGGCCATATGCTCATTGTCCATCTCCTTTCCTCTTCCCCAGTCTCCTCTCTTCCCCAGTCTCCTCTCTTCTCCAGTCTCCTCTCTTCTCTAGTGTCCTTTCTTCTTTTCCATTCTTTCTATGCATGGCCCACAGCCAGGTAACGGAAAACCCACCTACCTCTATCTATCACCCAATCACAGGCTTTAGTCTTTTACTGACCAATGAACATGGGAAGCAAGGTTTACACAGCATCACTTGGTGTAGGTGATGGGTCTACCTGGTGGTGGTGGTGGTAGTGGTGGTGGAGGAGGAAGAGGAGGAGAAAGAGGAAGAGGAGGAGGAGAAAGAGGAAGAGGAGGAAGAAGAAAGAACCACCACCACCACCACTACCACCACCAGATCTTGGGAGCCATTATTTAGCATTTAAATACAAGCAGCACCAGACCAAATCCCCTACCTGTATCTCCGTGTTACTTACCAGCTCCTGCAAGAAGGTGATTCTCTGTGCTGGTTGAATGATGCACTGGTCTATGAATAGAGCAATATGTCAGTAATTCATTTTATTTCTTTGTTCCTTTAACAGAACAATGTTAGTAGGTTTTCTCCTAGGGCCCATGGCCTACCTAGGTTTCAGGTTCTGGGCCACTTTAGCAGTGTCAGATATGGGTTCCATCTCAAGGAGTGGGCCTTGAGTTGATTGGTTATTCCCATAAAATTTGTGTTACTATTGTACCACTATATGTTGCAGGCTGGTTGCTGTTGTAGGTCACAGGGTTGTAGCTGCATGATATTATTACTTTTCTTCTCCAGTAGAATGCACAGTACCTTCTATCACAATGAATGCTGGTTAGGAGGGCTGCAGCTTCCAGTAGGGCATCAGCTTGATTTCTCTGTGTTCAATGACATAAGTAGATGGTGTCTTCAGCAATAGGGCCTTGGGCTGTGCGGAGCAAACAGTAGCCTTGGCAATAGGTGTAATATTTGGAGGGGTCTCTGGGACCCCTTAGACAATAACTCAGTATGATATGAACCATATCCATATAACTGGAGGTGTTACTTGGTGTCATAAGAGGTCTAGTTGGGGGCATTGGTCTCCCCCATTTTATTGTGGCACCAGATTAATTCCTTTCATATGTGTATGTATTTTAGGAAACTTCTACAGTAGTAGAAGTAGTTTTCCATTTGACTTTTAAAATATTAGCCTAGAAACTTGGAATACCCAAGACATAATCCACACATCAAATGATGTCCAAGAAGAATGGAGGAGTGGCCCCTGGTTCTGGAAAGGCTCACTGCAGCAGTATAGGGCAATACCAGAAGAGGGAAGTGGGAAGGGGTGGATGGGGGAATAGGGGGAGGGAAGAGGACTTATGGGACTTTTAGGGAGTGGGCAGCCAGAAAAGGGGAAATCATTTTAAATGTAAATAAAAATATACCGAATAAAAAATATCTTTAATAGGTTTATTTATTTTATGTGTTTTGTCTGATTGTATGAATGTACACATATGTGCCATATGTGTTCCTGGTGCCCACAGAAGCCAGAAAAGGCATCATGTCCCCTGGCACTGGATGGTTGTGATTGACAGCCCACATGGCTTTTCTAAAGGCCTTTAGGCATGGGTGTGGTGGTGGCTCACACCTGCAATCCCAGATGGGGAGGCAGAGGCAGGAGGATTTCGGTGATTTTAAGGCTAGTCTGGTCTGCAAATTGAATTCCAGGGCTGCCAAGCAAACTAGCAATCATTTGATGTTACTTGCCCCTCCTCACATTCCTCCTTTACCCTTCCTTCCATATCCTTCCACATTGTATCTTTTTATAACACAATATTCTACTTCTTCTTCTTTGGAAGATTCTCCTCCTTTTCTGTGGTCCCTTACTTGGTACCTAACTTCTGTGTATATATTCTGATTGTAGCACACATATCAAAAGCTTAAGCACTAACATACACACATAAAAGAAAAAAGAAAATTTTTGTCTTTGGGTCTGTTTTCTCCACTTAGGATGATTGTTTCTAGGTCTATCCATATACCTGAAAATTTCATAATTAACAACTGAATAAATCCCATTATGTAAATATATACTATGTTTTTGTTATCAGTTCATCAGTTGATGGACATCAAGAGTGATTTCAGTTTCGGTGTACTCAGGAGTTGAACAATGAGTGCCAATGAGTGACTGCCCCGGTGGCAGGGTGTCTAGGCCTTTGGGCATATGCTCGAGAGTGGCATGGCTAGATCCTGACGTTAGTCTACTTCCAGCTTCCCAAGGAACTGCCACATTGATTTCATTTATGTTTCAATAGGGGTTATGAGTCTGTTTAAATTGCTTATCTGATCTTGATTTAACTTTGATAGGTGGTATATAATAAGAAACGTATCTATTTCTTTTAGGTTTTCTAGTTTGGTGGAATACATTTTTCTGAATACATATTTTTAAAGTATGTGCTTATGAGTCTCCTTGGTCTGTTGCAATATCTTCCTTTTCATGTCTAATTTTTGAATCTTTCCCTTTATCTTTTGATTAGTTTGGCTAAGTATTTGTCAATCTTGTCAGTTTTCTTGAATACCCAACTTTTTGTTTCTTGAATACCCAACTTTTTGTTTCATTGATTCTTTGACTGTTTTTCTCTGTCTCTGTCTCTCTCTGTTTCCATCTCATTGATTTCAGCTCTATGCTTTATTATTTTATCCTGTCTACTGTTTCTGGATATTTCTTCTTGTTCTAGAGCTTTCAAGTGTGTCTTTAAGTTACTTATATGAGATCTCTCCAGATATTTTTATGTAGGCACTTAATGATATGAACCACCTTCATTGTGTCCCATAGGTTTGGGTATGTTGTATTTTCATTTTAATGCAATTCTAAAATGATTTAACTTTCTTTCAAGATTTCTGTCTTGACCCAATTTTCATTTAGAAGTCTGTTGTTCAGTTTCCAAGCATCTGAATACTTCCTGCTGTTTCTCTTTTTGTTGATATCCAGCTTAATCCACGATGATCAGGATGTTACTTGACTTTTCTTATATTTGTTGAGACTTGTTTTGTATCTTAATATGTTGTCAGTTTTGGAGAAGGTTCCATGAGAAGAAGGTTCCTGCTGAGAAGAAATTATGGGTGGAATATTGTGTGGATGTCTGCTAAATCCATTTGATTTATGACATTATTTAGCTCAGCATTTCTGTGTTCACTTTTTGTCTGGATGACCTGTCTATTGGCAAGAGTAGACTATTGAAATCTCACTATCACTGTAGGTTTAGCTGTAGTAGTGTTTCTTTTATGAACTTGAGTGTTCTTGTGTTTGGTGCATGTTTAGAATTGTAGTATTTTTCTTGGTGGGCTTTTCCTTTAATGAGTGCGTAGTGTCTCTCTATATTTCTTCTGATTAGTTTTGAAGTCTAGTTTGAGATGTATTCCTGCTTGCTTCTTGGGTCTATTTACTTGAAATACTTTCTTCTATCCTTTTGTGATTAAGTTGTATCTGTTCTTGATGTTGAGGTGTGTTTCTTGTTTGCATCAGAAAGATGAATTCTATTAATTCTATTTTCTAGTATATATGCTACCAAAGCAAGCATGAATCCTATTTTCTAATTCAGTCTGTTTGCCTGTGTCTTTTTTATTGGGGGAACTGAGACCCTTGATGTTGAAAGGTTTTTTTTTTTTTAGATTTTTTTTTTTTTTTTAGCATAGAATATAGTTTATTTAAGGCATGGGGAGGGAGTTAAGAGGGTAGTAGAGGCAGAGAAAGGCAGAGAGGAGAGAGGAGAGAAGTAGAGGCTAGCCATGACCATGGGGAGAGAGGGGGGGGATGGAGGGGGAAAGGGAAGAGCCTAAGAGGGCGAGAGAGAACAAGAGAACCTGAGGATAAGAGAGGAAAGAGCCAGAGTTTTTTAAAAATTAAAAATTCATTTTTAAAAAATTTTATGGTAGTTGGTGTTTTATCTGTATGTACACCTGTGTGATAGTATCAGATCCTGTGGGAGTGGAGTTACAGGCAGGTGTGAGCTGCCATCTACGTGCTGAGGAATTGAATCCATGACCTCTGGCTGAGCAGCCAGTGCTCTTAAGTACTGAACCATCTCTCCAGACTCACTGTGGGCAATGTATTAATGAACATTGCTTATCAGTTCCTGTTATTTTGCTATGGTGGTGAGGAGTCCCTCTCCTTTGATTTGCTGTTCTGGGATTATTATTATTATATTCTGTGACCTCTTGGTTGTAGTTCTAGTTCTCTTTAGACTGAGGTCTTTTTGTTCTAGTGCCTTCTATAGAGCTGAAATCAATGGGTAGAAATTGCTTAAATTTGTTTTCATCCTGAAGTGTTTTTCTTGCTTTATTGATTGTGAGTGATAGTTTTTCTGGGTATAGTAGTCTGGGCTGACATATGTGGTCTCTTAGAGCTTGTTGAACATCTGTCCAGGACCTTCTGGCTGTTAGAGTTTCCATTGAAAAGTCAGGTATTATTCTAATACACCTGCCTTTATATGTAACTTTTTCCCCTTGCAGTTTTTAATATCCTTTCTTTGTTCTGTACATTTGGTGTTTTGCTTAATATGTGTCATAGGGAGTGTACCGGCTGGTTTTGTGTGTCAACTTGACACAAGCTGGAGTTATTACAGAGAAGGAGGAAATGCCTCCATGAGATCCAGCTGAAAGGCATTTTCTCAATTAGTGATCAAGGGGGGAGGGCCCCTTGTGGGTGGTTCCATCCCTGGGCTGGTAGTCTTGGGTTCTATAAGAAAGGAAGCTGAGTAAGCCAGGGGAAGCAAGCCAGTAAGGAACATCTCTCCATGGCCTCTGCATCAGCTCCTGCTTTCTGACCTGCTTGAGTTTCAGTCCTGACTTCCTTTGTTAATGAACAGCAATGTGGAAGTGTAAGCTGAATATGACCTCTCCTCCCCCACCCCCCACCCCCGCTTGCTTCTTGGTCATGATGTTTTGTGTAGGAATAGAAACCCTGACTAAGACAGGGAGTTACTTTTCTGTTTCTGTCTGTTTGGTTTTCTGTACATTTTTTTTGTACGTGGATAGACACCTCTTTAAATGGGGAAATTTTCTTCTTTGATTTAAAAAAATATTTTCTGTGATTTTGACTTGTGTTTCTTCTCTTTCCTCAATAAATAGTTATAACATTAATGCCTCAGATTTCCTGGATGTTTTTTGCCTGGGTTATTTTAAGATTTAACGTTTTCTTTGACTGAACTATCCATATCTTCTACCTTGTCTTTGAGACTTGAAAATCTTTTTTTCTATGTCTTTTAATCTGTTGTTGAGGCTTACCTCTGAGGCTTTTGTTTGACATACCGAATCTTTCCTTTCAAGGTTTATTTCAGTTTGTGTTTTCTTTAGTGATTTAATTTCTGTTATGTCTTGAATTTTTTTCATTATTCCATCCAACGGTTTCTTTAGATCTGCACAGTCTTTCTTCATTAAGGCATTTGTTCATAGCCTCCTCAAGGTCTCTGAACATAGTCATAATTGCTATTTAGAGGCCCTTGCCTTATGCCTCAGCTGAATTGTTTTTCCTCACAGCCTATTATAGCAGGATGCTGGGTTCTGGAAGAGGCATACTGGCTGGTTATTCATATTTGTGTCTTGGGATCAAGACATCCAGAGTTGACATTTGAAGTGTTACAGTTATGAACTGCCTGATGTGGGTGCTTGGAACTGAACGCAGATTTTCTGGAAGAACAGGAAATATTCTTAACTGCTGGGCCATCTCTCCAGCCCCTTAATTATATTTTTACTTGGCTTATAAAGTAATAGGCTTCCATAAGGCTTTTTCAGATATCTTCAGTTTTTGTTAATCAACTTCCCATTCTCCTTTTCTCTACCCACTTCACTTAACCTTTGACCTGTAGTCTTTTTATCCTTTTCTTTCACATCAAATGTGTTCTATTCCTTGCCCCATTAAGATCTTTTCCCTACCGCCTCTCATGGGCCATTTCTAGCTTCCTGACCTCTACAGACATGATGGAATTTTATTCAGCCATTAAGAAAAAGTGCAGAAAATGGATGGAGCTGGAAAATACTATACTAAGTGAGATACCCTAGGCCCAGAAATACAAATGTTGAATGTTGTCTCTAATATATGAATACTAGTTTCAAGTTTGTAGATTTGTATTTTAATTTTGGATAGTCTGAAGGTGGCTGTGGAGAATGTACTTCTAGCAGCATTCATTTTTGCTTAGGATTGCTTTGACTATCTTGGAATTTTGTTTTTTGTTTTCTTTGCTTCCACATGAATTTTAATATATTTTATTTCTATTTCAGTGAAAAATGCCACTGCAGTTTTGTTTGAGATTATATTGACTCTGTAGATTGTTTTTGATATGATGGCCATTTTTACAATATCACTTCTACTGATCCATGAACCTAGGAGATCTTTTCATCTTCTGCCATCCTCATAAATTCTTTCTTCAGTATTTTAAGTTTTATCACGGAGGTGTTCTGTATGTTTAGTGTCTTAACCAGTGTTCTATTGTTGAGAAGAGATACTATGACCTATCTATCTGTCTGTCTGTCTATCTATCTATCTGTCTATCTATCTTTAAGGCTATTATGAATGAGATTATTTTGCTGATTTCTTTTTCACTATGCTTGTATAGCAAGGCCACTGATTTTCATATGCTAATTTTGTATCTTGTCACTTTGTTGAAAGTATTAGTTCTAAATGTTTTCTACTGAAATATTTAAGGTCTGTTATGTACAGAATCATATCATCTGCAAGTGGATTCTATAACATTGTTCTTTCCTACTTGTAAACCTTTTATTTCCTTCTCTTGTCTTCTCTAGACAAGCCTTCCAGTACTGGAGTGGAATAGGGGTGGAGACAGAGATGGTCAGCACCTTTGTTGACTTCATGGTTTCAGTGGAAAGTTTTTCCTCACTTAATATAATGTTGACTGTAGCTTTTATGTTGAGGCTTCTTCAGGATTTTTTTTTTTTTGTTTTTTGTTTTTGTTTTTGTTTTTGTTTGGGACAGGGTTTCTCTGCAGCTCTGGCCATCCTGGGACTTTCTTTGTAGACCAGGCTGGTCTCAAACTCAGAGATTCCTCTGTATCCTCCCAAGTTCTGGGATTAAAGGTATGCCACATCACCTGGCTTTTTGTTTTTTAATTTTTGTAATTTTTATAGATTTCTTTGTGAGTTTCACATCCTGCACCCCAATCCCACTCATTTCCCTGTCTCTTTGTATATGCCCTCTGCCCTGCAACCTCCCCACCAAAAAACCAACCAACCGACCAAAAATGAACAAAACAAAACAAAACAAAAACATCTTGTGGAAGCTGTAGTATGTCACAGTGTGTCCCAAGGTATACCCTTTTCCCTACACATCTTTATTTGCAAATTCTCATTGCAATAAGTCATTGGTCTGGTTTGAGGTTCCTGGCTTCAGCCTATTAATACTGTATCCTCAACAGGATTCCTCTGGGATATTCTGTTTTTTGCCCTGTGTCATGGAGATCCTGAAGCTTTGGATCTGCAGGACCTGCCCCTTCACGTACTTCCACAGCTTATAGACGAGGTAGATGTTAGGTTGGGCCAAATCAGAACCCTGGGTCTGGTTTGGATCTGGTTAGTCTGTCAGCTCTCCTGCACTCTCATCCCCAAGGCCAGCTCTGTAGCACTGCCCCAGCTAACTCACCCAGTGCTGCAGCCAGCAAGGGTCACAGCCAGGTGTCCTGCAGTCACGCCCTCCGGGCCCAGGTCAAGTGCAGGTTCTGGTCTCTGGAGTGCTGCAGCCTGGGCTTCAGCTATCCTGTTCTCATGACCCCAGGGCTCTTCCACCAGCTGCAGGTGGTGAGGGGCAAGGACATCACTTCCATGCCCAGGCTGCTATCGAATGGTAGATGAGTCAAAAGTCTTTTTAATCTACCAAGATGACCATGTGATTTCTGTTCTTGAGACCATTTATAACATTTATTGATTTACATATATTGAACCATCCCTGCATATCTGAAAGAATGCCAACTTGATCATAAAGAGTAGTCTTTTTGATGCATTCTTGAATTTGTTTGTAAATATTTTGTTGAGAATTTTTGAATCTGTGTTCACCAGGGAGATTGGTCTGTAATATTATTTTATGTGAGATTCTTTTATGTTTTTATATAATATTTTTATTTGATTTTGGTATCAGGTTAATACTAGATTCATAGAAGGAGTTTGGTGGTGACTATGATAAAACATCATGACAGAAAGTAACTTGAGGAAGAAAGGGTTTTCTGGCTCACAGTCACAGTGGTGGAACAGGCATGGAGAATGGAGAAGGAAGCTTGACATAGAACTCAGAGATTGATCAGAGAGTGTGGAAAGACTCCAAACTCCCAAACCCTGCCTCCCCCAGGGACACACCCTGCCTCCTTCAGCAAGGTTCTGCCCTACATAACACTATCAACTGGAGACCAAGTGTTCTGACATATGTCCCTCATAGAGGGACATTTCTCATTGAAATCACAACAGAAGTATTTCTTCCCTTTTCTATTTTACAGAGTAATTTGAGAAGCATTGCTCTTAGTTCTTCTTTGATGGTCTTATAAATTCACCACTGAATCTGTCTGGATGTGGACATTTTTTAGTTATGGGATTTAAAAATTTCTGTTTCAATTTCACTGCTTATAGATCTGTTTAAATTGTTTATTTTATTTCACTTTAACTTGACAGGCCATATGCATCTAGAAATTCATCCTTTTTTTTTTTTAGATTTTAAAATAGATTACAATACATGTTTTTTAGGTAAGACCTAATGATTTTCTCAATTTTATTAGTATCTGTTGTAATGATGCCCTTTTCATATTGAAAATCATTAAGTGGGTCTTCTTTCTCTCTCTCTCTCTCTTTTTGGTTAGCTTTAGATAAGCATTTGTCTATCTTGTTTATTTTTTTTTGAAGAACTAATTCTTAGCTTTATTGATTCTATTTTTTGTTTTCATTTTATTAATTTTCATCCAGATCTTAATGATTTTCCTTTTGATTTGTTTTTCTTTCCCCAGAGCTTTGTGTATCATTAGGTTATTTGTTCCTTGCTTTTCAACTTTAAATGCAGGTGCTTAGAGCAACAAACACCCCTCTTAGGGCTGCTTTTATTATTTTATTTTATTTTATTTTATTTTATTTTTTTGGATTTGGTTTTTACAAGACAGAGTTTCTCTGTGTAGCCCTTGCTGTTCTGGAACTCACTCTGTATACCAGGTTGGCCTCGAACTCAGAAATCCGCCAGCCTCTGCCTCCCAGAGTGCTGGGATTACAGGTGTGCGCCACCACCGCCCGGCTTAGGGCTGCTTTTATTGCATCCCATGGATTTTGCCATGTTCTAGTTTCATTTTCTTTCTTTCTTTCTTTTTTTCTTTTTTGGATTTGGTTTTTTTGAGAGAGGGTTTCTCTGTATAGCCCTGGCTGTCCTGGAACTCACTCTGTAAACCAGGCTGGCCTCGAACTCAGAAATCCACCTGCCTCTGCCTCCCAGAGTGCTGGGATTACAGGCGTGTGCCACCACCACCAGGCTCTAGTTTCATTTTCATTTGATTCTAGTAATGCTTTTTATTTCCTTCTTGATTCCTTCAAGGACACATTCATTGATCAAGAGTGTACTGCTTGATCACCATGAGTCTGTGTTCTAGAGCTTTTCTTGTTACTGATTTTCAACCTTACTTCATTGTGATCAGATAGAATACAAAGGCTTTTTGAAATTTTCAGACTTTAATTTTATTTTCTGAGTCTTGCTTTGTTTCCTATTATATGATTTATTTTAGAGAAAATTCCACGGACTGCTAAGAAAAATAAATGTGTGTTTTGCAGTGCTTAGATGGCATATTCTATAGAAGATGGCTGTCCATTTGACACTGTTTAGTTCAGGTGTTTTGTAATTTATTTATTTTTATTTTATGTGCACTGGTGTTTTGATTATATATATGGTTGTGTGAGGGTGTCAGATGCCCTGGAACTGGAGTTAACAAACAGTTGTGAGCTTCCATGTAGGTGCTGGGAATCAATGTGGGGTCCTCTGGAAGAACAACCAGTGCTCTTAAGTGCTGAGCCATCTCTCTAGCCCCTAGTTTAGATATTTTTGCTGTTGTTGGGATGGACTGTAGTTTGGTGAGAGTCAGGTATTGAAGTTGCCCATTGGTAACTTTTTTTTTTTTTGGTGGTGTTGTATTGCTCTAGTTCCCCTATCTAATCTTCACATTCACATTCCATTCTCTCCTCGGGCCATGGATTGCTGAGTCTTTCCTCAGAGTCTTTATTTCTAGAATTTCAGACTGGCGTTTCTTCAGTATTCTACCTCTCTGCTGACTCCCTTGTTCATGTCACCCATCACTTTCCTTGTGTAGCTGATTGGTCCCTGAGCATACTCATCATTGTTACTTTGAGTTTGCTTCTGAGATCTCATCTTACTTACTCACCAGATGCCATTATTGTAGCGTTAGTAAGTGTTAGAGAGTTATGTTGCCTTGGCTTTTTTGTCTTTCTTGTTATTGTATTGAGATTTATGTATTTGATGTTATTTCTTTGCTTTAAAAAAAAACAGGTATATTCTTTCAGTTGAAGTATTTGCTGTGTTTGGGTTGGATGTGGTTGGACGTGGCAGAGTTGAGTGTAATTTAGGGACTAGTTCCTCAGTTCAGGATGCCTGGTCCACATGCTGCATCATTCCACCAGTAACCGTGAGAGCAGCCACAGCTGCTGGATATCACCACTGTGCTGCTTGTGCAAGCCAGTTAGCAAGAGCAGCTCTTCTGAGTCCAGTAACTGCTGGAGGATAAACGACCTAGGACAGTATGGAGTACCTCGGGGTTTAGCAAGCTTAGGGAAGCAGAGCAGGTGAGGCTGGGGTGAGTATTAGACTGACTTTGAAATAAGAAAGAAATCAAGGTGAGTCAGTAGCTAAGAGAGGATAATTGGAATGCTGTTGGAGTCCACAGGTTCTAGCAACTGTTAGAGCTGTGGAAGGTTGTAATTGAGGAGTAGAGAAGAAGGAGTAAAGATGGGGGAGAGAAGAGGCAGGGATCAGAGGGACGAGAGTACATGAGGTGAGGGTGGAAAGTATAGAAGACACTGCCGTGCAGTCAACAGGGTGGAGAAACATGCACATGACCCCAAAACCTGATGTATAGAGACAAGCAAAGCCACCATGAGCTGTAAATGCAAGAGTGGAGATAAGTTCTAGAAAGTCAGGAATAAAAGATGCTTATAGAGTAAGCTCCTGCCATAGCTGTGTTGAGCTGGGTGGTGAAATTCTCAGACCCCTAGTAGGCTGTATGGTATCAGGGAGAAATAAAGGGCAGCGTTGTTGTCTGTAGTTTCTGTGTTCTGTGGTTATGGGGCGCACACGTGTGTACGAGGGTACGTATGCATGGATACCTGTGTGTTTGTGCCTCTTTTCCTGGACCACACACTCCTCCTTGACCTCTTCTGAGCCCGAAGGTCCAGTGTGTGTGAGGACCAGCACTTCTCTTCAGTTTCTACTGGTTTCTTATGGGTTTGGTGGCTGTAATCTTAAGTCCACTGATGACCACTATGAACTAGAGAACTGTCAAAAAAGAATCACAGAGCAGCTCTGTTGACCAGGGCTGGTATGACCAAGAAGGTAAGGAAGTGAGGCATAGCTTACTAACGTGCCTGTGTCACGGCTTCGGTGAGTGCTGGAGCCATCTGTGTGTCTGTCTGCCTTTGGAAATATGGCGTGTGGTAGGTGGGGCCTTGCGATTCTTCAGGTAGCTCTCACTGCTCTCTCTCCCCACAGGGTTCGAAAGATTTTAAATCTGCGCGTGTTTGAGGACGAGAGTGGGAAGCACTGGTCCAAGAGCGTGATGGATAAGGAGTACGAGGTGCTGTGTGTCAGCCAGTTCACCCTCCAGTGTGTCCTCAAGGGAAACAAGCCTGACTTCCACCTGGCCATGCCCACAGAGCAGGCGGAGAGCTTCTACAACAGCTTCCTGGACCAGCTGCGCAAGAGCTACAGGCCAGAGCTTATCAGAGGTAGGCAAGAGAGCGAGCAAGGTCCTGGGGCCAATGCTCCAGTACCAACCAGTGCCCCTTCTTCAAATAAAAGAAATAAGGGAAATTAATTAGCAAAACGTTTTCAAAGGTTTGTGTGTCTGTGTAGGTATGTGCATGTGGGCGCAGTTGTGCACACAGGTCAAAAGTGCATCAGATCCCTTGAAGCAGGAGTTACAGACAATTGTGAATTGCCTAACATGGATGCTGGGAACTGAACTCCAGTTCTTTGCAAGAGCAGCAAGAACTCTTAAGCACTGAGCTATTACTCTAGTCCTGTAGATATATTTTTTATTTGGCTTAATATATGTAGGATATTATGATATTAGGAAGGTATTCAGTACAAAAGTTTTGAGATAGTATCTATTCTATCTACATACATACATGTACACATATATGCATGCATATATGTGTATGTGTATATATATATATGTATACATATATACATATACACATATATGTGTATACATATATACATGTATACATATATACATATATATATGCTGTGTGAGCCAGTTCACCCTCAAAGGGAACATATATATAGGTTTTACATGTGTGTGTGTGTGTGTGCCCATGCACATGTGTGTAAAAAGGCTCCTCCCCCCCCCAGAATAGCAGAATTCAGAGGCTGTAGAGATAGCTCAGTGGTTGGAGATGCCCGCCTGACATGCTGACATGAGAGCAGGAGGATCTGAGCTTTGGTTTTAGTGCCCACATATAAAAGGTGAATATGGTCATGATACAGTCAGTTAAGGGGTCTTGATCAGGTTCATTTTCTCTGCCAGTCAAAGAATTACAAGGCAGGAAAATCTGAAGTGCAACAGGTGGCAGCAGAGAAACCTTGAACACTACAGACAGAATCGGCAGTTGAAGAAAGGTGTTTATTGGGGTTGGGGGGAGGGGAGGAACCGTGCACATCCAGCAGACACAGAGTTGGTCACTGAAGAAAGCTAGGGCAGTTGACTGGCCCAGAACTGTTGTGTGTCATGTCCTGAGCAGGCTTTGAACTCATCTCGTCCATTAAGGGCTGCTGGTGGTAGTCAAAAGCCTTCATGCCTTTGTTTTAATTGGCCAGGCTTTTTTTTCAGATCTGAGGGTGAGGAGGAAGGTGGCCGTCTTCTTCTGAGTGCTGAACCCTCTCTCCAGCCCTGGACCTTTATTTCTTTATTAACATGTCTGTGGATGTGTTTCTTTATTAACATGTCTGTGGATGTGTTTCTTTTGATTCTCTTCCTTATAAACTGTGTCTATTTGGCATGAAGAAACATATGTAGCATCTTCCTCCTTTAAATTAAATACTAGCCTGTGCTTGGGTTCTGACAGAACCACCAAAGAGATTCTGCCTCTTCTGTTCATGAGCCGGCTCATGGATACATCTCTTGGGGCCTCCGACCTAGCTTTCCTGTAACATCCTTCTTCATAGAGTAAGCGATTAAGTCAGGTCCTCTGAGCAGTTGCTTCTTTGCAGAGGCAAGGACTGAGAACTGTCAGCATCGTTGTCCCTGCTGCTAGATGCTCACGGAGTCATTCCATTTCCAAGAAATCTCTGATGTATTCCAGGGTCACGCTCAGTGGGGGAGCATTGACTCTACCTATGAGATGCTTGACTGAAGACAGCACAGCTTCCATCCGAGTTCTCAGATGAGAGTGCTCCACATATTATTAGATGCTTTTAGTTTTGAAGTGGTATGCACTTTATCCAGAACATTATATGAAGGGCCTGAAGAGCTGTGCTGTAAACAATATCATTTTATAATGGGTCAGAATTTAAACTCAGGGGATATGATCCATCTAATTACTTTAATAAAACATGTCATGAATTTTTAACCAAAATTTACAGCGTTTTAACTGAAATCTATCTCTGCAACTTTGGGACTTTTGTGAACAGAGCTGCACTCTCTTCTGACCTCAGTTCTTCCCCGGCCTTCAGGGGAACAGAGTGCACAAGCACCGTGTTTTCCATGTTTACCACCTTTGATTAATTTTGAGAGCTTGGCCTCCAGCTCCTGGGAAGTCTTTGAGCTGAAGAGATGGGGGGCAAATGAACTGCTAAATACTCCTTGTGTTAGTGTCTTGACCATGGCAGCACCTTTAAAAAGGAAAGTAGTTCAACTGGTTTAACATTTCCTTAGCTTCCCCTTCCATGGTAGAAGACCTATTTTCCCTTTATAATTAGCTCCTCCGCATTCCCAACAAGCGGCCATTGAATCCTATACATGTTCTCCACAGTTGGCAGCCCTTCCCGCTCAGACAGCGAGGTTCATGTGCTAGGCAGTGAAGTCTGCTGTCTCACTTCCCATTGTTTCTGACCTGTTGGCGATGTGACCTCAAGCTCTTTTTCTGGATCTCCAGAGAACAGGGCACCCACCCCCGCTGGCCAGCTAGTTATGCTGCCTCTACCTTGTCATTGTCAGCGCATAGCATGCCAAGATACAGCTCTTATTAGGGGCTTTCAGTCTAGAGCCCTGTGCGGAGTAAGTACATCCCACTGATTATCTGCTTGCATTTCCACAACGACCTTTTCAGATGAGGAAGCTGAGGTGTATCAGGGTAACCATGAATGACAGAGCCTGGGCTCAGGCGAGCCTTTATCCCTAGAGGATGATGTCACCGATGTGATCAGTTCCCTATGCAATGCACACCTGGCCTTCTGCCTTCATCAGGTCTATGGGGACCTTGCTGCCCTTTGTGCTGTGTTCAGGGAATTCAGTGAAGGCTTTGGAACCCCATGAAGGTTTTGTAAGAGAGCAATATGCCTGGTTTGTCTTTTTTGTTGTTGTTATTGATGTTGTTTTTTGGATTTGTTTTTTTTCAAGACAGGGTTTCTCTGTATAGCCCTGGCTGTTCTGGAACTCACTCTGTAGACCAGGCTGGCCTTGAACTCAGAAATCCACCTGCCTCTGCCTCCCAGAGTGCTGGGATTACAGGCGTGCACCACCACTGCCCGGCTTGCCTGGTTTCTCTTTAACTGACAGTGATGTTTATCCAGGGTTTTAAGTTGTTATGCTGTTTCCACTCAGGTAGATGTGGTGATTTCTCTATCAGTGAGGTGCAGTCCAGCCGGCCTGCTACTGGGCTGGCTGCAGGGCACAGTAAGAGGGAGACTGTGATGCCTAAAGCAGCTTACAGACCGCGTGGAAGAGAGATGCTCAGTGAGTGGGGCTAGTCCTCCCCATGGTGCCTGTTCTAGAAGCCTCACGTTCTACAGAGCTGCTGAAACTCCCAGTGCTTGTGGAAAAAAAAATGGGATAAGAAGCAAACCCTGAGGACCCATGACTCCTGGCATGAAGGGATTACTTCCTTGTCATGCTCATAAAATACACTGGGAACTTCTGTCGGAGCTGAGGGCTTTTTCCTTTCTGTTGCGGATACTATTTTGTTCTTGTTGTGTTGCCCACATCTACCTCACCTGCTCTGATGTAGCTGGTGTGGTAAACGTGTGTGTGTGTGTGTGTGTGTGTGTGTGTGTGTGTGTGTGTGTATGCCTGTCTGTATTTATGTATGCCCTTATTTATAGATACGGTTTTGCAGTGTAGCCTAGGCTGGCCTTGAACTTAATCTTACCGTCTCAGCCTCCCTTTCCCAGGTTCTGGATTTTAGGTGGGTGTCTCCACATCTGGCTTCTGTACTCTTTCTTTATTTACCATTAAGTATGAGGAAATTCTCACTCCAGAAACCATTGTCATGGGAGCCTCCTGTAATGACCATGCCTTAAACACATGTAGCATCTATGTTCCCGTGCTTGATTCTTGATACTCTTGTGTTTCGCTCATTTGTTAGGCCTTCTTGACTCAGTACACTACATTACATGTTTGAACATGGGCTTTCTGGGCTACCAGTGGCTTGCCATGGATTGGAAATATATTCCCTGTGTCTCTTCTGTAAACTCTTCATGTGCTATAATGCCCCAAGGCACTGGACAGGTCAGCCTCAGAGCAGACATCAGGTTTTTCCAGGGCTCTACAGGTCCTGCATTCCTGGAATTGCTGGGCTAACTGGGATGGTTGGTGACCCCTGTGGCAGGACACTGCTTGGTGGACCCCAAGGCAGGGTGATACCATTAGGGCAGCATGTATGAATGCACTCCTATCTGCACTGGAGCTGAGGTCGGGCTTAGGAATGAGCATTGGCAGGAGGAATGGTGGTGTACCTCTGCTGGAGGAACCACAGAGCTCAGGTTCATGTGTCTAGGAACAGCACAGGCAAGTCACGCTGGCACGTGTGCGACTGGTCTAAAGGGTCCAAGAGGTTCAGAGACAGCTGTAGATAGACGAGTGAAGAGACTACAGGGCTGAAACGATGTTGGGAATGTGGCGACTTGCTTCTATGTTTGTTAGCAGCCAGGACATTTAAGCTGAGACCAGAGGGTAAGGGAAGATGCAAACTGCGCTCTCAGAGTGTGTGTTTGTGACCTGGTGAGAGGTCTCTGGTGCCTTCCTAGGTATGCACGCTTTTCCGTCACTCCCTGCTCCCCGCTTGCCTTCCTGCTAGGATGGCATTGTGTCCAGTTGCCTACTGTCTCTTCTCCTTGGGTCATGCTTACCTCACTTGTTCGTCCTGGGCATCTCTGACCTCATCCTCCCGGGCTGCCCTGTATTACCAGAGCTCAGAAGCAGGAACTCTCAGCGGACTTGGGGTTCTGATGTGGTGCTGGCTTCCTTTGGAGCAAGGATTCAGATAACAGGTACCCTGAGACAGGAAATAGAAATGCCCAGCCTGGAAAGGGGTACAGTCTCACTTTTGCCATGGACAGTTGGTCCCGGCAGTCTCCCAGCCCACTGGGGAGGGACATATGGAGCGAAGCTAGACCTCACTGTAGGAAGTGATGCCAAGATGTTTAGGGCCACCTCTTTCCTGTCACAGCTCATGGCCCTGGTACTTCCGTGCTGCTTGCCTTTTCTTTGGATGACTGCTTAGAGGGAGGATCCTTGTATGCAAATTTGATGATCTTCCTCCTCTGTTTGAGAATGAGCTGGCATTGATGGTATTTTCCTGAGGCTCCAGACCAGTGGCTCTCAGTGTGTGGGTCATGACCTCTTTGGGGGAGTGACCCTTTCACAGGAGCCACTGAAGACCATCAGAAAACATACACTTTACATTACGATTCATAATAGCAGCAAAATGACAGTTATGAAATAGCAACAAAGATAATTTTATGGTTGGGAGTCACTGCAACATGAGGAACTGTATTAAACATTAGGAAGGTTGAGAACCACTGCTCCAGACTGACAGAGTGGCTCCTGGGACCAGAGGCAGTGGTGGCTTCTGCCGTCAGCCAGGGACCTCTAATCCAGCTTGGGATGAATGTCAGAAGCACATTTGGCCGGGGGCATGAAACACTCCAAGTTGAAAGTGCTAAACAGACATTGCTTTTACAGTCATGAAAAAATAAATGTTATACCAACATGAAGTGGTTGAAAAGAAGGACCCATCCTCTCAAGCTTCTAGTTCCAGCGCTGAGTTGTGTATAACAGGACCTAAGAAGGCTCACAGGCAAATTAAGAATACTCCGCATCCTCTGTAGGGTCTGATCTGTCATGGGCAGAGCTAGAGAAGTGTGGACAAGCACCAAGGTGAGCAGCAGCTTACGATTGCCCAGCTCTGTGGCCTGCATGGGACATCCATTATGGCCAGGCCTCCTGCAGCTTAAAGCGGCGAGATGGTGCTGGCGTCTGGAGGACCACGCCTACTTTTTGCTTTGTGATTGGTAGCTGATGCCTATGGATTCATTTAATTTCCTACCCTTCTTACTACTTAAATCATTTTAGCAGCATGAGTGAACTTTCAGCAGATGCTGACTTCAGCATGGACTGTTAGGCGAAGTCATTGTTCTTAGTAGAAATTTAGGAAATTATAGTGTGTGTCTGGCCTTTACTGTTCAGGTGGTCACAAAAACAAGACCAAGTTCTCTGCACAAAGGAGATTTATTTGCCTCAGAAGGACAAAGGGCAGGGAATGAAGGACGAGGGAGACGAGAAAAGGAACAAGGGAAAGGGGGAAGGGATATTTGCTCAGAGGGACATACGACTGCCTCTAGATAGAAAGGAGACAGATCTGGCCCATAGCACATGATGGTTTATAAAGGAAAAGGGGAGACAGGCAGTGGTGGCACACAACTTTATTCCCAAAAGTCAGAAGGCAGAGGCAAGTTGATCTCTAAGCTCAAGGCCAGCCTGTTCTACAGAGCTAGTTCCAAAACCAGCCAGCCAGCCAGCCAACCAGCCAACCCACCATAAAACCCTAACAAAACAAAACAAAAAACAAAACAACTCACAAAAACAAAAAAGAAAAAGGCAAAGGGAGAAAGCCCTGAGTTAGGATGGGTTGGTTAATTTTGGTTGGGCATGTTAATTAGGGTAACCAAAAGGGGATTGCTGGACTTCAATATTTTGATAGCCGGACCTTTATAGTCAGCCTCAGGAGGAGAAAGTGTTCAAATAAGGGAATGGATTGTGGTGACTAGCTTTAGGAATGTAATCTAATGGTTTAGTAAGGTAGAGGGAATGGGGGAGAAGGGAAAAGGCAAACTTGCCAGCGCCATGCTTGCCTTGCTTGGGCCTGCTAGAGCCTGTCAGTGCCTTTGAAGGGGATTCTGGAACTTAAGCTCCTGCACTCTGCCTGTCTCCTCTTTTTAAATAATATTTTACTTAGGTTTTATTCGCGTGCGTGCGTGTGTGTGTGCGCGCGCGCGTGTGCGTGCGTGCGTGCGTGTGTGTGTGTGTGTGTGTGTGTGTGTGTGTGTATATGCATGATTTGTATTTATGAGTGCCCTTGGAGGCCAGGAGAGCTGTTGGAGCCCCTGGAGCTGGGACTACAGGTGATTTGGTATTGGAAACCAAACTCAGGTCCTCTGGGGGGGAAAAAAAACAGGAATTTTTTTCATCTCTCCACCCCGCCCCATTGCTTCCTGTTCTCAGGGGGATAAACAACTTTCTTCTAGTATATGCTCCCTATCATATGCATGCTTTGCCTTGCCACAGGCTCAAAGTGATAGGAATTAGAGACCATGGGCAGGGAAACCTGAACCTATGATTCAAAACCAACCATTCTCCTATCAGGTGAATATGTCCGGTGTTTTGTTATAGTACCAGAGGCCTGATGAGCACATTGCCTCTCTTGGCTTCACTACCTGCCCGCCCTTATTTTCCTTCATCTTTTTTTTTTTTTAAGTTTCATATCCTGAGCTCCCTCCACACTTCTGGTCATGAATTGGCCTGGCTCTTTCTTCTTTCTCAACAGTCTATAATGGCAGTTCAGTTTGAAGAAATAAGGGCAGAATTTTAAAAGATGAAGCAGATGTAGTTGGGAAGAAACTCCTGTTCATCAGTGCACTGTCCAACCACGTGCTACATGGACTTGGGATGAGAAAGCAGCCCTAGTCACCCAGCAGGAGTCGTTGGAAGCATTCAAACCAGCAGTCTGGGGACACAGAAATAGCCATGACTTTGTTGTCTTATGTTCTTCACACCTATGCTTTGCTGAGGAAATTTATAGTACATGTGCATTTTTAAAATCATTCTTTCCTTTGCTATGTCTGAGGGAATCCTTCCAGTTTATGGGTCTCTTCACCCATCCTCTGAGTTAAATGTCACATCATTTATTTCTATTTCAGTATGCACACATACAACCTACTGAGTCTATTTAGTGTTGCTTGTGTATACATGTGTGTAGGGCTGACTGCTTGAGACTGGATAACCCATAGGAGGCCTGTCTCTGGGCAAGACAGACTCCTGTCCTCTCAGTTACCAATTGATTGTATCTAGGGGTAGGACCTTGTGTAATTTCCCTGTCCTCATTGGCATGCCAACTGGTGTTGTCATTATGCAGGTCCTGTTTAGGTAGCCATAGTGTTGAGATTTCATGTCTAAAAGATACTGTCTCACAGAAGGTGCCCTGGTGCTATGGTTCTTAGAATCTTCTGTGATTTTCCTGAGCCTCAGGTATAGGGGCTGCATTATAGATGTGTCAATTGGGAGTGGGCACCCCACAGTCAATTGTTTCTGCATGTTGACAAATTGTCACTTTCTCTAGTGAGTGGTCTTCATCTGCTGCAAAAAGAACAGATTTACTTTAAACTTACATGTAGGGTTTTTGGCTTGGATATTCATTTCTGTATTTCCAGTTTTATTTCATTGATGTGTCTTTAAGCCCCTACCACACCATATCTTAAAATTTTTAAATTTATGTGCATTGGTATTTGCCTGCACTTATTTCTGTGTGAGGGTGTTGGATGATTTGGGGCTGGAGTTATAGACAGTTGTGAGTGCTGGGAATTGAACTTGGGTCCTCTACAAGAGGAGCCAGTGCTCTTAACTCCTGAGCCATTTCTCCAGCCCCCACATTCCATGTCATTTTGATTTGTAGTAAGATTTGAAATTAGGATATCTGAGACCTCTTTATTTTTTGTTTTTCTTTTTTGTTTGTTTGTTTTTGAGACAGGATTTCTCTGTGTAGCCCTGACTATCCTGGAATTCACTCTGTAGACCAGGCTGGCCTCAAATTCAGAGATCCGCCTGCCAGTGCTGGGAATGCCACCACTGCCCAGCCTCTTTGGTTCTTCTGATGAGTGTCTGCATAGGTGGTTGATGCTGAAGTTTAAACGTGCACAGTCCCATGATCCAAAGTTTGCTCCTCTTATCCTTGTCCAACCTTGTGCCCCAGCTTTCCTCATGTAATTAATTTTATTACTTTTTCTGTTTATGTCTTGTATATGTTGATGCAAGCAGATGTGAATGTTTGGCTTTTAATGTAAAAGGTATCACATGATATTTTTCTTTTAGAAGCAAAAAAAGATTATTTTTATCCAATAGTTTCTTGTTTTTAAACATTTACAGCAAGTAATCAAATGAACTGTTAGACAAATTTCATAAATTTAACCTTCCATTGTTTGAGTTTAAGCTAAAAAGCTGCAAGACTATATTTTAGGATGGGCTAGAATCATAATTTATTAGAAAACATGAAAGATAATAGACTCTGGGGTGTTAGTTTTTATTCATAACCATATTATTAGAGTATTAAAAGCCCAATTTAAATGACTATATATTAATTATGAAACATTTTTAAAGAAATAAAAAGCATAAATGAACCACTTAATTTATACTTCTCATAATAATTTTAACCATATTTCTAAGAATATTAATGAGTAGGTAGCTTGGAGTCACATTAGCAAAATTATTTATTTTTTTAATGTTTTCTGGGATTTGACATTTTTAATTAGATATTTTCTTTATTTACATTTCAAATGCTATCACCTTTCTTCATTCCCCCCTTCACTGAAAACCCCCATCCCATCCCACCTCCCACTGCTCACCAACTACCCACTCCCGCTTCCTGTCCTGGCATTCTCCTTCACTGGGGCATTGAGCCTTCACAGGACCAAGGCCTTCTCATCTCATTGATGTCTGACAAGACCATTCTCTGCTACATATGCAGCTGGAGACATGGGTCCCTCCATGTGTACTCTTTGGTTGGTGGTTTAGTCCCTGGGAGCTCTGGGGGTACTGGATGGTTCATATTGTTGTTCCTCCAATGGGACTGCAAACCCCTTCAGCTCCTTGGGTCCTTTCTCTAGCTCCTCCATTGGGGACCCTGTTCTCAGTCCAATGGTTGGCTAAGAGCATCCACCTCTGTATTTGTCAGGCACTGGCAGAGCCTCTCAGGAGACAGCTATATCAGGCTCCTGTCAGCAAGCGCTTGTTGGCATCCACAATAGTGTCTGGATTTGGTAACCATATATGGGATGGTTCCCCAGGTGGTGCAGTCTCTGGATGGTCTTTCCTTCAGTCTCTGCTCCACATTTTGTCTCTGTATCAGCTCCCATGGGTATTTTGTTCCCCCCTTCTAAGAAGGACCAGAGTATCCACCCTTTGGTCTTCCTTCTTGAGCTTCATGTGGTCTGTGAATTTTATCTTCGGTATTCCAAACTTCTGGGCTACTATCCACTTATCAGTGAGTGCATACCATGTGTGTTCTTTTGTGATTGGGTTACATCACTCAGGATATTTTCTAGTTCCATCCATTTGTCTAAGAATTTCATGAATTCATTGTTTTTAATAGCTAAGTAAATGTACTATATTTTCTGTATCCATTCTTCTGTTGAAGGACATCTGGGTTCTTTCCAGCTTCTGGCTATTATAAATAAGGCTGTTATGAACATAGTGGAGCATGTGTCCTTATTACACGTTGGAGCATCTTCTGGGTATATGCTGGGTCCTCAGGTAGTACTATGTCCAATTTTCTGAGGAGCCACCAAACTGATTTCCAGAGTGGTTGAACCAGCTTGCAATCCCACCTCTTTCTCCACATCCTTGCCAGCATCTGCTGTCACTTGCATTTTTCGTCTTAGCCATTCTGACTAGTGTGAGGTGGAAACTCAGGGTTGTTTTGATTTGCATTTCCCTGGTGACTAAGGATGTTGAACATTTCTTTAGGTGCTTCTCACCTATTCGGTATTCCTCAGTTGAGAATTCTTTGTTTAGCTCTATTTTTAAAATAGGGTTATTTGTTTCTCTGGAGTCTAACTTCTTGAGTTCTTTATATATATTGGATATTAGCCCTCTATTGGATGTAGGATTGGTAAAGATCTTTTCCCAATCTGTGGATTGCCGTTTTGTCCTATTGACAGTGTCCTTTGCTTTACAGAAGCTTTGCAATTTTATGAGGTCCCATTTGTCAATTCTTGATCTTCGAGCATAAGCTATGGTGTTCTGTTCAGGAAATTTCCCCCTGTGCTCGTGTGCTCGAAGCTCTTCCCCACTTTCTTTTCTATTAGTTTCAGTGTGTCTGGGTCTTCAATTCTTTTTTTTTTATTTGATATATTTTTTATTTACATTTCAAATGATTTCCCCTTTTCTGGCCCCTCACTCCCCGAAAGTGTTCTGGTTTTGTCCTATACTGCTACATACACTGAGTCTTTCCAGAACCAGGCCACTCCTCCGTTTTTCTTGTACATCATTTGATGTGTGGATTATGTTTTGGGTATTCCAATTTTCTAGGCTAATATCCACTTATTAGTGAGTACATACCATGATTAATCTTTTGAGACTGGGTTACCTCACTTAGTATGATGTTCTCCAGCTCCATCCATTTGTCTAAGAATTTCATGAATTCATTGTTTCTAATGGCTGAATAGTACTCCATTGTGTAAATATACCCCATTTTTTTTGCATCCATTTTTCTGTTGAGGGATACCTGTGTTCTTTCCAGGTTCTGGCTATTATAAATAGGGCTGCTATGAACATAGTGGAGCACATGTATCCTTATTACCTGCTGGGGAATCCTCTGGGTATATGCCCAGGAGTGGTACAGCAGGATCCTCTGGAAGTGGCATGCCCAGTTTTCTGAGGAACTGCCAGACTGATTTCCAGAGTGGTTGTACCAATTTGCAACCCCACCAGCAGTGGAGGAGTGTTCCTCTTTCTCCACATTCTCGCCAACACCTGCTGTCTCCTGAATTTTTAATTTTAGCCCTTCTGACTGGTGTAAGGTGAAATCTCAGCGTTGTTGTGATTTGCATTCCCTAATGACTAATGAAGTTGAGCATTTTTTAAGATGCTTCTCAGCCATCTGATGTTTTTCAGGTGAAAATTCTTTGTTTATCTCTGTACCCCATTTTTAATAGGGTTATTTGACTTTCTGGGGTCTAACTTCTTGAGTTCTTCATATATATTGGATATTAGCCCTCTATCTGATGTAGGGTTGGTGAAGATCTTTTCCCAATTTGTTGGTTGCTGATTTGTCCTTTTGATGGTGTCCTTTGCCTTACAGAAACTTTGTAATTTTATGAGGTCCCATTTGTCTATTCTTGATCTTAGAGCACATGCTATTGGTGTTCTGTTCAGGAACTTTCCCCCTGTACCGATGTCCTCAAGGGTCTTCCCCATTTTTTTTTTCTATTAGCTTCAGAGTGTCTGGCTTTATGTGGAGGTCCTTGATCCATTTGGAGTTGAGCTTAGTACAAGGAGATAAGGATGGATCAATTCACATTCTTCTGCATGCTGACCTCCAGTTGAACCAGCACCATTTGTTGAAAAGGCTATCTTTTTTTCCACTGGATGTTTTCAGCTCCTTTGTTGAGGATCAAGTGGCCATAGGAGTGTGGGTTCATTTCTGGATCTTCAATCCTATTCCATTGATCCGCCTGCCTGTCACTGTACCAATACCATGCAGTTTTTAACACTATTGCTCTGTAGTATTGCTTGAGATCAGGGATACTGATTCCCCCAGACTTTCTTTTGTTGTTGAGAATAGTTTTAGCTATCCTGGGTTTTTTGTTATTACAAATGAATTTGTGAATTGGTCTTTCTAACTCTATGAAGAACTGA
Source organism: Apodemus sylvaticus (assembly GCF_947179515.1). Lineage (NCBI taxonomy): Eukaryota > Metazoa > Chordata > Mammalia > Rodentia > Muridae > Apodemus > Apodemus sylvaticus. The sequence goes on from NC_067476.1 coordinate 127,782,723, forward strand.
GTTGGGATTTTGATGTGGATTGCTTTTGGCAAAATGGCCATTTTAACTATATTAATCCTGCCAATCCATGAACATGGGAGTTTTTTCCATTTTCTGAGGTCTTCTTCCATTTCCTTCTTCAAGGTCTTGAAGTTCTTGTCATACAGATCTTTCACTTGTTTGGTCAGAGTCACACCAAGGTACTTTATACTGTTTGTGGCTATTGTGAAGGGTGTCATTTCCCTAATTTCTTTCTCAGCCTGCTTATCCTTTGAGTATAGGAAGGCTACTGATTTTCTTGAGTTGATTTTATAACCTACCACTTTGCTGAAGTTGTTTATCAGCTGTAGGAGTTCTCTAGTGGAGTTTTTTTGGGTCACTTAGGTAGACTATCATATTATCTTCAAATAGTGATAGTTTGACTTCTTCCTTTCCAATTTGTATCCCTTTGACCTCCTTATGTTGTTTAATTGCCCGAGCTAGTACCTCAAGTACAATATTGAAAAGATATGGAGAGAGGGGGCAGCCTTGTCTAGTCCCTGATTTTAGTGGGATTGCTTCAAGTTTCTCTCAGTTTAGTTTGATGTTGGCTACCAGTTTGCTGTATATTGCTTTTACTATGTTTAGGTATGGGCCTTGAATTCCTATTCTTTCCAAGACTTTAAGCATGAAAGGATGCTGAATTTTGTCAAATGCTTTTTCACCATCCAATGAAATGACCATGTGGTTTTTTTCTTTGAGTTTGTTTATGTAATGGATTGCATTCATGGATTTCCGTATATTGAACCATTCCTGCATCCCTGTGATAAAGCCTACTTGATCATGGTGGATTATCGTTTTTTTTTTTTTTTTTTTTATGTGTTCTTGGATTCGGTTGGCAAGAATTTTATTGAGTATTTTTGCGTCGATGTTCATAAGGGAAATTGGTCTGAAGTTCTCTTTCTTTGTTGGATCTCTGTGTGGTTTTGGTATCAGCGTAATTGTGGCTTTGTAGAAGGAGTTGGGTAGTGTTCCTTCCATTTCTATTTTGTGGAATAGTTTGAGAGTATTGTTGTTAGGTCTTCTTTGAAGGTCTGATAGAATTCTGCACTGAAACCATCTATCTGGTCCTGTGCTTTTTTTGGTTGGAAGACTTTCTATGACCTCTTCTATTTCTTTAGGGGTTATGGGATTGTTTAGATGATCTATTTGGTCCTGAATTAATTTTCATATTTGGTATCTGTCTAGGAAATTGTCCATTTCCTCCAGATTCTCCAGTTTTGTTGATTATAGGCTTTTGTAGTAGGATCTGATGATTTTTTGGATTTCTTCAGTTTCTGTTGTTATATCCCCCTTTTCACTTCCAATTTTGTTAATTTGGATACTTTGTGCCCTTTGGTCAGTCTGGCTAAGGGTTTATCTATCTTGTTGATTTTCTCAAAGAACCAGCTCCTGGATTCGTTGATTCTTTGTATGGTTCTCTTTGTTTCTACTTGATTGATTTCAGCCCTGAGTTTGATGATTTCCTGCCTTCTACTCCTCCTGGGTGAATTAGCTTCTTTTGGTTCCAGGGCTTTCAGATGTGCCATTAAGCTGCTAGTGTATGCTCTCTCTCATTTCTTTTTGGAGGCACTCAGGGCTATGAGTTTTCCTCTTAGTACTGCTTTCATTGTGTCCCAAAGATTTGGGTATGTTGTGCCTTCATTTTCATTAAATTCTAAAAAGTCTCTGATTTCTTTCTTTATTTCTTCTTTGGCCAAGGTGTCATTGAGTAGAGTATTGTTCAGCCTCCATGTGTATGTGGGATTTCTGTTGTTTTTGTTGCTATTGAAGACCACTCTTACTCCATAGTGATCTGATAGGAGGCATGGGATTAGTTCGATCTTCTTATATTTGTTGACGTCTGTCTTGTGGCCAATTATATGGTCGATTTTGGAGAAGGTACCATGAGGTGCTGAGAAAAAGGTATATTCTTTTGCTTTAGGGTGAAATGTTCTATATATATATATCTGTTAACTCTAATTGGTCTAAAGCTTCAATTAGTTTCATTGTGTCCCTGTTTAGTTTCTGTTTTCCTGATCGGTCCATTGAGGATAGTGGAGTGTTGAAGTCACCCACAATTATTGTGTTAGGTGCATTGTGTGCTTTGAGCTTTAGTAAAGTTTCTTTTACGAATGAGGGCGCCCTTGCATTTGGCGCATAGATGTTCAGAATTGAGAGTTCTTCTTGTTGTATTTTTCCTTTGACCAGCAAGAAGTGCCCTTCCTTGTCTCTTTTGATGACTTTAGGTTGGAAGTCAATTTTATCTGATATTAGAATGGCTACTCTAGCTCATTTCCTGAGACCATTGGCTTGTAAAATTGTCTTCCAGCCTTTTACTTTAAGGTAGTTTTTGTCTTTGACACACTGAGGTGTGTTTCCTGTATGCAGCAAAATGTAGGGTCCTGTTTCCTCATCCAGTCTGTTAGTCTATGTCTTTTTATTGGGGAATTGAGTCCATTGATGTTAAGAGATATTAAGGAATAGTGATTATTATTTCCTGTTTTTGATGTTATTTTTATATTTGAGTGGTTATCTCCTTTTGGGTTCGATGAAAGAAGGTTACTATCTTGTTTTTTCCAGGGTATAGTTTCCCTTGTTGTAATGGTGTTTCCCCCCTATTATCCTTTGTAGGGCTGGGTTTGTGGAAAGATATTGTGTAAATTTGGTTTTGTCATGGAATATCTTGGTTTCTCCATCTATGGTGATTGAGAGTTTTGCTGGGTATAGTAGTCTCGGCTGGCATTTGTGTTCTCTTAGAGTCTGCATGAGATCTTCCCAGGATCTTCTAGCTTTCATGGTCTCTGGTGAGAAGTATGGTGTGATTCTGATAGGTCTTCCTTTATGTTACTTGGCCTTTTTCTCTTACTGCCTTTAATATTCTTTCTTTGTTTAGTGCATTTGGGGTTTTGATTATTATGTGACAGGAGGTATTTCTGCTCAGGTCCAGTATGTTTGGAGTTCTGTAGGCTTCTTGTATATCCATGGGCATCTCTCTCTTTAAGTTGGGAACGTTTTCTTCCATAATTTTATTGAAGATATTTGCTGGCCCTTTCAGTTGTAAATCTTCACTCTCATCTATACCTATAATTCTTAGGTTTGGTCTTCTCATTGTATCTTGGATTTCCTGGATGTTCTGAGATACAAGCTTTTTGCATTTTGCATTTTCTTTGACTGTTGAGTCAATGGTTTCTATGGTATCTTCGGCATCTGAGATTCTTTCTTCTATCTCTTGTTTTCTGTTGTTGATATTTGCATCTATGGCCCCTGATTTCTTCCCAAAGCTTTCTATCTCTAAAGTTGTCTCCCTTTGTGATTTCTTAGTTGTTTCTACTTCTGTTTTTAGATCCAGGATGGTTTCGCTCAGTTCCTTCATTTGTTTGTTTGTGTTTTCCTTTAATTCTTTAAGAGATTTTTGTGTTTCCTCTTTCATGACTTCTGACATTTGACTCACTTTCTCCTGCATTTCTTTAAGTTTTTTTTCTTCTTTATTGGCTTCTATCTCTTGAGCCTTATTCTCCTGAATTTCTTTAAGTGATTTGTTGTTTCCATTATACTGGTTTCTAGCTTATTCATGTTCCCCTGTATTTCTTTAAGAGATTCATTTATGTCCTTTTTGTGTTCCTCTAGCAGCATCATGACCAGTGATTTTAAATCCAAATCTTGTTTTTCTGGTGTGTTGGGGTATCCAGGACTTGCTGCTGTTGGAGAGTTTGGTTCAGACGCTGCCATATTGCCTAGATTTCTGTTGGTAGCGTTCCTACGTTTGCCTTTTGCCATCTTGTTATCTCTGGCGTTAGTTGGTCTTGTCTCTGGCTGGTGTTTGAGCTTTCTGTGAGGCTGTTAGGCTATTTTCGCAGCACTGGATGGCTGGGTTTCCCCTGTCGCAGATTGCTGATGTGCTGCCCTCCTCTTGGGTGCCCTTGGAACCCTAGTGTGCCTTGCCCCAGATTGTCTCTGTGAACCAGGTGATACCCATTTGTTCCTTCAGGGAGTGCTGATGGTATATGCTGCGGGGAACTTTTCCGAGTGCTGATCACTCTGCCTGGCAGCCAATCCCCCAACCAGGTTGGTGCACACAAGGCTAGCCTAGCTGCTCATGCCCTGAATCCAGGCAAAAGCCTGACAGGCTTAGGCCCGAGCAATGTTCGCCTTGGGCTGTGACTGCTAACTGGTTCTGTCAGGTAGCCAAAATGGTGCTGCGCGCCCCCTGCAAGTCCTGGGACAGTCTGCCAGGCTGGCAACCTTCTGGCCAATTGGCACACAGATGGCCCACCGGACAGCCCAGGGCCTGGGTGCAGTCCAACGCCTGCGATGTTGGCCTCAGGCTAAGTCTGCGTACCTCAGGCTGTCGGTTCTCTCTGGCGGCCGAGAGCCAAGATGGTGGAGAGCCTCTCGTAACTGACTGGTGGGAGGCAGAGTTCTGATGTGGCTTCAGTGCGGTGAAAAGCACTGTAACTCCGCTGCTTGCAGCCCGGCTGGCCAGTGATGGTCAGTGGTAGCAGGCGCGGGACCTGCCAGGACCCTGTCGCCTTGGTTCCACTGGTGGTGGCCCTTCCGCTGGATGAGCTGCCACCACCGGCTGACCTCTGGGTCTTCAGTTCTATTCCACTGATCTACCTGCCTGTCACTGTACCAATACCATGCAGTTTTTACCACTATTGCTCTGTAGTATAGCTTGAGGTCAGTGATGGTGATTCCATCAAAAGTTCTTTTATTGTTGAGAATAGTTTTAGCTATCCTGAGTTTTTTGTTATCCAGATGAATTTGAGAATTGCTCTTTCTAACTCTATGAAGAATTGAATTTGAATTTTTTGATGGGGATTGGCATTGAGTCTGTAGATTTCTTTCAGCAAGATGGACATTTTTACTATATTAACCCTGCCAATCCATGAGCATGGGAGATCTTCCCATCTTGTGAAATCTTCCCTGATTTCTTTCTTTAGAGACTTGAAGTTCTTGTCATATAGATCTTTCACTTCCTTAGTTAGAGTCACACCAAGGTATTTTATATCATTTGTGACTATTGTGAAGGGTGTTGTTTCCCTAATTTCTTTCTCAGTCTGTTTATCCTTTGAGTAGAGGAAGGCCACTGATTTGTTTGAGTTAATTTTATATCCAGCCACTTTGCTGAAATTGTTTATCAGATTTAGGAGTTCTCTGGTGGAATTTTGGGGGGTCACTTAACGTATACTATCATATCATCTGCAAATAGTGATATTTTGACTTCTTCCTTTCCAATTTGTATCCCTTTGACCTCCTTTTGTTGTCTAATTGCTTTGGCTAGGATTGAGTACTATATTGAATAGGTAGGGAGATGACATGCCATTTTTATCTCCCATGTTAATGTGCCCCGGAGAGTCTTTCCACACCAGTTTAGCCTGATGTCCTCACATCTCTTAGCCGGCAGCCAGGCAGTGCTTATGGCTGGAATGCACTGTGGCTCCGTGGTGCTTCTGCTGTTGGATTTTTAAAGCTTTGGGTCTTTCCCCCTTTATTTTTTGACAGTGTCACATATGTATACCATATATGTTGATCATGCCCATTCTCACCCTCATAATGACTCCTCCCAAGACCACACCCATCACATCCTCCTCTCAATTTTATGTCCTCATTCTCAAGTTATTTATCTTTATTTATTTATTAACCCATTGAATCTGTAGTGCTACTCATGTGCAGGGGGTCATCCACTGGGGCACAAGCCACATCCAATGGCCACATACCTAAGGAAAAGAGATTGTCCCTTCCCCAGAACCCATCAACTGCCTAAACTTGTCAGCTAGGGCTGGGATCCTCTTGTCATTCCTTGGTGGAACTTTGAACTGGCTTGATTTGTGCAGGTCTTGTGTAGATAGCCACTGCTGCTGTGGGTTTGCGTGTCAGTGGGTACAAGTATTCTCTCTTAGTGACTTGAGCTTGATCCCCAGCACCCAACATGGTGAAAGGAAAGAACTGACTCCTGAAAATTGTCCTCTAACCACCATGCCACATACTCATGTACACACACATACACACACACACAGCGATGCAAAGAATAAATTTGTACATATACCACTCTTTGTGCACGGCATAGACCTGGGACAGGTGCTCAGAGATGGGATTGGCAGATATGCAGGAGTGTGCTGCACCCCCACTCTTGTGACATCCTCCTTCATTGTTTTGTCAACTGAGTATAAGTTAAATTTCTAGAAAATTTTCTGTCTGTGTGATAATCTCATTGTAGTTTTAATGTTCAGTGTGTGGTTGAACATTTTTCAGATTATTTTTAGTATTTCCTTTTCTTTCTTTTTTCTTTTTTCTTTTTTTTTAAAGAAGCTACCTTTTAATTGACCTATTTCATTCTTATTTCATTGTTTGACTTTAATCTTCAGTCTTTTCATTTCTTCTTCACTTTTTGTTGTGTGGTCTATTGTCTATTTTCTTGTTTCCTTACTTCTTTCTTTCTTTTCTTTTCTTTTTTTTAGTTTTCCTAAGTAACAAATTTATGGTCTAAAAATGTCAAAATTTTGCATGGGTCATTTTTTGCCACATCTGATCCCTTAGGAAATTTTCCAAGCCACTCTGTTGACATTTGCATGAAACAGGATGCCACTTCTTGCACCAGCTACTGTGTCCAAGACATCTGAGTCTCCCATCTTAACATGGTAAACATGGCAACGTCTCTCTTGCCTCCAGCTGGGTCTCCTTCAGGCTGTATTCACAACAGTTTTAGCCTTTTCTTGTAGATGTTTAGGTTGGGAAAGCTTTGAAGGATTATGCTTACTTCTCAGCAATAATTACAAGTATGTGTGTGTCTATGTCAGTGTCTCTCTGTGTGTCCGTGTATGTGTGTCTGTGTTCATGTATAGAGGTTAGGGGAGGAGAGAGCATTATGACTTTCTGAGGACTGTTGTTCTCTTCTGGAGGAACAGGAACCGAGGGAAGGTGGTTCTGAACAGAGATGCTCTCTGCCCATGGTGGCTCCCTGTTTGGGAGATGATCATAGCTCAAGTCCTTCTGGTTAACCTTTGAGCCTCTGAGGCTCATCCTGTGACACATTTTTTGTCTCCTAAAGTTCTGACCTGGATGAGAACCTTGCCTTGAAGCCCCTCTGAGACCACCATGTTCCCAAGGGGAAAGATATCGCCGTGTTCTTTCCTATACTGCAGCCAACTGTCTTCACTAGTCCAGCCAAGGTTCTGCTCTGAGGTTAAAGGACTCTCTGAGTAGAGTACACATCTATCATGTATCTGAGGTACAAGAGGAGATCACCTTCACTGTGAGCAATGTGGACATTCACTGAATTTCAATGTAACCCCTACCTCACTCATAGCCAGGAGAGACAAAGATGAATATATCATATTCAACTTCAAAGAAATAGAAGTCTAAGCTTGGAAGACCCTGGCTAGCTTCCTAGCCAGTTGCTCTCAGCAGAGGGTGACCTTGGCCAGTTCACTTAGCAGCCATGTCCAACATATTCGCATACCTGTGTTACAAGGTTGTCCTTGTAGGTCTATCAGGGCCTCAAACACTGCAGCTGTCCCACATAGCCTCTTGTGTGTCTCCTTTAGGAGACAAGGTGGACATCTATTTCTTATGAGGTTATCTAGGCAGAATGTTGTTGGTACTGCATGCAGATCACAAAGATGTCTGAGCAAAGCCCTATGGCCAGAGTCATTGCCTCGAATCTCTGCTAGACAAGATGAGCTTCCTTAATTGCTATGACTCTAGGATCCCAGCACCTAAGCTCAGTTAGAACATCTGCCAGCTGAGGTGACTGTGGTCCTACTTATTCACCAGCCAAATGGTTGTTTACCCTAGAGCCGTATTTTTGGCTCTGTGGTTTGTGTTTGAGGGTAGCCCTTTGGCATAACTAGACAGTTTTGATCTTGGGCCACAGGCATATCCCCTTCTCTAGTAAGCCTTGATGTGAAATCCTGGGCCTGGGCTACTTCAGTGCAGAACATGTTCAGAAGGAGAGCCTGGGCCTGGGAGAATCACCAGCAGTCTAGGACTTGCCTCTCTTGATCCCTTCGTGGCTTCTAGGCTAGAATAGAGTTCTACACTCAGGCCTGACTGTTCATCCTCTGAGAAGCTCAGTTACCCGTACTGTCCCCATGTGCTGACAAGCAGCTGTCTTCCCAGGAAAGTCTGAGGAAGTATCTTTCCTGGAGAGTCTGGTTTCTGCTGCAGGCTCATAGAGCCCTTGCCCCTGGCAGTCAGTTTGCTAGGTATCCATTGCTGTGTTGCAGTCATCGACCCAGTGTGGTGCACTGGTGAGGCCATGTCCTCTGAGGAGGTGAGGATGCCGAGAAACACTGCTATCTCCATGGAAGCAGGCTCTGCACATGAGATTAGAGCTGCTACAGATGCCAGCAGCCTGCCAGTGCCACCCCCACAAGCATCCCACACAGTCCCGGGATTCAGATCAAAGCCCTGCAGCTTAGACAGTGGCCATAGCCTTTCCCTGGCCTGGTGCCTGTGCACCCAGTGTTGGAGTTCCCAGGAGCGACTCCTTCCCTGCTTGGGCTCTGAACAGGTCAAGAGTGGAACAGAAAAGAAGTTGGGGTGGTGAGAACACTTCCTGGGTGGGAGGCAACTGCCTGCCTGTAGGAGATGGGCTTGGCTCAGGCTAGCCCAAGGCTCTTGTCTAATGCCATGTTCCCTAACAGTGCCTAACAGTAGGCCACACCCTAGCGGGTCATGGCCATGCTCTGGATGGTAGAAAAAAGCAGCACATGCCTCTTGGTCACTCCATTTTTCCTTCAGTAACATTTGTTGTTGTGTTTCCCGGTCAGTTGTCCCTGGGCTGTCCCTCAGACTGACCATATACTGTGATGGCCAATGATATGTATGTTAGTAACGGACCAAAGCTTTCATTGCAGTCATGATGACTGGCCTCAGACAGGCAGGATGGGCCTTCTTGGTATGTGGTGAGAGTCAGCTAAGCATTGTCTAGAGAGGCATGGACAGCAGCCTCAGGTCAGTAGTGAATCCTGATGTGTGATTCACCTTCCAGCCTGGTTAGGAGGGGGTCTCGAACAGCTGCTGCCAGAGACCAGTGTGAGTATGCTGGGCCCCAGCCGGGAGTTTTCGTGCCTGAAACATGTGGCACAAACATGTTTGACACGTGCTTGTCCTGCAGCCCTGGGTGGAACCCTGAGACTTATATTTAAGAACAACTCAATTATATCATCACATGAAACCAGATGTAATTTTGTAGATATGTTCTTGTCTTTTATTTTTAAAAGTGTATTTATTTTCCCTGGCTAGTATAATTTTTCTTGGGGACTTCACCCTTTGATCTGGACTGGAAAAAAATGTTACCATTTTAAGACCTCTTAAAACCTGTCATTGGATTTATTGTGTGTACAAATGGAAATTCAGATAATAGTTCTGTTCCCAACTGAAGAAAAACAGGAAAAGAAAAATAATTTCTCACTACTTGGAATGAGAACCACAGTGAAGCCTGTGCCGTATATCCTGCCAACAGAAATTCAAGGTTGAAAATAATTTTCTTCCTCCTGAGTCTGCCTGCAGCTTCCCTGAGGAGCGTAGATGGTGAAATTTGCTACTAATTGTAGCCATAATTTTAGCATGCAATTAAACACATGATTTCCTTCCCAGCTGATGTCTTTTTAGCTAGTGTGACACAGATAAAACAAAGGCTCTGTTGATTTGAATGGCCACTTTAATCATAAGAAGAGGTCACAGAAAACCACCATTATTTGAGCACACTTTGTTCCCCACTGGGAACCAGATTATTTTGCCTATAAAGATGGCGGACAGTTTGGGTGCTTTTAATACCATATCTGGTATTACTGTCTATGCACTGAGGAAAATCAATGCTAGTATGTGTCTGTCTTTTTAAATCCTCATGAGATTAAGGAGGTGGGAAGAATCAGAATGGAAAACTAAGGTGGCGGAAGCCATGGCTCCTGGAGAAAGATTCTGTATTGGAGTCATAAGACTGCCTTAAACCCAGAGGGCAACAAATGGGGACTTATGTGAAGAGCCTTGCTGGACATGGGGCCAAAATGGCGTCCCTCAGTGGCCGTGCTAGTGTGTCTTCCTGCTGCGCGTGCATGGCTTTCTGTGCAGGCTGTGTGCCCTACTTGGTGTTCCCAGGTCTTTCTTGCCAGTTCTCTTGTCAGCCCATAATCCCTGTGCTGTTTAGCTGCCCCCCCTCCTAAATCCTTCATGGGGCTGGCCATTGGTCCCATGTTGGCTGGCAGGCCACGCTGCCCAGGTTTCCTTCAAAACATGTTTTTATTACATTGTTGTCCATGTGGTCTTTGGACAGGTAAACCTGGGGTCTCCAACTCTTGAATTTGTTTGAATTGTTCTTTCAGATGGGAAGTTTGGTGCCTACATGCAGGTGCACATTCAGAACGATGGGCCTGTGACTATAGAACTGGAGTCCCCCGCTCCTGGAGCTGCTAGCTCGGATCCAAAGCAGGTAAGCCTGGAGCCTGGAGCCTGTATCAGTCTTGAGGATGTAAGTCATGCGCCTTGGCCTAATCCTCGTCTCTGGAGTAGTCCTCATCCTGAGGTGGAGGAAACACTTCATGGCTACAGCTCCACTGTTATTTTACTTTACTTTCTCTCTCCTCAAGAATACATGTTTACACTGTCACTCCTGAGCAGGTCTCAGGCTTGACCATGCCAAGTGTTCTTAGAAGGGTTTGTTCTATGGGCTGTTCTTGGGCTAGGTGTCATGGCACCCAATTGCCACTGGGTGGCAGCAGAGCAGCGGCCCTGGCTAGTGTACCCAGTGAGAGTGGTTACCTGGATTGGGTTTTGTCCAAGGTGTGGGTGGTAGATGAGCCACTCAAGCTTCTTTCTAAGTCTTCATTTTTCTAAAGCAACATCTGACCTGGATTTACTGCCAACTCTATAAGCATTCAGGAAGAATGTAATTAAAATAGAGAAAGGAGATGTGTAATAGTCTTGCAAACTTATGCTGTCCCATTGTGTTTAGCATCTATAAAAGCTTTAATTACTCTACTTGAGAGAGACATGAGGCATGGCAGGCGGTGGAACTGGGTCTGTTCCTGCTCTTCCTTCCTAGCATCTTTTCCTTCCTAGGATGCTGCAAAGTGGAAGCTCACGTGGGGGATGCAGGAGAGAAACTTGGCTGAGTGACTGGGTGGAGCCATGGCTTTCTTCTGTCACTGACACTTTGTGTTGGCTGAGACGTGGGACCATGTCTGCCATGGCATTAAAGCTTCACAAGTGGAACTGATGGTGTTGCTATTACCAACACACTCCGTTCATCCGTCCGTCCGTCCATCCGTCCGTCCATCCATCCGTCCATCTATCTGAATACTCAGTCTGCATGTACATACATACACCAGAAGAGGGCTTTGGCTCCTATTATAGATGGCCATCATGTGGTTGCTGGGAATTGAACTTAGGACCTTTGGAAGATCAGCCAGTGCTTCAACCTGCTGCGCCACCACTCTCTAACCCCTACTGATAACATTTTAAAAATCACAAACAAAACAATCTACAGGAAAATGTAAGCTTTGAGATAACCTGAGCTTTACAGGAAAGCCCAACAGAACCCTACTACAGCTTTACCCTGTCTTCCTTAGTTTTGATGTATTACTTGGAGTGATCACATACTGAAGTTAGTTAGCTCTGATACAACACTATTAGCTACATTATAAGCCTTATTTGAACTCACTATCCCTCCCTCCCTTCTTTCTTTCCTCTCTTTCCTCCCATTTTCTTTTCCTTCTTTTTTCTGACACAAGGTATCACTTTGTAGTCCAGGCTGGTCTTAAACTCAGTGAGTCTCTTTCCCCAGTTCTCTAAATGCCAGGATTATAGGCACGAGCCGCCAGGGCCCAGTTGCTGAGGCTGCCACCTCTGCTGCTTGGCTAGCTCTTACAGGAAGGCACCACGTCATGCAGTTTCATTAGTTTTTGTTTCAGCTATGCATGCAACATTCCAAGTTGCATCTAATTACAATTATCATTTCTCTTTTGTCCGACCTGAGTCAGTTCCTTACTCTTTCCTGTGTCTCACTACCTTGACCCTTTCCTTGTGTTCTGGAATGCTGTTCTGTAGACCTTTTCTCAGTTCCATTTCTGTGACTAGAGCAAGTTACTGTGGTACGTGGGGACAGCAGCTTGTTCAAAAGCAGTCTTGTTCTCAGGCAATATGTGACAGACACCAATTTGTCTCGCCATGGTCATGCTAACCTTGCCGCCTGCTTAAGGTGGAGTCTGCCAGATTTCTCCATCCTTTGCAAGATCCTTACCCCTCACCCCGTCTTTCTTCTGGTCAGGGCAGACAGTTCTCTTTGCAGAGACAGAGGTCAGCAGAGGGCATCGACCTGCTGCTCCCCCTCCCCGCTTCCAGTGTAACATTGACGCTTCCCTTCCTGGACTGAGGCCAGCTCTCCTTTTGGACCAGAGCCAAAGTGAAATGAAAGTAAAGACCCCTGTTCAAATGCCTCAGGAGGTTCCCCTCCTACCATGGGGCTCCTTAAGGAGAAACCGGTTTCTTCTTCATGGGTAGTTGTTCTTTTCGAAATCAGGGATTACTTAATTAGGGATTCCAAACTTTCTGATGTCTCTGAGAAATAAGATGATATGTCTGAAAAAGAAAACAAATTTCAAGGTGGTGATAAAGTAGAGGCTCCTTGACTACAGACCCTTGATGGTGGGAGAGGTCACATCCTGTGCAGCCAGTCCGGCCTGGCCTTGACTCCTCCCTTTGCAGGCCCTTAGCAGCCTCGCAGCGCTCCCCGGTGACACTTACTCATCGTCTTATTCTTCCTGGCCTCCCCTCCTCGGGTGCTAGGAGCTGCCCTGTTCATGCAGGCTAGGCAGTGTGTGCACTGAGCCATTCTTGGCCTCTGTGGGCTTTCATCGCCAGTGAGGTCGACAGTGAGTGAGTGCCCGGCATCTTCCTTCTGCTCTGCCCTTGGGGGCTCGAGGCCCCCACTGACCTCTTGGTTGCCCCGCTGCATGACCTCTTTGATGTCCCCTTCCCTTGTCCTCCCGGCCACTGCTGCCACTGTGGTCTCCTTGGTCCCGGAAGCTGTCCGAGCCACAGCTTGCAGGGCGGCAGTCTCTCTGGCTTCTCTTTCTGCTCCTGCTGTTCCCTTTGGTTTTATGTGATTGCTCTCTCGTAGTTTTGAGGAATTATTCTGCTTTAACTGTATTTTGGGACAATCTTAGGTTGGCTTTTTTGTTCCGTCTAAACTATTTTAAAATGGCATGTTGTACACCTGTAATATTTCCCATAAAACCACAGAACCCTGTTGAGCCTCAACCAGTGTTCTTTTAAACATCGGGGGAAGTTATAGTAATTTATTAGGTTAAAGAAGACTTTATGGAATCCTAAAGGTCCTTGCTGTTTAAATTCATGCGAGGTCCATTTTCACATCTGTAGCTTTTCCTGACCCTAGACATGCATGCAGGGTTCCATCCGCTGGCTCTCCAGCACGTGGCAGCCAGTGGGCACAGGAGGGCCAAGGAGACCATGGCGCCTTTCTCTGCTCTGGCCTCTCGCTGCCTTTCCCTGTCAGCGGGAGGGGCTTCTCTTGCAGCAGACAGTGTCTTGGCTTGCTTTCCTGTGGATAGGAAGAGCGCAGCCAGATTTGCTTTGCTGATAGAAAACCACGTGTTTCTGTCAAGTAAGCTTTGAATTCTAAGTGTTTTATTTCCTTACTGTATTCCAATTCTACAGTTGCATTATGGAAAAACCATTCATTTGACAAGTTTCTGTGCTACAGGAAAAATGGTTCTTTTGGCCAGTGTCTAAGAAACATCAACTCTGTAAGCCATCTGTGCAGATGAACAAGGTATGTTTGTATGCAAATCTGTGAGCGCCTGTGTGTGGATGAGGGTGTGAGGAAGAGACACATGTACTGCCTGCCACCCAATCCTTGCTCTCAGACGTGGACCTAAAGCAACAGAAACCAGGAAGGCCAGAGACCATGAGAGAGGTCCAGTCAGCATAGAACACAGGGAACGTGACAGCCACACGGCTCAGACCCTTTGGGGCCTTCCCAAAGCAGGTAGCAGACAGTGCTGGTATCTTCTGTCACCAAGGCTGGAGGGTTGTAGGTACCTCTATGGCCATCCTGTCCATTCTGCATGCCAGCCGGCCAGACCTTCCTGGGTCCAGTGAGAAGAGGGGCTTCTCTCTATTCTTCAGCGCAGTGGTGCCCCAGCCACTGCCACATTGTGCCATCTGTCACTGTCTTCTTGCTTTTCTGCTTCGCCCCCTTCTTCCTCACGCCTAAGATGTACACCCTGTGTCTTGTTCACTGCTGTGCTGCAGAAGTGTGCCAGAGATGTCTCATTTGAGTAGGAACAGCACCTTGTAGGCTTAGACTGTGCTGTCTGTGAGGATCATGAAGACTTTATTTATTTTTTTAAATTAATAGAAATATTGCATTGAATATTTAGCTCAAATATAAAGGTTTCTTTAAAAATTCTTGGACAATTTTATATGCTCATATATTGAATTTTGGTTATTTTTCTTATTCCATTATCTTCTCTTATCCATTTTCTTCTCCCAGTGAAACCATTTCTTTTTCCAACAAGCTTCTTGCCTAGTTTGATTATCATTGTTTGTATGTGCACGTATGTATGTGTGCATGAGCTTGTGGTGAGATGTACGAATTTCCTTATGGCTGCTTGCACAGGCATGAGTGAGGCATTATTTACTGGAGCATGGGCAACTTATTCTGACTGAAAATGACACATATTCCTTTCTCAGCAATCGTCCACCTGCCCATTTTCCCTTAGTGGGGGATGGGGCCTCATGAGCTCCTCCCCCGGTTATCCTGGTTCTAAGAAGGCTACTGTCATTATTGAGCTGGTCCAGTCTCTCGGGGAACAGGAGGTCTCATCTGACCTCCCTGATGGAGAGAGAAGGGATTCTAGGTTGTTTACAAACTTGCACTTCAAGTGCAGGGAGAGTCTTGTCTTCAGAGGGTCTAGTGCTTTATTAATAGGCATTCAGTGGATGGAGACTGAGCTGGTAAAGGTAGCTAGTGGTTGGCTTGCCTTAGCCAGAACTCTGCCTACTTCTCGGACTAGGCACCACAGCGACGGAGTCTTTCCTACAGTCACATCAGCAGCTTGCCTGGCTATTGTGTAGGCTGCAGTTGGGTGGATGATGTACTGTGATGTAAGAAGAGGCTGAAAGAAGAGCATCAATCCATCCTTCCTTTGTAGGGCATTTGCCAAGGTCTCAGGCTATGCAAGCTGACCTCCTGTGGGAACATGTGTTCCTGTGTGTCATGAGAGGACAGGGTTCTGGGGCATCCTGATATTTACCTGTGCATGGATGTAGGTGCGTGATGTCTGCAGATGCCTAGATGGTGGGAGATCAGCACCCTAGCCCAGCATCCCTGGGGTAGAAACTTGTTTTGATCTTAAGCGACCTTTCCTGAGTGGGGGCTACTTGCCTGACACTCACCTGGATGAAGTGACATTGAGAGCAGACAGGCATTTCTCCTAGTGGGCAGGGCATTGGGTAATTGAAGGATTCTTTTCTGGGGTTCAGAGCCCTCCTATTTAAGAATATGGCTATGAATTACTTATGTTCTCATTTGTTTACTGTGATTGAAGGCCTGACCCAGTAGAAATACTGGAAGAAGCTAGAAAACTGACCCTGTAACACACATCTTCACACTAATGCATGTGTTTATTGGCAGATCATTGGAAGGAGTTGACTGGTGCAGAATGGCACCTTTAACTTTGTGAAGCTTGTAATTGGGTGCTTCTTTGAGTACTGCTGTTGCTTTAGCTCTAATGTCCTCTCTGTGCTTCTCAGCCAGTGTCCATCACTGTGCCTGGACCCTGGAGTGTGGAAACAGACACACTTGTATCAGGAGGATCATGAGGGAATTTATAGGGTGCAGCAAGGAATGGAAAAGAAGTCCATTTAGTGTGTTTGCAGCCTTTGATTAGTGCTATGCAATTCAGGTGATACAGAGGACAGACAGATATACACATATGGCTTCTGCCAGACAGCCTGATGCAGGTGTCCAGACAGCCTGATACATGTGACCAGACAGCCTGATGCATGTGACCAGACAGCCTGATGCAGGTGTCCAGACAGCCTGATGCAGGTGACCAGACAGCCTGATACATGTGACCAGACAGCCTGATGCAGGTGTCCAGACAGCCTGATGCAGGTGACCAGACAGCCTGATGCAGGTGACCAGACAGCCTGATGCAGGTGTCCAGACAGCCTGATGCAGGTATCCAGACAGCCTGATGCAGGTGACCAGACAGCCTGATGCAGGTGACCAGACAGCCTGATGCAGGTGTCCAGACAGCCTGATGCAGGTGTCCAGACAGCCTGATGCAGGTGTCCAGACAGCCTGATGCAGGTGTCCAGACAGCCTGATGCAGGTATCCAGACAGCCTGATGCAGGTGACCAGACAGCCTGCCATTTGTGGAGCTGCAGATGAGGGAGGTGCTCTATGAGGAGGAAGAGTCACGTGATGCTGGCCTTTTCATGGAAGACATGCAGATGCTCCACTTTCCACTGGTTTTATTCTTCGCCTCTAGATTATCTCCGGACACTGGCCGGTTCCAACAGGCTCTGGCACTTGCCTTGCCTCAGGAGCAAGTTTGCAGGTCTGGTTGCTGACATGGAACTCGGGTCTTAGTCTGTTCTGTTCCATTAGTTTGCTGAAGAAATACTGGCTGAGTTTGTTTTATTTCTGCTTCAGTTGCTCCTCCATTATCCAGTTTGTGTTGTCGTTTTGGTCATTGTTCTGGTGACACTGGTTTCTGGGTTCCAGTCTGTGTCGAAGGCCTCCCACCAGGGTGAGACAAGGATTTGGCCAGCCCTCTCGCCACATGTGGAATGCTGCCTGGTTTCTGGTTCTTTTGGTCTGAACATCTGATTTTTTGTGAGTTATGAAATAATAACAGCCCTGTGGGGAATGTGTGTGAGTGGGTGGGGCTCCTGACCTTCCTCATCTCTGCCCACTACTAGCAGCAGTCAGGAGTCCCAGGCCTTGTCTGCGCCGGCCAGAATGCCTGGCCCATGAATGGAAAGGCAGAAGCCCACTACTTGTCTGCAGGCAGGCTCTCCCTTCTAGTGGGAACTGGCCAGGGGCCCCTTTTCTTCCAGTTCTTTAGCATTTCCATGTGGACAATCGTCCTGAGTCAGTACACTGTAGTCTTAAGTCTTCCCAAGACACATGTGACTGTGCCCTCTGCTTGGGAGCCCATTGATTAATGACTGACTTTCCCATCTCATGAATCTATAGCCTGTTCTATCAGAATTGTAGAAATGGGAAAGTTGTTCCTTGTGGTCGGAATTGGGATGGCAGTTTGAAACTATGATTTTCAGCCTTCTGTCTCTGACATATGCACCGTTTCTAATTGCACCAAGGCAAAGCATCTATTTTGCTCTAAACCAATATATCCGAGCACAAACGCATTAGTGACTTAAACTTTAAGCACTTCATTCGTTCCTGACACGTTTGTGGTATTAGGAAGATCTGGGGGGAATTTTCACTTTGTACTTGGGCAGGATTTTCATTATTTTAGCTGGTTTCATTTGTGGTAGATGAACAATGACCTTTCTCTCACCTTGCTTACCTGACCTGCCAAAGATTACATCATCCTTTTTGTTTCTAAGGATTGGTTAATTCTGTTTCCCCCCGAACTTATGTTTTAAACATAGCAATAATTTTATCACAGAGGCTCAAGATTTTAGTTGTGAATCCTTAACTTTTTAAGTCATTTATCAGGAATCCTAAGTAATTGTAAAAAATGTTGTGCCATCCAGTTGTGTTTTGTGGGAATGGCATTTAGTATCTCAGCATGGGAACATGAAGAATGCTCTGGAAGTGCTAGAAATGCAGTGTTTGCTATGATTGCTTCAGGGATGTGCTTAATATGCAAAACACCTAACTACATAAAGGCTTTGCCAGGATGATACATGTTGGGGTCAGTGTAATGATTGGAAAGACATTTGCTATTTTACATTTGCTATTATCTAGCTAGTCTCTAAGAGAAGGTTAAATTGGGCAAGTGGGGTCTTAATTAGCTCAAGTGGGCTTTTGGGGGTACACAAACTATTTTGAGCTCAGCCTCATGGTTGTGTGTATGTAGCTTCTGGAAAATGCTGTGGACTGGGGACTGCTGTGTGTCTCTCCTTCAAAGTCATTGTGAGCTGGTGATAGCATTCATCCAGGGGTGGCCTTAGGACTCATGCCATACAGGTACCCAGGGTACTTGCTAAAATGCAGAGCTCTGGCTCTACCCACATTTTCTGAACCAGAGCTCTGGGCATGTCTGGGTGTGGGGTGCAGAAGACGAGTAGCTTTCTGTTTCTGGTCATGTTCTCCACGTGCACATGGACACTTTTGAGCAGCTGGGTCACAGGAAACCTGATGGACCTTGCCATTCCATCCAGTTCAGGTGTGGGTTCCTCCGGGCCAGTGCCTCCTCCCTCCCAGCTGCCTCGCATCTAAAAATACTCTGCAACCTCTGTTGGTGCAGCTGCGGGCAGCGTTGGCCGGCCTGGATTATTGAGGTCCCACGTGAAGCTGGCGTCATTTGTCAGTGCTCCCTCAGTCTCCTAACCCCATTCCTATACATGTAGTGACACAAATACCCCCAAGTATGGTGCCTACTTGACCCCACTACAGATGTCAAGGGAAAGGCCAGTAGAGTGTAGCCGCCTAATACCGTAGTGACTGATGACTGCCACTCTGCTGAGTGACACTAAGGCGTGTTCTGGTGGCATCACTTGTTCCTTGAAAGCGATGAGCTCAACATGGGTATTGTTCAATGGCCACACACTTTGTTTCTCAAAAAGTGATTTATAGTTCTCTCTCTCTCTCTCTCATTCATGGGACTCAAATAAAACCTCAGGATCACCCACATCTTAGTCTTTGCGTGGAAATTGCAGTTTCTTGAACTCATGCATGCTGATGTGCCCCTGGCGATCCTTTACATTTAAATCACACTAGGCGTTGTTAAATGTCCCTGTCTCATAGTGTATTATTACCTATGAAACTCATGATAAAAGCTCCCTCTAGCCAATTGTAAACCAGGTTCCTGCTGTTATTTGCTGGTTGTCAATGAGCATTGATTTTTTTTTCTCCTGTGTATTTCTATTTATCTATCTGAAATGAATTCCTTTTCTATATGCCTGTTGACATATTCCTTTTTCTGTTATCAGTATGTATGTGTGAGTGTGCATGTGTGTGAGTGTGAATGTGAGTGTAAGTGTGCATATTTGTATGAGTGTATGTGTATGTGTATATGTGCATGTGTGTGAATCTGCATGTGTAAGCGTGCATATATGTGTGAACATGCATGTGTGAGTGTGCATGTGTATATGTGCATATGTGTGTGAGTATACATATGTATGTGAGTGTGCATGTGTGTGTAAGTTGTATATATGTGTGTGTGAAAGAGTGGAGCGTACCACAGTGCATGTGTGAGTCAGAGGACAACCTCTGTGAGTTCTCTCTTCCCATTGTGTGGTGAGATAGCGTCAGTTGCCTCGTTGTGCTTGTGCCTTGTACTCTAGGCAAGTTAACCCCTGAGCTTTGGAGCATTCCCCTCTGCTTCCCATCTTACTGTTGAAGTACTTGGCTTATAGATACCTCAAGTAGCTACATTTGGCTTTTTACATAGGTTTTGGGATCCAAATCAGCTTATCCATCTTGCAGGTCGCAGTATGCCCCACCTTTTTAAATATGTTTCAGAGAGTGTTTCATTCATGGTGCTTACCTCAGTTTCTCCAGATGCACCCTCCTTGCTGTGACTCTCCTGTATGTGGTGTAGACTGTATTCCCTAGTGGAACTGCACTTGGATAAAAGCCTACTTGCATTCAGTTTTAGTTTACTTGTTGATGTATCTACTTACCTGTCTGCCCATGTGTCCAACAAGCTGTCTGCTCATGTGTCAGACATTCCATTCTCTTATTTATCCCCCTACTTATACAGCCCACCAACAGCTAGCTGCTTAGGAGGTGTGTGCGGAGTGCTCGTCCCACATGTAGGTTCAGCCCTGAACCTCAAGCACATTCTCATGGGACTCAGGCACTAGCAGAGAAACATACAAAGTAAGTAGAACTTGAAATTGTAGCAATGGCAAGGAAAAAAAGGTGATAAGATATAGAAAATGTTGTCATCTCCAGTGCAGGTGCAGAGGAGGGACACTGAGCTGGGGGAGGGGGCGCGGGGGAGGAGCTCCACGAAAGCTGGAGGAAGGATGTGGGTAAGCAGACTGGGTAAGCAGACTTGGATGCAGACTCCGGGCCAGTGTAGCCGGAGCTCGGTGTTGCCATGGGGGCGGTAGGAAGGGAGGCAGTGTGAGCAGTTTAATCGTGGTATGAGTGGGCTGGAGAGTCATTTGTACTTGTCCATGGATGGTGGTCTGTGGATTTAGGAAGGATGAGCTCTATAGACAGGGTGAGGGGAGAACATGGAAAGGTGGCAGTAGCGGGCGGGTGGGTGGGTGGGTGAGAGTCAGATTCCGGGTGTGACATGGAGGCGTATAATTGCTCTGACCTCTACCTCCCACAGTAGAGGTTTGTTTTGTTTGTTTGTTTGTTTTCCTCCAATGTTTCATGTTAGCCTTCTTTCATACTGTGGTCTGAACATCAGGACAGACTGTGAAGTCTAACCTTCCATGGCTTATAAAAGAAAGACCTTATTTTTCATGGCCAGGTTGGTGGAGGGAGTCCATTGTGTATCTCTGACAAGCTCATGCCTTTGGAATCAAGGGTGTAATGTTTACCCTTGGGCCTGGGCTGGGTACAGAGTCAGAACGCCATTTGGTGCATTTTTTTCTGAAAAAAGAGCAGCAAGCAGTTCCTGGGAAGCTCTCCTCCCTTACGTTCAGCAGGAAGCCAGATGTTCCGCTGGTGCCCAGCTTCCGCTAACATGCAAACCAACCCGCCCAAGAAACAACATTTATATTGAATTCGATTTATGTACACCATTTTAGCTGATATTGTCAGAATCTATTTTTTTCTTTCAGAATCTAAGTTTTTAGAGCTTGTCAGAGAGGGGGAAAAAGATGTATTTTTGGAAAACTATGTTCCCTGGTGTTCATTGATCTTGGAAATTGCAAGAAATAATTGTCAGAGGGAGGTGACAGTTAGAGCCGTGGTGTGGACGCCCAGGATGAAGGCGCCTGCTCCTGCCGTGCTCTGAGGCTTCCTGCAGGTGGCAGGCCCAGCGTCTCAGCCCCATGCCTCTTCACGCCCCACCGCCTTCGAGTCACAGGGATTTCTTTTTTTCAGTGTGGAACACAAAAGCATCGCACTTCTATGAAGATTTTTCACATGAAATTTATTCCTTTGACTATTTTCCATAAAATGTGAAGTCAATTTCTTTTTCTATTTTTAATCATGAAAGTGAAGCCCGGAAGCCTCAATTTCTGTGTAATGGAAAGATCTAAGTTTGTGGCCTTGCTTCCATTTTCCAGCCCTCCTCCTCTGTGAGGAACACGATATCCACATCATATCCCCCGGGCAGCCGCTCCGTTCAGAAATGGCATTGCTGTTAGACTGCGGAGGGAAGGCAAAGGCTTTTATTAACTGTTGGTGTCATTGTTGGGTCACGAAACCTTCAGGGGATAAATACAATTCCTATAGAATTTCATTCAAATTCCAGACTGGGTCTCTGTGCGAGTTTTCTGCCCCTCTCCCCCAGTTTCATGTTATCCCTTTGCCCCATTCATTTCTCCTTGGATGAGTCCCTTATTATTGTAATTATTATTATTTTTAAATTTGAAATAAGCATGTAATGAATGGAAAGTACCAATTTGGAAAAAGTTATTTTTAACAGTGAGCTTTTAATAGTTTTCCTGGGTAGAAAGGTATTTTTATAGAAACAGTTCTTTCCCTGTCATTTATTTTTCTTATGAGGCCAGAAGACAGCATTCTATATCAGGTTTTTGTTATACATAATACATGAAATCAATATTCTTTGAAAAATTAAGGAGTTTAAGATATACCAGAACCACTTGATTCTACTCTTTTATTCTCTGAGGCAGCGCTATCGATGAGTGAGTGCCATTGATTTCTTTCCAGTCTTAAGAAAATAGGTATTTTCTCTGTTCATGGAGAATAGGCAGCAGTTTTCTGTGCTGTGGTAGCATGCTCAGGACACAGAACTTACCGTTTACCCATTGTGAGCACACAGTTCAGCATGCATACCCATGTTGTCTGCGGCTGTCATTACTCTGTCCGCCACAGAGTGCTGGTATCTCAGAACTGACGCTAGACTCATTTCATAATGATTTCATCTCTGCCCTCTGGCCTGGACAGGGACGACTTCTCTTTGAATTTGGCTGCTGTGTATGTCATCTAGGTGACAAAGAGTGAACACTGTTTTGTATCAGGCTTGCTTTATCATGCTGTCTTCAGGGTTCATCCATGTCAAACCTTGCTGTGGCTCAAAATTGAATGGCATCACGGCCGTCCACTGCGCATGTATTTTGTATTTTGTTTAGCCTTTGTAGCCATCTGAGTTAATGTTCATATGTATGGTAAGCTATTCATACTTTTCTACTTATAGAGAAGTTGGCAGAACATTGCTGAGAGCTTTTTTTCCCCCATGAGACAATTTAAGAGTAAATTTTTAGGGGGCTGGAGAGTTGGCTCAGCAGTTAAGAATATTGGCTACTCTTCCAGAGGACCCAGGTTCAATTCCCAACACCCACATGGCAGCTTACAAGTGTCTGTAACTCCAATCCCAGGGGACCTGATACCCTCACACAGTCATACATGCAGGCAAAGTACCAACAAATATTCATAAAATAAAAATAAACTATACAAAAATGAATAAGTTGTTGATCTGATGCCCCCTACACTCACTAATACATTTCTTGAAAATAAAGACATTCTCACATAGAAATTCTGAACTCCCATAGAAATCAGAAATTTTCCATTATTTTACCAGCATCTAACCCTCAGGTGCCATTCATATCCCACTGCCATTACCAGTCAAGTCCTTTATAGTGATGGGTCCAGGTCAGAGCCATGCTTTGTACTGGACAGTCAGGCATCTTAGTGGCCTTCATTCTCAGGGAAGTCTTCAGTCATGACCCTGATGTGGAATAGCACTGGCATTGGTCTGAAGCTTGTCTTTCAGTTTGCTTTGCGCGATGTCCTTCTAGGGTTGGAGGCAGTGTGCATCGTGTGTACAGAGGCCCTTGGCCTAAGTGGCACAGTACCATAAACAACATTGTTCTGAAGCCTGCTCTCGCCCACCCTGCGGGATCACGTGTTGCTGTACACACGGCTGGTTCATTCATCTTAACTGCCACACAGGGTTCTGCTTTATGAATAGACGCTGCTTTGTTTAGCTATTCTCATTTTGATGGATTTATGGAGTCATTGGAGAGTTTCTGCTTTTATTAAAGTGATGCAGAAGTTATTATGGATGTTTCCTTTTGTAGATCTGAATTTTCAAGGTAATAAGAAGTTGTTGTTCTGTAATAATTGTTACTTAAAAAACCAAGATATTTAAAACTTTCTAAAAGCACCAAGAATAATGTAACAACACCTAGCTGTACAAAATGTTAGTATTGGTTCTGAATTCTTTAAGTTCTTAAATTATTATCCGTCAATAAAGGATGAACCAAGAAACTTTTCTGAGGCTTATTCTAAGTATCTTACTGAGTGAGAATTATTATTAGTGAAAAACTGCCTCAAAAGTATATGGCCTTTTCAAAAGAAAGATATTTTGGGGAAGTAAAGAAAAAGTCAGAAAATGTGGGCTTACCTCCCAGATATGACCTGTGAATACAATACCAGGTAGACTCAGCCAACTTTTCTTTTAGATTTTTTTCATATCTTTCTTAATAGGATTTAATAAAAAGAAACGGGAGGAGGGATCATCAAAGGTTAAGAATAATAGGCCTGGAAGAACTGCTTGGGGCCTGCCCGGAGTCATTCCTCGTGGTGGACCCTTGCTTGGCGTAGGTGTGGGTGGGAGTGAGGGGCAGCAGCGAGCTGGGGGAGGGGCCAGCGGCCAGACTGCCTTTCAGCTTTCTTTGCCAAGCCATGGGAGATGGAATTCTCTGGAGAAAAGCAAACTAATGAATTGATGTGGGGTTTAGAGAAATAGCAGTAATAGTGTAAGTTTCCCTAAGCTGAAGGGAACCTTCACACACCTATTGGAAGAAGGGACTGTGGGCCGCAGTCCCTGGACTACCTGTAGCAAACATGGCTCCAAGGGCATCATGCTCCTACAAGTTCTGGAAAAAGGTCATGACTACTAAGAGACCAGCTCTAACCAGCTTTGGAGATCTCAATATCTAGAACAAAATCTCCATACCTGCCTTAGTAGAGGTTTTGTGGGTTTTGAAATTGCTATTTTTGAGATATGGTGATCATACATATTTATAAAGTACAATGTGGCAGACAGACACACAGACACACAGACACACACACAGGAATATGAAAGGACAGAGAATGTGAGTGAATCCCAGGTTTGCCTTGAACTTGCAAACCCACTGCTTTAACCTCATGAATGCCACACACCACTCTAGCCCATACACTGGGGCATTTAAATGTATGCAGTATGTAATGATCAGACCAAGGTAACTGGTACCGCTATCTATCACCTTCAACATTTGCCATTTCTTTGTGTTGGGAGCGTTTATAACCCTTCCCACTGGCTGATTTGAACTCCAGAGTTTGCCATTACCAGTTATAGCTGCCGGACTGTGCTGTAGAACGTTGAGGTTCTATTGACACCTAGCACCTGCTGACCTCGCCCCAGGACATCTCTGAGACACTCTGAGGTAACCACGGTTCTCTCTTCCTCTTACTGTCTTCTGCATGGAGGTAAGAACATGAAGTGTTTGCCTTCCTGTGCCTGACCCGTTTCACTTGACAGAATGTCCTTCAGTTCCATCCATGTTGACACAAACTACAGTTCCTTCATTAATGGCTGAACGATATTCTATTGTGTATGTGTATCATACAACATTTTGTTTATCTGTTTTCTGTTGGAGGACTGTGATGATGATTATTATTGTTATATAAATAAATACAGGGCTATACTTGCCTTTTCAATGTGCTGATTTCTTTTATAAGTGGTTAAAGTATACTGTAAAAAATAAAGTCATTTTGGACTTGAAACAAAGCGCCTTTTCCATGCTGTAACCCCCTAGGGCGCCCAGACTAACTTGTGGTCAGCATGCTGGTCTTTTCTTGTGGCCTGAGTACACCATTCATCCCATTTCCCTCTTTTCTTAAAGGCTGGGAGTGCACACAGTGCCCAGCGTTTTTTCTTCCTTTATCTGCTCTCACGAAGGGCACCGGGAGCTGCGAGTAGACTGAAGAAGGCTGGTGGCTGGGCTCCTGAGAATTTCAGGCCACATGGCCCTGTTATGGACCTGCAGGGTTCCTTGTCCTGGCATCAGGAGTTTGGGCCTGTCTTGTTTAGAGACCTGCCTGTCTGTGGTGTTGATCCTTCGCCTTGATAGAGGACTTGGCAGTCATTTAGCTGCCCTCTTTGGCTTTCTGCTGAGACTCTCCTTGGGTTTTTGTTTTCAAGAAGAAACAGACAACCCAGGATGGCTTGGAAACTTCTACTGGGGACTCTTGAGGCTTTGCAAGCTGTAGTCTCTCTATACCTTGATGGAAATCAGACATCAGAAATGAGGAGCATGCATGTCAGTGAGCCACAGGAGCCTGACTGCATTTCAGGCCCATCAGCCCTGACCTTCTGATATGAACCGCTTACATTTGGTGTTACCTTGAGCTCAACAGATCAAAATGAAGCTCTGACAGTGGTTGGTGTGTGTGTGTAAAGGGATTCCCACTTTCTCTGCCCTTCTAACCAATCAACACAAAACTCTCAAAGGCCAAGTATTTCAAAAATAACAAATGCAAATAACTTCATGTTTATATGCTGAATACATGTTTTCCAGAACAGATCAGTGTTTTCATTGGCTTTGAGTGGGAGTCTGACCTCTATACTTGACCCACAACCATATATATAAAAATTGGCACAGTTGACTGCATTTGGTTCCTTTTCATAAATACTTGTTGACGGCTTTTTTTTTTTTAAATATCAAATTCTTTATCATGGAAAGAGAAGTAAGGCAAAGCTTCTTTTCTTCAGAGACTCCTACTTCAGAGGGATGGAAGTTATATTGAGGTGCTTCTTAGAGGACACTCTTTGGGCTTAGGGAGCACGTGGTGTACACAGAGCCTGCAGTGAGGCATGGTTGTAGACATCTGGTTGAGAAATAGCCAGGTGTGCTTGGTTAGTGTTATGTCAATTGACACACATTCTAGAGTTATTTGAAAGGAATGCTAATTGACAAGATGCCGCTATAAGATACAGCTGTAAGGCATTTTCTTAATTAGTGATTGATGTGGGAGGGCTCAGACCATTGTAGGTGGTTCCATCTCTGGCTGGTGATCCTGGGTTCTATAAGAAAACAAGCTGAGTAAGCCAGGGGAAGCAAGCTAGTAAGTAGCACCCCCTCCAAGGTTTCTGCATCAGCTCCTGTCTCCGAGTTCCTAACCTGCTTTGAGTTCCTTTCTTGACTAAATGGTTAGCACGTCGCCTGGGATGAGATAGGAAATGCTCACCTCTAGGATCTCTGTGTGGAAGAAGAACATTAAAGGAGACATGGAGAGTGCAGACTCATCTGTGGGCCGCTGCTGGCTACTCATGCTACCTCAGAATTCATGTTCACTGAGCATGGCGTGCCATGCTTCTTACTTGGAAGCAGTGTGCCAAGTAGGTTGGCCACTAGGTCATGCTGTATTTCTCCTACACCCTTTCTGTTTGAATTAATAATTCTCCCCCCCCCCAAGGTTTGCTGGATACAAAATTCTACCCTTCCATATGTTCAAGATTTGCTCCCTAGCCGCCTGTGGTGTAAGTGTTGGGATGAGACCTTTAAGAGATGATGCTCGGGGGAAGGAAGTTGGTGGTATCCTGTTGGTGAGTTATTGGGAGTCCAGCCCTTTCCCACCTCTAGCTGCTTTCTGGCCACCAGAAGGTGACAAGCCGCATGCTCCTTGCCATGCTTTGCTTTGTTACACACCCAGCTCGAAGCAGCGGAGCCTGTGAGTCAGAGGGATCCTTTCTTCCCTGTTAGCTGCCCATCTAGGCTTTGCCTCAGAGAGAGAAGGCTGACTCACTGAGTCAGTGCCCACTGGCCCTGGTTCCTTAGCGTTGTTCTGTTTTCCATGGTTATGATAAATGCCATGACCAGAAACAACTTTGGGAGGCAAGCATTTGTTTGGTTTACAGCTTAGAGTTGCATATAGTCCATCATGGTGGGCATGCAGGGCAGGAACTGGGGGTAGAAACTGAAGCATGGAGCATGGAGGAATGCTGCTCATTGGCTGGCTGGCTTGCTAGGTCACATCCAGCTACCTTATACAGTCAGGCCACCTGCCCGGGGTGGCCATATCACAGGGGGGCTGCTCCCTCCCGCAGCAATCACTACTGCTACTACTACCACCCACAACAATAAAAACGCACCATAGGGTTACCTACAGTCTAATCTGATGGAGACATTTTTTCTCAATTGAGGTTTCCTCTTCCTAGATGACTTCAGTTTGTGTCAAGTTGACAAAAACTAACCACCACACCGTTGGTGTGGATAAAGGACTCGATTGTGGTTGTAGGACGCTGTTACATTTTCTTCTCTGATTTCTAGAAGGGCCACCTGCAAGGTCCATATGCTTGGTACTTGGTGCTTCTGTTTAAGCTGCACATGTCAAAACTGGGTGTATAGTCACCCACTGCCTGGACTGTACGCTAGACCAGCGTCAGCAGATCCTCTGTAAGGAAGGGGCCACAGGTGGTTCCAGCCAGAAGTGAAGCTGGAGATCACAGGGCTGGGCTGGACAAGGAGGGGCCGTGAGGACAGGTTGATGTTCTAACTCAGTGCCTTGACAGGGTTGGATGGGTGGGTCGTTTTTGGGGATTCAATGAAGAATAAAGAAAAAACAAACCAGATTCCTCGATCAGAAAGCTTGGGGTTATGGTGGTGAAAGTGTCCATAAGGGCGCTAAAATGCCAACCTTTTCTTCATGTACTCCTCACTATTTGTCACGATGCCTTCCCTATTAATGTCATTCTAGCAAAGGAAGACTAAAACATAGATGGTATTAGCGTGACTTTTACCATTTAGAGTATTCACCGCCAGTTTCAAACACCTGACTTGCATGTAAATTACCAAAATGATGCAATTTGTATTTTGTAGTTCACATATGTAGGTCTTACTTGTGCAGCTCATTTCTACAAGAATGGTAGGAATTGATTTATCTGATTTTGTTCATCGTTCATCACACACATTCTGCAACACCTCCTCCATTTACTGAGGAGTAATGCAAGGAAAGGACCCAGCAAAGGAGCTTCAGGTGTGCTGCTCTCTGTCGGCGTGCGGCATCCAAGGCTGGTCGGAACTGAGACGGATAGGAGAGAGTGGAAAGGCAGTGTGAGGCTCCTCCTGGCCTTTCCGCTCGGTTTGCCACTCCATCCTGGGCTGCTCTGTGCCTCACCCCCAGGGTCTTCTACTGCTCCCCCATTCTTCTGTCAGATTTATTACCTCTAAAATTGTCTTTCTTCTGGTTATTTTGCCTTTAAAATTTGTTGTCTAGAATGTCAGTTCCCAAAGAGTGAGGATCCCAGTCTACAGGAGTAGACAAGAGGCAGTTCAGAATGGACTGCATGCCCTTCACCACAGAAGTTTGCATTGTGGGACAAAGTAGGCCCATACGTTTATGGCAGATGGAAGACTTCTCAGGAAGTGGTAACTGGGCAACTGGCTGGCAATTAGAGAAAATTAATCATTTTAGATCCTTAGTTTATGCCACCCCTTAGAATACATTTCAACAGAGCTAAAGAGATAAATGTAATTTAAAAGAATCTCACAGAGGGTCCTGGCCTTCCTAAATATCAAAATGTATTACGCCACTGTAGTAATGAAAGCAGATGGTGTTGCCAGCGTCGGGGAGAAAGCTATTAGGAGACTAGATAAATGACCTGAAAGAGAATCCCATTCCTTACAGAGAGCCGGGCTCTCATAAGGGCAGTGCTTCTGGTCAGTGGCCAGTGCTGGATTTTCAGAAAAGAATATACTCAGCTATTTTTAAAAATTGAGTGAACAGTGGGAAATTCAGTAGATATACCATTATATAAAATAAGTATATCTCTAAAGAATACGTGTGGTGCATGCAGTGCTATTTATGTCAGAACTGGAACCATCTGGTGGTACAGAGTCAGTCTGGCTCCCTCCCACTATTGTGGGTCCCTTGCGTCTAACACATTCTGGGAAAGAGTGTTTATTCCACCCTCTTTTTTTTTTTGAGATACAGTTTTAGTATGTGTCACGGGCTGCCCACAAATTAGGGATTCTACTGCCTGTGTGTTCTGAGTGCTAGGGTCTCAGGCATGTGCCAATGCCCAGCAAGGAGAGGGTTTAGCCTAGCTATTGATTCTTGCCCTCAGGGTTTTCAGGCTTCTGAGAAAGTCTTGTGACAAAAAGATCAGTGACCAGGGAGCATATGCATGGCGCTGTCTGAGGTGTCTGTGATATAGAGGATAGGCTGTAGGCTCTAAAGTATCCACATTTCAGTATTTATGTGTAATTTGCATAAAATTTTTTATTTTTATTTTATTTTTTTATAACTGGAACAAAAGTGCTTTATTTTTTCCAGTACAAAGTTCTTTTTTTAAATTTTTTATTAGATATTTGCTTTATTTACATTTCAAATGTTAATCCCTTTTCACATTACCCCACCGAAAAACCCCTATCCTATCTTGCCTCCCCCTACTTACCGCCCCTCCCCAATTTTCTGACCTGGCATTCCCCTACTCTGGGGCATCAAGCCTTCACAGGACCAATGGCCTCTCCTCTCATTGATGTCTGAAATGGCCATCTTCTGCTATAGATGTAGCTGGAGTCATGCGTCCCTCCATGTGTACCCTTTGATTGGTGGTTTAGTCCCTGGGAGCTCTGGGGGGGGGTACTGGTTGATACATATTATTCAACTTAAAGGGCCAGTAAATGTCTTATAGAAGACTTCCCTAACCTAATTTTTTAAAATTTAGTGTTCTTTTAGGCCTTTTGGAGGGTTCTCAGTAAATGTCAACTGGAAAATACTGGTTTTATAAATAAATTTTAAAGTTGTGAGAGAAATGCCCCCTTTCTGTTTTCTGCCTGGTGGAGTAGGTAGCTCTTACTCCTAGTGGAGCAGTAAGGTGTCAGTCAAACCCTTTTTTTTCTGAGTTCCTACTTGCTCCTGTTCAGGGACTATCAGGCTGTCCAGGGAAGCCCTCTAGGTTTTGGCCCAAGCTGTGTTCAGCCCCAGGGCCTCAGGGCTGGAGCAGGCTTCTTGGGAAGCAGACAACAGCTCTCCAGTTCTAGTTTACGAAGCTGTCTGGGCTGCTTTTTCCTTTTCTCTTTTAGATGGGGAATCATGTGTTTACTAGGCTGTCCTTAAACTCTGAGGCTCAAATGAGCCTTCTGCCTCCACCTCCATGAGTATGTAGGTCTACAGATGTGGACCACCATTTCTCTTGAGTGAAGCTTTAAGGAGCAGGATGTGAGGGGTGCTGTATGTGAGTTGGTTCTCAACACTGCCACCATCTGCTTGGCAAGAACAGCTTAAAGGAAGAAGTATTTATTTTGCTCTAACAACAAGAAACAGAGAGAAAGAACAGGAGATGGGCAAACCCAGAAAACTCCATGCCTACTCCAAGGGATCCCCTTTTTCCAGTTAGACCCACCACAAGGACCCCCTCAGCTGGGGAGCAGATGTTCAAACCCACAGGCCTGTGAGGAACATTCACATTTCAAACCATAGCATTCTGGTTTCATGGAGTCTTGACCATCTCCTATAACAAAATACATTCATTAAAAATTTAAAAGTCCTTGTAGTTTTTAACACTTCTAAGAAAGTGCTTCGAAGTTTCTTCGGACACTCAAGGCAGCTTCTTCCATGTAAGCCCCTGTTTATTTGTTTTTAAATAAAAACTTTTAGATGTTTATTTTGCTTTACAGTATATGAATGTCTTGCAAGCATTTATGTGTGTGCACATGTGTGCCTGCTGGAGAGTTGCATGTCACCATATGGGTGCTGAGCATCTAACTCAGGTCTTTTGCACTTTTAAACAAGTCCAAACTATACTTTCCAAACATATAATGTACAGGGTGTCAAAGGAGCTATGGGAAGATCAGAGACCACAGCAAGATTAAAACCCAGCCGGCAAACACCAAATCTTGTTGCTCTGCGTCCGTCTAGCATCTGGGTCTTGGGATGGAACCTCTGAGCTCCAAAGGGCTTGGGTGGCTCCACCTCCCTGTCCCAGCTCGGCTTGGCTGCCTGTGGAACACAGAGCTTTTTCTGGAGCTGTCTGTTCTGTGCTTACAGCTCTCCTTGGTGGGTAACTCCTGGTCCTGTCATCTCCGGCATCATGGAGTCCTTCTCATAGTTTAGGCTTTATCATCACAGTTTCACTCAAATGGCCTTTCCTGGAACCCTGGAAGGAAATCCAATGCTACTACACATTGTCTGGCCTCATCGATGCAAGCCTTCTCGACCCACTCACTCTTGCATATTCCATGCATGTAAAAATAGTGCTTTGTGACTATTACCAAGTTCTGCTACTGGCTACAGTGGTGGTGGCTTTTGTATGCCTTTTGAGCAGGGAATCCCTTTAGCAATATCTTCAGTTTATACTCTTTCCTTTCAAATAGTTTGCATTTGTTACAGTGTGGACCCTGACCCAGCCAGAACGCCACTGTACTGGTGTCTTGCCTACATGCATGTATATGTACCAAGTGTGAGCCTGGTACTTGTGGAAGATAGAAGAGGGCTTTGGGCATCCTGGAGCTGGAGTTACAGATAGCTGTAAGTCACCATGTGGGTGCAGGGGTTCGAATCTGTGTCCACTGTGGGCGAGCAGCCAGTGCTCTTCACTGTAGAGCCGTGCTGAAGCCCGTTCTCTTTAGTCAGCCTCACCTGACTTCCTAGGACAGAGGCGGAGGTGGAGCAAAGCCAGGTTCTTTGTCAGAATGTTACACAAGTGGTCTTCAGTTCCCAGCAGATTCCTTCTTCCCCTCCAAAACACCACCAAGCTCTCTAAAGGCCTGTAAACTACATGCTCAGGTTATGACAGCTACGAACCCTCTCCTCAGGGCTGTGAGCAAATACCTGCTGAGGAGCAGCTTAAGGAGGATGGGTTTGCTCTGATTACAGTCTAAGAAGGTGGCGAGGAAAGCACGGCAGCAGCAGAGTGAGGCAGCCAGTTCCAGTGTCTGCAAAGAGAGGACAAGAAATGGCCACAGGCAAAGACCTCAAGGCTTGCCCTCAGTGACCCAGTTCCTCAAGCAGGCACTACTGCAAGTTGATCCCCCGCTGCGGACCAAGTATGCAAATACAGGAGCCTATGGGAGATGTTTCACATCAGACCAAAATTGATGCCTACTCTGTTACAAGTATTTTGTTACTGTGACAAAATACCTGGGCAAATCACTTTACAAAGAGGAAAGGTTGATCAGACTCGCAGTCATAGTCAGTTGGTTTGGTGCTTTTGAATCTGTAGTGAAGTAGCATAGCATGATGGGAGTGTGAGGCAGAGGAAACCAAGAAAGAGGAAAAAGGGGCTGGGGGTAACATCTCTTTCATGGGCATTCCCCAGTGACCTAACTTCTTCCCATAGGTTCCACATCTAAAAGCTCCATCAGCTTCTGCTAGCAACACACACTAGAGACTATGCTTTCAATGCATGGACCTTTGAGGGACATTCACGATCCAAAATACAGCACTAACATAAAAGGACCAGAGCCAGGCATGGTGGTGCACGCCTGTAAACCCAGCACTTGGGAGGCAGAGGCCAGCCTGGTCTACAGAGTGAGTTCCAGGACAGCCAGGGCTACACAGAG
The DNA here is from genome assembly GCF_947179515.1 of Apodemus sylvaticus. Classification (NCBI taxonomy): domain Eukaryota; kingdom Metazoa; phylum Chordata; class Mammalia; order Rodentia; family Muridae; genus Apodemus; species Apodemus sylvaticus. The sequence goes on from NC_067476.1 coordinate 127,815,592, forward strand.
AAACCCTGTCTCGAAAAACCAAAAAAAAAAAAAAAAAAAAAAACAAAAAAAACAAAAAAAACCAACCAACCAAACAACAACAACAAAAACAAAACACATAAAAGGACCAGGCCTGATGTTTCCTGCTTGGTGGAGCCTTTAGCAAGAGGGAATGAATGCACTTAACTTGATTTTGAGGTTGTGAGGAGCTTTAGCTGTGAGGAACCACAGCAGAAGTGAAGACACAAAAGAAAAAAACCTTTAATAGACTGCAGAAGTCTGTAACTATGTTGAGTATCATTGCGAATAGCAAGGGAGGTGGTAGGCTTTATTATTATAATTATAATGATGGTGTGTGCTCACATGATATGTGTGTGTGTGTGTGTGTGTGTTTCATGCTTGTGGAGATCAGAGGACAACTTTGTGAAGTTTCCTTTCACCTTCTCATGGGGTTCAGGGATGGATCTTAGGACTTGAGTGGCAAACACCTCTCCCAGCCGAACCAACTCCTAGCCAACTGTTGGATGGGATTCAGAAAAGAGTTGTGAAGGCTCTCATGTGTGCCTAGGGACTAGCTGACCTTAGGGGTTTAAAACAAGGAGGTGCTTGGGAACATGAATTGACTGACAGTCTTAAAGAAATATTTTTTTAAAGATTTATTTATTTTATGTTTTTGAGTACACTGTAGCTGTCTTCAGACACAACAGAAGAGGGTATCGAATCCCGTTAAGAGATGGTTGTGAGCCACCATGTGGTTGCTAGGAATTGAACTCAGGACCTCTGGAAGAGCAGTCTGTGCTCTTAACCGCTGAGCCATCTCTCCAGCTCCCTTAAAGAAATATTTTGCTACCATGTCTGAGACTTTTTTAAGCAAGAATGGTGTACCGTCCATGTCTGGGGCTCTTAACAAGTGGACTGTAGCTGGATCCCATCCTACGTAATGAATTGAAGAATAATTAGAAGATTCATAAATTAGCTTTCTTTGAACTTAACAGTTAATTTAAAGTATATTAATATATGAAAATAGTTGTTGAGTTTGACTTAAGAATATGAAATACGAACTACTCCAAGAATTAAAGCAACTTTTGAAATCCAGATAATTTTACTTATTAGTGGCTTATAATTAATGTAGGAGGCATAAAGCTGCAAACAAATGGCGTGCTTTAAAAATGAGCGTCTCACTCGTAAATGCTAATGAGCTTTCTCTCATGGATGACGGCTCTGGCATTCCTGCCCACATCTCCTTTCTGTTTTTAAGTCTAATGTTAGGGAGCTGTTTTGGAGAAATTTATAACTTTAAAATTAAGCTTTGGTTTTTTGTTTTTTTTTTTTAATGAAGTACTTATGCCCGAAGGAGGAGGCATTGTTAAAGAGCAGATCATGACTATTAATGAGTCGGATTGGAGAACTAACAACTTAAAGGAATCATAGCTTCGTAGCCACACACTGGACCTGCACAGGCACCATGAAAGGGAGACTTGGTCATCCTAGTCAATGACTAGGTCCAGGTCACATGACATAGCTACTAGGAAAGAGAGATGGGCTCCAACGGAAGCCATTGCTGAGGCCGCATTGGCTCTGATTTCTTCAGTGTGTACCTTTCACAGTTTGAAGCTGGTGTGTTTAAACACTTGCATCTTGTCATTGCTCAGGCCAGCAAGTGTCACTTGAACCCCCAGGACTCAGCTACTCCACAATGCTTCCATGTTCTTGCCGCTTGGTCATGCGAATAGTTGACTTCCCTGCAAGGCGGAGGAGGTGGCCAGGTCTCTGTGTGGCCTTTTTGTGCAAAGGCTGGGTGAGGCTGAGGCTGAGAGAGTCCCTCAGCATCTGCCTGCAGAGCTGTCTTCAGCACTCAACCTCTTTGCTGTGGTCCTCTGGGCCAGAGTCCTGAGAGTCAAACTGGCCAACCCCCAGTACCCATGAATCACACTGCCGACAATCCTGCCTGTATTTGACAAGTTGGAAAAATGGTTGAGGGAAAGGTTAAATAAATTAAAGTCTTTAGCTTTATACATGTACAAACAAAAGCTTTTCCTGGTATTAAAAGAACCACCTTTTCTGAGTATTAATCAATATTAATGGTATTCTTTTAGTGAGGTTACATTATTCTTTAAAAAAGTAACCATGGCTTAAAAAATGAGTATTTATGGTTGATATTTCTACCTCTCATTTTAATGTGTAATTTAAAATAGCAACTTATTTTTAAGGGTGCTTTTGGTTATAAGAATGTTTACTATGTTATGATAATCCTCTTTTAGCATAATTTCTGTAATGACAAAACAAGAATCCAAAATTTTAGGGTCGATAATAGTCCGGGGAATAAGCATCTGATATGAATGTTTCCAATTTGGTGTGCCTGTTTTTCGAGCAAGGTCATGAACTCCGGTAAATTAATCTAGATACAAATAGCTTCGATTACCACAGAGTTTATGTAAGTGGTGGTAGCAGGCTACTGAGCTAATCCGTTAGCAGCCTGCTGCAGCCTCTGATGCCTTGGCCCGGTTGCCTTCTCTGTCTGAATTAGTTTTCTTGCTTCTTGTAGTGAGTGCAATAATTTCTGTTTATCACAAGGGTTAGTCTGTCTTAATTATAGCAATTTTTCTGAGTACTTATCTTTCCAACGTTATACTATAGAAACCCTGAAACCCACAGAAGTAGAGGATAATGTAACAGATTCATCCTCGATTCAGTGATTATCAGGTGTCCAAAGAACGCACATTTTAGATGTTTCGTCTGTGGCAGGGCTGTAAACATTAATGACTAAAGCCCAGTTGAAAGAAGCATGGTCAGAATCTGGTAGGAGAATGGGAGGGACCTCAGGACAGCATTCCATTGACTAGTTCCCATATCTGATGGAATTTAGTTTGTCTCAGAGGATATTCTTATCCATAAATATTGCTTATTTGTATTTTTTAGGCTAGCAAAGGAAACATTTACAAATCAGGGAGGCCTGGATACTTTCGGTCTCCTAGGAAGATTTTATTGTAGTCTGGTAACTTGGCAAATAGGGCTTTGTCTTAAAAGTTCAAGGTTAATGGTTTGCTGAATGGATATACCTTTATTGGGATTTCATTAAGAATGTTAGCTGTTACAGCTGACAAACCTGAAGATCTCACTGGTGTAACACAATGAAAATTCATCTTACCAAGGTACCACTTGCCTTATGTTTTTTAAAATTACTTTTATTTTTTACAGTTCAGTTGTTGCCCCCCTCCTGGTCTGCCCTCCCATAGGAGGATGTTCCCTCTCCTCCCTACCAGGCCTCCCCACTTTCTGGGGCCTCAAATCTCTAGAGTGTTAGGCACATCTTCTCCCACTGAGGCCAGACTAGGCAGTCCTCTGCTGTATATGTGTCTTGGGCCTCGGGCCAGTTCATGTATGCTGCCTGGTTGGCGGCTCAGTGTCTGAGACATCTCAGGGGTCCAGGTTTGTTGAGACTGCTGGTCTTCCTATGGGGTCTCCCTCTTCCCTCCTCAGCTTCTTCCAGCCTTTCCCTAATTCAACCACAAGGGTCCCCAACTTCAATCCATTGGTTGGGTGTAAGTATCTACATCTGTCTCAGTCATCTGCTTGTTGGGCCTCTCGGAGGGCAGCCATGCTAGGCTCCTGTCTGGAAGCACACCATAGCATCAGTAATAGTGTTAGGCCTTGGAGCCTCCCCTTGAGATAGATCCCAAGTTGGATCTGTCACTAGACCTCCTTTCTCTCAGTCTGTTTTCCATTTCTGTCCCTACAGTTCTTTCAGACAGGAACAATTTTGGGTCAGAGTTTTTGACTGTGGGATGGCAACCTCATCCCTCTACTTGATGCCCCGTCTTTCTATTGGAGGTGGACTCTACAAGTTCCCTCTCCTCACTGTTGGTCATTTCATCTAAGGTCCCTCCCTTTGAGTCCTGAGAGTGTCTCCCACAACAGAAGAATGGATACAGAAAATGTGATTCATTTATATAAAGGAATACTATTCAGCTACTAAGAACGAAGACGTCATAAAATTTGCAGGCAAATGGATGGAACTAGAAAATAACATCCTGAGTGAGGTAACGCAGACCCAAAAGGACATGCATAGTGTGTACTCATTAATAAGTGGATATTAGTCAAAAAAGTACAGGATACAGTCTGTTAGCATTCTGTCTAAGCTTCACCCCAGTTACCTGGCAACAGCCATGTAAGCTCCACCCCCTAGTTGCCTGGCAACAGCCAGGTAGGCCTGACCCACTATAAAAGGGGCTACTCTCCCCTCCTTGCTCTCTTGCTCCTTTTCTGCTCCTCTTCCCTCCTCTCTCCCCATTCCCTTCCCCCTCTCTCCATGTGCTCATGGTCGGCCTCTCCTCCTTTACTACTCTTCTCTTCCGCTTCCTCTCCCTCCCTCCCTCCCTCCCTCCTTCCCTACCTCACTCCCTCCCCTCCCTCCCTCCCTTTCTCTGCCTCGACTACCCTCTTAACTCCCCTCCCCATGCCCTGAATACACTCTATTCTATACTATACCATCCAGTGGCTGGTCCCTCAGGGGGAAGGGACCCCTTGGCATGGGCCCGCTGAGACACCCCCTCCCCCCACACCTCACCACACCCCATAGAACATATCCCCCCACCCCTTTATCTTTTATAAACACACCACAATCCACAGAACTCAGGAAGGTTAAGAAGCAGAAGGGCCCAAGTGAGGACGCTTCAATCCTTCCTGAGGGAGAAGAAAACAATGAAGGGAGGCAGAGGAGGGAGGGACCTGAGTGGGAGATGGGAGGGGGAGGGGACGGGGAGGGGAACATGATCAGGTATGGGGGTGGGGAGACAGGAGAGAAGCCCTGAGGGCCAGCAGAATGAATAGAAATACGCAACCTCAGGGTGAGGGCATGGGAGGTGGGGTGACCCTCTAGAAAGTATCAGGTACATTTAAAAGAAACTTAAACTTGATTCTTTTGAGAATTTCATACATGAGTACTGTATTTTAATTTCTAATTAAATTTGTGATTGGTTAACCTATCAGGGGACTTGTTCATGGAGAAAACAGATTCTCCCACTCTCATCAGCTGTGACTGCCTTTAGCTCTTAAGTGTGGCACTTTGTGAAGTTTCTTCCACTCATGTTGGCATGCCAATGGGTGGTGGTATGCAGGTCTTATGTAGGCAGCCATGTTGTTGAGAGTCCATGGCTCCAGCTTCCGTGCTATGAATAAAAGGCTCTGTCTCATAGCAGGCGCCATCCTCTGGCTCTTAGAGTTTCTGCTGCTCCATCTTCTGTGATTTTCCTGAGCTGTAGGTGCAGGGCCTGCGTTACAGATGTACCATCTGGAGTGGGCACCCCATGCTCACTTATTCTCTGCATTTTGACCAGTTGTAATCTCTGTACTCTCTTCATCAGCTGCAGAAAGAAGCTTCTTTGACACTGTGGGCATAAGGATGACTATTTAGAATGGTGAGAAATTATATTGGTTTAGGGAAATAGAAGTAGTTGGTTCTCTTCTTGGACCAGTGACCTCTTCAGATCCGGGTAGTTGGCTAAGTTTCTAGTGCTAGGCATGAATTCTCTTCTGTGGAGTTGGCCTCTGGTTTAATTAGATGGCTCATTGTCACCTCTAAGCTTAAGGTGCCACTGCAGCGCCACCGGGCTGTGCTGGTCATTGTGTCTTCGTAGTCCTTAGGCCTGGGTAGGACCATGGATTGCTTTTCTCCCTTGGCAGCTTGTACAGCACCTTAGATACTATGAGAGTTAGTACTCGGGAAGGAGGTTTCCAGTTCAAGTCCTCCAACCCTTGTGTCTCAAGTGCATGGTGTTTTCAGCAATAGGGTCTTACCTTCAAGTTCAACGAAAATAAGCCATATTGTTTCAGGAATCTCTTGGTCTCCCCCGACCCAACTGCAAGGGAGGTTTCCCATGCTAGCTTTAATTTAAATGGCGTTAACCCTGCTCTTGAAGGGCTTTGGTAGCAGTTTTCCAGAATGTACTTGTGGGAGTCTCCTTCATCTGCTCACTCAGGTATCCATCTCCTTCGGAGTGCACTGCCAAGCTTCCCCGCCAGGGCACAGGAGACTGAAGCACCTCACCAGCTCCATCAACATCTCTGCTCATGCCCGTGACTCCTTTGCTGCGTGGAGAGGGGTGCTTGGCTGTCGGGTGGAGCTCTGTATCTGCTTTCTGCTCCAGTTGTCAGGGTTCCAGGCTCTGCAGCTCCTACACGTGACCCAGCACACACCCAGTTAGCAGAGGATGGGAAGTTTGAAATCAAACTGGAACCCCCAGATCTCAACACTTTCCTTAACTGTGGCTGTGTCAGAAAGGCCTTCCCAAGTACATTCTGGAAAACTGACACCACAGTCCTTCAAGGAAGAGTTAGTATCGTATAAATTTATGCCATTATTTTTGTTGTTATTACTTTAAGATGAATTTTGTTTTAAAAACTTTTACGTTTCAAAATAACAAGTTATAAGCTGGGTGTGTTGGCATACTCTTGTAGTCCCAGCACCTGGGAGGCAGAGGCAGGTAGCTCTATGTGAGTTCAAAGCTAGCCTGTTTTACCAAGTGAGTTACAGGATAACAAAGGCTAAACAGGGAAACCCTGTCTTAACAAACAAACAAAAACCCAAACCTCTAAAATAAAAAAATAAAACCAAAATAATTAGTACAGAAAATTACAAAACTAGCACACAGACTACCCACACACTGCAGTTTCTGTTACTTGTCTGAGAGCTGTAGCATAATGATCCCAAATAAGAAATTAGCCTGGCTCTGATACCTGGAGAACTTTTATGAATTTTGTTAAAGCTAATGCTTTCATAACTAAGGTCATGGTTAGGTTCCTGCTTGTGTTCTGCGTTACTTTTGAGTAAGTGCACAGGACACACTGAGAGTTCCTCAGGTCATTGCCCTCTGGGACCTGTGCATCCTTAGTAACTGCAGCCTAGTACTGGGCCGTTTTATAGAAGGCCATACCAAACAAAGTGAATACAAAGTGGGGGAGGGGGACCAAAGCAGCCTTTTTTATTTTTTAGGAAATAGATATAGACTTCCAAGTAGTTTTAAAGACTAGTATTTATTTAATATAAATACTACCTACAATTCTACTTTGACTTTTATTTATCTAAAATATTCTCAAAATGTGTATGGCCACATACAATACCTCTAAACTTACTGAGTTACACCTCTGGTGTCTTTGTCACAAAAGTAGGAGATTATAGAATATCTAAATGAGTCAAAAGTTATTTCAGTATTGCCTCATTCATATTTACAAGTACTGACTATCCACTGAGCTCCAAAAGTCCTAGAAAGACTAAGGGTATGCTTTGCCATCATTACTGTGTAACAAATTCTAAATTTATTGACTGAGAACAGTAAACATGTACTATCTCATACAGTCCCTGTATGGAGAAACTCAGGAGAGGCTTTGCTTGGGCCTTCGAGGACTAGGCGGGGCAGGGGAAGGGTCTGGTGAGTGTAGGACCCCCGAACGGGGAGACCCCACTCAAGTTGGGTCAGCGCCCAAGGAAACGCGAGACACCGGCTTGATGCAAGAACAAGAGGCAGTTTAATGGCAAGGCTCTGGGCCAACACGTGTCTCATGCAAGAGACAGCGGAGTCGACCCTGAAGCTCAAAAGCTAGGGGTTTATGTGGGAAAAGGCAAGGGGGTTTCGCGTGCTTTTACATGATTGGTCAATTCATACATTGGGGGAGGAATTGGCACACAATTAAATCAACTGGTAGTATGTGCAGGACGGCGCATCAGCAATGTAGGAGAGCGGGAGGCTTATCTCTTGTTAGCAGAGGGCCCAGTTAACATTAAACTACACAAGAGAAGAGAGGGTGAGGGGAGGGAGTCCAGATGGCCCATGACTCGTGGAGGTTGTTTAGGCAACTTTCTTATCTTTATGGCAGGCTAGTTTCTGGAATGTCTTAAGGACCTTGGGTGGATCATCCTGCTACTAACAACCTTGAGAAGGCCCCAGCTTGCCTGGGCTTGTCTGGGCTTGCCCCTGGCCTGCCTTATGCCTGGGCTGTGGATTCTGTGAGGTCTTAACTTCCATCAGTGAGGACACAGTGAGGCTCTCTGCTCTTAGCCAGGCTACCATGCTCTTGTACAATAGCCAGCTATATTCAAAGCCACAGACACTTTATACTCTGAGGGTTAAAAAAGGTCACGAGTGATGTTCTCATGAGTTCAAGCTATATACAATCAGAAGGACAAACTGCCGTGACAAAGCTGTTTTTCCATAAAGCATATAAAGCATAGTTTACATATTTAATTGAAGGACAGCAGCCAGCACTAAGGAGTAATGGAAGTACACCCAGCCCTATCCATTGCACCTTCGAGGAGCAGGAAACCATAGGCCAAGAGCAATTCCAGGTCCTGAAGAAACGGAGGCAACAAGACTCTTCTTTTCTTGGCATGTTCTTGCAAGCACTCAATTCTCCTCTCATGATTCCATTCCTGGGCCATGTCCCAACAATAACATGAAAATGTGAGACTCTTCTGTAGTGGAGTTTGAGTCAGGGGCCTGGTTCCAGTATCAACTTCTGCTTTTTACAGGTGAACATAAAGGATCCTAAGGCTTCCTCTCTGTAGCTGGGGTGGTGATGCTGGCCATGCAGCCTTCACAGACCGATGGGAAGTAAAAGTTTATTTTTAATCTTTTATAAGGTTTGTTATGGTTAGTTTTAAAAGATGTTTAAAAGAATGGTAAAAAGATTTTAAGAAAGGGCATCTCTTCATTAATCACATAAACATAAGGCATATAAAAATGAAAATAAATTTAAGTATTTAAAAAAATAAGCTCAGCTTTGCTGTAAAGAAACTTAGAAGAGAACAATTAGACTAATAGAAAATATTTTTAAAAATTGGATTTTTAGAAATTAGAGACAGGGTCTTGTTGTGTAGCAACTTCCTCTAAGTTGAAACCTTCCTTCTTGGAGTTTTTAACACTCAGGAAGTAAACAACTCACAAATCTCAGGAAGTCCCTGAGGCTTTACCAGAGGTACAGGGTCTTCCTCCTCTCCCAGTATATAAGAAGTACAGATTGTTGAGAAACCCTTCGACCAGTGGAGCCACCTGCAAGTTGTATAGAAATCTCCAGGGCCCAGTTTTTAAGAATCATCACCTGTTCTTGGCTGAGCTTTTGGTGATGTAGCTGCCTTTGAGTTGCTCAGCTTCTGTCGGTAACCCCTGACCCCATACCCACTACATAGCCTCTGTAAACTCATTGCTTCACCAAGTTGGACTTTGGTGGTACCATTATTTTCATCTATTGTTGATTTCCCATTTGGGGATAGTAGACTTTCTTTATGTCTCCCCAGGAACAGTGTCTCCCATAAACAGGTCTCATAGCCTAGACTGACCTAGAACTAGTGTGTAGTTAAGGATGACATCACAGTGTGTAGTTAAGGATGACATCACAGTGTGTAGTTAAGGATGACATCAGTTCTGATCCTCTTGCCTCCTCTGCTTTTCAAGTTTTAGGATTACAGGTGTTTTACACCATGATCAGCACTGTAATATTTTTAGTTGTTTTTTTTTTTTTTTTTTTTTGAAATAGAGTTGTGTAAGGTTTTATGAAACGCTATGCTGAGGGCTGAGGTTTGACTCATGGTATAACACTTGTCTTGCCTAGCATTCGTGGACTGCTGAGTTTCACCTCTAACACTACATAAAAAAGTGAAAACTTTTGTCCATTTTCCCCTAATGGAAGCATCTTGCGGGCTATACTATAGATAGTACCACAGAAAGGATCTTGGCCCTGCCCCAGAACTCTCTTATCCCACTTCCGTCCAGCCCTGCAGAGTGTTAGACTCTCAAACTTCAGCTTCCGCACCAGTGGGCAGCATCATTGTCTTCTGATCGGATTATATTCATTCTGTGACTGTGTCTGTCTTTTCTGTGCATACCTGTCAAGGTTTTCCATAGCGTCTCAAAGTTGAAGCCATTTTTGTTTGTTTTTGAGACAAGGTTTCACTATGCGGCTCTGGCAGCTCTGACTGTCCTGGAACTTGAACTCACTATGTAGACCAGGCTAGCTTCGAACTCACAGAGATCCATCTGCCTCTCTGCCTCCCGAATTCTGGGATTAAAGGCATATGTCACTACACTTGACTCAAAGTAAAAAAAAACTTTAAGGAAAAGAAGATTTGAAAAGATGCTCAATTTTATTTATGATCCAGAAAATGCAAATTAGAAGTTCCCATTGTTTTGCTTGTTTATATTGGTTAAGACGGAGAACTGTTAATATCCATAACACGTTTGGTTACAGAGACGGCTCAGGGGTTATGAGTACTTGCTGCTCTTCCAGAGGACCTGAATTTGGTCCTAAACACTCATTTTGGATGGCTCACAACCATGTGTAACTCCAGCAGTGGGATCCTTGGGCACTGTACTTATATGCACATTCCCACATATGGGCACACACACACACACACACACACACACACGCAATTTAAAAATAAATTTAAAAAGATTATTGACAAACATGCAAGGAAATAGACTGGGATATTCTTGGCAAGGACAAGCAGTGAAGCCTGTTTTGGAAAGCAGTTAATACTGACTAGTGTGATAAAGAGCACACTAGTTGATTTGTTTTATATTTTCAAATCCCTCTAGACATATGCATTATTGATATAAGGGAACCCAGCCCAGCATTCCTGAAATAACCAGTAGAGGAGACATTAGGCACCTCCTTTCTTTTTCTTTGGAAAATGAGAGGCCTCCCATGGATAGCCACAGACCTTGGCATATCAAGTTGCAGTAAGGCTAGGTGCAGCTTCTATTGAAGCTAGATGAGGCATCTCAGTTAGGGAAAAGGGTCCCAAAGGCAGGGAATTGAGTCAGACATAGCTCCTTCTTGCTGTTAGGAGCCCCACATGAAGACCAAGCCACACAAGTGTCACATAAGTGCAGAGAGCCTAGGCCAGGCCCATGCCTGCTCTCTGATTGGTGGTTCAGTTTCTGTGGGCCCCTGTGGACCCAGATTAGTTGACTCCATAGGTTTACAATCGTAGGTTTCTGTGATTTTGTGGCTGGGTTAGTGTCCCAATCCCTCCATTGGAAGTCTTGCATGGCTACAGAAGATGGCTATTTCAGGCTCCATATCCCCCCATTGCTAGGAGTCTTAGCTAGGATCACCTTTATAGATTCCTGGGGTTTTACATTACTCTAGGTTTCTAGCTCATGCCAGAGATGCCCATTTGTCTCTTCCAGTACCTCCTCCTACTCTCATGCCCCTACCTAGTCCCTCCTATCCACCACCCCATTCCTTCCCCTTCCTCATCCACCCATGTTATTTTTTTATTTCCCCTTTTCAGTGAGATTCAAGTGTTCTCCCTTGAATCCTCTGAGGTAACCCAGAAAGACAAACGTGGTATGTTCTCATTTATAAGTGGCTATTAGCCATAAAGTAAAGGTTAACCATGGTATAATCTACAGACCCTCGAGCCTGTTTTAAGCTCTGTGTGTGTGTGTGTGTGTGTGTGTGTGAGAGAGAGAGAGAGAGAGAGAGAGAGAGAGAGAGAGAGAGAGAGAGAGAATGCATAATAGTCTCCCATTTCCATGAGATGGACGCTCTAACATTCCTAGCAGATGCTTGAAAACAAGTATAGGCCTGAGCCCTAGCTGGGCAGAATGGTACATGCCTGTAATCCTCACACTTGGGAGGCAGAAGGCAGAGACAAAAAGTAGGAGAATTTAATTTCAAGCCAGCCTAATCCTACTCCCTAACACAAAAAACCCTATGAGATCAAGCTCTATCTAGTGTATACTTTTCTTATATACAGTGTAATGTGGATATGATAGCAAAAGAATAATTCACACTCTGGGGAGTCTGGGATTTATTTCATCATATAACACTAGAATATCACACAATTTAAAACTTATGAACTGTTTATTTCTGGAATTTTCCATTTGCTATTTTTGGACTGCAGCTGACCATGGGTAACCAAATCAAGGGAACCAGAGCCATGGATAAGGAACTACTGTGTGTGCATGTCTGTGTGTATAAACAAAGATATTCATATACACCGGGGAGAGGGAGGGAACTTGTGTGTGTGTGTGTGTGTGTGTGTGTGTGTGTGGCCAAGGTGAGAACTTACTGTGCAACTAAAACGGGCAATTACATTTTCTTCTTTATTGCTAGGCAACAAAATATCCCTAAACTTAGTGACTGCAGAGTGTGAAGGGCAGACTGGTGGGCATTTATGGATCTGTGTCTCGGGGTGGCTACCATCAAGGTGTCAGGGCTCCAGTCGCTGGAAGTTCCAATTAGGGCTGCTGTGTCCTCTTCCAGTCACTTGACTGGCAGATGGGTGACACTGTTAGCAGGAGGCTGCCCCATGGCTGCCTGAGCATCCCGGGTCAGACTTCCAGGACTTCCCCATGGCAAGAATGAGGAGGAAGCCGTGTTGCCTCTCGTGATGTAGCCTCAGAAGTGACAAGGCTGCCATTTCTGTAGTGTCCTGCGGCTGTCTAGGCCATTACTGTGAATGGTGGTCAGGCAGGGTGACTATGTGAATACACAGATACCAGGAGTAAAAAGCCCCTTCAGAAGCCACTCTATAGAGTGCTCCTGAGTCTGCAAGCAGATCTGGATGACTGGGGCATTGATCTGGATGATGTCCGTGGGGCAGGCAGCATATAGTTTGTTCCTCTTTATAGTCTTGGGGAGCCCTGGAAGGATTTTTAACAGGAAAATGGCACCTCACTTTGCATTTTCTTTTTTCTTTTCTTTTTTTTTGTTTTTGTTTTTGTTATTTATTTATTTTTTTCTGAGACAGGGTTTCTCTGTATAGCCCTCTGTCATGGAACTCACTCTGTAGACCAGGCTGGTCTCAAGTCTGTCTCTGTCTCCCAAGTGCTGGGATTAAAGGCATGCACCACCACTGCCCAGCACTTTGCATTTTCAGCACATTCAAAGAAGTGGGAGGCAGGCATGTGACTACTGCGATGTGGGTAGGGTCTCTTTAGAGGCTTGCAGCCCTACTCAGCCTGAGCATCTCGAGTGAGCCTCCTAGTGCTTCAAATACCCTCTTCCTACCCCTTATCTTCCTTACCGGAAGCCCAGGGAACAGTGAATGGTGCTAGGACTTAATAAGCAATCACTGGAATGGGGTTTGGTGGGAAAAAGCTGTCAGAGTATGGGAAGTATATACATAGCTCTCCTTAGATGTTGCTTACTTTCCAAAAATTCTCTGTTTTAGATATACTTGCTAGTATCATTAAGTGTGAATGCCATAGAAGACATGTTGTTTATAAGTAAGTGTATCACTGGAATCATGAACACCCTTTTACCAATAAAGTGGGGCGTCACTCAGGTTAGACACTGCTGAGAGTGCTTGGGGCAGGGGCATTTGGCAGCTGTGCTCCATGCCTGCTTCTGTAACTGGCCAGCTCTTCCCTGGAGGACCCAAGCACTAGCTAGCTTGCCATCACTGTAGCAAAATACTGGGGATATCCAGGTTATAAGGAGGAAAGGTTTATTTTGGCTCATGGTTTCAGAAGTTTTGGCTCATGGTAAACTGTCTCCGGAAGGTAAGGAGCCAGTTCCCATTGTTTGCTCAAGGACATCCCATCAACCCAACTTCGTTCTACTAGGCCCCATCCCCTGAAAGTTCCGCCACCTATTCATGCAATGGGCCGGGGACCAAGCCTTCAAATGGTCCTCTGGAGGACATCCCAGATCCAAACTATAATACCATGGCATCTCCAGCAGCCATCTTTTGGTTGTGTGAGAGTGGCACTCCCAGCAGGCTCGCAAGTGTCTGATTCTGCCTGTTTTGTGGGTTATGTAATAGGGTTGTACATACAAGGGCCAGGGCAAACTCCCCGATGTGCCCAAGGCAGGAACTTCAGGGGCTGGGAAGGAACCTGCTGTTGCCGTTACTGTTACTACCATGTTCTCTTTAGCTCCTCAGGCCCTGGTAACAGACCGAGTTCTAGGAAGAGCCTGGCCTACCCACCTCAGTTACGTTTCCATCAAATGCTGGGCTGAGCTAAGAACTCGACAAGTAGCTGGGGTAATAGTGTGACATGTCCTTGGCATTTGGGACAGCTGCTCCTGTCATGTTTGATGAAGCACTCATACTTTATGGCCTCATTTGCAAGGATTACTTTGAGTCTGAGATTTTACAAAATGAGGTATGTCAGTTTTCATAACCTTCACAGGAACTGTGAGATGTCTTTGTACAAAAATTCCTGTGGTCTGCTGGTGTGGTTTTAGAATCTTTTGCATGCTACTTGCAAACTGAATCTTTTTTAAAAAACCATTTTATTTTGAAATAATAATTTTAGACATGGGCATGTTGCAAAACCAGTAATAGGGATTTTCCATATGAACAAAGACCCTTTCTTTCCTGAGCATAGCTGAATTATCAGAAGTAAGAAATTAGTTACTTGGTTTTTGTTTGTTTGTTTGTTTTGAGATAAGGGTTCTCTGTGTAGCCCTAGTTGTCTGTACACCAGGCTGTCTTGAACTCACATAGATCTACCTTCCTCTGCCTCCTAAGTGCTGGGAATAGCGCGTGCCGCCATATCCAAACAGCTCTAGTTTTGAACCCTTCTTCAAATCGCTCCAATCGTCTTGATAATCCCTCTTTCTGCTGCAGGATTCACACATTGCTTTTGTCCTGTCTCTTTGGGATTTTCCTTTCTTAGACCTTGTGTGGCTTCAGATCCTCTGGGACTAGAGTTCCAGATGTTGTGAGCTGCCACTTGGGTGGTGGGGATTGAACCCAGGTCCCATGGGCGAGCAGGCAGTGATCTTGACACGAGCCGCTGAGCCATCACTCTGGCCCCTCTCCCACTTTTCCCGAGTTGCTAGTCTTGTACAGCAGGCTCCTCTGTCCGCCAAGCCTCTTGCTTGCACTCCTCTGCTCTCTTTACATTTGATTTGACCTGGACAGGCAGGCTTTCATTTGGGGACAAACCCGCAGCGCCTGTGTAAGAACCAGAACTCACAGTCCACTTGTGCCCGGGGGCAGGTATAGGGCAGAAGGAACGGAGGGAGGTTGTAGAGTTTCCTTTTGTGGCGGAGATTACCTTTTGCCAGAAGTGAGTGAAAGAATGTCAGGTGGGAGGGTCCTGTTGAATTTTTTGAAAACAGAAACTTTATTTTGAGTAATTTTAGATGTATGGGGTGGGGATGTTACTAACAGCGCAGAGGGTTCCCACCCACCCACCATCCATTCTGTATAATTGTTACCACCTTATACTTCCACAGCATAGGCTTCAGCAGGGGACAGCGGATGGACGACATATCACTAGCCATTACAAACGAGTTGTAGCTTACTAGTTTTTCCACCATGTCCCATTTGGCCACCACAGAGCATTTCATTGTCGGTGGCAGTGCCTCTGTCTGGTGGGGAGTGGTGGCCGGACACCCTGCGCCATGTCTGAGGGCTTTTTCTTTTTCTTCTTATGGGTAGACAAGGTTCTAGGCATTGGAGAGGAACTCCAAGATGAAGTGCCCCCCATTTCCTCTTGACAGCTGTGTTATTCACCTGGAACACGCAGAGCAGGCCCAAGCTTCCATGAAGCCACTGTTTTCCCTTTTGCTATTCTGGTTTTTGAGACCACGTGACTAATTACAGCCTACTCTCAGATTTGGAGGACACGCCTACCTCTCAGAGAAGTACCTATATATATACCATATATATATGGCTGCAGGATACCTAGATAAGTTTGTTTTCAGATCAACAAGGCTTACTCCCTTGTGGGGAGAGGTCCTAGGGAACAGCACTGGCCCCTCTCATCAGCTAGGTAACTGCTCTCACTGAATCATAGCCCCTGGCCCAACAGCGAGTAATTGGAAAGTGTATATTCCTTGTAATATTAGAGTGTAGATTTAACTGGGCATCCTGTATTCTGTTATGTCTGGCTGTCCTGATTGTTTGAAATGTGTTATAAGGAAGATGCTTCTCTTACCCGCGACCACTGAGCCCATCATCTCCCTGGTCGTGTCTCTTTCCCACTTACTGTCTTCCTTTATCAGAGTCTGGTATGCTCCTGTGATGGCACTTTGTCTACTTAATTTTCTTTTAAAGCAACATGGAAAATAATTTTGTTTGCTTTGAAAAAGGAATTAGTTTGTGTGTGTTTTAATAAAAAGGTTTTTCTCATTACATGAGCCAAAAATCACATTAGCTTCCAGCCCTCATAAATGAAACCCAGAGTTGAAGGAAACAAGAGATTTGTGCCAAATTTCCGAGCACTGGCCATGGGCGGGGCAAGGAGCAGACACCGACTTCCCTTCTAGCTGCACCTGAGGCTGCAGCAGCAGCAGCAGCAAATGGATTCCCTCAAACTTGGCAGTGCAAGGCACTTGTGCTTGCTTAAGATCCCGGACCTGCAGCAGGTGTGAGAGAATTCTAAGAGGATATAGAAATGAAGGAGGCTTGTGGGAGTGGGTGGAATGCTGAAGGGATCCGTGTAGTTTGCCGACCTCTGGTTTCCTGGAAGTGCACCTAGCCCATCAAATAGTATTGCTTTTCATTAAAGAGCGATTTTGCAGTCATGATTACCTTGGGTGCTTTGTTCTCAGCAGCTGGTACCCATCAAGTCAGAGCCTGCTTTTCATCACCAGCAGGTGTTCCAGGCAGCAGACCTGACTGCGGAGCTCCAGTGATGGCTCAGTTCCTCCTGCAGGGTTCCTGGGGGATGGCTGGAGGGGCAGGCAGAGATGGATGCTGTGTTCTTCTCAGTTCAAGGGAGGCAAAGGCAGAACTGGGAAGGCTGTGTGCTGGAGGCAGTGGAGCTGGCACACTACTGAGGCTGTAGGCATTTTATTAGTTCGTTGTTCCAGTGTGGGCATTCATTTTTTTCTCCTGTCATGTGACGTGTTCAGGCCTGGGGCCTGAGGCCTGAGGCCTGACTCTGCGGGGCCTCCACAGACACACTCAGTGTGCCCCTCCCCCATGCCTGGCACCTGTCCTTTCTACCCAGGCTTCTGCCTCTGCTTTGCCCTCTTTTGCTGCCACATCTTCAGAAGCCGACACAACACTTGATATGCAGGAGGCCTTTGTCAGTTACATGGGGAATTAACATCTCCCTCAGGTTAGAATGCTTGCCTATCCCAAATGAGAAGTGCTGACAAGCCCAGGACAGCCAGGGCAGTGCATTCCGATAGCTGCATCTACTGTGATTGGTTAATGAGTGCAGCCTGGCGCTGCCAGTTCTTGTCCACAAGAAACAAGAAGAATTGCTTGTAGCACAGCTTCCAGAAGGTGTTATACATGCCTGTGTCTGGGTCTTGTAATGCTCTTGAAAAGAATAACATATGTTTGTCCACATGATTAGACTTAAGATGCCAGATGTCTGCAGTACCAGTTTTTATGGTTTGCTTTTGAATTATGTTTTGAAGGTTAACACATCTTGGGATACTGCTGTAGAAATGAGTGCTGAGCGCTACCTGGTTGTAGGCTATAGTTTGGCAAGCATTTTGAATTTTCTTGAATTTCTGTTTGTGGGAGAGTAGTGTTTCAAATATGCAACTGTAAACTGTGAGGCCACCTCCTGACAGTTCTAGAAAAGAGCAGGCAGTGGTGTTTTGTGGGAGGACTTTGAGTTTAAATGTGACCTTGATGAATGCGGAGGGCATTGTATATAGTCTCCTGTTGGCATTGTGTCAGCAGGCCACACCTGTGGGGAAACTTAATCCTGAGTGACCAATCAAATGGCCTTGCAGCAGGCATCACTGTCAGTGGTCAGGGGTAGAAGCTGAGGCCTCTAGAGATTATGGTGAGGTGCATCCTCTGGGTGGTCACCTTTCCCTTTGGAGTCTGCAGAGGACACCCAGGCCACAGTCTGAGCAGTTACTTACTCTCTTATGAGGAGACTTAGACAGCTATACCTGCCCTTTCCAGAAGGTTCTCCTTCTCCATCTTTATGCCTGCATATGGGGTCATCAGGAGATTTTCTTTGTAGCTTTAATGCCATCGAATTGAACATTTTTTGCAGCTGTGTCCTCTTCATTTTTTCAGCTATCTGCTTCCCCTTGTTCTGGCTAACAAGCACTCTGAGGTGCAGCCTCCCCCCTGGTGCGTCTGTGGGAAGCACTTCCAGTCAAGGAAGGGGACTCCACAGAGGACTTATTTCCAAACTGTATCAGCAGGGGACCCTCAGGAGACATCCAATTATATCTGGATGCCAGTGAGCAGCATGAGGCATTCTTTGAGGTAGAGATTGGGGGAAGTGATGTGCTAGGGACCCAGAGCAATGCCTTTGGGGATGTGCCAGAAGCGGGCTTCTCCAGAGTGACCCCTGAGAAACCCTTGGTCACAGTGTGACCAAATGGCCTCATCTCTGGCATCAGACATCCCCAGGCGTGTAGGCTAAGGGGCTATCCTCAGTGTTGCTTTGTTCTGTTCCTTAGATTCCAATACTCCTGCCCCCTAGCCGGCAGCTCCCCAAGTCCTCCCTCTGGGCCTGCATTAAATTATAGGCCAGCTGTCTCTGCTTAGAATTAAGGTGCTCTTGTTGTTCCTTGACTGGGTTCCTCTTTCCTTGTCCTTCTCAGAGTTGCCGTCAGGTCGGCTCGGGCTTCTGAGACCCACTCCGCTTCCTTGACTCCCTTCACGGGCCTCACAGGCCGCTTGCCCACATTTCAGTAGTTATAAACACGGCTTTAGAAGACAATGCTGGTCGAGCCCTTGCACCACTTTAGTGCTGCGCTCACCCCTCACCGAGCCTCTAAATGGCACATGAACATGACCCACATTCTCCATCTTTGGTGTCACTGTTCAGGATGAGCCAATGTCGCTTCAAAACAGTCACTCTCATTGCCGCCATGGCCCAGCACGCAAGGCCTCCTGCACTGCACCTGCCTCCCGCAGGCTCCACCGTGAGCTTCAGTCCCTTTCATCACAGTGGTCTCTGCACGCCTCTGCGGGATCAGTTTCCTGTGGGGTAAATATCAAAGTAAGCCCGTCGGGGCTGGGTCTCCTGTGCATCCTCGGTGGGGTGGTGTCCCCATGGGCATCATCAGCACATGCATGCTTGTCCTTCTCACAAGGCTGCACCTTCAGCTTTTCCTGCCTGCACATTTGTGCACCTTCTTCTTGCCCCCTCCTTGCAGGCATGAGTATGTCGCAGCCTTGGATGTGAGTGGCAGCTGTGGCCACATGTGTGACACAAACAGCTCTTTGCTACCACTCTCCTGTCTAGGAATGTCATTTCTATTTGAGTTCTCAGGGGCACATCTCTTGTTATGAAATTAAATGATGGACTCCTTAAGACCAGAGCCAGCAAGAACATAAATATCCCAAGGCACAGAGCAGCCGCTGGCAAATATTTGCATTCCATTTCAGTTGTAAAGAAAGTCATTAGGAGAGATAAAGAAGCACCGTTGTTAGCTTGAGGCTATGGTGTGGCTAATTCTCATGCTCTGCTCTAATCTTTGCTTCATGGGCCCACAAGAGAGAGCCTCACTCTTGCTAAGCAAGCAGGACAGGGAAGCTAATGGAGCAAAGCCTCTTCTGATGTCTGTCTGTTGGGACAGTGGGTCACCCTCTTCACCAGTGCTGCATCTAACAGGAAAGGTGTCTTCAGTGCTGTACTGATGGTAACTCCACATCATTTCTTTTACAGTCTTATGGATCGTTCTGTAGGTTCTTGGGTGTGCTGGCCATGGAACTGTGGGTCACAGCCTTGTGAGGGTGGGAAGTGATAGGCTCTTGTTGCTCCTCAGCCAGCACTCCAGCCAGTCTGTCCTGTGTAAATGCACTTGAAACTGTCACGCTGTGGCTTGTGTTGCTCAGTAAAGGATTGGGGCTGGGGGTGGGGCTGGGAAGGGGGTGTGGGGAGCCTGAGGGGGGGGGGGAGCGGAGGCAACTGCTTCCTATGACAGTTGTAGTCTTGGCTTCCTTCTTTCCATCTTGCATTTATTCTCATCTGAGACTGTGGCTCATTACTGATTTAAAACTTGTTCTCCCGCTGTAGCAGCTTGGTTAATTGAAAGCATCCCAATGAGAGTATGTTGAAAACATAGCAGTTGTAAATGATGTGGGTCACACGGAGGTTTTAATTGATCCTATGATGAGTGGTATATTCCCCAGCAAAGGCCTCCCTTTCATTATTTCTCAAGACCCTTATCCCAGCCACAAGCACGGAGCAGCTTAATGTTTCTGCCTGGTTGTGCTCTGAATTATGCTGCATTTTTTCTTTTCTTTCTTTTTTTTTTTAAGCATTGACTTCGTAACCTAGAGTTGAAGCCAGAGTAAGCTGGATAACTTATTCCTGTGCTTTTTATTGCATAAGGCATTAAAACAGCACCAGCTTGGTCATCTGTTTTGCTTCTCATAGGCACTGTCATCACATTATTTGGCTCTTGTTAGAACAGATGTTTTAAAGGGACTATTTTGGCCTGACTTTATTTCTGTATTTGCTTACTTTCTGATGACTGGAAAGGAGGGAGGGAGGGAAGTAGAGAGGTGGGGTACAGAGAGGGGGGTGGGGTGGGGGTTTGGGGAGACAGAGAAAGAGGCAGAGAGACACGCACAGAGAGATGGAAAGTGAGTGAGTGAGTTTTCATGGAGAATTGAGTATTGTGGAAGTGGAGTAGTCATCAGGCCCTTACTAGACCTGGTCCTGGAAAGAGACAATGGGGTTGCTGGGGAAGAGGTTTGGGTACAGTGTTCTGAACTTGAAAAGCCAGCTTGTAGCCAATAAAATGTTAAACAGCAACTAAAATATCAAACTGCCTCGAAAGACAGCTCTTAAGAAGTTTTTGTCAAAGCCAAGTTGCAGTTGTTTAAAAGTAAGGAAAATCCAAAAAGAAAACCGTGAATCTGTTTAGAGAGAGCATGTGAAGCAATTAAGGTTCTTTAATCTCTACCTTTGTGAAGCCAGGAATTGAATTCAGACTCAGATGCTCATTGCACACGCCACATCTAGTGTCCTAGTGAGTTTAAATGATTGGTTTTAGTATGAGTTTGGGCATTCATAGCAAAGCTTATTGATGCCATTCTAAGGCCATTTCTGTTGCTATAATGAGATCATGAGCAAAAGCAACCAAGGGGAGGAAAGGTTTTTAGCTTACAATTCCGATTTATAGCTCATCACTAATAGGACGTCAACACAGTAACTCATAGCTAGTCATGTGATATCCATAATCAAGAGCAAAGAGAAATGAATGCATCCATGCTGCCCGCTTGCTCATTACTATGTTTAATTAGCTTTCTTCACTCATCCGGTTTAGGGCCTGCATAGGGAATAGTGCTGCCCACGGTGGGTTAGATCAGTTACCACCAAGACAGTCTCCCATAGACGTGCCCACAGTCCAACCTGTTCTAGATGATTCTTCAATTGAGAGTTTTTTCTATGGTGATTCTGGTCAAGGCAAGTTGAAAAAAACTAACCATTACATATACTAATTAAGAAACATAGGTTTGTTTCCATAGAAAAATTTCTAAATTGCTATAATTTTATAACAATGCTTGCAATATAATACTGTAACAACCAGAAGAGTTAGAGCCAGAGGAAATCACTAAGGATTAGAGGATTATTTTGAGGCATCTGTCCCCTGATATTATTTGAATAATTTTCTATCTCCTTTTGAAAAACTGAATAGAGATGGGATTCTTGATTAAAACAAAGAAGCTACCTCCTACATTGATAAAACATCACCATTTAGAAAAGATCACACTGAATCCTGAGGAGTCCAAAAAGTTACTTTTTGGTTGACATAGGAGCTGCTTTGGAGGTGTTCCAGTATGATTGTATAGCAAATTCTTGTTATAATCAGTTATGAGTCGGACAGACACTATTAAATTCATAGTGAGGTTTGCTTCTGTCCTGAGTACTGGGCATGAGGGCCATCTGAGGGCATAACAAGCACTCAGTAACTCTCTATCAAATTAATGAACTGTGGGCAGAGTTAACTGGCCAGATGCCATTTATACATAGGGAACTGCTTATCGATGAAGTGCCATCGCTTTCCTTGTCTCATTGTTATCTGTGAATGTTAATTGAAAGCCTAGCTCTTCAGTCTGTTCAGGATCTTCAAGTCCCAACCTAAAGATCTAAGGTTTGCTTGGCTATTAGTGTGATTTGTTTTTCTCTGATGGCCTGAACCATTTGAGGTCTGTTAATCAATTTTCTTTAATTTTGTCTTATTTTGTACTTACCTGACACCGTATAGTTAATAAGATACTTAACCTTTTCTGATATGAAAAATGCTACAAATCAAACCACATGGCAGAATGTTCCTTTGAATCATATCTCTTTTTTGTCTGTTATGCATTTTTACATTTTACTGAAGGAGTGGGTGGAAGGGACTTAATTCTTACCAGGCTTTCGCTCTTCTATAACATGAAAAGAATTATCTAGAGTGTTGGAAAGTTTTCCTGTTACGTTTATGGTTTTTGACCTTTGTAGTTATCTCAGTTGATTAGGGAAATGAAAGTGTGACTTTGGAACATAGTCACCCATCATCCTCTGAAGAGCTGTAACTCGAAAGTCTGGTCTGTTCATATCTAAAATGATGAAGAACTTGAACCTTAAGAGTGGGGGAATGGTACTTCTATTCTGCCCTAGGGACAATCAGTCTTTCTGCCAGTGGTTCAGGGTTAGCTTGCTGGATAAACTGGCCTAGAGTCTCAATATGAGTGATTAGATTGTCCTTATTAGATTTGCCTATGTTTATATGGTGGGCTGGCAATACGGCTTAGTCAGTAGAATTTGAACTTCAGCACACTATAATTTAGGAAGAGGGAATGCATATCCTTAATCCCAGGAGATTAGGAGCAGGAGGATCATAAGTTCAAGGTCATTTTCAGATTTCTAGCAAGTTCTAGGTCAGACTAAGTTACAGGAGGCAGAGTCTCAAAGCAAACAATAATAAGTTTGTATGTAAATTGACATAAAACTCTATACTAAGATGTTTTCCCACTTACACTCCACAATTTAAAAACTCTATCATGTTTATTCTGCCTTCATGGAAACTCTTTCAGAGTCACCTTTTCAAAAACATTGGTGATAAAGAAGAGAAGATGCTTAATTTTTCTTCTTAAATTACCTAATTAAATTTCTCAGGTTTACATTTTTTCCTCGTGATTGCATTTTTAAATTTACTTACTCCGTGTAGATTTACATCTGAGATGCTTGGGTAACTTTTCCCAGTTCTCTAACTTGATGCGAGGATATAAATATACCCAGGAGCCATTGCAACTCTAAGCGGTAATAGTTTTATTGACTTGGAAACCCAGCTGTCTTGATTTCCAGTGGTGGCTTGCCGTGTTTAAAGTAACTGACAACCCTACAATCATTACCAAAAGTTTATGATTTGGAAAAAAAAGTAAAAAAGGAATGGGGAGAGCGGGGAGTGGAAAAATGCTGTTTGAATTACAAACTGCTTAAAGCAGCTCCGCAGGGAGGGCTGTTAACCCAGGTCACTTAAAATATGGCTATAATAGTGAAAGTTAAAAATAATTATCTCTGGAGAGAACCTTAAGAACAAGTCTCAAGAAAATCCAAAGGAGTTCAAAAACACACTGAAGGGCCTGGGTGGGGGGGCAGAATGCATGGTTTTAAGAGTTCCTTTGTGGAAGGTAATTTGTTCTGTGGGGTTGCTCCATTTTGGGGACATATAATCTTGTGGCCCTAATTAACCCCCAGTGCCTCTGCTGACAAGTCCTGAGCTGGAAGAGTGGGTGTCTCCTTCGCCTTGTCCCTGTCCTAGGAGTCACCAAGGAGCTTTAGACTTTGGTGGTAGAAAGCTCTGCCTTTTCTCCCAGTTGCTCCAGCCCACTGCTTGGGCGCTTGTACAGAGTCTTGCAGGTCCTCTGAGGCCATTGCTCCTGGGCACTATGTTCCTTCATTTTAAAGCAGACCAAACTGAACTGGTACATAGCAGGTTACCCCCAAACTTAAGCCAAAGTTCAACTTCACAATTTCTGTGGGTTAGTAATTTGAAGTATTTCATTGGTTGGCTGTGGCCAGGGGATTCATGAGACTACAATCAAGTTGTTGGTAGTGCCATAGTCTACTGACATTTTAAGAGGCCTGAGACCCTGCTTCTAGAGGGTCCCACTTGAGAGGCTAGCAAAGTGTGCTAGCTATGGGAGGAAGGCGCAGGTTTCTTGTCATGTGGACTTCTTCCCAGGGCCGATTGGATGTCCTTAGAGCATGACAATTAGATTTTCCTAGAAATCTGGCTTCAGAAGTTACAAACTATAACATCTGTTCTTTCCTGTGGCTATATAGGGTATATTTATTATGATCAAAGTTGAGACTATCAGGAAGACCATTGGAGACCATGGGAAGTATCTTCCAGGGGGTAAAAATCTGTCACACCATTATCCCATGATGAGGTTAGAGATGAAAACTCCATGCAGCCTGAGGATGAACACTGTATGTAGTACACTGCAGAGCTCATAGAGGTGCAGATTGGCCATAATCGATAAGAGTTTGGTCGTTGGTAAATGTATGCTGGAAGCATTTGAGTCAAAGATTTTATCTTTAAGTCAGTGTTAATACTTAACCTTGCTTTTATAAAGAAGAAAATAAGATTACCTTCCATTTCATCTTCCACAATACCAAATGCGTTTTCTTTTTCTATGCAGCCATCCTGTCTACATAGAGTATATGTACCTTTCTGTACCTATGCGTATCTCCCCAAATTAGATTCCACTGTGCTGCTTTAAAACAACTTTGTAATATCTTAGTGAGGATAACAATGAACAGACAGTTTTATTTTTTATTTTAATTTGTTCTTCTCTTACATATTACACCCTGACCACCATTTCCTCTCCTTCCCCTCCTCTCAGTCCCTTCTCCAGCTACTCCTCATCTGTTTCCCTTCAGAAAAGGGCCGGCTTCCCAGGGATATCAACCAAACATGGCGTACCAAGTTGCAATAAGACTAGGCCCCTCCCCTCTTATTATGGCTGGACAAGGCAACCCAGTAGGAGAAAAAGGATCTCAGAAGCAGGCAGCAGTGTCAGAGACGGCCTGTGCTCTACGGCTAGGAGTCCCACAAGAGCATCAGGCTACACAAGCACACATGTACGCAGAGCTGGGTCAGACCCGTGCAGGCCCCTGATTATTGATTCTGTCTCTGTGAGCCTCTATGCTTAGTTGATTTTGTGCGCTGTTTTCTTATGGTTATTTGACTCCTTTTGCTCCTATAATCCTTCCTTCCCTACTCCCACAGGATTTCCTGAGCTCTGCCTAATGTTTGGTTGTAGGTCTCTGCATCTGCTCCTAGCAATTGCTTGATGAAACCTCTCTGATGATAACTATGCTAGACCCCTGCCTATGAGTATAGCAGAATATCACTGGGAATCATTTTACTGACTTTTTTTTTTTTTTAGCATGTTATGTTTGGTTCTGTTCTAGGTCTCTGAGATATCTAACTCTGGTTCCTGGCCCTCCAGGCAGTGTCAGACATGGGCTCCCTCTTATGGCATGGGTCTCATGTTGGACCAATCATTGGTTGGCTATTCCCACAAGTTCTGTGCCACCTTTACCTGAGCGCATCTTTCAGGCAGGACAGAGTCTGTCAATGTCTTGTGGCTGGGGTAGTGTCCCAATCCTTATTCTGTGAAACCTTGAAACAGGCTGTCTTAAAGAGGCAGAGATCAGAAGAGCACCAGAAATCACAATGTGGCTCACAGGGCTGCTAAGTGTGGAGAAACAGAAGATAATAGAAAAAAATGGAGAAGGAGCACATGGTCTCAGTGTCACTCTCCAGCACACAGCAAATGTCTTATCCAAAGATAGGCAACCCCAATAAAAAGAGGCTATGGTACCCACAGGACTAGATTGCAGGCCTGGAAAGCCTTGGATTCTGGTGAGGCATGCTTAACTCCATTTGTCACTCTGTTGCTGAGGGTTGTGGTTGCAAGTCATCTTGGGAGAGAAGTTACTGATTAGGACCAAGCCCCTCTAGGATCTGATGACAGTGAACAGTTGTAGAGTCTAGAGTCCACTTGAACAAGCCCAGGGGAGACAGCCTCAGGAGGCAGTTCTAGAGAGTAGGAGAACAAGAATTCGGGTAGGAGGAGACTCAGCCTGAGCGAGCAGAGAAGAGTATGGTGGGTGATGGCCCTAGCTTGCCACCCACCTGAATATAGCCATGGAATCTCTGCCTTAAACCTCAGCTCATCAGACGAGCCATTCTTTAGAGCCTTCCATTAGCTATGATTCGCTACTTGTGGGACTGAGAACTCTGGAGTTTCCACAGAGCAGTTGACTTCTGAAGCCCCATCCCTCCAGCAGGGAGTTCAGCATATAGAGAGACTGGTTGATTTGGACAGATGCCAGTGCTGTCTGCCTCCCCGCTCCTAGTGTACTGAGAGACACCTCCTAATGAAAACATCTGCCTTCCAGCTCAGCACAGCTGGGCCAGCAATTTACCTCACAAGTATATTTCTGCTTTCTAATATTTTCTCCACTCTTGCATTTACAGCTCATGATGACTTTACTTGTCTCTATACATTGCTCAGTCAGGTTTTAGGGTCATGTTCCTATTTCTCCACCCAGCTAACTCCATGACACTGTTCTCTACACTTTCCACCCTCACCTCATGGACTCTCTTTGCTCCGATTTCTGCTTCTTATCTCTCCTCCATATCTCTTCCTCCTTTACTTCTTGTAACCTTCCACAGCTTTAACAATCTCTAAAATCTGTGCACTCTACTAACATCCCATGCTTCTCCTCAACAAAGAGAGAAATTCTGAAGCAAACCAGTGAATAAAGGAGAGGACAGAGTATAAAGAGGAACTTTATACTCTGAGCTTAAAGAGGAACTAGAGCAATCTGAAAAGGACGAAGATAAAGCAATAGGGCACAAATGGTAATTCCAGGATACATTTGATACCATGAAAGGGCCAAATCTATGGGTTCTGTGCATAGAAGGAGAACCATCCTGAGCCTTTCATCTTAAAGGCATAGAAAACATTTTCAAAGGAAGTCATAACAGGAAATTTCCAAGAGTTAGGAAAAGAGATGCTAATCCAAACATAGAAAGCATATAGAACACCTAACAGAAAATAATTCCCTCATCATATTATAATGAAAACACCAAATATATAAAACAATGATAGTGTATTGAGAGTGGCAAAAGAGAAACATCAAATGGTATATAAAAGCAGGTCCATTCCCCCAAACAAAAGCAAAACCCCAGCAGACTGTTGGACTGGGACCAGAAAGATGTATTTCAAGTTCTGAAAGACCCAAACTGCCAACCCAGGCTACAATATACATGATGCTGTTTGTCACAATTGAAGGAGAAATAACTTTCTATGATAAGAACTGGCCCAAAGCATTTATGACCACTGAGCCAGCTCTGCAGAAGATGATTGATGGAATATTTCAGACTGAAGGAAAAAAGTCCCTATACAAGGTCACAGGAAGAAATAGAACACATATAAAACTCAAAGGGAGGAATGCTAGGGGTAAAAGGCTTAGTTTGGGGGTAAGGGTGAAGGGGGAGGGAGAAGAAGAACTGAGAAATGGGTTAATCAAAACTAAGGATATGTGGAAATAGATTCAATACATTCAGAATCCAACATAGACATGACCAGAGGAGAACTTCTCCACAACAATTTAAGTTGCCTCAAATAGAAAACAAAGGACCAGTATGAAAATCTGTAGGAGAAAATACACCTCACTTACAAAAGTAAATGCTTCATAATAATTTTAAAACTCTTAACAGAAACCATCAAAGTGAGGAAAGTATGGAATGATATATTTCAATTCCCCAAAGTAATTGCCAACCAAGATTATTCTATCAGCAGAGTTATTTTTTTTAAATTAAAAGTATATAGACATGTCAAGAAAACACAAACTAAAGCAGTCAATGATCACCAAACCACAGACTACAAAAGATGCATAAAGGATCCTAAACACAGGTGGGAAGAAAGAGAGACTCAATTATAGGAGCAAGGAAAGAGTGAAGTCCCTCAGAGGAAATGATGAGAAAAGTGAGACAGGCAACGACCAGTCAGGCCCCACTTCGTATAGCAGCAAACACCTATCATGAGCAGAAGAGAAAGAAGAGAACAAGCAATAATCGAACCAATCAGGAAAACAATCCACAGTGATATCCTACATGAAAAGCCTTAATTCTTACAAGTTGCAGACTAGTGAACTAGGAATGAAAAGAAAGGCCCAACTCTTTGTTGTGTACAAGAAACACACTTCACTGGAAAACACGCATAAGCTAAGAGTGAAACCATAGAAGTCAGTATATCAAGCAAATGGAAGCCTCAAACAAGCTGGAGTAGCTATAGTAATATTTGATAAAATATACAAGAGGCCAAAATTAGAAGACATAGGAAGGCCATTTTTATCAATAAAGGGAATAATCTATCATGACAATTTAACAATTACAATCACACCTAACACTGGGATGTTTCTGAAACTTTTTATGAAGCCATTTACCCTGAACAGCAAATCCATATCAGAGAATGAGAAGGGTAACTATGCAGATCAATTTCTGTGAACATACACACAAAAATTCTCAACCAAATATTTGCAATTCAAATTTAAGAGCACATTTAAAAAAATCACATACCACCATTAGGTTGGTTTCATTTCAAGGATCCAAATATATACAAATCAATAAGTGTAATACAACAATTAGGGACAAGTCACATGATCATCTCAATAGATGTAGAAATGCTCTTAGTCTAACATAAATATCCTTTTCATGGTTAAAAACCTTGGAGAAACTAGGAATAGAAGGTACACACATAGACCTGTATCCAGCATTATATGTGTTGGGAGGGCAAATTGAAAAACATTTTCTCTAAAAATCAATAATGAGACAAGATACTTGTTTTTTCTCATTCAGTATAGAGCTTAAAATGTTAGCTAGAACAATAAACCAAGAGAAAGAAAGAAAAGGTATATGTTTAGGAAAGGAAAAAGAAAAACAATTACCTGTGTCTGTCTGTAGGTGGTATGTAAGATCCTACATGAACCTGAAGACCTCACCAGAAAACTCCAGTCTAATAAACAGTTTGTGCTTAATTGTTCAAAGATAAATCATGGTAGAGGTGTAATCCCATTTACCATAGCTTAAAAGATGTCTAGGAATAAACCTAACCAAGGAAATGAAAGACCTCTGTAATTATGTCTGTAAGACACTGATGAAAGAAAGATTCTAGAAGATGGGAAGACTTCCCGTGCTCATGGATCGACTGAATTAATATTGTGAAAATGCCTAAATTACTAAAATCAGTCTAATCAACTAATGCAGTCCTCATCAAAGTGCCAGTGTTAGTCCTCACAGAAGCAGCAAAAACAGTCCTAAGCATTCATATGGACAAACAAGCGACTTGAAGTAAGCACCACAGTCCTGAGAAGAATGAGCAGAGTGGGAGGCATCACAATACCATATGTGAAATGTAGACACAGTGCTGACACAGAAACACTCATGTAGACCAGTGAAATAGGATAGAAGGCCCAGAAATGGACCTGTGCCGCAATAGCCACCCAAGTTTTGGTAGAGGTATCAAAACATACATTGGAGAAAAGGCAGCCTCTTCAAATGGTGCTGAGAAAATTGGATAGCCATGTAGGAGACATGGAAGCCCTTGTGCTCACAGATAACTATGGGGAGCAGGAATGTTAAACACATGGGGCTGACCATCTTGACTCCGGGAGCTCAGCCAGGGAAGCACCTGACCTGCAGGGAGTCCCACAGTTAGACGGAGCCTTGGGTCCGAGATCACCAGCCACAATCCAGGCACAAGCAGCTCAACGAGCTCAGCCAGGGAAGCACCTGACCAGCAGGGAGTCTTGTGGTTAGAGGGAGCCCCTGTGGCCCAAGGTCTCCAGCCACCATCTTGGCTCCGGGAGCTCAGCCAGAGAAGCACCAGACCTGTAGGGAGTCCCACGGTTAGACAGAACCCTATGGTCCAAGGTCGCCAGCTACCATCTTGGCACAGGCAGCTCAATTAGGCCCACAGGAGGTTCAAGCACTAGCTAGTGACAACAGGACTAACACCAGAGGTAACCAGATGGCAAAAGGCAAACACAGGAACATTACAGAAATCAAGGCAATATGGCAGCATCTGAACCCAATTCTCCAACAACAGCAAGTCCTGGATACCCCAACACACCAGAAAACAAAATTTGGATTTAAAATCATTGGTCATGATGCTGTTAGAGGAACATAAGAAGGACATAAATATATCTCTTAAAGAAATACAGGGAACATGAATAAGTTAGAAGCCCTTACAATGGAAACAGAAAAATCACTTAAAGAAATTCGGGAGAATGTGGGTCAACAGACAGAAGCCAATAAAGATGAAAAACAAAAATCACTTAAAGAAATGCAGGAGAAATTGAGTCAACAGGCAGAAGTCATGAAAGGGGAAACACAAAAATATATTAAAGAAATACAAGAAAATACAAACAAACAAGTGAGGAACTGAGCAAACCCATCCAGCATCTAAAAACAGAAGTAGAAACAACTAAGAAATCACAAAGGGAGACAACTTTGGAGATAGAAAACCTTGGGAAGAAATCAGGGGCCATAGACGCAAATATCAGCCAAAGAACACAAGAGATGGAAGAAAGAATCTCAGATGTGGAGGATACCATAGAAACCATGGACTCAACAGTGAAAGAAAATGCAAAAAGCAAAAAGCTTGTAATCCAAAACATCCAGGAAATCCAGGACACAATTAGAAGACCAAACCTAAGGATTATAGGTATAGATGAGAGTGAAGATTTACAACTAAAAGGGCCAGCAAATATCTTCAACAAAATTATGGAAGAAAACTTCCCTAACCTAAAGAGGGAGTTGCCCATGAACATACAAGAAGCTTACAGAACTCCAAACTGACTGGTCCAGAACAGAAATACCTCCCGTCACATAATAATCAAAACCCCAAATTTACTAAACTGTCCCGACCTGCAGGACAGTCAACAGGGTCCTGGACCACCTAGGAGAGGACAAAGAGACAAGAGACATGAGAAGCGGACAGCAAGTCTGTATTCTGATCAAGTTGTCAAACTTTATTGTTTTACACACTGCAATATAAAGGAAAGCAAGCAGAATGTAGGGAGGGAGTATGAGGGGGGAAACATTGTCTCTGGGGAACAGTCTCTTAGGGGGCAAGCACTGTCTTTAAACATTGTCTCTAGGAAGTAGTCTCTCAGAATTTTCTCTCAGAATCTCATGACAAAGCTGACTTAGGCTTCAAGGAAGCTGGCAAACTAAAATGATCACGAGGAGATGAAGTGGAAAGATTGTAATAGTAACCTAACTGCAGGTGAGCTCTGTTTCTTCTAACCAACATAAGCTCTATATGTGCTGACCAACTTGATATTTGCAAATCTGAGAGCTAATATTACTTCTTCCAAAGGCAGGCTTGAGTATGTAAGAGGGCTGAGGAGGTGGTTTTGAGATCTAAGTGAGAATGAATGGCTCCTGGCACTAAACAAAGAAAGAATATTAAGAGCAGTAAGAGAAAAAGGCCAAGTAACATATAAAGGAAGACCAATTAAAATTACACCAGACTTCTCACCAGAGACCATGAAAGCTAGAAGATCCTGGACAGATCTCATGCAGACTCTAAGAGAACACAAATGCCAGCCAAGATTACTATACCCAGCAAAACGCTTAATCACCATAGATGGAGAAAACAAGATATC
This sequence comes from Apodemus sylvaticus, assembly GCF_947179515.1. NCBI lineage: Eukaryota > Metazoa > Chordata > Mammalia > Rodentia > Muridae > Apodemus > Apodemus sylvaticus. Next base: position 127,847,148 of record NC_067476.1, read on the forward strand.
CCATGATAAAACCAAATTTACACAATATCTTTCCACAAACCCAGTCCTACAAAGGATAATAGGTGGAAAACACCAATACAAGGAGGGAAACTACACCCTGGAAAAAGCAAGATAGTAAACTTCTTTCATCAAGCCCAAAAGAAGATAACCACTCAAATATAAAAATAACATAAAAAAATAACAGGAAGTAATAATCACTACTCCTTAATATCTCTTAACATCAATGGACTCAATTCTCCAATAAGAAGACATAGATTAACAGACTGGATACATAAACCGGACCCTACATTTTGCTGCTTACAGTAAACACACCTCAGGGCCAAAGACAAACACTACCTCAGAGTAAACGGCTGGAAGAAAATTTTACAAGCAAATGGTCTTAGGAAACAAGCCGGAGTAGACATTCTAATATCAGATAAAATTGACTTTCAACCTAAAGTCATCAAAAGAGACGCAGAAGGACACTTTTTACTGGTCAAGGGAAAAATCCATCAAGAAGAACTCTCCATTCAGATTTGGAACATCTATGCTCCAAATGCAAGGACACCCTCATTCGTAAAAGAAACTTTACTAAAGCTCAAAGCACACATTGTACCTAACACAATAATTGTGGGTGATTTCAACACTCCACTCTCCTCAATGGACAGATCAAGAAAACAGAAACTAAACAGAGACCTGACCCAGTGAAACTAATTGAAGCATTGGACCAATTGGATTTAACATATATATATATATATATATCTTTAGCATTTCATCCTAAAGCAAAAGAATATACCTTTTTCTCAGCACCTCATGGTACCTTCTCCAAAATCGACCATATAATTGGTCACAAGACAGACCTCAACAAATATAAGAAGATCAAAATAATCTCATGCCTCCTATCATATCACTATGAAATAAGAGTGGTCTTCAATAGCAACAAAAAGATCAAAAAGCCCACATACACATAGAGGCTGAACGACACTCTACTCAATGATACCTTGGCCAAAGAAGAAATAAAGAAATCAAAGACTTTTTAGAATTTAATGAAAAGGAGGGCACAACATACCCAAATCTATGGGACACAATGAAAACAGTGCTAAGAGGAAAACTCATAGCCCTGAGTGCCTCCAAGAAAAACAAACAAACAAACAAACAAAAAACCAAAAAACCAAAAAACCAAAAAACAAAAACAAAAAACCCAAAAGCTGAAGAGAGCATACACTAGCAGCTTAACGGCACACCTGAAAGCCCTGGAGCAAAAAGAAGTGAATTCACCCAGGAGGAGTAGAAGACAGGAAATCATCAAACTCAGGGCTGAAATCAATCAAGTAGAAACAAAGAGAACCATACAAAGAATCAACAAAACCAGGAGCTGGTTCTTTGAGAAAATCAACAAGATAGATAAACCCTTAGCCAGACTAACCAAAGGGCACAGAGACAGTATCAAATTAACAAAATTAGAAATGATCAGGGAGATATAACAACAGAAATGGAGGAAATTAAAAAAAAATCATCAGATCCTACTACAAACGTCTATACTCAACACAACTGGAGAATCTGGAGGAAATGGACAATTTCCTAGACAGATACCAAATACCAAAATTAAATCAGGATCAAATAGATCAACCAAACAGTCCCATAACCCCTAAAGAAATCAAAGGGGTCATAGAAAATCTTCCAACCAAAAAAAGCACAGGACCAGATGGTTTTAGGGCAGAATTCTATCAGACCTTCAAAGAAGACCTAACACCAATACTCTTCAAATTATTCCACAAAATAGAAACAGAAGGAACACTACCCAACTCCTTCTACGTAGCCACAATTGTGCTGATCCCCAAACCACATAAAGATCCAACAAAAGAAGGAGAACTACAGGCCAAAATCCCTTATGAATATTGACACAAAAATAATCAATAAAATTCTTGCCAATCAAATCCAAGAACACATCAAAACGATAATTCACCATGATCTTAGTACAAGGGTAAAATTACAAAGTTTCTGTAAAGCAAAGGACACTATCAAAAGGACAAATCGGCAACCAACAAATTGGGAAATGATCTTCACCAACCCTATATCAGATAGAGGGCTAATATCCAATATATACAAAGAACTCAAGAAGTTAGACCCCAGAAAAGCAAATAACCCTATTAAAAAATGGGGTACAGAGTTAAATAAAGAATTCTCACCTGAAGAACTTTGGATGGTGGAGAAACATCTTAAAAAATGCTCAAACTTCATTAGTCATCAGGGAAATGCAAATCAAAACAACCCTGAGATTTCACCTTACATCAGTCAGAATGGCTAAGATTAAAAACTCAGGAGACAGCAGGTGTTGGTGAGGATGTGGAGAAAGAGGAACACTCCTTCACTGCTGGTGGGGTTGCAAATTGGTACAACCACTCTGGAAATCAGTCTGGCAGTTCCTCAGAAAACTGGGCACGTCACTTCTGGAGGATCCTGCTATACCACTCCTGGGCATATACCCAGAGGATTCCCCAGCATGTAATAAGGATATATGCTCTACTATGTTCATAGCAGCCCTATTTATAATAGCCAGAAGCTGGAAAGAACCCAGGTATCCCTCAACAGAAGAATGGATGCAAAAAATGTATATATATACAATGGAGTACTATTCAGCCATTAGAAACAATGAATTCATGAAATTCTTAGGCAAATGGATGGAGCTGGAGAACATCATACTAAGTGAGGTAACCCAGTCTCAAAAGATCAATCATGGTATGCACTCACTAATAAGTAGATATTAGACTGGAAAACTGGAATACCCAAAACATAATCAACACATCAAATGAGGTACAAGAATGGAGGAGTGGCCCCTGGTTCTGGAAAGACTCAGTGTAGCAGTATAAGGCAAAACTAGAGCAGGGAAGTGGGAAGGGGTGGGTGGGAAAACAGGGGTGGGGAGAGGGCTTATGTGACTTTTGGGGAGTGGGGGACCAGAAAAGGGGAAATCATTTGAAATGTAAATAAAAAATATATTGAATAAAATAAAAATACATCGATAAATAAATAAATAAATAAATAAATAAATAAAAATTCACCATGATCAAGTAGGCTTCATCCCAGGGATGGAGGGATGGTTCAATATACGGAAATCCATCAAAGCGATCCACTACATAAACAAACTCAAACAAAAAAAAAAAACCCACATGATCATTTTATTAGATGGTGAAAAAGCTTTTGAAAAAAATTCAGCATCATTTCATTCTTAAAGTATTGGAAAGAACAGGAATTCAAGGCCTATACCTAAACATAGTAAAAACAATACATAGCAAACCGGTAGCCAACATCAAACTAAATGGAGAGAAACTTGAAGCATTCCCACTAAAATCAGGGACTAGACATGGCTGCCTCCTCTCTACATATCTTTTTAATATAGTACTTGAAGTTCCAGCTAGAGCAAGTAGACAACATAAGGAGGTCAAAGGGATACAAATTAGAAAGGAAGAAGTCAAACTATCACTATTTGCAGATGATATGATAGTATACTTAAGCGACCCAAAAAACTCCACCAGAGAACAACTACAGCTGATAAACAACTTCAGCAAAGTGGCTGGTTATAAAATCAACTCAAGCAATATCAGTAGCCTTCCTATACTCAAAGGATAAGCAGGTTGAGAAAGAAATTAGGGAAATGACACCCTTTACAATAGCCACAAACAATATAAAGTATCTTGGGGTAACCGTAACCAAACAAGTGAAAGATCTGTATGAGAAGAAGTTCAGGTCTCTGAAGAAGGAAATTGAAGAAGACCTCAGAAAATGTAAAAGTCTTCCATGCTCGTGGATTTGCAGGATTAATATAGTAAAAATGGCCATCTTACCAAAAGCAATATACAGATTCAATGCAATCCCCATCAAAATCCCAACTCAGTTCTTCATAGAGTTAGAGCAATTCTCAAATTAATCTAGAATAAAAAAAACCCAGGATAGCTAAAACTATTCTCAACAGTAAAAGAACTTATGGGGGAATCAGTATTCTGGACTTCAAGCAGTACTACAGAGCAATTGTGTTAAAAGCTGCATTGTATTGGTACAGTGACAGGCAGGTAGATCAATGGAATAGGATTGAAGACCCAGAAATGAACCCACAGACCTATGGACACTTGATATTGACAAAGGAGCTGAAAACATCCAGTGGATAGAAGATAGCCTTTTCAACAAATGGTGCTGGTTCAACTGGAGGTCAGCATGCAGAAGAATGTGAATTGATCCATTCTTATCTCCTTTTACTAAGCTCAACTCCAAGTGGATGAAGGACCTCCACATAAAACCAAACACACTGAAACTAATAGAATAGAAGCTGGGGAAGACCCTTGAGGACGTGGGCACAGGGGAAAAGTTGCTGAATAGAACACCAATAGCTTATGCTCTAAGATCAAGAATTGACAAATGGGACTTCATAAAATTACAGTTTCTGTAAGACAAAGGACACTGTCAACCAGACAAAATGACAACCAACAATTTGGGAAAGGATCTTCACCAACCCTACATCTGACAGAGGGCTAATATCCTATATACAAAGAACTCAAGAAGGTAGACGCCAGAGAGCCAAATATCCCTATTTAAAAAATGGGGTACAGAGCTAAACAAAGAATTTTCACATAAAGAACTTCAAATGGCTGAGAAGCACCTTAAGAAATGTTCAACATCATTAGTCATTAGGGAAATGCAAATCAAAACAACCCTGAGATTTCACCTTGCACCAGTTAGAATGGCTAAAATTAAAAACTCAGTGCTGGGTGATGGTGGCATGCCTGTAATCCTAGCACTCTGGGAGGCAGAGACAGGTGGATTTCTGAATTCGAGGCCAGCCTGGTCTATAGAGTGAGTTCCAGGACAGCCAGGGCTACACAGAGAAACCCTGTCTCAGTAAAAACCAAATCCAAAAAACCCAAAACAAACAAACAAAGAAAACTCAGGGAGACAGTAGGTGTTGGTGAGAATGTGGAGAAAGAGGAACACTCCTACACTGCTCCTGGGCATATACCCAGAGGATTCCCCAGCATGCAATAAGGACACACGCTCCACTATGTTCATAGTAGTCCTATTTATAATAGCCAGAAGCGGGAAAGAACCCAGATATCCCTCAATGGAGGAATGGATATAGAAAATGTGGTATATTTACACAATGGAATACTACTCAGCAATGAAAAACAATGAATTCATGAAATTCTTAGGCAAATGGTTGGATATGGAAAATATCATGCTAAGTGAGGTAACCCAATCACAAAAGAACACACATGGAATACAGTCACTGATAAGTGGATATTAGCTCAGACACTCTGAATACCCAAGACAAAATTCACATGTCAAATGACCCTAAAGAAGAAGGAAGGAGAGGTCCCGGATCCCGAAAAGGCTTGTTCCAGCATTGTAGGGGAGCACCAGGACAGAGAAATAGGAGGGGGTTGATAGAGAATTGATGGAGGGAAGAGGGCTTAGGGAACTTAAGGGGAGGGGGAAACTGGGAAAGGGAAAATCATTTGGAATGTAAACATAGAATATAGGAACACACACACACACACACACAATTATCAATTACTCATGGAGAAAGTGAGTGTGTATGTGTATGTGTGTATGCATGTGTGTGTTCTAGAACCTTACCTGTTGAACTTGATGCTGTGGAACCCTTGGGGTTTATTGTGTGGTTGTAGTTATTTAGGGACCATTTCCGGGAAGAGCCATTCTTGGTTTACCTTATTTCCTCAGTCTTTTTATTTTTATTTTTATTTTATTTTGTTGTCATTTAAGCATATTGTATACAGGATTCAGGGTAGGCAGGAAACTGGCCACCATATTGGATTTTACAGACTTCTTGCTCTGTTGCACTCTCCCCAAGCCTCAGAGGTGACCTGCTTAATTTTGCTGATGGGGAGGGTGCAGGGCATTGAGGCTGAGGAATTCAGGAACGGAAATGGACCAAACTCTGTTTTCCTTTTTTTTTTTTTTTCTCTTTCTCTTTTCTGGGACATGACCAAATTGTTACTCAAATGCATGTACAAAGACAAAAAAATTCACGTGCATCCACTCTATTTAGTTCTTGTAGTAACTTGAGAAACTGTTGCTTAAAAAAAAAAAAAAACTAAGCCTCAAGGGTCGCTAAGGGGCGCACGAGCAAGTGCAGGCTTAAAGGCCCTTCCAAAGCGCTGCACCCAGGGTCCTCTGGTCTTGCACGGAGTGAAGTGCAAATGTGGCTTTTCCTGAGATTTTTCTGGGCATGTCCACATGGGACCTTAGGAGTGGAGATAGAAAAGGACAACCTGGAAAACAGTTTGAAGTTAATTCAGAGCCAGCCGGGCTATGTGGGACTATGTGGCGCTGAGGGGCCGGATGAGGCCAGCCTGAGTTAACATTCAGAACCTTTGCAGGGCTCGGCCGTCTTTTGACTGTCTCCTGACGCACCAGATCATTACCTGGTGGGCGAAAGCAGCTGATATAAGAGGTTTTCCAGCATCTGATGAGCAATTTGCACCATTGCAATTCCACTTTATCCACAAGTTGGATCTTTTTTTAATCATGTATGGCTACTTGTTACATGAACCCAGTGTTTCATTTTCCCTGTATCCGACAAGGGACATCCATCTTCTGAGCTGCCACACCTGCCCATCTTATGGAAATTCATTCTAGATTCTTGTAAGAAGTTAGCATTTGGAAAGTTGATTACAGTGAGACCATAACTGATTTTTTTTTTTAAAAGCTAACCCATCAGAATTGTATTTCAGAAATAACGATTTTAGGAGTTGAAGTGGATTTTATCCACATGCTCAGGGGTGAATGAAACTGTCTTGGTTCCCTGTTATTCTCTAGAAAGGTAGGGCTTTCTCTTTGTGGCCTCTCCAGTTCATTTTGTCCCTTGCTTCCCTGTCTGTTCAGGCCAACCCTTTGCCGGTGTCTCCCAAGCTCTAGGTAGAAAAGTTACCTTTTCAGTCTGTCTGGGGCTTGTGACCAGTCAACCTTCTCAGTCTTTTTCTTGTTAGTCTGTAGTGCTTTCTTGCAGTGTGTGTGTGTCTTGGCATGGCGTAGGGTGGGTGCAGGTGGGCTGCTGCTCTTCCTGCTTGTTTGTCTGGTGGCTGAAGAGGACTAGCAGGAAAAGCTAGCTGGGACCTCAGGCTTTATTATGTCAGTGAGTACGCTGTGATAGTGAGTTTCACATTTCCTTAGTATTCAGAGTTAAACCCACAGTGAGCCATCTTATCCAGGGCTTATTACTGGTTTTCTCAAGATCATTCTTTTGAGTTGTGAAAGCATTTCTTGATTTGCATTTTCTTTGATTGAATCAGAAAAGGCCTGTTGGCCTGGTAACTATTGCTATGGGAATGATGCTTGTGGTTAGTGTTAGGCATCAGTATTATCCAAAGCATCAGGTACCTTTTTGTTCAATTATGGCCCAATGTTCTGTTGGAAAGTTCTTGTCTGCTCAGTCTATTTAGTCTGAGAATCTATAGAAAACAACTGCAAACTGTGCTAGTGATTTTACTTCACCACTCATATCTTTCATAGTCTAGTAGTCTAGAACTTGACTGTAGAACTTGAGATACTTTTTTGAGGGGTATAGTTTATTCTCATTTTAAAGATTATTTTTAAATTATGTGTGTGTGTGTAGGCATGGGTATGTCCATGTGTGAGTGTTGGTCCCCTCAGAGGCCAGAAGAGGGCATCAGATCCCCTATAGTTAGAGTTATAGCCAGCTGTGAATCACATGACATGCTAGGAACCAAACTCAGGTGAGGGTCTTTTGCCTGCACGTTTGTGTCTTCTTTGCACCACATGGATGCCTGGTGCCTTTGGAGGCCTGAAGAGGACATCGGATATCCTGGAGCTGGAGTTACAGATGGTTGTGAGCTGCCATGTGGTTGCTGGGAATCAAACTTGAGGTCCCCTGGAAAAGCAGCTAGAGTTTTTAATTGCTGAGCCATCTCTCCAGCCCTTGTAGGTGATTTTAGTTAAGGTTCCTGAAGTTGCCAGTGCCAATTTAAAAAAGAGACACTTTCACAGTGACTGAGAGAGCATGAGTTTTTAATCCTGCTCTAGCTTTTTTTAAAAAATTGGTTTATGTCTTATATATATTTCTTTTCTTTTTTGAGACAGGGTTTCTGTGTAGCCCTGACTGTTCTAGAACAAGCTCTGTAGACCAGGCTGACCTCAGACTTAGAGATCTGCCTGCCTCTGCCTCCCAAATGCTGGGAACTGGATTAAAGGCATGCACTACCGCTTTCAGTCTCCCTATCTCTGTCTCTGTCTATCTGTCTGTCTCTCTCATACACATGCACACACACACACACACACAACAGGTCATGACTTTATTCCTACTAGAGCCACATTAGAGGCTAGTGTCTTTTGGCTGAGATATCATTAGGAGTTGGGCCATCACCATGCCCAAGTCTTCATGTAGATGTTCAGTACTTACTTTGTGCCAGGCACTTTCTAGACACTTGAATTCAGAAGTGAACACACAAATCCCCCTGTGGAGCTCCTCCTCAGGGTGTTGGGGACTGAGCAGAGCTGTGGGAAATGATACAGAGACAGAATATCAGTCAGTGGTGAAATGGAGGAGAGAGTTGGGCGGGAGGACAGTGGCTGCATTTCTCAGGACCCATTAGAGCTAAGGTCTGAGGGAGAGGAGGTAGAGCCAGGCAGGGGTTTTGTGGAGAGCACTGCAGATGGAAGGGTCAGGGTGGGGTCTGCAGGGAGGTTTCTGGGTGAGCCTGAGGAACTGTGAGTAGCATGCAGGACACTGGTGGCAGCATTGGTATAGAAGGACTGGGAGGGATGCCAGGGCCAGAGTACATAGCTTCAAGTCCTAACTGCTTTGGAAATAACTGTTCAGGAGCAATGAACACTTGTTCAGAAATGGTGACCACAGCACAATCTTCTGATGAAGGGCAAGCACTTCCAACTGCAGACAGAAAAAGGACAGTGACTGCATAGCATTGTGCTTTTCATCCATGGCTGGAAGGTTGTTGTCCATTCCCGTGTGCGTGTGCATGATGGAGATTAAACAGAGGGTCTGTGCCTGCTAAGTACGTGCTGTGTCCCCAAGCCAGCCCTAGAGTAGAACTAACTAACTAACTAACTAACTTTCTTTCTTTCTTCCTTCCTTTCTTCCTTCCTTTCTTTCTTTCTTTCTTTCTTTCTTTCTTTCTTTCTTTCTTTCTTTCTTTCTTTCTTTCTTTCTTTCTTTCTTTCTTTCTTTCTTTCTTTCTTTCTTTCTTTCCTTCCTTCCTTCCTTCCTTCCTTCCTTCCTTCCTTCCTTCCTTCCTTCCTTCCTTCCTTCCTTCCTTCCTTCCTTCCTTCCTTCCTTCCTTCCCCCCTTTCTCTTTCTTTCTCCCTTCCTTCCCTTACCCCCCCTCTCAATAATGGGGTACATGGTCTTTTAACAGTATGGAGCAAACAGTTCCCTCGAATTTGAGAAAGCTCCTTTGCAGAAGCCTGGCTGAATGTGCCTCAGGCTTTAGGTGAGGTGTTCAGTTAGTGCTTTCCATCGTTACCATTTCCCAGAAGAGCAGGCTGGAACAGAGGGCTGGTTTCAAAAAGAGAAACCCAGGATAGCTTGTATCTCTGAATTACTCAAATCTCTGCTCTGGCCGTCTAGCTTTGAACTAAAGTTTATGTATGTGTTCTCAGGAATGTTTTCACTCAGGAATTGATTTCTCCACCCTTGGAGAGTATGAATTCTTATTTGGCATACCCAATGCAGTGATGACCAGCTTGGCACAACCCCCTCCGTACTGTGCTTGTACATCTGAGGATGGGACAGATACTCTGCAAATAATACTTCAAAAATTGTCCTAGTACATGATACCTGCTGTGAACTGTAAGGTAGTTAGGGAGAGGAGGAATCTCAGGAGGTCTTGGGGCAAAAAGGAACAACATAAGTCCTGAGAGTAGACCAGGATCATTCCAGGACAGTTTCACGGAATGTCAGAATGGTAGTCTTTAGGCACAGTTAGGTCCACTTTAGGATAGCAACAGCGACCCTTTGTGTGTCTCCTACCTGGAACTCTCTACTTTGTTATGTAGATAGTACAGTGTTCTTTTTGTTGTCTGCCCTGTTTTATTTTCTAGTGTTTGTTCTTTTAGCTAGGAAGCATTTCATGAAGATGATCTGAGCAGGGGTTTCTTTCTTAGGGATGACACCTTTTCTGGGAGGAGATGTTGCAGAGCAAGGAGCGAGTAGAGACAGCAAGGCCTTGTCCTTCTTTGCTGTTGACTGGGGTAGAGCTCTGGGGTTGGTGGGGTGGGGAGGTGTAGTGTGTAGCAGGTGGAGCCAGGAGACACTAGGACAGGATGATGGAATGAGAAATCAAAAATTCAGAACCCTCTAAAAACATTACAGACCATTATGGGAATTGAAATTAGAAACATTGTATGCATTTTTAATATTTCTGGTAGGAAAAGGACCGTAGCCATGTTAATGTTTAATGTACGGACCGTAATTGAGGGCCGAGCAGCTCTCCATGGTCCCATTTTCCCAGTCTTCTTTAGAAGAAGTTGGGTTCTATTTTAGGCCTGTCTTTGGGAAGTGGGTGCTACCGGGAGTGAGAGCCCTAAAGTCAGAGATGCCTTCCCATTCTTTGTGAAGGACATGAGGCGAAATGTGAGGTGCTCTGAGCCAGTGGTACGGCTCACAAGCTGAGCTCTTGCCTAGAATGTTTGTGTCACGGTCCATTGCTAGCACTGGGGAGAAGGTTCATTCACTGTCACTGGGCATCCTCTTCTGTATGTTGTGTTAAATATCCAGTGATTGCAGTTCAGCTTTTAGAGATTCTTTTTTTTTTAACCAAATTTTCAAAGAACTTGGTCTCTGTTAGGTTCAACTGGGACATGAATGTGCAGAATGGTTTCCTGTGTCTCTAGGCAGATTTATTTGGACAGACAAGGGCAGGTACAAAAGAAGAGCTGGGCAGAGAAGAGTCATGGGCCACTAATATTGTCTAGAATTACCAATACGTGTTGACAATACAAATCAGAATGTTTTTGAGTCAGTTTCATTATTGGTTTGAAACATTCAAAGCCATTGCTATCCAGTGGAGTTTCCACAGTGCCATTATCCCAGTGTATTAGTCACTAGCCACCTGTGACAGGTGCCGTCAGCAAGACTGGGGTGCTTAGAATTGAATTTCACTCAGTTTGAATTTAAGGAGCCATCTTGTCTAGTGTCTACCATCTTGGCCAGCGTTGAGTTGGGTAAAGGGCCTGTTCTGGCTGCCTGTGGACTGCAGTTGTCCACTGCTCACTATGTAAGATAAGGTGGTGAATGTATAGAAGTGCCATATAAGATGTTATTTGCCAAAGGTATATGAGAAACTGTGTTCTCCTGTAGTTTTCTATGCTGTCTGCCCCCTTAGCTAAGACAAGGACTAGCTCAGGCTTTCCCTTGGCATGGTACTTAAGGCAAGGAGATTTTTTTTTTTAACCCTTCCCTCCCTCCTTCCTGCTTAAAATGAGGCAGGGCTTTACAGTGAAGCCCGGATTAGCTTGGAACTGAAATTCTGCCTCTGTCACCTGAGTGCTGGGTTATGGGTGTGTACCACTGTGCTCAGCAAGGCTGGGGCTGTAGGTCTGCTGCTTTGTGAGTGACAGAAGTGATGGGGCTTTTTCCCCCCAAGGGAAAAGCCTCTGGCATACAGATGTGATGATGTGTATCAGCTGCAAACGGTGGTCTGTTTGCCTACTTTGGTGCCTTATTAAGCATTGCTTCTCATCAGTGGCATTGGGGCAAACCATGGGAGATGTAGTCACCCTCTCAGCCTGACTTGACCATTAGCTGACAGTAGGACATGTGTTCTGCCCACTGTTAATCTTTTTTCTGTAGTAAGCAGCTCAGTGGGACCTGCTGTCAGTGGCTTAGCAGGACCAGCTGTGGTGTCAGCCAGCTGGGTCAGGAGATGGCTCGTTAGACCCTGGGAAGAGCTCTGTGTTCTTAGCCATCAACAACATTGTCTTGAACTTGAGTTTACTTACATAAACTCACCCAACAGTCTTCCTGACAAGCTATCCATGAATTATTAATCAGCATTCTTCTTTCTTAAGATATGTCATCAGTTGAAATCAATCAAATATATACATATATGTATACACACATTCGTATATTTTCTAGGAATATGATTAGTTCCTCTTTCTAGTTTGAATTAGCATCTGAGAAACTAAGACTCACATCAAATATTTATTTATGTGTTCTTATGTAAATGTAAATAAGTAAACATTAATGTGTTTTTTGTAAACGAGTGTTTTGCCTGCATACTTGTATGTGCAATGTCCATGGGCACCAACAGAAGGTGTTAGAATTCCTGGAACTATAGTTACAGATGCTGTGAGCTGCCATGATAGGCCCTGGGAATATAACCTGGGTCCTCTAGAAGAGCAGCCAGCAAGTGACCTTACCTGCTCAATCATCTCTCCAGCTTCGACTCAAGTTTCTGGTAAGCAATTAATAATGGTTGTCAAATTTACAAGACCTAGATGACATAGGAGACAAACCTCTGGGCAGGTGTGTATAAAGGAGTTTGGATTAATTAGGTTGGATTAATGAAGTGGGAAGTCTCACTGAGTGTAGGGAGCACTATATCACGGGCTGGGACATCCGCTGAATGAAAAGGAGAAAGCGAGTCAGCGTCCTTCACTGGGTCTCCTAGCTATGTGTGCACTGTGATGGGCTGCTGCATGTCCCTGACGTACACTTTGCCCGCCGTGATGGAAAAGTAATCTCTCCTCGCTACCTCCTGAGACAGAGCTTCCTTGTGTGTAGTTCCAGCTGTCCTGGGACAACTTGATCCTTAGACCAGGCTGATCTCTAACTCAGAGATCTGCTGTCCCAACTTCCTGAGTGCTGGGATTAAAGGCGTGCCCTGCCACTGCCCAGCCTAGGTCTCTATTTCTTAAATAGCTTTTAGCAGGTATTTTCTCACCTCAAGGAGAAAAGTAGCTGACACACCGGTGTACTTTTTTTGTTTTCTTTCTGGCCTTGTCTTACTCTTTATTGTGGGGTTGGAGGATGATAGGCAGGGCGTGGGGTGGGACAGAGGGGCTGGCTGCCGTGAGCCATGGCCCTGAGGAATCATCTCATCGATGGCTTATTTTGCATCAGCTCTGTTATAATAAACATTGTGCCTTCCCGTGGATCTTGCTCATTGGACATTCATTTGGCTTCTCCTTTTGCTTAACTGATTACCCTGGGAGCAGCACCTCTGACCCCCACAGCGAGTCCAAAGCTAGTGTGATTTACAGATGTGAAATATGCTAGAACAAAGGCTGGAGTCCTGGCAGCTGGAAGTATGGTCATGCTGACTAGAATGGCCATCCCCAGTACCATGAAGCCAGGGGAATTTAAATTTATAAGCATTAAAAAGACTTAAAATTCTGTTTAGTCACAGTAGCCATGTTTCAAGTGCTCCATCACTACATGTATCTAGTGGCTGTCTTGTGCTACATGTGCCTAGTGGCTATTGTGTGGTATGCATGTCTAGTGGCTATTGTGTTAGGTAGCAGAGACTAGGCAGAGTGTGAATTCTTGCAAAGTGAACGTTAGTTATTTGGTCCTGTTGAGATCTGGTTGGCATCTGTTCTGACCACAAGGATAATGAAGAACATGAAAGGCATGGCCAAGGCACTTATGGAACTACTGTCCCTTGAGGAGTGGTATAAGAAGCTAATGTACAAATCCTCATTCTATGCATAATGGTCCCTGGGACATTCCCTTTTCTCAGCAGAGAAGAAAGCAAATTCAGCAATCCATTTTCTGAAGGACAGACTGAATAGTGTGAAGGAATGTCACCTAATGCATGCCCTGTGTTCCATACCTTGACCTCTCTGAGCATCCTGTCCTGACACTCTCGTGGCTGGGCTTTGAGTGTCTGCTTACACAGCAGTTGCGAGGGTTAAAAGAAAAACACTTCAAACCGCTGCTCCTCACTCAGCATTAAATAACATGAGGCTATTATTACCCTAACCTTTGAATTATAAAATGGTTTGGAAGCTAAAGAGCAGCTTCAGCTGGAGGCAATGGATGGTGGTTCTTCCCAGGGATGGCACAACCAGGTTGGTCCATGAGCAGCTGGCCTGGCCTGTGTGAGAAATGATGACATTTCCCATCATTTTGTACTCAGGAAGGTCTTTACTGTAAATGGTGCGCATTGCACATGCTGGCCTCATTCTCCTGGCTAGAGGTACCAAGGCCCCACTGTCCTCCAGGGACAGGGCACATCTCTTTCTGAACATTCTGAAGTATGTGGGATGCTCACTCATCCCCCATCTGAACATGTGTGTCCCCTACCCTACCCCTTGAAGGTAAGTCTTGAGGAAATCAAGTCACATGACTGGTTCCATCTCCTCTAGGTCAAAACAGATGAGCACAGTCTTGCCAAGACAGTGAAAGATGTCAAGCCAGGTTTCCATGTCTTTCATAAGTTCTTGGGTTCCCCACCCTATCAGGTCATCCAGATTGGAAGTCCCCCAACCCTGACTTGAGATACTGATGTGTGTCATGAAAACAAAGCCATGGGATTAACCAACATATCCAGCAGAGTCTATGAAAGAGTTACTGTGCTTGGCTTGTGGCAGACTGTAACTTTTTTTTTTCTTAAAAAAAAAAAAGAAAGAAAACCCAAACCCGAGAAGCTAGAGAAGAAACTTATATTCTAGGTTGTATAAATCTCTTAAAAGTGATTAGAATATTATTCACAAAAGCACTGAATTCAGGCTTACTATGTAGTTCAGTGGTGGAGTACTTGCCTAGCATAATTAAGACCTTGAGTGTGCACCCACAAAGGAAAAAATACAATTAAAAACTTATTTCACTCATCTTTACTACAACTATTTTTTTGTTTATAGTATTTTATAAACACCCATATATCCATCCTAACTTTTTGACTTAAAACTTTTTTAAAGACATTTTCTCTTAGGGTGAACATATTTTGTATATAGTTAATATGTATATATGCATGAAATGAATTCTGTCTACCATGACTTGTGGTCTTTTCTCTAACAGTTGGACATCTGGATCAATATTAATTTTTCATAATTGTAATACCAAATGGGGTATGTGTATCCTGATAAAGCTTAATGTTTGACTAAAGAGAAATTCTATGAAATAGGCATGAATACCTTTATGAAAAAGCAAATCAGTACAATTATAGCAAAATTTATATAGAATTTTACAAGCTTTTTAAAAATGTTTTATTTTGAGAATTTCATACACTAGTACGATTCATTTTCATTATAAACCTCTCTCTTCCTCCTTCTCCTCTCCTGTGTCCCTGTAGGCCCATGTCTGCTTGGGGAGACAGAACGTTCACCCCACACAGCCCCTGGGGTGGGTGCTGGGCTGTAGGGAAGAGTCGAGGTACTGCTCTGGTGGGTGGGGGGGTGGGGAAGCGCAGTCTTAGGTGTGGGAAAGCTGGAGCTGGTTTAGCCTAGGGTGGGGGAGGGGGATCTTGTCCCAGCAGGGATGAGTGTCCTTAGCTTGGCTGGGGTTGGCTTGGTGGCATGGCTGGGAGTGTGGAGAGGCCTCCTGTAGGAGATTAGGCTTCCATTCTGTAGGCACGTTCTTCCTCATGGCTCCCCACTGCGGATCTTGGTGAAAAAGTCCAGTGCATGGTTCCAAACAGTTTATTGTCATGGCGGAAAGTGGATGCGGAGAACCGTACCCCACTTCTCAGGGTGGGCCTGAGATGAAATACCTTTTGTAGGGAGGAATGTCTAGGAAGGGAAGCTTATTGGCAACACCCTGCAGGCCTCTAGGTACCTCATTAGCATGGAGAACTCTGTTTTGAGCCTACAAGACCACACAGGTCACGGCTCTTGTTCCAAGTCAGGAGTCGGGCAGGGAGCAGGGAGACACCTAAGTCTCAGGTGTGTGCCTGAGTCTTCAGGTCTCAACCTGCTCTACCTTACCAACTTCCGGGCATGGTTTTGCATCCCATACCCCCTCCCCCACATTCCCCTCTCAAATTCATGTCCACTTCTTCCACTCTATATGTACGTACATACGCACATACATACATACATATATACATACATACATATGTGCATACATACATACATACATACATACATACATACGATCCCATTAGTGTTGCCCAAATGTATACTGGTATAGGACTCACCACTTGGGCCTTGGGCATGAGTGACTTATCAGGGTTTTCCTAAGAGAAAACTAACTTTTCCTCCCTTAGCCACTGTAGTTCGTTAATTACAGGTGAAACCTTGTGAGCTATTCCCCTGTCCATGCTAAAATTGGCTGGTGTGGTTTTGTGTAGGTCTCCTACAGGCAGCCATAGCTGTTGAGAGTTTTTGGGTAAAACATCCTTGTAATGTTTACTACCCCTGTGCCTGGTCCATGGTGAGCAAGAGGCTTAACATTTTTCCTTGTTTCATTTACTTTTATTTTTATCAAGAAGAGGGACTTTTCCAACAGCCACATTCTCTTTCCTCGGTTACTGGAACAAAGCTCGGTTACTGTCTCAGTCACCAGAAGACTGTAAAGTGGGTTTCTGAATAGAGCAGCAGCAGGAAGGAGTGGTATTCGATGATGAAATCCTGCTACGGGAGGCTAGTATTTAAAAACCTGCTTCACATGTAAAAAGGAGTTTTCTCCAAAGGCACAGCCAGGGTGTAGAAGGGTGAGGGCTCCTTCTACATCTGTCGGATGGACTCACCTGTCTGTTCAGGGATGCAGGTAGGGCAGGGAGAGAGAAGCCAGGCCTGGGGCGGCAGGAGGAGTAAGAGAGGGAAGTAGAAGGTGACAGGAGGCTTGAGGAGGGTGCCACAGACTGATAGGGGCTGGCTGAGGGATCAGCCTTGGGATTTTGCTTAGTGGCTGCAAGGTAGATAAGGGATGTGGGTTTCAGGCAGAGAGAGAGAGTATACTCCCTAGTAAACTGGCCTTAATGGTTTATATGAGACATATCTATAGGTGTCTATATTAGTCAGGGTTCTCTAGAGTCACAGAAGGTATGGGTAGTCTCTATATAGTAGGGGAATTTGTTGATGACTTACAGTCTATAGTTGAATTCCCCAACAATGGTCAGCAGCAGCTGTGAATAGAAGTCCAAGGATCTAGAAGTTGCTCAGTCCCACAAGGCAAGCAGGCGAAGAAGAGAGAGAGTGAATCTTCCTTCTTCCAATGTCCTTATATAGGTTTCAGGCAGAAGGTGTGGCCCAGATTAAAGGTGTGTGCCACCATGCCTGGATCTGGGACTTGCTTTGTCCCAGATGACCTTGAATTTAGAGATTTCCTTGTCTTAATCTGGGATTTGTTGCCACTATGCCTCAAGCTCTCCAAGCCAAGATCCAGGTCAGAGTTCATTCCAGATATAGTCAAGTTGACAATCAGAAATAGCTACTACAGTGCCTAATGAGAACCATGGATATCTTTAAAAATACTGCAGTGGTTTTCTGGAAATAACTTAGTTTCTGTGAACTCATTATGCCTGTTGACTGACATGGACGATATTCTAAGCTTTATACTGTTCCAAGATGAGGCAGAAGCAAGAGGGGAGGGTGAACTTGTTAGAGACTTTATTTGTTGCTCTGGGGCTCTGGGGCCCCTGCAGTGGTGCTGGAAAGTGCAGCCTAGAAGAGCCCAGGACACTCATCAACTCCATAAGGAATTCACCTTAGCAGCAGACTCCAGAAATCAGCCTTCCCATCTACTGACAAACACATGAAGCAAACTGCTGGTTCTGAAGCAGATACGAACTTGCTCTGGGAAGAGCGCAGTATCAGTCGGAGCCGCTGATTTGCATAGAGATATCTCCTTGCCAAGTACATGAGGCCTGTTCAGCCTTAGCAGTGTTCATGGGGAAAAGCTATCCCCCATAATTTTAAATCTCTTGCCTATACAGCGCCTTACTTTCACTACAGATTGAGTATCAATTTGTATGTCCTTCTAAACATTGAAAGGAATTTCTTTTATTGGCCCCTTGTGCTAAGATCGAAGTATGGCTACGTAGTCTTTGCAAGCTGGTGAGGTTCAGCTCTCCTCCCAGACTGATTCATCTGCAGCTATGAGCCTTCTCCCTCCCTTATGGCTTTGGTTTTAATTACTTTACGGGACAATTGAACCATCACTTGGTTGTTATTCCAAAATTCCCTTTGTCCATTTTCCAGGCAGGCGGTTGTTGATGCACAATGAACCAAGCTATGGTGGCGGATGTCTCTGAAACATCCTCCCTTGGCTACAGTAGTGAGGCACCAGGGCTCAGGCATAGTGGCTCCTTTCAAGACAGCCTGGTTCTTCCTAGGACAATCTCCCCAGGCATCAGAACATTTTTTTCCTCTCTCTGGATGAGTGGCCTTTGCCATAAGACATGATAACACACACACATGTGCACACACACGTGCCCTTATTCTGCCTTCTTTCTTTCTCACATTGGCTGAGGACCGGAGTAGAAGGGGCCTGCAGAGATGGAGAGGAAGGAACAGCTTCACAGACCCCAGTCTGGCTCCTCCCCGTCTCTGCTTGTCTCAGAAAGCTGGGGTCCTGCCAGGGCTGAGACAGAACTGCTCCAGTCTCTGTTTGTAGTTTCCCATCCCATTGATCCATGGGCCTTGCAGGGCAGAGGCCTCCCTTCTGAGTGAGTCCCTGGGAGGATGTGGACTTCTGTACAGGGGCTCCATTGTAGGCCTAGCCAGTGTGGCTCCCGTTGAGTGTACATGGGTGGGGCTTGAGTTCTGTGCTCCATGTAGCTGGGACTGTAGGGCTATTTCTCTACCTCTTAAAAAAAAACAGTTTTTAATTGTAATAAAATTATTTAACTTTCCCCCTTCCTCCTTCCAGCCCCTCCCAGCTGCCCTTCCCTGAGCCCCTCTGATGTCCCTCCTCAGGTTGATAGACAGTTTTTCTTTATTATTTTTACATATGCACACACATGGGTATGCATGTGCACAATCAATATAAATTCCACCTGTTGAGTCCATCCTCACTGGCGATGTGGAGAAGGAGAATTGTTCGCTCTCAGGGAAGAGCCCCTCATTGGTTGTCCATTGCAGAGCCGTTAGCCTGGAAACCAGGTACACATCTCTCTGCCTCCTCAGGGAAAGTAGCTTATTGTTAACTTTCATATAATGTTCATAACATTTCGGCTTTTTGGTTTCTCTCAGTGTGCCCACTGGCAAACTTAAAATTCCATTTGTTGTCTGTCTTTTTTTCCATTGAAGTGTGTTGGTCTAAGGTTAACTGTAGTCTGGGTCAGTCTAGTGAGCAAAATACTTTTTGAGACAAAGCTAGATATGCTAGCCTCTAGTCCTCAATAAAAGGGGAATTTTCTCCAGGTACCCTTAAAAAGGAAATTACAACAAACTCAAGGAGGTAGTGAGAGCACACGCATGTGCCTTGTGTGAATAGGTGCTTACGCAGCCGTAGGAATGTGGACGTTACCTGGTATTTGAGGTGAAAATGACTCAGATCTTAAACTGTAGACATTATTCTTTCTGTTTCTATCTCATTAGGGTGTATTATGAGAGAACTGTGAGAATTAATAGCTGTAATAAAATGTCCTGATCTCAGGAGAGAAAGTGCATTTATTGTTGAAATAAAAATCTTGTTTAAATAAACATTTTTTAATATACAGGAAGTAATTTTACTGATGACTAGCTTATTACTCACTTTAAAGAGAGCAGTTTGGTTTGGGATTCCTCCAAATGATGCTCTTCACATCTGTGCAAAGTGACTGTCGTCTCTGTTCCAATAATTTTGTGCCACACTGGGGTACCCAGAGTGGGAACACTCAATAAGGAGAACATATATTAATGGCCAAATTTCACTTTTGAAAAAGATAAAACCTAACTGTCACACAAAGGAGTAGTGAGCAGGCACTGAAGAGTGGTTGCTCAGTTGTGAGCAGGTAGGAGGAGGCTGGGAGAGGCCGGGATGGAGTGTGAGCCTCATCGAGGATGAGTGTGTGCACCGAGAATGCTTTCCTAAAAGCTGCCCATATGAACACGGTTGGTTAATCGCACTCAGCCTGCAGACTTGAGGATTTTTCCATTTCCAGAGGAGTCATTTGCTCCTTCTCAGTCTTTTAACATCCAATTTGACAGGGCCTAATCAGCAGTAATAGTAAGGCACAAAGGGTTGGCTTGCCTGACCATGCTCCCTTTGGCTTCCCTAGGCCCTCATTTCTAAATCCTGGCTGCTGTTCCCTGTGGAAGAGGCCCATCTTCCTGTGTGTGCATGAGTGTGTTCATGAGTGTGTGTGTGTTCCCAGGAGTTCTCCTCTTGTACTCTCAGGCCTTTAAAGCAGCACCTGAGGCTGCTCTCACTTCCCATCTTCCATGCTCCATCCTCCCATTCCTTTCAGACCAGAGTAGACCAGCCCAGACCACTAACCCGGCCTGCCTGTCAGAGCCAAGTGGACCACTTGGGACACTTGGTGTGCTGCTTGCCTGATTCTTCTCCTGGGAGAAGGCCTGCTTTCTCAAACTTGTTTTAGTTGCTGGGTTTCCTTGGCCAATGGTTAAAATGCATAGCAATCAAATTGGTAGGACCAACTTTAAATGTTTCTCTCTTGACACACCTACTGTTTACAGAAATGTACCTGCAGTTGGGACCTACAGGGCTGTCTGTTCTTGGCTCTCCTCCCTGTCCCTGAGGTGGCGTCAGGAGTAGTTAGGAGGAGCCTGGCCTTCCACTCCCTGCACATGGTATAATGAAGTAGAGGATATGTGTTGGCCTTGCAAGGGCAGCTTTATGCTAGTTGCCTACACCCCAACTCTACCCCTACCTACTGGACACCTCCAGGTCGCTCATTTATAGAACTTGTGGTGCCATCCCTGCTCACCTGCCTCTAGGCTTTGGTCTTTACATGTTCTGCAAGGAACACTAATGTGCAGAGTAGGCTATTTCTCAGCCTCCATTGTAGAATAACCCTTTGAAGAATTTATTCACAGTAAATACAATGTCCACTTGCCCAAGGATATTTTTGGTCTCTGAAAGAAGCTAGCCTTCCTTTAAAAGGGCACCCCAAACCTTCTTCAGCCATTATGTAAAAGTGGACTTACTTAAGCTACTTTAAGAACAAATCAACAAACCCCCTGCTGTCCAGTAAGTTTGAAAAAGAAAACATGTTCCTTCTAGCCAGTTTCCATCTCCTTTCACCTCATGTACCCGATCCAATTTATAATACTGCTGTGCATTTGCTATAAAAGTGTCCCTGGGGAACCTGAACTGTTGACAGAGGGGCTGAAGCAGCTGGAGAGGATTTAACAAGCTGCCTTCACACCAGGACCTAGGGCAGGGAGGACAATGCTTTCATGTGTGTGTGAATATGTATTCTTAATGCTGGAGAGCAGTATAGGAAATGGACAGTTGAGAATCCTTCACCTTTTTTTAAAAATTTTATTTATTTGATATATTTCTTATTTACATTTCAAATGATTTCCCCTTTTCTGGACCCCCCACTCCCTGAAAGTCCCATAAGCCCTCTTCCCTCCCCCTATTCCCCCATCCACCCCTTCCCACTTCCCTGTTCTGGTATTCCCCTATACTGCTGCACTGAGTCTTTCCAGAGCCAGGGGCCACTCCTCCGTTCCTCTTGGACATCATTTAATATTTGGATTATGTCTTGAGTATTCCAAGTTTCTAGGCTAATATCTACTTATCAGTGAGTACATACCATGATTGATCTTTTTAGTATGATGTTCTCCAGCTCCATTCATTTGTCTAAGAATTTCATGAATCATTGTTTCTAATGGCTGAATAATACTCCATTGTGTAAATATACCACATTTTTTTGTATCCATTCCTCCGTTGAGGGACACCTGGGTTCTTTCCAGCTTCTGGCTACTACAAATAGGGCTACTCTGAACATAGTGGAGCATGTGTCCTTATTGTATGCCAGGCAATCCTCTGGGTATATGCCCAGGAGTGGTATAGCAGGGTCCTCTGGAAGTGTCACGCCCAGATTTCTGAGGAACCGCCAGACTGATTTCCAAAGTGGTTGTACCATCTTGCAATCCCACCAGCAGTGGAGGAGTATTCCCCTTTCTCCACATCTTCTCCAACACCTGCTTTCTCCTGAGTTTTTAACCTTAGCCATTCTGACTGGTGTGAGGTGAAATCTCAGGGTTGTTTTGATTTGCATTTCCCTAATGACTAATGAGTTTGAATATTTCTTAAGGTGCTTCTCAGCCATCTGAAGTTCTTCATGTGAAAATTTTTTGTTTAGCTCTGTACCCCACTTTTTAATAGGGTTATTTGAGCAGTTTTAATTCTAGGATATATTAGGCTAAGTGATTAGAAGATTTTTTTTCACTTTTTTTTAGTCTAAACTTTTTTTAAAAATATTTTATTTATTTACATTCCAGTCGTTGCCCCCCTCCCCCCAGTTCCTCATCCCATTTCTCTTTCTTTCCCCCCACCCCCACCCTGTTACCTGGGGCCTCAAGTCTCTCAAGGATTCAGCTCATCTTCTCCCACTGAGGCCAGACTTGGCAGACCTCTGCTATATATGTATCGGGGCCTTGCACCCTGCTCCTTGTTGGTGGTTCACTCTGTGGGAGCTCCCAGGGTTCTGGATTAGTTGAGACTGCTGGTCTTCCTATGGAGTTCCCTTCCTCTTCAGCTTCTTCAATCTTTTCCCTAATTTAGTTATAGGGGTCTCTGACTTCAGTCCAATGGTTTGGATATAAGTATCTGCTTCTGTTTCAGTCAGCTGCTGGTAGGGCCTCTCAGAGGGCAGCCATGCTAGGCTCCTGTTTGTAAGCACATCATAGCATCAGTAATAGTGTCATGCCTTGGTGCCTCTACCATGAGATGGATCCCAAGTTAGGCTGGTCATTGGATTGCCTTTCTGTCAGTCTCTTCTCCATTTTTGTCCCCGCAGTTCTCTTAGGAACAATTCTGGGTCAGAAATTTTGACTGTGGGTTGGTAACTAAGTCCGTCTACTTGAGGCCCTGTCTATCTACTGAGAGGTGGATTCTTTGAGTTCCCTTTCCCCAGTGTTGGGCATTTTGGCTAATGTCACCCCCATTGAGTCCTGAGAGTCTCTCACCTTCTGGGTCTCTGGTACTTTCTAGAGGGTCCCACCACCTCCTACTCCCCAAGGTTGCATATTTTCATTAATTTTCCTAGCTCTCTGGGTTTCTCTCCTGTCTTCCCCTACCCCAATACCTGATCCTATTCCCCATTCCCCCTCCCTCTCTACCTCCCACCCAGATTCCTTACTCTTTCTGCCTCCTGTGATTATTTTCTTCCCTCTTCTAAGTGGGATTGAAGCATCCTCACTTGGGCCTTTCTGCTTGTTACATTTCTTACAATCTGTGAGTTGTACCCTACGTATTCTGTACTTTTTTGCTAATAACCACTTATCAGTGAATACATGCCATGCATGTCCTTTTGAGTCTGAGTTACCTCCTCAGAAATTAACTATCCTCCTGGAGAGGATTTAACAAGCTGCCTTCACACCAGGACCGAAGGCAGGGAGGACAATGCTTTCATGTATGTGTGAATATGTATTCTTAATGCTGGAGAACAGTATAGGAGAGGGACAGTTGAGAATCCTTCAGCTGATATTTTCTAGTTCCATCCATTTGCCATTCATGATGTCCTCATTTTTAATAGCTGAATAGTATTCCATTGTGTAAATGAACTTTTTTTTTTTTTAATCCATTCTTCAGTTGAGTGGCATCTGGGTTGTTTCCAGTTTCTGGCTATATAAGGCTACTATGAACATAGTGGAGCATGTGTCCTTGTGGTATGGTGGCACCTCTTTTGGGTATATGCCCAAGAGTGGTATAGCTGGGTCATCAGGTAGAACTATTGCTAATTTTCTGAGGAACCTCCAGATTAATTTCCAAAGTAGTTGTACCAGTTTGCAGTCCTACCAGCAATAGAGGAGTGTTCCTCTTTCTCCACATCCTTGCTAGCATGTGGTGTCACTTTAGTTTTTGATCTTAGTCATTCTGATTGGTATAAGGTAGACTCTCAGGGGCATTTTGACTTGTATTTCTCTGATGACTAGAGACTTTGAACATTTCCTTAAGTGCTTCTTGGTCATTTGAGATTCCTCTGTTGTGAATTCTCTATTTAGCTGTGTGTCCCATTTTTTGGGGGTTTTGGTGGTTAACTTCTTAAGTTCTTTATATATTTTGGATACTAGCCCTCTGTCAGATGTAATATCTTCTATAGGGCTGAATTAGTTTGCCTGTGTTTTCCTATTATTTCTTTAAGGGAGTTATTTATTCTTCCTTATAGGCCTCTGTCATCTTCATGAGATGGGATTTTAGGTCATTATCCTGATTTTCAGGCATGTTAGGATATCCAGGGCTTTCTGTGGTAGAAGTGTGTTCTGATGGTGCTGAAGTACATTGAATTTTGTCCCTTGTGATCTTACGCTTACCTCTCACCATCTGGTTATCTCTGGTGCTAAGTGGCCTGGGTGTCTCTGACTGGAGCCAGCCTCCTTGGAGGCAGGTGAAGCTCTGTGACCTGGGTTAGAGCCAGTCTCCTTGAACATAGGCAATGCTATCTCTGGTTAGGGTGGGCCTCCTGTGTCTCTGGTTAGAGCAGGCCTCTTGTGTCCCTGGTTACTGTGGACATCATGGGAGGCAGACAGGCTGAGTGGTGTGAGCAGGTATTGCAGACCCAATTTGATCACTTTTAAGGGTATAGTATTTTCATTTCATTATGAAAAGGTCAACCATATAGTGTCCAACTTGAGACACTTGGAGTATGAAAAAGACAATAAATGTTGTCCTGCACAAATGAGAGCATATAGTTTAATTCTGGGGATCGCTTTGGGTTATTTATCTTCAAATCACCACCTTTGATGGAACTGAGAGAGTGAATACTGTATCATATAGTCAGGAACTTTTCTGTTGAAATTGGGCAAGTACAGACTTGTGAAGGAAGTCTTTATGATGGTCACTTCATAAAATAATAAAATTTTGATAAAACACAGAAAATAATATGTTGAGAATCTGTTAGATGACATTTTTTTCTGTATGGCCAGCATTTGAAAGCTTGGCCCTTGCTGATTTTGTTGTGACTTTACATAAAAATAAGCCACTTGTTTGAAATTATCTCAGAAATTGACAAATGTCACCCAAATCTTTAATAATTGATTTATCATTATAAGAATGATATCTCTCATAAAACTATGTCACAGGAAAGGGAATTTTGGTCAAAAGATAAGCTTTATAAGATGTAAAAGGAAGATACCTTTAACTGTTCACTTGCATCAGCCTTAGCAACTGTTGCATTGTTAAGATTTGTCAGGAGCCTGGGTGCTACAAGAAGAATACCACGGTCCGATTTCTCATATGTACTCCTTCAGCATAGTTGGATAAAAGTGGCAACTATTATGGTGTGACTTGACATGACTTCTCTCCCAGGATGGTAGGTAGTACTACCAAAGCCATGTGAACTCCTGTGTGGTGGCTGAAAGGAATCCCATGACTTGAAAGTTATGAGCCTGCTTTCACTGCCTCCTTTGGTCATTTGAGGGTTAAAAATGCTAATCAGGGATTTTTTTTCCTTCAGCTGTGGCATAGTTTTGCTGGGTACAATAGTCTAGGCTTACAGTCTTTGTAAGGACTTGAAGTGCCTTGCTCCACCAGCTTCTGGCATTTAGAGTTCCCACTGAGAAATAATCTCTTATTCTGATGGGTATTCCTTTATATGTGACTTGTATTTTTTTCTCTTGCAGTTTTTAATACACTTTTTTTGTTCTGCATATTTAATGTTCTAACCATGATATGCCATGGGGATTTTCTTTTCTGGTATTGTCTATTTGTTCAGTGAGCTGTATAGACATGTCTTTCCTTAGTTTGGGGAACTTTTCTTATAGGATCTTGTTAAAGATCTGATCTATGCCGTTGACCTTGGGTTATTCTCCCTCTTCTATGCTTATAATTCAAAGGTTTAGTTTTTTGATGGTGTCCTACATTTCCTGCATGTTCCTTTCTTGTGCTGTACATTTTTTTTCATATTCTTTGCTTATTTGGTCTAGACCTACTTTATCTTTGAGTCTTATATTCTACCTTCTGCCTAGCTCATTGTACTTGTAAGGGTTTCCCCTGAGTTTTCTAATTGGGATATTGAGGTTTTCAGTTCTACCTTTATTTCATGTCAGCTCGTGTTCTTTTCAGTTTTTCTGTCTCCATATTGAATTCAGCTTTCAAATCCTGAAATTTCAAATTATTGTCATTTTATTCAGATGTGTATTTATATTTTTTGGTCATCAGTCAGGCGTTTATTACTATCTTCTTGGAGTTCACTGAAGTATTTATTTGTGCTTTTAAATTCCTTGAATCCCTTGTAATGTTTATGATCATTCTTGACAATTCTCTATCATGGGGGTTCTTCTAGGTAGTTCTCACTAGAGAACACTTTTATGGGACCAATGGGTAGCTCAGTTTTTGCATCTATGGCTCACAGAATCTCACAGAAGAGGAAGAAAGATGGCAAGAGCCAGAATTCCAGGAGGTTCTGCTTTGAGACTGTCTCTCCTAGAAATGTCTGCATAAACATGAACGATGACAGTATCAATAGATGCTCAAAGATGAGGGGAAACTCATGGGATCTACCCTTAGACAATGAACTATAGGCATATGATGATGAGAGGTTGCAGGGGAGAGGGAGCGAGAGAGAGAGAGAGAGAGAGAGAGAGAGAGAGAGAGAGAGAGAGAGAGAGAGAGAGAGAGAGAGAGAGAGAGAGAGAATGAATGAGCGAATGAATATATGAATACATTGGTTACCCAGTATAATGGTCACCCTGAAACCATAAATGGAGAGTGGACTCGGCAGAGGTTGTATTTATGCTTTTGTACATGCATGTGTACAAACATACATACACACACACACACACACACACACACCCCACATATGAGGTGGGGAGAGGGTTGGAGGAGAGGACATGGGAGGAGTGAGGAGGAAAGGGAAAAGGGGGAAGTGTGTTTTTATAGGGTTGTTGGTCTGCATTTGCTCCACCACTGGGCATGGCCACTTAGGGAGGTGGAACTGGGGACTTTGCCTCTATCTCGTGCTGCCAGAGTGGGTGCTGGGCCATAGGGAAGCGCTGAGCTCAGCTCCAGGGTGGGAAAGTGCAGTCTTACCTGTAGGAAAGCCCCGGAGCTGTTTTGGGGTTCCCTGGGCCAGTGAGGAGGCCAGGGCTGTGGGGTTCTCAAGGCTCTTGGACATCCAGGCTCCTCTGGGAGTCTCAGAAGAGCAGAGAATGAAGTCTGCCTGAGGGCTGGGAACAGAGTCTAGTCTAGAGGGGGGGAGGGGGGGTCAGGGAAACCCCAGGCTTGTCTCATAGTGATTGTTGCAAGCTTGGTGGCGGTTGTGGCTGGGAGCCCAGAGAGGCCTCTTACAGAGCTACTCTGTGGGCAAAGGCCTTCTCCATGGCTCCCTACAGCCCATGGTTCCAAAGAGTTTATTGTCATGGAGGAAAAAGGATGTGTAAAACCATCCCCCACTTCTCTACGAGGGCCTGAGATTAAATACCTTTTGCAGGGAGGAAGCTTATTGGAGGACCTCTAGGCATCTCATTAGTGTACAACTCTGTCTTGAGCCTACTTGGCTGTGGTCCTGTCTCTTTTCCTATTGTCTGGTCTGAGATGATAGGGATGCCTCACCAACATGTGGAAGGGCTTGGGGAGGCGCCCTTATGTGACTGATAGCCACAAATCTATGGGAGGCTGCGGCTATGTGTCAGGCCTCCTCAGGAGCAGGCGAAACTCCTGTAGTCCCTTCAGGGTCTCCAGGGCTGCTAGTTGGACCTTACCAGGCTGCTTCTCACAGCCCACTGCCCTGCGTGTTTTAGTTTAAGATGTATTAAAAATGTTAAGATATTCACTTTGTTGGATACTAAATATTTTATTCCTACCCACATTGAGGTTTCAGGTACATTACAGCGAATCCATTTAGTTCTTTTAGATTTTAGGATTTATATTTTATTTTTATTTTATGTGATGTATGAGCGCCTGCATTTATTTTTAGGCCCTGTGTGTGTGTCTGGTGACTTCAGAGGTGAGAAGAGACCATCAGATCCCTGTAACTAAAGTTATAGGTGGTGTCGAATGACACAATATAGATGTTGGGAGCTACTTTGTTTGGGTCTCTTTATGAGCAGCACACATTCTTAACCGCTGAGCCATCCTTCTAAGATCTTCTTAATGAATTATTGGCTGAGTTCAGAGCAGGCTCAGCAGTGTTGTTTGCTGCTAGTGAGACATGTCCCTATTGAGTCCCATATATAGAGAGATGTGGGGCATGGTTCTCCACTGTGGCTCAGGGAATGGACTCTTTCCCCATCACTGTGAAAGCCCCAGGCCTCGCACACTGATCCCTATGGGTGGTTTTCCTCGTGGCTGGGGTAGCCTTCTCATCCAGCTACCTTGGTCACTGCCCTCAGTCCTTCTGCATGTCTCCGGGGGTCTCCAGTGTAGCCTTTTCTGTCCACAGCTTGCTCCTCAGTTTGCTAGCTGCATTGGTCTTCAAAACATTCAGCCTGTCTCTACTTAGGACACTCTGCAGGCTTCACCTCAGACTTCTCCGAGGTGGGGTGATAGCGGCTGCGAGTTCTCCATGGCAGTCAGCTGCAGCTGCCACCAAGCTTCCGGCTTAATTCTCTGATGTTTAGTGTCTGAAAAAAATGGTTGCTTCTTAAATATTTTTCTTCTCTTTCTCTTTAAAAATTTTTAGGTATAAGAGTGAATTTGTTATTCTATCTTGGACAAAAGCACACGTCTCAAGACTGTTTTTGTTGTTACTGTTGTCTTTTTTTTTTTTTCAAGACAGGGTTTCTCTGTGTAGCCCTGACTGTCCTGGAACTCACTCTGTAGACCAAACTGGCCTCGAACTCAGAAATACACCTGCCTCTGCCTCCCAAGTGCTGGGATTAAAGGCGTGTGCCACCACCGCCAGGCGTTACTGTTGTCTTAATCTCTTAATCGTGACTTGTTTTTCTTGCTGCCTATCCTCAGCTCGTTCACAGTATACCTTCTAGGTTAAGGACCTACAGTGTCCTGTTGGTTTCTAGAGGATTGAAGTTCTTCCACCCTTCATGATATTTCTTTAGGATTAAACCTTTTTTTTAACAAAATAGTTTCTGGGTATGATGGCACATGTCTTTTATGCCAGTAGAGGCAGGTTGATTTCTATGAGTTCAAGGTCAGCCTGGTCTACAAAGCAAGTTCCAGGACAGCCAAGGCTACATAGAGAGACCTTATCTCAAAACAACAACAAACAATCAAGCAAACAAACAATAATACAACAACCACAGCTAAGCAAGGCAGTTCAAATAGAATTCCCTGTGCAACTTGTCATCAGCTCATTAGAAACTTCAGCAGTCAATGGTCCATTGCCTGGTAGTCATTCAGCTCTGTTTCAGTGTTGAGTTTTGGTTTCAAAAACTTCCTGAGTTAGGGCCAATGTTTGTACTTTTTGTGGTATTCATTGAGATTAGTAGAGGAATAGTAGTAATATTCCTTAAAGTACTACAAATACATTTTGCCTTTATGGTTACAGGATGAGAGGAAATAATTTTGATAAGCACTGTCTTAGTCCATTTTATATTATATAACAGAATTACTGTGGCTAGATGCTCAACATTGGAGGAAGGAAGTCCTTTTCAGCTTCTGACATGGGCTCTCTGGTTATGATACAGCATGGTTGTTAGCTTTGCACAGTGGGAACAACTACAAGAGCTATTGGTGGGTGCAGAAGGAGAGCGGTTATAAGGTAAAAGTGTGAGCAAAAGAAAGAGCCGAGAAAGTAGAGTTTGTCTAATGATGGTCCATCCTCACACTAAGCCACCCATGACCTCTTGATGGGTATCAGTCCTTTCTGAGGGTGGTAGCCACATTGTCCCAGTCTCTCCCCTGCCCCTCCTCCCATTTCCCTTCAGAGGGGCACTGCTTGTAAAGATTCTGCTGCCTTCAGTACTGTCCTGCAGTGCACAAACCTTTGGGGATAAAGCATACTCGCATGCTTCAGGATTGCTCTCTAGTGTATATGCACATGTGCACATGTGTATGTAGTACACACGCTCATGCAAGGATGAAGCAGCAGCACCTTCAGGGTCACATAGCAAAAGATGGCTCCCTCAGTTTGTGCATTAGATAGCCTTTCACTTATGGCAGTGTCACAAGTAAGCATTGAACTTGACATGAAGTTAATATGTGGTAAAGACAGATGCCAGATCAGGTCATTTCTCTTCCACAGTATCAAAAAGAAGACTTATTGAATTTTAATCAGGGGCTGAAGAGATGGGTCAGTGGCTAAAAGTATGTATTGCTCTTACAAAGGACATGAGTTTCCTAGCACCCATGTCAAGTGGTTTACAATTTCCTGTAACCCCAGTTAGGGGATTTGACTCCCTCTTCTGGCCTTTGTAGGTACCTGTACACGTATGGTAAACACTCACATAGTTACATGCATAGACTTAAATTAATATGCCATACATGTGTTTGGGGGGTATGTAAAAATGTAGGTGTGTGCACACAGGGAAAGTGTTGGTCCTTCAGAGATGAAGTTAGAGGCAGTTGTGAGCTACCCAATTGGGTTCAGGGAACCCAATTTGGATCTTCTTCTTCTTCTTCTTCTTTTTTTTTTTTTTTTTTTTTTTTGGTTTTTTGGATTTGGTTTTATGGAGACAAGGTTTCTCTGTATAGCCCTGGCTGTCCTGGAACTCACTCTGTAGACCAGGCTGGCCTCGAACTCAGAAATCTACCTCCCAGAGTGCTGGGATGACAGGCATGGGCCACCACGCCCGGCCAGTTTGGGTCTTCTGCAGGAGCACTATACAGTCTTTGAAGAGCTGAGCCATCTCTACAGCCCCTCCCACAGCCTTCTTAATAAAGAGGCAGTGGCCTCACTGTGTCCACATAGGTATCTGATGGCAATAAAAATCCCCTCAGGTACACACATGTAAGAGCCACAAGTTTGGCTGACAGTTAGCTACCGAGGCTCTAGCTCAGCATGAAGCAGACATGAACCTCCATTTCCTTATGTGGAGTAACATGTCTTAACAGTAGCCAAACTGATGCTGCGTATCCCTTACCACCGCACTTTCTTCAGTCCACTCAAATCCACAGGAGACCACCCTCCTTCCGTGCCAGTGAAGATATATGGACATGACCTATGCCAAGGCTTCTCCAGCTCCTTAGCACTGTACTGGAGATACAGTCCTCACCCCTTCTCTCTCTGGACCCCTAACATTGGACCCTTTATCCAAACACTCAGGCATGCATGTGTGTGTCTACACACACACACACACACACACACACACACACACACACATACACACACTTCTAAAGGAAGTGTGACATGCTCCTGGTCTAGCTCATCCCAATCAGACAGCAGAGTCAGGTCCTCAGCCAGACACAGGAGCCCTGAGATTTAATGAGAAAATGTTTCAGAAGGAGCAAAAAGATTTAGGGAAGAAAGTGACTGTCTGAGAATAAAGCTTTCTTATCATCATGGGGTCTGTGCCTTCAAATCCAGACAGCACATAAAACAGCTCCTGAAATGCCAAGATCATGGGCACCAGGGAGAGGGCAGCAGCCAAAGGTTCACAAAAGAGGCATTTTTCAGAATGCCCTCTGCAAAGGAGGCCCTGCGGGTCTGTCTCCGTGGGAGGCCTGGAGACCAGCAGGAGCTGCAAGTCTGAGTCTCAGAAGGGCTTTCCAGTCGCTGCTTCTAGCCAAGGCCAAAAGAGCAGAAGCAGTGTTGGGGAAATGGGAATTATTGGGCAGGAAAGAAAGCAGGTTGAAATGCTAGTCCCTTTAAGGAGATTTAAAGACAGGCAAACCAGGAGTCTTACCAGCCTCCTTGGCTGACACTGCTAGCTAAGCTGGCCTGGCAATCTAACAGGTTTCCCCAGAGGGGCTGGGGAAGTCACTTAGTGGGTAGAGTACTTAGCAAGAACGAGGATCTGAGTTGAGATCTCCAGCATCCCAGTGCTGGAGATGCAGACAGGGATATCCTTGGGGCTCGCTGGCCAGCTAGTCTAGTTGACTCATTCATCTCTGGGGTTAGAAAGAGATCCTTAAAAAAAATAATGACAACAATTAAGGAAAGCACTTTAGCCTCTGCATTTTTGCATACATACATGTGCGTCCACCCACATCTGTGTGTACCATCTATACACCACAGATACATGCACACACAAATACATTCCCACCCACACAAATACCTTTTCTTCAGAGCAAAACACATCGTTTGCTTTAGGTGGAAAATTTATTAAAATAGGGGACCCTTCAGTACCTCAAAGAGGGACTGTCAACATACCTGTCCCTCAAACCTGTGCATGTGAAGCAATTGCTGAAAAGTCTGTGTCCAGCCCTCAGGTTCATCCTGAAGTCTCCCTGTCTCACTTGTAGGCTCAGGATCAGCCTGAAAACCAGGGAGGACCAGCAGGACTGGACCAGCTCTGAGCCCTGGGTACTCTCCCGTGTCAACCCTGCCATTCCCAGCTCCTCTGCCCTTAGGATCTGACACAGCAAGTCCTATGGCTGGATTTCTTAAGGGGACCCTCTGGTGAAAGTCTGCCTGTTCTTTCAAACTGCTCCCTGTGTGGGCCCCAGCTTGTTTCTGAGGTGTCACGGGCTGGACAGCTTCCCAGCCCCTATAATTGTGGGGCTCTTCTGCACTTCTGCCTTGCCTGTGGCCGTGGCTTTCCATAGCCTACCCAGCCCATTGTACAGCAGCAGCTGGCACAGCATGGCCTGATAGGCCAGGGCTTTAATGCGGAAAGAAACATCAGAGGAGGCTGAAGTCAAACCAAGATGGGCCAAAGCAGTTTGACGGTTCTATTTTGATGGTAGAAGCCACTATAATTTAAAACTTGAAACTCTGGGATTTTCTGTGGATTCAGTCTATAAAATGACAACTAATGAAAGCTGCTAAAACCAGCATTAAAATTCCTTGAACTCTGAAATTGACAATTTCCTCAGCAGCTCTGAAGACTGGCGCGTCAGGCTTTCTTTTGCAGGCTCTCTGCTGTTTCCTCACTGCTGTTTCCTGGGCGACTCTGCTCTGGTCTCTGGTGTGCAGATATTTCTGTGTGTGACTGCCGTCTGTTGTTAGCACTGACTTGTCTGGTTTGAATTCATATCATGTTCAGAACATATGTTGTGTAATTTGGGGCTGGGCCTCTTTCCTGAACCTTAGGTTTGTGCTAAGGAAAGGCCACATGCTTGTCACTTACCAAATGGTCCCCTCAATTGATGGCTTGGGCTTCGTCATCCACTGAACTCTAGCATCCATCAATGGCATCTTCTCTGTCAATTTTCAGATCCATGTGTCTTCTCAAAGGGACTTGTGGGTCTTTTCACTCCATTCAAACAAATGCTGGGTTGGCAGCTGAACTCTCTAACCCAGAACTTTTGACTCTGTTCTTAAACACAAAGGTTCCTAGTACCCCCTGAGCCCCAGAATGGGAAAACCATGCTTTAAGACTGAGAAAGGAATCACCTCCCAAATCTGTCCCGAATCTGCTCCATGGCCTGTATTGCTGCTCGGATTGTCTATGGCACTGTGTCATACCTTTCCCTCCAGGGTCACATGTACTCTTCTCCTTGGGCACCTGTGTGGCTAGCCTGTCCTTGCTGGGGAGGCCTCTGGGCACACCCTTCCAGTCTGCATCTTGGCTTCTGGAAAGAGCAGGTCTGATCCCTTGGGTCATCACTCGTACTCTGAAAGACTTTTAGCAAGGAGCCATCACAGACTTCTAAAAGTAAGCCAACTGGCCGGCATGTGATTCTGTAACTGCCAGGTTAGGGGAAAGAGCAGTTCATCTTCTGTGTCGAAACCAGTTTAGCAGTTGTCAAAATTTCCTGTTACTTAATCATCTGGACTCTTCCCTCTGAAAATGCAGAGCTGGGCTAAATGTAAACCATCTAGAAACTTTAAACAATTGCTCATGCATATTGATTCAAAACCCACTCTGGGGCTCTGGGGTGCCACTGGAAGCAGAGAAATTAGCATGGCATTCTTTAAACTGGGGAGGAAATATGTTTGCTAGTCAGAATTAGTGATGTGGAAAGCAAAGGAGCTGGGAGGATATAAACAAAAGGCGACATCTGTTTGCAGTCAGTGGGTCATCTTTGTAAGCCTCACAAGAAACAGCCAAGAAATGGAAGGGAAAGAAGAATCAGGGACTCAGTTGAAGCCTTGAACTAGAGTTTATAGTGTGTGTGTGTGTGTGTGTGTGTTAGGAGCTAGTTCTTCCATTTATGTGGGATCCGAGGACTAAACTTGGGTCATCAGGTTTAGCAGCAAATGCCTTTACTACTGAGCCATCTTGCTGGCCTTGGCTTAGGCACAGTTTATTATCTTCTATTTTGAGTTTATTGAAAAATATTGAGAGAGGAGGGGCATGCATAGCCTGGGCAGATGGCTTAGTTGGGAAAGAACCTGTCACACAAGCTTGCCAGTGGCATTGTCATTGTCTGCAACCTCAGTGCTTGGGAGATAGAAGCATGTGAATCTCTAGAGATCATTGGCTCATCAACCTAACTAAATCAGTGAGCTCCTCTGGGTTCAATGAGAGACCCTGTCTCAAAAAATAAAGTTCAGAGTGATTGGTGAAGATGCCTAATATTGACCTCTGGCCATTTTGTGTACACACACATACCTGTGTAAGTGAATTCCCCCCACTTGTATGCATACAGTCATACATACATACATACATACATACATACATTTAAAAAGAGGGATGAGCTTAGAAGACTTGAGTAATAATATATTACTATAGGGAGTTATATGATATGAAAAGGTAGAAATTCATAGCTTTTAATTACTGAGGTGAAGGGAATTGGAGAACTCCATATTCTTTAGCAAAATTTGCTGGGGTCCACAATTATAGAGTGGTGGTGTCTCCTGGTGGCACTGACCTTCAGTGGCTGGTATGGCATCTAGAGGGACAAGGAAACTAATTTTCCTTGTAACTTTTTGCCAAGTCCCCCTGACGCTGCTGTCATGTTGTAGACCTTGATTCATCTTTTAAGGCAGTCACACGGTCCTTGCCCTTTCTAACCTGTTAACGGAACATACGTGCTGGTTTGTTTGTTGTGCTGGGGACTGAAGCCAGAGCGGTGCATGCTAGCTAAGTTCTAGGTTTGGACTACGGTCTTAAGCAGCCCAGAACAGCCTTATTCTGGCTATACTTAAGATCCTCCTGCTTCTACCTCCAGAGTGCTGGACTTCCGGGGAGAACCACTTCTCCCTCCTTGAAGAATACCAATTGTCGTTTGTTCTTCTTTTTGTGTGTCTGTGTGTGGTGTGCATGCATGGCTTTCTGCATGCTTACATAAGTGAGAGGCCTGAGGACGAAGTGGGGAACCTGCTTCCACTGAACTCCTCCTCCTCCTTCTTTTAAAATTTACTTTACATCCTGATCACAGCTTCCCCTCCCTCCTTTCTTCCCAGTTTCTCCCTCTCACCTCCCCCATAGCCACTCTTCCTTGCCTTCTCCTCAGAAAGGGGGAGGTCTCTCATAGATATCTACCAGCCTCAGCATATCAAGTTGTAGTGAGATTAGGCACATCTTCTATTGAGGCTAGACAAGGTAGCCCAGTTAGGGGAAAGGGATCCAAAGGTAGGCAGTGTAGTCAGTGACAGACAGCCCCTACTCCTGCTTTAGGAGTCCTATGTTACTGAGGACAGAAGAGGAGGAGGAGGAGGAGGAGGAGGAGGAAGAGGAGGAGGAGGAGGAGGAGGAGGAGTAGAACCACGTGGCATCTTATTCCCCTTATAGCTGGGGAATAAGTAGTATAGTGCTAGATCTGCCCAACCTAGGCACATAGCTTATAATAACTAGACTATGTGTTTTTTATATTGACATATTGGGGTTGAAAATTCTTGCAACAGTCCCACATGAAGCACTGGCTGCACAGCTGTTGCACACGTGCAGAGGGCCTAGGCCAGTCCCATTCACGCTCGGTTCCACCTTATTCTTGAGGAGTGGTTTCTCAGTTCAGCCCAGTTCACAGATATGTGTAGTCTCGCCGGCCATCTTCCTTCGGGGATCTGCATCTCTGCCTTCTGAGCTGGAATTACCGTGCACTCACCTGGCATTAATATGGCTTCCGAGGCTCTGAACTCTGGTTCTCTTACTGAGTCATCACCCCAGCCCCAAGGATACTAATTTTCCTTGTAGCTTTTTGCCAAGTTTGATTATGATATGGCATTTTTTTGACAGAATTTGTGTGTTAAATTTCATTGAAGATGTCTTACCATCCCCTCCCCTATTACTATCTGATTAACTTAATATCTTCATATAATTAATGAGTTGGGAGTATTTTTTGGAAGATTACATCTGTATAGCATGAGCATTCCTTGAGCCCTGGCGCACTGTACCCCTAAAACCATTCAGTTTGCTGGCCTTTTTGTGGGAAGGTTTCTACCTCTTCCTTTCAAAACCATGTTTGCTTGCTAATTTTAGCTTCCAAATTTCATTTTCAGAATATTCTGTGGACTGTAAAGATGTTTAGAAGCAATGATAGAAACACAAATGAGAAACTATGGAGGCTGGGCTGAGCACGTAGCAAGCTTCTGACCTCGGCTGCGCAAGGGCCACAGGCTGCCCTGCCTGAGAATCGAGGGCGCGGAGGAGATGCCAGCCTTTTCAGGTGGCTCCCTACAACAGAGCCAGAATACTCGGTGGGCTCTGTGAGGTTCCTGCCATTATTTTTGCCAACCCATGTGTGTTAACTGGAGATGCCAACAAGCCTGTTCTGGCTCGTCATAAGGAACGCCTCAAGAACAGGACCATTTTTTTTTTCCTTATTTTTTACGTGCACGTGTTCCCCGGGTTTAGTCCTCATCCCCTGTGCTTGTCTCCGTAGGCCTCCCTGCTTGGCACCATCATGTGTTTGTAAGCTCTGGCATGTGCTGTGCTATCCGTTCTACCTACCCAACCACTTGCATTGCCTGGGACCTTAACATATGTGGGCCTTTTGGCCACATACTAGTTGACAGACAGAACTGGCAAAACAGAGATGGCCTGGCACACAGCACAGATTTGAGCTTCTTTGAGTTTTACGTAAAGAGGTCTAAGGTGGTCATGGAGGTAGGACCGGAAGGATATTATGTTTATTAAGAAGGCACACCCTATTACACAACTTTTTTTGAGCTTATATCTGGTTGGTGGAGATATAAGTTTCATATTGTGTTCATCTGGCTTAGGTAAAATACATTTCGTACTGACTCATTCATCATTTGTATCAATTTTATGACTCAAGGCGAATGGCTCAGCTGTACTGATGGGGTCTCTGCTAGTTCATGCTGGGCACACTCAGAAAGTTTCACCATTGAGCAGAATAAGACATCACCTAGATCATATGGTCCACCGTGGTAATGGTGTGAGGTGCAGATACCTCACCTTTGTCTAACATGATGTGACTCCTTCCACGAGGTAGCCACAGAAGTTATTATTTGGCTAGTAGATTTTCTGAGGATACAAAGTACTCTTAGGGAATGGCCTGTCTCTAGTGTAGTGGCAAGTTGGTTCAGTGCAAACCATTATTCAGACAGAAGCAGATTCTGAGCATGCTCCAAATTAACATGCTAGGTTTCCTTCAACTCTGAAAATGCTATCTTATTTTTTGAACCTGAAATAAATAACATATGTATTTAAAGACAACAACAAATAAATCAATATAGTAAGTTAGTTATTAACCACTAAACAGTGGTTTGTGGCTACCTTGTGGAAGGAGTCACATCATGTTAGACAAAGGTGTTTGCCCCTCACATGGAGGTTACCACGGAGGGCCATATGATCTCTGCTGTAGGAGGCTGCCCTGTGCATTGGAGGATGTTTGAGTACAATCCCTGCCTTTCCCACTAGGGGCCAGTAGTCCCTCCCTATTGTGTGATAACCCAACACATCTCCAGACATAGCCAAGTGTCTAAATGGAGTCGGGGAGAAGAGGTGCAGGATCTGCTCCAGTAGAGAGCCACTGGTTAGCTGCTTTGGCGCCCCTGTGCATTACTGGCCTGTTGCTTACTGGTGACAGATTGACACAAGCAGCCTCACTTACTTCACCCATGTAAGGCATTTACAAAAGCCAGAGTATTTCTAGGGATTCAGTGCCACCAAAGGTTTAATTTTTGGACTAGAACTGCTCCAGGTGACGATTAAGATCTCTTACAGAGGTCATCTTTGCCCAGCTCTGATGTTCAGAACATGGCTTCATTTTTACACTGTCCCCAGGGTTTCAGAACCCTGTATAACCCTGTAGGTATAGCGTATAATAAATAGTATTTAGAAATTATTTAGAAGCAGTAGACTGTTAGAGGCAAATTATATATATATATCAGATTGTATGTGCTACAGTTCCATTATAGAGCTTAAAGGTATTTTAACCTGTTGATTCATAGAACTTCACAGTTCTGTGAGTTCAGATATTTGGCAATAGGTCTTAAAAACAGCAAAAATGTAGCTTAAATGATAAGCCTTATTATTTTTATTTAAACATGTCTTATCTTTATATTCTGTGTTTTTGCATGTGTGCATGTCTGTATATCACATGCATGCAGGGCCTGTGGAAGGTACACAAGAATGACAGACCCTCTGGACGTGGAGCCACACACGGTTGTTAGCTAATGTGGGGGCTGGGAACTGAACTCAGGTCTTTTGCAAGTACAGCAAGAGCTCTTAACCATGAAGCTATTAGTTCAGCTCTAGATTTTTATTTGATTTCTTTTTTTTTTTTTTTGAGATAAGGTTTTACTATATGACCTAGGATGACATTGCACTCACTGTGAAGCAAAGGTTGGCCTAAAACTCATGATATTTCTGTTACTATTACAGGTGTATTCAACTACATTTAGTATGTAAAGACATTTGTTTCTCATAAAAGATTTTTCAAAGGTTGGGCTTTATCTCTACAGAATCTCCTGATACTTTCAGGAGTCCATTCCTTCTGATTCTGGCTTACTTCTAAGTGTGCTGGCTTCCTTCATGGTTCTGGTATAACTGCCACATTTGCAAGTACTGTATGAAGACAGACATCAGTGTCCAGAGGCAGAAAGAGAACGTCCTCATCTCAAGTCCCTCTTAAAGACCATCTCTGAATCCCTTGCCAATTCCCGTTCGGGTCTGTTGGCTATAACTCTATCTCATCTGGTCTTTTGGCTCAGCCAGGATGTGGTAGACCGACTGCAGAGTGAGCTCCTGATAGTTGACTGTGACCCTGAGAAGGCCTGCCTGGTTGGGGTGGTGTGCTGTGTTAGGTGTTAAGAGTGAAGGGAGAGGTGGGGGTGGCCATGCACATGGGTCTCCCACGATGGCATCAACAATGGAGGACAGTAGTTAGAGTTTAAGGAATGAGCCCACTGGAGTAGTGGTCCACCTTGCCTGAATGTCTAATGAGCTTCTAGTATTTTTCCATTTTTGTAAGGGATCTTGAGTAGAATTAAGTAGTCCACACACAAGGACTGGTGGCAGTAGGCGGCTGGATGGAAAGGGATTGCAGTGGCAGTTGGGCACGTGCAGTACTCCTTGTTGGCACGTGACAGTAGCTAACGTGCCTGATCATCAGGCCTCCAGGATTCGGAGCTGCCACATAATCCTGGCAGCTTGTGTTGATGACGAGAAGACAACCTCAAGCAAGCCACCCCGGCACACGGCAAAAGGAAGCCCAAGGCAGAGCAACAGCTGCTTGGCCGTATGGCTGCATGGCTTCTTAACACCTAGCGAAACCTTGGGCTGATAGGAAACCAGGCCCAGGAATCACCTAGGATCTTGCCAACCACGATACGTCGTCTTAAGAAGAAGCACAAGGAAAAGGGAGCAAGGCCTTGCAGATGAGTGTAGCTCTCGTTGTCAGTGCACGTGCCAGTCCTGGCCAGAGGCATCTCAGATGTCCAGCTTTAAGCTTCCTGGCTTTGTCCAGAAGGTTCCACCCAACAGATGTGAGGCCCACACTTACTGGGAAGGAAACATCACTCCCCCTGCACAGGAGGCCTGCAGATTTGAGTATTTGTGGAGAATATGTGGTGTGTCTTTTAAAGATGACTGGTGTTTGGCGTGAGATGGTTTTTCTCTAAGGAGCCTGGACACCCCACCACTAGGTTCTTGCCTGCTCTTGGCTCTCAGTTGCACAGACATGTGCAAAGGCTGATTTTCATGGTGGAGGTAAAACATCAGTTTTCTGGTAGGAAGCTCATTTCAGCACCAATGCAGGTCATAGTCATCAGAAAAGAAACAGAGGTTGGGGCAAAGTATGCAAAATCTATATTAACCAGATTTTTGCATTTTTTTTTTTATGTCTTCAGAGGGAGATGATGTGTCTTTTGTCAACTGTTTTAAGTTCCTTGGCCAAAGACTTGAGTGTTACCATAATACTAGTTGGTTTGATTCTTATTTTATGAATTGTCTCATATTGAGTGATATCAGATTTTGTTTTAAATTTGACTTTTTGTTTTCTAATAATGCAGAGGTCAGGATTGCATTAGAAAATCTTAAGTTTGTAGAAACATGATGTATAATATGTGAATATCATCTGACAACTCAGCAACAGTGGATGCGTCATGTCAACACAGAATGTGATCCAGGGCCTGTTCAGACGCTCTTCTCTGTTCTTCCATCTGTTTTCAGATACCCCAACCCCACCAACACCAGCAAAAGCAGAATTCCCTAGTCTGAATTTAAACATTTGAAAATGTTTCAGTTCAAATTATCCCTGTATAAGGTTTTCAAGGAGTCCAACGGCTATTGCTGTCCCCAGCAAGAGCAAACCAGGCCTTAATTGAGAGACCCAGCGGAAGCCGCTTTTAAGGACACTTGTTCTCTAAGATGCCGCTGTAGTCTCACTTTGGTCATCTCTTCAAGAAGCTCTCTGGCTTGGCTCTCACCCAGAAAGCCCAACTTGAAGCCACCTGTTTACAGGTGACTGATCTCCCCATGTCATTTTTGTCTGACTATCCGAATTCCCACAGACTTTGTTCTAATTGCGCTGACAAAGTCTTGAAAGCTGTCACCAGCATGTCCTCTTTCCTACATTTCAGCCTGTGGCATTTTGTCCCTTAGAATTCAGACAGTCCTTCATGGGTGGTCTTCTGGGTATTTCTGTGTATCTCCCTCTTCTCACTTGTCCTGCTCTTTCCAGGAAGATAGTACAATGGTCAGTTCTGGACAACTGGCACCTTGGGTGCGTGGCTCTTTCTCTCTGAATTGCTTTGCAGTGGGAGCTGAGGTTACTTTGTGAAGAGATGGTGGGCTGTCTGCAGGCTCTCTTGTTCAAGGTCCCTGTACGTGCGGTGTGGGAAGGCATCTGCCTTAGGCATTCAGTGTATAACTGATTGAACCTGAAACTTAAACGTTTATCTTGATGGCCTGACCTTCGTGGTGACAGCAGAGCCATTTTCTTTTCATGCTTTGTCAAGCTCATTCTTTATCTGTTTGTCCAGAAATGGTCCTGATCTTGACTTAGCGACAGAGAATCATGTAATTTATTTGTTGACCTCTGAGCCCCATACTGACATCAGTTCTTATCATAGACTCACGTTGTACATGTAATATCACAACATAAATTTAGCCAAGATAGAGGGGGCGTTCAGTTTCAGTGAACAGTTTCTTTATACCAGGGTCTACATATAATTTGGCCAGTTTCTCATCAGTGTGAATGTTGGGTGTTGTCATAAGAATTTTGTTGTCTTGTGATAGACATGAAGAGTCTGAAACACTGAGGGATGTTTCTGAGGGGAACTCTGAGGGGAATTCTCCTTGTCATGAAGTCAGACTCGGCAGTAAGAGTCAATCCTTTGGCCAATGAGGCGTAGCCTAACATGCCCCCTCTCTTTCTGCTTTCTAAGGGATGAATGCCTGCTACAATGTCCCTTCCATCTTGTGCTAATCTGTGCCACATGTTGTCTTTTGCTCATTGTCCAGAGAGAAGGGAGTTGGGGACGAAGTGTCCTAAGATGTTAATTACTTTCAGGGGACCAAAAGAAACTACCAGTGGGACTGACTTCATCTTTCCCTGAGAAGGTTGAAGAGTACCTTCGTATTCAAAAGCCTGGGCTCTGGCTGTTTGGGAGCCTGTGAGGAATATGTACCCCATGCTGGGCCATGAGATCCAGAGTTTTGAGCAGGGATGGTATTACTTTTACAGGCACATTGTGATCAGATAGTAGATATAACCCAGGACTCCACCACTGTGCCTGGGAGCCTGTTCAGTCTGGGAGTGGACACCAAGGGTCACAACTGTAAGCTTCAGAGTTACATCAGACTGGTGTGACTGCAGTGGATCCCAGGAGGAAGGGCCTTCCTCAGCTGACCAAGGCTGCTGAGTCAGTCAAAAGGTTCTCCAGCACAGGAGCGAGGATTAAAAAGAAAGAGACAATTAGACAAAAATGCAGCATGACCCCAGTCAATTCTGAGACTGAAGGCGGGTTTAATAATTTCCAATCCTCTTTTATACCAACTTAATCACATGCAGGAATTAAGATCAATAGTAGTACAATGAGGAACAAGCAAGACAGTAAACACAAAATTGTCAAGGCAATAAGCAAAGTCCCACATCACTTCAGTGACAGTTGTTTCCAAGGGTGTGTAAGGATGACCAAAATACCTGAGCCTACTTCCTTGTCCAAGCCCAGAATCTTGCCTGAAACTTGTTTCTCTCATTCCACCCTAAGATAAAAATTCCTGCTGTAACCTACTTCCCTGTTATGCCCTAATATCAGATTCCTGCTTGCCCTTGTCCTTGGCCACTGTCAGGTTCCTGCCAGGCAGCACGGAATATCACAACAGTAATATCACAACATAAATTTAGCCAAGATAGAGGGGGCGTTCAGTTTCAGTGAACAGTTTCTTTATACCAGGGTCTACATATAATTTGGCCAGTTTCTCATCAGTGTGAATGTTGGGTGTTGTCATAAGAATTTTGTTGTCTTTGTTGTTTGTCAGTAAGGCTATCTACACTCAGCCCAGCTCTGAGATGGGACTGGGGTGTGAGACCAAAGTTTCAATGATGACACCCCAGTTAGAAAGGGGGGAGCACATGGTCGGGAGGGTGAGAGTCTGGAATTCCAGCATATGAAACAGGTGAAAGGAATTGGGGAGGAAAGCTGGTAAGGTATTTGAGGCCAGATCATGGAAACTGTTCTGTGACTCTGAGGAGTCATGGCTTGGACCAATTAGGGTTCTAAATGAGAAGTGATATCATTTTGAAAGCAACTTTGCTGAGATACAGTTCTCCCACGTGGCGTGTACAGCTCAGGGCCCATAGTCTTCAGAGCAGAGCAGCCATTACAGCATCCCTGTTACCACAAAACAAACCTGCCTTCAGCTCCTCCTTCCTCCATCCTCCTCAGCCCCAAGCAGGGGGTAACCCACTTTCTGTCTTCAGATGCCCCACTGATGATTTTATATAAATAGAATCATACATTATGTGGCCTCTGTGACTGGCTTCTTTAGCTCAGAGTATAGTGTTTTTAGTGCCCATCCATGTCATATCATGAGTCAGTGATTTGATACTTTTTATTTCCAATTAATATTCCATTGTGTGGATAGACCATACTTCATTTATCCATCCATCTGCTAATGGACACTGTGTTATTTCCCTTTTTTGGTTGTTATGAATTATGCTGTTAGGTGGTGACATCTACAGTTCATTGGGTTGGCATTCTGACTACATCTCTACAGGGTTGAGTACCAGGGTAGATTTGAAAGAAGCAGAAGTTTCTGTGAATGTTTTTTTTTTTTGAAACTATTTAAGTGTATAATCTTGGGGTTTTACTAAAATCTCACACACACACACACACACATACATACACACACACACACACACACACACACAAATGAAATGAAGGCCTGGAATATCACCCCATGGGATCCATTTCCTAAGGGTTGGTAGAGGCTTTCACTTCCTGAAAATGGACACTATCAGCTGTATCAGTCAGTCCTAGGAGTTTCCCACGGGCAGTATAGCTAGCCAGGGAAGGAGGCCAGGAACTGAGGAGAGATGGAGTGAGTGTGACAAGACCCGGACCCAGTAACTTAATGGGTGTAGACAGTGCTAGAAGGGGGGAGTGTAAGAGCCCTGTGGTGAGATTGCTAATGGACCTTGACTCAAATAGTGTCATTGAGGAGACAATAAGACCAAGGCCAGAACCCAGGGACAAGGAGTCCTGTGGAAGTCAGTGAAAGGGTAGAGAGTGATGTGGTTTCTGCCTGTGAATTCAGAGAATACCATCTTGGGATGGGACAGGAAAGGGGTTGGCGGGCCTTCTTTTGGGGTGGGGTGCAGGAAATCAGAGTAGAGTAAACGTACAGGCTGTTGACTGTCAACTTGACAGGGCCTAGATCTTGAAGAAGAATCTCTAGGCACATCCAGGAGAGGTTTTCTAGATTTAGAAAAT
The DNA here is from genome assembly GCF_947179515.1 of Apodemus sylvaticus. Classification (NCBI taxonomy): domain Eukaryota; kingdom Metazoa; phylum Chordata; class Mammalia; order Rodentia; family Muridae; genus Apodemus; species Apodemus sylvaticus. The sequence goes on from NC_067476.1 coordinate 127,891,466, forward strand.
GCATCTGGCACTAATCCTTGGGCCTCAGTACAAGCCACAGTGCAGAGGAAGCGTTTACTGAGCATCAGCATTTGTGTGTCTGCTTTCTGACTGGACACAGAGTGACCAGCTGCCCCACTGCCCCTGCTGCTACACCTCCTGCCATGCTGGACCATGTGCTGACATTGCGAGCCCAAACAAACCTGCCTACCTTCCCTTCCTCTCTTCCCTCCCTCTCTTCCCTCCCTCTCTTCCTCCCTCCCTCTTCTTCCCTCCCTCCCTTTCTTCCTCCTTCCCTCTCCTTCTCTCTCCTCTACTTCTCTGCCCTCCTCTCCTCTCCCCTTCCTTCCTTTCCTTTCTCTCCTCCCCTCCCCTCCCCCTCCCCTCTCTCCCATCTGTCAGGTATTTTGTTGCCCAGCTGAGGGAAGTGACTAATTAAGGACCTACGGGAGTGTGGGAGATGGAAGGCAGTCACAAGGTGTACTGGCTGCTTTGGGGTCAACTTGATACAAATTAGAGTCATCAGAGAAGAAGGAGCCTCAGTTGAGAAAAAGCCTGCTTAACAACCAGCCATTTTCTCAGAGATCAATGGGGGAGGGCCCAGCCTGTGGTGGGTTCTAGAAGAGCGAAGGCTGAGCAAGTCATGGTAAGCAAGTCAGTAGGCAGCACTTGTCCACTGCTGCCTCCAGTTCCAGCCCTGCTTCAATTCCTGTCCCGACTTCCTTCTGTGATAAACATCAATGTGGAATTATAAGCCAAATAAACCCTTTCCCCCCAACTTTCTTTTTGGTCATGGTGTTTCATGGCACCCTAACTAAGGCATAAGGGCTGACTTCTCATCATCAGTAGCCCCAAGATCTGGCTGGGGAGAGGGACTTAGTTTCTTTGCCCTTATCTTCCATCAGCCCTGCTCCACAGCCCTGGACACGGTCTCACTTAATACAGTGCTCCCGTGCGCGTGCGCGTGCGCGCGCAGCTTCTCTTTACACCAGGCCTGTGGCTCAGGGAGCTCACGGTGCAAGAGCACGAGTTCTCTGAGACTCTGACTAGGTCTGGGTAGATAGGGCTCAAGGCTGTTGTTGGCTGACAGGCACTCAGACCAGCCCCACTGCCAAGAGAGCTGTTCTTAATATCCCTGCTTCGCATGTGTCTGGATATGGGAGACTGTTTAGCAGAGAGAAACTGTGTAACCATGGTGATGTGGGTACACTGGTCAGGTGGCTTGGGGTTCTGAGAAACCCACAGCTATGACAGTGCCGTATGGTAGGAAAGCTCCTGTAGCCATGCCTGGGTATGTCTAGCAAGGCCAGTGTTTTAAGACTGGAGAATCGAAGTAGCACAGTGGCTTTGAGCGTTATATTTCTGCTCTGATTCCATCATGGGCAGATTTCTTCTCTGGAGGGGATTCTTCCTCTTTTTTTTTTTTTTTTTTTAATTTTGTTTGTTTATTTATTTATTTTTTTGATTTATTTAATGTGAGTACACTGCAGCTGTCTTTAGACACACCAGAAGAGGGCATCAGATCCCATTACAGGTGGCTGCAAGCCATCGTGTGGTTGCTGGGAATTGAACTCAGAACAGCAGTCGGTTCTCTTAACCACTGAGCCATCTCGCCAGCCCTGAGGTGATCCTTCCTGACAGCCTCCCATCACTCCAGTTGTGGCAGTATCTTGGCCCAGGAATTGGCAGCTTCTGTTTCTACTAAAACCGTGGCTGATGCCTTTATGAATCTGTGTTCTCCCACAGTAGAGGAATCTGTGAGAGGCCTGTGGCGTTCTGTTAACATTCCTTGAGAAGTGGCTGGTGAGAGCCAGCATTAGATTGTGGAGATTTTGGCTCTTCCACCTCTGGCTTCTGTTGACCTGTGAGCGGAGACCAAACAGGCTCTGGGTGACATGGGGCGGTCAGAGCTGGGCATACAAGAATATGTGCGGAAGTGGATCATCACACTTCTAAAGAGCACATTGTTTTGTCTGGCAGCTTGGGAATGGTGATAGATGTAGATTTCTCTCGTTACCTGCAGAGAGGCAGGTGGAGTTGCTTGAGCTGTTGGGCAAAAGCCTAATGAGGTGGCCTTGTCCACGTGTTCTCACTGTCCAACTCCCATGTGTAAACAGTGTGACTGTCAAGTGGAACTAGCGCTCTTTCTCCATCTAACAGCTGGGGTATCACCTATTCCGGGGCCCTTATTCCTTCCTCCCTTCAACCTTCCATGGCTCACCTGCTCTGCCCCTCAGCATCCAGCTTTCTTCTTCTGTCACAGACTGCCCTACTAATGTTGTGTTGTTTCCTGATTAGGCACCCACTCCTGCTGCTGCTCCCATCCTCCTCCTTCTCCTCTTCCTCCTCCTCCTCCTCCTCCTCCTCCTCCTCCTTCTCCGTCTCCATGCTCAGCTCTGTGCTCTCAGGTCTGACCTATGATGTGTGTGCTTAGGTTTCCACACCTGCTTCCACCAGGCAGTTGTTCACTATGATTTTATGCTGTTTCCAAAAATATACTTTAAAAAAAGGTGAAGAGATGAGAGGCCTTGTATTGAATCTCTAACTACTGTTGTTCATAGCAACACCTCAAGTGGTCCATGCCTGGGGTACAGAATACCTCATAATTTGTAAAAGAATACCTCCTCTATAGATATTTAGATCACTCATAAGATAGGAAGACACAGTGACCATCCTCTCAAATGTGTCTTTGCATTTAGTGGTCAGATGTTTCCACAAGATAGATCCTGAGGGATGAAATTATTGTGACTCGATGTCTTGATGTGCTTGTGTGTACATGTGTGCATATATATGCACGTGCTTAGATGTTGATGTACTTAGCTATGCTTATGCTTACATGTACACATGCTTAGACATGCATATGTGCTTATGTGTACATGTGCTTAGATGTGTTATACTTACATGTATGTGTATTTAGATGTGCATGTGCTCACATATATGTTTACTTAGATGTGCATGTGCTTAGGGCTTTGAAGTACGTTGGCAGACTCTTCTCTAGTTTTTCAGTCCTCATCACCAGCATGAAGGATCTGCTCCTCAAACCCTCATAAAGGCTCAAGGGTGTAATTGTTAGCTCTGTCAGTTGGATGAATCATGAATTATAGCTATTTCTATTTGCATCATTAGTTGCTAGTGAACTTGAACTGTTTTGTTTTTTGTTTTTTGATTTTTGATTTTTCTGGAAGGAGCTTATTAGGCACATGAATTTTCCTATATTTTAAAAATCACTTTGGAACTGGATTTTCAGGTTCAGAGATGCTTGATTGTTTTTTGTTTAAATTGTGTATTTTCTCATTTGAGAATAGTTTTATAATTTGCATAACTCATTTTGCTGGTTACATTACTTAGCATAATTTTCCTTAGAGGCTGGAATTCTTTTATGGGCAATTTATTTTTTTGCTTTTAAACTGCAGAGGTGGGCATAATAGTTTCTGAGTGCTTGCATGTTTTGGAATCATCACAGTTGACACAGAGTGTTTAGGTCATTGTCCTTTATGTGTACACCCTGGGACATTGTGACGGGGGTGGGTGGGTTGGTTGTTTGTTTGTTTGGTTGATTGGTTGATTGGTTGGTTGGTTGGTTGATTGGTTGGTTGATTGGTTGGTTGGTTGGTTGATCTTGTTCCATGCTTCTTTTCACTTAGCGCCTTGTCTGCCCCATGTGGTCATTCTGTCATCTCTTCAACACAATTGGTCAGGGGTTTATCAGGGCAGTGCAGTATGGGTGGCTGTTGCTGGTGTGGAGGGGAAGGGACTTCCCTCTCTGAATCTCTGTTAGCTTCTCCTCTGTGTGTACTTGAGCCACAGGAGGCCTTTGGTAGGGATGTTACTTACTTAATGCTTTTGCTGCACCTACCCAGATCCCTCTCCCTACAACTCCCGTCCTTCAGATAACTGGACTTCCTGCTTCCTTGTTTCTGCTCTCTTTAGTTAATGTCTTTCCTTTGACTCTCAGAAGAATTATACTAACTGGTGTTCCTAAGTTATGATTGTTGTTTTCTGTATTGCTTGATTTTTTTGGTCTGTATCTGCTTTATTGTTTTCTGCATTAAATCAGTTTTCAAGTGTTTATTAATTGTGCACACAATTAAAATAATATCTGAAGATGTTTAATGAAAAATAACCTGTGCTGGTTCCTCCCTGTTCCTTCCCAAGCAGCAATCTTTAGGATATTTCAAGTTATTTCTTTCAGAACTTTCTTCTTATTGTACATGATCAGCCCTTCACTGTTTTCGATTTACTGAATTTCGTTATGTTTTCAGTCTGTTACAGAGGAGAACTGGGCCCTCCTGTGTCTTCTTTTCCCAGAAGCAGTCAGCAGCACCCACACTGTGGCTGGGAGACTGGAAGCTACTCTAGGCCAGGCTGCCTGCCTCCTGTGGGTTTGAGCATTTGTCCTGGCCAGATGTGTTTGCTTGCTTTTGTTCTTGCAGTCCTGTTGCAGGTGTTTCTCTGAGCCCCCCCACTCCTGCCTTCTCTCAGATTGCCCATCCCACGGCAGCAGACATTTGGTCTCCCTCTCCAGCTCCCTGTAGACAGGTTAGACTTTTGGCTGTTGAGAGCTCATCTTGTCGCCCTTGTCCTCAACTTCTTTCTCAGGTCACGCCCACTGCCGTACCAGGTCCTATGTCTTCCCCTTTCTGTTTATAGTTATTCTGTGCAAGAGTTCTTCATTGTTCCAGATCTGTTTTCTTGGCCTTTGTCCAACATATAGACCAAGTGGGACAGAGATCCTCCCTTTTCCTTAAGATTGTTGCAATTAAAGAAACATTTTGAATCACTTAAAGAACATTATTTGTTTAAAATGCCTATGAAGAGTTTTCTGTTACCAATTATGCATTGGAAAACCATGCTGAAATTGTTCAAGTGTCTCTTTAAACTTTACTGATATTCATGGTTTTTAACCAGAAATGTGCCAAGTATACCATATATATTGACTCAAGTCAAAAATACACAATGACTATAGTTATTTATTATTATATAGTTGTTTATATTATTTTGTGTTCAACTGTCTATATCCTGAAAAAAAATGATAGGTCCATAGAAGGATGGACCAGTGGCTGGAGGTGGTCTCTGCCCACCCTCATCCATAAATGGAGAGGAAGTGGCTACTTCTGTTTTCAGAACTCTTGGATCTTTATGATCATCCCTTACTGAAGCCACAGGTGTGGGTGGAAGGCAGCCTCAACACTAGCAGGTGGGAAATGCCATCAGCACCTTGTTTCCGGTAGGGTGGGGGAATAGATACAGAGTAATAAAGTCACCACCACTGCTGTGCTCAGTTTGCCGTTTGTGTGGATAACTGATTTGCAGAGAAGTTGCATGTATAGTAAAACTGTCACATGGTTGTACCCGAAATCACTCAATAATCCCTTTAGTTTGTAGCCTTTTCCCATACCTTATAAGAGAAAGGCAGTGAACTTTAATATCCACATGGTGCTCCAGTGTTGAGACAGGTGAAGAAGTGTTGGATTCTGGCTGATAGATGGCCAGCTGACATACAGGTTATGCCTAGTGAATGATCACACTAAGATGTGGTTTACTACTGAGTGTTTACAATACCTGTGGCTAGGTTCCCCAGGGTGGAAGTGCTTAGGGCCAGGTAGTTTATATTTAGGAAGTTGCCTCTGGAAGCATGTGAGGAGGAAAGGAAGCCAGGAGAAGGAGAGACGGAGAAGGTACACACCAAGGGAACCAGCAGATTACATCTCAGAGTTGGTCCTTTTAAGAATATTAATGGCCTGACCCTCTGTGGCTGGCCAGAAGGCATCTTCATCCAAGAGGGGCGGGTACTGGAGATGAGCAGCCAAAGGTTTGAGAGAGAAGCTCTTCATGGGACTGGCAGGTGTACTCTGGGCTGGACCCAAGGCTGACTGAACTTTCCACATCCCACTGTGGTCTAAAACAAGTGGCCACTGAGATGGGAAGACTGGGGTGGATCCAGCGATAGCCTGTGAAGCCAAGGCCTAACCCAGGGGCCTTAGCTAAGCAAGAACAAGAGGAAGGCACCACACCCTCCTAGCTTTGCATGCTGAAACAACGGGGAATTAGAAAATAAAATTAGCTTGCACGATTTCAGATGGGGACAGATGCCTTTTTACTTGATTTTTTTTTTTAATTCCCACAAAAACCTCAAGCAGAGTTAATAACGTATGAAAATTAGGTACCATGTGTGCTCTTTGCTTCGTAATGTTTTTATTAAGCAGCTAGTTGATTTAAAAATAACAGAACAGGACAGTTGACACAATGGCAGACTCTGGTGTGTATGGAAACATCTCCTTAAATGTTCTGTCACGTTTTCCATTACATAAGAATATTTTTAAAAATACCTTCCGAATTATCACATAAGATAAAATTATATCAAGCTGCAGTTTGATAGAAACAAATCGTTCAACTATAAATTCCAGTTGCCTTTTTAAAAAATGGCTTAGTCAATTACAGGTTACACATGGGAATGCTTCCACAGATCTCGTCAATGCATGGTAGATACAGAAGCGCATCTTTTCTGATCTGCTGGTCATTTCCTGGTTACAACCTCTGCCCTTCTTTCCTCTCCCTACCCTTTGTCACCTAGACTTTGAGTAGTGAGATAAGACATATCGAAGAGGAAAAGTTTTAGACAGGCTACCCAACCAATCAAGACATGCCTCAGTTCTGAAAGCAGAAATGAGTATGTGTGAAGTTGGCCCATAGCCGTTGGGCTAGCTTCCTCCCTGGAGTTTAAGTGCAGGTTTCTTTTTATTTTTTTATTCTTTGATAGTTTCATACACATATACAGTGTAATAGGTCATACCCCCATTCTCTATTTCTCCTTCCAGTTACTCCACGTCTCCTAACAGCTTCCTCTCCCGAATTCACGTTATAGTTGTGGCCACCTCTTCTTTTTTCTTCACTGCACATAGTGCTGCCCATGTGTGGATGGTGCCATCCACTGGAGCACTGGAAACATACCAGTGGCCTTCTCCAGGGACAGCAATCGCCCCTCACCCCACAGCTACCAATTGCAATAGCTCTCGAGGGCAGGGTCCTGTCATTCCCTCATGACAATGACCTCCTGTCATTCCTGAGGACATCGTGCACTATGTCAGAGGACCGTGGATTCCTCTGGTGATATCCTAGCATTGTTTGGTCATATGTACCTGCATGTCACTGGTAGATTGGCTTCTTCTACACTTACATGGCAGGGGAGATACTATGATCCAGGACATCTTCCAGAAGTCTCATGATTTAACAGCAAACTGAGGCAGAGTGAAGTTTAGCTAATTAGACAACAAAGTTCATGATTGACTTAACTGCTCAGTCAGTCAACAGGTTTTCCAGCGCAGGAGTGAGGATTAAAAAGAAAAAAGACAGACAAAGCTGCAGCATGACCCCAGCCAGTTCTGAGACTGAAGATAGGCTATTTTTTCCCAATCTGCTTTTATACTATTTTAATTACATGCAGGCATTAAGGACAATAGTACAATGAGGAACAAGCAAGACAATAAACACAAAGTCCCATGATCACCATTTCTAAGGATGATCAAGGTATCAGAGCTTACTTCTTTGTTCTACCCTAAAATCAGATTCTTTCTTTTCCATGGCCAATGTCAGGTCCCTGCCTGAACTTACTTCCTTGTCATGCCCTAAAGTCAGATTCCTGCCTGGACTTACAACTTTGTCATGGCCGAATGTCAGATTCCTGACTGAACTTACTAATTTGTCATGGCCTAAGGTCAGACTCCTGCCAAAAGTCCCATTTCCTTGTCCTTGGCTAATGTCAGATTCCTGCCAAGCAGCACCCCAAAAGGTTCTCCACACTGGGATTTGCTTTTCTTATATATTGCATTGGAGTATTTAAGTATTCAATAAAACAAATAAGGACAGCACCTGCTGATCTCTAGGGTGAGAAGGATCACATGTAGCTGAGACGACTTGAAAAAGTCATGGTTTGTTCACTAGCATTCTTTGTTCTTGGACACTTGAGACAGATGGCATTGTGGAGAGAAAATTCTGAAGCTATTGAGATGAGCTAGTAGGCTGCTTGTGTTGAGCATTTGATTGCCTTAACTCATCCCTGTCTTAGGAGACCTGGTTGGGCGTGTCCTTCCTTGTACATCCTATGACTGACAGCGTTGACATCAGCTGAGTCACAGGTGTGGGCAAGCAACCTGGAAGAGTAAGGCTTTGTAGTACTTTAAAGGTAATTGCAAGGGCCATTCGAGCTGTATGATTTGCACTACAAGATATTCTTGGAATCTCTGTAAGGGGTTGGTTGGAACAGAACTTTCCCATCTACACCAGAGTCTATAAAAACCACAGACCTGACTTCATGGGGCTTAAGTTTTTCTTTTGTTATTTTCTTCCCCCTCTAATTAGATTTTGCTCATATGCAGGACAGAACAGTCTGGCATGAAATAACTGGCATTAAAATAACTCAAAGACCCAACTGTACCTCCCATTGTCCTAGCAAGAGTGGGAATGGGATTTGCTGTTCTAGGCCCTGGCAGGCTCAGAAAACCCCAGCCTAGGTGAATATTTGCTCCAAAGAGAAGTCAGGTCAACTGGAGGTCTGGCTGGCATTCCTGAGACCTGGCTCCTGTCCAGCCTGACCGGCCTGGACGTAGCTTTGGGCAAGCTCTCTCGACTGACCTCATTGTGCTCAGAAACAATCTGGGAGTAATAACGTCTGCTCTTGAGTTCTCAGAATCCCAAAGGGGAACAGTTGGCTGTTAGGTTCTAAGGGGTCGTTTGTTTCCTCAGTGTGAAGATGGAGTTTAGAGGACTGAAGTATAATTTTCACCTTATGTATATGGGTCTTTTGAGGAGGCAGACTCACTTTTTTTGTAAGATAAGTTATAGATTCCAACAAGAGAAAGGATATGACCAGACTTTTTTTTTTTTTTTGCACTTATCACAAACATAATAAGAAATAGCTTGTCCGTAGCTGCTGTGGTTTTCTACTGATGATGCCCCTTGTCATGTTGAAAGTGAGTGTGAGCTACCTTTACCATCTCACTCCAACTGACCCCTCACCTAGTGTTAGAGAGCACCTCCCATGTGCTGAAGAAGCCACAAAGAAGCCAGTTCTTGGGAGTCCCTGCAGAGCTGAATGTAGTACTTTAGTTTGGTAGGTTGGGGTGTGCCCAGGGAGGTAGGCAGGGTAGGGGGAACAGCATCCCCAACCCTTCCTGCTGGCTCCATTTGAACCCTTTAAACCCTTTGTGGTGTAGCTAGCTACAGGTTAGAAGACTGTACCTGATTCTCTAGAGATAGAATCTTCAAGGTTGCAGAGTCTGACTGAATGTGAACCATCAGGACTCAGGTGCTCTGATTATTAATGGAGACATCCTTATCATTAATGTTGCTGACACAGGAGTTGCCTTTCACTTCATAGTTTCTGCCATCATGGCACTGTGTGTCTTCAGCATGAAGGGATCAGTCTCAACAGATGCCTCAAGTAAAGGTGTGTAGGTGTGTGTGTGTGTGTGTGTGCATGCATGTGTGTGTATGTGTGTATGTGTGTGTGCATGCGTGTGTGCATGCGTGTGTGCATCTGTATGAACAGGATAGTGATAACAATTCCTTATGTCATTTACAGTACAGTACAACAGGGAGGAGTGGGTACCAAAGGCCTGCCTGGCTCTGTCTTCCTCTTGCCAGTGAACTGCTACCAATGTCAGAGACAGATATCCCTCCTCTGTACAGTGCCACTCACATCCCTGCAGCTGGCTGAGTTCTGCCCTTCCTCATCATGCACTGTAGGTGAAAGGCTCTTTAACCACTCTGCTGAGACCTGGGAGCCCGAGCCTTCCTTCCCTCCAAGGCAGTTGCCCTGACTGCTCCTCCTGTTCAGTCATGTTTCAGAAGGTCTGTGTGGCATTTTGAATGTGCCACAGAGATGCATCCATGTTCCTACTATTATCTTAATGAATACCTGGCTACCACCCCATCTTGATGCCCCCTGCACGTGCCACTTTACCATCTGCTCTGATTGGGGCTTTGGGATGAGTCCACTAGCAGTTTTTACACCCTCTACTCCTGGAAGATGCTCCAGTTATGGCTTGAGGGGCAGCACAGCCCAAACTTGTCTCTCTCTCATCCCCTTTGCTGGCTTGCCTCGCCTTCCCTGGGACTCACTGGGCCTCTGTCTGTCAGGCTTTCCTGCTGTGACTGTCCATTCCTTTGGCTTCTGTCTTTCTGCATGCAATTTTCTACTCACCCTACACTTATGCTGTCTACCATTACAGGCCTGATAGTGAGCCAGATGTTCTAGGCAAATGGGAAGGGTCTGGGGAAGTCCCAGGTCCATTGCATTCAGGTGGGCTTACGATAAATCCATCATACGTTCATTTCAAGGGTTTAGAACAGAGACTGGCTTCTGGCAGATAAGTGGGGTTTCCAACCATTTTTCTGGTGGACAGTCAGCTCCAAAGAGGCAAGTGCCGTGCTCCACTCCTGTGACCCTGGCACCTGACTAGAGCATGGAATGAACCTGTGCTTAGGGAATATCTACTAACTGAAGTTAATGTGTTGAGGGAGTTAAAGTGCTACATGATTCCCTGGACAGAAGGTGGGGGGTTCATGCATAGAGGTCTCGAGGTCATCTCAGTTTTTCATATGCTGCCAAACTGAAAGAAAACCTTCCTGGTGTTCTCCTCTCATGGAGTTCTGTGGGTGTTCTGTGAGAAGTTTGCCCTCAGCTGCAAGTGTCCCAAATCTCAACATGAACAACGTGAGTACTATCCCTAACAGGGGAGCCCTACTCTCCAGAAGCTTCTGTACCCCAGAAGCCCTCATCTCAAGAGTTGTGATGTGGCTAAGGTCACCTCACACACATGTGTGTCAGTGAGGGAAACCTTTCTCTGATGCCCCTGCAGCTCCCGTGGGTCACGTGGCCTAAAGGCAGGCATTGTTCTCCAGGAAGCGGGAATCTGCTTGTGCACTGGGGAGGGAAGGAAGGAAGGAGGGAAGGAGGGGCTGGGAGGGGCTGGGAGGGGCTAGCTGTGGTGGTGACAGTAGCTTGTCCATGATGATGGGGACAGATTGTTTTTGTGCCTGAAGAGTTAGCAAGTCCCCTGGAGGGTGAGCATAGTAACATCTCAGTGGGAAAGAGTAGCAGTGTGCCTGTTTAGACGTACATGTAAAAATGTGCACACACGGCCTGGCAGTGGTGGCGCGTGGGTTTAATCCCAGCACTTGGGAGGCAGAGACAGGCAGATTTCTGAGTTCGAGGCCAGCCTGGTCTACAGAGTGAGTTCCAGGACAGCCAGGGCTACACAGAGAAACCCTGTCTTGAAAAACCAAAAAAAAAAAAAAAAAAAAAAAAAGTGAGTTCCTTGCTTGCTTTCCGCATGCTAGCCCGGCTCCCACGTCGCCCTTTATATTAGATCTGTGCTCCTTATATGCCTGTTGTTTCCGTTTGCCTGCTTGGCTGCAGAGCACTGAGAAACCTATGTCCAGATAGTTTATTCTTAAGAGTATGCAGTTAGAACTTGGGGTTATTAACGAAAAGAAAATCCTTTGTTTAGATCCCCTAGAGGGGTCTTCGTGTCCAGAGCTGCCACTGGAAGGTTGGATTTGACTGTAATACAGGAAAGCTAGATCTTGGGACAAGGTCTACTTCAGTGTGAACCTTCTCATCAGTGCAGTGTGAACCTTCTCATCAGTGCACTAAACTTAACAAGGAAAAAAGGAAAAGCTCCGGAAGTACTCAGCATCAGCACCCGTGGCTGCCGCGTTCACAGGAGTCCTCAGCATCAGCACCCATGGCTGCCGCGTTCACAGACCCACAGCGCCTTTTCTCTTAGACACGGATCTCCTAATTTGAAAGCTATTTTTTTTTCATGAGCCCATGTACAATACCGTGTTTTTATTTCTTGTTTTTCCTTTCTTATTAATTCCCAGGAGGGAAGGGAATGGAGGAGAGGGTAGTGAAGAGGAAAAGAGAAAAGGGAAGCTCTATCTGATTGAACGAAGAAAGGGAGGGGGAAAGCAGGAGGGAAAGATGGGAAGAAAGGAAGGAAAATAATCCATCAGCTTCTTTGCCCTGAGATATAAATTCCACCTCCTGGATGCATTGGACCCAGTTTTCCAAGAAAAGGCTTAAATTTATTAATTTGGTTCATAGTGTTCTCACAGAGAACTTTATTTGGTGGCCTGGAGCCACGTGGGATTGGGTTATTTTAAGATAAGTAATGTAAGAGAATCAGCATTGCATGGCTGGCAGAAACAAGGCTGTGCCTGTTGCTTAGAGAATTATCACATGCTATTTACAAGCTTGGCTCATGGTGGTAGGAGTCAGGGTCAAGGTAAAGTTCAAATCCACGTCTTCACATGTGTGCACCATGGGACAATGCTGTTGCATCTGGTGGATGCTGCTTGGAGCTGTGGCACTCAGGGATCTGTAGATCCCTGCTGCCTGGCATCATGCCCCATTATGCCCTGTGTGGGCACCTGGTGTTAGGAGCAGCTGACCAGGCCTTGGGTGAGATGTGGCAGTCCAGCTGACATTCATTTTGACACCTGTAATATTCACATTTCCTGTACGTTACCTCTAAAACAGAGAAACAAAACTGAGAGGACTTTACTGTCTGAAACAAATACCATATTTTCAATACCTATCTTGGATCACATCTGTGATTATCCACTTGTATATGTATATGTGGGTATCTCCCTGTACATGCGAAAGTAAATATATACCAAAAAGCAGCTTGACACGGTGCATTGCAGAACACCGACTCCCAATTTTTTTTGGTTTTATGAACCAGAAATATAGAAAATAGAAGAAATTGAAGCATTCAGCATGTATTGTCAACTTTTGTTGTTGTTATTTGTTTTGTTGTTTTGGGTTTTTTTTTTTTTTGAAACAGGGCTTCTCTGTGTTGCCATGACTATCCTAGAATTCACTCTGTACACCAGGCTGGCCTTGAACTCAGAGATCTGCCTGCTTCTGCCTCCCGAGTGCTGAGATTAAGGCTGTGAATCCCCACCTCCTGGCATACCAAAGTTATTTTTAACTAAGCATTATGCTATGGGTATGGGTGTTTTGTCTAAAGGTAACTCTGGTGCCTGATACCCACTGAGGCCAGAAGAGGGCGTTGGGCTCTTGGAACTGGAGCTTCTCTGTGGGTGCTGGGAACACAGCAGAGTTCTCTAAATATGCAACAAGTGCTCTAAACAATGGAGCCATTTTTATAGCCCCTAAAATTATTTTAAAATTTTAGCAAAATATACATATAATTTGCTGTTTAAGCCGTTTTTAATATACATTTCTGTACCACTGTGTGTATTTACAAGCTAAGTTGATTCTAAAAAAGAATGGCAGACTCTTCTCTATCTTCATGATTTCAAAAAAGAAAGAGGTTTTCAATGCCAAGAGAGAAATAAAAAGCATTCTTAGGTAGAAACTCCTTCCTCATCTGTGCAGAATATATAAAGGAAATAGTTGTTCTTAGGGAAAAAAAAACACTGCAGAGAAAATGAAACAAAAGTTCATGTTGTAATTTCCATACTAATCATGTTATTCCCTTTTCTTTGGCCATTGCTACTTTAAGGCTGGATTGTAAGTTGTTTGCCACCAGGCTGTGGCCAGACTCTGAGCTTCTGCCAGCATGAAGTCAGCTCCACGCTGAGATCTTAGTAGCACAGTGGGTTTTACCTTTCCTGGGTGACAGTCAGTGAAGGAAGCTCTGTGCTGACATGCACCCTGCCATGAGCAACTTTCAGTCTGTGGCCCAAGTGTCCTGTGCAAATAGGTCACGGTTGGCCCTAGTTAGGAGCCAAACCCTGATCTAAGGTTCTGTTCTTAAAGAAGAGAGAGTTGACAGTTAAAGTAGAAGCAGGTGTGTATTCAGTCCACATTTTTCCTCTCCCCTCACGATAGCCAGTGCACTGGAGCTGGTAGTGTCTGTCTTCTCACCCCTTTGCCTGGGCTTATCCCAGCAAGTAATGAGTAAATGCATCCCAGTGTGCAGTGTGAGCTCCTCCTTGTGCCGGGAATGAACTACTGGTGCGCGAGTTCATCATGCTGTGTAGAGCTGTCTCTGAAACTTTGTTTTTAAACAAATGAACAAACAAACACCTAACCACTGATAGATTCAATTTGTCTACTCAAATACTCTTGGGTGTAGGTCTGCCCTGGAGTGGTTGATTACTAGGGGGTCACATCCTTAAACAAACCAGACTCCTGCTCTTTTAGATGCTGTCAAGGGCTAATAGCTCCTCAGCAAGTGGTAAGACTCCATGTGCCCTTCCCCCTGCTCCATGCTGGGATTTTATCTGGCCTGAGCTGACACAGGTCTTGCATAGTGTCAGTCATGTAGTTCATGTGTCCAGCTGTCCTGTTGTGCCTGCAAAACATCATTTCCTTGTACGTATCTACCACCTCTGGCTCTTAAAATCTCTCAGGGGTGGAATCTTGTAAGGGGAATTGCCTGGGAAGTTTCTAGATCAATGGTATAATTCAGCACACACATGTAATTAGCACACCTGCTATTTGCTATAGCAGCCTGGTTATTTGCTATAACTTTTCAGGCTAATGGAAATTGGGAAAGATATCACTGTAAGCCAATCATCAATGAATTTGATTTCTTGAACCAAAATGAAAGTTATTGATTGTTCATCAATAAAAGGTAGAGTTCAAAGTCTGTCTACAAAAGGAGCAGTGCTCTGAAAGGCTGTGGGAAGTGATTGTCTCAGTGGACATGGGGCAGAGGCCACCTGGGAGGGGTTAGGCCTTCACTGAATTTCTTTCCATGTGATGGAGAAAATGCCTTGGTCTGGGACGCAGATGGAGCTGGGTGTTGCTGTCTCTCAGGCTTTGGTACAGATGCCTTTCTTGGTCCAAGAAAATCTCGTGAACCAAAACTTGGCTGGTCTTCTCAGCAGGCCTTCTTGGAGTGGCTGTACTGTGGCTCACGGTGTGAGATGACCTAAGTTTCTTCTGACTGTCTAGTCTGTGGTTACTTTGAAACTGTTGGGGAGATATCAGGGGAAGAATTGGGTCACTTCAGAGCATGTGCTGCCAACCCCTCCTCCTCCACCCTCCCCCCAGCTGGATTCTCCAGTGTCTGGTGGCCCATCTGTGACTACCATTAGCACAGTAGGAGCACATGGCTTGGGTGAGTCAGGCTTTAGGCTCAGGAATGAATGTAACTGAGACAATGCTCAGTATTTCACAATCTTCTCTGTTACCTTCAGCAAACAGTGGAATGCTTTGAACACTCTTTAAAACATACTAAGTGGGAAGACAAGGTGAGAAAAACTACAGCACCATCAAAGAAAGTGGTAATGAGCTAAAAAGCCTTTGCCATTTAAGGCAGTCTTCTGAGGCTGAGGAAGAAACCTGTTGTAGGGTTGGCTGTCTTCACATCCCCCATGCTGCGTGAGAAAAGTCACTGGCATTCCAGGTAGCAGGCAGTAGTTCTGCATTAAGGATGCTGCTTGGGCCGTGTTGTCAGTAGCTGGATCTGTGAGCCAGCGTGGTAAGCCAGGCACCAGGCAGAGGCTCTTCCTGTGGTTTCCACCTGGGAAGTTCTGAGGTTTTGGCTACTTAGTCACGTCTTCACAGCTTTAAACTATTTTCTTTCTTTCTTTCTTTTTTTTTTTTTACTCAGCTGTCAAAGCTGGAGAAACAGCAGCAGAGAAAAGAAAAGACCCGAGCCAAGGGCCCTTCCGAGTCAAGCAAAGAGCGGAATGCACCCCGAAAAGAAGACCGCAGCGCCAGCAGCGGGGCAGAGGGGGACGTGTCTTCAGAGCGGGAGCCATAGAGCTCAGGTAGGAGGTTCCCACCTGCACAGCGTTGTCCCCTCACACTGTAGGGGAACAGCAGTGACAAGGGGAGATGGCTGCAGAGGCAGTGCTCATCTTTGAGTTTGCTCATGGCATCCTTAAGTGTGCCACTTCCCAGCACAGTGAAGGTCATTGCTGTAAGTCTGTGTTGTATTCATTGAAATGTGTACAGGCAGGATACATGCGAGCAGAGAGGCCCAGCCAGTGGTGTGTGTCCACCTGTGTTGCCTGTGTCAGCCACACTGCCTGGGCCTGACTAACGCCCATGTGCCCTCCTGCCACTAGACCCTTCAATGTCTTGCTCTACCACTCTGTCCATCTTTGCTACTCATATCTCAATCCCTCTGGCAAAGGCCAGCGTCTTCTGAAGTCATCATCTCTCACTGTTGCCTGGTTTGTATTTTACACCGTTCTCTTCATCCTTTGTGACACTGCCATTTGTCTGTATATTATATGGAGGGAAAGACTGAAGACTAGGGTGTCTTCATACAGCAGTATTTCTACCACTGCCCGCTGAACGCTGAGGCTACAGATAAGTACCACCATGCCCAGCTGGCATTGCCTGTCTACTTTTCCTGAAACGACGCTTTGTTCTTCACCATTTCTATGCCCAGGACTGTGTTGAGGTCACTGTAGCATTAAGCTCATCTCTCAGAGTCCCCAGTGGCCTTGTGTCTCAGTTTTTCTCATTCCATGTATTATCAAAGCCCCTTGTTTGATAGACACTGGACCAAACACTGGGGTACAGGTGTGAAGGATCTATGGCCTGACTTTATCCAGTTCACATTCAAGAAGAAGAATAGGAATAGTTGTGTCACAGCCAAGTGTATTGTGGCATGGTCAGACGGAGTGTGTGGTAGGGAGGACTCTGGAAGTTGACCTTGCAGGACACATGGAACTAGGGAGGGTAGGACAGGAGCAGGGGACAGCTGCCAGAGCAGGAGTGAGCAGCGCATGTTGGCTTGTGGTCACTGTAATGGGACATCTGAGCGAGGGCTTAGTGTGGCTCATGGTTTTGGAAGTTTCAGGCAATGATTTATTGACCCTGATGTCTTTTGATCCTTTGGCAAGGCCATATACCATGGTAGGAGCGTATGGTGATGCAAACTGTTTACCTCATGGCTAGGAAGCACAAAGAGGAGAAGGGGGAGAAAGACTGCTGGGGTTCTACAGTCTCTTTTTAGGAGCACACCTGAAATAACATTTATTCCTCCTGCCGGGACTCATATTTGAAAACTTCCACTCCATCCCAGAAGCGCCATGGTAGAGACCAGGCCTTGTCTATGTGAGCACTTAGAAGACACTCTAGATCTAATCTACAGGAGAGCACCAACATTATATTGTTGAAGGACTGGAAATGATGAAGATAGATAGTTTTGGAAGAGAGGAAGTGAAGATTACCTGAATGATTGGGTACCAGTGCAGAGAGAATAGAGCTTCTTGTGAAGTTGCAGGGACCTGGTCTATAACTGCCAGGAATGTGGACTTCATCCTGGAATAATGAAGTCCCTTTGAAAACGAAAGAACATAGTCAAGCATAACATGCCAAGATCATCTTCCAGCTCCAGGGAGTGAGCCTGGAAGTAGATAGGCCAATATGGAGGAACAGTAGAAGTCCAAAGAAATAGCGGGACTAAAGGAGAGAGGTTGGGCCAGAAGATATAAAGGATCAGGGTTGAGACTAATCAGTGTGAGTGTCAGGGGTGTCTAGAAGGATGCAGGGACAGGGAACTCACAGGAAAAAAAGGGAGGGAATACTGACAATAGATGTTTTGGTGACAGTCTTGTGGCTGTGGGTCTGGGACTGAGGAGAGGTATTAGGCATGCATTTTTGGACCTTCACCTCATAAACTGATTAAACCAAGTCTGAAGACAGTGTCATTCTGGAGATACCAAACTTTAAGAGGAGTGTGGCCATCCAGGCCTTTCCTTCTATATGGGCAGTCTGTAAGATGTCTATGGCTTTGAGGATGTTCAAGTACAGATACTGAGATATGCTAGTAATAGTTGGGTGTCATAGTACCTGCTCCCCTCCCAGCAGATAAAGGAATGAACAAAGTGCCCAGAAAGGCTGGGCAACTGGCTCACTGACAGTTCCTGTAAAGGAATCCTTCAGCTTTTGACTTTCCTTATACCCTTCTATAGCATTATACTCTCTTCCAGTGTACTTAAGGGAAGATGATGGTGCTATAGTAACTGGTCTTGATTGACTTACCCCACATTCATGTATGAGTGAGTCAGAGAAAAAGTCACATCACACTGTGCCTCACTGGTCACAGCCACTAACTTACCAGTTTCTCATTGTAGTGCTCAGGCCTAAAGCCACTGCTATTTATTCATGAACTGACAAACATGATATGGGTTAGTTGTATACAAAACGTGATATTTGGTTTCTACTTAATGTTAAGTATTCATGAGTATGTGAACATAAAATATAAAATATCCATTCTAAATGTCCTTCTAAAACTTGATATTTTTTCTACCAGTAGTCAGTTTTGTCATACAGATACTACAGATGTTCCTGGTTAATTATCTGTCTGGAGGAGGGACTTGTGACACTTACAGACAGGGCACAGAGGGCAGGGACAAAGATGGATGATGAAGACAGGCTTCTGTCTGGCTGAGGGCAAAATAGCCTTCAGGGTGTGTTCAGATACTAACATATCTCAATATCTGTACTTGAATATCCTCAAAGCCACAGGCATCTTATAGACTGCCTGTATAGAAGGGAGGAGAAGGCCTTGTTGGCCACACTCCTCTTAGACAGTGGAAAGAGCAGAAAGCCATCCAAATGGAGAAGAAGCCGAAGGCCAAGCTCATGCTCAAATAGAGAGGGCAGCAAGGAGACAGGGTTAGGCTTAAGATCCACTCAATAAGAGGGCGACTATGTCTGGTACTGGATACCTAGCTTACTACTCAGTGCTAATGAAATCATGGTTATTGGAGAAGAATCTACAACCTCTAATTTACTAAACCAGCACAATCCCTAAGGAGAATCTATAAACATTTGTCCTTATATCTATAGATATGTGTAGACTTCACTCCTCACCAAGAAAACTTCTCTTGTAAGAGACAGAGACCATTATAGAAAACCACAACCAATTAAATTGTAGAGTTGTGGAGCCCAGACTACATCTACAAAACTCTTTCACACCCAAAGCTCAGGAAACATTGTGGAAGAAGGGGTGGAAAGATTTTGAGAGCAAGAGAATGAGGGAGTTTGCGGTAAGATGGTATCTCTTAGTAACATTAGAAGTTACACCCACAAAGTCTCACCAACATGACTGTTCGTTCAAACATGAGCTGAGCAAGGAAAATACCAATGGACATGTCAAACTGGACGGCAGGAGTTGTGAGAAAGTCTACGAGGCTGCAGCCCTACACAGAGAACTACAGGCAAGCGAAGAAAGCTGGGCATGGGAGGGGTGGTCTCTCCCAGGGAAGAGCACACTAATGGGTTATTCAGGGCCAAACAGTCTGTCCTGAAAATACATGTACAAGTAGCATCTTATGACCAAAGATGTTATATTTAGAAATATGTATGTATCTATGCATATAATAACAATTAGTGAAAAAATCTAAAGGAGAAAGGAGAGGGGTGTATGGAAGTGTTTGGAGGGAGGTCAAGGAAGGGAGAAGTGTAATTGAATTATAACCTCAAACAAATGGACAAGAAAGAAGGCATGGTTAGGTCTCAGGTCTGTCTGGCTACTTAGAGATAGGTACTAACTCAGGGGCCCATCCAGGTATTCCTCTCATTGTGCTGGTTGCTTCTTGAGTCTTTATGTGATTTCTGCCTTCTTGGTGTTTCTTCTCTTAAAATAATTAGATCCACTTCCTGCAGCTGTTGCAGAACTTAGTCAGGTGGAAGTCACAGTGTCAGAATGCATGTGGCATTCTGTGTAAGAAGGAGACACTGGCCTAAACTCCAGTGTCCCTGTGTAGTGCTTTTAGGCTTTCACAGTGGAAAGCATTGGAAAGATGGTCTCCTCTGCTCCCACCACTGAGGAAGGTCAGAAGGACCCAGCCTATCAGGCTGTTGTGCTGGGGAAGCTCTTAACTTGCTTCAGAAGTGGACGCTAGCCTGGACCTCCAGCTGTGGATCCTAGGAGTGAGGGCAGCCACCCAGATTTCAGGCCTTTATTCTCTTGACACTTGTAGACACTTTGTCTTTTCTCTTGATTTTTGTTAGACTATAAACAATAGCCTTTTTCTGGAGAATTAGGGCTTCAGCTACAAGTTTAATATAAACTAAATGTTTAGACAGCATGACAAAAACAATGGGAGAGGGATAGGAGCATGAACACTCACCTCAAAGGACTAAAGCCAGCTTATCAGCCTAAATACAAATGCTGTGCACACAAATGTGCATTCAAATGCCTGTGTCCACAAATGTGTATACACATGCTGTGCACACAAATGTGTATACACATGCTGTGCACACAAATGTATATACACATGCTGTGCACATGTTAGAATATGCTTTGTGTTTTCAAACATCTTGAACAATTATGATTCCACCTAACTGATAACTCTGTCCTATATTAATGACGCATCAGCAAAATTTACAAATGTAATGTCTTGGGTTTTGATTTAACTGCTGTATCTGAAAATCTTTGCTTTACTTATTGAAGGATAAAATTTTTCTTTCTTTTTATATCAGCATAAATCAGAACTATTTGACAGCTTCTATTTGCTTTGGATTTGGCCTCAAAGTGATTCTAAAACATAATTTTTGGAGAACTTTCTTTTATTTTATTTTATTTTTTCAGAAACAGTGGTAACTTAATCTCTGGGCGCAACAACTAAAACCTAATCTTGTAAGCCTTATTAAAATCTGGTCCCTCCCGTGGCAAACCCTTATGGATTTGCCATGACACTAGGAAACTCTAGCAGCTACATCTTACCCTCTACTGTCCCAGTTCCAAAGAAGACTCTTTGCTGCTTCTTCTCTCCTTCTGTCTAACCCAGAAGTCCTGCCTACTCACCCAGTGATTGGCTCCTTTATTCATTAGGGGATTGGTTCAGAAGAACAGCACCAGGCCCATCCACAATGCTTCCCCCTTTCTGTTCTAATCAAAAACAAAACCTTTCTCTCAATATAGAGCACAGCTATTACCATCTTATAATTTATAAGGTATGGATAAACCTAACACCAAGTCCATCAATTTTGCCCTTAAGACAGAACATTGTCATTTATCCTAAATTAAAAGACTTATCATTCTACACCTGACTCATGTCCTGGCTTTAGGTTGTAAGCCATCTCTATATCATCTTTTGCAATGCTAAACAGCTTGGGTTGGCTATGAGACTACCAGTCTTCAACTTCGTCATAAATCCAAGAATGACTGATATTAACTGAAAATATATAGGAAGCCTAATACAGCTTCCAAAACTTAGCTAATTTATAGAGACCACTGATCACCTGGACAGTCCCTTACTTCAAAACATTGGAACATTGGTCTTCAGCCTTCTGTCCAGGGTCATCTGACAGACCTTAGAGATACAGGAATATTAAGGACTAGCCTATTCTGTCTTGGCAGAACCAAGCTGTCCTAAATCTGTAATTGTGTCCTTTCTTTGGACAGTATTATGTCTGTAGATGAAAAGAGGTAATTCTTGTCTAGTGGCTGTCTCACCACAACTGGAGTAACTCATAGATGCTCAATTTCTTCTTTGAATCCAAGATAGGGAAAGCTGTCAGGAGCAGACTAGTCTCAACAACAAGTGAATAAATAACATTAAATGTCATATTCTGTGGATTTCTGATGTTTTTGAAAACCGACTACCTATGTAAAGTAATCTAGACTGTTGTTCATTAAATACTCTCAGCTATTTCTAATTAAAATATTGAAAACATCCTAACAATGAACTCAGAGCCATGAATTTGCTATTTGATCCTAAATTCACAGGCTTAACCATCTTAGATCAGATTAAAATAACAATTATAGAAGGACTGGATCTAATCCTTGTATTTACAAAATTTTGTATCAATAGAAGAAATTTATACCAATGAAACTCTTGATTTTGCATCAAAATAAATGATGTACCATTTAAGAAATTATGACTTCAGCTCAGCAACAATTAAAAAGATTTCTACCAAATGAGATTATGCAATCAATTCTAGCTATTCCTCCCTGTTCCACTTATGACCATTTCTACATTCCTTAGAAAGACAACCTATAATAACCACCTCTAGCCCCAAAGCCCAGGGAACTGGGATGATGACTCTTTATAACTTCTTCAAGCTGAATATGGGCATTGAGATATTTTTGAAGGGGAGGGTGAGGGTAGGGAAAATAGGGGAGTTGGCCTTAAGAAGGCCACCCCAACAATTGTATTAACCTTTGATGTCTGTGTCCTGACTGGATCCAAATGAAAAACCTAGACATAAGGAGTTTAAGCAGGTCAGTTCAGCATGTCTGATGAGGAGACTCACCAAGGCTCTATATTCTGTAATATACAAATCTCAAAACAAAATTTTAGTATCATCAAGATAACTTTTTTGTTTGATTCTTTGGAACCTAGTTCTTCAGGGTATCTCCCTCTACCAAATCTAATCCATATTACTTTGGAAGGTGAATAGACACTAATCACCTTTTCTAAAAATGTAAAAGACAAGACCTTTCTCCCAAATCAGCATATCCTTGAGCCAGTAACCAGAAAGGCCTTTATTTTGACCTCTTTCCCAGAAGAATAATATAACCACAAAACTCAAAATCATACCCATTTTGAAAATCAAAACAATCTAAAACAAATAAAGTAAAATAAGATAATGCATGTACCTGTACTGGGCCTTTCCTATCTTGCCAAGCAGGAAAAGACACTCAAGATTCCCATGGAGCCCACGTTAGCAGAATATGAGCTTCCTGTGGCTGGTTAGACAATCTATACCATCTTTCCATTTTGCTCTCTGCCCAGAGCCATAGACATATTTTATTAATGCCTGTATAATATCTGTCTGTTTAACACTCTACCTGGTGCCATAGACACAGATAATTAATACCTGTTCAAGGCAGGCAATAATTATCACTGCATTCTCTACTCTGGAGTCAGTGACTAATATTCCCAATTCTAGTTCAAATTAAAGTAATCCATAACAAATGAAGGAAACTAAAATACTATATGTGCCTATACGTAGGCCTTTCCTATGTTGCCAAGAGGATATAAAACCCAGTATTCCCATGGAGCCCACGTTAGACAGAATGAGTATCCTTTGAGGCAAGTAAAGCATTCTTATACCATCTTATGGTTCAGCTCTCTGCCTGGAGCAGCCAACTTGTTATACCATTTATCTATTCAGCTCTCTGCCTGGAGCCACAGACATTTCTTTTATTAATACCTGTTCACTACCCTCTCTACTTGAAGTCAGTGACTAATTTTTCCTACCCTAGTTCAAATTAAAACAATTTTGGAGAACTTTCTATATGAGCACCGTGTCTACATCAATTCAACCCTCCTTGCTGATCTCCAGCTCCAGGATTCCTCCCCCTTCCCAAACTCATGATCTCATCTTTAATTATCATTGCTACATGTATATACTTGCACAAGTCACTGTCTGTTTAGTGTTGCTTGTATGTACATATCCAGGGCTAACCATGTGAGACTGGGTAACCTATGTTGTTCTGGGGGAAGCAAATTCTCTCTCTTTCAGCAGCATTGGCTACCTGTAGCTCTTCATTTGGGAGTGGGAACATGTGGAACTTCCCTTGTTCACATTGGTATGTCAACTGGCATTGTCATTATACCATTCTTATTTAGGCAAGCACACTATTGCTATTTCGTGGTGCATTTCGTCATGTCTAGCAGATACTGTCTAGCTGTAAGTATTTTGGGTCTCTGGCTTTTATAATCTTTCTTCCCCCTCTTCCATGATTTTCTCTAAGTTTCAGGAATAGAGGTTGCCATGGAGTTGGGGCTGGATACTCCACAGTTACTCACTAATTCTCTGGATTTTGATCAGTTGTGAATCTTTGTTATAGCCTCCAACTATTGCATAAAGAAACTTCTTTGATGAAGGGTGAGGGCTACACTTATCTGTGGGTATAAGAATTTTTGCAAGGGCTGGTGAGATGGCTCAGCAGTTAAGAGCACTAACTGCTTTTCCAAAGGTCCTGAGTTCAATTCCCAGCAACCACATGGTGGCTCACAACCATACGTAATAAGATCTGATGCCCTCTTCTGATGTGTCTGAAGACAACTACAGTGTACTTACATATAACAATAAATAAATCTTAAAAAAAAAAGAATATTTACAATATAGTTAGGAATTATATTGGTTTAGGAAAGTTGCAGTAGTAGGTTCTTTTCTAGGGTTTATGATCTCTCCAGCCATGGACAGATGGCTAGGCTTAAAGTACCAGGGCTTAACTCTGTCCTTAAGTCCAACTAGGTAGCTGCTGGTTACCAAGATAAGATGACATTACTGCACCACCATGGACACCTGCCTGTCCAGTCACTGGATCTTCCCAGGCTTTGCAGTAAGCTAGGAGTCCTTGCCTTCTTCCCTGGCAGTGTATAGAGCATCTTCCAATGCTGTGAGAACTGCCCAGGGAGAAAGTTTCAGGTAATTCCCAGCTCTGTTCATCCAGGTTTGTGTCCAAAGTATGGTGTCTTTGGCAATAGGATCTTACTTTCAAATTCTGGGAGGTAACCAAGGGCAATAGCAGAAGCCCATATTGTTTGGGGGAGACTCTTGTCTTCCAGTTGTAATTCAGATCTGAGGCAGCTACAATAGCACCTGGCAGAGAGAGTCCCTCTCAGCCTGTGCAGAAGGTCTCTGAGTCATCATTTAGCCAAGGACCAGTGAGAGGCTAGGATGTACCCACCTCTGAGAATTCAGCCACGTTTCTGGATTTGAAGACTTTGGAAGGGGCCACTACAATAACACGTTTAGGTTTTGTGTTGTCTCTTGGAAGAAGTTTGTCATCCCAACAGGCCACAGAATCATCCTCAGATATTTGGATATTTGTGGTAGCTGAAGGGAGAATGGCAGACTATGACCTTGCGTTTGTTTTGCTGCATGGAACAGACAGGGAACTGCAGTTCTCTCTTGATTTTCTTAAAAGAGAGAAAGAGCCCTGGGGAGCCTGCACAGACAGGGGAGCTGCTTTGGATTTCTAGGGTTTGAGAGGGAAACTGGAAAGGCAGAGAAAATAGACTGAGAAGCTCACACTACTGGCTCTATTTTTCTTTGAAAATGATTAAAACCCTTTGTGCTTGGGAGGATATTCCCAGGGCGGGAGCGTTTCTCTGTCACATTGCAAATGTTCTCTTCTATTTCATCAAACGGACATAAAAACTGTTTGCTCCTATTTCTTCAGGTTCCTCACCTCTCTCCTCAGGACAAGAGGATGTTCAGTGAGGCTGTGACTCCAGGCTGTTACCAGGCTGGTGTTAGGGCAGCCTGGGCTGGCAGACCTTTGCTTCTGTGTCACCTGTCACTTCATTTGAGTATTTACTTAGTTGCTGTAAATTGGGTGTGAGAAGAGCTCCTGACCAGCACCCACATTTCCTCCTCAAATGTCAGCACACTCAAACAAACAAGAAGTGTTTTGGAAGCCGCCATCTGTTTGCCTTTCCAACTTGACCTTTGTTGGAACAGTAGATGCTGCTATCTTGGAGGGGTGTTCTTCCTAATGAGATGAGTCCAGTAGAGTTGTGTGTGTGTGTGTGTGTGTGTGTGTGCGCGCATGCGCGCATGATTGCTCTAGAGTTTACAATGTGCATGTTAAATATCTCTAATTCTACTTTTAAACAGCAGCACACTAAGTAACCCACACAGTACTGTGCTCTTTCCTGTGGGTTTGCTGCCTTCGCCCCCACCTGCCACACGGTACAATCACTGGTGCAGTGTTTTTTTTTTTTTTTTATTGTTTCCTGAATGGTTATTTTAAAGATAAATTAAGGTTAAAAAAAAGATTGTTTGCCTTCATTTCTCTGATTATGCCTTTTCCTCTCATGCTGTGAGCACAGCTTTCTGAGCTAGTCCATGTTCCTTCTCTTTGAAGAATTGCTTTCCGTATTTCTTGAAGCACATATTTGAGGAAATCTTTAGTTTTCTCTTTTGCTTTTGAAGGGTAATTTTATTGGTCTGGAATTCTAACTGGTACTTTTTTATGCTTTCAGTATTTAAATGTTTTATTTCTCTTTAAATTTTTTCTAATGTATTTTCAGTTTTACATGTTTATGGTTCGTAGTGCGACCTTTCGGTACATGTAAACATGTGTCATATGTACTGGCCACCAAAGACACATTGTTTATTGTTGTTTGGAACATTGAAAATCTTCTATACCAGCTATCAGGAAGCATTCTTCTTTTTTTGTTGTCAATTGGAAACCTCCCCTCCCTCCCACAGTTTCAAAGTCCTGTGGGAGGGAGGGGAAGCAGGCTTAGTTAATATGTAGCCTGTGTTACCTGACCACCAACAGTTGTCTTTGGATTCCTGACAGTGTGAGAGTTAGCTCTTGTGAGAACTGTGTGTCCGGTTAGCTCTTTCCTGAAGATGTGAGGGGAGAGGGGACAGACTATGAGGCTCTTCACACTAGCATCTGGAGGTGGGAGTGGGGTGGGTGGTGGGTGGTGGGTGGGTGGTGGGGTGGGGGGTGGCTGGTTCTAACATCATCCCTTTGCTTCCTCTCCCCAACACCCTTCCCGGACTCTAGCCACATTAAATCTGTTCTCTCCCTCTCCATATAAGGTAAAAACATGTAATATTCACCTTTTATATATGACTTATTTCTCTTACATAATGTTTGTTGCTTCCATCCATGTTGTTGGAAATAAAAGTATTTCATTCTTTATTGATATAATATTCCATTGTATATGTAAACCACACTCTTATTTATCTATTGATAGTCACCTAGGTGGATTTCATTCCTTGGCTGTTGTGAGGAGTGCATTAATAAACAGGTGGGTGCAGCTGGACCTTTAGGGTGCTGATCACAGCGCCTGCAGATGTGTCCCTGGTCATGGGATGGCTGCACCATCTGGTGATTTTATTTCTAGGTTTTTGAGAAACTTTCATACTATTTTCCATATGGCTATTCTAATTTATATCCCCATCAAAAAAGAGCATGTCAGATTTTCTGACTCTCTGCATCCTGACTAGCATTACTTATTTTTTTGCTTTACAACAGCCATTCTGAGATAGCATGACATCCCATTTGTGAGTTTTTTGTATCCTCACTGGCTATTTGAATGTCTTTTGGGAAATGTCTGTTCAGGTCATTTGCTCATTTAAAAATCACATCGTTAGTTTTTTAGATTGGTTTACTTGAATTTCTTATATATTCTAAGTCATTTTTTCTTATAGTTTCCAAATATTTCCCCAATTTTTTAGGTTGTGTCTTCCGCTCTGTCAAATGCTTTCTTCTTTGGAAAGCTTATGGTTTGATGTAATCTCATTTGTCAGTTTTTTGTTTTCATTGATTATGCTTATGCAATCATATCCCAGTGTTTACCCTATGATATCCTGGAGTGTTTTCTCCTTATAATTTTATAGTTTCAGGACTCATATTTACATCTTTGGTTCATTTTGAGCTGATTTTTTTGTATATGGTGAGAGATAGTGTGTTATTTTTGAAACAAAATCTCAAACGTTTGATATGCCAAAAGAAGGCTTATGAGCTAGATACTGTGGTGAAAGTCTGCTAGCTTAGAAGGCAGAGAAAGTGCCCAGCCGACCTTTCTGCTCCCAGAAGGGGGGGGGGACCCAAAACACCAAAAAATAAAACAAAACAAAAAACAAACAAATAAAACCCCTTCTTCTCCACGTTTTTTTAACGCCTGCCTTTGGATCCCCTTCTCCTAGCAGGGCTGCCTTGTCTGGCCTCAGTGGGAGAGGATACATCTAGTTTTGCTGTGATTTTATGTACTAGGGTTGGTTGGTATCCACAGTGGGGGCCTCTCCTTCACTGAGGAAAAGAGGGTGGGGCATGGGTATGTGTGTAAGGGTGGGTTTGGAAGGGGGTGCTGCAAGAAACCAAAAAGAAGATGTTTTGTGACGACAACATGGAATCACCAAGGAAAACATGGAGAAGGAGAAAGAGATCTGAAGAGATCAGAAGAGGTCCTGGGAGTCCCCATTTCCCAGAGGAAGCCCAGAACCTGCAGTAACTGAGCTCTACTGAGGATGAACCTCCTAGAAAGGAGGAAAGACAAACTGTCGTGTCTCCTTGCTCATACTGGAGGACTGGACATCCCTCCCTCAAGGCTCAGGACGAAGCAGGAACAGATTATAGGTAAACTCAACTCAGCATTACCAGACGATTAGCAGAGAGGCCCTAAGGAAGATGAACAGTGCTGAGACCACCAATAAAGTCAGCATCTCCAGGATGCGTCCTGATTCATGAGCTTCTCCAAGACAGCAGTTAGGGAAGGGGACCGTGGTCCATATCTGGCTTGTAAGCTAACACTTCTTGATTTGTCACTTTAGTGGCAATTACCAACTCAAAAAAGTCCCATAAATTGGCGAATAAATTTGTATGAGACTAATTCTTAATTTTCAGAAAGAGTATTAAAGAAATGACAAATGAATTCGTCTGAGTACTTCAAACTTTGTTGCACATCTTATTAATAAGCAAGATGTGGCACATGGAATCTATGCACAGAGATGCTCACTTAGCTGCTGGAAAGGCCAGCAGGTGATAATGTCGAAGTAGCTGTTGGCTTGCTCAAAGAATGTAGCCTCAAGTCATCACAGTGCCACTAGGAGGAATCAATGCTAGTTTTGAATTTCTTCGAAGCATTCTGCATGAGTCTGAAATTGGCAAAGTTCGCCATATGATTGAAGTTATGTTTGCTATACAGAAAGATGGATTTGAGAACTACTTGTTACCCTAGAAAGACTTGACTCAGTTTACCCACATGCTCACTGTGGAGGATGACTGTGATCCAATAGATATTCTTAATGTTTTCAAGATGGATCCCAGTCTTGTGGAGAATAAGGAGAAGTACAAGCTATTAAAAAGAGAAAAAATTTTCTTAGTAGAATATTGTATTTTAGGAGATCACTCAAAAAAGACCCTCCACATGGGCAAGTCACCCCAACAATACCCTTGGCCTTTTTCTGTGGTCTTTTCTGTTATTTTCTTTTTTTGTTTTTAAACTTTTTTTTAAAAAATTTATTTATTATATATGAGTACACTGTAGCTGTCTTCAGACACTTTTTCTTCTCGCTCTGGCCTGCTCACTCACTCGCTGTAGCTGTCTTCAGACACCCCAGAAGAGGCATCAGATCTCATTACAGACGGTTGTGAGTCACCATGTGGTTGCTGGGATTTGAATTCATGACCTTCGGAAGAGTAGTCGGAGCTCTTAACCACAGAGCCATCTTTTCAGCCCCATTATTTTCTTTTAATAGATAATATGATAGTTAAAATAAAAGACAAGAAATATTTCTAAATCAGACTTTAGGCAATAGGTGTGTGTGTGTGTGTGTGTGTGTGTATATGTGTGTGTGTGTATAATCATTTTAGCATACCAGAGGATAAGCAAAAAGCACCTAAATGATCAATGCTGAAGCCACCAAGAAAGTCGACATCTCCAATGGCAGTTTTATTATCCAATATATACATTTATGTATAGTATATATAACATACACTAAATATATGAGATATTTATATATAAAATACATTTTAACATAGTAATGTATATTTCTGATCAGGGAGAAGGGAGGATGTGTTTGGGTTTTCTGTTTCCAGTGAGGAGACTCTCTGGGAATTCTTAATGAAGGAGACAGTGACTGCTCGTGACAAAACTAAAGATTATCTACTCTCATTTGTCATATGACTTGCTGCTCAGTCAAGTTTTGAGTTTGAAGAAGACACTCACAGAGTGGACAAAAGAAGTTCCCTGAAAGTCTAAACAAAAGAACAGTGTGATGTGGTGCTTGACAGCTGTACTGTGCCAACAGAGGGTTTGTGAGTTAGGCACATTCACTGGTCAAGCTCACATGCTAGAAAAGGGGCACATGGAATCATTTGGAAGAATATGCAATGAACAATATGTTACTGCACACCACGTAGAAACAGGTAAATGAGAAGTGTTGCTAAGGTGTTTGCTCACCTTTTACATGCTGATTTGCTTCTGTGGAGTGTTCTAGAATGTACAAATGTGAAGAGGCCACTATGTCACCTTGTAGAATTTTTGTCAAAATATTTTCCAGGAACTGTGTAAGCTTCATGCAAGATTAAACATTCTTTGAAGGATTATTACCTCAGGACAATTGCTTTGGCGTCAACTTTTATACTTCTGTAGATTTTTAATGGATGGATTGTGTGAGCATCTCAGAAATTCACCTAAGGTCATTATAGCACAGAAACCAGATGTTGAGCTGCAGAAACCTTCCCTGGCCTCTTGTCTTCAGTGTTGGCCTCTTTGGAGTCTGACTCCTCTGACTCAGACAGCAGTGAGAGGAACTCTGCTTGGGAATGGAGTGCCAGTGTGCCTGAGGGCTCTTGGCTTGACCTTGGTTTACACTGGGCTTGGGTGTGTTTTGGACACGTGTCCAGTGTCTGTTGGATCTGTCTTCACTTTGACAGCTTCCTTCCTTTGTGTACCAAGGGCCTCTGTTTTCCACACTCAGCTTTGTGTTCTGTGGTTCTCTTGCCTGGAGACTTCTCAAATGGTGGCCCTAGTCTGTTCTAACTGCAGGGACAGGGTGTCCTAGAACGTGTTGGGAGTTATGAGAAGCACTCACAGCAGTGAGATCTGTGCAAGCAAAGACCTGCCTTAGTTCTCTCAGGACCTCCTGACAGAAAGGATGCGGCTGTGGGCATCAGGCACACTGTTGGGACGTCAGTGTTCTCAGTGACGGGTGATTCCAGGGGTTGAAGCCACTCACAGACTGTAGGCTCATGGCTACCAAAGTCTGCATCTCAGTTGATGAGTCTCAATCTCTTCTATTGATGGGATGTTGTGTGCTTTACAGCTTCAGTCAAGCCTCCCGAAGCCTCCGCAATTCAGCTTCTCAGGGTTAGGCGTTCTCGCCGTCCACATCTGTCTCCCAGGACCATCTTTTGCTCTGGGGCTCGGGCTGGTTTAAATTCACATTGCCTATCTTCTGGAGTATTTTCAGACACCCAGAGAGCGTTAGCTTTGAACAACAGGTACCTTTTCAAGATGACAGCCCTTTCTTGCTCCCTGAGTCAGGCGGACTGACAAAATGGTTATTCTGATTATTCCTGACCCATGAGTGGAAGGAATCTTCCACTGCTACATTTAAGGCTTTTGAAGAGTATGGAATTGTTTCAATGGTGGGACTGTCTCTTTCTTTCTACCTGGGACCCCTAGATTAGCCCTGGGATGAGGACTGGGTCTCACCTCACCTCACTGTGCAGCCGTGCATCTGAACAGTGTACACCCTGAGTTTGGGGGATGGGCACTGCCCAACTCTGAGTCATTTGCTCACTGCCTTTGTGATTTCCAAACAGCTTCCATTTTCTTTCTTTACAACAGGCAGTTCTTTCTTATGTGTTGATTTCACCTTAAGTGGGTCACAAGAAGAAGTACCTTACCTTCTAATCTACTGTCTTACTTGGAAGGTAGGCGTTGGGTCCTACCCCAAGGGTTTTGGAGCAGGGTCTCACTAAGTAGGGCAGGCTGTCCTTAAACTCTTTAAGTAACCCAGGCTGGCCTTGAGTTCCCTAGGTGTCTCCGAAGGGCTGAAGTTGTAGTACGGCACCGCCACTCCTTGTCAAATTTCTACTGTTTAAGACAGATCTTGCTTTGTGGGCCTAGCTGGTAAAAGATCCAAGTCCCCTTGGCTGTTCATTAGAGGCACTCATGGGAATCTTTAATCATGCTCACAGGTCAGAAATGCGCTGTTAACGTTGACTTTTCCAGAAAGTCTTAAGCTTTTGACAGAACAGTACTACTCTTCTACGTAAATGAATGACAGTTGGATTCTTAGCTCTGACATGAAATTAGTAAATAAATCAAAGTTTGGTTTTTGTTTTGTTTTGCTTTGAACAGTGAGTTGGAGAATACCTGTGGTGTCCTGTATATTCTGAGTCTAGAACTTGTGTTTTGTAGTTATACAAATGACCTGAAGCTAGAAACTGATCAGTTAAAAGTCAACAAATAGTGATGTGGTTTCATTCTTTATCATCATCAGCAGCAGCAGCACCACCACCACCACCACCACCACCACCAACAACAACAACAACCTCCTCCTCCTCCTCCTTTTCTTTTTCATCATCATCAATCATCAATATCAATCATCACCATTATCATCATCATTATTCTTTAGTTTAGACTAGCCTGAAACTTACTATGTAGCCCAGACTGGCCCGAAACCCAGGCAAATCTTCCATCTTCAGCTTCCCAAGTACTAGAAGTGCAGATCTGAGCCACCACATCTATATTTGAACAGGCTGTTGAAGGATTCCTAGCTTTGGGTCCTGCATTGGCCTCACTGAAGATGTTCCTCACTCCTTGGTGTTTGAAGGCAATAAAGCCACTAATGCACCTGGAGGAAGCTGTAGTCCACAAGGCTGTCAGTCTTGTGTTCCAGCTGCAAAAGTGCAGTTTCCGTCTGCGCCAGGAGGATGGATGGGCTCCTCTGAAGGTCAGGGTGGGAAACAATTCCAGAATGTCATTTACTGGAGTGGTGACTGAAGACAGCCTTTCAGAGACTCAGACCCGTGGGTTTGGATTATCACCTCAGCGTAGTACAGAAACAAGCATGTTCTCTTCTCTTCTTTGACTCAATCCTGGAAACAGTGGAGTCCCGAGAATGGCATTGTGTGCTTCGTGTGCTTGTTCAGGAGTGTGGGACTGGAGGAAAGGGGGTCTGAGGGGTCTGAGAGGATGAGCGGGCCTGGGGAGAAACCAACTCCTGACAGATTTCCAAACAAAACCAAAGGTCACGAACTAGCTGTGTTTCTAGCTTGCTTTTCTTAACATGCTTGGAGGGGCCTCCATAGCAAACTTAACTCCACAAGGCATCTGCTCATGGTGGTATGTAAGTTGCCAGAAAGCACGCTCACAGAGTAGTGTTGCTATTAGGATCTTAGGCTTTCCCTGCAGTCCATGCAGACGTGGGGAAATAGAAAGTGCCCTGTTAAGCTGTGGGCTTCAGTTCTGCTTTTAGGGGAGAAATCATGAAGCTTAGTGTGTCAGCTGGGTTTTATTGTACCCTCAGAATTACAAAGGGAAACACCACACACACATGCACACACCGCAGACACAGACACACACACACACACACACACACACACAAACTTACGAACCCACACACATGCACACACACACACACATGCTATATGTCTGTTTAGCAAAATAATAATGGTAGGTTCACTCCTGGAACTTCTAATTTCTCCACCCATGGCCTGTTAGATGGATCCATAGTACCAGGTATGTGTTTCATCTTATGGAACACGCCTTAAAACTAAACAGAATGGTTGGTTATTCCCATGACATTCATGCCACTGTTGCACATATGGGCATATTTTGCCATGCTTGTGGTTTTTGAGGATCACAGGTCAGGGGTCACATCTGAATGAGACTACTAGTGCCTTTTCTTTAAACCCCCAGCAACCTGCATAATTCCCTTCCAGGACTATGAAAGCTATTAGAGGACACTTGTTAGTCATGACTAACTTGATTTCTCCATGCATTGTGACCAAACTGTGTGTCTTCAGCAACAAGATCCTATACTCAAGTTCTGGTGGGCAATCAAAACTAATGGTTTGTGTTGTTTTGCATTGTGTTGGTTTTGTGTTTCTGAGACACCCCTGACTTGAGGGGAAATATTCCACAACACTTACAAGGGAAGGTACAGCAGAGAAGTAGATTGATTAGGAAGGGATAAATAATACTAAGTTTGTTTGAAAATCCATATGGAAGCCTACTATTTTATAATATTCAAATATACATATATAC
The DNA here is from genome assembly GCF_947179515.1 of Apodemus sylvaticus. NCBI lineage: Eukaryota > Metazoa > Chordata > Mammalia > Rodentia > Muridae > Apodemus > Apodemus sylvaticus. The sequence goes on from NC_067476.1 coordinate 127,925,102, forward strand.
ATACATATATACATATACATATGATCTCTTTTTTTCTCTTGTTTAGATTTGTTGAAGATTATTCTGCCCATATTAATTCCTTAAAGTAGAAATTCAGATTATGGATTTGACAGTTTCCCCCCTTGCATAAATACTAAATGCTATGAATTTTCTCCTAGTGAATGGTGAACATTAAAATTTTGGTATGTTGTATTTTCCTTTTCATTTACTTCAAACTGTGTTCTATCTTGCCTTGAGAGTTCTCATTGATGCAAAGGCCATCTAGAATTACATTCAGATCTTGCATGGTGGTTCAAAACTGTAGTCCTAGGAAGCCGAGGTAAGGAAATTAATGTCAGCTCAGGACCAGCCTCAGACTTCATAGTGAGTTTTAGGTCAGCCTGAGCTATAGGATGAAATGCTGCCTCAAAAAATGAAGACAAGGGGGACTGGAGAGATGGCTCAGTGATTAAGACCTCTTCCAAAGGTCCTGAGCTTAATTCCCAGTAACCACATGGTGACTCACAAGCATCTGTAATGGGATCTGACATCTTCTTCTAGTGTGTCTGAAGACAGCAACAATGTACTCACATACATAAAACAAAAAGACAAAAACCAAACCTCCAAACTAACCAAGAAGTTGCTAGATTTTTTTTTTATCACAGTTAAGTGAGGCAATGCAATGCTGTGTTAATGTGTGAATTTGAAGTGATGTCTTCAGTTAATTCTTAATGCTTCTGGGCCTAGTAATAGGTTTTAAAATCAGTTCTTGTAGTCCATCTTAGCAATATTTTCTCTTTGTTCCTTTTAGCAAATAACCATTGGGCAGAACCGGATCCTGAAACATTCAAGATGCTGAAGCCCCTACACTGCTTAAAGAATTCTGGACTCAAATTGACAAGAAAATCAGAAATAAGACCCTGGGAACCTGACTATCCCTGCATAAAAACACCAAAGGACCATTCCATTTCATGTATTACTGTGGTCTGATGGAGTAGCAGGTGCTGTGGGGTGGGGAGTGCTTGTGGGCTCATACCCATAATTCCACACGGTCACAGGTCCATTGGTTTCCTTGCTTTCTACCATGTCTTGGCTTGCTTTTGGAACAGGCTGTCCCAGCACCATCTGTCCTCATCTGTGGTGTATTGTGTGTCTGTTATCCGTCTCCAGCACATCTCTGCTGTCCATCATCTCTATCATTGTAAGACAGGGCTGGTGTTAGGCAACCGACAATAACATATTGTATGAGACTTTGCATCTTATACATTTTCTCTTCTTTTCTAAAAATAAATAATAAAACCATAAATCTCAATGAACCACTTTATTAGTAGATTCTTCTGTGTCTGTTTAATGATGTTTTCTGTAGAAATGTGGTGTGTCTTAACCCACTGGATATATTATACTTCATTTCAGATAAGGCCTTACAAGAGGCCTTCCTCGAGTGGTTCCCACAGGCCTCTGGTTGCAAAGTGAGAGGCTGTCTGTGGTACTTTATGACTGATAGCATTCTACTTGGAAAAGTGGTGGCAGGGAAGGAAATGCAGATGGGCCAGGGATCTTTTTTCAGGATGGCCAGAGCATCCCGACTGAGAACAGATGCAGCTGTATTAAGCCCTTGTCCAGCATCGGCTCTGCTGTGGAGACATCCAAGCCAGTACATAATCATGTGAAGAAAACCACATTGTGTCAAAGGAGTTAATTATCCAGTAAAACATTTATAGCAGTCATTTTTAAATACTATATAATGTTGAGAAATAATACAGATGATTATGGTAAACAGTGATATCTTCTCTTAAAATATCCCTGTCTCATTATAGAGGAGACACCCTTACTTGGCAATACTTCGCTGTCTATTTATGATCTTTGTAATGACTGAATCCCTTTGGTCTGACCCACTTATCTACTTCAAATGAAAACATATTAGGGAGAGAGAGAGAGAGAGAGAGAGAGAGAGAGAGAGAGAGAGAGAGAGAGAGAGAGAGAAAGAGAAAGAAGCACACCTTCAACTACTTGGGTTAGGAAAGGATTTGTTACTTAGTGAGATCTTTGTTCTGAATCAGTACAGACATAGAGCAAAATGTACAATATTTAATATCCACAGTTGAGGTTAAAAACATTGCACCCTTGGGCAGATCTAGGCCAGTTTTCGCAGCCCATGGGCAGTGAGGTCCAAGAAGCTGCCAACCCTACTCCATCTGAATTACCAAAGTAGGACTTGACATGAATACATTTACTGAAACCCCCTTTTAACATGCCTCTGTGAACACATTTGTCATATATTTTCCTGCCACTACAGTTTATCAGCACCAATTAGTGCTCACTGAGCAGCTGGAGCCTGTCCTTGGAGTCAGGCAAGGTGAGGATTGGGCAGCAAAAACTGACGGCTATATGTTTGGACCCTGGTAAAATGACACTCACTGTCCACAGCTCTGTTTCTGGACCCCATTTTAAAGGGACATAGGCCAACTGGAGTATAAGCTGCAGAGAGTGGCCAAGCAGCTGGAGGAAGGAAGGAAGGAAGGAAAGCTGACAGAAACGATGCTCTAGCTCGGGGGTGGGAGTGGGAGTGGGGTGGGGGTGTGGGGTGGGGGGAGAACATTAGTGAGGATGTGAAACTTGAAGAAGGGACCCTGGATCGGAAATAAAGAGACCAGTGGGTATAAGTTGTATTAGCATGGAGGCTGGCTTTCTAACAACAACAACAACAACAAATTCCAAAGTGGATCATAATGGGAGCTTTTATTGTCTGAGCAGAAAACCTGGCCTACTTATGTGAAGGGGGAGACTTTCTGTTTCAAGTAATTGGCTTCAAAATCCCCCTTTGCAAAATGCAAGGACACGATGAATGTCAGAAAATGTAGCATTCTATTGAAGAGAGCATTTCCAACATCGTGAAGATCATTTTCAGCTCCTGGGGTAAGAGAAGCAGTGAATACATTCTTGACTGGCCTGGGAGGGTCATATCTAACAGGCCAACATGATAGAGGGACGATGTGAGGTCAAGGAGAAACCCAAACAGCCACAGACCCATCAAAAACAAAGTGCCAGTTTTCAGTGTGTTAACCCTCCTTTGAGAGAAAGGTTGTTTCCAAGTCTGTCTGTGGGAGTATAGGCTAAACTTAGATTTTGGGCTCAGTTCTGCTTGCATAGGGTAAACCCCTCTGTCTTTACATCCTTTTTAGCATTTCTGCCTTTTGCTTACTTATAAAGCTTGCTGTTTACTGTCTGCTCAAACATCTTTTGTACGGGGATGGGAGAAGAGAGCCGAACCATGTATGGCTTTTTTTTGAGAAGCCTTGGCAGATCTTAGGCCCAGTACTTTAAACAGAACAGTGTGCTGGCAATGCTGGGAACCAAGACCCGTTTAATCTTGCCTTTTGTGGTTTACTTTACAGCAGAACAAGCACTTGTGGCTACACAAAACATAGACCAAATAAAGGCATCCTCTCAGCAAGATGCTCCACAGCCTCTCCTCATGGTTGGTGGTCCAGGGGAGGGAGGGAGGGAGGGAGGGCAGTTAGTTCCTCTACCATGCTGGTTTGAGATGATGCTGGGTGGAGCTGTGCTGATGGGCATAGGCAAAACTTGGCATCCATGATTTGATCCCGTGGAACAGACAGACACACCCACCAGTGCTCACTCCTTTGGAGCCACTGTCATTTTAGTGTGGAGGACCAGAGAGATGGCCTTTGCTATTACTAATTTATCATTGTCTGTCCCCTTCAGCCAGGTGCTTCCAGAATTCTTTGTAAATTCATTGTTACTATGACTCCTTTTAAAACAGAACAGAAGAACCTCGTATCTGAAACTGGGCAAAAGTCAGACCCCTCTTGACTGCCATAGGAAGGCTAGGGGAGACTATTGTTTAGGGGGAGCCAGGCTTCTAAAGAGCTGCTGTGTTTTTATTCTCTCCTGCGGTCTGGACAGCAGTGCATTCAACTTTGGAGTTCTTAAACAGCAGCTTTCAGTGCCCATTAGGAAATTACCTGTTAGTGTGGTGTTTAGACTGCTAACGCTAAGCTAATCGATTACTTTGGGAAGATGGATTTGATATTTATAGGGGCTTCTCAATACCCTGTTTTGGTTCTTTACCGGGGATGAGTGAGCTTCAAGTCTCCATCCTTGAACAGAAAGTTCATTGTGGGGGTCTCTTGAAGGGGCTGCAGGTCATGGGCCCTCTGTAAGGAGGGAGATGGCTCAGGCTTAGTTACAAAGAGAACTTTTCCCTGGGGGTGGTAAGAGATCTATGGGAAGAGGTAGTATTGGCCAGACAGCCACAGTAGGTGATAGAGGCTTGGCAAGGGTGATGGCCTTGGGACAGGAAGGATGTTCAGACAACAGCCAGCAGGTTGGTAGAACTGGATGTGTGTGTGTGGGTGGGGGAGGAGAAGGAGACACAGAGTGTTAAAGACAGAAGCTAAACCTTAGAACAAAGGGATGCGACCATTCATAGTTCCGCCTGTCACTGTCCACAGGTCTTCATGTCAGTGTCTACAAGGTCTACAATGTCTGCAGGTCTTCCCCAGACTGATACATTCTGGTTCTTCAGCAGTTTTTTTGTCCATTGAAAACCAGATACAGCTCTGCCACTATGTGCCCAAGGCACCTTGACTTGAACATGTACATATTGGGCCCCAACAGGCCACGGGATGGCATAGACCTGGCTAACAGGGAAACCTTGAGACAAGCTACTGTTCCAGCTGTTGGGGACTGCCCTCCCTCCTCTGTCAAGGGGAAGCAATGCTTCTTCCCTTTGCAGCATGGCTGTAAGATTAAACAAGAGGATTCTCAGACTCAGAGCAGTTCTGTGGACAAGTGCATCACCTGGGTGGACAGGACAGGTGCTGTAGCCGTATCCTATTCTTGGCTCATGTGGAGCCTACAGGTGAGTGAAATTAACCACCCCTCCCCCTCCCTGCATCTGCAGTCTTGCTGGGGGCAGGCTGTGGTCTCTGAACTGTTCCTATAATCGTGTCAGTCCTTCCTCCCAGCTTCATGTCATTGTCAGGCCTGTTCTAGTTTTAATTCTTGGCTAAATCCAGCACACAGGAGGGAGCTTTTCCTCCACAAAAAAAGTCCTCTTTCATAGCAGCCAGTGTATTATTTATCTTCTCATTTGACACACATTCCTCCTGCCCATCTTTCCTGTTCCTGCTGAAACCAAGCTACATTCTATTTTGCAGCATTTTGGTGATTATTCTAGCGATCTTGTCAAACAATATAGTATAGCACAAGGTGTTACTCTGTGAACTCATCCTGCCTCCCAGGGAGTTCTTTCTCACAATGCCCCCAAACCATCTGTGTAATCATCTATTCTAGAATGTTCTAGGAGCTCACACCCAACTGGGATGTTTGTAGTATCTGTCACTCATTCTACAAAACTGATTTTTGACATGTTTGGCTTTCCGTCTCCCCCTTTTAGCATGACTCTTTTAAAGTCACCCCATGGTAACTCCAGCCTGTGGTCATATTTTTTTGAAACTTCATTTCATTCAGAGAAATTTATAATTGTCTCCTTACCTATCTTGGGCTCGAAGGCCACTTTTGTGATGCTTATTTTATCTTTTCTGAGTTTCAAATGTTTGTTTATAGGAGTAGACAGTAATTAATTAGAGTGCTTACCCATGGCCAAAAGCTTGCCTCAGTCCTTTGCCAGCATCAGCTGATCACCACGCCCATCCATTTTCCCCATGTTAAGTGGAGAAAGACTTAGAGAAAGGCATGAGAATCCAGAGCTGTGAAGCTTGGCCAGCAACCAGTTAGACTGCTACAGGGCTTGGGGAACTAGGAGAACACAGGGAACCCTGAGCCTGGATAGGACTGAGTATTAACCACAGCAACTGCTTTTCTACAAACCAGGTGACACTGAGGGTACGGTTGTCTATACTGCCTGGTCTTTGAAGAGACACTTTTCAATGGCAGTGAGTTATATGAACAACCTTGGATATGAGGTCTTAGTTGAAGAAACACCAGGGAGATTGGCCTCTCAACAACTGTACTTATTACTTTTTTCATTACTATGAGCAGATCCATGTCAGAAGGAGTTCAGTAAATGGTCTTTTGACCCTGTGTGTTTGGGCAGAATGTCACAGTAGCAGGAGCATGTGGCAGAAACACACACACACACACACACACACACACGGGTAGAAGGAAGGAAGGAAAGAAGGAAGGAAGGAATGAAGGAAGGGGAGAATACTTATCAGAGAAGGGACAAGATACCTTCAATGTTCTGTTCCTAGTGATCTACTTCTTCTAGCCAAGTCCTACTTCCTAAAATGCTAGTACCAGCTGGAGACCAAGCATTCGAAACTGATCCTATGAGGGCTTCCCATATTCAGGCCATGACACATGTCTCCATCAGGAGGTGATAGAGCCAGGATTCAATGCTAGACTTGGGATCCCACTCTTCTGACCCACATGACTCCCAGGTGCATGAAGATAGCATTGGGCTCTGGTGCCATGTCTCACAGGTCACCTGCTCCTTCTGCATGACTCCCACCCGCAGTCATGATCCAGACACCATTCTTTTTCCTTTTTTTTAAAGATTTATTTGTTTTATGTATGTGAGTACACTGTAGCTGTCTTCAGACACAGCAGAAGAGGGCATCGACCCAATTACCGCTCTTGCATGTTTTCTGTTCAGCCGATGACTTTTTGTAGGCATGCAATGGCAGCCCTGTCTTGCTCTTGCCTAGGACTGCTGGTGGGCAGGAACAGTGCAGCCCGAGGCAGTGGAACAAGGTGACTATGTCTTCCACAAAGGCGGTAGCTGCTGGCAGCCCTCCCTGACCTGCAGTATTTTCCAAGATTCACCCATTTTGGGCCACCAGCTCTAGGTTGTATTGCTTCTCTAGCCTCATGGACTTCTGTTAGTCATTCCACCATCAGCTGTGCCATCACCTACACTGCTGCCTCTTCACAATTCTTGTGTGTGCGTGGCTGTCTTATCCCAGTGATTTCCTTCTGCCTGTGTGCAGCAGATTTTCAAGCTGCCCCTGTGGCTAGCTAAAAATACTTTCTAGTACCCAGCTCTTATCATTTTAAAGCCTGGTTTGAGGGCTTGACTATTCTTCAGGTTAGTGAGTGCCCTGTGGATACACATTGTCCTATGCCACAGGCCAGACAAGGACATACATTTTTTTCCTTTACTTGAAAGAAGGGATGAAAATACCTTGTGGATCTGAAAGTCTCTGGATTTCTCTCATACTCTGGGATACAGTAGCCTCTCATGCCTAAACTCATTTAAACAAAAATTAAAAAGGTACCAGCAGGTCTGAGTTGGAATTGGTGAAAAAAAAAGCCCACAGTGTTTCAAACCCAGTAGTGCTCTGAGCAGGGACCCCAGAGGAGCAGAATCTCTAATCTGGATTGTTCCTCAGAGCTGCTGAGTCATAGACTTGAGTGCAGTCCTGTGCTCTGGTTCAACAACCCTCCAGCTGATGCCGAGTTAGGTAAGCTTCGAGAATTCCTTGCCTTTGCCTGCCGCAAGTGGAAGACTCAAGTGCTAGCCACCGAGGTGAAGGCATCATGGCCCAGGCTCAGTCAGCATACTCAGTGTAAGCTGCACACCAGAGTCACCTGGGTGAGATTTGAAAAACCCCAGTGTCCTGTATTGTAAGTCAGTGAAATTTCCCAGGCAACCTCAGTGAGTAGCTGAGGCAGAGAAGTCCAGGCAAGTTAGATCTTCCAATAAGCCTTCCCCCTATAGCCAAGGTTCTTAACCTGTGGGGATATTAAACAGCTCTTTCCCAAATATCAGATATCAGATAGTCTGCATCTCAGATACTTACATTGCAATTCATAACAGTTATGAAGTAGCAACGAAATAATTTATAGTCAGGGGGGTGGAGTCACCACATCATGAGGAACTGTAATAAAGGGTCTAAGAATTCAGAAGGTTAGACGGACTGGTCCACAAAGTTTCTTTGCTGTCTCCTTTATCCATTACACCACAATGTACATGGGAATTGTTTGTCTGAAACAGTTAGTTCTATGCTAGAGAAGATTTATCACCATTGGATAGGTGAAACCACCAAGAAGGTAACTTGACTTGTGTGAAAGAAACAGTGACTGAGCCAGTGCTTGAAACAAATGATACTGATTCTTGGGAACTGTTCATTCATTTGCCTATGTTACCTAGAGTGATAGTTTCTGGGCACACAAGCATAAATGCCACCGAGATCTGGAGCTGGATAAATCCAAGTACCAAGCATGAGTTCAATTCCTACGTGGTGGCTCAGAACCATCTGTAATGGGATCTGACGCCCTCTTCTGGTGTGTCTGAAAACAGTGACAGTGTACTCACATGTATGAAATAAATAAATCTTAAAAAAAAAGAGAGAGAGAGAGAGAAAGAAAGGTATGCTGTGCATCAGGCCACCTGACTTCCAAGCCTTTCCTATTTGTTCCAGTAGCAAGCTTCTGCATTGCATAGGAGCACCGTGGGGCCTCCAGGCAATGGCTCTGAGGACTACATACAGCTCAGAAGTAGGAAGCTTATCCCACTCCGCCACAGTAAGAACAGCAGAGGTGGAGAGTGGAGGATTATAATTACTATGCAGCTTTCCCTGCAAACTCTTGGCTTAGCCTTGGAATTCCAAAGCTCTGGGCATGGGTCAGGTCAGGTCAGGATCAAGGAGTTGAGAGAGGTTTGGTGGCCTCTATAGGCACTCGACTCTTTTCAGAGTATGCTTTTTTTTCCCTCTGGCATGAGTAGATTTGAATGTTGCTGTTCCGTAGGTAAATCCAAGTACCAGACACGAGAAACCTTCTTTCAAGTTGTTGGTCAGGGGAGTCCAAGAGACCATATCCAACAATGTAGCCTATTGCTGTTGCCTTTGGCTGCTTCCCAGAATTAGAAGGTAAGTGCCCTTGGCTGAAGATATTGGACAACTTTGACACAGGACTTAGAGGGATCGCGCTGGAACCAACCTGGAAGCCTCCTCCTTGAGGACTGGTACTCATAGTATGAGAAGGTGCCATGCAAGCTTCCCCTGGGAGAAGAACAGCATCAATAGTCTACCCTGCTGTGCTGCCTCTGAACCACAACAGTGACCAAGCACTGTAAGATATCCCTACAGGTGAAGGAGTGGTAACTAATCACCATCTAGTGGGAATTAAGGTGGCTCAATAGGAGAGAATTCATCCCTACAACTGTAACTGTAAACCTAGCCAATTCCCCATGGCCGATAAAGCCATGGACCCAGAGGAGAACCTAAAGTCATCACTTTCCTGAACCAGTATAATTTCTAACTGTATTCCAAGTGCTTAGCCTTATACACAAGCTAAATGTAGTCTTCACCCCGCATCAAAGATGCTTCTTTTTGCAGCAGTCAGAGACAGTTACGGTAAGCCACAAGGGTCAAAATGGAGAAAATAACTGAATGTGAGTGTTCAATGTAACTGATACATTTGCATCACCAGCCCGACACTTAAGGCTCAGGAAACATCATGGGAGAGGGGACAGAAACACTAAGAGCTAGAGGACCAGGTCACCTGCTGTGAGATTGTGTCTTCTGTGTAGAACAGGGAAGCTAGACCCATGAAATCTCAACAATATGGTAGGCTAAACAGGGAAGACCGAAACTATGACAACATCTGTTGAGATGTCAACATGGATGGGAAGTCTGCACAAGCTTCTACCTCTAGATGAAGAGCTACAGACAATCAATGATTGCTGAGAAGGGGATCAGTCTTCCCCAGGAAAAAAACCCTAATTGATTACCCAGTACTAAGAGGTCAGCCCCCAAAAAACTGCATACATACAAGCAACACTAAATGGATCCAGTAAGTTGTATTTATAGATTTACATGTACAAATGTAACACTACTACTACTACTACTACTACTACTACTACTACTACTACTAAAAGACATGGAGATGGATATGGGAGGAATTGGGCAAAGACTGGGGTATGAAGCAAATATGATTAAAAATACATTGCATGAAATTCTCAAAGCACTAAAATATTACATTAAAAAGTGAAACAGAAATGGCACATGGATGACATAGACAGCAGGGAATAGTCTCCCATGTTGCTCACTACTTCCTTCTCAAGGAAAGAGGGCCCTTGACCCCCAAACAGATGCAATACCAGAGGGAGCCGATCCTTGGCTATGGTCTGAGGGAAAGGCCAAGGCCTTGGGCATGTCACAGCCCGCCACCTCCAGCTACCATCCGTTACCCAAGCAGGCTTGCCTAAGGTCAGTCCTTCCCCAAGACAACAATCAACTATTTCAGAAAAACGACCCTGGAAGGCATTGTTATCAGCAAACCAAATTATGTCTTGGCAGTTTTAGCTCAGTGATATGGAGAATATTGAAAACATGGAGGGAAATTTCCAGATTTCCAAGCATGTAGGATTATAACCTATTATATTAAAAGACTGAAATTATCACTTTAAATTTTTTTTATTTGAGAATAAGTTCTACTTATTGAAGAAAAGCTACAATAACTGCAAAGAATATCTTCTATCATTTGTCTGGCTAATCTGTGGCTCACATTTGGCACTATCTGCATTGCAGTTCTACCTGCCCCCTTTTCTAAACTGTTTGTGGCTAACGTTCATATTTGAGGGAGAGTTACATAGAAACCCCCTCTTTCGTAACAACAGTTCACATTCCAATGTACTGTCCATGTTCTAATGTTATCTGCTGGTTTATTTGATAACGTCTTTTGTAGCATTTCATGCGGGATCCCGGTAAGGAATCTGGCTGAGTTTCTGTCCTTTTGTCTCTTCTGATTAGCCCACCAGCAGACACCTGAGTCATCGTTTCCTCATCTGTAAGCTGCAGAGGCCCGAGTCACTGCGTGTGAGTTCTGTAATTGTGATGTCCCACAGTATCCAGTAGATACTTTATATGATAGGGCTCTTTCAGTGGCATCCCCCTTCTCTGGAGAGGACAGGGACTCACTGCCTACGTAGGAGAGTTTGAAGTCTTGTCTCTCTTCAAACAGGCCTTTTGGAATTGGAAGCAAAGTCTCTAAAATGGTCAAATACAACCATCTAAGGCAGTGAGAGTACCAGTATATGGGTAAGTGGGGCAGCTGACAGTGATGTCACAAGGCACCGAGGGAGGGATTGGGAGTGGCTTTTACAGGATTCCCGCACTCTGAGTGATGTGGAAGGCTTAGATTAGTTTAAAATGTGTCTTCTAAGCTCTATGACTTCCTATAGGACATCTGCCTATTTGTTTATTTTGTGGTGCTGGGGATCAAACCCAGGGCCTTGTACATGCTAGGCGAGTTCTTTACCACTAAGCTGCACCCTAGCCCCCACCCCCACCTCAGTCCACTTACAATATGAAGACTGATGACTTGAATGTAAAAAGATGGGACAATATATACTGTGATAACACTTACTGAGAGAGAGTTGAAGCACCAGTGTTAGCAGACATTCAAACAAATATAATTATCATGTAAAAAGAAGGGACTGTGAAATGGCAGATCCATCGATTTTCTGAGAGGACATGGCCGTGCATGTGCCTAACACCGTATCAAAATGTGGGAGGCAGAACTCTGGAAAGCTGAAAGGAGACGTGAACAAACCCTTTTCGGTGGTTGGGAGACTTTACCATCTTCCGGGCAGTAATTCACAGATATAGAAGTCAGAAAAGCAATAAAGACAGAGCCGGCTTGAGCTGCACTATTAATTAGCATGATCTAATTGACTGTTATAGAATACACTCGTTCACGGAGAGCAGGGCACACGGTTTCCTGTAAACTTGCACAGAGCACTCCCCAAGAAAGATTATATTCCGAAGCATTAAATATGCTTTAAACATCTAAAATACCAGCAGCGTTACCAAGTCAGTTCTCAGATCACAATGGGATTAAAATAGAAATTAATGAAGGGCTGGGTGTGCTGGTGTGAACCTTTCATTGCAGTTCTTGGGAGGCAGAGGCAGGCAGACCTCTTGTGAGTTTGAAGCCAGCCTGGTCTGTATAGTGAATTTCAGGACAGCCAGAGCTATGCAGAGACTCTGTTTCAAACAACAACAACAACAACAACAACAACAACAACAGTAACAACCCCAAATGAACAACAACAAATGATATTAATGGAGGAAGAATCTTTTAGAGAAATCTTCAAATACCCAAGGATTCAATGGTGTGCTTCTTTTTTATTTTAATGTTTTTCATGGAGTATACCTTGATTGTGTCTTCCCCTCCCCTGACTCTACAGGCTGAGAAAAAAAAAAAGAATTCTTGACAGAATTGTAGCATATTTGGAAAGAAATGAAAATGAAAACAACTTATTAAAATGTGCAGACTAGAATGACTAGTACTTTGGGGGAAATTATAGCATTAAAGTAGGCAGAAGAAGGATGAAGAAGGACAATCTGAGACTTAAAATGTCCATCGTGGGAAACTGAAGAGTGGAGTCACACACACACACACACATACACACACACACAAATGAAAGGTGCTTGCAGTCTCTTCCCCTAAAAGCGACAAGGAAGAGATACCCACCTGGGGCAGGTGTCTGTGGGAATCATGGGAGCAGGAGTGACAGGGCGGGCGGTGATGGCAGTGGGTGTTTCTTCCTCAGTGCTCTGAGGGTGCCACTCTGCGGAATCCCACGCATTCCCATTAATGCTTACAATAACCCTGTGAGGAAAGCTGGCCTTTCCTCCTTCCACCGGTGAGACAGGGACCACAGAGCCATTAGGCAACTCACCTAGGGGCACACAGCTGCTACGGGAAGCAGCCAGTGTTGAATGTCTGGCCCCACTCTGGCTCCAGAAGAAGGAGAAGCATTCAGTTTCCTCTATTTCTCTCCCCCCCCCCCCCCAGGAGAATGTTGGGTTGGACCCTAGAATGATTTGTGAAAACTAGGGGGAAAAATAGCAGAGGAGGCCTGAGATGCCATCACAGACTGCGCTAGAAATACAGATGCTCGTATGACCTTAGAGCAGCTGTGATTGATGTTGGGGAAATCATAGCGATAAGGATGCTGCCAGGATATTTGCGGCAGATAAATTCCTCACAGGAATTTGCTGGGGGAACGCCACGGGGCTCTTCTCCAGACAGACCATTTATCAACAGCTTGGATGGAATCGAGCCCTCGAAGTGTGTTGATGCTGCCGGGCTGAGAGCAGGGCCTGGGTGACCACAGACTCTGCAGCCTGGGTCGTCCCATATAATGCAACGAAGTGAAGTGATTCTGATTAAATGGAAGTTGCCAAGTGCAGGTCAGGGACTAGGTAAGGAGTCAGGGATAATGGACTTGTGGTTTAAGAAATGAGTTACTAGTGGGTGGAAGGTGGCTGTCAGGACATCTAGTCCTGTCTCCAGTCACAAGGAAAGGGGTCTGGTGTTCACAGGGGAAACTCTCCACCTGGGAACCCCATCAGGATCCTTTACATTTTCAGTCCCTCAGAGATTCTGGCATGGTGGTCTGCCTTGAGATAAGCGACTAAGGATATTTGAAATCTCTTGAGCTGTTTTGAAAGACATAGAGATGGAAATCCGAGGGTCTCGTGGGCAGTTGTCCCAGCAAGGAAGGCAAGCTTGGCTTTGCACAGTAAAGTGGAGGGAGCACAGAGCTCCTCCTCTCAGGAGCAGCCTGGTGCATAACAGAGGCCAGAAGCCAAGGGAGCATCAGCTGTTCTGTGCAGAGATGCCTCTTATAGCTGTTGTTTCCACACTACTCTCGGACCTTCAAATTCTCCTAACCTCAGCTAACTCCACACGCTGCAGGCGTCCCCTGCAGCAGGAGTCTTCCCAGCCGTCCTTAGACAATATAGTGAAGAATAGTGGTAGATAGACAACTCTAGTGACTGTCACTACCTAGGTCCTTCTCTTCAGAGATGTCCCTTTTCTCGATGTCCAGGTATATGGCATGAATCATAGTTTCAGATGCCTCTTCGGATGCCGGAGACCCCATTGTATTATGGCCACTGTAAGCTTTTATTTCATTGAATTGGAGTTGATCTGTATCATCAAAGGAGCAAAGCGGAATGAAACGCCACCCCCAAAAGCATTGCTTCAACTCTGTTTCCTTGAACAGTTTGCTCTTGGAGAACCCAGCCTGCATGTTGTGGGGACACTCAAATAACCCTCACAAGGAGAGCAAATGACTGCTGTTTCACTTGTCAGTCATGAGAATGGGTCCTCCTGCTCCTCTGTGAGCCTTCAGATGGTGGCAGCACCAGACAGCATCGGGCTGAACTGTCACAACTGCCTGCTTCAGGTCTTTTTTTATGACATGAAGAAGAAAATAAATCACGATTTCTCTAAAGCAGGGGTTGGCAAACTATGACCCATGGACTGGGGTCCTGGTTTTGGAAATAAAATTTTATGAAAATCAATCATTTACTTACAGCTTTTATCTGGCCCTTTGAAAAACTCCTTTAAATGATAAATGGCAAAGCCAAGGAACCTCTTTTATTTCTTTTCCCTCTCTCCCTCCTCCCTCTCTTCTTCCTTTCTGTCATCACATTCATAGCCTCACCTACGTTGTACAGACCTCTATCATGGGACAATTGTTTTTTAACTGTATCAGGGCATTTATTCCTGAAGAATGAGGCAGTCATATGGTAGTTCATTTAAGGAGCCTATCAGAATACCCATTCCTATTCTAAATTCTGTCCTGTCCAAAAGTTTGATTTGCCAATAGCAGAAGGGAGGGGATAGAGTCAACCTTAGCAGCTGACTGACTCAAGAGCCGCTGCTGAGGAGCTTCTGACAGAGATGAGGGGTCAGGAGAGCAGACCTGAGGCCTCGAGCTTCTGACAGAGATGAGGGGTCAGGAGAGCAGACCTGAGGCCTCGGATCACAGGAGCAGTGGGAAGCTGTACTTACTGCAGGGGCGCGAAGGAGCGGGGCTGCCAGAGGTCACTGGGTGCCTCTGATCCAGCTCAGCCTTCACATCCACTTAGAAATTGATAATTATCATTTGTACAAGCTACAGTAACGAATGTATATCTAATTTGAGCCAGTTATACCAGAGCAAAATTTGGAATGTGGACCATTACACAGAAAAGGTAGACTTTAGAATTTTCCTTGCCACAATTCTACCATCTAATTCTAAAGGAGCTTGGGGTCCATCTTCTTGTATGTCTGTTCTGCCTCGAAGAAAGTCTTTTCTCATCTTATTGAAATCCTCAAGCAGTGCCTTAGTTGTCATTTTATTAGATTACATGTTTGGCCAGGAGTGTGTAATAAAAGGAAGAAACTGTCCAAGTTCTTACTCTTTTCTTAAATCCCAAGAGACATACGGAATGTTTCAGTTTTCTACACAGATCAAAATATTCCCTTCCACCTTCAATTAATTTAGAAAGAGGCTTTATATCTACGCTTTTTATATTTTATATGTAAAATTTTCCATGAAATAGTCAATTTTAACATGTTTGTCTATATATTTCTTGAATTTTGCCAGAAATATTTTCCATGTAAATCTTCAATTTTATCTGGAAATGTTGATAATTCCACCTTCAATCAGCTTAGAATTATCTTTATGCCTATCATTTTATCTGTATAATTTCCATGATAATCTTTAATTTTAACGTGTTTTTCTATATATTTCTTCAATTTTATCAGAAATATTTTCCATGAAATCTTCAAGTTTATCAGAAAATGTTTATAATTCCACTTTCAATCAACTTAGGAATACTTTTATGCTTACCATTATTATATCTATATAAAATTTTCCATGATAATCTTCAATTCTAACATGCTTTTCTACATTTTTCATCAGAAATATTTTCAATGTAAATCTTCAATTCTATCATAAAATGTTTCTATTCCATATTTCAATTAATTTAGCAATGTTTTACGTGTCTACCACTTTACTCTTTAATTTTCCACGAAAATTGTCAATTTTAACATATTTATCTGAAATATTTTCTATGTAAATCTTTAATTTTATCATAAAGTATTTACTTCCCTTTTCAAAAAAATTCATGTTAAAAAATAAAATAAAACAAAATGCAAAAAACCCCCCCAAAAACCCCAAAATATTCCCTTCTCTAGAGATTTTCTATGTGTTGGGTCAGAGCAAGGGGGACCCTGAAAAATAAGCCCAAGCAGGAGCTCCTTTTTTTGCCCTCCTGTGTCTTGGGAGCACTGCCGGATCCCTGGTGTTCGCAGACATGGGCAAGCTGACCATTGTTTCAGGAATGTTAATGCTCTTATTTGGCAATTACAGTTTCAATGGACTAGTGTCCTTGATGGTGGAGTAGAGGCAGGGCTGAGAGCTCACATCTTGATCTACAAGTTAGAGGAAATTATCTGGGAATCTAATGAGCTTTTTGAGTTCGTAAACAGTTCCACCAATTAGGGACCAAATATGCAAATACATGATTTTATGGGGGTCACTCTCAGTCAAATCCACAGACAGTAAGACTCATACCCTGCCCCAGGCACAGTGCAGATGTTTTAAAAAGAGGGTCCAAGCTTCCTGGCCATAAACTGCCTCCGAGGACACTTTCCAGAATACCAGAGCTTCTGCAGGATGCCTGGCCCATCCCTCATTCATTCTGCACCTTGTCTTTCTAGTTATCCGTGCTGTTTCAGAAACTACCTCAAAGCACCACTACTGAAACAACCATTTTCTTATGCCTAATAGATACAGTAAGTCAGTTTGGACCAAGGACCGGGGTGATGTGTGTTTGATCCCCACTTTCTAAGATTTGATCTGGGAAGACTTCAAGGATAGAATGACTCAGCACTCTTGTCTAATGCCTGGGGTAAAATGGGTTGAAGGAGTATGGAACATCCAGATGTGGCTTCTCTGTGCATCTGGACTTCCTCATAATGAGCGTACTACAGCATACTGGACTTTCTTTTTAAGCTTTATTATTTTTAAAGATTTATTTTATTTTATTTGTAATACTGTTTCATCTGTACACATCATACCTGCCCTGGTACCCAAAGGTATCTGAGGGGCTAGGTAGACCCCTTGAAACTGGCACAGTGCTACCATGTTAGGATCAGATCCAATTTCTTATTACAGGTGCTGATTTACTTAACAATATCCTTGTATTTCGGGGTTATAGGGTTGCTCAGTGGGATGAATTTTCTTGTTTAATATCCAGTACATAAGCCAGTAGGCACGGCCTCAGGCTTGCTTCCAATTCACCACCAGCAACGGTCATCGGAATAGCATAGTCTGAGGATGTGCCTGTAATCATGTTTCTCTATAAATGGGCACCATAGCACCTGGTCTCTAATTTCAGAAGGGTGATGCCATGTTCGGTCATTGGCAATGTCACATTCATACTATCAACGTATCATTCAAGACATGGCAATACCTGAGGGAGATCTTTCCCAGCTCACCAGCATGCTTCTCCAATTTTCTGATGGTTCTCCTGACAAAATCTGCTTATACCAGGGTTGCAGTAAATTTCCAACCCCAAAAAGCCCGGTTAATTAATTGGAATATTAGCTATCCGCCTAGATTGGGCAGACCTCCCACTACACTACTCTATTTCCCATCTATGAGATCCCTTATAACTTGCGGTTTCTCCAGGCCACGTGCTTCTGCTCCATCTCCCTTCCACCTCCTCCTCCATTGTTCCTCTCTCTCCTCCTCCATCCCTTCTCCCCCAAACTTTTCAGCTCCACTTTCCCTCCTACTGCCCAAGCACTACTGGCTCTAGCCTAGAGAGATATCCATTCTTATCTCCATGTACTAAACTCAACTCTGTCCCTTCCCCCCACAGCATTTAGCTGTGACCCTCTTGGCTGGCAACCTCCACCCTTCCCCTGGCGTTATCTCCTGCCCTTGTTCCATTGGGAACAATACAGCTGCTTTCACCTTAACTACCAAGGCCGCGCAGCTCCACCCGGAGACCAGCAGAAAACTGCGTGACTGAAAGCAGACAACCCGCCGAGAAGAAGATCCTATGAACTCTCGGCCATTTGGGGGCCAGGGTGGTTTTTCCAAAGATTATAAATATTGGCTTAGTGATAGTAAAGTCAGTCTCTATGGGCAACTGTCCTCTTGACTCATTTCTCTTTCGCCCCCTTCCCGTTAACCTCAGAATTCTCTTCCAGGTATTCCTGTTCATATGTGGCTGCTGGCGACAACACAACTCCAAGTGGATCAAGGACCTCCACGTAAAACCAGACACACTGAAACTAATAGAAAAGAAGCTGGGGAAAACCTTTGAGGACATGGGTACAGGGGAAAAGTTCCTGAACAGAACACCAATAGCTTATATTCTAAGATCAAGAATTGACAAATGGGACCTCATAAAATTACAAAGTTTATGTAAGGCAAAGGACACTGTTAAAAGGACAAAATGGCAACCAACAAATTGAGAAACGATATTCACCAACCCTACATCTGATAGAGGGCTAATATCCAATATATACAAAGAACTCAAGAAGTTAGACCCCAGGGAACCAAATAACCCTATTAAAAAATGGGGTACAGATCTAAACAAAGAATTTTCACCTGAAGAAATTCGGATGGCCGAGAAGCACCTTAAGAAATGCTCAACATCATTAGTCATTAGGGAAATGCAAATCAAAACAACCCTGAGATTTCACCTCACACCAGTCAGAATGGCTAAGGTTAAAAACTCAGGAGACAGCAGGTGTTGGCAAGGATGTGGAGAAAGAGGAATACTCCTCCACTGCTGGTGGGGTTGAAAGATGGTACAACCACTTTGGAAATCAGTCTGATGGTTCCTCAGAAATCTGGGCATGACATTTCCGGAGGAACCTGCTATACCTCTCCTGGGTATATACCCAAAGGATTCCTTGGCATGAGATAAAGACACATGTTCCATTATGTTCATAGCAGCCTTATTTATAATAGCCAGAAGCTGGAAAGAACCCAGATGTCCCTCAATGGAGGAATGGATACAGAAAATGTGGTATATATATATATACACAATGGAATACTACTCAGCAATTAATGAATTCACGAAGTTTTTAGGCAAATGGTTTGATCTGGAAAATATCATCCTAAGTGAGGTAACCCAATCACAAAAGAATACACATGGAATGCAATCTCTGATAAGTGGATATTAATTAGCCCAGAAGCTCTGAATACCCAAGGCACAATTAGCATAACAAATGACTCCCATGAGGAAGTAAGGAGAGGGTCCTGATCCTGGAAAGGCTTGATCTAGCATTGGAGGGCAGTATCAGGACAGAGAAAAAGGAGAGAGGTGATTGGAGAATGGGTGGAGAGAAGAAGGTTTATGGGACATATGGGGAGGGGGGAACTGGGAAAGGGGAAATCATTTGGAATGTAAACAAAGAATATAGAAAATAAAAATATATAATTTAAAAAAAAAAAGAAAACTTAAGGTGGGAGAAGGTTCACAACTGTATAGTGATTCACTCCTCAGCTGCAGCCCCTGGGGGAAAGTAGAATTAGCATCAAAATATAAGACCAGGGCTATCCACAACACACCAGAGTGGATTCTAGTGTTTGTAATTAAGTACATGGCTTAATATAAACATTCCCTTGTCCCTGACACACTGTAAATATTTAACTGCAGTGTGTGTGTGTGTGTGTGTTGTATCTTGTTCTATTTTGCATCTCTACCAGAAAGCAACAAGAGTGAGAGTTCAGACTGCTTTGTATTCGTATCGCTGTGTGCTTTATCTACACTTTACTGATGTTAGTGAAGGGAGCAATGTAAGCTGAAGAGGTGTTCTCGTGTCATAGTAACATGGTAACACACACA
The DNA here is from genome assembly GCF_947179515.1 of Apodemus sylvaticus. Classification (NCBI taxonomy): domain Eukaryota; kingdom Metazoa; phylum Chordata; class Mammalia; order Rodentia; family Muridae; genus Apodemus; species Apodemus sylvaticus. The sequence continues at coordinate 127,944,730 of NC_067476.1, forward strand.
CACACACACACACACACAGAGAGAGAGAGAGAGAGAGAGAGAGAGAACCTTTCCAGTAGAAAAGCCTGCTTCAATTCAACTCCTTGATTTTTTTTTAATGACCTACATAGACAAAGGATTTAGGGAGACCTTTCCTTTGAGGTATTTTGTGATTTCAACTGGGAAAACCTCTATGAATGTGAGCCTTAAGGTCCCAAGGTAACTCTGTCTTCCTTTAGTGGAAGGTGGGTGGAGGGTGACTTTCCACGCCTTTCCAGATTGCTATGAATGCGGGAGGAGAAAGGAGTGAAGCATCCAGGAATAGCTGCTCAGCTGCAGGCCTCCCCTGTAATGGGCTTGTCATCTTCACAATGAATTAAGAAACACATCAAAAGACAAGAGGCATACGGTTAACAGCTGATTAGCAACCTTGGTTGAACTCTTGGCGATTAGAGAGACTGTCCCGCTTGGAAACAGTGATGTCTTAGTCAGGGTTTCTATTCCTGCACAAACATCATGACCAAGAAGCAAGTTGGGGAGGAAAGGGTTTATTGAGCTTACACTTCCACATTGCAGTTCATCACAAAAGGAAGTCAGGACTGGAACTCAAGGTCAGGAAGCAGGAGCTGATGCAGAGGCCATGGAGAGATGTTTCTTACTGGCTTGCTTCCCCTGGCTTGCTCAGCCTGCTCTCTTATAGAACCCAAGAGCACCAGCCCAAAGGTGGAACCACCCACAAGGGGCCCTCACCACTTGATCACTAATTGAGAAAATGCCCCACAGCTGGATCTCATGGAGGCACTCCCCAACTGAAGCTCCTTTCTCTGTGATAACTCCAGCCTGTGTCAAGTTGACACAAAACTAGCCAGTACAATTGACCCCTTGTCAACTTGACACACAAACACATCACTATTAAGCCTCAACCCTTACTTTCTTATTCATCCCCAAGATCTAAATTACTTTAAAAGTCCCATAGTCTTTACATATTAAAAGTTCAATCACCTTAAAATATCCAGTATCTTTAAAATTCAAAGTCTTTTAAAAGTTCAAAGTCTTTTAACTGTGGGCTCCACTAAAATACTTTCTTCCTTCAAGAGGGAAACATATCAGGGCACAGTCACAACCAAAAGCAAAACTCAAACTCCAAATGTCCAATGTCTGGGATCCAACTCATGATCTTCTGGGCTCCTCCAAGGGCTTGGGTCACTCCTTCAGTCCTGCCCTTTGTAGCACACAGCCTGTCTTCTAGGCTCCAGCTGCCTGTACTCCACTGCTGCTGCTGTTCTTGGTGGTCATTGTATGGTACTGGCACCTCCAAAACACTGTTGACTTCTACTGTAATTAGGCTTCACCAATAGCCTCTTATAGGCTCTCTTCATGGTGACAAGCCTCTGCTCCTATGCATAACCCCTTCAAGTCCTGGGCCATCAATTGCAACTGAGGCTGCACCTTCACCAATGGCCTTCTGTGGCCTCTCACTATGCCAAGAGCCTCAGCTGCTCTTCATGACCCCTTCATGCCTTCAAAACCAGTACCATCTGGGTGACTCTTACACAGTACCAAGTCCAGCCACAGCACAAAATACAACTGTGGCTATCTCTGGAACACACTCTCTGTGTTCTCAGAAAACACCTTCAAGAAGATGTCATCTCAGTGATGCTGGTCTCTTCTTAATCACCGCTAACTTCTTAGCTCCAGCTAACCAGCATCAATAGTCCCAGTAACACAAAGGTTTGCTTTAGTGGTTCTGGTATCTTGTTACTTACAGCTGATTCTTCAGCGCCAGCTAACCAAAACCACAGAATCTTCACAATCAAAACATGGCCACTGTAAGTCTTTAATCTTCCCTCTGAAATTTCACAAGCCAGGCCTCCATCTTTTGCACTGTTCTTAACATTGTCTTCCAATCTCCTACAGAACTTTCCACCAAGTTCTTAATATTCTAATAGCTTTTCTAGCTCAAAGTTCCAAAGTCCTTCCACAGTCCTCCCCAAAACATGGTCAGGTTGTCACAGGAATACCCCACCACGCTGGTACCAATTTGTCTTAGTCAGGGTTTCTATTCCTGTACAAACATCATGACCAAGAAGCAAGTTGGGGAGGAAAGGGTTTACTGAGCTTACACTTCCACGTTGCAGTTCATCACAAAAGGAAGTCAGGACTGGAACTCAAGGTCAGGAAGCAGGAGCTGATGCAGAGGCCATGAGGGATGTTTCTTACCGGCTTGCTTCCCCTGGCTTGCTCAGCCTGCTCTCTTATAAAACCCAAGAGCACCAGCCCAAAGGTGGAACCACCCACAAGGGGCCCTCACCACTTGATCACTAATTGAGAAAATGCCCCACAGCTGGATCTCATGGAGACACTTCCCCAACTGAAGCTCCTTTCTCTGTGATAACTCCAGCCTGTGTCAAGTTGACACACAAAACTAGCCAGTACAAGTGGCCAGCTCCCTCTGCGAATCTGCTGTGCTCCATCTGTCTTCTCTGATTCCCAAAGTGCTGCCCAAAGATGTTCAGCATGGGCAGCAGCCAAGAGACCCACCCAACCCAGGGCCTGGCTTTTGGCCTTTCATCTACAGGGATCTTTCTTGCTAACTTTCTCAGGCAGTATTTCTCAGTGCACCATCCCAGACCTCTGCTCTTCAATGGCAGCCCTCCCCATAAAAGGGATGGTCTAATGGACATCCTGCAGGACACATGGGAGGGGAAGGCAGGGGCAGGGGCGGGGGGTGGGGGGTGGGGGTGGGGGCAGGGGCAGGGGCAGGAGCGGGGCGGGGGGCGGGGGCAGGGGCGGGGGCGGGGGCAGGGGCGGGGGGCGGGGGCGATGAGCTCATTTCATTTTTAAGGAAGCAATTTTTTTTTGTTCCTTCCTGACACTGATAACTAGGGCTGCACTGGGTCAGGTGACTGGAGGATATGTTTAAGCTGAAAGACTCCAGCTCATGCTGAGAGCTCCGACATTCTTCATAACTAAACATTCTCTCTCTCTCTCTCTCTCTCTCTCTCTCTCTCTCTCCCCTCTCTCTCTCTCTCTCTCTCTCTCTCTCTCTCTCTCCTCTCTCTCTCTCTCTGTGTGTGTGTGTGTGTGTGTGTGCTTGATAGAGCCTCATTCTGTATCCCACGGTGGCCTCCAAGACAGGGCAGTCCTCCTGTCTCAGCTTCCCAAGATGACAGGCCTTTGGACATTGTGCCATGCTCCTCCCTCTCATAGAGAGGGGCTGCTTTTGTGACCCAAAACAGGCTCTGAAGCAGGTAGGGTTTTGTAGCAAGTTTTAATTCATAGTTATTGTAGTTGCTGAGCCTAACACTAGATGAACTTAGGGTGACCTGTGTGCTAAACAAATGATCTACCACTTAACTATATTACAAGCTCTAAAAAACAAAACAAAACAAAACAAAACAACAGCACACCTTTTGTCTTAGGATGCTGGCTTATACCTGTAAGTCCCAGCCAGCATTTGGGTGGCAGAGGCAGGTAGATTTCTCTGAGTTGAAGGCCAGCCTATCCTATATAGTGTTCTAGGACAGCAAGGGTTACATAGTTAGATCTTGTCTCAAAAAAAATTTTCTTTTTTCTTCTTTGAGATAGGGTCTTCCGAAAGCTGCTTAAGCTGTCTGGAAACTTGTGATCCTCCTGCTGCAGCCTCATGAGCAGCTGGGATGACAGACGTTCACCACCAGACCTGGCTGTATTCATTAACCTATGTTCTACTTTTGAACCTTCTAGAAATGGGATTTTGTTGTTGTTGTTGTTATTGTTGTTGTTATGAGAACCACAGTGGAAGGAATTCCTTCCCTCAAAATAAGGATTTAACCAAAACTTCACACACAGGGGCAAACAAAGTAAGGCTTTCTTCTAAAATGGCACCCATCCTGGATTGGTTTTAGAGAACACCCCTCGTTAGAGGTATGGGTGTGTGGGGGTGGGGGTGGGGGTGGGGGTGGGGTGTGTCACTGCAGCAGAGGTCACCAGTGCTTTTCTCTCTTGCATTTTCCCAGTTCTGGTTTGACTCCTCCCCCACTGTCAATGTTTGCTGTATGCTGTTAGCTGTTTCCTTCAGCTTGAAGCATTCCTGGATGAGTTCTGATGGTTCACACACTGACAGGAAGGTTACAAGCCTCACTGGATAAGGAGATATGCAAGGCTCACAAAGCCCCGCTCAGGGGTTACAGAAGTCACTGATGGCTGATGGTGAAGGAGACGCTGGGTGGTGCAGTTGTCTGGGAGTCCCACAGGGGACTCCAGTGATGCAGTGTGAGTTCTCACCCATCCTGTGACAGGATTCATGAGGCTGATTTGAAGGCAGCAAGCGGCTCCAGGAATCTCATTGGTTCATCAGGCTGGGCTCGGATGGCAGCTTCCTTCCTTCCTTCCTTTCTTTCTTTCTTTCTTTCTTTCTTTCTTTCTTTCTTTCTTTCTTTCTTTCTTTCTTTCTTTCTTTCTTCTCTCTCTCCTTCCTTCCCTCCCTCTCTCTCTTCCTTCCTTCCTTCCTTCCTTCCTTCCTTCCTTCCTTCCTTCCTTCCTTCCTTTCTTCCTTCCTTTCTTTCTTTCTTTCTTCCTTCCTTCCTTCCTTTCTTTCTTTCTTTCTTTCTTTCTTTCTTTCTTTCTTTCTTTCTTTCTTTCTTTCTTTCTTTCTTTCTTTCTTTCTTTCTTTCTTTCTTTCCTTTCTTTCTTTCTTTCTTTCTTTCTTTCTTCCCTCCCTCCTTCCTTCCTTCCTTCCTTCCTTCCTTCCTTCCTTCCTTCCTTCCTTCCTTCCTTCCTTCCTTCCTTCCTTCCTTCCTTCTGTCTGTCATTGCATTCTATATTTAGGGTAGGTAAGGATTTCTGTACATCTCAGGACAAGTAGCTAACACCATGGAACATGGTCGCCCTAAACCTAGTGTCTTGCAGTAGCAGAGTTTTTAGGACTTACATTTAGAACTTACATTTCTAGGGAAGTTTTAGGTTCACAGGAAACAAAGAGCACCCCCATTTGAACCTTGCCCCCTCTGCCCCTGCACTGATTTCCTCAATATCAATACCAGAGTGTGTATCTGTTAGAACTGATGAGACTACACTGACACACTATCACCCAAAGTCCACAGTTTACATTAGGGCCCACTTCTGCTATTGTACTGACTTTAAGTTTTGATAATAACATACACTCATTAGGAAAGTATTACCTAGGACATTTATTTCCCCAAGACCCTCTGCGTTTGCCTATTTGTCTTTTCCTAGCCCCTGGAAACCACCATTTTTTTTTTCCTTAATCAACTTCATGTTTTTCCTTTTCTAGAACTCTTTGTGGTCAGATGGTCTAGAATGCCTTGTGCATTCTGTACAGCCTCTTGTGCTAGCTCCCTTCACTTGGACATGTGCTGTCAAGGTTCCCGTGTAAGTGGGTAGTGCATTGGATCTTGATGCTGGACAATACTTCACTGTCTGGATTCACCACACTATATTTGTTCTTTTACCTACCCAAAGGCATCCTTGTTGTTTTAAAGTTTCATCAGATAAGAATAAAGCTGCTATAAAAAAGAGTGCAATCATTTCAACATGTTTTGGTAAATTCCAGTAAGCATGATTGATTTATATGTAGCAAAAATTCATATATATGTCTATACACACATATATATGTACATACACACTATACATGCACCATATACATATACATACACATACACATACATATACACATACATATACACTATACATATACACACACTATACTTATACACACACTATACATATACATACACACTATACATACACACTATACATATACATACACATACACATACACATGCAATATACACACAATATACACACTATACATACAATATACATATACACATACACACATATACATACATATACATGAAGTTTAAGGGTTCTTTGGAAAGTCAGTTGTGTTGGATGGTGTTTTGCTGGCGCAAACACATGAAGGAATGTTTCACTGAAGTAGATACAGGAGAAAGGATGTTCTGCTAAAGCAAGCATGTGAAAGGACATGTGATGAAGGATTCTTTGCTAATAACACACATGTATTAGTCTGTCTTACTTTGCATAGTTTAGCTCCATTTGTTGGGACAACATAGAAACACAACAAACAAACAAACAGACAAAAACTTTCTGGTGGTGTGCTGCAGTTTCTTGCCACTTCTGTGGAAGTGGTAAAGTGATGTCACCTGAGACAGACACGCGTGCTGAGACAAGACACCTGCTGAGGCAAGACCCACCACAGAGGACATGTGTTTGGAGGGAATATAAAATTGACTCAGTGACAGTGACAGAGGCTGAGGCTGGCTTGCTCGTAGAGCGAGCTGTGCAGCATTTGCTGGTCTCGCATCTTTCCTGATTTCGCTTTGCAGAGAGAGGCACAGCGGAGAACTTTTCCTGACATTCCTTTTGGCCCTGGTCCCTCTGGCTGACTTGTGCTATAAGGCCTGGCTGCCTGCTAGGTAGGGCCACAAATGCTGATTGCTGTTTGCCTCCCTGAGCTAGACTGCTGGTATACCCATGAAGTGTTTGCTAATGGATCAAGCTGCCGCTGCTGACCTGTGAGCTGAACTACAGACTTCCAGACAACCCAGATGGGAGTTGCTCCAAAGAACCATTTCTAAACAGGTCCACTTCCCCCATATCCTTTCTTTTCCACTACCTCTGGTGGGTGGTGGGCTAAAAAGAAGGTTAAAGGCTTTAAAAACCAATATTAAAAATAGGCTTTGAAAGAATTAAAATTACATATATATAACTGTATATATGATATATATTGTTGCTGCTTTGTTTTTGAGACAGAATCTTGCTATGTAATTCTCCTGCCTCTTAATGGCTAGAATTACAGACAAGTGCCACCCCCACTTAGCCTCATTTAGTTGCTTGCAGTATTAGGGCTTGAACCCAGGTCCTTGTGCATGCAAAACAAATAAATCACTGATTAAGCTACAGCTCCACCTCTTGGTCTAATAGGAGGAACTGCTAACCTTCTTCAGGAAGATGTGCTATTTTGTATCCCGTGCTCAGTGAATGGATTGCTCACACTAAGGACATTTGATGTCTTCGGATTTTTGCTGTTCTAAGATCTGTGTAGTAGTGACATGTTTTTTGCTTTCGTGATTCTGTGGCATTTGTAGGTAGCCCCTTCCCCTCTATGCTGATCAGTTGGGCACAGTCTGTGGATGATGTTGATTCTGTCTGGGGTGTTGGCTAGGAGAGCTGGGGGTTTGCTCATCTTCAATATGGCAGGTCCAGACTTCTTCACATGGTGACGGAACAGCAAACGTATCCGAGTACACAGCTCTTACCAAGCCTCTGCCTCAGTCTTATGTTTACTGCATGAAGAGGGCAAGTCATAAAAGTAGGCCTGCATTGAAGGGAAAAGGAAACAGAACACTCTAGTCATGTTTTCCTGATCTACAGCACTTGGCTATGGTACCTAATTAAGGAAGAAGATGCTCTAACATGACATTCAGACATTCAAAATCCTCACCCCAGGGGCAGACATGAAAGCACTAAAAAATAGTAAAGGAAGAAGATGAACTCATGTCACCTTTTTCTTTTCCAGTTATCCAGTCGGTTTTGTTCCAGGGGGATTGTCATCATCTCCCTGCATTAGGTACGCAGGACCCCTGGCCTTAATGCTCCTTAAGAAGAAGACAATGCATCCGTTCTTGTCCTTTATTTCCTAGCTGCTGAAAGACTTTGAAGGTTCAAGGGATAGGAAGCAACCATACCTCCTCCTCTTTCACCTTTAAAAGTAGCTGAGGGCCAGATGGGTATGCCTCCTGCCTCCTGTGGGGGATGGGGGTGGGGGGATGGGGAAACTTTCCAGCAACACTTTCTAGAGAGGATGGGAAGTCAGCGAAAGCTTTCCTCACTACACTTTCTAGTGTAACCTTTTGCATTTTTCATATGCATTTTCTAAAAAGCCTCTTGTTGAAGCTTGTGACAGTTGGGCCTCTGTGTGGATTCCACACCGGTGTAGTCAGTCAACCAGGCATGCAAAACATATGTGAAAAAGAAGGTAGGCGTGTGCTGAGTCTGTGGCAGCATTTTCTTGCCATTGTTCCCAGTATTTCTGCTGGAATCGCTGTTCAGATAGAATTCAACTCTCTTGGCATTGTAAATAATCTAGAGAGGATTTAGCACTTACAAGAGGGTGCTATGCAAAGGCTGCTTCATATTCTATGTCTTAGATTATCTATTGGATAAGGAAAAGACAGTCTTCTGTCCTCTCCCAGTTGCTAACACGGGGACTCTGGTACATGATTGCCAGCCCTGGTACCTGCTCCTCCTCCTCAGCTTTATTGCTGACCCACTGAAACTGACCAGAGGCGCTCTAGCTGGAGAGCCAGAAGCCTGTTCCTACAGAATAGGTAGGGAAGGATGCTGCCCTCCTGGGAGAAAAATCATATTGAGAGTCTTAAGACTTAAATAACTCCTCAACAAACAATCTCAGTTCAAAAGAGAGTACACTGGAAGAGACAGAGATGAGACCAAACCCTCAGGCCAATGCTTCAGAAGCAGACAGAGTCAATGTCACTGGTAAAGCCACAAGAATAACAAATAACAATGATACATGGTCTGCAAGGATAACAGATAGAAATGATAGACAGTCCACAAAAGCTTCTTCCTGCATTTAATGCTGGGATAATGCTGTGCATGCATATGTATGTGTGTGTAGTAGCCTGTACATCCTTTGCTGTAAATGTTTGGGTCTATTTTGTTCTACAACTCCCCAAAGAAGCACTGTTCATGGGAAGGCCTATGCTTTGGAATTCGGTAGTCAGTGAACAAGCATGACTCAAGATCAATATTTTGCCACAAGAGGATAAGAAAGAAGATGTAGAACACTGCAGGTTTAGTTCCTATTATTTTAAAATAACAAAATTATTAAAGTAAGGAACATATATTAACTTATATGTTATATATAACTTATATGTTATAAGATATAACATATAACTTATGTTATTTTTTTTATTTTCTATATTCTGTGTTTACATTCCGAATGCGTTTCCCTTCCCCGGTTCCCCCTTCCCCATCAGTCTCACAAGCCCTCTTCCCTTCCCCTATTTCCCAATCACCCCCACCCCCCATTTCCCTGTCCTGGTACTTCCCTGCAATGGTGGATCAACTCTTTTCAGAGCCAGGGCCCTTTCTTTCCCTCTTCATTTGATATGCTAACTGTGTCTTGAGAATTCAAAGCTTCTGGGCTAATTAATATCCACTTCTCAGTGACTGCATTCCATGTGTATTATTTTGTGATTGGGTTACTTCACTTAGGATGATATTTTCCAGTTCCAACCATTTGCCTAAGAATTTCATAAATTCATTGTTTTTAATTGCTAAGTAGTATTCCATTGTGTAAATATACTGCATTTTCTGTATCCATTCCTCAATTGAGGGACATCTGGGTTCTTGCCAGCTTCTGGCTATTATAAATAAGACTGCTATGAACATAGTGGAGCATGTGTCCTTATTGCATGCATGGGAATCCTCTGGGTATATGCCCAGGAGAGGTATAGCAGGGTCCTCCCAAAATGTCATGCCCAGATTTCTGAGGAACCACCAGACTGATTTCCAAAGTGGTTGTACCATCTTGCAATCCCACCAGCAGTGGAGGAGTGTTCCCCTTTCACCACATCTTCATCAACACCTGCTGTCTCCTGAGTTTTTAACCTTAGCCATTCTGACTGGTGTGAGGTGAAATCTCAGGGTTGTTTTGATTTGAATTTCCCTAATGACTAATGATGTTGAACATTTCTTAAGGTGTTTCTCAGCCATCCGAAGTTCTTCATGTGAAAATTGTTTGTTTAGCTCTGTACCCCACTTTTTAATAGGGTTATTTGGTTCTCTGGGGTCTACCTTCTTGAGTTCTTTGTATATATTAGATATTAGTCCTCTGTTGGATTTAGGGTTGGTGAAGATCCTTTCCCAATCTGTTGGTTGACTCTTTGTCCTTTTGACAATGTCCTTTGCCTTACAGAAACTTTGTAATTTTATGACGTCCCATTTGTCAATTCTTGATCTTAGAGCATAAACTATTGGTGTTCTGTTTAGGAACTTTTCCCCTGTGTCCATGTCTTCAAGGGTCTTCCCCAGTTTCTTTTCTATTAGTTTCAGTGTGTCAGGTTTTATGTGGAGGTCCTTGATCCACTTGGAGTAGAGCTTAGTACAAGGAGATAAGAATGGATCAATTCGCATTCTTCTGCATGCTGATCTCCAATTGAACCAGCACCATTTGTTGAAAAGGCTATCTTTTCCCACTGGATGTTTTCAGCTCCTTTGTCAAAGATCAAGTGACCATAGGTGTGTGGGTTCATTTTTGGGTCTTCAATCCTATTGATCTACTTGCCTGTCATTGTACCAATACCATGCAGTTTTTAATCACTATTGCTCTGTAGTAATGTTTGAGGTCTGGGGCACTGATTCCCCCAGAAGTTCTTTTACTGTTGAGAATAGTTTTAGTTATCCTGGATTTTTTGTTATTCCAGATGAATTTGAGAATTGCTCTTTCTAACTCTATGAAGAACTGAGTTGGGATTTTGATGGGGATTACATTGAATCTGTACATTGCTTTTGGCAAGATGGCCATTTTAACTGTATTAATCCTGCCAATCCACAAGCATGGAAGATTTTTCCATTTTATGAGGTCTTCTTTGATTTCCTTCTTCAGAGACCTGAAGTTTTTGTCATATAGATCTTTCACTTGTTTGGTTAGAGTCACCCCAAGATACTTTATGCTGTTTGTGGCTATTGTGAAGGGTGTCATTTCCCTAATTTCTTTCTCAGTCTGCTTATCCTTTGAGTATAGAAAGGCTACTGATTTGCTTGAGTTGATTTTGTAACCAGCCACTTTGCTGAAGTTGTTTATCAGCTGTAGGAGTTCTCTGGTAGAGTTTTCTGGGTCACTTAAGTATACTATCATATCATCTGCAAATAGTGATAGTTTGACTTCTTCCTTTCCAATTTGTATCCCTTTGACCTTATGTTGACTAATTGCTCTAGCTAAGACTTCAAGAACTATATTGGAAAGATATGGAGAGAGGCGACAGCCTTGTCTAGTCCCTGATTTTAGTGGGATTGCTTCAAGTTTCTCTCCATTTAGTTTGATGTTGGCTACCAGTTTGATGTATATTGCTTTTACTATGTTTAGATATAGGCCTTGAATTCCTGTTCTTTCCAAGCATGAAAGGATGCTGAATTTTGTCAAATGCTTTTTCAGCATCTAATGAAATGATCATGTGGTTTTTTCTTTGAGTTTGTTTATGTAGTGCATGGCATTGATGGATTTCTGTATATTGAACCATCCCTGCATCCCTGGGATGAAGCCTACTTGGTCATGGTGGATGATCATTTTGATGTGTTCTTGGACTCAGTGGACAAGTATTTTATTGAGTATTTTTGCATCGATATTCATAAGGGATTTTGGCCTGAAGTTCCCTTTCTTTGTTAGATCTTTGTGTAGTTTTGGTATCAGCGTAATTGTGCCTTCGTAGAACCAGATGGGTAGTGTTCCTTCTGTTTCTATTTGGTGGAATAGTTTGAAGAGTATTGGTGTTAAGTCTTCTTTGAAGGTCTGATATAATTCTGCACTTAAATCATCTGGTCCTGTGCTTTTTTTGGTTGGAAGGCTATCTATGACCCCTTCTATTTCTTTAGGGGTTATGGGTCTGTTTAGATTATCTATTTGATCCTGATTTAATTTTGGTATTTGGTATCTGTCTAAGAAATTGTCCATTTCCTGCAGATTCTCCAGTTGTGTTGAGTACAGGCTTTTGTAGTAGGATCTGATAATTTTTTGAATTTCCTCAGTTTATGTTGTTATATCTCCCTTTTTCATTTCTAATTTTGTTAATTTGGATACTGTCTCTGTGTCCTTTGGTTAGTCTGGCTAAGGATTTATCTATCTTGTTGATTTTTCAAAGAACCAGCTCCTGGTTTTGTTGATTCTTTGTATGGTTCTCTTAGTTTCTACTTGATTGGTTTCAGCCCTGAGTTTGATGATTCTCCTCCTGGGTGAATTAGCTTCTTTTTGTTCCAGGGTTTTCAGTTGTGCCATTAATCTTCTAGTGTATGCTTTCTCCAATTTCTTTTTGGAGGCACTTAGGGCTATGAGTTTTCCTCTTAGCACTGCTTTCATTGTGTCCCATAGATTTGGGTATGTGGTGCCTTCATTTTCGTTAAATTCTAAAAAGTCTTTGATTTCTTTCTTTATTTCTTCCTTGACCAAGGTATCATTGAGTATTGTTCAGTTTCCATGTGTATGTGGGCTTTCTGTAGTTTTTGTTGCTATTAAAGACCACTTTTACTCCATAATGATCCGATAGGAGGCATGACATTATTTCGATCTTCTTATATTTGTTGAGGTCTGTCTTGTGACCAACTATATGATCCATTTTGGAGAAGGTACCATGAGGTGCTGAGAAAAAGGTATATCCTTTTGCTTTGGGATGAAAAGTTCTATATATATATCTGTTAACTCCAATTGGTGCAAAGCTTCAATTAGTTTCACTGTGTCCCTGTTTAGTTTCTGTTTTCCTGATCGGTCCATGAAGGAAAGTGGGGTGTTGAAGTCACCCACAATTACTTTGTTAGGTGCAATGTGTGCTTTGAGCTTTAGTAAAGTTTCTTTTATGAATGAGGGTGCCCTTGCATTTGGAGCATAGATGTTCAGGATTGAGAGTTTTTCTTGGTGTATTTTTCCTTTGACCAGCAAAAAGTGTCCTTCTATGTCTCTTTTGCTGACTTTAGATTGAAAGTCAATTTTATCAGATATTAGAATGGCAACTCTGGCTTGTTTCCTGACACCATTTGCTTGTAGAATTGTCTTACAGTCTTTACTCATAGGTAGTTTTTGTCCTTGACGCTGAGGTGAGTTTCCTGTATGCAGCAAAATGTAGGGTCCTGTTTATGTATCCAGTCTGTTAGTCTATGTCTCTTTATTGGGGAATTGAGTCCATTGATATTAAGAGATATTAAGGAATAGGGATTATTGCTTCCTATCATTTTTGATGTTAATTTTATACTTGTGTGGTTATCTTCTTTTGGGTTTGATGAAAGAAGGTTATTATCCTGCTTTTTCCAGGGTATAGTTCCCCTCCTTGTATTGGTGTTTTCCCCCTATTATCCTTTGTAGGGCTGGGTTTGTGGTCAGATATTGGGTGAACTTGGTTTTGTCATGGAATATCTTGGTTTCTCCATCTATAGTGATTGAGAGTTTCGCTGGGTATAGTAGTCTTGACTGGCATTTGTGTTCTCTTAGAGTCTGCATGAGATCTGCCCAGGATCTTCTAGCTTTCATGATCTCTGGTGTAATTCTGATAGGTCTTCCTTTATATGTTACTTGCCCTTTTTCTCTTACTGCCTTTAGTATTCTTTCTTTGTTTAGTACATTTTGGGTTTTGATATGTGATGGGAGGGATTTTTGTTCTGGTCAGTCTGCTTGGAGTTCTGTAGGCTTCTTGTATATTCATGGGCATCTCTCTCTTTAGATTAGGGAAGTTTTCTTCCATAATTTTGTTGAAGATATTTGCTGGCCCTTTAAGTTGGAAATCTTCAGTCTCATCTATGCCTATAATCCTTAGGTTTGGCCTTCTCATTGCTTCCTGGATTTCCTGGATGTTTTGGGTTATAAGCTTTTTGCATTTTCCCTTTTCTTTGACTGTTGAATCCATGGTTTCTATGGTATCTTTGGCATCTGAGATTCTTTCTTCTATCTCTTGTATTCTGTTGTTGATACTTGCATCTATGGCCCTTTATTTCTTCCCAAGATTTTCTGTCTCCAAAGTTATCTCCCTTTGCGATTTCTTAGTTGTTTCTACTTCTATTTTTAGATCCTGGATGTTTTTGTTTCAGTTCCTCCACTTTGTTGTTTATGTTTTCCTGTAATTATTTAAGAGATTTTTGTGTTTCTCTTTCATGACTTCTGCCTGTTGATCAAAGTTCTCCTGTAGTTTTTTAAAGTGATTTTTCATCTCTCCTTATTGGCTTCTATCTTTTGTCCCATATTCTCCTGAATTTTTTAAAGTGATTTTTGTGTTTCCCTTGTAAGGGTTTCTAACTTTTGATCATTTTTCTCCTGAATTTCTTTAAGAGATTTATTTATGTCCTTCATGTGTTAATCTAACAACATCAAGACCAGTTATTTTAAATCCAACTCTTGTTTTTCTGGTGTGTTGGGGTATCCAGGACTTGTTGTTGTTGGAGAATTGGTTTCAGATGCTGCCATAATGCCTTGGTTTTTGTTAGTAATGTTCCTACCTTTGCCTTTAGCCATCTAGTTCTCACTGGTGTTAGTTGGCCATATTGTCACTGGCTGGTGCTTCAACCTCCTGTGGGCCTGTAAGGCTATTTCCAAGACACTGGATGACTGGTTTTCCCCTGGCACAGATTGCTGATGTGCTGCCTTCCTCTTTTTTGCCATTGGAGCCCTGCTGAGTCTTCCCCCAAGCAATGTTACACTTGGGTTGTCTCAGTGAACCAGGTGCTCCCTGACTGCTCTGTCCTGGAGTGAAGTTGGCGGCGGGAGTCATTCCCTTTGCTGATTCCCAGGTAGGGACACAGGCCCCACGACAGGCTGGCTGGCAGACGAACTGCCCATGTGCTCAGGTCCTGGGTGCAGGCAGACCCCTGGTGGTTTGCGCCCCCAGAGATCTTAAACTCGGGATATCTCAGTACCTGGTGCTGCTTTTCTGCTCTGGCAGGCAGCTAAGATGGCAGTGGGGAGTCAACTTATCTATTATAATAAAACATAGATTTTGTTTTATTTATTGAGACAAGATCTCACTCATTAGGCTTGGTTGGAGGGGAGTGTTTTTCCCACTGAGGTACCTTGCCAGCCCAACAAACACTTTTAGGTAGAATTACATAAGGTAGTAGAGTTAGACAATTGGATTCAAAGATGCCCTTGTGTGGGCCTGTGTACTGGAGGCTTTCCACAGAGATCTCTGGCCCATTGGGTGCAAGGGTTCAGGTGAAGGGAGAGAGTGTGAACAGGGAGGGGACCTGTCTCTGCTGCTGCAGCTGCCTCCACCTCTCTCTGCCAAGAGGCTGCACCAGTTGCCCTGCACTGAGTGAGGCTGGACTGAGCCACTTGTGACCCTCCCCTCATCTCTACACTTCACCAACTTCAAAGCACTCTTGATAATAAGGGCCCCAGGATAACATCTTGTATACTAACCACTTTGAATTCTTTCTAGTATTACAGTTGATTGCACTCTTGTCTGAAAAACATGTCCGCAGAGGTAGAAAATAAGTTTTTTTATGATTGAAAAGAAGTAATATTTTTGGGTAATTTTCAAGGCACTTGTGAGATAGCTCACCCATAAAGTGCTTGCCACCCTGCAAGCATGAGGACCTGAACTCGACCCCCCCCCCCCCAGCACGCCATAAGTTAGCCATGGTCCTGGGTGTTTGTAATGCCAACTCCACGGAGGTGGAGACAGTGGCATACTTGGTGCTTACTGGACAACCAGTCTGTTCAAACTGGTGAATTCCAGATTCATTAGAGATCCTGTCTCAAGACAAAGTAAGAGAGGAAGACTCCTTTTGTCTACCTCCAGTACACATGCATGACATGGGTGCACACGCACGCATGCATGCACGCACACACGTGTGGACACACACCATAGAAGACAGACACACGGAAGACAGACACATACATACACACACACAAAGCAAGTGAGTGAGTGAGTGAGAGAGATACACACAGAGACAGACACCCACCCACACACACAGAAGAAAGACATATAAACACACATACACACAGGGAGATACACACACAGACATATAGATCCACACAAATAGTCATATACATAGGTGCATACACATAGGTACATACACACACATACACATACATGGGCACACACACACACACACACACACACACACACAGGCACACATACACTGCTATAGTTCTATGGATTCTAGTTTGGTGTCTTCTTGCTGTGATGACTGCTATGACCAAAAGCAGCTTGGGAAGGAAAGAGCGAGGGAAGGCAGGTAAGTAACCAGGCAGGAGCGTGAAACAAAAACCACAGAGGAACGCTGTTTCTGCTCTGCTCCTCATGCTCATCCAGCTTTTTATACAACCTAGGACCATCTATCCAGGGATGGCACTGCCCACAGTGACCTGGGCCCTCCCACTCAATCAGAATAAAAAAAAGTCCCACAGACATGACCACAGGCCAATAAACAACTGAGGTCTCTTCTTCCAGATGTGTCAATTTGATAACCAAGATTGACTATTACACACACACACACACACACACACATATACACATGCACACACACACACACACACACACACACACACAGAGACAGAGAGAGAGAGAGAGAAAGAATTTTAAGAAGTATCAGTTTGATGATTTTACTGCATTTGTTAGGTACAAGCAAGAGAGTGATCTAGAATCTAACGTAGAAACTGGAGATGAGCCCCAAATCTCACTTAGTTCTGTTGGGGTGGGGGCAGTTTCTGCAGACAAGACGTTCCCTTCACAGAAACAGTGATAAAGCACCAATTAGTGACTGCAGCGATGGAGTGGGAGTGTTTAACCTTTCGGGTGTGCCAACAATGTGCTCCTTAATTTGAAAATAGGGTACACAGCGTTTGCAAGAGGAGAGCAGCGGTGGTTCATTGCTCAACTTGACGTGCCTCCTTTTCTGCAGACTTGAGGGAAGGGATCCTCTCTGCTCCATTTGTTCTGCCTTTTGCCTAAATTCTCAGAGAAAGCAGCAGATGCTCTAATTAAGGGTAGCAGACACTGGAAATACCTGGCATCCAGGGAGAACATGCTGACAGGTCCTCTTGAGAAGCCAGCCTTCCTTTGGAGCACCTTGGAGCACCTTGTGTGCACACCAGCAGCAAGCCCTATTATCCCCTTTTTTGCAAATGGTAGAAGAGTGCAGCAAGGAGATTCAAAAGGCTCACTTGAGGCTGCAGAGAAGCCAAATGCATTGCTCAAAATAGCAATGGAGAGCTCTGGGAAGCTTAGACAGCTCGAAAGGGCCCTTTAATCTCCGGACCCTTCTGAGTCGTTTTTTAGACACTTCTTTACCTCATGAAAGGGCTGCCAACTCTTCCTCCAGGATGTCATAAAAAGGTGACATTTAGAGAAGGAAACTGAAACTCTAATTGACTTCTACTAACGCAGAAAAAATAAGCGCCCTGTATTTCTTCTCTTGGCCAGATGTTTGTAATTTCTCTCTTGGGAATTCTACCCTGAAGGGAGCTGAAGAGTCAAAACAGAATAGGCCACTGGAGTTGGTCTGCTTATACAGTCAAGATTTGATTATTATTAATATTTTAACTTAATGATGGGAGCCATGGACAGTCCATCCAAGGAGACACACAGAGGAAAGGGGATTCTATCTCACTTCCTGGACCCTGGGAGAGAAGAGTCCCCGAGTGTCTTGTAATGAAAAATAAGGACCTTGAGATAAACACTCCATTTCCAGCTCTGGTCATAAAGGTACCTGTGATTACTTACGTATATTTTTGTTATTTGCGTTGGATAATATAACTTTGCCACAGATGGTGGGGTGGTTTCGAGATGCATTTATGCAGAATGTTTTGTATCCCTTTGCAATCAGCATCAGAAGAAGAGCATGACCTGGGGTGCCTGCTGATATGAGGATGAGGAGGGGAGACACA
Organism: Apodemus sylvaticus; assembly: GCF_947179515.1. Lineage (NCBI taxonomy): Eukaryota > Metazoa > Chordata > Mammalia > Rodentia > Muridae > Apodemus > Apodemus sylvaticus. The sequence continues at coordinate 127,962,341 of NC_067476.1, forward strand.
TGAAGCCTGCACCACAGATCAACTGAGCCCAAGCACTTGGGCTGGTCCCCAGTCACTCTGTACAAGCATATGCAGGTCAACATGGTTTACTGTTGTGGGTGACTGGGTTTTCTCATGGTTTGCTATGCAGCATACCGTGTTACAGCTGACCGATGCAGAGCCATTGGAGGAATAGATGGTGGAAAATTTCTAAAGGGCTGCGGACAATGCTTGCAAAAATGTTATCAGCTTAAGGTAATGATCTGGAATTTAGCAAGTGTAAGAACTCAACAAAGTGTTTGTATTTGATGTATTTCAATAGAGTCATCATATCTAATGTTCAGACTATCTGGCCTTCTCATTGATATCTTCCTCTTAGCTGACAAGTGCCCTTTATATCCTTTCTGTAGCCCTTTCTAACAAAGTCTTACCCTTTATTGCCCTGTCAGGATTTGGCATTTATCTAAGATTTAATTCTAGGCTGAACTATAAAACTATCAAGATTCTACGATGAACATTTTGATGCATTCTAAAATTTATAGTTATTATTGTTGTGCATGGATGACATGTATGTAGACATATTTGTGACACAGCTCATGTGGATAGGATGGAGAATAGCCCTGTAAAGTTAGATCTCCTTTTCTGCCCTCCCTTGGGTTCTTGTTACACTTATGTAGTAAGTGCCTTTGCCTGTGGGACCTTCCCATGGGGGCCTCCCTCCACTTAATTTTATTTTATTTTATTTTTTATATAGTTAAAAATAAGTTGCAGGTGCCAGTGCACATCACCAACAAATGGGCATACTCATCACTGCTCCCCAGAGTTTTCTCAGACACTTCCCAGTCTACTTTACTCCTCTGCCTGAAGGCACACACTCTTCTGATTTCTTTTCAGAGTTTGTTAGTTTGGCCTGTTTTAGAACTTCATCTAATAGAACTATGAGCTGTGTGGCCCCCTGTGACCAGCTTCTTCCTCCTCGATTAAACACTTCTTTTTGTTCACCAATAGAGCATCTTTGTCAGGAGCTACACATTGAATTTTCCCACGGAAACTGAACACGGTGATGTAAAAGATCATCAAAAAAAGATGTAAAAGAGGAGTATTCTGATGAGCCCTGGGTCATTACCTGTCCTCTCTTTCCACCCAGTGCCACTAAGGAGACAAAGACTGGGTATTTCAAACTACTTAGGGAGAGATTTACAATGACAAACAATTAACAGTGTCTGTTTGATACTCATGTTGGCCTCATTCTCGAATGAATAATTGAGACAAGATCTTTGAAGACTGCTCTTAACCTTAAAACTTGGGGCTTCCATGATGTGTACCCAACTATACTAATCAACTTTAAATAGCACACTTGAACCAAATGGCCTCTTTCTTCTTTTATGCTGTTGATTTTCCAGCCCTGTCTCTCCATTTTAGTGTTAACAAGTCTTCTAAAACTACAGAGGGGATTTATTGATATCCGTCTCTTGGGAACAGGGCTTTTGACTTAGTGACTTCAGGAAGATAAAGGCCTGACCAAGCTCTTAGGATTAATTGAACTGTCCCCTGGTGAGGTTGCCTGCAGTATGTACCTCAGGGGCCCTACCACAGTGTGGACAAACTGAGTTAGTGGAAGCAGTTGAAGAGCTTAACCGGTTGTCTTCCTCACTCTCCTCTGGTGGCCGATCAGCACGTAGGGTGGGGCAAGGAATGAAGTATAAATTAAGTGTGACAGATTTCAGATGGGCCAAGTTCCAGGCTAAGTTTGTTTAACTGGCTTAGTTCTTAGACTCAACTTGAGGTTTTAAAATTAGCCCAACTGTAAAAATAAAAGCCACTCTCTAGATGCTGCTGTCTTTATTTCTCAGGATCCTCTGTCTGGGGACTTCCAGTGTCACTGGAGATCAGGTGACTTGTTTTAAGGGGCACAGAGTTGTTTTGTGTCTATGTTTAAAGGTCAGGACAAAGGCCAGACCCCATGACCATTAACAGAGTGCCAGTCTGCCTGGTCATCTTGTGGGATGGAGATTTTCTTTCAATTGTCCTATCTATTGATTTCTGTCTGCAGATCCTGTGTGGCTGCCTGCCTACACCAGCATCACATAGCTGGACCTCTGCCTTCAACTTCCTGTAGTTTTGGGCCAGTCAGCCTTACCTGCCAACCTGAGCCCAGCACATAACCATGGTGCTGGCTTTAGGGGGTCTCATCTTCCAGGTCCTGAAGTGGGGTGAAGTTTTAAGTAGAGGGCTTAGCTATGCAGCTCTGGTCAAGGTGTTGTCCTGACCATCACTGTTCTGTCAGGTTGACTGACAAGTTGAAAATCTCTCTGGGGGGGAGAAAGTTTCCCTTTTGGCTGGGCCAGCCTTCAGGCTTTCTCTTCCCCCCCAAATAAGATTCCTGGAGAGCATAACCCCAATTTCTTGATTCCATTGTTTCAAGAATATAAGAGCAGATGTGAAGGACATGTGTCTCCTTAGAACAGTTCTCAACCTTCCTAATGCTGGGACCCTTTACCACAGTTCCTCAGAATGTGATGGTCTCCAATTATAAGATTATCTTCTTTGCTCCTTCATAACTGTAATTTTGCTACTGTTGTGAATCATAGTGTAAATATATGATATAGAAGGTATCTGATATGATATACAAGTCACTGGTATGATGTACAGGTTATTCCCAAAGGGACCGTGACCCACAGGTTGAGAACCGCCTTAGAGTATCTTCCTTCCTTAGAGTGTCTTCATCCCTGCCAGGCATTTATGGAAGCAGCTGTCTACAAACTCTCACTTCTCCCATCTTCTCTCTGCTATTCTAGTTTGGTTTCCAATGTCCACATTTACTGTAGTGTACTCAGGGCTTCCGGGATAGCGGGCAGTCCCACTTCAAAGGCAACTCTCGGTGAACACAACACCATGGGAGGACAAAAGTCACTCGGCCTAGTCATGCCTATCCCTTTAGTTATTAGGAAATTACCAAATGTGTACATGAGCCCCAGAGGAGACCAGGATAACCACCAAGCAGACCACAGCCCAGACTGCTGACTTATTCACCTGAGATAATAAATGTGTATTGTTTTGAGTCTGTGAGTTTGGTCATGGTTTGTTACCTGGCATTATTGAGTTAACTGATAACTAAGACATGTTTTAGCTATCCACCAAAGACAATGTCTAGGTAGTTAGAAGAAGTTGAATGTGTTGTCTCACAATTAAATTACAATTAATAAAATTATAATGTATTTAATACATAATTATAATTAAATTATACTTTCTATAATTTTACTTACATGCTACTCAGGAATCACCCACTTGGGCTCACATATACCTATCAAGAGCTAAATGCAACAATACTGCTTTTTGGTTAAGCTGGTAACTATGACCCCTAATGAGCCTGCCCTTACCTCTGTTGGAAGATGGTCTCTATTCTGTATGTATCCTAATCTCAAATGAGTTTAGTAGTCTTAGAAATAGATTTATATAAGTGTTGTATAATTCAGTAACTTAGGAGTAGACTGTCATCACAAAGACACTAAGGTGACTTCCCTGACAGGATTGTTTTATAGGATGCTGATGAGAAATCCCACAGGGCAACATTAAAATTAATTGTAATAAAATAAAATAAAGTTCCTCAGTCACAATCTCCATACATCAAGTGCTCAACTAGCTACAAATGGTCAGTAGCTAGTGCTCTGGAGAGACTAATATAGAACTGAATGAAAAAAAGAAAGAAAGAAAGGAAGAACATGATTTCCTAGGAATGGTGGAGGAGGAAGTTTATTGTAGATAAAAGGGAGAGCAGAGCCAGAGGCAGACACATCTGGGAGAGTCCAGAGTGAACACAACCAGACTGAGCTGGGCCACGTGAAGAGAAAGGGAAAGGGACGGGAGGGGAGTGGCTGACCAAGAGGGACAGCCTGGGCCAAGAACTGGGCTAAAAAAAAATAAAGACCAAAGTGATTACATAGGGCAGCTGTGGGGAAGAGCAGCCAGCACTAAGCTGGACAAGTTTAGGGTAGGGTATGGGGCATGGCATCCAGAAGGACCCTGTAGCAGGTAGGGACTGAGGCATGCTGGGAGAACTGTTCCACTTTGATACATTAAACAGGCCATTTGTTCAGGGTTTGAAACCTACTAAGTACATTGTCAGAATCTCATAAACGCTACTGGGCAATGTTAGCCTCAACATTTGTGGTATACGGTTTTTTTTTAGAAGTCCCTTCTCTGACAATCTGGCTTCTGTGGACCAGTTGATTCTAACAGCCCTTCACCCTGCACCCAAGGGAAAAGTGAGTCATTATTTCTTAGAATATATATTTTTGAACTCAAGTTAGCCTGGTTTGACATCTGTAGTATTGACTGTTCTCTTAGCTTTTAGGTCTCAAAGTTAGCCATTAAAACAGAGCGTTTTTTTCTAATACACCTGCAGAGGGAGTGGAGCTCTTACAAGACAGAGTCAGACTATAGGAAAGAGATTGAGGGCCTCAGGGAAAAGCCCTACTTTGAGTTGTAAAGTCCCTAGCCAAACCTTAGGGGAAGTAAAAGAAGAAAATGAGACAGAAAACATATATATTGAGCAAAGTCAGGAAATGTCCATGTTCTACTGGGCAAGATTCCCCTGGGTTTACTCTGTCCCTAGATCAGCTTGAACTCAGACTCAGTAATGGGAGGGCCTTTCTTTGGGCATTCTCTGGTTTCCTCGAGTGAAATTCTCTCAGAGAAATTCCCTAAACTGCCCTTGGTCTCTCTTCTCCCATCCACTCACTTAATTCATCTCTTTTGATGAATAAACTGTGAATATAAACCAAGCTCCCGCATGTCCAGACTTCCCCTGGGTGTTCCCTTTTCAGTCTTCTTGCAGAAGTCTCCCAGTGATGAGAACAGGAAGGGCAGCAGTTCTAAGAATGTCCCTGTTGACAGCTAGGAATGCAGCCAGAGAGTTCCGCCTCCTGGTTCCTAGTCACCTCTTATCTCTGTGTGGAAGTTATCCATGAGCACATGGCTAAAACCAAGGGAAGGCATCTGGATGCCTCATGGTTGGTTCCCCTGGACTGACCAGCGTGCTTCCTCCTCATGCCTCACTCGGTTTCTCCTAAGTCCTGTACCCAGACTATCAGCTTGTTGGTGCCATATTTCTTGGTGTCATATTTCTTGGGAGCCACTGTTGTTCAGGAGCTCTGCCCCCATCTCTTGCTCTGTCTTAGGATCTCAACTATGAACTTATTTATTTTTAAGATTTATTTTATTTTATTTATATGGCTACACTGCAGCTGTCTTCAGACACACCAGAAGAGGGCATGGGATCCTGTTACAGATGGTTGTGAGCTACCATGTGATTCCTGGGAATTGAACTCAGGACTTCTGGAAGAGCAGTCAGTACTCTTAACCACTGAACCACCTCTCCAGCCCCTAACTATGAACTTATAACACACTTCCTAAAACTCATTTGTAGGCTGTGGAATTCACTCTGAACTCATGAGCTATGTTCCTCCTCTCATTGCTAGTTTTAGGTCAAGGTAACACAAGCTATGGCTAGTCACCTGAGGGTAGGAAACCACAATTGAGAAATTTTCTCCACAAGGTTGGGCAGTAGGCAAGCCTATAGGGAATTTTCTCTCCTCCCCTTAATTTATTTATTCACTTTATATCCTTATAAGTGACTGGTGGTTCAGTCAGTCTCTGTGAGCCCCCATGGGCCAAGGTTAACTGACTCTATAGATCTTCTTGTCCTTGATCCCTCTGGCTCCCTCAACCCTTCCTCCTCTTCCACAAGACTCTCTGAGTTCTGTTTAATGTTTGGCTGTGGGTTTCTCCACCTGTTTCCATCAGCTGCTGGGTGAAGCCTCTCAAGAGGATAGTTATAGACTCCTGGAATCACTTAATCTTAGTGATGTCAGGTGCTCATTGTTGGTGGGTCCACCACACCTGGGTTTGTGGTCCACAGGTCAAGCAAGTCATGAGGAGCAAGCCAGTAAGCCACACTCCTCTATGGCCTCTGAATCGACCCCTGCCTCCAGATTCATTTCCTGCTTGAGTTTCTGCTACGACTTCTTCCTTTGATGATAAACTATGGTATGGAAGGGTAAGTGAAATAAACCTTTTCTTCCCCAGCTTGCATTTAGTCATGGTATTTCATCACAGCAATAGAATCCATAACTAAGAAAGAACACTCAATGCCGCTGGCTTGAGGAGCAGCTTTGACAGCCATCAAATTTCTGAGGCTCTAGCCTCTGAGATAAGTTCACCAAGAGCTAAGAAAAGCTCTATCACTCTAAGACACTCCCTAAATTTCCCATATATGTGGAGATGCGTAACTCCACCTTGTATTGTGGGACCTCTTTGTCTGCCCACTGAGTCCTCACATTAAGTCTTTTCCTTCATCTATGCTTCTTACAGCCACAAAGGCCAATTAGCTTCCTCTTGCTGTTTCTGACTTTTCTTAATCATTTTAGAATCAGTGTGAGAGACAGCATTTCTAGATGTTTCCACAGACTCGTGGACTCACTGCAGTTTTTTTCTGAGATTGCCTTGTGCCTGGCATGTGGACCTCTCCGGTTTAGTATGTGTCCGATTCTCAGATTCTCAAGTATGTCCGCTAGCTGCTTGAGTGGATTCTACTGGCTGCCCCCCCCCGTACGGTGAGGGAAGGGAGGAGACACTTGACAGAAGTCAACTCAGCTGAAGATGAGACTTGAGGGAAGAGTGAGTAGCTTGGATAGAAATAGAAGCTTGGAGGCAAAAAAATGTTCTAACAATGGAAGTCTGAAGAAACATTTATGAAGGTTGTAAAATCAGTCTGTCTGAGATGAAGGGTTCCTGCAAGAGCAAGGTGAAAAATGTCAGAGGACCTAGATACAGCTGGCTTCCCTCCCTGCACCCCACTCCCCAAAGTCATCAAGCTTCCTTGCTGGACAGGCTTAACGGTGTCTGTACCTCTTCAGGGCCTGCCACCTCAACCCTTTCCACTTCCTCCAAATCCATTGTCCCTGGCATTGTGTGTTGAGAGGCACTGACTATACTATGCTGGGGTACTTAATAAGTATAACTCTGGCTCTGTTTACAGTGCCAATCTGTGCCATGACACAGGCCATGATTTTATTCTCACATTGAGGATGGATGAAGGGGGGCCAGGTAGTTGGCTGTTCAAATAGGGTTTGATTTATAATTTATAATTTATAATTGATTTGGTTTACAATTAAATTATATTAATTATACACAGTAGAACTTGCTACAACATCTTCATTTATGTATATACTCTACTTTGATTTTATCCACAAATATACCCTATTATCCCCATTTGTCTGCCTTCTGCTCTGGCTAATCCTCCTTTTTATTTTTCAAGAAGTCCCATTAAGTCTTTTTTGTTTTTGGTTTTGTTTTGTTTTGTTTTTGATGACCCAGTGTCAGGAGCCATCATAGGACAAGCTAATAACTATCAGGTGATCTTGCTGAGATGGGTCTGCCTTGGACTAATAATCCACAGTGGATTTGCTCCGATAGGCAAGACCCAGGAGAAATTCATTTTAGGAATGATTCCTGCTATTAATATGCTTTTTCTGTTATTATTAAACATATAACAATTACTAGGAATTAGCCCACCCTTTTAGCAGATCTGTGAAGAACAACGAGGATGTACTGTCTTAAAGTGATGCTATATAGACAAGTAGATGATTTCTTAATTTTTAATGATGATCCTATAAGACTTCCCAAATTTATAGTAATTATTAAGCTCTTTTAATAACACTGCTATTAGATCTTTTCTGATAGTCAAAACTGCAATGAGACTCTGCCAGTCTTTAGCTTCACTTCTGATAGTAAGCAGGCATTCTGCAACTTAGAGCACATTCCAAGAGGTTATAAAACCATTACCCAAAGGTCATAAAAGGGGAACTAATGATTTATTATAAGTGCTAGGACAGTAGGTAAAATATTGATTGGGTTTATCTATACAAAACTTTACTGATAACTTAGTTATGTTTTTCAACTCTCCATGAGCCTGTGGAGCTGTGTCAGTGATGAATGTTTAGCCAGATATTTACTCCTAATGGATGTGCATGTAAACATTCTCTGTTGTAAACTTCTTATTCGATTTATGATTTGAATTCATGTTTAAACTTGTGATGAGCTTTTTAACCATGCGATCATGTAGTCTGAAAGATGCGAGGACAAGTCCTGAGGACAAGCGAGGAGAGCCTTATTAGTCTCCTTATCCTCTCCTTAGCTCTCCTTACCCTGCTTTTCTGAGGCCCCTAACCCCCTTTTCTTACAAGCCTTTCCCTCCCTCTTAGAGAGCTTTCATAGGAAACTTTTTACAACTTAGAAATAAACGCTAAAACCACTTAACCCAGAATTGTGCCTGTCTAAAGGAAATACAGGGACAAAAAGTGGAGCAGAGACAGAAGGAAAGGCCACCCAGAGACTGCCCCACCTGGAGATCCATCCCATATACAGCCACCAAATCCTGACACTGTTGCTGATGCCAAGAAGCGCTTGCTGACAGGAGCCTGGTATAACTGTGGGATCTGCCAGAGCCTTACTGATGATACAAATGTGGATGCTTGCAGCCAACCATCTGAACACGGAGACCCCAATGGAGGGGGTAGGGGAAGAACTGAAGGAGCTGAAAGGGTTTGCAACCCCATAGGAAGAACTGCAATATCAAACAACCAGACCTCCCAGAGCTCCCAGGGACTAAGCCACCAACCAAAGAATACACATGGGGGGACCCATGGTTCAAACTTCATATGTAGCAGAGGATGGCCTTGTTTGTCATCAAAGGTAGGGGAGGCCCTTGGTCCTGTGAAGGCTTGAAGCCCCAGTGTAGGGGAATGCTAGGGCAGTGGGGCAGGAGTGGGAAGGTGGGTGGGGGAGCACCCTCGTGGAGGCAGGGGTGGTGTTGGAGACTTTTCAGAGAGGAAACCTGCAAGGGGGATAACATTTGAAATGTAAATAAACAAAATAACCAATAAAAAATTAAGCTAAACAAAACAAAACAAAACCCAAAGTGTCCCTTTTTTCTCCCCGCAGCTTCAGCTAGCAGGCTGAAAGTTAGAGCCTCAGTTCCTGCAGAGATAGAGCAAAGCTTACTAACTTAATCTCCTGCTGTTTGAGGATAAGGTGCTAACAGTTTTTTGCCTCAAAGGAACTGAGGCAGGTCAGCCACAGTAGCAGAGTAACTTAGACTTAGATAGGTAAATGTCTTATTATTATTACACAGCAACCCTAAATATCTTGTAAGACCAAGTCTTGTTCCCCCTCCACCCCCCTTCGCTTTTCCCCCTCTGCTGCCTCAAGAAGAATCAAACAGGAAAGAGCTGCCTGGGCTGCCCATCCCCCTCTCCCCGCAACCCAGTAAGTTACATTAGGGTTGTTTATAGAAGCATGAGTGAGGGATTGTTTAGAGGAACATGGGCACCTTACCAGTGGCTGGCTATATTACTGAGAATGTCCCTTCCTCCTCCACCAACCATTAACTGCATATAAATCCTTAGGGAGGGGCAAGGTGTGAATTCCTTTCCCCCATTCATGACAGGCTGTCATGCAGGTAACCAAAGCTTTTGTGAGTGCAACAGCACAATGACTATGTCATTGTTGGAAGCTGACATTCTCCATCACCCTACCAGTTCCCCTGGCTCTTACATCGTTGTATGACACTCTACCCGGGAAGACATGCACAAACATCTGTTTACCCCAGATTGGGAATTGATAACAGACCACAGTAAGCGAACCACCAAGTATATAATGTCGTCGCCAAGCTGGGTGACATAGTAAGTTTATTAGGGATGCTTCAGGAATATCAGTGGTCAGTCACAGGCATGGGGGTAACTCAAAGCAGGATTTACTGAAAGCCCTCTCCAGCATGGGTGACAGCTCAGAAAAGCTGGAAACTTAGAGTTCATCGTGGAACCTACAAGCAGAGAGATGGGTCACACAGTGACTCAGGGAGCTTGACTGGGCTGAACTCTCAGCAGTTCTTATTGCTTATTTGGGCATAGAGTGGGCGGGGCCTAGTGCTTCTGGTTAATTTCAGGGATTTCCTGAGATTGCTGGGTTATTTCTTAATTATTAAAAGCCTCCCTTTAATATAAAGAGCTTCTCCCTAAGATGGAATGTTTTACCTTAGAGGAAATTGCTACATAACATACATACATTCCAACCTGTGATGTGTTCTGCAATGTTGCTGGAGCCTTGTGGGCAGGGAGACGATGTAGATGTCTTGTGCATTGCTGAACATTAATCTGTCACTTGTTTTGGCCACTGACCAGCAGTTATTTCTTCTCACTCCCAAAAAAGCATTCTTTGACCAAAACTGACAGAGGAAATGATCTGTTGGTATATGAAGGGTGCACATCGTGTCCACTTAGCAAAACAATAGCACTACACATGGGCTTTTGACTGCATTTACAGAAGCAGACACATCTCTCCTGGGAAGCAGGCCTCAAATCGAATTAGAGAGCAATTGGTTGCCACTGTAACAGACTTGCCACTGTTGTACCAGTGGGCACACTTTTATATGGCCAGTTGGTTATGTGGGATCCACATCTGGGTAATACTATTGATAACACATCTCTCTCTAGATCCTCATAATACCTTCTGGCACTGTGGAGTTATGTGTTCTACCTTTTAAAGGGAGAAGTAATGAACAATTTGTGGTCATATTTAAAAACTTGTTCAGGGATAGGCTGGTTTGGGACTTTCCCTTAGGCGCTGATATATGGAGAAGAAACTTAGTTTCTTGTCTAAAACCAGGAACAGGCTTCGCAAGGCCAGTAATGGCCTGGGGTTACAACCTTGGGGGAGCTGTGGTTTTAGATCCTGGAAACCAGACATTTCCCCAACTTGAAGGGTTGTGGTTATCAGTGCTAAGGTCACTGAGTACTTGGTCTGGGGAATACTTGAGATATCCTTTGGGCAATTTTTCTTGATTAGCTTCCTGCTGACTTTGTCCTATTGTATGATAGCTTTCTGCTGACTGTCCCAGTTTTCTACTGAAACCATCTCTAAGATGCTGTACACTTTTATAAACGTGCCTAGGGTGAGATACAGCTCTGCAAGGCCTCCTGACCCCAACGTTCCTGTCCTTATTATTTTTAATTCTTTCATCCTGCCTCTTAGTAACCTGTTATATGCTGATCCAGTAAAAACTATTATATCTTTTTTGTGACACTTATAATTTTCCTTACATACTAGATATTCATGTATATATTATTTTAAACTAGACTATATGCTACTTATAGATACATTTATTTTTTATTATATTTTTTCTTATGACAAATGTACATAATCTAACTTTATGAATATTAGCTTTAAGGACCACCATTTTAAATGTATAGTTCACTGGTATTAATGGCATTAAGAGCATTTACATTGTTCTGTAAATATCACTGCTCTCCATCTCTTGAACTTTTAAAACTTCTCATAATGAAACTCTGTATCTATTAAAAATAACTTTTCTCCTTTCTCCACCAACATCCTATAACCATTACTTTTGGTTTCTATGAATTTGAATCTCTAGGTACCTCAGGTAAGCGAAATTATACAGTCTTCATCCTCTTGTGTCGGCTAATTTCACTTAATTAAATATATTCAAGCTTGATACACATTGTAGTGTATGTTTAAAATGTCAAGCAAGGACAGGTAACTTCACAGCAAACTTCCTGTTTCACTCATTCTTAAAATCTTCCTATTTTCTCTTCTGCAATGATCCCTGAGTTTCGGGTGTGGGAGTTGTGTTATAGAGGTAGCAGCTGAGAGGACTGGATTCCACAAATCTGAATTTTGATTGGTTGTGATTTTCTGTAGTAGTTTCTCTCTGGTGCCAAGAGAAGTTTCCGTGATGTGGGGTGAGGACCACTCTTTTCTGTGGGTACAAGGATAACTATTTAGAATGTAGGTAAGAATGATGCTGGTTTAATAAGTGGCAGCTGTAGATTCTCCTCGAAGACCCACGACTTCACTAGTCCTGGGAACTTGGCAGGTTTCCAGTACCAGGCAATGGATTCTCTCCTGTTGAGTGTGTCTTATGTCCACTTTTGGTTACTGCCAAGGTATGTGTACACTACTGCACTCTTAGGGTAAGGATGCTGTGACGGTCATTGGTCATAGACCTCAAAAGCTTCACAGCAGGGTAGGATTGTTGGTTGCTTTCTTCCTTTGGACACTTGCTAGGAATGCTAGAAAGTCTTACCAGCATGGCTGCCTAAACATGAGCTGAACACGGACAACTACAACAGACACACTAATATGGACAGGGACAGCTAGAGAGGCTTTAACCCTCCACAAAGAGCTACAGGCAAGGAAGGAATGCTGAGAGTGGGAGAAATCCACTTCCCTAGAGAAGAACACAGCAATTTGTTACTCAACACCAATGGTTACTCAACACCAATGGTCAACCCCGAAAGCAGACATTCATGTAACACTGGTGTGAGAGGAGTTGGAGGAAGGAAAGGGAAGTGAGAAATGATATCATTGTATTATACTATAAAAAATAGAAGAAATTGAATAAAAGCACACAAAAAAATGCCCATGCCTTTAAAAAGCTGAATGTTTTTTTTACATTACCTAACACCTTTGTTTACCCATGTATTCATTGATGGAACATATTAGTTGTTTTTTGGCTACCATGAGAAATACTGCTATGAACCTAGGTGCTCAGTTTGAGATCCTAATTTCAAGTCATTTAAATATGGGGTATAGAACTAAATCGAGAATTCATAACAGAGGAATCTTGAATGACTGAGAAGCACCTAATGAAATGTTCAAAGTCCTTAGTGATCAGAGAAATGCAAATCAAAATGACCCTAACATTCAACCTTACACCAATCAAAATGGCTAAGATCAAAACCTCAGGTGACAGTACATGTTGGCGAGGATGTAGAGAAAGAGGAACGCTCATACATTGCTCCATTGCTAGTGGGCTTGCAAACTGGTAATCCACTCTGAAAATCAATCTGGAGGTTACTCAGAAAATTGGAAATAGATCTACCTGAAGACTCAGCAATACCACTCTTGGGAATATACCCCAAAATTTCCATACCATGCCACAGAGGTACATGTTCCACTATGTTCATAGTGGACTTGTTTGTGATAGCCAAAAGCTGGAAACAACCAGATGTCCCACAACAGAAGAATGGGAACAGAAAATGTGGTTCATTTAAACAGTGGATAATACTCAGCTATTAAGAATGAGGACATCATGAGTTTTGCAGGCAAATTGATGGAACTAGAAAACACCATCCTGAGTGAGACACAAAAGGACATGCATGGTATGTACTCACTAATAAGTGGATATTAGACACAAAAAAGTACAGATTACCCAAGATACAGTCCATAGAATTCAAAAAGGTCAACAAGCTGAAGCGCCCAAGTGAGGACGCCTCAATCCCACTTGGGAGGGAGAAGAAAGTAATCACAAGAGGGGGGGATAGAGTGAGGGACTTGGGAGGGAAAAAGGATGTGGGGGGAAGGGGGAAGAGGAGAACATGATCTGGTATTAGGTGGGGGAAAAGGACTGAAGCCCTGATGGCCAGCAGAAAGAATGGAAACAGGGAAGGAGGAGGTTGGGGGTACCCTCTAGGATGTATTAGAGACCTGGGAGGTGAGAGACTCTCAGGACTTACTGTAGTTGAAATGCCCTACAGTGGGGAGAGGGAACTTGTAGAGCTCACCTCCAACAGAAATACAGGGTATCAGGTGAGGTATGGGGTTGCCATCCCACAGTCTGGCCCATAATTGCTCCTCTCTCAAAGAACTGCAGGGATGGAAATGGAGAGGAGGCTGAGGAAAAGGAGGTCCAGTGACAGGCCCAAAGTGGGATCCAGCTAAAGAGGAGGCCCCAAGGCCTGACACTATTACTGAGGCTATGGAGTGCTCACAAAGAGACCTAGCATGACTGACCTCCACAAAACCCAACAAGAAGCTGAAAGAGTCAGATGCAGATATTTGCACCTAACCCATGGACAGAAGCTGCTGACCCCTGTTGAATCAGGAGAAAGCTGGAAGAAGCTGAGGAGGAGGGTGACCCTGTAGGAAGACCAGCAGTCTCAATTAACTTGGACACCTGAGATCTCTCAGACACTGGACCATCAACCAGGCAGCCTACACCAGCTGATATGAAGCCCCCAAGACATATACAGCAGGGAACTGCCTGGTCTGGGTTCAGTCAGAGAAGATGCACCTAACCCTCAAGAGATTGGAGGCCCCAAGGAGTTTAGAGGTCTGGTGGGGTGGGTGGTGGGTGATGGGGACATTATAATGGAGACAAGGGGGGCAAGGAGGAGGTTTGGGATGGGGAACAGTCAGAGGGTGGACTGGGAGGGGAGTAAAATCTGGAGTGTAAAAAAAAAGATTAAATAAAAATTTAAAAAAGTAAGAATAAGCCGGGCGGTGGTGGCGCATGCCTGTGATCCCAGAACTCTGGGAGGCAGAGGCAGGTGGATTTCTGAGTTCAAGGCCAGCCTGGTCTACAGAGTGAGCTCCAGGACAGCCAGGGTTACACAGAGAAACCCTGTCTGGGGGGGGGGGGGGAAGAATAATTGTGCTCACATGATTATTTTGCATGTGAGTGTATGTGTGTGTGTGTGTGGTCTGTCTGTCTGTCTGTCTCTGTCTGTGTATGTGTGTGTGTGTTGGCAGGCATGCATATGGTATACTGCAAATGTGGAAGTCAGATGATATCCTTGGTCTGTAGATCCCCTCCTTTACATTTTGTTTAAATCTGGGTTTCTTCACTGCTTTGGAAACCAGGCTAGCTGACCCACAAGTCCTGGAGACCCTCCTGTCCCCACCTCCCATTTCCCTGCAGGGACACAGGGATTCTAGACACTTACAGCTTGGGTTATCATGCTTGTGTGGTAAGTGCTTTTACCCATGAGCCCTCACTCTAGCTCACAGTGTGTAAAGTTTAAGGATCCTACTGTATTATTTTCCAACAGATTTTACATTCCCACCAACAATGCCCGCACCCTCTCAGATACTTCTATGTTTAGTTGTGCCTGTCCACACAGAGGTGCTCAATAAATATTTATTGAGTGGTTGGCTGTAATGGAGTCTTTGTAACTCACATTGTCCAAATACAAAATTCATACTGAAACTAGAGGAAAAGAGCTCAGGAATTCTGGAACATTTCTTCAGAGCACTTGGCTCTTTACAAAGGTCACGAGGCCCAGGCAGATGGTGATGGTAAGCCACAGAAGTGAGAACCCCACCTGCCTGAAGTGAGAGCCTTTTATTTTCAGTGCTGGTTAATTGTTGTCATCTGGGGATGCAGGCTGGAAGTAATGAGTCTTTCAGTTGGAAAAGCCCAAACAGGAGTTTTAGCAAGTAACATTTTTCCTCCCCTTTGGAGAATGTATCAGGGTCCCCATTTTTCTTTCTTCCTCATCTCTTGCCCTGTTGCCTCGCGGTGGCTATATAGGGTTGTGTGGTCCTGTGTCTGCTCTGCCACAGAGCACAGCAGGCTGTGGGAGTTTGACCACACTTACCCCATGCTGTGGCTGGGCATGTGTCTCATGTAGGGAAGCTCTGGGGAGTGGGGAAGTGCAGTCTAGTTCAGGGGGTCCCCAGGCCTGCAAGGAGGCCTAGGGCCATCTGGTTCTCAGGTTCTTAGACACCCAGACGCTGCTGGGAGTTGAGTAAGAGCTGAAGACAGGAGTGGGGGCCACAGGCTGGATCTAGCTTGGCCCTGGGGAAGAAGAGGGAAGCTCTGACTGGTCTAGCGAGGATAGTCCTTGGCTTGACAGAAACAACAGGCTTGGCTTGGGCTTGGTGGCACAGAGAGGCCTTCTATGACTCTAGGTGAAGGCCTTCTCCATGGCTCCCCACCGTGGATCCCGAGGAAAAGAGGCAGTCCATGGTTTTAAGGCTTTTTTTTTTTTTTTTTTTTTTTTTTTTTTTTTTTTTTTTGTCATGGCGGAAAGTGGATGAGTAAAACCATATCCCATTTCTCAGGGTGGGCCTGAGGTTAAATGCCTTTTGCAGGGAGAAATGTCTGGAAGGAAAGCTTATTGGCTAAGCCCTTCAGGCCTGAAGATACCTCATTAAAATGGTGATCTGTCTTGAGCATACATGATCACAGGTCACATCTTCTACCTGTGGAGTGGCTTAGTGTATTGCCCTTGTGTGACTAATGGTCACAAATCTATGGAGAGCTGGGGCTAGTGGCAGGGGTCTGGTGCCCAGGTACAGGTGATACATCAACCTTCCCTTCAAGTTCTCCAGGGTTTCGAGCTGTAGCTCAACTGGGAACCAAGCTACATTTCACGGTCCCACATGGCTGGACTGTATTTATTCAGCCTTTGACTTTGTCTTGGCTTTGAGCATTGGTTTTCCACTTGTCCATGGGTAGGAGTAACTGTGCTTCTTCTGTGCTTTTGCTAGCCTTACAGGAAGAAAATGCCTGGTCAGTCTTCTAGCCCCACAGAGAAATAGCTAACTGCTCTTAGCCCAGTCAGCTGACCACAGCTACCTGACAAACCTTTGAGAAATAAAACATCTTATGGTATAGCTACTTCAATTTCCTGGTTGTTGTTTCAGTGCATATGGTAGCAGGAGTGAGCTGATTTGCAAAGCAATTATAAAGTTAGAACTGTGCATCTCAGTACCACGAGAGCCATCCGTATTGATATAAAAACTAATTAAGAAAACTCCAGTATGCCCGACCTGGCCTGTCACCTCTGCTTTAGAAGGAGCTCACACCTCACATCTGTAGCAATGCAAGTATGGCCTCACACCTGTGTGTCTTAGAAGTCAGACATGGGACCTGGGGAGATAGCTTTGTTGATAAAGTGCTTGTTGTGCATGCATGAGGACCTGAGTTCCATGGGAAGTGCTGGGCATGGTGGCTGGCTTAGCACTGGAAAGGTGGAGAGAGGAGTATCCCAGGAGGCTTCTGGGTCAGTCAGCTCCAGGTTTAGTCAAGACCTTGCTCCCCCAAAATATGGGTTGAAAATAATTATGAAAGGCAAGTGATGCCAACCTATCACCTTCATGAATACAAACACACATGCTTATACACCTGCATACATATATGTGTACTCAGACACATACTTAGACATACTTAAGAACCATCATCCCGACTACCCCCTCCACCCTTTTAGATAGCTCCTCTATTTTTTTTTTTTTTGTTTGTAGATAAATCAACTTTCAACTCCTAACTCCTGAAAACTCCTGATTAGGTGCATTTGTTTGTGTAGTTTATTATTTTGGCTGCCATACAAACACACACACACACACACACACAGTCACATAATATGCTGATCTTTAAGTCTGGCTTTCTTTTTTTTCATTAATCTCTTGTAGCTAAGGTTCATCTGTGTTCGGTCAAAGCTCATGGCTTTTAACCACCATGTAGTATTCCATTCTATGGGTATTACCACAACCTCTTTATCCAATTCCTGTGGATGAACAGAAGACGAAAAATAGATGAAGAAGATGTCTTCTCCAGGGCTTTGCTTGGGTTGGTGCTGCTGGGAATGTTTGGAGCGTGTTGGTTTGATCACACACATTTTATTTACCTTGCACATATACCTGAGATCAGACAACGGACTGCATAGTAATTGTAGGTTTGTTTTTTTGTGATACAGCCAGGCAATCTGCCGGAGCAGCAGCAATATTGCTAGGATTCCAGCCAGTTCATATCCCAATCTCTGCCACTGACAGCTTTCAAGGCTAGCCATTCTCATATAGGGGAGATGTACCTCACTGGCTAGTCATCCATCAGTATCCTTAATGGATTGGTTCCAGGACCTCAGTAGATAAACAACTCTGCATTATGTTCAAGTTCCTTATATAAAATGTTGTATTTGCAATAAACTATGCAATTCTCCAAGATATTTAATTGGTTTTTTTGGGGGGGGGGAGGGATTTGGTTTTTTTGAGACAGGCTTTCTCTGTATAGCTCTGGATATCCTGGAACTCACTCTGTAGACCAGGCTGGCCTTGAACTCAGAAATCTGCCTGCCTCTGCCTCCCAGAGTGCTGGGATTACAGGCATGCACCACCACCGCCGGGCTCCTCCCAGATATTTAAAAGCATCTGTATTACTTACAATGCCCAGCACAATGTAAAATGTTACATAATTATTACTCTTTATTATATTGCATTGTTTAGGGAATAATCACAAGAAAAAAAATCTGTGCATGTTCAATATAGATACAATTAAAATATTTCTGTCTCTCCATCCACCAAACACATTTTTCTTTTTTATTAGATATATTCTTTATTTATATTTCAAATGTCCCCTTTTCTGGTTCTCCCCTCTCCCTGAAAATTCCATAAGCCACCTCCCCTTCCCCAGTCAACCCTTCCCCGCTTCCCTGTCCTGGCATTCCTCTACACTATGGCATCAAGTCTTTCCAGGACCAAGGGCCTCTCCTCCCTTTGGTGTCCAACAAGACCATGCTCTGCTGCCGATGTGTCTGGAGCCATGGGTAACTCCATGCGTACTCTTTGGTTGATGGTTTTGTCCCTGGGAGCTCTGGGAGTACTGGGTGACTCATATTGTTGTTCCTCCTGTGGTGCTGCAAACCCCTTCAGCTCCTTGGGTCCTTTCTCTAGCTTCTCCATTGAGGACCCTGTGCTCAGTTCAATGGCTGGCTGAGAGTGTTCCCCTCTGTATTTGTCATGCACTGGCAGAGCCTCCCAGGTGACAGCTATATCTGCCTCTAGTCGGCAAGCACTTGTGGGCATCGATAATAGTGTCTGGGTTTTGTAACTGTATATGGGATGGATCCCTGGGTGGGGAAGTCTCTGGATGGTCTTTCCCTCAGACTCTGCTCCACACTTTGTCTCTGTATCTCCCTCTGTATTTTGCTCCCCTTTTTACAAAGGACCCAATTTCCACACTTATAAAACGGGAACAGGTTTATGACTACATTAGAACAGCATGAGGATTAACTGTAGCGACTGGAGCATTGTGACTGTTCAGTGAATAACAGTGACAGTTGGAAAGGGCATAAGCTTCTGTCCATACAGAATTTTGTATACAGATGTCATTGATAGCTTCTTTATTCATAACTGACAATCCTGGAAGCATTAAAATATCCTTCAGGGTGAAATACCTGACTTAGATCACCTGAAAAAGGGATGAGCAAGCTGTGGTAATATGATAGGAAATTATTTAGTAATAACAAAAAGAGCTATAAAGATATGAAAAGATGTGGAGATGTATGTGATGTGTATGTCTCTGTATGGGTATATTCATGTGAGTACACAGACAAGTTTACATTTTATAGTTTTTAAAAATCACCTCTCTCTGTCTCTCTGTCTCTATCTCTGTCTCTGTCTCTCGGCCTCTCTCTCTCTCTCTCTCTCTCTCTCTCTCTCTCTCTCTCTCTCTCCCTCTCTCTCTCTCTCTGTGTGTGTGTGTGTGTGTGTATGTGTATGTGTATACTTGTGGAAGCCAGAAGAGGACTCCTTAACAGGTGATTATGCGATCCATGGCTTGGGTGCTGGAACCAAACTCTGGTCTTCTGAGATATAAGCTCTCTTAAGTGCTGAGCCATCTCTCCAGTCCAGGAGAAATCCTAAGTACATTTTCATAAGGAGAAGAAGGAAATCCAAAAAGGCTACATATGTATCATTACAAGTATATGAGATTCTAGAAGGGCAAAACTATTGGGAGTGGAAAGGTAAGTGGTCATCAGAGGTTGGTGGGAGGGGTAGATGAAGGATTGTGACAGTATTCTGTATGACATTTGGTAAAAATCCACAGAATATTTGAAACTGAGAGAAACCTACTTGGAACTGTGAATCTTAATTATCAATAATATATAAAAATTGGTTCAGCAGTTGTAGCAAATGCACCACATTATTGCAAGGTATAAATAGCAGGAGCTATTGCTAAGGGGAGGGAATACTTTCTGTACTTTATGAAGCCTGGAACTGTCCTAAAGGGAAAAAAAGACAGTCTGAGAAGGCTGAGGCAGGAGGATTGAAAATTCAAGGCCTGCCTAGGCCACAGAGTGAGTTCTAGTGTAAAGTCAAAAAAGAAGTCTTGTTGGTGGGGCACTTGTCTCGTTTGTGTGAACCCTGGGCGTAATTCCTGGTACACTAAAAGAGTAAATTAAAAAACAAAACCCTATTGAAAACTGTTCAGATTAAATGCTTTCTTAGTTTGTATTATAACATTCCCTAACTGTGCACTGTTAATTGTAAACATTAACCCCAGGACACATTATGAAATTGCTTATATTTTCAAACCCGTGGGGTGCTAGCAGGTGTGTGAGTGGACATATGGTTCCTCTTCCTGTGCCCTGCCTTATTTCCCCCATGCCAAGTTTTAATGAGCTGTGGATTCCCTGGGGATCTTGTTAAAGGTAGACATTGCTGTAGCAGGTCTTAGATGGGGCCTTAGATTTTGTATTTCTAACTAGTTCCCAGGGCTGCTGCTGCTGTTGCTGCTGGTGGTCAATAAATACCATTACCAGGAGCAACTGTGTAAACAAAATTGACTAGGTTTGTTGTCTGGCCTAGGACTAAGACCTTTATTGTCGTATCCAACTTTCAGCACTAATTCAAAGCCTACCTTGATATGTGAATCTCTCATGTGGAAAGATTGCAGATTGTCACTGCCTAAGACATGGCTGTTTTCAGACCAAAGATCCTGGACCCAAGACCTGTTGGCAGTTTCAGATTGTATTTTCTGTACACAAGTTAGCTAGAACCACAGGGAGATTGCTGTGTGATGGATCAATGTTGGGCTCCGTTGGGTTTGCTCAAGGCTGGCTCCCTGTCTCTTTCCTGTACGCACAACTTCTCAGAGAACAATATTCTAATGACCAAGACAAAAGCACAAGGGCGCAAACCCAATTACCTCCATATGTTTCAAGCCTCTGCTCATTTGATATCACTAACATTTCGATGCTCACAGCAGGTCTTGTGGCCACACCCACCTCCAGAGTGGTGGAAGCCATGTCCCCACTCACAGTGAAAGCCATTATAAGGCTGTGGATGAATAACTGTTTCAGCTGTGTGAGGTTGAGACTGGTAATTTGTCTGGTGTATTCTTTCAATGGGGTGGGAGAATTCTGCTCAGATAACAATCCTACCACATACAATCATGCCATTCCCTAAAGCCATTTCTAATATAGAAAAGTTTTTCACCATACCTTTGAATAGGCTTCCTGTCATAGTTGTCTGTCTTAGAACTAAAAGATATGTGGGCTACATACCTATTAAAATAGCCCAAAACAAATGAATCAACTCCCCCACACCTAGCCAGAGGTATATGAGTTTGCCTTCTTGGGCTATTATAACAAAATGCCATATCTTGGCTAGCCTATGCAGTAGAAATGCGTTTCTCATAAGTCTAAAAGCTGGGAAGCCCAAGGTCAAAGGACCTACATGACAGCAAGTCTAAGCTATGCCACTGGTGAGATGCTTCCTGGGTCCTGGAAGAATGTAAAGAGATAAGAAAGGGAATAATTAAAGACACGAGAAAGAGTTAACTCCTCCCAACAGCAGAAACCCAATTATCAGGCCTCGAAGAAGTAATGAGAATATGGGACCCATTAAAATGACCACTTGGCACCATCACATAGTTGCAGGTATGGACTGAAGATAAATGCAAAGAGGAATGGGTAAAATGTGACATTTGAAACATCTCAATTATATGTACTGTTTACAAAATCCAAAACAAACCAACAAACACCCGGGAGACTGGGGTGGGGATTTCGTCAGTCAAAGAACTTGCTGAGAAAGCAAGAGGGCCAGAATTGGACTCTTCAGCACTCACATATGCAAGACATGAGCTTCACATGTTTGTCATCTCATGTCACCCCATGACAACAGAATGGATACAGAGAGGCTCTAGGCGCTCACTGATTAGCCTGTCTAGCTGAAAAGGTGAACTTGTGGATCAGTGAGAGAACTTGCCCCAAGACAATAAGGCAGAGAATGAAGAAGATCCCAATGTCTCCCTTTTAGTTCTGTGTGTCCTCATAGCATTGCACTGTCACATGATGAAACACACACACACACACACACACCCCAACCCCCAAAACAATAGCAGGAACAATCACCCAGCAACTCTAATAGCGAACATTTTAATCAATCAAGGTGAATGACAGCAGAAAAAACATGTAACATCATGTTCATCTGATATGTTGCATGAAAAGGACACAAAATAACCCATGGATTAAAAACGCACAATCAAGAAAATGAATAGGCTCAACTTAATCGATGAGAAACATTAGGCAGATCTCAAACAAGACACTTTTTGGGATAATCGGCAAATTTCTCTAATCTGTCAAAGTCATGATAGACAAGACTCAAGAGTTGCTACAGGCTTCAGAGAACTAGAAACACTCACAACCAAAATCAAAATCAATCCCGGGCCAGAATCTGGGCTCTGGATCAGATCATGGTTATTAGTGGGCTGATAGGCAAAACTCATATATTGGTTCTAGCTCAATTAGCAATGTCAACAAATTCTCAAATTTCTTCTGTTGGATTCTCATGCTGCCATTCTATAAGATAACATTTGGGGAAACTAGATGCAGGATATACAGCCATTTTTAAAAATAGGATTCTAGAGTTATGATGTTTCTGCTTAAACCTGACCATAGTCTTTACTAGCTTACTTAGCTTGTTTACTGACTTCCCTCAGGTTTTTTTTTTAATCTATTTAACAGGGATAAGAGTGCCTACCTCAGAGGTTGTAATGAAAACTAAGTGTGGTGTGCTAACGAATGTAGAATGCTTAGAATTATTTATTATTATTATTATTATTATTATTATTATTATTATTATTATGGTTTTTCAAGACAGGGTTCTCTGAGTAAAAGCCATGGCTGTTCTGGAACTCACTCTGTAGACAAGGCTGTCCTTGAACTCACAGAGATCCAGAGAGGCCTCTGCCTCTCAAGTGCTGGGATTAAAGGTATGTGCCACCACATTTGGCTTAGAATTCATCACCCTGGCTCAGAGCAGGGGCTGTGGTGACATAATTACCACATGAGGCCAGTAGTGTTTTCTGCTTGGGGATACCTTTTCCTCTTTTCTTTCCCTATTTTTTTCTTCTGGTTTCCCCTCTGCTAGTGAGCAGATAAACCCAAATCTACCACTAGGATTTGTGACTTAGGAGTTATGTACTTTTAAAGAAATCAAAATAACTGTTCCCTCAGCCAGTTCTGAAACCTGGGAGAAGCCTGATTTCTAAGGATAGAATTGTCCATGTCACCAATGAACATTCTGGGGTCAGGTTCTCTGATCTCCAAAGAAGGGTTCAGACCTTTGGGCCTTGTGGCACCATGAGTTCTAGTTGGTCTGGTCTGATGGTGGGTGGGTGGGGGGGGAACGGGAGGGTGTGGCATATTTCTGCCTCACAATAGCTTGTCTGAGCCTCCACCCTATGTCACATTTTAGGATTTATTTGGCCAATGAGATCGCAGCACACACACAGGCCTCAGCCTGAGGCCTGAGCCTTGCCTTTGATGTCACAATCTGACCTGTAGCCACAAATGTAGCCACAGCCACTCACAGAACAGATGGCAAGGTCAAGAGGACCACAGTAAGATGTGGAAGAGAACTGATCCTCAAGCCAAGATCAAAGCAGGGGATCGGCCTCAGACTTGCCATTCTCTGGCTCTGGGATCGGCCACAGAGTCGGCACTGCCACAGGCTCTAGAACAGTCAGACTTTCAGAGCTTTTCGGTATTTGAGGACATTAGCCAACACATCAAAGAAGTAGGAGCCCAACTGGTAAAGAAAGTGAATGCCATCTTTCAGCTCGACATCACCAAAGATGGGAAGACCATTCTGCAGTGGACCATTGACCTCAAGAATGGTTCCGGGGACATGTACCTGGGGTCGGCCCGGCTTCCTGCAGACACTGTCTTCATCATCCCTGACTCTGTCTTCACAGAGTTAGTTGTGGGTAAGATGAACCCACAGAAGGCTTTCCTGGCTGGCAAGTTTAAAGTGAGAGGCAAAGTTCTCCTTAGCCAGAAGCTGGAGAGAATCTTCAGAGAGTGGGCTAAGTTTTAAGCATGTGGGAATACCCAGGAAAGATCAAGACTTCTGGCTTATTATAATGTTGAGTAGCAATCATGCTTTAACTGAAGATTAAAGGAAAAAATAGCCAATATTTTTACTCAAATTCTTCCTATTCAAGTTCGATTGATTTCCTGCTGATGTGTACATTTGCTGGGATCCGGGATAGTAAAAAGTGTTGGAGTGCAACACCTACAACCTTTGTCCTTTCATTGTCTTAGCTGGGTTTACACTTTCATATGTCAAGGCGAGGGCCACATGGAGCTAGATGGGTGGTTCTGATGTTTGGATTTAAGTGCTGGTAGTTATCTATACATAAAGTTAAGAATATATTCTATGCATGGAACCCAACAATAGAGGGATGGTATTCTTGGTGTAGTGTAACCTTTGACAGATTCAATGCCAGGGAAGTTGAAGGGCCGAAAGATAGTCAAGATCATTAGTTCTTAGGGCAGATCATGTAGCAGAATTGTTCAGAAGCTTATAGCCCAAGTCCAGGTGATGGGAACCTCACTTTCTGCTCAGTTGGGTATGGCTCAGGGAAAAATGTGTATTTCTGCCATGTTTGCAATTGATGGGGTCATCCTTGTAGAACTTCTTCCTTCCTTTGTTTCATAGAAAGCTTTGGTATTGATCATCATTGTTCTATGCAAGACCAGTGAGATGCTGAAGATAGGTTGCATAGTTCTCTTTGAGACATTTCTAAAGAATCGAATGTTTTATTCAAAGTTCATGCTAGGGGTTTCTTTCCCTTTCCTGGTAGCTTTTGTCACATGTTTTCTAGGATTGATATGAAGCCCTGATATAGCTGATTTGGTCTCCTTGTATGTGCATATCATTGGTTCACACGTGGTCTGGGTGTGCCTTTAAATATGTGCCATATAGGCACTCTGAGACTCACATGAAAGCTATGTCACAATTTTTATGATCAAGCACAAGTTTTGTCTTAGTCTATTTTGTGCTGCTATAACAAAACACCCTAGATCAAGTACTTTATTCAGAAGGGAGGTTTATTTGACACATGGTTTCAAAGACTAGGAATTCCAAGAACATTGTAGTGGAATATTATTACCATCTAATAGTGGCTTTTCTGTTGTGTTGCAAAGTGGAAAAGGACATCGCATGGTGAGATAGTGATTTGCTAGATCAGGTGACTTTTGTTTCATATAAAGCCACTAGTGACATCATGATGGCTCTACACTCATGACCTCACTTCAGCCCAATCTTCTCTAAGTTCTGCCTCTAAATACTGGTAACATAGACTTGGGAATTCAGTCCAGGGCATGAATGTTTAGAGACATGTTTAAACTATGGTACCTACCCAATGCTGTTTCACCTTTAAAGTAATATACTAAGGCAAACAAACACGTTATATATAATTATAAAAACTTGTATGTGGTCCAGTAAGATGGCTCAGTGAATGAGGAAGACTGCTACTAAGACTGATTACCAAATTTGATTTCTATAATTCACATGGTGGAATGAGAGAACCCCCTCCTACAAATTGTCCTGGGATCTTTACCCAAGTAAATATAACCACGTGTAAAGCTAAAAACACTGTTAGAATGCAAAGAAGTGACCATGGGGTGTCTCGCCCCAACAGGTGCATCTACAATGCAACCTGTAGAGGAAACAACAAAGTAGGAGTGTTCATGGAACGACTGTTAAGGGCCAGAGGCACAGGACTTCTGCCATAAAATGGGGGTCTTCTCTATATGATGTGAAAGTTGTACCCATGAAGTCTCAACAATGTGGCTACCCAAACCAGACCTTTATAGAGACAATAGTAAAGGGGCAGATTTCATAAGGTCCCACCCCTAGATGAAGAGTCATAAATGTAGCTGGCTACTGAGAGGAAACTTCAGTACTCTTCTGGGATGAGCCCTCTGAATTAGGTTATCCAGTCTCATGTAGTCATCCCTAACTAAACACAGGTATATGTTAATACCATATTAAGTGTACACACACACACACACACACACACACACACACACACACACACACACACACCACATTAAGAAAAGTAATAAATTTGAGAGGGAATAGGGAACATTAAAACCATTGGAGGGGAAAGGAAGGGTTGAAATGATATAAATACAGTACTCATGAAATTCTCCAAAATGCAAAACACCTAAAGTAAAATAGAAAAAACATCAGAGAAATATAAAAGTTTGGAAGCAAGCATTCACTATAGCTATTGTATTATTCTGGGTTCTCTAGAGTCACAGAACGTATGGATAGTCTCTATATAGTTAGGGAATTTGTCGATGACTTACAGTCTATAGTCCAACTCCCCAACAATGGTCAGTAGCAGCTGTGGATGGAAGTCCAAGGATCCAACAGTTGCTCAGTCCCACAAGGCAAGCAGGCAAGGAAGAGTAAGTCTTCCTTTTTCTAATGTCCTTATATTTTCTAATGTCCTTATATAGATCTCCAGCAGAGGGTGTAGCCCAGATTAAAGGCTGTAGGTCTCCAGCAGAGGGTGTGGCCCAGATTAAAGGCGTGTGCCTCCATACCTTTAATCCCAGATGATCTTGAACTCGGAGATCTCCTTAATTTTGGAATTCATAGCCACTATGCTTCAAGATCTCTATGCCAAGATCCAGGTAGGAAACATATCTCTGAGGCTTCAGATTAGGATCATAGGTGAGCCTTCCAATTCTAGATTGTAGTTCATTCCAGATATAGTCAAGTTGACAACCAGGAATAGCCACTACAATCCACCCCTTGTCAACTTGACACAAATAATATCTCATTTCCACATGAAACAGTAACAAGGTCATGAATACGTCTAACACGATATAACTATTCCTCGTACAATCACAAACACATTTGTAAATTTACAATGGGGCAATGTCCCTTGGGAACATTCTTTTGGTATCTTAATACCAATTGATGTTAAAGGAATTAGAAGAAAGACAAATGTATCCTTAACAAAATAAGATAGAAGCATTCATATTACTTATAATCCTCGTTTCTGTGACTGGTTACATGGCCTTAGCTGGTATTTATAACTGCCTTCCTGTGCTACCCATTCTGTATTTCCTTCACCTCCGGCAAGCACCTCAGCAGGTCTTGGCTCTTTTCCTGGAGGACTGACCCATACCTTCACTCCTGATGGGTCTGCATCCTTTGTCATCCTGCTTGGATTAGGCTGTTGTAGTTTCCCATTGACTTTAATCACAGGACATGGTAGTACTAAGAGACGCCCTAGGGGATCTCCTGCACTCCAGACATAATCCTGCTTACCTCCATTGTGGAGAGGCAATCCAATTTCCCCATGGTAATCTGGATCTATCAACTTTCCTAATACTGTTATTCCTTTCTTAGCCTGTTGGTTTAAGGGCATTAGGAGCCCAAAATGGCCAGGGGTAAATCTGAG
Source organism: Apodemus sylvaticus (assembly GCF_947179515.1). Taxonomy (NCBI): domain Eukaryota; kingdom Metazoa; phylum Chordata; class Mammalia; order Rodentia; family Muridae; genus Apodemus; species Apodemus sylvaticus. The sequence goes on from NC_067476.1 coordinate 127,989,669, forward strand.
CTTCCAGTTCAATGGAATGTTTGTTGTGGCTCCTGGTAGGAGCACTCCCCACCTCTGGAACCAAAGCTTCTAGGCTAGCAGAACCTAAAGTTGTGGGGACAGGAAGCAAAATTTTCCTTGAGAGTCACTAGAAGTGATAATGGAATAGGCCACTATAGCTATGTTAGTAATTATTTAAAACTAAAAGCAAAAATCTATCAATAGATAATGGGATGAATATATATGTATTCATATGTATATATTATATGATGTTTAATATATGATGTTATATATATGTTTAAAACATAGAATGCCTCACTATGGAATACTATTTAACAACAAAAAGGCATGAATTATTGTTATACACCCAGCAAAGTAGATGGAAATAAAAAAAGAATTATGTTGATGAAAAGAGGCCAGAGAGAACTGAGTACATACTATACTACTATAAAATACTAGGAAACTTGAAAGAAAAAAATTAGAAAACGTAAACTTTGGTGACAGAAGAATAATCAGAGTTTGCCAGGAGGTGAGAAAGGGGTGTGGGAAGGATGGGAAGGAGGGGTTATAAATGGTCATGAGGAAACTTGAGGTGATGGATCTTAGAGTATAGTAATGAGTCTCCAATAATATATAGACCAATACATCAAATTGCAGTTTATATATGCAATATACATGTACTTACTTTGCTTTTGTCTCTGCAAGTTGGCAAGGCAGGTTTAAAAACCAGCCTTTATTCAGTGAGGGCATTTCTGAAGAGGACTTATGCCTAACCCTGTCTCAGGACAATGAGCCCTTTGACCTCCTCACAGATCTGGTTCCCACCCCTTACTGATTTGGATGGAGCTTAGATCCTCTCTGAGGAGAAGGCAAAGCAATGGTTGGTGCTCACAGAGCTTCTCTTTGTGGAAAGGAGAGGATGTTCTGTTGAGTAGAGTCCACTCTATCGTAGAACGTTTCAAAGGGTCAAGGTAGTCACCTGGCATGCATTGTGGCTTCTTTTCCTCCTAGGATCGTTCAATTCATGACCATGTAGCAGTGAGTGAAGCTGAGGGCAGCTGTGGAGATCTTGGAGGCTTCACTCTGGGGGTTCTTTGTTCAGTAAGTCCAAGATTCCTCCAATCAGGTCACATGACGGTGGGCAGATGTATGGGATACTGTACACTTAGGTCCCCCTTTAAGGGAAATGGTCAACCCAATCTCAGCTACCTAGAGAGCTGTGCTTGCGGTGTAAGTTGGCCTAAGCCTCCACTGCCACTTAGAGACTGGTAGAGAGAGAAGGATCTTGATTATGCCTGGACCTATAGCATTTGACCAATAGCCCATTCTAACTTGAGAAAAAACAAATAAACCAAAAAACCGAAACTGAACCAAACCAAACCAAACCAACCAACCAACCAACCAACCAACCAACCAACCAACCAACCAACAGACAAGACAAAAACAAACTTGACTCCACTAGATTCCTTCCTTGAGAATCTGGAATTGAAAAAATAAGGCTGAGCTACAAGCAAGCTGTGAGACTGCGTCTGAGGGTCTGGGATGCCAGAGGAGCCAGCGAGTCTGTGGAGACAGACCAACTCTTATGGCAAAAGCTGGAGACAGGAGTCAACAGGAGCTCCGTGTAAGCAAAGGAAACTGGCCTGGCCTTGGGGAACAAGGCGGGAAACCACTGGCTTTAACAAGTGCATTTCATATCTGTGTCACCACTGGTTACTGAACCACACACACCTTGCCCGAGATGCCTCATCTGGAAACAGAGCCAGTAGCCCATGCACTACCAGATGGCCAGGACATGCCCCAAAGGCCACTCACAAAGCTGTATTTCCCATAAAAAATAATTCCCCTTCTCTTCCAAATGAGAGGAGAGGTAGGTGAGTGGAGGCTTTCACAGGCTCTTTTTCCTCTCTAAAATGCCCATGCTTGGGGTTTCTCATGCTGTGCTCCAGGGACCTCTCTGGCTTTTGTCTTATACTTCGATGGTGCTCTCAGAAGGTCACATCTGGCTCAAGTACACATCTGTGTTCTGTTTAGTCAGCACAAAGTTGGCCAAGGAGGTGTTTTTAAAGATTGAGTTAAGACATAAAAAGAAGACTTCTGGATTCTCCTGAAAAATTAGAATTTTGTTCACACTGAGTCATGTTCCAGCCAGGCAGCTCTAGGGTGGGGGTAGAGTGTCCAGAAACTCGCAGGCTTCACTCCTCTCTCTGCGACCTTGGCTCTGAAGATCTATTAGTGGTCGCATGTTACAGTGTTCACATTGTCCTCTTCCCAAGCTGTGCCTGCTCCCTGGGGTCCTGACAGGGTTTGTTTATGGAATGGAACACAATGGGGTTGTATTTTGGGAAGTGCTAAGCCAAAACAAGCATGGCCAAGATAGAAGAATGAGGGTGGATTTGCCACCTGCCTGCATCAGATCTAGAGTGTGTGTGAGTTATTCCAAAGCAGTGCCCTCCTCCAACAGAGGGAACTGTGGATCCTATTCTTGGGGCATGTGTGTATGAGCATATTCACATACTGTTGGGGCCCATTTCTGAGCATGCTCAGTTTAAGGTAATTTTTTAAAGTTTTATTTTTTAAATTTTATATTTGTGCATTATGTTTGTATGATGTGTGTATGTGGTGTGCAGTGTGTGTGCGTTGTGTGTGTGTATGTATGTTTTGTGTGCATTGTGTTGTGTGTGTTATATTGTGTGTATAGTATATGTGTGTTTTGTGTGTGTGTTGTGTAGTATATGTGTGTGTTGTAGGATATGTATACTGTATTGTGTGTTGAGTATGTGTGCTGTGTGTGTAGCATATTTGTGTGTAGGGTATGTGTAGCATATGTGTGTCATAGGGTTGTGTGTTGTGTGTGTGTAGTGTATGTGTGTGTTGTGGTGTGTGTGTGTGTGTAGTGTAATCACACAAGTGTGTAGGTATCCATACCTGAGAAGAGGCATGCAGAAGACAGAGAAGGACAATGGGTGTGGTCTGCCTTGCTCCCCACCTTAATGCTTTGAGACTGGGTTTCTCACTGAAACAGAAGTTCATCATTTTGGCTGGCCAGTGAGCTCTCGGGATTCCTTTGCCTTTGTCCTCCCATTTTGGAGTTACAGATATACCTCCAAGCAGATCTGACTTTCCATTTGGATGCTGGGGATTCAAGCTCAGGTCCTCATATTTACTCAGCAAGAGCTTCCCCCTCCCTCCTCCCACCCTCCCACCCCACCCCCAACCCCCACCCCCCAACCCCTGCTATTTTTTTCTTTTTTTTTATTTGATATATTTTTAATTTACATTTCAAATGATTTCCCCTTTTCTAGACCCCCACTCCCTGAAAGTCCCATAAGCCCGCTTCCATCCCTCTGTTCTCCCACCCACCCCTTCCCACTTCCCTGTTCTGGTTTTGCCCTATACTGCTACACTGAGTCTTTCCAGAACCAGGGGTCACTCCTCCGTTCTTCTTGTGCCTCATTTGATGTGTGGATTATGTTTTGGGTATTCCAGTTTTCTAGGTTAATAACCACTTATTAGTGAGTGCATACCATGATTTTTTGAGATTGGGTTACCTCACTTAGTATGATGTTCTTCAGCTCCATCCAGTTGCCTAAGGATTTCATGAATTCATTGTTTCTAATGGCTGAATAGTACTCTATTGTGATATATACCACATTTTTTTGCATCCATTCTTCTGTTGAGGGAGACCTGTGTTCTTTCCAGCTTCTGGCTATTATAAATAGGGCTGCTATGAACATAGTGGAGCATGTATCCTTATTACATGCTGGGGAATCCTCTGGGTATATGCCCAGGAGTGGTATAGCAGGATCTTCCAGAAGTAAGGTGCCCAATTTTCTGAGGAACCGCCAGACTGATTTCTAGAGTGGTTGTACCAATTTGCAACTCCACCAGCAGTGGAGGAGTGTTCCTCTTTCTCCACATCCTCGCCAACACTTGCTGTCTCCTGAATTTTTAATCTTAGCCATTCTGACTGGTGTAAGGTGAAATCCCAGGGTTGTTTTGATTTGCATTTCCCTAATGACTAATGAAGTTGAGCATTTTTTAAGATGCTTCTCTGCCATCTGAAGTTCTTCAGGTGAAAATTCTTTGTTTAACTCTGTACCCCCATTTTTTAATAGGGTTATTTGGTTTTCTGGGGTCTAACTTCTTGAGTTCTTTGTATATATTGGATATTAGCCCTCTATCTGATGTAGGGTTGGTGAAGATCTTTTCCCAATTTGTTAATTTGTCCTTTTGATGGTGTCCTTTGCTTTACAGAAACTTTGTAATTTTATGAGGTCCCATTTATCAATTCTTGATCTTAGAGCATACACTATTGGTGATCCGATTTATCAATTCTTAATCTTAGAGCATACACTATTGGTGATCTGTTCAGAAACTTTCCCCCTGTACCGATGTCCTCAAGGCTTTTCCCTAGTTTCTTTTCTATTAGCTTCAGAGTGTCTGGCTTTATGTGGAGGTCCTTGATCCATTTGGAGTTGAGCTTAGTATAAGGAGACAAGGATGGATCAATTCGAATTCTTCTGCATGTTGACCTCCAGTTGAACCAGCACCATTTGTTGAAAAGGCTATCTTGTTTTCATTGGATGTTTTCAGCCCCTTTGTTGAGGATCAAGTGGCCATAGGTGTGTGGGTTCATTTCTGGATCTTCAATCCTGTTCCATTGATCCTCCTGCCTGTCACTGTACCAATACCATGCAGTTTTTAACACTATTGCTCTGTAGTATTGCTTGAGGTCAGGGATACTGATTCCCCCAGAATTTCTTTTGTTGAGAATAGTTTTAGCTATCCTGGGTTTTTTGTTATTCCAGATGAATTTGATAATTGCTCTTTCTAACTCTATGAAGAATTGAGTGGGGATTTTGATGGGTATTGTGTTGAATCTGTATATTGCTTTTGGCAAAATGGCCATTTTAACTATATTAATCCTGCCGATCCATGGGCATGGGCGGTTTTTCCATTTTTTGAGGTCTTCTTTTATTTCCTTCTTCAGAGTCTTGAAGTTCTTGTCATACAGATCTTTCACATGTTTGGTAAGAGTCACCCCAAGGTACTTTATACTGTTTGTGGCTATTGTGAAGGGTGTCATTTCCCCAATTTCTTTCTTAGCCTGCTTATTCTTTGAGTATAGGAAGGCTATTGATTTGCTTGAGTTGATTTTATAACCTGCCACTTTGCTGAAGTTGTATATCAGCTGTAGGAGTTCTCTAATGCAGTTTTTTGGGTCACTTAGGTATACTATCATATCATCTGCAAATAATGATAGTTTGACTTCATCCTTTCCAATTTGTATCCCTTTGACCTCCTTATGTTGTCTAATTGCCCGAGCTAGTACCTCAAGTACAATATTGAAAAGATAAGGAGAAAGGGGGCAGCCCTGTCTAGTCCCTGATTTTAGTGGGATTGCTTCAAGTTTCTCTCCATTTAGTTTGATGCTGGCTACCAGTTTGCTGTATATTGCTTTTACTATGTTTAGGTATGGGCCTTGAATTCCTGTTCTTTCCAAGACTTTAAGCATGAAAGGATGCTGAATTTTGTCAAATGCTTTTTCAGCATCCAATGAAATGATCATGTGTTTTTTTTTCTTTGAGTTTGTTTATGTAGTGGATTGCATTGATGGATTTCCGTATATTGAACCAACCCTGCATCCCTGGGATAAAGCCTTGATCATGGTGGATGATCGTTTTGATGTGTTCTTGGATTCGGTTGGCAAGAATTTTATTGAGTATTTTTGCATCGATGTTCATAAGGGAAATTGGTCTGAAGTTCTCTTTCTTTGTTGGATCTTTGTGTGGTTTTGGTATCAGAGAAATTGTGGCTTCGTAGAAGGAATTGGGTAGTGTTCCTTCTATTTCTATTTTGTGGAATAGTTTGAAGAGTATTGGTGTTAAGTCTTCTTTGAAGGTCTGATAGAATTCTGCACTGAAACCATCTGGTCCTGTGCTTTTTTTTTGGTTGGAAGACTTTCTATGACCCCTTCTATTTCTTTAGGGGTTATGGTCCTGATTTAATTTTGGTATTTGGTGTCTGTCTAGGAAATTGTCCATTTCCTCCAGATTCTCCAATTGTGTTGAGTAGAGGCTTTTGTAGTAGGATCTGATGATTTTTTTGAATTTCCTCAGTTTCTGTTGTTATATCCCCCTTTTCATTTCTAATTTTGTTAATTTAGATATGTTCTCTGCGCCCTTTGGTCTGTCTGTCTAAGGGTTTATCTTGTTGATTTTCTCAAAGAACCAGCTCCTGGTTTTGTTGATTCTTTGTATGGTTCTCTTTGTTTCCACTTGATTGCTTTCAGCCCTGAGTTTGATGATTTCCTGCCTTCTACTCCTCCTGGGTGAATTGGCTTCTTTTTATTCCAGGGCTTTCAGGTGTGTTGTTAAGCTGCTGGTGTATCTCTCTCCATTTTTTTTTTTTTTTTTTTTTTTTTTTTTGAGGCACTCGGGGCTATGAGTTTGCCTCTTAGCACTGCTTTCATTGTGTCCCAAAGATTTGGGTATGTTATGCCTTCATTTTCATTAAATTCTAAAAAGTCTCTGATTTCTTTATTTCTTCTTTGGCCAAGGTGTCATTGAGTAGAGTATTGTTCAGCCTCCATGTGTATGTGGGTTTTCTGTTGTTTTTGTTTCTATTGAAAACCACTCGTACTCCATAGTGATCTGATAGGAGGCATGGGATTAGTTCCATCTTCTTATATTTGTTGAGGTCTGTCTTGTGATCAATTATATGGTCGATTTTGGAGAAGGTACCAGGAAGTGCTGAGAAAAGGTATATTCTTTTGCTTTAGGGTGAAATGTTCTATAAATATCAGTCAAATCCAATTGGTCCAAAGCTTCAATTAGTTTTACTGTGTCCCTGTTTAGTTTCTGTTTTCCTGATTGGTCCATTGAGGAGAGTGGAATGTTGAAGTCACCCACAATTATTGTGTTAGGTGCAATGTGTGCTTTGAGCTTTAGTAAAATTTCTTTTACAAATGAGGGTGCCCTTGCATTTGGTGCATAGATGTTCAGAATTGAAAGTTCTTCTTGGTGGATTTTTCCTTTGACCAGCAAGAAGTGTCCTTTTGTGTCTCTTTTGATGACTTTAGGTTGAAAGTCAATTTTATCTGATATTAGAATGGCTACTCTGGTTCGTTTCCTGAGACCATTGGCTTGTAAAATTGTCTTCTAGCCTTTTACTCTGAGGTAGTTTTTGTCTTTGACACTGAGGTGTGTTTCCTGTATGCAGCAAAATGTAGGGTCCTGTTTCCTTATCCAGTCTGTTAGTCTATGTCTTTTTATTGGGGAATTGAGTCCATTGATGTTAAGAGATATTAAGCAATAGTGATTATTCCTTCCTGTCATTTTTGATGTTATTTTTATATTTGAGTGGTTATCTTCTTTTGGGTTTGATGAAAGAAGGTTACTATCTTGCTTTTTCCAGGGTGTAGTTTCCCTCCTTGTATTGAACTTTTCCTCCTATTATTCTTTGCAGAGCTGTGTTTGTGGAAAGATATTGTGTAAATTTGGTTTTGTCATGGAATATCTTGGTTTCTCCATCTATGGTGATTGAGAGTTTTGCTGAGTATAATAGTCTTGGCTGACATTTGGGTTCTCTTAGAGTCTGCATGAGATCTGCCCAGGATCTTCTAGCTTTCATGGTCTCTGGTGAGAAGTCTGGTGTGATTCTGATAGGTCTTCCTTAGTATGTTACTTGACCTTTTTCTCTTACTGCCTTCAATATTCTTTCTTTGTTCAGTGCATTTGGGGTTTTAATTATTATGTGACAGGAGGTACTCAGGTCCAGTCTGTTTGGAGTTCTGTAGGCTTCTTGTATATTCATGGGCATCTCTCTCTTTAAGTTAGGGAAGTTTTCTTCCATAATTTTATTGAAGATATTTGATGGCCCTTTAAGTTGTAAATCTTTACTCTCATCTATACCTATAATCCTTAGGTTTGGTCTTCTCATTGTGTCCTGGATTTCCTGGATGTTCTGGGATATAAGCTTTTTGCTTTTTGCATTTTCTTTGACTGTTGAGTCAATGGTTTCTATGGTATCTTAGGCATCTGAGATTCTTTCTTCCATCTCTTGTGTTCTGTTGTTGATATTTGCATCTATGACCCCTGATTTCTTCTCAAGGTTTTCTATCTCCAAGTTGTCTCTTTTTGTGATTTCTTAATTGTTTCTACTTCTGTTTTTAGATCCAGGATGGTTTTGCTCTGTTCCATCATTTGTTTGTTTGTGCTTTCCTTTAATTCTTTAAGAGATTTTTGTGTTTCCTCTTTCATGACTTTTGCCTGTTGACTCAAGTTCTCCTGCATTTCTTTAAGTTTTTTTTTTTTTTTTTTTTTTGCATTTCTTCTTTATTGGCTTCTATCTCTTGAGCCTTATTCTCCTGAATTTCTTTAAGTGATTTTTGTGTTTCCATTATATGGGTTTCTAGCTTATTCATGTTTCCCTGTATTTATTTAAGAGATTCATTTATGTCCTTTTTGTGTTCTTCTAGCAACATCATGACCAGTGATTTTAAATCCAAATCTTGTTTTTCTGGTATGCTGGCATAGCCAAGACTTGCTGATGTTGGAGAGTTTGGTTCACATGCTGCCATATTGCCTAGATTTCTGTTAGTAGCGTTCCTGCGTTTGCCCTTTGCCATCTTGTTCTCTGGAGTTAGTTGGTCTTGTCTCTGGATGGTGTTTGAGCCTCCCGTGAGGCTCTAGGGCTATTTCTGCAACACTGGATGGCTGGGTTTCCCCTGTCGCAGATTGCTGATGTGCTGTCCTCCTCTTGGGTGCCCTTGTAGCCCTAGTGTGCCTTGCCCCAGATTGTGTCTGTGAACCAGATGGTGTCCGTTTGCTCCTTCAGGGAGTGCTGATAGTGTATGCTGTAGGACCTTTTCCGAGTGATGATCACTCTGCTGTGCAGCCAATCTCCCAACCGGGTTGGTGCACACAAGGCCAGCCTAGCTGCTCAGGCCCTGAGTCTAGGCAAAAGCCTGGGAGGCCAAGGTCCGAGGAAAGTTCCCCTCGGGCTGTGAGTGTTAACTAGTTCTGTCAGGTGGCCAGGATGGTGGTGTGTGCATGCTCCCTGAAAGTGCTGGGAGAGTCTTCTGGGCTAACAACCTCCTGGCCAGGTTGACACACAGATGGCCCACAGAGCAGCCCAGTTCTTGGGGTCAGTCCAGGGCCTGTTGGGGCCTAGATCCCCCCCATGTTAGCCTCGGGCTATGCCTGTTAGCCGGCTTTGCCTGCTAGAACTCTCTGACGTCTCGTAGCCAAAATGGCGATACATGCACTGGGCCGGGCAAACAACCTGGCCTGGTTGGCACACCGATGGCCCCCCGAACAGCCCAGGGCCTGGGTGCAGGCCAATGCCTGTCGGGCTTAGACCCCCGCAATGTTGGCCTCGGGTTATGTTTGCGTACCTCAGGTTGTCTGATCTCTCTGGTGTCCGAGAACTAAGATGGAGGTGAGTCTCTCATAAGTGATTGGCGGGAGGCAGATTTCTGTCTCAGCAAGAGCTTTTATTCACTGAGCATCTCTCCACCATTATTTTTTAATTTAAAAAAATAGGTGCCTGTATGTGTGTGTGTGTGTGTGTTTGTGTGTGTGTGTTTATGATCATTAGTTCAATGCTTATAGGACCAAGAGAGTATTAAATACTTAGAAACTAGTGGTACAGGTGGTTTTATGCTGCCTGGCATGCGTGGATTCTGGGAACTGAACTTGGGTTCTCAGCAAGCACCCTACCCATTGGACCACTTCTCTAGTTGCTTAAGGTCGTAATTTAAGAGGGAAAAATACCCCAGCAGATACATTTTGGGGGATGCTTAACTCAAGGTCTAGGGACATATTTCAAAGATTAAGATGACAGACAAAAATGTGGTTGACTATCCTCAATACATAAATACTCAACATTTAGCTCAAAATAAAGGGAATAAGAGTTTTCAAAGGCAGCAATAACATGGTCCTCGTAGGTACCTATCCTGCTCAGTGGCGAGCAGAGCTCCTTGCAGTAAGTGGCCTTAGTTTTCTTCCCTTGACTGAAACACTTTGCTTTGCCTTCCCATGGCTGTATAACAAATACTGCAAATTTAATGGCTCAAAATTCAAAAGTCCAGGCATTAAGTCACAATTCTTGCTGACCCGAAGTCCAGGTGGTCTCATCTCCCAAGAATGACGTCAGAGATATGGCCAGGCTGTGTCATGTATGAGATTTCATAGAAAAATTAACATTGCACTCACTCAGGTTCAGTATTTTTGGGGATGTCGATGGAAACTGCTCACATTTTTGGTCATGTAGCTCGTCCATCTGCAGGGTGGAAAATGATGTGTGGAGTCTTCCTCAGGCTCCAAATCTAAGTTCTTCCACCTCTGTCTCCTTTGTCTCCTTTACAGGATTCATGTTGGCCCCATTGGGCCACCGTAGTTCCAAGCTACTCTCCCTTAATCTCTACTGAAGGGTTGATTACATTCTCAGAATCCCATTGACCTTGTAAGGTAACACTTACCCAAACCCTCTCTGATTCGTGGGAAGAATATGATTGGTGGCTATGACTCAAAACTAGAGAATGGCAAGGCTCTGGGTTAGAGTTATAGCACCATGAAAAAAAAAAAAAAACATAAGTCAAAGCACCAGCCCTGTTGAGAGGAATTACTGCTGAGTGGTCCCTAGGGTGAGTTGCCCATATGAGGTAACTGTGCTTGTAAGAAGAGGGGAGAACAACCTCTAGAACACTGAAAATGAGTTGCCTATTGCTTAATCCATCCTATCTGCTTATCTTGTCATGGCAGCTTGAGCTACTGCATGCACATAGCCTGTGAACCTCATCATGGCTACAGCCCTCAGGATTGAGATGCAGAACCTTCATGGGGCCCACAATTCCATAGGTTCTACTTTCTCTGACTCCACCATCTAAATTGCACCTAAACCTTCATGAAACAGTCCCTAATTCAGCTGTCCTCCTCTTCCCCAATATCTGTACCCCCCAGTCCTGTGTTCTGTTTGTGTGGATCTTCTCATCTGTGACAGACACATGCCCTTGCTTTGCCAGCACTGGTTCACATTGTCATCTTGCAGTTCAGTCAGCCATTTCTTCCTCCTCAGATAAGTCTCACCTTGGCAGGTTCTGAGGCTACCTCTGCACTTCCTAAGGCTGGGAGAGGTCCAGAGAGCAGGGGGGCCAATTAGGCCTCCTTTCTGGGTCCACTTGGTCTTATTCTCTGAGAGCATGCTGTGACCTGTAGACTTCCCAACTGTTTGCTGAGTGAATGAACAAACCTTTCGAATATTAAAAAAGTACACAAAAATTCCAAACAGTGGCCTGGCCCAGGGACTCAGGATGCTTGCTGCTCTTCCAGAGAGACTGGGTCTGGTTTCCAGCCTCCCTGTTGGGTGATTGGCAACCAACTGTAACTCCAGTTTCAGAGTGTCTAATACCCCATGTCTTCCATGGGCATTGCACACATGTGTACAACCCCCACCCCACCACTATCTCACACACAATTAAAAAATATAAAAGGAAAAATCTGAATACTATAAATGAGAATTTAAGAGAAATTTAGGTCTTTGGAGTCATCCCTTCTGCACCCTTCTCAAAACTTCCTGTTCTTGTGTCTTGACATAATCCTACAGAGACCAACACACAGTCAGGTCAGCCCAGCCCTCCTTTTGCTGTTTTTTGTTTTGTTTTCAACAGAATAAAAATTGATCATAGATGCTAATCCCTAACTTGTGTTCCAGCTTCTTTCCTAAAATACCACACAAATCTCTTCCTTCAAACATGCTTCCCTCCAAGGGTCAGGAGTGGGTGACTAGACCATGTGGAAACCTGTTTCCATTTGCTAATGTTCTTTAGAAAAGTTGAAGCCTGGCAGTGGTGGCACATGCCTTTAATCTCAGCATTTGGGAGGCAGAGGCAGGCAGATTTTTGAGTTCGAGGCCAGCCTGGTCTACAGAGTGAGTTCCAGCAGGACAGTCAGGGCTATACAGAGAAACCCTGTTTCGAAAAAACAAAACAAAACAAACAAGAAGAAGAAGAAGAAGAAGAAGAAGAAGAAGAAGAAGAAGAAGAAGAAGAAGAAGGAGGAGGAGGAGGAGGAGGAGGAGGAAGAAGACGAAGAAGACGAAGAAGAAGAAGAAGAAGAAGAAGAAGAAGAAGAAGAAGAAGAAGAAGAAGAAGAAGAAGAAGAAGAAGGAAAAGAAAATTTGCCACAAGGTGCTGCTTCCAAATGGAAGAAACAAAATCAGTCCTTTTCCTTGGTGTGGGTAGGAGATATTTTCTCACACTATGTCCTTTGAGTCACCAGTGTTCTAGGTTACAGGATGGGATAGGATGCCTGCTAAGGGACAGGAAAGCAGTGTCATTCCTCCTGGAGTGCCTGGATCATTGCTGCCCTTGATCCTTCTGTGTTGAGGGAGTCTCCTCTGTCCAGAAGCCAACAGAGAATGCTGTAGTATGCTTCAAAAAGTTCTAATCTCTGGAACGGAGGCTGCAAAGCAGGAACCATTGCCCTGTGAGAAACTGTTAGGATCAGTATAGCATCCAGTTGATTCTTAAGTCTATTCATGGAAGTCTTGAGTTTTCTTATAACTAGGAATATTCTGCTTATTTTCCCAAAGAAGGAAAGGAAGGAAAAATTATTCCGATGAAGGATCTTTATCACTCAGTCAAAGGCAGGGAGTGTTTGGGAGCCACCTCCTCCCACATTTGCTCAGTTTGCTGTTAATGTGATTCACATTGATTGGCAGGTTTTCTCTCTTTCAGCTAAGGGGTGGGAAGAAGAAAACTTAGATGATTGCCCTGTCTTAAATAGAGAGCGCTTAGATCTCTCCTCTCTCTCTCTCTCTCTCTCTCTCTCTCTCTCTCTCTCTCTCTCTCTCTCTCTCTCTCCCCCCTTTGTATACACATGCGTGCACACTTAGAGATGTGTATGTATGTGTGTACTTGTGTGTGTTACATGTGTTATATGTGTGGTGTGTGTGTGTGTTGCATGCATGCCAGCTTATCTGCTATGTGTCATTGGAAAACAGTTCTTCATTTCCTGTTTCTACCTTGCATTAATTTCTTTTCTGTTGTGACAAAATACCCCAACAACACCAACTTAAAGGAGAAAGGACTTCTTTGACTTACATTTCCAGGGGCACAGATTCCATTATGGTGGGGAAGACATAGCAACAGGCATGGTAGCAGGGGCAGGAAGCTGATTAATCACAGTGCTTCTGTATATGAGAAGCAGAGAGGAAACAGGTATTGGGAGTCATCCTTCTTCCAGTAAGAGACTCCCTTCAATAAAGCGCTATCTCCCAAAGGCTCGGTAACTTTCCCAAATGGTGCTACCATCTGGGACCAAGTGTTTAAACACAGGAGCTCATGAAGAACATTTCATATTCAGACTACTGCACGGTTACTTTATGCCTTCCTAAGACCAGGCACCACCAATTCAATGGATGGGTCCTTGGAAGCATTTTGGAGGGCTAAGTCTGAGCACAACAAGGACCCAATTCAATCCACCATTGAACTGTAATCATTTAATTGATTGAACTAATTTTATAAATACTGGTGAACCTCCCTGTGCCTGGCTCTGTGTTGGCAACAGAATGTAAGGGTGGTGAAATCCTTTCTCTCACCCAAGGTGGCAGCACAGCCATGGAAGGAAAGGGAAGCTGAGGCTCAGAGATGGTAAAGGCCCATGTGGGCTCCAAGTTAAGAGCAGAGCTTAGAATACTTCCCAAGAGATGCCACTTCCATGCTCTTCAACTGCGCATCGTATAGTGAGACCCTGCCTCAAGAGAGATAGATGGATGATCAATAGGTAGTTTATAGAGTGATGATAGATAGATGACAGATAAACATGATAAATGGTAGACAAACAGATGATAGAGAGATAGTAGATGATAGGTAGATAGATAGATAGATAGATAGATAGATAGATAGATAGATAAAGTGGGACCTTTAGAAAGTGATTAGACTATGAGGTTTCTGCTCATGATTAGTGACATATCCAAGGAGTAGTATGTCTAGCTTATTCTGGGAATTCCACATCAATAAGAAAGACCTTTCTAGAGGTGACCTCCTGACCTCTAACTTTCCAGCTTCTAAACTGTGAGTTGACTAAAATTTTGTTACTCTATGGTTTTCAGTTGCAGTGGTAAAAGAGTGATTCAAGACCAAGGGCTACAGGCATACATTTTTGCAATCTACTTTTAATAAGGGCACAACCTCTCCTCTAGTCCACCACCCAGCAGAGATAGTAGAAGAGAAAAGTTATTAGGATATGGGAAAAGTAGACCTATTCAGCAATAGTTCTTTGGGGCTGAGTTTGATCTTGGGCAGGAGTTCAGTCCTGTAGTAAACACCAAGTATGACTCAGCAGCTGCAGACATTCTTCTAGGCAGGATGACACCAGGCACAAACCAGCAGCTGTATTTCAATGTTTTCAGCAGGCAGACACCAGGCACAAACCAGCAGCTGCAGACCAGTCCTTTCAGCAGGCAAACACCAGGCAGGAAGCAGCAGCTGTAGTTCAATCCTGAAGTAGCCACCAGGCTCACCAACTGGCCTGAGGTGAGGGCATGGAAGTGGCAAGCTGCCACAGGAACCTTAAGAGCAGTTCTTGGCCAAGTTTCTCTCAATGGCAGTATTACCACAAGTTGAGCTCAAAACCAATACATGCATGTTGTTAGCGAAGAATAGTGAGGTGGAGCAAACCAAACAAAAGCTTAGTGCTGTCTGTGGGTTCATATTATACTCCTTCATCAAGTGTCCTTTCATGTGTTTGCTATGTCAAAACATTCTTTCATGTGTTTGATTTAGCAAGACATCATTTCACCTGTGTGCCCCAGCAAAACAAAAACAAACCCCCCACAAAACCCAAAAACAAACAAAACAAAAATATCTGACATAATTTTCCAAAGAAACTAGCAGTTTCTTCTTCACATTCACTTTCTGTTTAAGAATTGTCCTTTTCTCTATCATTAGCAATCCACACATGATAGAAATAATTGTAAGAAGCATCACATTTTCAATAAATGGCATATGTACAATATAGTCAAATAATTTATCAAAATTTTACATTTCTATCAATATACAATAACTCAAACAAAATGACTTTAAATTTTTATCAGTATCTGATCATAACCAATAACAACCTTCTACCCTAGAATGATAACAACTATTGTACATCAAATGAACAAAGCTATTCACTCCAATTTAAGAGAATAGGGCAATGGTCTTCATAAAATTGCTTCCTGCTGAATTGGGGTGAAAATTTTCTGTATGGCTGTCAAGGAAAAATGATTAGTTTGAAAAAAGCTAGCTGTAGCATTTGTTGCCTAATTTCTGGGTTTATCCAGTCTTGATATTGTCCAGTCTCTGTGTGATCAATTATTGGGGCTTTTGAAGTTGATTTGCATGCATATTTTGGAGAAATCAGTAACTGAGACAGTCTATGAATCACCTGGGCTATTTGCTTTGTGAAGACATACATGTCTCAGCTCATAAGAGGTTTTCTCTGGTCAGATATAAGTTTTGTTGATAACCATATTTTTCTTTCATTCCCTGTAGATATATACATATAATCACATCCCCATCTTAAATCTATTGCAGGTTTCCACTCTCACCTTAACATATCCTTATAGTAAATTGGTTGGCCCAGTTCCTCATTTTTTCAATAACCCAGTGTCTTTCTGCTACTGTTGTTCCTTTTTTTTTTTTTTAACCAACATTCAGAAAATTTAGAGTTAGCAATGCATTATTTAGTTTATTCCTGGGTTTTTTTTTTTTTTACTCTTTTTTGTTTGTTTAATAAGCACATTTTTAAAGGTATGATTGGCTCTTTCTATAACTGCTTGTCCTGTAGGATTATGTGGTATACCAGTATACATAGTATACCAGTATAACAAGGGAAAGTTCTTTGGATTTGATGCTTCTGAAGCTAGTACCCTGATCAAGACTTGAGTGTTGAACTGGAAGGTGATTTCAGGAAGCACCTGTTTGGGAGATGGGCAGTAAGATGGGGAGAAGGCAGGTGACATGGTGCTCTTTACTGAGCAGTATACCTGGGACCTGACATCAGCACACCTCAAGATCTCCTCATCAAGGAAAACAGCACAGAATGTTGAAACCATTTTTTACAAGCTTTCAGCTGGGGGCTTCCTGCACAGCTGCTGATTTATGGGCATTTTGGGAATCTGCCACACATGTATAGGGGACTTCCAACCCTGGGGAAAGCCCAGGAAGGTAGAAGTGAGTTGGGAAGGAAGAGATGACAGAGTCCAAAGAAGGATCAAAACAAGTAGTTCATTAGGGCCAAACCTCAACAGGGCCCTTGTTCAGGCCGATGCTTTAGTGTGAGAGCTCAGATAAGGATGAGACCACTAGGCGGGATCTTGATTTTACTGTTTCCCAGCTGTTCGACCTGGGCAAGTTACATATGTACATATATACATATGTATGTATATAAGTAGGTACATATGTACCCATACATTGGTCCTATCATATAGCCTAAGCTAGTTTTGAATTCACAGTCTTGTCTTCAGCTCCCAAATTCTGGGATTTCACACATGCATCACTGCCCCCACCCTCTATCCCTTCTTCCATCCATCCCTTCGTCCATCCTTCCCTCCCCCTTTCCATTTTCCTTCTTTCTTTCTTTAATTTCTTTTTTGTATTTATTTGCTTATTGGATTTTCTGAAGCAAGGTCTCCTTCTGTAGCCCAGGCTAGCCAAGAACTCACTGTGTAGCCTAGGCTGGCTTGAATTTGTAGTCTTCCTCCTGCCTCTGTTGCCTAAGTATTGATATCACAGGGGTGTGACACCATGTCCACTTCTCTCTATTTTAACTTTTCATAGAGGTTAACAGCCATAGAAGTCTAGTGTACCCTTCAGTATACACTCATGTGACAAGCCCCCAAATAAGACATGACCAGTGTTCCAGGAAGTCCCACTTGCACCCCCTGTAAGTCAGTGATCTTCTCAAGGGGAGCCATTAGTTTACTTCTTATCCCACAGTTCTAGGCTGTTCCTGTTTTTTACACTTTCTGTATGTGAAGCCATGTGGTATGTGCTGTTACCTGGTCCCCCTACATCCCAATCTGCACCTGACTTTTGTTCATACATGTGTGCTGTTCATCTCTTGTTGATACATGGTGTTGTGTAGTATTTGGGGCTGGTTCTACTTTGAGGCAATATCTTCTTGTGAACCTCATGAGCATCTGGGTGACCAGAAGCCTTCTCTCACTGAGTGGGCACTACCATCTTTTTTATTTATTTATTTAATTTTCTTTTTCCTTTTTAAAAATTTATTATATATAAGTACACTGTAGCTGTCTTCAGACACATCAGAAGAAGGCATCAGATCTAACTACAGATGGTTGTGAGCCACCATGTGATTGCTGGGATTTGAACTCCTGACCTCTGGAAGAACAGTTGGTGCTCTTAACCGCTGAGCCATCTCTCCAGTCCCCCCCTTTTTTAAAGATATATTTATTTATTTTATGTATATGAGTACACTGTAGCTGTTTTCAGACACACCATAAGAGGGCATCGGAACTCAGGACCTTAGGAAGAGCAGTCAGTGCTCTTAACCACTGAGCCATCTCACCAGCCCATGCACTATCATCTTTTCCAAGCCTTTAGTGACAGCATGGGGTCTTACATACATTTGGTGCTTCATAAATGCTTGAACATTTGTATTGGGGTCAAGAGGCAATGCAGTTCCAGAGGCACAGAAGCAGCCCATGAAGGGTTATGGCACTGTTTGTCTGTTCCACCATACTAGATTTTGACTTGTTCGGTTTCAGAGTGAAGCCTTCTGCAAGCACCAATGCAGAGCTGAAGAACCAGGAAGGAGTTCTCCAGAATGCAGAGGGCCACATGGCTAAACAACATCCAGGATGTGCCCACCAATGATGGCTGAAGATTCTCATTTACTTTTCTTTGGAAGAAAAAAAAAATTCCTGCAGACCTGTGACTTGGCTAATCACATGAAACATCTGCGACTGCCTAAAAATATGTTTTGTACCATTTTGTGGAGTACAATATTTATATAGTCTAGCAGTGTAATTAAATTGATGTTTGGTTAACTCTTGAGAACAGCTGGAGGCTCCCAAAGGCCAGATGAGATTTATAGGCGGCCCAGGCAATGGGCTGGAAGGGGACTCTTGTGAGTCACTCCCACAGGCTTATAGTTGGAGCAGCTACTGAGATGTTGCCATACAGCTGAGGAAAACACCAGGCTGCAGAGCTGCTTGGCTGCCTCCAGGGCAGACGGACGAATGATGCTTATTTCTATGTTTCGGCCTGTAACCTTATTTCCTAAAGAAAAAAAGCCAGAAGCATCTCACCTCAAAGTACCTGTTGTTGTTGTTGTTGTTGTTGTTGTTGCTTTGTCTAAGGTTGAAGGGATGGGCATTGGTGATGCTAGAATCTTTCTTCTGGAGATGGTCATTAGCCTTCAGAAGAGTTATATGTGCTGATAGAAGTTTTAGTCAGTAGTGTTAGGGCTGGTCTACTAACCATTGCTACTCACTAGTAAAGAAGTGTTTTTTTTTTTTTTTTTAAGGTAGAGAGGGGTTACACAGCTTCTCAGCTGAGTGAGTTTCTCCTTTGAGCTACTGATGTCTGTAAACCAGGATTGGAGTCTGCTGTGAGCACACCTGGGATGTGATCTCTGCTGAAGCTTGGGACTCTGCTCTTGTAGGGCCATCAAACCTGAGCTCAGAGAGGGTAGGGTTCAGAGGCTCTTCTAGGAAGACTGAGAATCCTAGAGTTAGGAGGGAAGTCCAAGGACAGTCCTGTCCCTTTAGACCACCCTTTTCCCCCTTTGGGATCTTATCTTTTCCTTGAGCAAAAGGGACAAGTCATTGATGTCCCCAGTTTTTCACCCTTCAGTCACCTGCTCATCCATGTATTCTGTGACAATTATCAATCACATACTACCTAACATATCTGTCCTATGCCATGTCTAAAGGTATAGTAGTGGACAAAAGGGACATCTCCCTCTTAGAGGAAACTTTCTGTGTGGCTCCTAGCTACATACTATGATGAGGGTTCTGAGGGAATAGCCAGGTTGGGGGCGGGCTGGGTAGTCAATCAACCTCATAGTCTGGTAAGGAATCAGGTCAGGTTTCCTGAAGGACAGAGGGAGATAACCCAAGGTGGGGCAAAGATGGTAAAATTCTAAGCAGAGGAAACAGAATGCAGAATTGTCTTGTGGCTCAAAGGGTAATATCTGGGCACTAAAGAAGATGCCAGTGAAGCTGGAGAATGGGGACATGTTGACTAACTTCACTGTCAGTTTACTTAGACTGAGATGCCTGAGATATTAGTAAATATTTGGGTATGTCTGTGATGGCATTTTCAGAGACAACAAGATCATGTGAGCTAATGAGAAATCAATACCTTTATTGATTCATAATATGACAGCATTATTGGGAAGTGGTAGGAGGAGGGGGTCACTGAAGGCCTGTCCTTGAGAGTTGGATATTGCCATGGTCACTTTCTATATTCCCTCTCTGCTTGCATCCTGTTTGCTATAATATGAGCATGTTCCACCATCACAGTCTTCCCATTGACCCATGTACATGGTGTCAAGCTACTGTGGACTGAACCAATGAAACCATGAGCCAAAGTAAAGCCTTCTCCTTTAGTATTAGATTGAGTATTTTGTCATAGTAACAGGAAAAAAGGTGACTGATACTGGAAGTCACAGACAGACACAACAGGAGGGAGATGCAAGAGCCAGCCATGAACAGGGATGTAGGGAAATAACTGGCAGTTACCCTCATGTGGTCTGGGCTAGGAAGCATCTTCAAAGCCCTGAACCTCATGCAAGTTCTGTATTCTGAAGGAGATTGTTGGAGTAGAAGGTGGATTGCTCTAACTCAGCTCAAAGACCTTTAAAGCTGAAAGTGCTAGAATGGTTTAGGCTTCCTTTTCTCCTTCTTGACACCTGTGATCCCAGATTTCACCAAGACCTGGTGATCCATGTCAGGATGGAAGGGAGTCTGTGACTTCACTGAAGGGACAGTGGTAAAGGAGGTGTAGCTGGAGACTGTGCTTTATAAAGCCAACCTCTGTATACATGTTGGTGCCTGTCCAGGCAGTGGCCAGTAGGCTCTAAAATGGAGAGTTACAAGTCACCACTTGGTAAGAGAGAGAGAGTATGTGGGTGCATGCCAATCTACTTTCCCCTATCCCTTTTTTGTTTTGTTTTGTTTTTGCAAAACAACAGTATGTAATTATAAAGGCTTCACTCTAGTGAGTATTTAATCCATATCACTTCCTAAAGGCATCATCTCTAAGCCCCATGGCTACATTAATTCTCACCACATTTTAGTGTTGTGTAGGAGCTTGGAAGATAATGTTGAGAACAGTGTAGAAGATGGAGGCCTCGCTTGTGACATTTCAGAGGAAAGATTAAAGACTTTTATCAAGACCATGTATTGATTGTGAAGATTATGTGGTTTTGGTTAGCTGGGGCTTAAGAATCAGCTGTGATTAACAAGATACCAGAACCACTAAGGCAAACCTTTGTGTTAACTGGGACTATTGATGCTGGTTAGCTGGAGCTAAGAAATTAGCAGTGATTAAGTGAGACCAGCATCACAGAGGTGAAATCTTCTGTGAAGGATTTTCTGAGAGCACAGAGGCTGTGCTCCAGAGATTGCCACGGTTGTGCTTTGTGCTGTGGCTGGACTTGGTAATGTGTAAGAGTCACCATGTGGTACTGGTTTTGAAGGCATGAAGGGGTCATGAAGAGCAGTTGAGGCTTGGCACTGTGAGAGGCCACTAGGCCATTGGTGAAGGTGCAGCCTTAGTTGCAATTGATGGCCCAGGACTGAAGGGGTCATACAAAGGAGTTGAGGCTTGGCACCATTAAAAGAGCCTATGAGAGGCTATTGGTGAAGCCTAGTTACAGCGGAAGACAGCGGTATTTTGGGGATGCCAGTGCCATGAGATGACCACCAAGAACAGCAGCAGCAGAGGCATACAGGCATCTGGAGCCTAGAAGACAAGGTGTGTGCTACAAAGGGCAGAGCTGGAGAAGTGACCCAAGCCCTTGGAAGAGCCCAAAAGATTGTGAGTTGGATCCCAGACATTGGATCATTGGAGTTTGAGTTTTGCTTTTGATTGTGACTGTGTCCTGATATTTTTCCCTCTTTTTTTTTTGATTTTTTTTATTCGATATAATTTATTTACATTTCAAATGATTTCCCCTTTTCTAGCCCCCCACTCCCCAAAAGTCCCGTAAGCCCCCTTCTCTTCCCCTGTCCTCCCACCCACCCCTTCCCACTTCCCCGTTCTGGTTTTGCCGAATACTGTTTCACTGAGTCTTTCCAGAACCAGGGGCCACTCCTCCTTTCTTCTTGTACCTCATTTGATGTGTGGATTATGTTTTGGGTATTCCAGTTTTCTAGGTTAATAACCATTTATTAGTGAGTGCATACCATGATTCACCTTTTGAGTCTGGGTTACCTCACTTAGTATGATGTTCTCTAGCTCCATCCATTTGCCTAAGAATTTCATGAATTCATTGTTTCTAATGGCTGAATAGTACTCCATTGTGTATATATACCACATTTTTTGCATCCACTCTTCTGTTGAGGGATACCTGGGTTCTTTCCAGCATCTGGCAATTATAAATAGGGCTGCTATGAACATAGTAGAGCATGTATCCTTATTACATGGTGGGGAATCCTCTGGGTATATGCCCAGGAGTGGTATAGCAGGATCTTCTGGAAGTGAGGTGCCCAGTTTTCGGAAGAACCGCCAGACTGATTTCCAGAGTGGTTGTACCAATTTGCAACCCCACCAGCAGTGGAGGAGTGTTCCTGTTTCTCCACACCCTCTCCAACACCTGCTGTCTCCTGAATTTTTAATCTTAGCCATTCTGACTGGTGTAAGATGAAATCTTAGGTTGTTTTGATTTGCATTTCCCTAATGATTAATGAAGTTGGGCATTTTTTAAGATGCTTCTCCGCCATCCGAATTTCTTCAGGTGAGAATTCCTTGTTTACTACAGAGCAATAGTGTTAAAAACTGCATGGTATTGGTACAGTGACAGGCAGGAGGATCAATGGAACAGGATTGAAGATCCAGAAATGAACCCACACACCTATGACCACTTGATCCTTGACAAAGAGGCTGAAAACATCCAATGGAAAAAAGATAGCCTTTTCAACAAATGGTGCTGGTTCAACTGGAGGTCAGCATGCAGAAGAATGCGAATTGATCCATCCTTGTCTCCTTGTACTACGCTCAAATCCAAATGGATGAAGGACCTCCACATAAAGCCAGACACTCTGAAGCTAATAGAAAAGAAACTGGGGAAGATCCTTAAGGACATCGGTACAGGGAGAAAGTTTCTGAACAGAACACCAATAGCATATGCTCTAAGAGCAAGAATTGACAAATGGGACCTCATAAAATTACAAAGTTTCTGTAAGGCAAAGGACACCATCAAGAGGACAAATCGGCAACCAACAAATTGGGAAAAGATCTTCACCAATCCTACATCAGATAGAGGGCTAATATCCAATATATATAAAGAATTCAAGAAGTTAGACTCCAGAAAACCAAACAACCCTATTAAAAAATGGGGTACAGAGTTAAACAAGGATATTTTTCCC
The DNA here is from genome assembly GCF_947179515.1 of Apodemus sylvaticus. Lineage (NCBI taxonomy): Eukaryota > Metazoa > Chordata > Mammalia > Rodentia > Muridae > Apodemus > Apodemus sylvaticus. The sequence goes on from NC_067476.1 coordinate 128,012,256, forward strand.
TCTTGAAGGAAGAAAGTATTTTAGTGGAGCCCACAGTTAAGAGACTTTGAACTTTTAAAAGACTTTATATTTTAAAAGATATTGGACATTTTAAAGGGATTGAACTTTTTTTTTTTTTTTTTTAAAGATTTATTATATTTATATGAGTACACTGTAGCTGTCTTCAGACACACCAGCAGAGGGCATCAGATCCCATTACAGATGGTTGTGAGCCACCATGTGGTTGCTGGGATTTGAACTCAGGACCTCTGGAAGAGCAGTCAGTGCTCTTAACCACTGAGCCATCTCTCCAGCCCGGGATTGAACTTTTAATATGTAAAGACTGTGGGACTTTTAAAGTTATTTAGATCTTGGGGATGAATAAGAAAGTAAGGGTTGAGGCTTAATAGTGATGTGTTAGTGTATGAAGTTGACAAGGGTCAATTGTACTGGCTGGTTTTGTGTGTCAACTTGACACAGGCTGGAGTTATCACAGAGAAAGGAGCTTCAGGTGGGGAAGTGCCTCCATGAGATCCAACTGTGGGGCATTTTCTCAATTAGTGATCGAAGGGGGAGGACCCATGGTGGGTGGTACCATCCCTGGGCTGGTAGTCTTGGGTTCTTTAAGAGAGCAGGCTGAGCAAGTCAGGGGAAGCAAGCCAGTAAGAAACATCCCTCCAGGGCCTCTGCATCAGCTCCTATTTCCTGAGTTCCAGTGCTGACTTCCTTTAGTGATGAACAGCAGTGTGGAAGTGTAAACTTAATAAACCCTTTCCTCTTCAACTTGCTTCTTGGTCATGATGTTTGTGCAGGAAACTGGCTAAGATACAACCCCCTCCCCCAGTTTGACCTCCAATACAAAGGAAGGGGAAAATACATGTCCCAGCATTCAGATAGTCCTTAATCATCACTCAGCACAGGAAATCATCACAATCAGGGAATATTCAGTACATGACTGCTTGAAAACAAATGGAGGCCTTCATGCCCTTTATTAGAAGGTTTTGTATATGGGGGCAGACAATATCAATCTCAGCATCATAAAAGCAGAGAAATTAAGTAGTATAACTACACATCTCTCCTTGAGACAAAGGCTACACATGAGGAAAAACATTCCCTGATGGATTGGCTCATATAGGCCTTTAGAAACAGTTTTTTTTTTATTTCTGGCTGTGGTATTACTGGATATCAGGAATTGGGAAACAATAAAGGAAAGGCAGGCATTACTGAGAGAATTGGGCATGAGAGAGAAAGCTTTCTCATCAAGCCATATAGAATGATTTTTTTCAGGAGGATGATTCAGTAGGGACCTTGGGACTGGTATGAAGAGCTTTCCTGAACCCAAGGTAAGAGTGTGATTTTTATGGGGCTCTGGGAGATCTGAATGATTTATGTAAGCATATAGATTAAGTAATAAGATGATAAAGGATTCAGAGGAGGAGGAAGGGGGTGGAAGAAGAATAGAGGGGTGTGTGGAGAATACAAAGGGGGGAAATCCAAGTCACTGGAAGGCAAATGTGGCAAGATTTGTATCAAGTGGAATTCCTAGGGAGAATAAAATTAACAGAAAGCAAGATATTATTCTAGTGAGCTTCTGGAAGGCTTTAAATCCTGAAGGACAGTTTTGAAAAACTTAAAGAATAAGACAGGACAGGTATAAAAGACTAAGCTTGTCCTAGAAGTAGACCCGTATTCCCTGTAGAACATGTAATTCTCCCATGCACAAAATATATCAGGACTAGAGATTATTTGCTCATTCTTTTCAGCTGAGGTAAAGTAGACAAATTTCATAGAGAAAGGTGGGTGTGAAAGCGAGCATGCTGGCACCATCATTGTCAGCTACACTGTCATAACTCACTAGCTGTCATGGTTTAGCATCTGCACAGGTTCTGTGTCACTCCTTCTTCTCTCTTTGACCTTGAGAGGTGTCCTTGAGTTTGCCCTGATGAACAGGATGTGTCAGAAGTGATTCTGCATGTCTTCCCAGAATTCTTCTGTGCTCTCACATATATAGACTCATCACCATGTGGGGGCCTTATAGAGAGAATAGACTGATGGTTGCCTGTTTTTTTTTTTTTTTTGCTTTTTTTTTTTTTTTTAACAAATCCCAAATATTCAATTTATCAAATGAAGATTCGGGAGCCAGATGCTGTGGTGAAATCCTGATAGCTCAGAGCAGCAGAGACCTTCCTTCTCCACCAACATCCCAGAAGGAATAAAGTTCCTTCTCCATACTGTCTTAAATACCCTTCCACTCACAGACCCTCCTTTCTCTTTCCTGAGTTTTCTTATGTTCATTCCCAGTCAACTGGTTGCTTGCTCTACCTCTTGACCTATCATTGACTTTATGTAGCTCTTGTTTACAGAAAACTCTTGGATTAAAGGTGTGTGTTAGAACTGAGCCACACCACAATAAGAAACAAGTTTTTCCAGTTCACAATCTCAGGATTCACCCTGAGATAAAAAAAATCCTACAATAGTTAGGGATGTTAAGGTTACCAATAAGAAGCATCAAAAAACAACCATAGACCCTCATTTCTACACATGCATAGGTTACTCTGACTAAGGGCCACATGGTGGTGTCATTATTTCCAGACTTATAAGTAAATGGTCATGGGACAGCCACTGTTTGGGGATAGTTCATCGTGTTGTATCTCCACATGAAAAGATCAAGGCCACAGTTTCTTTTCAATTAAAAATTTTTTACATAGTATATTTTGATGAAGTTTTCACCCTCTCCAATTCCTTCCAGATCCTTCCCATCTCCATACCTACCCTACTTTATGTTCTCTCTGTCTCTCTCTGTCTCTGTCTCTGTCTCTCTGTCTCTCTCTGTCTCTCTCTGTTTCTGTCTCTCTGTCTCTGTCTCTCTGTCTCTGTCTCTCTGTCTCTGTCTTTCTGTCTCTCTGTCTCTCTGTCTCTCTCTGAGTCCAATTAATGTTCTCTGCATGCATATGGGTATAGTGCTGTCCACTGTAGCATGGGCAATCTATAAGGGGCTCCATCCCTAAACTGGGTTTTCCCTAGAATCCATTGAGTGCTTGTAGCTTCTGAACTGAAAGTGGGACCTTGTGATTGTCCCCATCCATGTTGGAATACTGACTATTGATTGTGTGCAGGTCTTGCATAACAACTGTAGCTGATGAGATCATGAAAGAAACTACCTGTCACATACAGAGGGTGTTGATTTGCAGCAGTCATTTAGGAAATCTGACTCTCCTCTGCAATGTTCTTTGAGCCTTTGTGGGAGGAGTCAATATATAGACATCTCATTTGGGATTGAGCTATCCAACATTACTTATTCTCTGCACATCAATCATTTGTGTTTCTCTGTGTTAACCTCTGCCTATTGCAAAGAGAAACTTCTCTGCTGAGGAGAGAGCTTCACTCATCAACAGTGTCCATGAATGTCAGCTCTTAGTGCACCATCCCTTCTTTTAAGGCAGTGGACAGGTTGCTGTCAGAATGAGCAGAATCTTACCACCCACTACTGGACAAGTTACATAGGTTGGAGAATTACTTTATGATTATCTAAAGGTGGGGGAATATTAGAATTTGCATGAGCAGTCTTGAGGAAATTATAAGCAAAATCTGTGAAGGAAAACCAATAAACAGATACCATAAGTAAGTTTGTCTGCCCTGCCTTAGATGGGTAGTTTCTACCTGTGCTTCCCATTTATGTGTCTCCCTGGTTTGTGGTTACAACAAATGCCTAGAATATGTGTTGGAGACAAAGAAAAATAAAGAAAAAAAGTATTTGCCACAGATTCCTAGGAGTTGTGAGTGGAGAACTCTCATCTCACCTGGCTGCCAGGACTTGAAATCTCATCCTCAGAGCCTACTTCCATGTCCTCTGATAAACCAGTTCTCACTCCTTCATCCATTAGTGGTAGTGCCAGGCTTTCCATCCACAATATTGATAATCACTTGATAGATTTTGTTGCAAGTGTTTTGATAGCCAAGCATATATGGGTAACAGAAACTAAGGAACCTTGATGAATATGAATAATATGAAGCTCAAGTTCAAAGCTATTAGGATAGGAGAAAAACATGTTTTAGAATCTGTACAAGATCATGACTGCTAGGCATATGCTCTGTCATTTAATGACATCCATATTCCTAAATGGGAGGGAGTGTGAGTATAAACTCAATGGACTCAGGATCATGACTTTCACCAACACACATCTATCTCAGGACCAGAGCCTTCAGAAGCTCACTATCTTGACAAAGGTAGTATTCTGAGTCTACGCACTTGAAATGTCTCCATCTTTCTGTAAGCCTTGTACGTCAGTGGAATGCACTGATCTATTCCCAACTCCTCTTTCAAGTACAGCATGCAACATGACTAGTTTTTTTAACATACAGAACAGAGAGAGAGAGAGAGAGAGAGAGAGAGAGAGAGAGAGAGAGAACTGTATTGGCATTCAGACTCAAGATAGATATAGTTGCATTCACTGTTAGTCATGAGCTCACTCAACTTCAAAGCAGCCCCAAAGGAGGGCAGGCTCTAGGCCACCATTGTCTGTATTTTTTATCTTCAGCATGGTTATTCTTTAGTGTGTGCGTGTGCCACAGTTCTTGATTGATGAGGACTGAGCCTGAAAGAGGAGTCACAGGCAAAGTTCAATTTCCTCCATTTACCTGGGGATAAGCTTTAGCTTTGGGGGACAGGATGCAAAGACCTTCATTGCCCCTCCATTAAAGAGATGCCCCCTGAGACCTCTCTGAAAAGGATTTGTTTAGTTTTGTGGACAGAGGTTCACTCTGAAAGAGGCACAGGAAATACCCCAGGGGACTTGTCTTTCATAGCATAGGAAGCTGAATGTCCAATATTCATCTTTCTGAATGCAGAGTTCAGATGAGAGCTATCCTGGCTAATTTTATGTCAGCTTGACACATGCTATAGTCATAAAGGAGGCAGAATGTAAGCTGAGAAAATACCTCCATAAAACAGGGCTGCAGGAAACCTGAAGGCATTGCTTTTTATTAGTGATTGATGTGGGAGGGCCCCGGCCATCGTGGGTAGGACCACCCTGGACTGGTGGACCTGGATTCTATAAGAAATCGTGTTGAACAGGTTATAATGCACAAGCCAGGAAGCAGCACTCCTCCATGGCCTCTGCATCAGCTCCTGCCTCCAGATTCCCATTCTGTTTGAGTTTCTCCCATGGCCTCCCTTCCCTTGGACTGTGATATGTAAGCCAAATAAACCCTTTCCTCCCCAGGTCACTTTGGTCATGGTGGTTCATCATGGCAGTAGAAACCCTAAGACAAGAATATTGAAAAAATGCCACTGTATTTGTGGAGATGGTCTTACAATGTGACTTTGTGGCTTTCCCCAACAATAATAAAGTGGGTGTGTCTCTATCTTCACTCTTTGATTCTGTCCTTTTGACTTGCTTCAGTCAGTAGCTAGAGTGGAGGAGACAGCTTTCCATTCTGGGCTGTGCCTCTAGCAGTGGCACATTCCTCTGCTTGCTTGCTTTAGGACTCTGTCTCTACCATGCCGTTATGCCAGACTAGTCTTTGGGAGGATGCCAAAGTCACTTCACTGGAGACAGAGATTGTTCTTTGTTTCCTTTCTGGTTGTGATGAAATACCCTGGCAAAAGAAACTTAGGTGAGAAGGGGGTCATTTCACTTCATAGTTCTGAGTTATAGTCTGTAATTGCAGGCACTCTCAGTGTCAGGAGCTTGAGAGAGCTGTCACAGTGCATCATCAGAAAACAGAGGGCAAAGGATGTATGCATGCATGAGAGCACTCAGCTCACTCTTTCCTTTTCCTTTAGTCTGGGACCCAGACCATGAAATGGTGCTGCTCATGCCAAGGGTGAGTCTTCACACCCCAGTGAACCCTATAAGGAAAATGTCTAATCAGCACAGTCACAGGCCAACCTAATCTAGACAATTCCTCATTGAGGCCTGTTTCCCAGGTGATTTTTCTATTGTATCAAGTAGCTAATCATCACATTTTATTGAGACCTTTGCATGAGAAACCCAGAGGAGATAGCAAAACCATCTTCCCTTCGGGAGAGTGATGAGGTATTATTAGTGCAGTGTATTATGTCAGGGAATGTATAATAGAGCAATGCTTTTCTTATCAAGGAGACAAGAGGCAAGGGTTCCAACATCCCCTTGCAGGTCTGTCCCCAGTGACTTCACTCTCTTCTGCTTCTCTTAAAGGCTCCATCACTTCTCAACCATGCCATGGCCTAGGAATAAGTCCTTTAACAATTAGGTGCCTACAGAACCCTTATCCAAACTACAGCACAGAGCTGTTGCTGTGAGAGCAATTTATTCCAAAGGCATGGTGGATGGCTGGTCATGGTAGTCACACCAGGCTATTCACAAACCTCTATCACTAACATATAGGCATCATATCTCTATATCTCTATCTTTATATCTTAGTAATGGAAAGAGGAAAGTAGGGAAGGAGACCCTTTGGCTGCAGGGTTTCTCTCTTGAGCCCACACCATGTCTTACCTTGTCATTCCTCCCTTGGCTGTGTTTCCTCTATTCTGACTCCCACCTTTGAAAGGTTTTACAGAAGCTTCTGCTCCTTGCTACATTTCAAAGCTAAAACTGTCTCATAAAAGGCACACTCCAGAAGCAAAGAACTCACATGTCTTAGCTGTTCAGCTGGCTTCTGAGCCATTCAGGAAGCAGTGGAAACCTGCCTCCATGTTGCTCTAAATGGGAAATTAGTGAGCACAATGTAGTGAAATTGCCCCACATTCGAAGGATGCAAGATGGACAGGAGCAAAAACCGTAATCAGGGACAATGGTGCGCAGTGAATGGAGGGAAATGAGAACTCCTTGGGTGATACCCAGAACTGCTTCTTATATTGCTGTTCCCCTCCCCACACTCCTCTCCTCCGGGCTCCTAAGCTGATTCTGTTTATCAAATACTTGTCGCTGGCTGTCTTGCACCCTATTTTCCAGACACAGTGTTGGCTGAATTTACAGAGGCTTCTGCTCCCCTTGCTTTGGGTTTTACAGGCCTCTGATCTCAGTACATGGGTGCTGTTGACCTGGATTGACTCTCAAATGGCCTGCTGTCACCTTCCAAGATCATGATTGCTTGCAAGTTGATGCAACTCACATGCAACTCACCAGGCCCTGTGTCTATAGGATATTCATACTGTGAGAGCAAGACACAATGTCTACTAGACTGTCAGCCTGCAAAGTTAATTTCAACCACAGTCATAAGACAGGGAGAGGGAAGTCTACCACCACAGTTACACAGAGAAGTGGGCTTTGGATACTACACAGGAAAGTGATCTCTTTTAGGTGAGTTTCTGAGTCCTAAATGTCATGACTTTTCAAAGTTAGAATTAGATCCCTCAAGAAGTAATTTATAAATATGCTATCAGGAATTTAGAGGTGAGGCCCAACAGAGGGACTTTATCTGAGTTGCACTGGGATAGAATAAGGAGCCACTCTGTATGCCAAAGATTAATCAGGCTTTTGATGCGACTCAAATTGCTTTTCAGAGAAGTGGACCAACTCTTGTCCTTCAAGAGTGCCTGAGTCTGTTCATTTATTCACCTCTGTCTCAACACCAGGACTTACATGGACATGACTGTTGAAAGCTGTATTATCATCTTAGTTTACTTTCTTGCTTACCAGAGTGAGTAAACAGGCTACATTTGATACCTGTGTTTTGATTTTTGTGACTTGCTTATTTATCCCTTCTTTCCTTTTGGGGTATTAAAGGCTGAGTTTTCAATGTCTGTATGTGGAAGTTATTGTTTTTATGCTCTTGGATATCCCTAATGGGCATTGCTAATTAGGACAATGGTCACTTGAATTATTCTTACAAATAAAAGATAGTGACTGCTTTTCCTCTAGACTGTATATAACTTCTCTGGATTAGATTTGTCTTTTAATTTTGAGGTTTAGTAATTCTCCTCTTTAAGAAATTCAAAATTGATATTATTAAACATTATTATAAGAGTTTTCTTCCAGACTTTCCTTTTCAGTGCATGAAACAATTCTTTTCCCATACACAGTCTTTTGACTCTGCACTCATTTTGAAGTTTTGTCTACAAAATCTAACTCTTCAGCAGATGAGATTTATTTTTGGACTCACTGTAAGGTAGACACCTAACTATAATTTTAGGATGTAACATTTAGATTCTTTGCTAGGGATTTGGTTTCACACTTCCTGGGGAGACAAAAGGAATAAACATAACTGTAGGTACTGCTGGCAAGCTGAAGATTACATATGTGCCACGTTGAGCCCAAACACCCTCTAGGATGGCGTTGGGGTGGATATCCAGTTATTAATGAACAAAATGTGACAACCAGATCATTCCAGCAGACCAGGACTTCAGAGAACAAGGTATGGTTAACATTTATGAACCACTCTGGACAATTTGATGGGAAATTAGCACCATTGTTGCATTGTCACCCTACCTCCAAAGAGCTCACTTGCCAACCTCTTAAGACTGAGGACTGATGTCTCCTCAAGCAGTGAATTTCTCTTGGCAGCTCAGGTTCCTGGGTAAGCAGAAATTCACTGGATGGTTTAGACTTTTAATAAATATTGTCTGTTTCTGAAGTGGAAGCAGAAATAGGGAGGTTGCAGTAAATATTATTTGGGGGTTTCTATCCCACCTTATGTTATTGAGTTCCCAAATAAAAGACACAAAACCTTTACATTTGTAATAAGCTTTAAAGCAGTAGAGCTGGGTACATATCAACCCTCTATGGTATTTGTCTATTTTCTTGTCAGTAACCTGAGATATCACTTATTCTGCTTGGGTAGCTTCTACTCCAACTGGCTGGCCCTCATAGCCATGGGACTTCTTCCTTCATTCTCTACTCTCTTCTAGTGATTTCTGCCTCAGACCCCAAGCCTGGGAGCCCAAGTCTTGCCTACCTCTCTTCTGCCCAGCTACAGGCTGTGGCATCATTATTCAACCAATCGTTTTTAAATTAAGAAACAAGGTTTGCATAACAAAATCTGGTCAGCTGGAGGCAACTAGACCTTGGGATGCAGAATTTAGCATATTGGGATGCAATACATAGCAACAGACCAAGCCTCAACACAGGGAAGATTTGAAGAAGAATTAACTTTATTCCCAATGAAATGGGCCTGATTCCCTAGAGAAAGATATGCTAATCAGTCTTTTCTCCTATAACAAAACAAGCCACGTGATTTACAAAAATGAGAGATTTTGGCTAGGTTTTAGTCCCTGGTCACTTGGAAAGAGGGAAAAAGAAACTGGGATTCCAAAATCCTCTTCAATGCCATGCTCCCAATGACCTTTCTCCCTCTAAGCTCCTACCTCCTGAAGCTCTCACCATCTCCCCATAGTGCCATGGGCTAGTGACCCAAGCTTTTTTAATGAATGTTTGGGAAACACTTCAGCTCCCAACTATAGCAAAGGGGACTTGAAAACGTGACACATTTGGGAGGAACCTGCTTGGTATAAGTTACTTAGGCAATCTAGGTATATTTTAAGGAACCAGTTCTCACTTCCATGGAACTCTGCTATTTCCGAGTGTGCCAACTGATTTCCTATGACACAATAGGACCACTTTTAGTGAAAAGATCAACTGGATCAGTGTGTGTGTGTGTGTGTGTGTGTGTGTATGTGTGTGTGGAAGGGGAAGGCGGTATACATGTGGATACATGTGTATGGTGCTCCATGAACTTGTTGAGGCTAGGAATCTACTTCAGGTGTTCTTTAGGAACAATATGTCTTCTCTTTTGACAGAGTCTCTCACTGGTCTGGATCTCACTGATTATGTCAGTCTGGCTAGCAGTGAGACCCAGGATTTCAAGAATATGATTCCTCTTCCTAGTCTATGATGTGAACTGTAAGCATGAAATTCAGGACCTTAGGCTCACCTAACCAACACCTTACAGACAGAACCATCTCTTCAAACCCTGATTGCTTTTGAAAGTGGCAGATGCTGTGAAGACGTCCCTGTGTCTCTTGTCCTTTCAGGTCTTAGAGCACGGAAGCCATGGTACAGATGTCGTGGGAGATGTAAACACCACAGTCAGCATGTGGCCTGCAGGCTGCCCAGTGACATGCCTGTTGACTTTTTCCATGGAAATATTGCTGCCAAGCTCTCAGTGTGCATGTCACTGTGTCCCTACTGTTTTGGTGGGTGAGGAGAAGAGCTGGAGATGACAGCATTGTGACTGGAGTATAAACTGAAGACAGATTTATGCTTCTAAAGTCAACTTACTTGTCAGGGTAAGGTTGTAGAAAGTGTTTTGATATAAGAATAAACAGGATAGCTTTCCAACTCTTTTCACCATGCAGTGGATATGGCAGTAACTTCACAGCCCCAGGATACACTTACTTTTCCCTTTGAAGAGCTTAATTGCAAAATGAGTACCACATAAAGAGGTAAAGTCTCCATGAAGAACAAAGAGGTTTAAAAAATATTTATTCTTGTGTGTATCTGACATTTTGCCTGAGTGTATTTAAGTGAACCAAATGTACTTCTGTTGACAATGGAGGCAGATGAGGATACTGGATCCCTGGAACTGAAGTTATAGTTGGTTGTGAGTGACCAATGGGTGCTGGGAACTGAACCTGCCTCCTCTACAAGATCTGTAAGTACTCTTAACTTCTGAGGCTTCTCTATAGCTCCAAGAGTGAAGGGTTTTGTTGGATTTCCATGGCTAGTGTGACAACATTAAATAACAAACAATCATCTGAGAATTCTGGAGGGCTAGAGTTTAATATTAGAAGGACAGTGTCTTCCTAGAGGCAAGAATGGAAATTCCAGGAAAATTGGAATATGTCTTGAGTTGGTACTCTTTTCTGTTCCATGTCCCCATCTTCCCTGATCTGCTCCACATACTTAAATATATACATGACCCTTCTGGTCATCTTGATAGACTGACAACAATAGTTCAGCGCTGTTATCAGAACATTGTCTTCTGGAGGCATGGTATGGCTATGAAGTTTCCTTCTCCCAAATGCCTTGCGTTAAAGGCTGGGGAGTGATTGGTTCATAAAGGCTTTGATCACACAAGTTTTATTACTGTACTGGTAGAATCATAATCAGAGGCAGTGTTGGGAAGGGGTAGAAACTTGGCAATGGGGCTCAGTTAGAGGAAATGGGTCACTGAAGGGATGCTATGGAAGAGCACAACTTTCCCTGATTGCTTCCTTGGGTGATCTATCTGCTGATGCATGGTTTGAGCAGTTTCGTTCCATCATCTCCTTGCCTTGGACACAAAATGGAATATAGTCAGATGGAACCAGCTGACTATGCATGGAAGCCATGATTTCCAATTCTCTTTTTAATTGTTCTTTTCTGATATTTTGTCACAGTAACAAAAATTGAACAATATATCCGTACTCCCAGTTAGTATTTGAGTGGTTGAGACAGAAAGATTTTAAATCTGAGACCAGCCTAGGCTACATAGCAAGACTGTTTCAAAAAACAAAAACAAGAACAGAAAGACTGAAGAAAATGTTTTTATCTGACTAGTTTGCTTTCTGTTGTGATAATGAAGTTCTTGAGTCTGGTTAATGTATAGAGATAGAAAGGGTTGTTAGGCTTAGCGCTCTGAAGATTCAGTGGTGTGGAGTCAATATTTGTTGGGCTATAGTAAGGACCTTACAACAGATGGCATCATGATTAAAGTGTTGTCAAGAGGGAGAGGACAACAAGACAGAGAATGAGGAGAGGACAAGTCACTACCTTTTGTAGCAACATTTTTCTTGAAAAACAACCAAACAGAATCCCACAAGAACTATATTTTCTCTGAGGCTAGCATCCAAGTGAGACTTCCACTAAGTCTGCCCTCTTAAAGTTTCCATAATCTTCGACAACGACACACGGGAGCTCATGTTTTCAGCTCATGAAGCTTTGGGAACACATTCAAACCATATGTAAGCCATACACCACCCTTCCTCCCTCCTTCCTTCCCTCCCTCCTTCCCTCCCTCTCTCCCTCCCTCATTCCCTCCATCCCTGAAAGTGTTTCTGTTCAGATGGGAGGGTATCCTGAAACTCTGAAGCCCAGAAACCATATAGTTCTGAAGGGGACAAATATCCCAAGGGAAGAGTCTCCTGCAACATGGGAGTTTAGGAACCACATAGCTGTGAGAGGAAGTCTCCTCAGCAAAGGCATTGCAGCTCCCAGGAGAGGGTATCCCCCAGTTGAGCGGAGGAGTACAGAAGCTTGAGCCTTGTTTCTTCTCTTCATTGTTTCATTTCTACTTGGCTTCTTCTGACAAAAGAGTCACACCAGGCAGACAATCTCATGAAAGAGCTTTATTGGAGGGTCCAGGCTGTGGAGGGACGGACCCAGGAATGGCTGCCCTTGGTTCCTGGGAGTGGGCTGCAGGACTTTGACAAGGGATAGTGCTTGTATAGGATTTCTTAGGGGGTGGATCTTTTAAGGGCAGAGATGTCCAGATTGATAATTTGTGGGATTTCAAGTCTTGAACTTGGGGGGCAGGGCAGAGGCTCAGGGATTGGTGGATTTTCCTGTCCAGGGATTGGTGGGTTTTTGTGGGAAGCTCAGGGTTTGGTGGATTCTCCTGTTCAGGGATTGATGACCCTTTTTTTCATTCCATTTTTCTTGCATCTAGCAGGGATAGGGTTGGAAGTCTTTCCTGGCTGCAGGGGGTTTTTACTTAGACACCATTTCTGTGAGTTGCTGGGCAGGATGGAGAGGAGGCGCTGCCACTGTGGACAGCTCCTGTGGGACAATTGATAGAGTGGTGATTCACCAAGGCTGTAGGCTGAGGCAGGAAAGAAGGTGTTGCCACAGTAGACAGCTTTTGAGGGGCTGTTCCTGCTGAGAAAGGCAATGTGCCAGTGGACAGCTTCTGTAATGACGACAGGCTGAAGAAATGTCTTGGTGCAATAATTTTGACAGGAATCACCATTTTTGACCTGCAGGGGTATCTCACCTGGTCACAGGCTGGGGTGGGAATAAGTGGCCGCAGGTCTGACAGATTTTACAACACACTTACGGACTACCCTCCCTCCCTCTGTCCTCCCTCCCTCCTTCCCTCCCTCCTTCCCTCCCTCCATCTGTTCATCATTCATCCATCTCCCTCCCTCCTTTTTTCCCTTCCTTCCTTCCTTCCTTCCTTCCTTCCTTCCTTCCTTCCTTCCTTCCTTCCTTCCTTCCTTCCTTCCTTCCTTCCTCCCCCTCCCTCTCTCCTCTCTTTCTCTATCTCTCTATCCATCTGTCTGTCCATCCATTTCACTCCCTCCTTCCTTCCCTCCCTTCCTCCCTCCTTTTTCTCCTTTTGTTCAGCTGTCTGTCTGTCTGTCTGTCTCTTATTTCTGATAACCTTGGCAATTCAGAGATCATAAGCATGTGCCTTTGTGGTTTTAATCTATAGCACTTTCTAAATAGGTGGCACAAGAGAGTGAAAATGTAAGAAATCTGAATTCTAATTGACGCCCTAAGTTTTTGTGGACTCATTTATTAAATGATAGCTCTATATAAACCAGTTTTTCCAGCCCTTTCTGGTGTCAGGATGCCTTTCAATAATTATATACTTGTAGACTCTCTCTCTCTCTCTCTCTCTCTCTCTCTCTCTCTCTCTCTTTAAATATTTGTATGTGTGTGTACAGTCACTGATGCTACAGAGCATGTGTAGAGGTCAGAGAACACCCTCAGATGTCAGACTTCGGTGGCTGCTTTCTTGTTCTCTTGCTCTTTGTTGCTGCATGTGGTGGGCAAGACAGCACACGAGGGCAAGACAACATAGGCTGTCACAGAGTCCTGGCATTATAGACTCAGGCCACCACTTCCGGCTTTGCGTGTGTTCTGGGGTTCTACACTCATGTCCTCACACTTGGGTAGTGAGTGCTTGACCCACTGAGCATCTCTTCAGACCCAAGCAGTTTTAATGAAAAAACTGGCATGGTGGTTCTTGGCATCTTACTTGCTTTCCACCAAAACCCAACCAACCAACCAACCAACCAACCAACCAAACAACCAACTCAAACCAAAAAACAACCAAAAACCAAAACCCAAAAAACCCCAACACCTCAAATAACAACAACAGCAAAAACCAAACAAATGAACAAACAAACAAAAACCCACCAAAACCAGAACCCTCCAAGATAGGGATTTGAAGAGCCAGGGGCTTTTTTAGTAGATGATTATGAAAGCCTAAATAAGAGAGTCTGGAAAGTAAGGGAGAAGCAGATAGAAAGTCTGCTAATGGGTCTGGTAGCCTTTGAGGTCCCAACATCATCATTCTGTCAGAGAGTAACTTCTCAAAGGGTTACTTTCCTTGAACCAACAAGATGAGACCACACAAGGGCTTGTTAGAGATGCAGTTATTTGCATCTGCTGGGTGGTTCTTCAGCACACTGAAGTGTTTGAACATTGGTCTAGAATGTTCTATCTAGAGGGGGAGCAGGAGGAGCATGGGGTGATCAATCATTTACTCTCCCCCTTTACAGATTGAGGTTGTTTGTCACCATGGACTCCTGGATACCACAGCTATCCTATGGTTGTTTTGAGCAATGCTTCCCGGTACTACAGAAAGCTTTTAGAGAAGGTATAAGACGAAGAGGCTTTGGGTCCGAATGCTCTCATTGGGCCCAGGAACTCTTCAGAATGATTTCCAGTTAACTGAAGAGGTTAGTTGCAGGTATAACAGAGATAACAGTGGTATATGCTTCAGAAATGAAGAATTCAGTTGCTTCTATACATGTTGTAAATCTACATCATACAGTGTGCATAGGCATATTATTTTTTTTTAGCTAACTTTGGAAAGACTACTTAGACCCATTTCACATTTAAATCAGTGTAGGGTAGATTTTGCACACAGATTATGCATTGTCACATATTCTTGTCCTGCCACTCATGCTGTAACTTGTGTGGGGAGGCATGAGCTTTATATTTTCTATAGAAAGTAGCTCAAGACAGGTCTGGCTGGATGTGGAGGTGGCAAGAAGGTGGCTATTCTAAGGGGAACATCAGCAATGTCCCAGTGGTGAAGGGATTGCAGTGCTGGGCAGCATAGAGCAGACATTTCAAGGTCTGTTGGCTCATATATTTAGTTTTCCCCACCAATCCTCCATAAATAGCAAGAATTATTTAGGGTTCTAGCAGTCTTTGTTACCAATGAACTTAAGTGCCATATGAGAGATTGAGGAAAAAGTACAGCTGCCTGTAGCTGCGGGGAAAAATCTAGGTGAAAGTCAGGGAACATTAAGATATGAGGGACCTATCCCATGGGCAAGCACCAATCCCTGACACTATTGATACTCTGTTATGCTTGCAGACAGGAGTCTAGCATGGCTGCCCTCTGAAAGGCTCCACCCAGCAGCTGACTCAGGCAGATGCAGACACCCACAGCTAAACAGTAGATAGAACTTGAGGACTCATAGAGGAATAGAAGAAAGGATTATAAGCCCCAGAGGAGGTAGGAACTCCAAAGGAAGACCAATAGAGTCAACTAATCTGGACCCTTGGTGTCTCTCAAAGACTGAAACACCAACCAGGGAGCATACATGGGCTGAACCTAGGTCTCCCCAGAGCATACACAGACTGGACCTAGGTCTCCCTGCACATATGTAGTAGATGTGCAGCTTGGTCTTCATGTGAATCCCAAACAACTAGAGTGGGGTCTGGGGTGGTATCTTAAAAGCTGTTGACTGTACGTGGGATATGTTCTTCTGTCTGAGCTGCCTTGTCTGCCTCCCGGAGACTTGATGTGCCAGGGTGGGAGGATGCCCACCTGAACAGAGAAGAAGGGGAGGGGAGATGGGAGGAAGGATTGTGGGAGGGGCTGTTAGGGAGGGGAGCAGTGAGCAGGATGTAAAGTGAATAAGTAAAAGAAAAAAAGATATGGGGTATCTTTTTTTTCCTCTTTTTTCTTTTTGTTTTCTTTTTTTTCATTTAATCGATATATTTTTTATTTACATTTCAAATGATTTCCCCTTTTCTGATCCCCCACTCCCCGAAAGTCACATAAGCTCCCTTCTCTCCCCCTGTTCTCCCACCCACCCCTTCCCACTTCCCTGTTCTGGTTTTGCCTTATACTGCTACACTGAGTCTTTCCAGAACCAGGGGCCACTCCTCCGTTCTTCTTGTACCTCATTTGATGTGTGGATTATGTTTTGGGTATTCTAGTTTTCCAGGCTAATATCCACTTATTAGTGAGTGCATAAGATATGGGGTATCTTAATAACGTCTAGGAATCAACAGGTAGGACATTCTAGTCTGACGTCTGTCCATTAGAAGGTGACTAAGCCAGCTCAGTCAATCAACAGGGTCTCAAGGGAGGAAGTGAGGACTGAAAAGACAAAGACAATTAGGCAAAAATTAGACTCCAGCTAGTGTTGAGGCTGAAGCAGCTTTATTTCTCTCCAGCCTGCTTTTATATCGTTCTAGGTACATCCAAAAATATGGTCAGTTCTTAGATCAAAGACAAAGTACTTAAGGGAAGTAGCAAACAAGGAGATCACACAAGATAGTAATTAAGTAGTAAACAAAAAGGATCACACAAGGTAACAAGTAAAGCAGTAATCAAAGTCACATGGTCATTGTTTCTAGAATATTTTTATCTGAACCTTCCTTGTCCGAGCCCAGTGACAAATGCCAAATTCCTATAAGTGACACCAAAAGTTCTCAACAAGAAAGCAAAGCTGAGAACACTCATGGTATACACTCAATGATAAGCAGATATTAGCCTAGAAGCTTGGAATACCCAAGACACAATCCACATATTAAATGATGTCCAAGAAGAAGGAACGAGTGGCCTCTGGTTCTGGAAAGACTCAGTGCAGCAGTGTAGGGGAATACCAGAACAGGGAAGTGGGAAGAGTGTAAGACCCCCCCCCAAAAAACCGAGGGTGCCCCAGCACCCCATGCCCCGGAAGGCGACACCCAAATCACTCGAGAGAAATGGTCTCGATGCAATAACATGAGGATTTCTTTATTCCAGAATTCTGGGTTCCACAGCCATACACCATGTAGGGTTAGAGGACTGTGAACCATGAGTGCCAAATTGCGACAGCTTTTATAAGTTTACGACAAATCCCACAAATTACAAACCAATCATTTCTTACCATGGAGAGCCCTCGAAATGTGAGCCAATCGATTTGTATCACTCCATAGTTTTTAGGCCAATCAGTTTAAATTATCAGAGCCCATGCTCAGTGGACCAATTAGTTTCCTATTTTCTTGGATGTCTATAGCTATGTGAACTCCTGGATAGGAGTAATGGTGTAAGGAGTTTACAGAAGCAAGATAAGCTTAGCTCATTTCCAGTTACCTTATGGGGCCAGGATCACCTATTCAAGGCCTTTTTGCTAGCTCTAAACAAAGGGCGGGCTCTGGAATGTGACCTTTTACCTAGTTTCTAACAAAGAGCACAAAGAGCTGGCTCTGGAATATGAAGTGTTTGGGGCTCCTTAGAAGGCTGGAGTTAGGCTATATTTTCTATTCTTTCAAGAGGTGGATGCCGGAACATGAGGAGGGAAGAGGGCTTATGGGACTTTCAGGGAGGGGGATCAAGGAAAGGGGAAATCATTTGAAATGTAAATAAAGAATACATCGAATTAAAAAAGAAAGAAAGAAGCAAGCTGAGGTGCACCGAGTATGAAGATGACCACTCAGTGGTGACATATCTTAGCTGTCTAGAGTTTGTGTTCCCCAATTGGCATCCTAGGAGTTTAGCTTTACAGATGAAAAGAAAAAGAGAGATGAGTTAACAGCAAATTAATTGTTACAATTGCATTGGTTGACAAGACCAACCTGGGGTAGGTAGACTGTTAATGTTGTACATTCAAGGGTAGAATTTAAATAGGAGGGAACATCTTTTTCTGTTCAAGGACAAAGACTTTTTTTTTTAATTTTTTTTATTCGATATAATTTGTTTACATTTCAAATGATTTCCCCTTTTCTAGCCCCCCACTCCCCGAAAGTCCCGTAAGCCCCCTTCTCTTCCCCTGTCCTCCCACCCACCCCTTCCCACTTCCCTGTTCTGGTTTTGCCGAATACTGCTTTACTGAGTCTTTCCAGAACCAGGAGCCACTCCTCCTTTCTTCTTGTACCTCATTTGATGTGTGGATTATGTTTTGGGTATTCCAGTTTTCTAGGTTAATATCCACTTATTAGTGAGTGCATACCATGATTCACCTTTTGAGTCTGGGTTACCTCACTTAGTATGATGTTCTCTAGCTCCATCCATTTGCCTAAGAATTTCATGAATTCATTGTTTCTAATGGCTGAATAGTACTCCATTGTGTATATATACCACATTTTTTGCATCCACTCTTCTGTTGAGGGATACCTGGGTTCTTTCCAGCATCTGGCAATTATAAATAGGGCTGCTATGAACATAGTAGAGCATGTATCCTTATTACATGGTGGGGAATCCTCTGGGTATATGCCCAGGAGTGGTATAGCAGGATCTTCTGGAAGTGAGGTGCCCAGTTTTCGGAGGAACCGCCAGACTGATTTCCAGAGTGGTTGTACCAATTTGCAACCCCACCAGCAGTGGAGGAGTGTTCCTCTTTCTCCACACCCTCTCCAACACCTGCTGTCTCCTGAATTTTTAATCTTAGCCATTCTGACTGGTGTAAGATGAAATCTTAGGGTTGTTTTGATTTGCATTTCCCTAATGACTAATGAAGTTGAGCATTTTTTAAGATGCTTCTCCGCCATCCGAAGTTCTTCAGGTGAGAATTCTTTGTTTAACTCTGTACCCCATTTTTTAATAGGGTTGTTCGGTTTTGGGGAGTCTAACTTCTTGAGTTCTTTATATATATTGGATATTAGCCCTCTGTCTGATGTAGGATTGGTGAAGATCTTTTCCCAATTTGTTGGTTGCCGATTTGTCCTCTTGATGGTGTCCTTTGCCTTACAGAAACTTTGTAATTTTATGAGGTCCCATTTGTCAATTCTTGCTCTTAGAGCATACGCTATTGGTGTTCTGTTCAGAAACTTTCTCCCTGTACCGATGTCCTCAAGGGTCTTCCCCAGTTTCTTTTCTATTAGCTTCAGAGTGTCTGGCTTTATGTGGAGGTCCTTGATCCATTTGGATTTGAGCTTAGTACAAGGAGACAAGGATGGATCAATTCCCATCCTTCTGCATGCTGACCTCCAGTTGAACCAGCACCATTTGTTGAAAAGGCTATCTTTTTTCCATTGGATGTTTTCAGCCTCTTTGTCGAGGATCAAGTGGCCATAGGTGTGTGGGTTCATTTCTGGATCTTCAATCCTGTTCCATTGATCCTCCTGCCTGTCACTGTACCAATACCATGCAGTTTTTAACACTATTGCTCTGTAGTATTGCTTGAGGTCAGGGATACTGATTCCCCCAGATTTTCTTTTGTTGCTGAGAATAGTTTTAGCTATCCTGAGTTTTTTGTTGTTCCAGATGAATTTGATAATTGCTCTTTCTAACTCTTTGAAGAATTGAGTTGGGATTTTGATGGGTATTGCATTGAATCTGTATATTGCTTTTGGCAAAATGGCCATTTTAACTATATTGATTCTACCGATCCATGAGCATGGGAGGTTTTCCCATTTTTTGAGGTCTTCTTCCATTTCCTTCTTCAGAGTCTTGAAGTTCTTGTCATAGAGATCTTTCACATGTTTGGTAAGAGTCACCCCAAGATACTTTATACTGTTTGTGGCTATTGTGAAGGGGGTCATTTCCCTAATTTCTTCCTCAGCCTGCTTATCCTTTGAGTATAGGAAGGCCACTGATTTGCTTGAGTTGATTTTATAACCTGTCACTTTGCTGAAGTTGTTTATCAGCTGTAGGAGCTCTCTAGTGGAGTTTTTTGGGTCACTTAGGTAGACTATCATGTCGTCTGCAAATAATGATAGTTTGACTTCTTCCTTTCCAATTTGTATCCTTTTGACCTCCTTATGTTGTCGAATTGCCTGAGCTAGTACCTCAAGTACAATATTGAAAAGATAAGGAGAAAGGGGGCAGCCTTGTCTGGAAGGACAAAGACTTTTGTGACATCCTTTTAACCTCGTTGCATGTGACTTTTAAAATCTTTTCTCAATTCCCATGTTAAGTTGCTGGTGGTAGGGATAGGATTCTCATGAGGCTACATGAGAATAGAACTCGTAATTGTAGTGTTCCTGTCATCCCACATCATAACCCATTGCTCCATCTCTAACTTGAGCTGTGCTCTCTGGGAAGAAGATACTGAGGTGGAGTCAGGATGGGGAAGGTCTTTTGGTAGTTAGTGTCTGGCAATGGAACACAGAGGGAGCATGATCAGGTAGGCAAAGCTGTGGGACCCTGAAGACTTCATGAAGTCTGTTCTAGCAAGGCTGCCCATGAGAGGATTCTCACTGTAGATGGAGGGTCTAGGAACTTCCTCCAATCGCTCCCTTCCAGACATTGGCTTTCACTGCCCTGAAAAGATGATGACTTACATTGCCAGTCATGCTGAGAGGGTAATAGCTGGAGGTTTCAGCAGGGCCAGTGATACAATTTGCCGGGTGCCATGCATAAAGAAAATGAGAGTATTTTATACAAAAATTAAGAGTGTTAAAATTGTGACAACCCAAGTCTGGACTCTTTCGATCATGGAGCCCAGGGTGACTGTGTGTACCCATGCCCATTACTGAAGGCAACCCTGCGGCCAGCTGATTATATGACTGACATCCTGTCTTTAGGGAATCTGAGCAGTGCATCCCACATCCTCTATATGTTGGGAGTGACTCTCTGTTGTCTCAGGACGTAGTTCAAGCTTTATTTGAGTGTTACCCCCCAGTGTGGGGCTGTCAGTGTCGGAGAACCCTTAGGCAGGGCAGGGCAGTTCTGATGTGCATTTTATGTAGTTCCTTACAGGGTTTCTGGCAATATTGAGTTGTGGTTGTGCACAGATATGATATGTTCTGTCGAAAGCGTTTTATTGGATTTCCTTTCCCCCTGCCTTCTCCCCCTTCCTTCTTTCATCTAGCCTTCCTAAGATTTCCCAAGTAAGCCACCTGCCTCAGGGATGCCCAGCATCTGAAGGGTACTCAACAGTGAGAATGCATGCCAGTCACTGAGAAGGCAGAAGGGTCCCCTAGGTTAACGATGCCCTCATTTCTCCTAACCCTAGTGTGTGTTGGCTAGTAATTAGTCAATAGTTAATTATTTAACTCCCCTGATCCACAAATTCAAGAGAACATTAGTGATCATTGCAAGCAATATCAGTTTCTTAATTCTCTGGCCATGGTCAGCCAGAGGCATTAACTCTGGAGTGAGTTTTCCATAGGTTTTGTGTGCAATCTGGGACAGGGACAGGCATGGTCCCTTGTTGAGAATGCATATGGATCAGATCTGGCCTCTGTCCACTTCTGCTTCCTTCCTTTCCTCCCCTTGGGGGGAACAAACTCTGTTCCCCCAAAACCACTTTCTAAAATATTTTCCACAAACTAATTTTTCATACCCAACTCTGTTTTATAGGGGACGCAATATTACATTGTAAGATAGCATTTCTTGTTACCAGCCTACCCCAGCTGGTGGGTGCTTACTGCCTAGGTTGAAAAACAATTTCCTGCAGTTTGATGGTTATGTTACTAATCACTATTACCATGCTCTTTGGTATGTGAAGAATTGCATTCATGTGAATGTTGTGTGTGCTTGTCTCCTGAAGGGTCTGACTTTTTAGACAGTGGGACTTTGAAAAGTTTGTAGTATGTCTTATGGTGGAATAGTAACAGAGCTTGGGGACAGCAAGGAAGGAAAGGTTATGTCTTAATAGGTGATGTGTTTCCATGTCAGCTTGACATGGGGGATCAATTGTGCTGGTTGGTTTTCACATTTATTTTACACAAACTAAAGTCATCCGTGGGAAGTAACCTCAAGTGAGAAGATGCCTCCAAAAGATCCGGTTACAGACAAGGCTGCAGGATATTTTCTTGATTAATGACTGATGAGGAAGGGCCCATCCCATAGTGGCTGGCTAGGGCCACTCCCAGTTCTGTGGTCCTGGAGAAACCAGCCTGAGAAAGCCATGAGAATCAACCCAGTAAGCAGCATTCCTCCATGGCCTCTGCATTAGTTTGGCCTCCAGTTTCCAGCCTTACTGGAGCTCCTGTCCTGACTGCCTTTAGTGATATACTGTGATATAGAGAGTAGATAAAACACATTCTTTCCTTCCCATTTTTTTTTTTTTTGGTCATGCTGTTTTATAACAGCAATAGAAACCCTAAGACGCCCAGATAGCATGCTTACTGTGGTGTTGTCTCTCTAGAGACCTGTTAAGTAATCTAGTGGCCTCTTTTTCCACATCCTTGCCAGCACCTGCTGCCACCTGTTTTTCATCTTAGCCATTCTGACTGGTGTGAGGTGGAATCTCAGGGTTGTTTTGATTTGCATTTCCCCAATGACTACGGATGTTGAACATTTCTTTAGGTGTTTCTCAGCTATTTGAGTTTCCTCAGTTGAGAATTTTGTTTAACTCTGCTCCCCATTTTTTAATAGGTTATTTGGTTCTCTGGAGTCTAACTTCTTGAGTTCTTTGTATATATTGTATATTAGCCCTCTATTGATTATAGGATTGGTAAAGATTTTTTCTCAATCTGTTGGTTGCCATTTTGCCCTATTGACAGTGTCCTTAGCCTTATAGAAGCTTTGCAATTTTATGAGGTCCCATTTGTCGATTCTTGATCTTAAAGCATAAGCCATTGGTGTTCTGTTCAGGAACTTTCCCCCTGTGCCCATGTATTTGAGACTTTTCCCCACTTTCTCTTCTATTAGACTCAACCAGATGCTATTGTGAATGCCGGGAAGTTCTTGCTGATGGAAGCCTAATATGGCTGTCTCCTGAGAGGCCCTGCCAGAGCCTGACAAATACAGAGGTGGATGCTCTCAGCCAACCATTGGAGTGAGCACGGGGTCCCAGATAGAGGAGTTGGAGAAGGGACTGAAAGAGCTGAGGGGATTTGCAGCCTTGTGGAGGGAGCAACAGTGTCAACAGGCCAGACTCCTGGGAACTGGACCACCAACCAAAGAGTACACAGGGAGGGACTCATGACTCTGGTTGCATATGTGGCAGAGGATGGCTTTGTTGGATATCAGTGGGAGGAGAAGCCCTTGGGCCTGAGAGTGTTCTATGCTCCCAGTGTAGGGGAATGGCAGGGAGGGAAGACAAGAGTGGGTGGGTGGGTTGGGGTAGCACCCTCATATAGGCAGGGGGGAGGATGGGATAGGGGTTTCCAAAGGGAAGACCTAGAAAGGGGAAAATATTTTAAATGTAAATAAAGAAAATATCCAATTAAAAAAAAAAGTAATCTAGCAGCTGATATATCTTAAAGGATACCTGACTCCTAAATCTCTTTACTCCTAACTCTCTTCTGGTTGTTTTGAAGGGCATGGTGTAGAGAGGACACTTTCTTCTTTTGTGTAACTGATATTGTGATGCTTCTTCTTAAAGTTTTACAGATCCATGTGACAGTTTTGGAGATCTTGCCTGAAATTTGAGGGGTGGTGGTGAGAAAAGGAAAAAGAAGAGAGGGAGAGAAGCGATTTTAAAGAACTGGATTATGCGACCATGGGGCTGGAAGCTCAGGTGGGAATTGATATTATTTTCATAAACCCAAAACTCAGAGAGCAGGACTCCAGCTAGAACTTCTGATAGGATTTCTGTGTTGTAGGCATTAGGTCAAGTTTCTGTTTTCTTAGGAAACTTCACTGTAAGCGCCAGACCTTCAGTTTATGCTTATTGGATGAGGTGTTCTCTAATTGTAGAAGGAAATGTCTTCTACTTAGCACGCACGTCCCCAAAGGCTAACTATATCTGTCTAAAATATGCTTCAAGAGAAAATACCATCTAGTCTAGTGTTTTGATAAACAAGTGGACATTATAGTCCTTTACTATTGGGAACTCTCAAAAAATGTGGAATTGAAACTAGAAACAAGTCAGTCTTCTTGGGATTTCTAGCCTTCTTTCTATTATTGGGTTTCAGTTCAATTCTGTTGTGATCTATATGAGAGAAGATGTATGATTCATATTCTCTTAAATGTGTCAAGGGTGTTTTATGGTCCAAAATGTGGTCCGTGTCTCATGTGAGCTGGAGAATATGTATTCTGCTCTTGTTGGATGAACTACTCTACAGATGTCAATTACATCCAGCTGATTGATGGTGCTGTTGAGTTCAATTATAACCCTACAGATTTTCTGCCTGCTGGATCTGACCACTTCTAAAAAGAGGAGTGTTAAGACATCTCCAAGGAACAATGGCCTCTTCTGTTTCTCCTTACAGTTCCATTAGCTTCTGCCTCATGTTTTGACACTCTATTGTTAGGCACACACATTAAGAATTATTATATCTTTTCACTAAAGTCTACTTTCTTTGAAATTAATACGGTTACTCCATCTTTCTTTTCATCAGTGTTAATGATGTAGTATTTTCAATTATATACTTATAAAACATAGCTATGTACCTGGAGTAGAATTTTTGTAGACAACATGCAGGTGGGTCTTTTTGATCCATTTTATCCAATTTTGTCCTTCAATGAATATATTTAGACAGTGGGCATTCAAGGTGATTATTAATAAAATTAGATTAAAATCTACCATGTTTGCATTCCGTTAGCCTAATTTTGAATTTTGTATAAAATGGGCATTTTTAAAAGACATTTGATGAACATTTTAATTAGTACAGAATAAAATATGTATTTATAGAGTATAGTGGGTATTTCAGAGTATGGACACAATGCATGATGATCAGGACAATTAGCATATCTATTACTTCAATCATTGATCACTTCTTTCTGGGAAGACACTGAAATCCTCTCTACAAGCTATTTTGAAATGTACAATTAATTGTCAAGCCATAGTCACAGTTTTCCCATTGCTATAGAATATTAGAAGTTATTTTAGTTATGCTCTGTATTCACGAACTACCTTTTCATTTCCCAGCCTCAGATAATTACTGTTATACTCGCCATAAATTGTGTGTGTGTGTGTGTGTGTATGTGTGTATCTTTTTCTCATCATGGTATTTTTCAGAGTTCTATATGATTGTGTTCATTAGTAATTAGTTTTTTATACTAATAGTTATCTGTGTGCTCGAATAGACCTCACTTTATGCCCTATTTAGGTGTTTTAGTTATGTCCTGATATGAGCTACTATGAGGAAGTGTACTTTGTGTAATCTACTACTTAGCTTTGGTGAACATACTGTGCTAGCTAATTTGATGTCAACTTGACATCAGCTAGAATCACTTTGGTAGAGAGAATCCCAACTGAGAAAGTGCCTCCCAAGACTGGCCAGTGGGCAAGTCTGTGGTACATTTTCTGCGTTGATGATTAATGTGGAAGAGCCCATCTTACTGTAAGGAAGCAGGCTGAGCAAGCCACTGGGAGAGAAGGTCAGTGAGCCATATTCCTGTATCTTCTCCTGCCTCCCAACTTCTTGCCCTTCTTGAGTTGCTGCTCTTATTTCTTTGCTGATCAACTGCAATTTGGAAATTTAAAAGAAGCAAACCCTTTCCTTCCTAAGTTGCTTGCTTATGATGCTCTGTCATAACAATAGAAACCTTAAGATATTTCTCTAGGAATAGACTTGCTGGGTCCAACTGACTTGATATTCCGCATGACGCATGATTTTGTATTTCTGAATTCACCCCTTTGCTAACATGGGTTTGTAGCATCTACGTAATTGCCTGTGGCACCTTTCTGGTCGTTTTTAGATGTGTGTAGAGGGGTGGAAATTTGGGGTTATTGAAGTTCCTAGCTGAGAGTGAATAAGGCAGCCTCCTGTCTTGTTGAGTGCCCAAACTGTAAGCAGAGCTCCTTTCAGTGCACTCAGTGCCACTTGTTACATTTTCTGATGACTCTGTAGTTTAGAAGGTCCCCAAAGGCAATTTGCATTAAAGTCTTGAGTAGTGTTTCTATGAGCAAGAAGGCTGGGATATTACTTATGGAGAAAATGTGCATTAAGCTAGATAAGTTATGTCCAGGCATGAATTACAAAAACATATATGAGACAAAGTTATTTATGACTGGCTGACCAAAATATTACTGCTAGAAGCTAGAAGAAACCCAAACCTATGTTTCCCAAAGGAACAATGACTCAATATTTTCAAATTCATTATTCAAAGTGACTTTACAGAACACAAGTACTATGAATAATAAGAATCAACTATAAATTCAGTAGTTTGCTCGGGCCAATATACAATCTGAGGAGCTCTTAAATTTGTCTTTATTTTTAAACCATACCCACATCAAGTATAAATCATTTCAGTAGGTAGATACCTTAGAACTTCTTGTGAGGCCACAAGTGGAACTTATGACCACTGATGAAAATCCAAGACAGGACATGAACAGCAAGGAGCCTGTATGTATGTATAGCTGTCACTCAATAAATATCAATTTGACATGGCTGTGCTCTCTTCTGTCTCTTTGTATTTAATTTCACTCTATGTATGGCCCATGCTTATAAAAACACAACCAGTTAGAGAAACACCATTCTCTTTCCTGAAGTATAAACGATAGGGGCTACCACCAAGTTGGAACTCATTTCCAGACCAGACTTGGCTACAAAGGGTAAATGATAGGTTGGAAAAGAGAAAAAGGATTATTTATCAGGCACCCATGTATTGCTCATTGCCCATCACCCCATGCATTGTTCATCCCGAGGAAAGGTGGGAAGGAAGCTCTGTAGTAAGGAGACACTCACACAGGGAAATGAATCTGGGGGTTGATTGACAGATGTAAATGAGCATCCCTTTCTCATCAGAAACTCAGCATCACCTACTCATAAATGTAGCCATGCCAATTTCCATGGTTCTCTGCACAAACTCAACTAAGAGAAGAGAATTTCCAGTCTCCTAAGACTTTCTTGCTGTTGCAATGATTGTAACCACTTAAGCAGTGAGGTTTTAAGAGCCACTTCCCGCTCCCCAAGATGTGTCAACTCTATTCATGTTTCCTGGCTCTCAAGCATCTCATAAATGATCTGTGTATTTGCAAAGTATCTCCAAGCTTTAGTAGGTAGTCTAGAACTGGAGATGGCTAAAGCAGAAGCTCTGTATTGTCCAGTGATTCCCAACGTGAAGAATCTGGGCCAGCAGCATCAACAGAACGCTACACATTGATAGACATAGCAGTACCTGCGACTCAGTCCATTAAGGTTAGGTGACATACAGGATGCTCAGTTGAATTTAACTCCACAGGAACAATGACTTTCCAGTATAAACATCCTATGTGACTAAATAAAAAATGCTAAAAGTTTTACCTGCTCAGATGAAATTGAAACTTCATATTTATTTAGAAATATGGTAATGATGCACTGTTTATAGATATGGAATCAGAGCCCCTTAGGATGGTTGACAGTGTTTTTTTTTTTTCCTGAAGTTTTCTTTATTTATTTTATGAGGGTTTTTCCTGCATGAATGTATGCACAGCATGCTTGTGCCTGGTCAGGAGAGGACACTGGATCCTCTGAAGCTATAGTTACAGGCAGGTGTGAGCCACCATGTGGTTTCTGGGAACTTAAGTCCACTGCAAGATCAGTCAGTTATCTTAATAGGAAGCTCAGCTGTGTTTTAATGAACATCTAGGTGATTCTGAAACATGCTGAGGCTTGATACTTGTAGCTCTATATTTGTCTTCCTAATCTTGTCTTGGGTGATCCAAGAAAGAGTTAATTCTGTTGTGGTCTCATCTCAGTGGTGGTGGTGGTTGTTGTTGTTTAAATAAAATGATGCATCTATAATCTAAAACTATTTTTTTAAACTGAAGTTAGAACTAAATATCTCATTATTTAGTTTATTTCTAATTCATGTTGGCAGAATCTCAATTATAGAATCTTAAGAATTGGCCTTCTTTCCAGATACAAATGAGTTCCTTGGTTTGTGGTGACTGTGCCTTTTGTAGCTCACTGCTGCCACCTGGGAACTCAGACCACATAGATGGTGAGGCCCGCTGGCCACCCATGGTCAGGTAGAGTGTGGTTTTCTTGGTCTTTACCACAGCTACACAAAAATGTCTATTGAGTTCTCTTAACTGTAAGAGTCTTCCCATGTCTTCTTCTAGCTGGATAATGTGATAGTTAAATAATTTATCCCAGGCTGTTCTTTATAGTAGATTCCCTTCTTTTTTTTTTTTTTTTTTAAAATTCAAAATATTGAGATTAAAATATAATTACATTTCTCCATTCCCTTTCCACCCTTCAGACCTTTTCATATACTTCTCTTTGCATTTTTTTTCAAATTCATGGACTCTTTTTCATTGTTATTGCATACATATATGCATATGTACACAAAACATTCCTAAGTATAAACTACTCTGTGTAATATTAACTGTACATATGTGTTCAGGGCTGACTGATATTGGATAGTTAGGTGGTATACTCTTTCTTCTATTATTATTTCTTCCCCTCTCAGCATTCCTTCGTTGCCTGTGGTTCTTTGTGTGAGGCTGAGACCTGTGGGTCTTTCTCCTGTGCACTTTAGCCTGGCACCGTTTTTTGCTCATGTGTGGGCGGTCATGGTTGTGAGACTTTGTGTGTCTAGCATCTTTAGAAGACACAGTCTCCCAGAAAATTCCCTGATCCTCTGGATCTTCTTATAACCTTACCTCTCTTCCACAATGTTCTAGAAGCTTTGAGTGCAGGAGTGTTTTGTAGATATATCCAGTGGGTCTGGGCTCCACAACTCGGCATTTTGATTGGTTGTGGTTTTCCATAGCAATCTCTATCTGTTGCACATAGAAGTTACCTTGATGAGGGGTGAGGATTAGACTTATCTCTAGGTATAAGGATAAATTTTTAGGTTATTGTTAGGGATTATACCGGTTTATTCAAATAGTAGTTGTGGACTTGTAGCCAATATGACTTTACTAGCACTGAGTATTTAGCTAAGTATCCAGTATCAGACATGGTTTCTCTCTTGGTGAGAGGGTCTAAAGTCCAACTAGAGAGTTGTTGATTATTGTCAAGGCATGCATGCTGCTACTGCACCCTTAGGATTATTATGCCATGCTTTTTTTGATGTGATTCCTAAGAGTCATAGCTAGGGAAGGATCTTGGTTCCTTCTCTCTTTGGAAACTTGATAGTCTTCTTCTGATACCATGAAAGCTAGTCCTTAGGGAGGAGACATTCATGTCAGTTCCCTCTCTGGGACCTGATGTGTATATGGTGTATATGGTATTCTGTAGTATATGGTGTCTTCAGCAATGGGGACTTAGTCTTCACTTCTTGGTGAAGGGTATGGGTTACCTAACGAGAGTAACCAAGGGCAACAGCAATAGGCTGTATGCTTTGGGAGTCTCTGGGACAGCCCTGGCCAACAACTTGAAGGAGGACTTTTCATGTCTGGTTTTGGGTTTTTGTCAGGTGGTTTTCGACTTCTGAAAGCAGCAGTATCAACCTAGATGGGAAACATTCATTAAAATTATATATGTATATTTATTCACAGAATTGTATGCATTCTAGTTTTTTTTAAAGGTAACTAGTTCATAGCCTGATTTCTTATGGCCCTTCATCCTATTGTTATTTTACCCTCCTTTCTCTGTCTGCTCTACTTACCTTCCCTCTGTTTCCTAAAGAGCCCTTCCCCCTTCTCAGTTCCCTGATGGCATCACTTGCATCCTGATTTTTCCCCTTTTTATTGCCTTCCAAACCTCTAGCCCAGCGGTGGTCCAGTTTTTTTATTATTATTATTATTATTTGATATATTCTTTTTTTTAACTTTTTTTATTAGATATATTATTTTTTAATTTTTTATTTTTTTATATTTTTATTTTATATATACTTTGTTTACATTCCAAATGATTTCTTCTTTCCCAGATCCCCCCTCCCCATATGTACCATAAACCTTCTTCTCGCCACCCATTCTCCAATCACCTCTCTCCTTTTTCTCTGTCCTGATACTCCCCTCCAACGCTAGATCAATCCTCTCCAGGATCAGGACCCTCTCCATACTTCTTCATGGGAGTCATTTGTTATGCTATTTGTGCCTTCGGTATTCAGAGCTTCTGGGCTAATTAATATCCACTTATCAGAGATTGCATTCCATGTGTATTCTTTTGTGATTGGGTTACCTCACTTAGGATGATATTTTCCAGATCAAACCATTTGCCTAAAAATTTTGTGAATTCATTGTTTCTAATTGCTGAGTAGTATTCCATTGTGTAAATATACCACATTTTCTGTATCCATTCCTTCTTTGAGGGACATCTGGGTTCTTTCCAGCTTCTGGCTATTATAAATAAGGCTGCTATGAACATAATGGAGCATGTGTCTTTATTGCATGCCGGGGAATCCTTTGAGTATATGCCCAGGAGAGGTATAGCAGGGTCCACAGGAAGTGTCATGTCCAGTTTTCTGAGGAACCGCCAGACTGATTTCCAAAGTGGTTGTACCATCTTACAGCCCCACCAGCAGTGGAGGAGTGTTCCTCTTTCTCCACATCCTTGCCAACACCTGCTGTCTCCTGAGTTTTTGATCTTAGCCATTCTGACTGGTATAAGGTGAAATCTCAGGGTTGTTTTGATTTGCATTTCCCTAATGACTAATGATGTTGAGCACTTCTTAAGGTGCCTCTCAGCCATCTGAATTTCTTCAGGTGAAAATTCTTTGTTTAGATCTGTACCCCATTTTTTAATAGGGTTATTTGGTTCCCTGGGGTCTAACTTCTTGAGTTATTTGTATATATTGGATATTAGCTCTCTATTAGATGTAGGGTTGGTAAATATTCTTTCCTAATTTGTTGGTTGCCATTTTGTCCTTTTAACAGTGTCCTTTGCCTTACAGAAACTTTGTAATTTTATGAGGTTCCATTTGTCAATTCTTGATCTTGAGCTATTGGTGTTCTGTTCAGGAACTTTTCCCCTGTGCCCATGTCCTCAAGCGTTTTCCCCAGTTTCTTTACTATTAGTTTCAGTATGTCTGGTTTTATGTGGAGGTTCTTGATCCACTTGGAGTGGAGTTTAGTACTTGGAGATAAGAACGGATCAATTTGCATTCTTCTGCATGCTGACTTCCAATTGAACCAGCACCATTTGTTGAAAAGGCTATCTTTTTTCCACTGGATGTTTTTGGCTCCTTTGTGGAAGATCAAGTGATCTTTATTTACATTTCAAGTGATTTTCCCTTTCCTGGATCCCCTGTCTCTGAGAAAGTCACATAAGCCCTCTTCCCTCCCCCTGTTCCCCAATCCAACCTTTCCCACTTCCCTATTCTGGTATTCTCCTACACTGCTGCACTGAGCCTTTCCTGGACCAGGGGCACTCCTTTCTTCTTCTTGGGCATCATTTGATATGTGCATTGTGTCTTTGGTATTTCAAGCTTCTGAGCTAATATCCATTTATCAGTGAGTGCATACCATGATTGATCTTTTGAGACTGGGTTACCTCACTTAGGATGATGTTCTCTAGTTCCATCCATTTGTCTAAGAATTTCATGAATTCATTGCCAGTTTTATTTCTTGGTTTCTTCAGTTATTCTAGGCTGTCTTCTCATCCTGAAGAGATGTGGAGCTGGGAGTCTCCAATGAGAGAGAACATGTGATGTTTTCCTGGGTCTGGGTTATCTCACTCAATATGATGCTTTCTACTTCTATATATTTAACTGAAAAGTTTGTGATTTCATTTATTTCACAGCTTAATAGCAGTTCATAGTATATATGTACCATATTTTTATTATCTCCCCATTGATTGAAGGGCATTTAGGATGTTTCCAGTTCCTAACTATTGTGGATAAGGCAGCAATGAACAAAGCTGAACAAGTATTTGTGAAACAAGACACCAAATCCTTTGGGCATATGCCATGGAGTGGTATAGCTGTGTCACAGCATATTTGTTTCTAGCATTCTGAGAATTCTCCACACTCATTTCCATGGCTGTGCCAGTTTGCAATTCCAACAATAGTGAGTGAGGGCTCCCTTTGCCCCAAATCCCCTCCAGCATTGCTTGGCAGTTGCTTTAATGAGCTTTCCTGTTCTGACTGGGGTAAGATGAAGTCTCAAAGTTGTTTTGATTTCCATTTTCTTAATTGCTAGGGACAATTAAAAATTTTCAAGATATTTTCTAGCCAATTTTACTCTTCTTTTGAGAACTCTCTTTTTAGGTCCCATGACCATTCTTTGAACGCATCATTGTTTTTTTTTGTTATTTGTTCTTTTGGGTTTTTTTTAAATTCTATTTTGAATCCTTTGTTTAGGATAGAAATTGATTCTATGTCAGATGTAGTATAGCTGGCAAGGAGTCCCCTCATTTTGTGGATTTCCTCTTTGCCTGATTGATTGTTCTTTCAGCTGAACAGAAACTTTTTAGGTTTATTAAGTTTCCCCTGTCAATTGTTGGCTTTAATTCTTGGACAAATGGAATCCTATCTAGATATTCCCTTTCTACACCTACATCAAATAGAGTACTGCCTGTGTTTTTTCCAACAGTTTCAGATTTAACATTTAGGTCTTTGATTCATTTGGAGTTAGATTTTGTGCAAGGTGATATATATATATAGATAGAGGTTTAATTTCATTACTCTGTGGACATACAGTTCTCTCAGCACTATTTAAGGAAGATGGTTTCTTTTCTATAGCATATGTTTCTGGCATATTTTTAAAATGTAAAATAGCTAGATTTAGGAGTACTCATGTTTGAGCCTTCAATTTTGTTCTATAGGTTTACATGTTTGTATTTGTGTCAGTGCCAAATTGCTTTTATATGCATACATACATACTAAAATGTATAAAAATGTAAATATATTTACATATTTATATAAATATATTCATATAAATACATTTATATATTACATATATAATATATACAAATATATAAAAGATTTCCCTCTTTTATTAAAAATACATTTTTCTCATTTTCATATAATATATCCTGATAACAAACTCTTTTCCATCAGTGTCCTTTTCCTGCTGCCTGCTGATTAAGATGTAGAACTCAGTCACAGTGCTCCATACTCAAATAGCGCCAAAAGAGAGCTGGTCTCCCAGGAGTGCGGACATGCCTGTAAGCACAGGTAAGACCACCACTTCTGCTCAGAGGGACCCACAAGGAGCCCTCAGGACACAGGAACCAAGGAATACCCGGGGACAAGATTCTTTTGGTTTCCATCTGCACCCTGGAGTTGACCTTGTGCCGCAGCTGTCCACACCCAAATTCCTCTCAGAGAGAACTTGTCTCCCAGGAGTATTGACACACAGGCTTGCAGGAAGGACAAGCCACAGTCAGAGACAGCAATACCAGATAACACCAGAGATAACCAGATGGGGAGAGGCAAGGGCAAGAACTTAAGCAAGAGAAACCAAGCCTACTTGGAATCATCAGAACCCAGTTCTCCTATCACAGTAAGTCCTGGATACTCTAGCACACTAGAAAAGCAAGACTGATTTAAAATCACATCTCATGATAATGATAGAGGACTTTAAGAAGGACATGATTGTCTTAAAGAAATACAGGAGAAAACAGGTAAACAGATAGACACCCTTAAAGAGGAAACACAAAAATCCCTTAAAGAACTACAGGAAAACACAACCAAACAATGAAGGAATTGAACAAAATCATCCAGGATATAAAAATGGAAATAGAAACAATAAAGAAATCAGAAAGGGAGACAATCCTGGATATAGAAAACCTAGGAAAGAGATGGAATCATAGATATGATCATCACCAACAGAAGAGATAGAAGAGAGACTCTCAGGGGCAGAAGATACCATAGAAAACATCACATAACAGTAAAAAAAAAAAATGCAAAATGTAAAAAGTTCCTAACCCTAAAACATCTAGGAAATTCAGGATTCAATGAGAATAATAAGGATAATAGGTATAGAAGAGAGTGAAGATTCCCAACTTAAAGGACCAGTAAATATCTTTAACAAAATTATAGAAGAAAACTTCCCTAACTTAAATAAAGAGATCCCATGAACACATAAGAAGCCTACAGAACTCCAAATAGACTGGACCAGAAAAGAAATTCCTCCTGTCACATAATAATAAAAACACCAAATGCACTAAACAATGAATATGAAAAGCAGTAAGGGAGAAAGGTCAAGTAACATATAAAGGCAGACCTATCAGAATTACATCAGACTTCTTACCAGAGACTATGAAAGCTAGAAGATCCTGGGCAGATGTCACACAGACCCTAAGAGAACACAAATGCCAACCTAGGCTACTATACCCAGCAAAGTTCTCAATTACCATAGATGGAAAAACCAAGATATTTCATGACCAAAATAAATTTATACAATATCTTTCTACAAACCCAGCCCTACAAAGAATAATAGATGGAAAACTCCAACACAAGAAGGGAAACTACACCCTAGAAAAAGCAAAGAAGTAATCTTCTTCCATCAAACCCAAAAGAAGATAGCCACACAAACATAAAATTAACATAAAAATAGCAGGAAGCAATAATCACTATTCTTTAATATCTCTTAACATGAATGGACTCATTTCCCCAATAAAAAGACATAGACTAACAGACTGGATAAACAGCATTTTGCTGCATACAGAAATGTACCTTATGCTATACCACTCCTGGGCATATACCCAGAGGATTCCCCACCATGTCATAAGGATACATGCTCTACTATGTTCATAGCAGCCCTATTTATAATTGCCAGATGCTGGAAAGAACCCAGGTATCCCTCAACAGAAGAGTGGATGCAAAAAATGTGGTATATCTACCCAATGGAGTACTATTCAGCCATTAGAAACAATGAATTCATGAAATTCTTAGGCAAATGGATGGAGCTAGAGAACATCATACTAAGTGAGGTAACCCAGACTCAAAAGGTGAATCATGGTATGCACTCACTAATAAGTGGATATTAACCTAGAAAACTGGAATACCCCAAACATAATCCACACATCAAATGAGGTACAAGAAGAAAGGAGGAGTGGCCCCTTGTTCTGGAAAGACTCAGTGAAGCAGTATTCGGCAAAACCAGAACGGGGAAGAGGGAAGCGGTGGGTGGGAGGACAGGGGAAGAGAAGGGGGCTTACGGGACTTTCGGGGAGTGGGTGGCTGGAAAAGGGGAAATCATTTGAAATGTAAATAAATTATATCGAATAAAAAAAAATTAAAAAAAAAAAGAAATGTACCTTAGTGTCAAAGATAGACACTACCTAGGATTAAAGGGCTGCATAACAAATTTTCAAGCAAGTGGTTCCAATAAACAAGCTGGAGTAGCCATTCTAATATCAAATAAAATCAACTTTCAACCAA
Source organism: Apodemus sylvaticus (assembly GCF_947179515.1). Classification (NCBI taxonomy): domain Eukaryota; kingdom Metazoa; phylum Chordata; class Mammalia; order Rodentia; family Muridae; genus Apodemus; species Apodemus sylvaticus. The sequence continues at coordinate 128,047,350 of NC_067476.1, forward strand.
AAGTTACCAAAAAGGATAAGGAAGGACACTTCATATTCATCAAAGGAAAAATCTACCAAGATGATCTCTTAATTCTGAACAGCTATGCTCCAAATGCAAGGGCACCCACATTTCTAAAAGAAACTATTCTAAAGTTCAAAGCACACATTGTAACTCACATAATAATAGTGGGAGACTTCAACATCCTAGTTTCATTAATGGACAGATCATGAAAACACAAACAAAATGGAGACATATTGAAACTAATAGAAGTTGTGGACCAAATGGATTTAACATATATCTATAGGATATTTCGTCCTAAAACAAAAGAATATGCTTCTTCTCAGCACCTCATGGTACCTTCTCCAAAATTGACCATATAATTGGTTGCAAAAGAGGCCTAAACCAATACAAGAAGATTGAAGCAATCCCATGCATCCTATCAAATCACCATGGACTAAGGCTGCTCTTCAATAACAACAGAAACAATAGAAAGCCCACATACACATGGAAGCTGAATCATGCCCTACTCAATGATAACTTGGTCAAGGAAGAAATAAAGAAATTAAAGACTTTAGAATTTAATGAAAATGATATCACAATATTCTCAAACTCATGGAACACAATGAAAGCAGTGCTAAGAGTGCAGAGGGCCAGCAGTGCATCCGGAGGCTGCCAACAGGGAGGCAGCTTGCTCTGGTGAGTCTCTCTGACCCAGCAGAGCAGAGGATCCATCTGGAGGCCTCTGGCAGGAGCCTTCCCGTCGCCACCTCTGGGTCAGGAGCAGCCTGGGCCACATGCCCCATCCCCAAGCAGAGCAGAGGGCCAGCGGTGCATCTGGAAGCCGGCTGCAGGGAGGCAGCTTGCACAGGTGAGTCCTGCATTGACAACAAGACCAACTAACACCAGTGAGATCTAGATGGCAAAAGGCAAATGTAGAAATGTTACTAACAGAAATCAAGGCAATAGGGCAGCATCTGAACCCAATTCTCCATTAACAACAAGTCCTGGATACCCCAACACACCAGAAAAGCAAGATTTGGATTTAAAATCACTGGTCATGATGCTGTTACAAGAACACATGAAGGACATAAATAAATCTCTTAAAGAAATTCAGGAGAAAAATGATCAAAAGCTAGAAGCCCTTACACGGGAAACACAAAAATCACTTAAAGAAATTCAGGACAATATGGGTCAAATGATAGTAGTCAATAAGGAGGAAATGCAAAAATCACTTAAAAAAATACAGGAGAACTTTGATCAACAGGCAGAAGTCATGAAAGAGGAAACACAAACATCTCTCAAAGAATTACAGGAAAACACAAACAAGCAAGTGAAGGAACTGAGCAAAAACATTCAGGATCTAAAAACAGAAGTAGAAACAACTAAGAAATCGCAAAGGGAGACAACTTTGGAGATAGAAAACCTTGGGAAGAAATCAGGGACCATAGATGCAAATATTAACAACAGAATACAAGAGATAGAAGAAAGAATCTCAGATGCAGAAGATACCATAGAAACCATGGATTCAACTGTCAAAGAAAATGCAAAATGCAAAAAGCTTGTAACCCAAAACATCCAGGAAATCCAGAACACAATGAGAAGGGCAAACCTAAGGATTATAGGCATAGATGAGAGCGAAGATTTATAACTTAAAGGGCCAGCAAATATCTTCAATAAAATTATGGAAGAAAACTTCCCTAATCTAAAGAGAGAGATGCCCATGAATATAAAAGAAGCCTACAGAACTCCAAACAGACTGGACCAGAACAGAAATACCTCCCATCACATAATAATCAAAACACCAAATGTACTAAACAAAGAATATTAAAGGCAGTAAGAGAAAGAGGCCAAATAACATATAAAGGAAGACCTATCAGAATCACACCAGACTTCTCACCAGAGACTATGCAGGCTAGAAGATCCTGGGCAGATCTCATGCAGATTCTAAGAGAACACAAATGCCAGCCAAAACTATTATACCCAGCAAAACTCTCAATCACCATAGATGGTGAAACCAAGATATTCCATGACAAAACCAAGTTTACCCAATATCTTACAACAAACCCAGCCCTACAAAGGATAATAGGAGGAAAACACCAAAACAAGGAGGGAAACTTCACCCTGGAAAATGCAAGATAGTAACCTTCTTTCATCAAACCCAAAAGAAGATAACCAATAAAATATAAATGATAACATCAAAAAATGACAGGAAGTAATAATCACTATTGCTTAATATCTCTTAACATCAATGGACTCAATTCCCCATTAAAAAGACATAGACTAATGGACTGGATACATACAGGATCCTACATTTTGCTGCATACAGGAAACACACCTCAGTGTCAAAGACAAACACTACCTTAGAGTAAAAGACTGGAAGACAATTTTACAAGCAAATGGTCTCAGGAAACAAGCCGGAGTAGCCATTCTAATATCAGATAAAATTGACTTTCAACCTAAAGTCATCAAAAGAGACACTGAGGGACACTTCCTGCTGGTCAAAGGAAAAACACACCAAGAAGAACTGTCCATCCTGAACATCTATGCTCCAAATGCAAAGGCACCCTCATCCATAAAAGAAACTTTACTAAAGGTCAAAGCACACATTGCACCTAACACAATAATTGTGGGTGACTTCAAGACTGCACGTTCCTCAATGGACCGATCAAGAAAACAGAACTAAACAGGGACACAGTGAAACTAATTGAAGCTTTGGACCAATTAGATTTTTTTTTAATATTTTTATTTTCTATATTCTTTGTTTCCATTCCAAATGATTTTCCCTTTCCCAGATCCCCCCTCCCCATATGTCCATCCATTCTCCAATCACCCCCCTCCTTTTTCTCTGTCCTTAAATTCCTCTCCAATGCTAGATCAATCCTTTCCAGGATCAGGACCCTCTCCATACTTCTTCATGGGAGTCATATGTTATGCGATTTGTGCCTTGGGTGTTCAGAGCTTCTGGGCTAATTAATATCCACTTATCAGAGATTGCATTCCATGTGTATTCTTTTGTGATTGGGTTACCTCACTTAGGATGATATTTTCCAGATCAAACCATTTGCCTAAAAATTTTGTGAATTCATTGTTTCTAATTGCTGAGTAGTATTCCATTGTGTAAATATACCACATTTTCTGTATCCATTCCTCCTTTGAGGGACATCTGGGTTCTTTCCAGCTTCTGGCTATTATAAATAAGGCTGCTATGAACATAATAGAGCATGTGTCTTTATTGCATGCCGGGGAATCCTTTGAGTATATGCCCAGGAGAGGTATGGGCTAATATCCAATATATACACAGAACTCAAGAAGTTAGACCCCAGGGAACCAAATAACCCTATTAAAAATGGGGTACAGATCTAAACAAAGAATTTTCACCTGAAGAAATTCGGATGGCCGAGAGGCACTTGAAGAAGTGCTCAACATCATTAGTCATTAGGGAAATGCAAATCAAAACAACCCTGAGATTTTACCTTATACCAGTCAGAATGGCTAAGGTCAAAAACTCAGGAGACAGCAGGTGTTGGTGAGGATGTGGAGAAAGAGGAACACTCCTCCACTGCTGGTGGGGCTGTAAGATGGTACAACCACTTTGGAAATCAGTCTGGCAGTTCCTCAGAAAACTGGACATGACACTTCCGGAGGACCCTGCTGGACCAATTAGATTTAACATATATATATTTATAAAACATTTTACCCTAAAGCAAAAGAATATACCTTTTTCTCAGCACCTCATGGTACCTTCTCCAAAATAGATCATATAGTTGTCACAAGACAGACCTCAACAAATATAAGAAGATTGAAATAATCCCATGCCTCCTATCAGATCACTATGGAGCAACAGTGGTCTTTAATAACAATAAAAACAACAGAAAGCCCACATACACATGGAAACTGAACAATACTCAATGATACCTTGGTCAAGGAAGAAATAAAGAAAGAAATCAAAGACTTTTTAGAATTTAATGAAAATGAAGACACAACATACACAAATCTATGGGACACAATGAAAGCAGTGCTAAGAGGAAAACTCATAGCTTTGAGTGCCTCCAAAAAGAAAATGGAGAGAGCATACACTTGCAGCTTAATGACACACCTGAAAGCCCTGGAGCAAAAAGAAGTGAATTCACCCAGGAGGAATAGAAGGCAGGAAATCATCAAACTCAGGGCTGAAATCAATCAAGTAGAAACCAAGAGAACCATACAAAGAATCAACAAAACCAGGAGCTGGTTCTTTGAGAAAATCAACAAGATAGATAAACCCTTAGCCAGATTAACCAAAGGGCACAGAGATAGTATCCAGATTAACAAAATTAGAAATGAAAAGGGAGATATATATTTGCTGCCTGCCGGGACAGAAAAGGGTCACTAGGTAATGGATCACCCTGAGCTTTAGATCTCTGGTGGTGCAAGCTGCCAGGGGTCTGCCTGTGCCAAGGAACTGATCACATAGGTGGTTTGTCTGCAAGCTGGCCTGGCACTGCCCAGAGAGCTGCGGAAGGAGAGAAGCCCTGCAGCCATATTCACTCCTTGCTGGGACAGAAAAGGGTCACTACTTACTGGATCACCCTGAGCTTTAGATCTCTGGGGGTGCAAATCTCCAGGGGTCTGACTGCACTCAGGAACTGAGCACATAGGCGGTTCATCTGCAAGCCAGTCTGTTGCGGGACCTGTGTCCTATGTGAGAATCAACAGAGAGAGTGACCCCCTTTACACCACCTTCACTCCATAATAGAGCAGACAGAGAACACCTGATTGACCTTGACAACCTAAGTATAACATTGTTTGAGGCAAGACTGAGAAGGGCTCCAAAGGCACAAAAGAGGAAGGCATCATATCAGTAATCTGTGCCAGAGGAAACCCAGTCATCCAGTGTTGCAGAAATAACCTTAAAGATCCACAGTAGGTTGAAGCACCAGCCAGTGACAATAAGACCACCTAACACCTGGAGGAACTAGATGGCTAAAGGCAAATGTGGGAACGTTACTAACAGAAACCAAGCATTATGGCAGCATCTGAACCCAATTCTCCAACAATAGCAAGTTCTGGATACCCCAACACACCAGAAAAACAAGATTTGGATTTAAAAATCACTGGTCATGATGCTGGTACAGGAACACATGATGGACATACTTAAAGAAATTCAGGAGAAAATGGATCAAAAATTAGAAGCCCTTAGAAGGGAAACACAAAAATCATTGAAACAAATTCAGGAGAATACAAAAGCCAATAAGGAGGAAACCCAAAAATCACTTAAAGAAATACAGGAGAACTTTGATCAACAGGCAGAAGTCATGAAAGAGGAAACACAAAAATCTCTTAAAGAATTAGAGGAAAACACAAACAAGCAAATGACAGAACTGAGCAAAAACTTCCAGGATCTAAAAACAGAAGTAGAAACAACTAAGAAAGCACAAAGGGAGACAACTTTGGAGATAGAAAACCTTGGGAAGAAATCAGGGACCATAGACACAAATATCAACAACAGAATACAAGAGATAGAAGAAAGAATCTCAGATGCAGAAGATACCATAGAAACCATGGACTCAACAGTTAAAGAAAATGCAAAATGCAAAAAGCTTGCAACCCAAAACATCCAGGAAATCCAGGCCCCAATGAGAAAGCCAAATCTAAGGATTATAGGCATTGATGACAGCGAAGATTTACAACTTAAAGGATTAGCAAATATCTTCAACAAAATTATGGAAGAAAACTTCCCTAACCTAAAGAGAGAGATGCCCATGAATATACAAGAAGCCTACAGAACTCCAAACAGACTGGACCAGAACAGAAATACCTACCGTCACATAATAATCAAAACCCCAAATGTATTAAACAAAGAAAGAATACTTAGGGCAGTAAGAGAAAAAGAGCAGAGCGGGCGGCGGCGGCAGCGGCAGCAGTGGCTGCTCCAGCTGAAGGGCCATCAGCAGTGGAACCAAGGCGTCACAGGGACCAGTTAGGACCTGCGCCCACGACCACTGACCTTCGCTGACCAGCCGGGCAGCAAGCAGCTGCAGTTGTGCACCGCCTTTCCTGCACGGAGGCCACTTCAGAACTCGGCCTCCCACCAGTCAGGAGAGGTGCATCCATCTTGGTTCCGTACTCCAGGGATCGGACAGACTGAGGTACACAAACATAATCCGAGGCCAACACCGCGGTGGTCTGAGCCCGATGGGCGTTGGCCTGCACCCAGGCCCTGGTCGGGTCGGGGGGGCCATTGGGGTGCCAACCCAGCCAGGAGGTTTTTTGCCCAGGCCTGCGAGCGCGCTGCCGCCATTTTGCCTGCAGGACGACAGAGAGCTCAGGCAGGCAGACCTGTAACAGGCATAGCCTAAGGCTAACAAAGCGGGGGTCCAGGCCCCAAAAGGCACAGGACTGACCCCAAGAACTGGGCGGCTTGGTGGGCCATCTGCGAGTCAACCGGCCCAGGTGATTGTTAGCAAAGCAGACTCTCCCGGCGCTTTCAGGGAGCGCGGGCGCGCACGCCCGCCATCCTAGTCACCTGGCAGACCCAATTAACAGTCATAGCCCTAGGGGAACTTTGCTCGGACCTTGGCCTCCCAGGCTTTTGCCTGGACTCAGGGACTGGGCGGCCAGGCTAACCTTCTGTGCGACAGCCCGGTTGGCGGATCGGCTGCCCAGCGGAGTGAGCGGAACACAGGGGAGGTCACAGTAGCATACACCGTCGGCACTCCCTGGGGGTGCACACAGGCTCCATCTGGTCCACAGACACAATCTGGGGCAAGGCCTCAGGCAGAAGCCCTTAGTTCTACTCTCTCCGCTTCCGGATCCAGATCAGTCTGGGTGGCAGCATTACATCTCCAAGTCCTGCAAGTGGCTAGCTGGGCTTCCGGGCGGCCAGCTGGGAGAAGTCACTGTGCTCCAGTGAATCCAGCGGGCCCCAGCGGGAGCCTTCGGGTGCCTGCTTTGGGATCGGAACAGCCTGGGCAGCAGCACACTGTCTACAAGCAGTGCAGGAGGTAAGCTGTGCACCAGAGGCCAACTGGGAAGGGGCAGCTTGCACTGGTGAGTCCAGCACTGACAAGATAAACTAACACCAGTGAGAACTAGATGGCAAAAGGCAAACGCAGGAACGTCACTAACAGAAATCAAGGCAATATGGCAACATCTGAACCCAATTCTCCTCTACCAACATGTCCTGGATACCCCATCACACCAGTAAAACAAGATTTGGATTTAAAATCACTGGTCATGATGCTGGTACAGGAACACATGAAGGACATACTTAAAGAAATTCAGGAGAAAATGGATCAAAAGTTAGAAGCCCTTGCAAGGGAAACACAAAAATCATTGAAAGAAATCCAGGAGAATACAAAAGCCAACAAGGAGGAAATGCAAAAAACACTTAAAGAAATACAGGAGAACTTTGGTCAACAGGCTGAGGTCATGAAAGACGAAACACAAAAATCTCTTAAAGAAATACAGGAGAACTTTGGTCAACAGGCTGAGGTCATGAAAGACGAAACACAAAAATCTCTTAAAGAATTACAGGAAAACACAAACATTCAAGTGAAGGAGCTAAGCAAAACCATCCAGGATCTAAAATCAGAAGTAGAAACAACTAAGAAAACTCAAAGGGAGACAACTTTGGAGATAGAAAGCCTTGGGAAGAAATCAGGGGACAGAGATGCAAATATCAACAACAGAATACAAGAGATAGAAGAAAGAATCTCAGACGCTGAAGATTCCATAGAAACCATGGACTCAACAGTTAAAGAAAATGCAAAATGCAAAAAGCTTGTAACCCAAAATATCCAGGAAATCCAGGACACAATGAGAAGACCAAACCTAAGGATTATAGGCATAGATGAGAGTGAAGATTTAAAACTTAAAGGGCCAGCAAACATCTTCAATAAAATTATGGAAGAAAACTTCCCTAACCTAAAGAGAGAGATGCCCATGAATATACAAGAAGCCTACAGAACTCCAAACAGACTGGACCAGAACAGAAATACTTCCCGTCACATAATAATCAAAACACCAAATGTTCTAAACAAAGAAAGAATACTAAAGGCAGTAAGAGAAAAAGGCCAAGTAACATATAAAGGAAGACCTAACAGAATCACAGCAGACTTTTCACCTGAGACTATGAAGGCTAGAAGGTCCTGGGCAGATCTCATGCAGACTCTAAGAGAACACAAATGCCAACCAAAACTACTATATCCAGCAAAACTCTCAATCACCATAGATGGAGAAACTAAGATATTTCATGACAAAACCAAGTTTACCCAATATCTATCCACAAACCCGGCCCTAAAAAGGATAATAGGAGGACAACACCAATACAAGGAGGGAAACTTCACCCTGGAAAAAGCAAGATAGTAACCTTTCATCAAACCCAAAAGAAGTTAAGCATTCAAATTTAAAAAATAACGTCAAAAATGATAGGAAGTAACAATCACTATTCCTTAATATCTCTTAACATCAATGGACTTAATGCCCCAATAAAAAGACACAGACTAACTGACTGGATACGTAAACTGGACCCTACATTTTGCTGCTTACAGGAAACACACCTCAGGGTCAAAGACAAACACTACCTTAGAGTAAAAGGCTGGAAGACAATTTTACAAGCAAATGGTCTCAGGAAACAAGCTGGAGTAGCTATTTTAATATCAGATAAAATTGACTTTCAACCCAAAGTCATCAAAAGAGACCCTGAGGGACCCTTCTTGCTGGTCAAAGGAAAAATACAAAAAGAAGAACTGTCAATCCTGAACATCTATGCCCCAAATGCAAGGGCACCCTCTTTTGTAAAAGAAACTTTATTAAAACTAAAAGCACACATTGCACCTAACACAATAATTGTGGGTGACTTCAACACTGCACTTTCCTCAATGGACCGATCAGGAAAACAGAAACTAAACAGGGACACAATGAAACTAATTGAAGCTTTGGACCAATTAGATTTAACAGATATATATAGAACATTCTATCCTAAAACAAAAGAATATACCTTTTTCTCAGCACCTCATGGTACCTTCTCCAAAATCGACCATATAATTGGTCACAAGACAGACCTCAACAAATATAAGAAGATCGAACTAATCCCATGCCTCCTATCTGATCACTATGGAGTAAAAGTGGTCTTCAATAGCAACAGAAACAACAGAAAGCCCACATACACGTGGAAACTGAACAATACTCTACTCAATGATACCTTGGTCAAGGAAGAAATAAAGAAAGAAATTAAAGACTTTTTAGAACACAATGAAAATGAAAACACAACATACCCAAATCTATGGGACACAATGAAAGCAGTGCTAAGAGGAAAACTCATAGCCCTGAGTGCCTCCAAAAAGAAAATGGAGAGAGCATACATTACCAGCTTAATGACACACCCTAAAGCCCTAGAACAAAAAGAAGCTATTTTGCCCAGGAGGAGTAGAAGGCAGGAAATCATCAAACTCAGGGCCGAAATCAATCAAGTAGAAACAAAGAGAACCATACAAAAAATCAACAATACCAGGAGCTGGTTCTTTGAGAAAATCAACAAGATAGATAAACCCTTAGCCAGAATGACCAAAGGGCACAGAGAAAGTATCCAAATTAACAAACTTAGAAATGAAAAGGGAGATATAACAACGGAAACTGAGGAAATCCAAAAAATCATCAGATCCTACTACAAGAGCCTGTACTCAACACAACTGGAGAATCTGGAGGAAATGGACAATTTCCTTGACAGATACCAAATACCAAAATTAAATCAGGACCAACTAGACCATCTAAACAGTCCCATAATGCCTAAAGAAATAGAAGGAGTCATAGAAAGTCTTCCAACCAAAAAAAGCACAGGACCAGATGGCTTCAGTGCAGAATTCTACCAGACCTTCAAAGAAGAGTTAACACCAATACTCTTCAAACTATTCCACAAAATAGAAACAGAAGGAACACTACCCAATTCCTTCTACGAAGCCACAATTACGCTGATACCAAAGCCACACAAAGATCCAACAAAGAAAGAGAACTTCAGACCAATTTCCCTTATGAACATCGATGCAAAAATACTCAATAAAATTCTTGCCAACCGAATCCAAGAACACATCAAAACGATCATCCACCATGATCAAGTAGGCTTCATCCCGGGAATGCAGGGTTGGTTCAATATACGGAAATCCATCAATACAATCCACTACATAAACAAACTCAAAGAACAAAACCACATGGTCATTTCATTGGATGCTGAAAAAGCATTTGACAAAATTCAGCATCCCTTCATGCTTAAAGTCTTGGAGAGAACAGGAATTCAAGGCCCATACCTAAACATAGTAAAAGCAATATACAGCAAACCGGTAGCCAGCATCAAACTAAATGGAGAGAAACTTGAAGCAATCCCACTGAAATCAGGGACCAGACAAGGCTGCCCCCTTTCTCCTTATCTTTTCAATATTGTACTTGAGGTACTAGCTCGGGCAATTCGACAACATAAGGAGGTCAAAGGGATACAAATTGGAAAGGAAGAAGTCAAACTATCATTATTTGCAGACGACATGATCGTCTACCTAAGTGACCCAAAGAACTCCACTAGAGAGCTCCTACAGCTGATAAACAACTTCAGCAAAGTGGCAGGTTATAAAATCAACTCAAGCAAATCAGTGGCCTTCCTATACTCAAAGGATAAGCAGGCTGAGAAAGAAATTAGGGAAATGACCCCCTTCACAATAGCCACAAACAGTATAAAGTATCTTGGGGTGACTCTTACCAAACATGTGAAAGATCTGTATGACAAGAACTTCAAGACTCTGAAGAAGGAAATGGAAGAAGACCTCAAAAAATGGGAAAACCTCCCATGCTCATGGATCGGTAGAATCAATATAGTTAAAATGGCCATTTTGCCTAAAGCACTATACAGATTCAATGCAATACCCATCAAAATCCCAACTCAATTCTTCATAGAGTTAGAAAGAGCAATTATCAAATTCATCTGGAACAACAAAAAACCCAGGATAGCTAAAACTATTCTCAGCAACAAAAGGAAATCTGGGGGAATCAGTATCCCTGACCTCAAGCAATACTACAGAGCAATAGTGTTAAAAACTGCATGGTATTGGTACAGTGACAGGCAGGAGGATCAATGGAACAGGATTGAAGATCCAGAAATGAACCCACACACCTATGGCCACTTGATCCTCGACAAAGAGGCTGAAAACATCCAATGGAAAAAAGATAGCCTTTTCAACAAATGGTGCTGGTTCAACTGGAGGTCAGCATGCAGAAGAATGCGAATTGATCCATCCTTGTCTCCTTGTACTAAGCTCAAATCCAAATGGATCAAGGACCTCCACATAAAGCCAGACACTCTGAAGCTAATAGAAAAGAAACTGTGGAAGACCCTTGAGGACATCGGTACAGGGAGAAAGTTTCTGAACAGAACACCAATAGCGTATGCTCTAAGAGCAAGAATTGACAAATGGGACCTCATAAAATTACAAAGTTTCTGTAAGGCAAAGGACACCATCAAGAGGACAAATCGGCAACCAACAAATTGGGAAAAGATCTTCACCAATCCTACATCAGATAGAGGGCTAATATCCAATATATATAAAGAACTCAAGAAGTTAGACTCCAGAAAACCAAACAACCCTATTAAAAAATGGGGTACAGAGTTAAACAAAGAATTCTCACCTGAAGAACTTCGGATGGCGGAGAAGCATCTTAGAAAATGCTCAACTTCATTAGTCATTAGGGAAATGCAAATCAAAACAACCCTAAGATTTCATCTTACACCAGTCAGAATGGCTAAGATTAAAAATTCAGGAGACAGCAGGTGTTGGAGAGGGTGTGGAGAAAGAGGAACACTCCTCCACTGCTGGTGGGGTTGCAAATTGGTACAACCACTCTGGAAATCAGTCTGGCGGTTCCTCCAAAAACTGGGCACCTTACTTCCAGAAGATCCTGCTATACCACTCCTGGGCATATACCCAGAAGACTCCCCACCATGTAATAAGGATACATGTTCTAGTATGTTCATAGCAGCCCTATTTGTAATTGCCAGATGCTGGAAAGAACCCAGGTATCCCTCAACAGAAGAGTGGATGCAAAAAATGTGGTATATCTACACAATGGAGTACTATTCAGCCATTAGAAACAATGAATTCATGAAATTCTTAGGCAAATGGATGGAGCTAGAGAATATCATACTAAGTGAGGTAACCCAGACTCAAAAGGTGAATCATGGTATGCACTCACTAATAAGTGGATATTAACCTAGAAAACTGGAATACCCAAAACATAATCCACACATCAAATGAGGTACAAGAAGAAAGGAGGAGTGGCCCCTGGTTCTGGAAAGACTCAGTGAAACAGTATTCAGCAAAACCAGAATGGGGAAGTGGGAAGGGGTGGGTGGGAGGACAGGGGAAGAGAAGGGGGTTGCGGGACTTTCGGGGAGTGGGGGGGCTAGAAAAGGGGAAACCATTTGAAATGTAAATAAATTATATCGAATAATAAAAAAAAAAGAGAGAGAGAAAAAGAGCAAGTAACATATAAAGGAAGACCTATCAGAATTACACCAGATTTCTCACCAGAGACCATGAAATCTAGAAGATCCTGGGCAGATCTCATGCAGACTCTAAGAGAACACAAATGCCAGCCAAGACTACTATACCCAGCAAAACTCTCAATTACAATAGATTGAGAAACCAAGATATTCCATGACAAAACCAAATTTATACAATATCTTTCCACAAACCCTGCCCTACAAAGAATAATAGGGGGAAAACACCATTACAACGAGGGAAACTATACCCTGGAATGAGCAGGATATTAAGCTTCTTTCATCAAACCCAAAGAAGATAACCACACACGTATAAAATTAAAATAAAAAATGATAGGAAGCAACAACCACTACTCCTTGATATCTCTTAACATCAATGTACTCAATTCCCCAATAAAAAAAGACATAGACTAACAGAGTGGTTATGTAAACAGGACCCTACATTTTGTTGCATATAGGAAACACACCTCAGTGTCAAAGACAAAAACTACCTTAGAGTAAAAGGCTGGAAGACAATGCTACAAGCAAATGGTCCCAGGAAACAAGCCGGAGTTGCCATTCTAATATCAGATAAAATTGACTTTCAACCTAATGTCATCAAAAGAGACATGGAAGGTCACTTCCTACTGATCAAAGGAAAAATCCAACAAGAAGAACTCTCAATCCTGAACATCTATGTCCCAAATACAAGGGTGCCCTCATTCATAAAAGAAACTTTACTAAAGCTCAAAGCACACATTGCACCTAATACAATAATTGTGGGTGACTGTCCCTACCCCACAGCATTGAGCTGGACTTCCCAGCCCATTCTCAACATTCCTGGCTGGCAGAGCCTAGCCTTCTGCTGGTGTTATATCTGGCCTTTGTTCAGCTGGGAACAAAACAGCTGCTTTCACCTTGACAACCAAGGCTGCCTCAGGGCAGTCTCACCTGGAGACCAGCAGAAACCTGCTAGATGACCCGCTGAGAAGTGGAGCCAAGGAGTTCTCGGCTTACTCCTTGATGTTGGGGGAGGGGGGGCAGGGTTGTTTTCTAAAGACTATATATTTTGGCTAAAATATAGTAAAGTCAGTCTTGATCGGCAAACTGTCATCTCGACTCAAATCTCTTTCATCACCTTCCCGTTTATCCCCAGAATTCTCTTCCAGGTCACCAGTTCACATGTGGCCGCGGGCCGCTACAGGTGACTTCAACACTCCACTCTCACCAATGGACTGATCAGGAAAACAGAAACTAAACAGGGAGACAGTGAAACTAATGGAAGCTTTGGTCCAATTGGAGTTAACAGGTGTATATATATATATAACTTTTCATCCCAAAGCAAAAGACTATACCTTTTTCTTAGCTGCTCATGGTACCTTCTCCAAAATAGATCATATAGTTGATCACAAGACAGACCTCAACAAATATAAGAAGATTGAAATAATCCCATGCCTCCTATCAGATCACTATGGAGTAAAAGTGGTCTTTAATAACAATAAAAACATACACAAATCTATGGGACACAATGAAAGCAGTGCTAAGAGGAAAACTCATAGCTTTGAGTGCCTCCAAAAAGAAATTCGAGAGAGCATACACTAGAAGATTAATGGAACAACTGAAAGCCCTGGGACAAGAAGAAGCTAATTCACCCAGGAGGAGAAGAAGACAAAAAATTATCAAACTCAGGGTTGAAATCAATCAAGGAGAAACCAAGAGAACCATACAAAGAATCAACAAAACCAAAAGCTAGTTCTTTGAAAAAATCAGCAAGATAGATAAACCCTTAGCCAGACTAACCAAAGGGCACAGAGAAAGTATCCAAATTAACAAAATTAGAAATGAAAATGGAGATATTACAACAGAAACCTAGAAAATTAAAAAAAATCATTAGATCCTACTACAAAAGTCTGTACTCAACACATCTGGAGAATCTGGAGGAAATGGACATTTTCTTAGACAGATACCAATTGCCAAAATTAAACCAGGATCAATTAGACCATCTAAACAGACCCATAACCCCTAAAGAAATAGAAGGGGTCATAGATAGGGTTCCGACCAAAAAAAGCACAGGACCAGATGGTTTCAGTGCAGAATTCTATCAGACCTTCAAAGAAGACTTAACACCAATACGCTTCAAACTTTTCCACCAAATAGAAACAGAAGGAACACTACCCAACTCCTTCTTCTAAGCCACTATTACGCTGATACCAAAACCACACAAAGATCCAACTAAGAAAGAGAATTTCAGGCCAATTTCCCTCATGAATATCGATGCAAAAATAGTAAATAAAATTCTTGCCCACAGTACCCAAGAACACATCAAAGTGATCATCCACCAGGATCAAGTAGGCTTCATCCCAGGGATGCAGGGATGGTTCAATATAAGGAAATCCATAAATGCTATCCACTACATAAACAAACTCAAAGAAAAAAACCCCACATGATCATTTCATTAGATGCTGAAAAAGCATTTGACAAAATTCAGCATCCTTTCATGCTAAAAGTCTTGGAAAGGACAGGAATTCAAGGCCCATATCTAAACATAGTAAAAGCAATATACAGCAAACCGGTAGCCAACATCAAACTAAATGGAGAGAAACTTGAAGCAATCCCACTAAAATCAGGGACTAGACAAGGCTGCCCCCTCTCTCCATATCTTTTCAATATAGTTCTTGAAGTCCTAGCTAGAGCAATTAGACAACATAAGGAGGTCAAAGGGATACAAATCGGAAAGAAAGAAGTCAAACTATCACTATTTGCAGATGATATGATAGTATACTTAAGTGACCCAAAAAACTCTACTAGAGAACTCCTACATCTGATAAACAACTTCAGCAAAGTGGCTGACTACAAAATCAACTCAAGCAAATCAGTAGCCTTTATATATTCAAAGGATAAGCAGACTGAAAAAGAAATTAGGGAAATGACTCCCTTCACAATAGCTACAAACAGCATAAAGTATCTTGGGGTGACTCTAACCAAACAAGTGAAAGACCTATATGACAAGAACTTCAGATCTCTGAAGAAGGAAATCGAAGATCTCAGAAAATGGAAAAATCTTCCATGCTCATGGATTGGCAGGATTAATATAGTTAAAATGGCCATCTTGCCAAAGGCAATCTACAGATTCAATGCTATCCCCATAAAAATCCCAACACAGTTCTTCATAGAGCTAGAAAGAGCAATTCTCAAATTTATCTGGAATAACAAAAAACCCAGGTTAGCTAAAACTATTCTCAACAGTAAAAGAACTTCAGGGGGATTCAGTATCCCAGACTTTAAACTTTACTACAGTGTAATAGTGATAAAAACTGCATGGTATTGGTACAATGTCAGGCAAGCAGATCAATGGAATAGGATTGAAGACCCAGAAATGAACCCACACACCTATGGTCACTTGATCTTTGACAAAGGAGCTGAAAGCATTCAGTGGAAAAAAGATAGTCTTTTCAACAAATGGTGCTGGTTCAATTGGAGGTAAGCATGCAGAAGAATGTGGATCGATCCATTCTTATCTCCTTGTACTAAGCTCAACTCCAAATGGATCAAGGACCTCCACATAATACCTGACACAATGAAACTAATAGAAAAGAAATTGGGGAAGACCCTTGAGGACATGGGCACAGGGTAAAAGTTTCTGAATAGAACACCAATAGCTAATGCTCTAAGATCAAGAATTGACAAATGGGACCTCATAAAACTACAAAGTTTCTGTAAGGCAAAGGACACTGTTAAAAGGACAAAACGTCAACCAATAGATTGGGAAAGGATCTTCACCAACCCTATATTCGACAGAGGGCTAATATCTAATATATACAAAGAACTCAAGAAGGTAGAACCCAGAGAACCAAATAACCCCATTAAAAAGTGGGGTACGGAGCTAAACAAAGAATTTTCACATGAAGAACTTTGGAGAGCTGAGAAACACATTAAGAAATGTTCAACATCATTAATCATCAGGGAAATGCATATCAAAACAACCCTGAGATTTCACCTCATACCAGTCAGAATGGCTAAGGTCAAATCTCAGGAGACAGCATGTGTTGGAGAGGATGTGGAGAAAGAGGAACACTCCTCCACTGCTGGTGGGATTGCAAGATGGTGCAACCACTTTGGAAATCAGTCCGGCAGTTCCTCAGAAAACTGGGCATGACACTTCCTAAGGACCCAGTTATACCACTCCTGGGCATATATCCAGAGGATTCTTCAGCATGTCATAAGGACACATGCTCCACTATGTTTATAGCATCCCTATTTGTAGTAGCCAGAAGCTGGAAAGAACCCAGGTGTCCTTCAACGGAGGAATGGATACAAAAAATGTGGTATATTTACACAATGGAGTACTGTTCAGCCATTAGAAACAATGAATTCATGAAATTCTTAGACAAATGGATGGAGCTGGAGAACATCATACTAAGTGAGGTAACCCAGTCTCAAAAGATCAATCATAGTATGAACTCACTGATAAGTGGATATTAGCCTAGAAACTTTGAATACCCAAGACATAATCCACATATTAAATATGTCCAAAAAGAATGGAGGAGTGGCCCCTGGTTCTGGAAAGTCTCAGTGCAAGAGTATAGGGGAATTCCAGAACAGGGAAGCGAGAAGGGGTAGATGGAGGAACAGCAGGAGGGAAGAGGGCTTATGGGACTTGCGGGGAGTGGGGACCTAGAAAAGGGGAAATCATTTGAAATGTAAATAAAAAATATATCTATAAAAAAAAGAAAAGGGAGATATAACAACAGAAAATGAGGAAATTAAAAAAAATCATCAGGTCTTACTACCAAAGCCTATACTCAACACAACTGGAGAATCTGGAGGAAAGGGACAATTTCCTAGACAGATACCAAACAACAAAATTAAATCAGGATCAAATAGATCATCTAAACAGTCCCATAACCCCTAAAGAAATAAAAGGGGTCATAGAAATTCTCCCAACCAAAAAAGCACAGGACCAGATGGTTTTAGTGCAGAATTCTATCAGACCTTCAAAGAAGACCTAACACCAATACTCGTTAAACTGTTCCACAAAATAGCAACAGAAGGAACACTACCCAACTGGTTCTTCAAAGCCACAATTACACTGATACCGAAACTACACAAAGATACAACAAAGAAAGAGCACTTCAGGCCAATTTTCCTTATGAATATCGATGCAAAAATGCTCAATAAAATTCTTGCCAACTGAATCCAAGAACACATCAAAATGATCATCCACCACGATCAAGCGGGCTTCATCCCAGGGATGCAAGGATGGTTCAATATAAGGAAATCCATCAATGCAATCCACTACATAAACAAACTCAAAGAAAAAAGACCACATGGTCATTTCATTAGATGCTGAAAAAGCATTTGAAAAAATTCAACATCCTTTCATGCTAAAAGTCTTGGAAATAACAGGAATTCAAGGCCCATACCTAAACATAGTTAAAGCAATATACACCAAACCGGTAGCCAATATCAAACTAAATGGAAAGAAACTTGAAGCAATCCCACTAAAATCAGGAACTAGACAAGGCTGCCCTCTCTCTCCATATCTTTTCAATATAGTACTTGAAGTTCTAGCTAGAGCAATTAGACAACATAAGGAGGTCAAAGGGATACAAATTGGAAAGGAAGAAGTCAAATTATCACTATTTGCAGATGACATGATAGTAGTATACTTAAGTGACCCCAAAACCTCCACTAGAGAACTCCTACACCTGATAAACAACTTCATCAAAGTGTTAGGTTATAAAATCAACTCAAGCAAATCAGTTGCCTTCCTTTACTCAAAGGATAAGCAGGCTGAGAAAGAAGTTAGGGAAATGACACCCTTCACAATAGCCACAAACAATATAAAGTATCTTGGTATGACTCTAACCAAACAAGTGAAAGATGTATACGACAAGAACTTCAGGTCTCTGAAGAAGGAAATCGAAGAAGACCTCAGAAAATGGAAAAATCTGGCTATGCTGGTAGATTGGCAGGATTAATATAGTTAAAATGGCCATCTTGCCAAAAGCAATATACAGATTCAATGCAATCCCTATCAAAATCCCAACTCAGTTCTTCACAGAGTTAGAAAAAGCAATTCTCAAATTTTCTGGAATAACAAAAAGCCCAGGATAGCTAAAACTATTCTCAACAGTAAAAGAACTTCTGGGGGAATTAGTATCCCAGTCCTCAAGCAATTCTACAAAGCAATAGTGTTAAAAAACCTTCATGGTATTGGCACACGGACAGGCAACTGGACCAATGGATTAGAATTGAAGACCCAGAAATGAATCCACACACCTATGGTCACCTGATTTTCAACAAAGGAACTGAAAAAATCCAGTGGAAAAAAGATAGCCTTTTCAACAAATGGTGCTGGTTCAATTGGATGTCAGCATGCAGGAGAATGCAAATTCATCCATTCTTATCTCCTTGTACTAAGCTCCACTCCAAGTGGATCAAGAACCTCCACATAAAACTAGACACACTGAAACTAATAGAAAACAAACTGAGGAAAACCCTTGAAGACATAGGCACAGGGTCTATGTGAAAAGTTCCTGAACAGAACACCAATAGCTTATGCTCTAAGATCAAGAATTGACAAATGGGATCTCATAAAATTTCAAAGCTTCTGTAAGGCAAAGGACACCGTCAAAAGGACAAAATGGCAACCAACAAATTGGGAAAAGATCTTCACCAACCCTACATCTGATAGAGGGCTAATATCCAATATATACAAAGAACTCAAGAAGTTAGACCCCAGAGAACCAAATAACCATATTAAAAAATGGGGTACAGACCTAAACAAAGAATTTTCACCTGAAGAAATTCGGATGGCCGAGAAGCACCTTAAGAAGTGCTCAACATCATTAGCCATTAGGGAAATGCAAATCAAAACAACCCTGAGATTTCACCTCACACCAGTCAGAATGGCTAAGATTAAAAACTCAGGAGACAGCAGGTGTTGGTGAGGATGTGGAGAAAGAGGAACACTCCTTTATTGCTGGTGGGATTGTAAGATGGTACAATGACTATGGAAATCAGTCTGGCGGTTCCTCAGAAAACTGGGTATGACACTTCTGGAGGACCCTGCTATACCTCTCCTGGGCATATACCCAGAGGATTCCCCAGCATGCAATAAGGACACATGCTTCACTATGTTCATAGCAGCCTTATTTATAATAGCCAGAAGCTGGAAAGAACCCAGATATCCCTCAATGGAGGAACAGAAAATTTGGTATAATGTAGTACTATTCAACAATTAAAAACAATGAATTCATGAATTTTTTAGGCAAATGGATGGAACTGGAAAATATCCTAAGCGAGGTAACGCAATCACAAAAGAATACACATGGAATGCAATCATTGATAAGTGGATATTAATTAGCCCTGAAGCTCTGAATACTGAAGATACAATTAGCATATCAAATGATTTCCATGAAGAAGGAAGAAGAGGGCTCTAATCCTGGAAAGGCATGATCCAACATCGTAGGGGAGTACCAGGACAGAGAAACGGGAGGGGAAAAGATAGGAGAATGGATGGAGAGAAGAGGACTTATAGGACATATGGGGGAGGGGAACTGGGAAAGGTGAAAGCTTTTAGAATGTAAACAAAGAATATAGAAAATAAATAGAAAAGAGAGAGAGAGAGAGAGAGAGAGAGAGAGAGAGAGAGAGAGAGAGAGAGAGAAAGCAGTGCTAAGAGGAAAACTCATAGCTCTGAGTGCCTGCAAAAAGAAACTGAAGAGAGCATACACTAGCAACTTAACAGTACACCTGAAAGCTCTAGAATAAAAAGAAGCAAATACACCCAAGAGGAGTAGATGGCAGGAAATAACCAAACACAGGGCTGAAATCAACCAAGTAGAAACAAAAAGAACTATATAAAGAATCAACAAAACCAGGAGCTGGTTCTTTGAGAAAATCAACAAGATAGATTGCCAGACTAACCAGAGGGCACAGAGACAGTATCCAAATACAGGGGGATAGAAGGGAGCTTATGTGACTTTCCGGGAGTGGGTGGGGGGCTGAAAAGGGGAAATCATTTGAAATGTAAATAAAGAATATATCGAATAAAAAAAAAGAAATGAAAAGGGATCTATAATAACAGAAACTGAGGAAATGAAAAAAAATGATCAGATCCCCCTACAAAAGCCTATATTCAACCTAACTGGAAAATCTGGATGAAATAGACAATTTCTAGAAAGATACCAAATACCAAAGTTAAATCAGAATCAGATTAACCATCTAAATAGTCCCATAACCCATAAAGAAATAGAAGCAGTCATTGACAGTCTCCCAACCATAAAAAGCACAGAACCCCATGTGTTTAGTGCAGAATTCTATCAGACCTTCAAAGCAGACCTAATACCAATACTGTTCAAACTGTTCCACAAAATAGAAACAGAAGGAACTTACCCAATTCATTCTATGAAGTCACAGTTATGCCTGTGTATTCTCCCTTGGAGATGGAACAGTTTCTGTCTAATCAGGAACTTGTCACAATTTCCTTCCATAGAGGACTTCATAAGAGATATTTTTCTACTTCTATCATGTTTAATGTTCTGAATAGATTTTAAAAACTGGTAGAGTGCATATTACTTTTAGCTTCAGAAGATATTATGTATTTTAAGAGGAATTTAAGTATTATAAATTATTCTTATGACTTAAAATGTCAATACTGAGTTGTATATTTAAAATAAATGTTATTAGTTGAATTAAAAAAATGATATAGAACTCTCAGCTGCCTCTCTAGCACCATGTCTGCCTTCCAGCTGCCATGCTTCCTGTCATGACAATAATGGAGTGAATCTCTGAAACTGTAAGCCAGACCCAATTAAATGTTTTCCTTTGCAAGAAAAAAATTCCTTTCCCTCTACGCCTCTCAATTCCTTCCCATCTTCCCCTTCCAATCAGGATCTACTTTTTCTGTCTCTCATTAGAAAAGAACAGGCCCTTCCTCCATCTACCCCTGATATCTAGTTTATTTCCCCGGCTTAGAGAGATTCAAGCATCCTTCCTTGGGTCTACATTGTTATTTAGCTTCTTTGGGTCTGTGGATTGTAGCATGGTTATCCTAAACTTTGTGTACTGGGTATCTGTGGGGGTGAGGAATGGAACAGAGGAATCAGGTGTGGGAAGACAGGCATGGAGAAAGAGAGGGGATTGGGGATGCATCTCTGGAATGAGCTAGGATCACCTTCATGTATTTTAGGAAGTCTCCACTGTGCTAGATTTTCATGCCACCCCACCAATGCCACCTCAATTCTTTTTTCCTATTTCTTCTTTCAACCCAATCTTTCCCCGTCCATACCTGATCCTCCCATTCCTACACCCTCTGTTCCTTGTCCATTCATAAAATCTATTCTATTTCCTCCTAGGAAGGAGATACATGTGTAACCTGTTCCAAGTTCTGGAATAGATCCAACACCCTCTGGATCTATGGATTGTACCTTGGTTATCATTTACTTAATGGCTAATATCTGCACATAAGCAAATATAAACCATAGTTGTCTTTTTTAATCTGGATTACCACACTGAAGATATTTTTTCCTAGTTCCATCCATTTGCCTGTAAATTTCATGTCATTGAAAAAAAAAAACAGCAAAGTAATACTCCTTTGTGTAAATGTACATTTTCTTTATCCATTCTGTTAAAGGACATCTAAGTTGTTTCCAGTTTCTGAACAGAGGATCAATGAACATTGAACAGGTGTCTTTGTGGTAGGAAGAAGCTCAAGAGAGGTATAGCTGGACCTTGAGGTAGATCAATTCTCATCTTTCTGAGGAGCTACCATACTGATTTTTAAAGTGGTTATACAAGTTTGTACTCCTACTTATTTTGTTTGTCCTCTTATTCCACATATTCACCAGCTTGAGCTGTCACTTGTGTTACTGATCTTGGTTGTTCTGACCGGTGTAAGATAGAATCTCAAAGTGGTTTTGATTTGCATTTCCCCGATGGCTAAGGATGTTGGACATTTCTTTAAGTGTTTCTCAGCCCTTTGAGTTTTCTTTACTGGAATTCTCTGTTTAAATCTGCATCCCATTTTAAAATTGGATTACTTGAGGGTTTTTTTTTTTTTTTTTGATATCTAGACTCCTGAGTTCTTTACATATTTTAGGTATTAGTGTAGTTGATAAAATTATTTTCCCATTCTGTGAGCTACCACTTTCAATGACGGTATCCTTTGTCTTGCAGAAGTTCTTTAGTTTTAAGAAGCCCCATTTTATTAATTAATGGTCTTAGCATCTGTTGTAATGATGTTTTGTTCAGAAAGTCTTCTGTGCCAATGAGTTCAAGGCTATTCCCCACATTCTCTTCTATCAGGTCCAGTTTATCTGATCTTATGCTGTAGTCTTTGACCCATTCAGAGTTGATTTTTGTGCAGGGTGTTAAGTATGACTCTATATGTATTCTTCTATATGCATATATCCAGTTTGACTATCACTGTTTGTTGAAGATGCTGTCTTTTTCTGACTCCTTTATTAAAATAAATCAGGTGTGTATAGATGTGTGGATTGATGTCTGGGACTTCAAAGTTATTCCATTCATTACCATGTCTGTTTTTATACCAATACCATGCTGTTTTTATTGCTATAGCTTTGGAGTACAACTTAAAATTGGAAATGGTGAGACCTCTAGCACTTCTTTCATTGTTCAGGATTGTTTTAGTTATTCTGGTGTTTTGTTTTGTTTTGTTTTTCTATATGAAACTGAGAATTGTTCTTTCAAGATCTGTAAAGAATTGTGTTGGAATTTCGATGGATTGCATTGGATTGCATTGAATCTGTTGATTGCTTTGGCAAGATGGCTATTTTTACTATGTTAATCCTACTGTTTCCATGAACATGGGAGACCTTTCCAGCTTCTGATATATTCAATTTCTTTCTTCAAAGACTTGAAGTTTTATCATACAAGTCTTTTATTTGTTTGGTTAGAGTTACACAAAGATATTTTATATTATTTGGGGCTAATGTGAAATGTGTTGTTTCCATGATATCTTTCTCAGACCATTTGTCATTCTTATATAGGATTACTGATTTTTGTGAGTTAATTTTGTATCTAGTTACTTTGCTGAAAGTATTTATCATCTGTAGGGATTCCCTGGTAGAGCTTATTTGGTTAGTTATGCATACTATCATATCATCTATAATATGATTTGACTTTTCCCTTTCTAGTTTGCATCTCGCTATTGCTCTAGCTAAGACTTCAAGTACTATATTGAATGGACAGCCTTGTATTGTTCCTGATTTTAGTGGAACTGCTTTCAAACTGTCTCTCAATTTAAGTTGATGTTGGTTATGGGTTTGATGTAAAATGTCTTTATTATGTTTAGGTATGTCTCTTGTATCCCTAGTCTTTCCAGGACTTTTATGATAAAGGGGTATGGTATTTTTTTTAAATCCTTTTCTGCATCTAATGAGATAATCATGTGATTTTTGGTCTTTCAGTTTGTTTATATGGTGCATTATATGTATTGATTTTTGTATATTAAGCAATCTCTGCATCTCTGAGGTAAAGCCTGTTTGATAGTGGTCAGTCATCTCTTTGATGTACTTTTGCATTCAGTTTATAAGTATTTTATTGATTATTTTTCCATCTATATTCATAAAGGAAATTGGCCTGTAATTCTCTTTCTTTGTTGGGTCATTATGTGGTTTGGATATCAAGGTAACTGTGGGCTCATAAAATAGACTGGGCAATGTACTTTTTGTTTCCACTTTGTGGAATAATTTGAGGAGTATTGGTGTTAACTCTTCTTTGAAAGCATGGTAGAATTCTGTGCCAAAACCATCTATCTCTGGTGGCATATAGGTTTTTAAAGTATGTCCTTATGATTCTCTGGCTTTCCTTGGTGTCTGTTTTTATGTCCTCTTTACTTGTCTGATTTTGTTACTTTGAATATTGTCTGCTCACGTTTTATTTAGTTTGGATAAGGTTACTCTTTGTTTCATTAATTGTTTGTATTATTCTCTTCGTTTCTATTTTGTTGATTTCAGCCGAGTTTAGGATTATCTCTTGCCATCTACTCCTTTGGGTATGAATCCTTTTTCCTTTCCTTTCCTTTCCTTTCCCTTCCCTTCCCTTCCCTTTCCCTTTCCCTTTCCCTTTCCCTTCCCTTCCCCTTTCCCTTTCCCTTTCCCTTTCCCTTTCCCTTTCCCTTTCCCTTTCCCTTTCCCTTTCCCTTTCCCTTCCCTTCCCTTTCCCTTCCCTTTCCCTTTCCCTTCCCTTCCCTTCCCCTTCCCTTCCCTTCCCTCCCCTCCCCTCCCCTTCCCTTCCCTCCCCTCCCCTTCCCTTCCCCCCCCTCCCCTTCCCCTCCCCTCCCCTCTCTTCCCTTCCCCTCCCCTCTCTTCCCTTCCCTTCCCTTTCTTTCCTTTCCTCCCTCTCTCCCTCCCTCCCTCCCTCCCTCCCTCCTTTCTTTCTTTCTTTCTTTCTTTTCTTTCTTCCTTCCTTCCTTTCTTTCTTTCTTTCTTTCTTTCTTTCTTTCTTTCTTTCTTTCTTTCTTTCTTTTCTTTCTTGAGCTTTCAAGTGTGCTGTTTCCCTGCTAGTATGAGATCCCTTCAATGTTTTATATAGGTACTTAGTGCTATAAACATGCCTCTTAGCACCATTCTCATTATCTCCCATAATACATTGTTTATTCACATTTGTTAGGAGCCTCCTGGCCTGGAGAGGGTAGTGGTGGGGCACAGAGTAGTACTCTGGTGTGACTTTAAAGTCTGAGGGTCAGGCAGGTTTGTCTTCCAGCCCACCTGACTCGGGGTCCGTGTCCTGCCCAGGGAGCTGCAGAAGGGGAGAAGCCCCACGACCATTTTTGCTGCCTGCTAGGACAGAAAAGGGTCACTAGGTTCTGTATCACCCTGAGCTTTAGATTTCTGGTGGTGCAAACCGCCAGGGGTCTGCCTGCACTCAGAAACTGAGCACATAGGCTGGTTTGTCTGCCAGCCCGCCAGGCTCGGGGGCCCGTGTCCTGCCCAGGAGGCTGTGGAAGAAGAGAAGCCCTGCAGCCATATTTGCTGTCTGCAGGGACACAAAAGGATCACTAGGTATAGTAACACCCTGAGCTTTAGATTTCTGGTGGTGCAAACCACCAGGGGTCTGCCTGCACTCAAGAACTGAGCACATAGGTGGTTCATCTGCAAGCCAGTCCATCACAGGACCTGTGTCCTATGTGAGAATCAACAGAGGGAGTGACCCCCACCACAACATCTTCACGCCATAATAGAGCAGACAGAGAACACCTGGTTGACCTTGACAACCTAAGTATAACATTGCTTGACACAAGACAGAGAAGGGTTCCAAAGGCACAAAAGAGGAAGGCAGCATATCAGTAATCTGTGCCAGAGGAAACCCAGTCATCTAGTGTTGCAGAAATAACCTTAAAGATCCACAGTAGGTTGAAGCACCAGCCAGTGACAATAAGACCATCTAACACCTGGGAGAACCAGATGGCTAAAGGCAAACATAGGAATGTTACTAACAGAAACCAAACATTATGGCAGCATCTGAACCCAATTCTCCAACATTAGCAAATCCTGGATACCCCAACATACCAGAAAAACAAGATTTGGATTTAAAATCACTGGTCATGATGCTGGTACAGGAACACATGAAGGACATACTTAAAGAAATTCAGGAGAAAATGGATCAAAAATTAGAAGCCCTTAGAAGGGAAACACAAAAATCATTGAAACAAATTCAGGAGAATACAAAAGCCAATAAGGAGGAAACCCAAAAATCACTTAAAAAAATACAGAAGAACTTTGATCAACAGGCAGAAGTCATGAAAGAGGAAACACAAAAATCTCTTAAAGAATTAGAGGAAAACACAAACAAGCAAATGACAGAACTGAGCAAAAACTTCCAGGATCTAAAAACAGAAGTACAAACAACTAAGAAAGCACAAAGGGAGACAACTTTGGAGATAGAAAACCTTGGGAAGAAATCAGGGACCATAGACGCAAATATCAACAACAGAATACAAGAGATAGAAGAAAGAATCTCAGATGCGGAAGATACCATAGAAACCATGGACTCAACAGTTAAAGAAAATGCAAAATGCAAAAAGCTTGTAACCCAAAATATCCAGGAAATCCAGGACACAATGAGAAAGCCAAATCTAAGGATTATAGGCATTGATGAGAGTGAAGATTTACAACTTAAAGGGCCAGCAAATACCTTCAACAAAATTATGGAAGAACACTTCCCTAACCTAAAGAGAGAGATGCCCATGAATATACAAGAAGCCTACAGAACTCCAAACAGACTGGACCAGAACAGAAATACCTCCCGTCACATAATAATCAAAACTCCAAATGTACTAAACAAAGAAAGAATACTTAGGGCAGTAAGAGAAAAAGGGCAAGTAACAGATAAAGGAAGACCTATCAGAATTACACCAGATTTCTCACCAGAGACCATGAAAGTTACAAGATCCTGGGCGGAGCTCATGCAAACTCTAAGAGAACACAAATGCCAGCCAAGACTACTATACCCAGCAAAACTCTCAATTACTATAGATGGAGAAACCAAGATATTCCATGACAAAACCAAATTTATACAATATCTTTCCACAAACCCTGCCCTACAAAGAATAATAGGGGGAAAACACCATTACAATGAGGGAAACTATACCCTGGAAAGAGCAGGATATTAAGCTTCTTTCATCAAACCCAAAGAAGATAACCACACACGTATAAAATTAAAATAAAAAATGATAGGAAGCAACAACCACTACTCCTTGATATCTCTTAACATCAATGGACTCAATTCCCCAATAAAAAGACATAGACTAACAGACTGGTTACTTAAACAGGACCCTACATTTTGCTGCATACAGGAAACACACCTCAGTGTCAAAGACAAAAATTACCTTAGAGTAAAAGGCTGGAAGACAATTCTACAAGCAAATGGTCCCAAGAAACAAGCCAGAGTTGCCATTCTAATTTCAGATAAAATTGACTTTCAACCTAATGTCATCAAAAGGGACATGGAAGGTCACTATTTGCTGGTCAAAGGAAAAATCCAACAAGAAGAACTCTCAATCCTGAACATCTATGCCCCAAATACAAGGGCTCCCTCATTCAAAAAAGAAACTTTACTAAAGCTCAAAGTACACATTGCACCTAACACAATAATTGTGGGTGACTTCAACACTCCACTGTCACCAATGGACCGATCAGGAAAACAGAAACTAAACAGGGAGACAATGAAACTAATTGAAGCTTTGAACCAATTGGAGTTAACAGATATATATAGAACTTTTCATCCCAAAGCAAAAGAATATACCCTTTTCTCAGCACCTCATGGTACCTTCTCCAAAATAGATCATATAGTTGGTCACAAGACAGACTTCAACAAATATAAGAAGGTTGAAATAATCCCATGCCTCCTATCAGATCACTATGGAGTAAAAGTGGTCTTTAGTAACAGTAAAAACAACAGAAAGACCACCTACACATGGAAACTGAACAATACTCTACTCAATGATACCTTGGTCAAGCAAGAAATAAAGAAATCAAAGATTTCTTAGCATTTAATGAAAATGAAGGCACAACATACACAAATCTATGGGACACAATGAAAGCAGTGCTAAGAGGAAAACTCATAGCTTTGAGTGCCTCCAAAAAGAAATTCGAGAGAGCATACACTAGAAGATTAATGGAACAACTGAAAGCTCTAGAACAAGAAGAAGCTAATTCACCCAGGAGGAGAAGAAGACAAAAAATTATCAAACTCAGGGTTGAAATCAATCAAGTAGAAACCAAGAGAACAATACAAAGAATCAACAAGACCAAAAGCTGGTTCTTTGAAAAAGAACAAGCTAGATAAACCCTTAGCCAGACTAACCAAAGGGCACAGAGAAAGTATCCAAATTAACAAAATTAGAAATGAAAATGGAGATATCACAACAGAAACCTAGGAAATTCAAAAAATCATCATATCCTACTACAAAAACCTGTACTCAACACAACTGGAGAATCTGGAGGAAATAGACATTTTCTTAGACAGATACCAATTACCAAAATTAAACCAGGATCAAATAGACCATCTAAACAGACCCATAACCCCTAAAGAAATAGAAGGGGTCATAGATATGGTTCCGACCAAAAAAAGCACAGGACCAGATGGTTTCAGTGCAGAATTCTATCAGACCTGCAAAGAAGACTTAACACCAATACTCTTCAAACTTTTCCACCAAATGGAAACAGAAGGAACACTACCCAACTCCTTCTTTGAAGCCACTATTACGCTGATACCAAAACCACACAAAGATCCAACTAAGAAAGAGAATTTCAGGCCAATTTCCCTTATGAATATCGATGCAAAAATAGTAAATAAAATTCTTGCCCACAGTACCCAAGAACACATCAAAGTGATCATCCACCAGGATCAAGTAGGCTTCATCCCAGGGATGCAGGGTGGTTCAATATAAGGAAATCCATAAATGCTATCCACTACATAAACAAACTCAAAGAAAAAAACCACATGATCATTTCATTAGATGCTGAAAAACCATTTGACAAAATTCAGCATCCTTTCATGCTAAAAGTCTTGGAAAAGACAGGAATTCAAGGCCCATATCTAAACATAGTAAAAGCAATATACAGCAAACCAGTAGCCAACATCAAACTAAATGGAGAGAAACTTGAAGCAATCCCACTAAAATCAGGGACTAGACAAGGCTGCCCCATCTCTCCATATCTTTTCTTTTCTCTTTTTTTTTTTTAATTTTTTTATTCGATATAATTTATTTACATTTCAAATGATTTCCCCTTTTCTAGCCCCCCCCACTCCCCGAAAGTCCCGTAAGCCCCCTTCTCTTCCCCTGTCCTCCCTCCCACCCCTTCCCACTTCCCTGTTCTGGTTTTGCCGAATACTGTTTCACTGAGTCTTTCCAGAACCAGGGACCACTCCTCCTTTCTTCTTGTATCTCATTTGATGTGTGGATTATGTTTTGGGTATTCCAGTTTTCTAGGTTAATAACCACTTATTAGTGAGTGCATACCATGATTCACCTTTTGAGTCTGGGTTACCTCACTTAGTATGATGTTCTCTAGCTCCATCCATTTGCCTAAGAATTTCATGAATTCATTGTTTCTAATGGCTGAATAGTACTCCATTGTGTAGATATACCACATTTTTTGCATCCACTCTTCTGTTGAGGGATACCTGGGTTCTTTCCAGCATCTGGCAATTATAAATAGGGCTGCTATGAACATAGTAGAACATGTATCCTTATTACACGGTGGGGAATCCTCTGGGTATATGCCCAGGAGTGGTATAGCAGGATCTTCTGGAAGTGAGGTGCCCAGTTTTCAGAGGAATCGCCAGACTGATTTCCAGAGTGGTTGTACCAATTTGCAACCCCACCAGCAGTGGAGGAGTGTTCCTCTTTCTCCACACCCTCTCCAACACCTGCTGTCTCCTGAATTTTTAATCTTAGCCATTCTGACTGGTGTAAGATGAAATCTTAGGGTTGTTTTGATTTGCATTTCCCTAATGACTAATGAAGTTGAGCATTTTCTAAGATGCTTCTCCGCCATCCGAAGTTCTTCAGGTGAGAATTCTTTGTTTAACTCTGTACCCCATTTTTTAATAGGGTTGTTCGGTTTTCTGGAGTCTAACTTCTTGAGTTCTTTATATATATTGGATATTAGCCCTCTATCTGATGTAGGATTGGTGAAGATCTTTTCCCAATTTGTTGGTTGCCGATCTGTCCTCTTGATGGTGTCCTTTGCCTTACAGAAACTCTGTAACCTTATGAGGTCCCATTTGTCAATTCTTGCTCTTAGAGCATACGCTATTGGTGTTCTGTTCAGAAACTTTCTCCCTGTACCGATGTCCTCAAGGGTCTTCCCCAGTTTCTTTTCTATTAGCTTCAGAGTGTCTGGCTTTATGTGGAGGTCCTTGATCCATTTGGATTTGAGCTTAGTACAAGGAGACAAGGATGAATCAATTCGCATTCTTCTGCATGCTGACCTCCAGTTGAACCAGCACCATTTGTTGAAAAGGCTACCTTTTTTCCATTGGATGTTTTCAGCCTCTTTGTCGAGGATCAAGTGGCTATAGGTGTGTGGGTTCATTTCTGGATCTTCAATCCTGTTCCATTGATCCTCCTGCCTGTCACTGTACCAATACCATGCAGTTTTTAACACTATTGCTCTGTAGTATTGCTTGAGGTCAGGGATACAGTATAAAGTATCTTGGGGTGACTCTTACCAAACATGTGAAAGATCTGTATGACAAGAACTTCAAGACTCTGAAGAAGGAAATGGAAGAAGACCTCAAAAAATGGGAAAACCTCCCATGCTCATGGATCGGTAGAATCAATATAGTTAAAATGGCCATTTTGCCAAAAGCAATATACAGATTCAATGCAATACCCATCAAAATCCCAACTCAATTCTTCACAGAGTTAGAAAGAGCAATTATCAAATTCATCTGGAACAACAAAAAACCCAGGATAGCTAAAACTATTCTCAGCAACAAAAGAAAATCTGGGGGAATCAGTATCCATATCTTTTCAATATAGTTCTTGAAGTCCTAGCTAGAGCAATTAGACAACATAAGGAGGTCAAAGGGATACAAATTGGAAAGGAAGAAGTCAAACTATCACTATTTGCAGATGATATGATAGTATACTTATGTGACCCAAAAAACTCTACTAGAGAACTCCTACATCTGATAAACAACTTCAGCAAAGTGGCTTGCTACAAAATCAACTGAAGCAAATCAGTAGCCTTTATATATTCAAAGGATAAGCAGACTGAAAAAGAAATTAGGGAAATGACTCCCTTCACAATAGCTACAAACAGCATAAAGTATCTTGGGGTGACTCTAACCAAACAAGTGAAAGACCTATATGATAAGAACTTCAGATCTCTGAAGAAGGAAATCGAAGAAGATCTCAGAAAATGGAAAAATCTTCCATGCTCATGGATTGGCAGGATTAATATAGTTAAAATGGCCATCTTGCCAAAGGCAATCTACAGATTTAATACTATCCCCATAAAAATCCCAACTCAGTTCTTCATAGAGCTAGAAAGAGCAATTCTCAAATTCATCTGGAATAACAAAAAACCCAGGATAGCTAAAACTATTCTCAACAGTAAAAGAACTTCAGGAGGACTCAGTATCCCAGACTTTAAACTCTTCTACAGAGCAATAGTGTTAAAAACTGCATGGTATTAGTACAATATCAGGCAAGCGGATCAATGGAATAGGATTGAAGACCCAGAAATGAACCAACACACCTATGTTCACTTGGTCTTCGACAAAGGAGCTGAAAGCATCCTGTGGAAAAAAGATAGTCTTTTCAACAAATGGTGCTGGTTCACTTGGAGGTCAGCATGCAGAAGAATGTGCATTGATCCATTCTTATCTCCTTGTACCAAGCTCAACTCCAAATGGATCAAGGACCTCCACATAAAACCTGACACACGGAAACTAATCGAAAAGAAACTGCGGAAGACCCTGGAGGACATGAGCACAGGGGAAAAGTTCCTGAATAGAACACCAATAGCTTATGCTCTAAGATCAAGAATTGACAAATGGGACCTCATAAAACTACAAAGTTTCTGTAAGGCAAAGGACACTGTGAAAAGGACAAAACGTCAACCAACAGACTGGGAAAGAATCTTCACCAACCCAGAATTCGACAGAGGGCTAATATCTAATACATAGAAACAACTCAAGAAAGTAGAACCCAGAGAACCAAATAACCCCATTAGAAAGTGGGGTACGGAGCTAAACAGAGAATTTTCACATGAAGAACTTCGGAGAGCTGAAAAACACCTTAAGAAATGTTCAACATCATTAATCATTAGGGAAATGCAAATCAAAACAACCCTGAGATTTCACCTCATACCAGTCAGAATGGCTAAGGTCAAAAACTCAGGAGACAGCAGGTGTTGGTGAGGATGTGGAGAAAGAGGAACACTCCTCCACTGCTGGTGGGATTGTAAGATGGTGCAACCACTTTGGAAATCAGTCCGGCGGTTCCTCAGAAAACTGGGCATGTCACTTCCTGAGGACCCTGTTATACCATTCCTGGCCATATATCCAGAGGATTCTTTAGCATGCAATAAGGACACATGCTTCACTATGTTCATAGCAGCCCTATTTGTACTAGCCAGAAGCTGGAAAGAACCTAGGTGTCCTTCAACGGAGGAATGGATACAAAAAAAATGTGGTATATTTACACAATGGAGTACTATTCAGCCATTAGAAACAATGAATTCATGAAATTCTTAGACAAATGGATGGAGCTGGAGAACATCATACTAAGTGAGGTAACCCAGTCTCAAAAGATCAATCATGGTATGCACTCACTGATAAGTGGATATTAGCCTAGAAACGTTGAATACCCAGGACATAATCCACAAATTAAATGATGTCCAAAAAGAATGGAGGAGTGGCCCCTGGTTCTGGAAAGACTCAGTGCAAGAGTATAGGGGAATTCTAGAACAGGGAAGTGGGAAGGGGTGGATGGAAGAACAGGGGAATGGAAGTGGGCTTATGGGACTTGAGGGGAGTGGGGACCCAGAAAAGGGGAAATCATTTGCAATGTAAATAAAAAATATATCAATAAAAAAAAGTCTGAGGGTCTCTGGACATTCTAGCTCTCTAACTGTACTGAAATGTTGATGACAACTTCTAAAATGTCCTAGAAACTTTCTTGCTCTTTCTGAGGGTAAAAACTGCTGGCTTAGGCAATTAACACCTACAGCCTATCAGGAGGATTAAGCAATGTGGCCTTTGTTCTATCTCAGCAGGAATTGTCAGGCTCTAACTTTCAGCCTACTAGTCAAGTCCCAGGAAGAAAAAGGGGCATTTTGAAAAGTGATTATATGATTGGGTTATCTCACTCAGGATGACACTTTCTAGTTCCATCCATTTGCCTAAGAATTTCATGAATTCATTGTTTTTAATAGCTGAATAGTACTCCATTGTGTATATATAACACAGTTTCTGTATCTATTCCTCTGTTGAAAGATATCTGGGTTCTTTCCAGCTACTGGCTATTATAAATAAGGCTACTATGAACATAGTGGAGCATGTGTCCTTTTTACATGTAGGAGCATCTTCTGCGTATATGACCAGGAGTAGTATAGCTGGGTCCTCAGGTAGTACTATGTCTAATTTTCTGAGGAGCCACCAAAATGATTTCCAGAGTGGTTTTTACCAGCTTGCAATCCCACCAATAATGGAGAAGCCTTTCTCTTTCCCCAGATTCTTTCCAGCATCTGCTGTCCTCTGAGTTTTTCATCTTAGCCATTTGGGTGTGAGATGGAATCTCAGTGTTATTTTGAAGTGCATTTCCCTGATAAATAAGGAAGCTGAACATTTCTCTAGGTGCTTCAGAGTCATTGAGTGTCCTCAGTTGAGAATCTGTTTAACTCTGTACTCCATTCCATGGCATGAACTCACTGATGTTAGCCCAAAAGCTCAAAACAAACAAGCTACAATTCACAGATCACAGGAAGCTCAAGAAGAAGGACTGAAGTGGGGGTTCTTTGGTTCCTCTGAGAAAGGGAACAAAATACTCACAGGAGCAATAATGGAGACAAAGTGTGGAGCAGAGACTGAAGGAAGGACCACCCAGAGACTGCCCTACCTGGGGATTCATCCTATAAACAGTTACCAAACCCCAACACTATTATAGACCACAAGAAGTGCATACTGAAAAGAGCCTGCTATGGTTGTCTCCGGAGGGGGGCACTGCCAAAGCCTTACACATACATACAGAGGCAGATGCAAGCAGCCAACCATTGGACTGGGTGTGGGGTCCCCAGTGGGGGAGTTGGAGGGCAGACTGGAGGAGCTGAAGGGGTTTACAGCCCCATCGGAAGAACAATGAGGTCAGTCACACAGATGATCCAGGACTCTCAGGGACTAAACCATTAACCAAGGGGTGGGTATACATGGTTCCAGCCAAAAATGTGGCAGAGGAATGCCTTCTTGGGAATCAGTGGGAGAAGAGGTCCTTGGTCCTGTGAAGGCTCAATAGAGGCCCCAACAAAGGTAAATTGGGGGGTGGGTGGGAGTGAGTTGGTGGAGGAGCATATACTTGGAGGCAGGGGGTGGGAGGAGGGGTTTAGGGTTTTCTGGGAGGGGAGAAACCAGGAAAGGTTTTAGTATTTGAAATGTAAATAAAGATTATATTGAATAAAAAAAGTGATTATAGCATTCATTACTAAGTTGTAAAAAGTTTCCTATGAAAGATATCTAAACTGGGCAGTGGTGGTGCATGCATTTAATCCCAGCACTTGGGAGAGACAGAGGCAGGCAGATTTCTGAGTTCAAGGCCAGCCTGGTCTACAGAGTGAGTTCCAGGACAGCCAGGGCTACACAGAGAAACTCTGTCTGGGGGCAGGGTGGTGGGGGAGAGCAGAAAGATCCCAAGCGAGGTAAGGGAAAAGTTTAAAAGTTCATTACTAGTTCACACAAAAAAATCAAATCATAAACTAAAATAGAAGTTTACAACAGAGAATGTTTGTAAACTTTGTATACAAACATTCTCTGTATGCAAAAAAACGTTTGTAAACTTTTAATATGCATATCCATTCAGAGTAATTGTCTGGCTAAACATCACTTGTCACAGCTCCACAGGTTCATTGAAAGTTAAAGGCCATAACTAAGTTAGTGAAATTTTGTAGAGATAAACTCAGTCAAATATTTTATCTTCTGTCCTAACACCAGTAATAAATTGTTAGTGCCCTTTTATGATCTTTGGTTAATTGTTTTACAACCTCTTGGAATGTGCTCTGAGTAGGAGAAAGTCTGGTTACCATTTAAGAGGCAATTAACTGATGTTGCTTGGGAGACTGACAGTTCTCATTGCAGTTTTGACTATCAGAAAAGGATCTAATAGCAGTCCCACCATCATGGAGCTTAATAATCATTGATGTAATTATAGGAATTCTTATAATATCATCATTAAGAATTAAGAAGTCATCTATTCATCTATATAGCAGTACTACAAGACAGTACATCTTTGTAGATCTGCAGAGATCTTCTCAGAATTGTTATATATATTTAATAATAACATGAAAAGTATATTAATAGCAGGAATCTTTCCTAAAATGAATTCTTTTGGGCCTTGTTTATAGAGCAAGTCTGTCAAGGATTACAATCCAAAGCAGACCATCTCAGGAAGATCACCTGCTAGTTATTACCTTGTCCTATGATAGATAGTTCCTGACACACATTCATTCCATTCTGAAAAGCCTGCCTGTTCTTTATTTCTGTCTTCAACTATTTTTTATTCATTAGAGAGTTGTTCAGTTTCTATGACTTTGTAAGCTTTCTGTTTGTTGTTAGTAGCCAACTTCAATCTATGAAGGTTAGTGGGATATAGGGAGCCATTTCAATTTTCTTGTATTTTTTTTGAGACTTGCCTTGTGTCCTGGTATGTGGTCAGTTTTAGAGACAGGTTCATGAGGTACATAGAAGACGGTATATTCCTTTGTGTTTGGGTAAAATATCTGTTTGGGTTCATTTTGTTTATAATATCTGTTAACTCCAGCATTTCTCTGTTTAGTTTTTTTTCTGGATGACCTGTCTATTGGTGAGAATGGGGTACTGAAGTTTCCCACTATCAGTGTGTGAGGATCTATGTGTGATTTAAGCTGTAGTAGTATTCCTTTTACAAACTTAGGCGCCCTTGTATGTGAGTCACAGATGTTAGGAAGTTAAATGTCCTCTTTGGGCATTTTTTTTTTTTTTTAGATAAGTATGTAGTATTCTTCCCCATCTCTTCTGATTAGTTTAGTTTGAAGTCCTTTATGTTGGATATTAAAATAGCTATTTGCAGCTCACTTCTTAGGTTTATTTGTTTGGAATATCCTTTTCCAACCTTTTACCCATCTATCCTTAATGATGAGATTTCTTGATTACAGCAGAAGAATAGATTCTGTTAGTCTGTACCTTTTTTATTGGGGAACTTGAGAATATTGATATTATTAAATATCAACTACCAATGATTGATTCTTATTATTTTATTTGTTTCTGTTATTGTTGTTAATTGTGGTGGTGTGTGTGTCTTTTCCTTCTTTTGGTTTTGCTGGTCCAAGATTCTTTATTCCCAGTGTTTTCATGTATGTAGTTAACTTCCTCATGTTGGAGTTTTACTTCTAGCACCTTCTATAGTGCTGGATTTGTAGATAAATATTGATTAAATTTGGCGTTGTCATGGAATATTTTGTTTTATCTATAGTATTGAAAATTTTGCTGGTATATATTAGTATGGGCTGACATTTGTAGTCTCTTAAGTCTGCAGCATATATGTTCAGGCCCTTCTGGCTTTTAGAGTCTCACTGAGAAATCAGGTATAATTCTAAAAGGTCTACCTTTATATGTTACTTAGTCTTTTTCCTTTGCAGCTTTAATATCCTTTTTGTTTTGTAAATTTAGTCTTTTGATTATTATGTGCTGAGGGAACTTTCTTTTCTTGTACCTTTATAGGCAACTGCTTCTTTAAGTTACAAAAATTTTCTTCTATGATTTTATTGAAATTATTTATTGGCCCTTTGGGCTGGGTTTCTTCTCCTTTATTCCTATTATTCTTAGATTTTTTTTCTTTTCATAGTGTCCCAGATTTACTAGATGCATTGTATCAGAAACCTTCTAGATTTAACATTTTCTTTGAATGATGTATCTATTTCTTCTATTATATCTTCAATGTCTGAGATTCTCTCTTCTATCTCTTTAATACTGTTGATGAGTCTCTCTTCTGTAGTTCCTATTTGCATTCCTAAATTTTTCATTTTTTAGAATTCCTTCAGATTGGGTTTTCTTTAGTGATTCTATTTCCACTTTCAAGACTTAAGCAGTTTTATTCATACCATTCCATCGTTTGTGTTTTCCTGGATTGATTTAAGAAATTTATTCATTTCCTTTTTTTTTCTTTTTTCAGTTTTTTTTTTATTGAGTATCTTCTTCATTTCCTTTTTAAGGATATCTATTATCTTCATAAATCTGTTTTACAGTCTTTTTCTTCTTCTTCGGCTTTGTCGGAATATTCAGGGCCTGCTGTAGTGGGGTTGTTGGGCTCTGGCTCCCTGGCAGGAGTCTATAATATATCTTAAGATCTGGAATTATAATTTTTTAACATTGCTCTTTTTGCACAGAATTGTTTTGGCTATGCAGGGTCTTTTGTGGTTCCATATGAAGTTTAGGATAATTTTTTCTTTTCTATTTTGGTGAAGAATAAGACATGGATCTTGACTGGGAGTAAATTGGATCTATAAATAACTTTTTATAAAAAGTCATCTTCAGGATGTTAATTCCACCAATCCATGTCTTTCCATTTTTGAGTGTCTTTCTTTTATCTCTTTCTTCATTGTAAATGTCCTTCACTCCCTTGTTTGGGTTTATTATTAGATAATTTGAGGTTATTGTGAATGGGTATGTGTTCATGGTATTCTTCTCTGTATGTTTGTTCGTGGTGTATAGAGAAGCTATAAATTTGGACCAGCTGATTCTACATTCTACCATATGTTGCTTGCTGAAGCTTTAGAAGTATTAGTCTCTGTAATAATAACAGTAATGATAGCATTTATTACTATATACCAAACATTTAGTAGTATCTTTTCTATAATTTAAATATATTCCCAAAGCTTAACACCTGATGTAACAACAATATTATGAGGTAGGAAATTTGATATGTAATTAGTTTATAAGATTTTTAGCCTCATGGAAAACTTAATATGAAAAATAAATAAAGTTGGGGCTACACTTTTGTTGAGTTGCTTTGTCTTGCTTTTGTGGCATTCCCCCTGTGTTATGACACAGCAAGAGGGTCATCATCATCAGATATTGTATGGAAAATGTGCTTGTTTTGTTTTGTAATTACTCAGCCTCTGTTAAAATTCTGCTATCATATCTCAAAATGGACTAAGGCTGCCTCATTCTTCAAAAATTCTTGAGGACAACTCTGTAGATTCTGGATATATTCCCTCATGTTGAAGTAATAAAACTAAGACTTTTCCAGGACATGTAACCCATCCTGTACAAGGCAATGGAAGGGCTGGAACCTGAGCTCTGTTTGGCCAGCTCAACAAAACAGTGCCAGACCATAATGCCAAGTGATTTTTCTTTTCTTTTCTTTTCTTTTTTTTTTTTAAATTTATTCTTTAATCTTTTTTTTATAGTTCAGATTTATCCCCCTCCTGGTCCACCTTACAACTGTTCCACAATCCACACCTCTCACCCCCCACCCCTGACTCCAAGAGGATGCCCCCCCCCACATCCCCACATCCTGGGGGCCCAAGTCTCTTGAGGATTAGGTGCACCGTCTCTGACTGAGTCCAGACCGCACAGTCCTCTGCTGTATATTGGGGTGAGAGCCTCATATCATATGCTGCCTGGTTGGTGGCTTAGTTTCTGAGAGATCCTGGGGGTCCAGGTTAGCTGAGACTGCTGGTCTTCCTACAGAGTTGCCCTCCTCAGCTTCTTCCAGCTTTTCCCTAATTCGACCACAGGGGTCCCAGCTTTTGTCCATTGGTTGGGTGTAAATATCTGCATCTGGCTCTTTCAGCTGCTTGTTGGGCCTTTCGGAGGGCAGTCATGATAGGCCCCGTTTGTAAGCGCACCATAGCATCAGTGATAGTGTCAGACCTTGGGGCCACCCCCTGAGCTGGATTGGAATTTGAGTCTGTTACTGGACTTCCTTTTCCTCAGGCTCTTCTCCATTGTTGTCCCTGCAATTCTTTCAGACAGGAACAATTCTGGGTCAGTTTTTGACTGTGGGATGGCAACCATATCCCTCCACTTGATGCCTTGTCTTTCTATTGGAGGTGGACTTTACAAGTTCCCTCTCCCCTTAGCATTTCACCTAAGGTCCCTCCTTTTGAGTTCTGAGAGTCTTTCACATGTCAAGTTTCTGGTACATTCTGGAGGGTTCCCCCCCCTTCTGAGGTTTCCTTTTTCAATTCTTTCTGCTGGCCCTATGGTTTCAGTCCTCTTCTTCCCCCCAGTTCCTGGTCATGTTCCGCACTTCTCTCCCTCCCCTTTCCTGTGATTGTTTTCTCCTCCCTCGCAGGTGGTACTGAGGCATCCTCACTTGGGCCCTCCAGCTTGTTAGCCTTCTTGAGTTCTGTGGATTGTATCCTGAGAATTCTGTACTTTTTTTTTTTTTTTTGCTAATGTCCACTTATTAGTAAGTACATATCATGCACATCCTCTTGGGTCTGAGTTGCCTCACTCAAGATGACATTTTCTAGTTCCATCAGTTTGCCTGCAAAACTCATGATGTCCTCCTTCTTCATATGGAGTAGTATTCCACTCTTTAAATGAACCACGTTTTCTGTACCCATTCTTCTGTTGTGGGACATCTAGTTGTTTCCAGCTTCTGGCTATCACAAACAAGGCTGCTATGAACACAGTGGAACAAGTGCCCCTGTGGTATGATGGGGCATCTTTTGGGTATATGCTCAAGAGCAGTATAGCTGAGTCTTCAGGTAGATGTATTTCCAGTTGTCTGAAGAACCTCCAGATTGATTTAAAGAGTGGTTGTACCAGTTTGCAATCCCACTAGCAATGGAGGAGTGCTCCTCTTTCTCCACATCCTCATCTACATGTGCTGTTACCTGACTTTTTGATCTTAGCCATTCTGAGTGGTGTAAGGTGGAATATCAAGGTCAAATTGATGTTTCACTGAAGGTGCTGTGACAAACTGAAGGAAGATTAACAATAATAAAAGGTTTTCCTACTCAAAGCAGGAACAGGACAAGGATGTCTCTCTCATTCACTGTAACGTACTTGTAAGTCCAAATATATACAATAAGACAAAGTGAAATAAAAAAATATACAAATTAGAAGAAAGAGACAAAACTAAATTTTATCATTGACAAGTGATGATCTACAATCAGTAAAACAAGCAAAATATCCTGAACTAATATTATAGGAAGGTTACGGACACATAGTTAATACATGAAGCCAATCTTCTGCTTATGTAGTTGCAGTAGACAAGGAGAATTTGAAATTAAAATATATATTATCATTATATTAACAACCCCTTAAATAAAATGTTTAACTTTTAAAAAAAATTGAAATTTATCTTGAAAACACTTTATATGATATCATATTAAACTCTGGAAAGCAGTCTGGCGGTTCCTCCGAAAACTGGGCACCTCACTTCCAGAAGATCCTGCTATACCACTCCTGGGCATATATTCAGAGGATTCCCCACCATGTAATAAGGATATATGCTCTACTATGTTCATAGCAGCCCTATTTATAATTGCCAGATGCTGGAAAGAACACAGGTATCCCTCAACAGAAGAGTGGATGCAAAAAATGTGGTATATCTACACAATGGAGTACTATTCAGCCATTAGAAACAATGAATTCATGAAATTCTTAGGCAAATGGATGGAGCTAGAGAACATCATACTAAGTGAGGTAACCCAGACTCAAAAGGTGAATCATGGTATGCACTCACTAATAAGTGGTTATTAACCTAGAAAACTGGAATACCCAAAACATAATCCACACATCAAATGAGATACAAGAAGAAAGGAGGAGTGGCCCCTGGTTCTGGAAAGACTCAGTGAAACAGTATTCAGCAAAACCAGAACGGGGAAGTGGGAAGGGGTGGGAGGGAGGACAGGGGAAGAGAAGGGGGCTTACGGGACTTTCGGGAAGTGGGGGGGCTAGAAAAGGGGAAATCATTTGAAATGTAAATAAATTATATCGAATAAAAAAATTAAAAAAAAGATGTTGATTAAATCCTCATTAAAATTATTTCTATACTAGCAAGATTTATCAAACTATAAAATTAAGGGAAGTATAAATAAACAGAAGCAGAATATCTGTTTCTTGAAAAAAAAATAAAAGATAGAGAGTATGTCCTTAAAATTAGACCAGAACATATAAGACAAGGGAAAGCAGTAATTTAAAAATGCATAATTGACAAAGATGCTAGGGAAGGATGAATTTTCTGGAGCTGGGCATCTCTATTTAGTGTCCAAATGCCCTGCCTCTTACAGAGCCTGAGCAGTACAGAAACAATCAATACCATATATGTATTTGTCTGATGTCAGTGAACCAGGGCATATACCTTACATTTAAACCAATGAGACGACTTTTCTGTTTTCTATATATAAAGTCATTTGATGTTTTTACTGTATTCCTTGCTGTTTGAGGTAGGCTGTAATGCCTTTGAATATTTGCAGTCATAATACTCATTGCATATTTGCACCTAAATGTAATAAAAGTGACTTGTTGGCTTTAGCATCTTGCTCTGGAACTGCATATATATCAAATAAGCTAGTTCATCATGGTGAATTATTTACTTACCATCTTACTATAACCAGGTCACCTATATTATAATTTAGAATCTTGTCTTTTCATTAAAAAAAAAGAAAAAAAAAAGAAAATCACTTATCTAACAGAGGAATATCTGACCAAAAAATTCTGTAGAAGGCTATTTCAACATAAGGAGAACATGAAATAGTACATTACATAAAGATAAAATAAATACAGATAAAAACTGTTAGAAAAAGCTAAATAATATACATAAATAAACAAACATTATACATGCACAAACAATCGGACATTGTACTAATTCAGTCTTTGAAAACAATAAAACTGTTTGTATCAGGCATTTCTGAGTATACAAATGGTTAGTAGCAAACAATAGGTCTAAAATGCCTTAAGGAAATATACCACTGGTCTTTCCTTACAAGGCTTCCTAGGTCTGAATAAAATAATTATCTTTAAGATAGAATGTCATCTAATACCCTTGTTGTTCCTCATACAGGTCTGGACATGTCAGACAGGTTGAAATATAAGAACACACACACAAGGTCTATATGAAAAAAACTTCAAAGCCCAGATAGTGAAAATAAAATAAAAATTAAAGGAAATGAAAGACATTCCATGTTGATGGACAAGAAGACTGAGTATTGTCAAGATGTCAGTGTTTACCAGTATGTTCAACAGATTCAAGGTCATCAGTGAACCATAGCAAGTTATTTTGTGACTATAAACATACCAATTCTAAAATTCATGTAGAAACCTAAAGATCTATAATAATACAATAGTAATGTCATAGTTATGAAAATATGGTCAGTGAACGGTGAGACAAATAAATGAACCAAAACAGGATAGAAATCTCAGGAAACAGAATTTGTGCTAGAACAATAAGCTACTATATGTTATGAAATATTTAGGAAACTCTAGTGTGAGAAGTAGTTATTACTATTTATTATTATTATTATTAGACATGATACCTGCTACAAGTTGAATGTCTGTACCATACTCAAAATTTATATTCTTAAATCTTAGCCCTACTGTCATGGTGTTGGGAAATGGGGCTCTTAAGAGGTGGGTAAATCAGGAAGGTCAAACTCTGTGTATGCTGTTAGTGCTGTATGGGCCCTGGGTTCCCTGTACTGTTATGTTAGCTTCATCAGATAAAAAAGAGAGCGATTCTGGCAAGAGCCCACCAGGCATCAGATCTTCCAGCACCTTGATTTTAGACTTACAATTTCTAAAAGTGTGAGGAATGTGTTGTTTACAAACCACTTCAACTCTGTTTTTCTAACAGGAGCCATAAGAGAACAAGGCAGCACTGCCTGGCTCCTTTCTCTCTCCTGTTTTATTGTTTAACAAAAAAAAAAAATCTCCTTATATAACCACTGTATAATTATAAAAAACAGGAAGTTAGATATTTATAGAATATTGTTTTATAACCTACAGACATATTTAGATGCTGGTCTTTTGTGGCCAAACTGAAAACAAGACAAAACCCTAAGCAGATTCTGGCTCACATGCTGCATTCAGCTGTCACATCTTCCTCATCTCCTACAATCAGAAACTGTGTCTCAGAGTCCGTCTTTCATCACCTTGACATTTTTGAGGTGTTCAGGCCAATTACATTGTAGACTGTCTCTTTATTTGACTCTGTCTGATGTTGCCCTGTGATTAGATTCAGGTTGTGCAATTTTGGCAGGCACTGATAGAAAGGCCCTTGTCTTCTCTGAGCATCGTGCGAGGGAGTACAAGGTATTGATTTATGGTGTGATAGAGAGGCTAGCTTTGATTGCTTGATCATGTGGTACTTTCCAGGTTTCTACCTTGCAAAGCCACTGTTAATAATATCTGGTGAGGGAGGTACTTTGACCCAAGGCAAATATGCTATTATTCAAACTTGGTGCCTATTTTTACCTCCTATTTCTTAAAGAAAAACATGAATGTTCTGAGAGGTAGAACACCTTCATGATGTTCCATGATGTTCAAGATGACACATGAAACTCAAGGTAGCAATTCTCCACTCTAGATCACGCTTCTTCACCTGGCCATAAAGTCACAAATCGTCTCTTAGCAATGGGAGTTCCAAAAAGCCTTTCTTCATAAACCAGATCTGCCTATGCCTCATTCACACACCTTCAGCCCTGCCAAGCACAGTACCTGTGGACTTGGATAACTACTGAAGCTGATCTGCCATTCTTTGGCCATAATAAATCACAGCAATAGTATCCCTGGGGTGGGTGGTAGTGGTGATGGTGGTAGCACTCAGCTTATCACAGACCCATCTACCAAACAGATTGCTACAGAAATTTCTCCACATCACTGCCCTGAAGGTGGGAAACTCCTTTGTGTGTGTGTGTGTGTGTGTGTGTGAGATCTACACTCTACAAAGAGCCCCCATAGGATGAAGATCAAAGTGCCTCAGGCAGTGACCTGCTTAGTATCCAGGTCTTATTGACTTCTTTCACACCCCTTCCAAACAAGGTATTGGAATCACTGGCTTGAACTCAGGTTTCTTACAATGTGTTGTTTTCTCTCCACTCTGGTTCCTTCTCCCAGTGTTTCT
The DNA here is from genome assembly GCF_947179515.1 of Apodemus sylvaticus. NCBI lineage: Eukaryota > Metazoa > Chordata > Mammalia > Rodentia > Muridae > Apodemus > Apodemus sylvaticus. Next base: position 128,091,641 of record NC_067476.1, read on the forward strand.
CAAAAATCACGATCCCTCCAGGAAGAGAGTCTGCAGCTTGAGCTTGAGCTGGCTTGGGTGGAACCTGAGTCCTTCAGAGGGAATCTATGTAGACCGCCAGCGGCTACATGTGAACTGGGTTGCCTGAAAGAGAATTTTGAGGTTAAGGCGAAAAAGATTTGAGTCAAGGCGGGAAATCCGGTCAAGACTGACTTTAATATTTTAAGGCATGTTATATAGCCATGGGGGAATCGACCACCCCTCCCAGAAGTCGGTCACATCAAAGGCGGGGCTGTGAATTTTCTTTGGCTCCAGGTCTCAGCTGGTTGCCTGCCTTCAGACTGGCGAGTCAGGTGAAAACCGCCTTGGGGCGGTGTCGGTAGTCGAGGTGAGGAGCCTTATTGTTCACAGGAACAAAGGCCAGAGGTAGCCCATCGGAAGAGTTGGGAGTTGTCAGTCAGTTTAGTTGTGGGGGAAGAGACAAATCTAGAGGGCACCAAGAGCCATGCACATTTCCTAATGAAGCTTCAAGGAGCGGGTCCAAGATTGGATCTCTTGATGCATGAGAAACATGGCTGAGAATGTCTGTGTCGGAACCTGCATATATTTCCATGGCTAGGTCCTCAGTCCTTTGCCATTATCTGGAATCGAGGACTCTCTTACAGTTGAAGGGGCTACTGAAAGAGCTTTGCCTATGACTTTGGAGATGGGGAAAACTGAGGCTGCTGCAGACAGAAAACCTCCATGGAAACCAGGTTCTTTATGATAGAATCTGTCATGTCTGCTGGTCAACAGGGGATTTTTTTTGGGGGGGGGGTCTCAAAGTGTGGGTGTTTGCTCTCTCCCACTGGATTTAAGCATTCTTCTTTGGCTGCTGAAAATGCAGTTTTTTCCTTGGGGTTAATGGTGTTTACAGCAGCCTGAGACACCCACAGGAACTTGGGACTCAGCCTTTGTAATTAAGCATCTACACAGCAATGTTTGGGGAACTCTCTTGACTGTCTGAATATTTATAAGCAGGCTTATCTTAATTAAGACTGTGAGAGGCTGAGCTGAAAAGGGTTTTCTTCTTCTATGCAGTGACTTTGAGCCGGGAGGCAGTGCCTCCTCAGACTTCTGGGGTGACTGGTAGGAGGTTGAGTGATCAGAAGGGCCACCTGAAGAAGGTGGGTAGGGACAGGAACTTATCTGCAGGCAGCCCCGAGGGCCGCTCTTGAGAAGTGATTCTACTTGACCAGAGAGCTCCTGCTTTGCCTTTAGCTTGTCTCAGCTTTCCTCTTGAAAGAGTCAGCTTGTGTGATAGCCTGGCTCTGGGAACTCCATTGTCCCAGCTCTGGGGACAGAGCTGTCTGCTCAGCTGAGTCAGGTCCTCTCCCTCCGTACTAATGCTCACAGCAAATACGCTGTGAGGTCATTCACTAGAAAAGACTACTTGGATACTAGTTTAAGCTAACAGAAAGTCTTTATGGGCCAGCTGGTAACAACACTGCATGTTCGGGACCCCAGGACAGCCTTTCTCAGGGAGAGCTTTTAAGCACAAAAACACATCCTGGTTTGACACACCTCCATTTGCTAGCAAGAACAGTTAGCCAGAAGTACAACTGCAGAAGCTACAAAGCAAGGTTAGTACAATAAGCAACTTTCTCGAAACAATGGACTCTGATGATTTGGTCCTTGTTCTCCTTTTTTTTGGGTGGGGGGAGGTAGAGCTTGATTCTAAGGCCTGAGTGGTCTGTCTGTCATAACATCAGTTATGCTAAGTATTGGGAGCCTACTACAAAGAATAAATTTAATAAACATTATGTAGCCTTAAATAAAAAATAGTTAAAGCAGATTCCATATACTACAGAGGCTACCAGCTGTAAATAGTTCACACGGACCATTTGTCTTTTATGAACACATCTGTGTAACATCTTCCAAGACCCTTTCTCCCTTCCTCAGCCTCTCCAGGAGGGACTATCCCTCAGCTTCCCCTGGTGTTAGAAGGGATAGGCTAGCCATAAAGGTAATGGTGGCAAGAGGCCCAGTGACCTTGGGGATTTGTTTCTAGGATATATAACTAGACTCTGACATTCCCGGTATTCATTTCTTATACACATGCCTCCTCAACATAGCTGTGGTTTTATAATAAAACAAAGCCCCCAATTCTTGTTGCCTCTTCCACTGAGAAGTATAACTACGTGGCTCTCACTTGAACTTGGGTTCTATGTCTGCAGAGAGGGTGTGGTGTCGGCTTCTCCCTGTGTCTCAGGATGCTATTTATTAGACTGCTGCTACTAGACAGTGAAGAAGCCCATTACAGGAGCAACCAAAGTCACAGGCCACAGCTTGCCTGAGCTCCTAGCTGACAGGGAGTTCACATGGGAGCAAAGTGCTAAGTCACATTGCATTATTTCCTTTGTCCCTAGTGAACTGCACACACACACACACACACACACACACACACACGGGAGAGAGAGAGAGAGAGAGAGAGAGAGAGAGAGAGAGAGAGAGAGAGAGAGAGAGAGAGAAGAGAGACAGAGGGGAGAGATAGATAGATAGATAGATAGAGAGAGAGAGAGAGAGAGAGAGAGAGAGAGAAGCTTGGCATACTCTTCCTAGACTGTGGGGGGAATGTGGAAGTCAACCTTGTGAAGGAAAAAGTGGGATTGAGACTTAGGTTCCAGAAGCTCCTACAACTTCTCAAAGAGTCCTGATCAAAGAGTATGTGGCATTAGATCTACAATAGCCCCTGGAACACCAGTGAGATAGCAAAAAAGGAACCGAGGTCAGAGTAGTGGCTGTACATGCCACCCCCAGCCCTACCATGTTCACAGAAGTCCTAACAGGTGGTGATGCTCCTCCCCACTCCTGAGTTACCTCATCAGGCAAAGCATTCGTTGGGGCATGGTGGTGGTGTGGCAAGATATGATTGACTGAGGATTTAGGGGCTTGGGATAGGCTCAAACACTGTATATGCGGTGGACAATAAACTCAGATATGCACTGTGATACTGGTGTCTGGAGTCTGATTTCGGGGATTCATCATGTGACTCCGTTCCTTCTCACCCACCCCATTGTTGGAAACAGTAGCCCTACTGTTTCCACACTAGGCTACAGATTTGTAAGCAAAATAATTACTATATTGTGGCCTCATGTCACTAATAGTTACACTAGGATGTTTTGCTCAGTGGCAATCAATAACTGGGGGTTGAGGGTTCTAGAACAAAAGAGTGATCACTTCTTTCTCCATAGTAGCTCATATGTCTGGTGCTCTCCTAGGTTTATGGTGTCTGGTGCGAAGCACTTCGGGTGATGAGAGAAGATACAAACATGCCAGACAGGAGAACTTTTGAAAACATTCACACACATTTTGTAATTTCCTACTTGCCTCAGGGTTGCTTTTGCCATGGGTACAGACAGCACTTACAGGTGAGTGTAGAGGGTGTTTGTCACATAGTAAGGCAAAATTAACGCCTGACAGCATGCTGCTTTTGATGGAAACCATTACTACTGATACTACCAACAGTCAAGAAACTGACTGTTAATGGACTGCTTTCCTCTTACAAATGTGCCGGGTAATGGTTGTTGGCTTGCTTTTTTCTTCTAGAACTCAGGGCTTAGGGACATGGTCTCTCATATTCCAGTGTTCTTTGCCCTAAAGCCGTTCCTTAGATATTCCTTAGAAGGTAGTCTGTCTGTTGGGGTACATTACAGTTCACTGGGAGTTTACTAAATTCTCCTGCCTTATCCACAGGAGTCAGCTTAATAACCTATTTTCACAATACAATCCCACCTTTCTGGGTGTGTTTAATTAGACTGTAGGAAGGGGGTGTGTGTCAGTGTTGAGCTTGAAGGCAGCCTTTGTGTCAGGGTAGAAGGCAAGGAGTGAGAACCAGAAGGCTGGAAGAGAAGGATGCGGACAACATACAGAGCTCAGCAGGAGCTGGGGGCCAGAAGCTTACTCTACCTTATGGCCCTTCCTAGGTCCTGACTGCCATTCTTGCTGAGGCCTTTTCAGATCCTAAGCCATCTGAGCTTATCCTTGTGGTTTCCCAACACATTGTAATTGGCAGAATTGCTGGCTTGGTGGGGAGGGCCTACATCTTGATTTATAAATGTAAAATAGGCCATAAGAGGAGACCTGAGCCCACACTTCCATATTTCTGCAAACCCTCAGGTAGGCTCTAGGGGAACAGAATGCCACGAGTATACTTGCATCTGTTTAAGGCCTAGTATTCTGCAGAGAACTGCATCATGGGAGGATCTCGGTCTCTTCACAAGGTGCCATGGCAACTGTGGGTTCCAGCTCCCCTGTGTGCTAAGCTTCAACACTTTTAGTTCCAAACAAGGATGGAAAAAAATCTACCCACATTTATTTTCTTTCTTCAAAGGTCACTTTTTACTGGAGGAAAAATAATAACAAAGACCCAAAATCTTTTATGAAGCAGATTTGAAGGCATATAATGATTTTTAAAGCACTGGGGAGAGGCCTGGATAAAAACAGAAACATGTGAATTCTACTTAGGTACAGGAACCTAGTGATGCCTTTATTCATGCCAAGAATGGCCTCTTAAGTGGTAAATTAATTCATGGCACTATCCAGTACCTGGTATGTTTCTCCTCCTCCTCCTCCTCTGTTTTGTTTTTTTTTTTTTGTTGTTGTTGTTTTGTTTTTTGTTTTTTGGATTTGTTTTTTTCGAGACAGGGTTTCTCTGTATAGCCCTGGCTGTCCTGGAACTCACTCTGTAGACCAGGCTGGCCTCGAACTCAGAAATCTGCCTGCCCCTGCCTCCCAGAGTGCTGGGATTACAGGCGTGCGCCACCACTGCCTGGCTTCCTCCTCAGTTTTTTCGAGACACGGTTTTTCTGTGTAGCCCTGGCTGTCCTGGAACTCACACTGTAGACCAGGCTGTCCTCGAACTCAGAAATTTGCCAGCCTCTGCCTCCCAAGTGCTGGGATTAAAGGCGTGCACCACCACCGCCTGGCTCATGTTACCCTCACAAAGCAAAGCCACATATAATTTTGGATTAGAAGTACACATGAAAAACACTGTTCCATAAAAGTTCCAAGAGCTGAGAAAGAATTCACAGAACACTAGAGAGAAAAATTATAGAAATCGCAGGATAGTGGGCATGGCTGGGGAGGCTGCAGAATAGTGAGTGAACATAGCTTGAACAAGTTATTGCTTAGATTTAAGCAGGGCCCCCAAAAAATAGCATTGAGCTGTATCCTCACAAAGGCAGAGGTAGCAATAGATGCAGCAACAAGAGGGTCCACAAAAATCACCTGTCGAATCGCCAAATGGAGAAAGGGCACGGCTGGATATGTTGTTGGTGTCCTGTTCACCTGCTCTGGGGACACAGATCGTGCCAAGTACTTCCTACTACAATTACTCCAGTTTTCTACTTAAGGGCACTCTCTGGTATGCGGGGCCAAAGTTAGACAGAGTAGTTATTGTCCCTAATGATGATGGTATTTGATGGGTAAATGCCCTCAGCTCTTTATCCATGCCCCATGGTGGGAACAATCCTGAGCTGTGTTGTGTGCAATCTCCTTAAGTGTTTCCAGTATGGTTGATCCTTAGAGATCCATAAGGGTTACTGCAGTTGACCCTTAATCTCTCACTGACTGTCTTCTCTCACTTCTCAACTCCCTACCACACTCATGGTGATTTTGAGGATCACTTGTTAAACAAACTGTTCACATTCAGCTCCTTGCCAGTCTGATTTTTGAGTGCCTCAACATCAGACAATAGATCATAACTGTGCTTGAAACTTTAATTTTTTTCAGTCTACTTTACATGATAGTTCTTAAATGCTTTAATCTCCCCTCTAGCCCACCACTCACCAGAGGTAGTGGAAAAGGAAGAATTCAAGGCAAGTGGACCTTTTTAGAAATAGTTCTTTGGAACAAATCTCACCCGTGTTGTCAGGAAATTAGCAGTTCAGTTCACAGGTCAGCAGTGGCAACTCAAACACTTCATGGATACACCATTAGTTCAATTTAGTAGTGTCTGGATAGCAGCAGAGGTAGCAGGACCTAGTAGGAACATTGGCACGAGTCAGCAGAAGGGACCAGGGCCAACAGGAACGCCAGGAAAAGTTCCCACCTGTGCCTCTCTCAGTGAAGCAAAGATTGGTGAAGACTCGAGATCAAGAAGTGTTTAGTTATGCAAGCAAGCCAAGCTCAGCCCCTTCTCTGTCCGTTGAGTCCTATTTATACTGTCCCCAAATGTCATGTGACCTCTATGGGTCCTGTCTTACCACATGTCTTGCCTCAGCACATGTCTGTCTCAGCCTACATCATTCTGTCAGTTGGCTGGAGTCTGGAAGAGGCAAGAAGCTGCAGCACACCACCAGAACTTTGTTGGTCTGTTTCTCTCTGTGGAGTCCTGACCCAAGGAGCTCAACTGCACAGTGTAAGGTGGAGTAATACATGTGTGCCTTTAGCGAAGAATCCGTCATCAAGTGTCCTTTCACCTGCTTGCTTTAGCAGAGCATCCTTTCGCCCAGGTCTCCTTAGGTGGAACGTTCCTTCAGGGGTCTGCCTTAGCCTTTCACCTGGATATTTTGCTTCAGCGAATGGTCCTTCACATGTTTGCCCCAGCAAAACACCATCCAACACAACTGACTTTCCAAAGAACCCTTAAGTTTCCACTTGATGTGGTGAGGGTATTTATTTATTTATTTATTTATTGGAAAATGACACAAGCTAGAGTCATCTGGGAAGAGGGAACCTCAGCTGAGAGAATGCCTTCCTCAGGTTGCCTGTAGGCGAGTCTGTGTGATATTTTGTTGATTAATGATTGATGTGGGATGGTCCAAACCACAGGGGGGTGGTAGACTCACCCTGGCCAGATGGTCCTGAGTTGTATAAGATAGCAAACCAACCAAGTTACTGAGAGCAAGTCAGTAAGAGTCATTCTGGCTGGGGAGTGGTGGCACACGCCTTTAATCCCAGCTCTTGGGAGGCAGAGGCAGAGGCAAGTGGATTTCTGAGTTCGAGGCCAGCCTGGTCTACAAAGTGAGTTCCAGGAAAGCCAGGGCTACCCAGAGAAACCCTGTCTCGAAAAAACAAAAAACCAAAAAACAAAGAGTCATTCCTCCATGACCTATTCCATGACCTCTGCCTCAGTTCTTCTTTTTTTTTATTTTTTATTTTTTATTGGATATTTTATTTATTTACATTTCAAATGTTGTCCCCTTTCCAGGTTTCCCCTCCGGAAACCCCCTATCCTGTCATCTCTCTCCCTGCTTCTATGAGGATGCTCACCCACCCACCCACTCACCCACCTTCTCGTGCCTCCCCACCCTGGCATTCCACTACATTGAGGCATTGAGGCTTCCCAGGACCAAGGGCCTCTCCTCCCATTAATGCCAGACAAGGTCATCCTCTGCTACATATGTGGCTGGAGCCATGGGTCCCATGTGTACTCTTTGGTTGGTGGTTTAACCCAGACACTATTGCAGATGCCAAGAAGTGCATGCTGACAGGAGCCTGATATAGCTGTCTCCTGAGAGGCTCTGCCAGAGCCTGACAAATACAGAGGCAGATGCTCACAGCCAACCATTGGACTGAGGGCAGGCTCCCCAATGAAGGAGTTAGAGAAAGGACTGAAGGAGCTGAAGGGGTTTGCAACCCATAGGAAGAACAACAATATTAACCATCCAGACCCCCCTCCCCCAGAGTTCTCAGGGACTAAACAACCTGCCTCAGTTCTTGCTTGAGCTCATGCCCTGGCTTTCCTTCAGGAGGGACTGTAAGCTATAAGATGAAATAAATCTTTTTCTTCCTGAAGTGCTTTTGGTTATAGTTTTGTGAAGCAATATAAAGTGAACTAGGATACCGACACTCTGCGATTCTACATCTACACATTCTCCTTTTCAACACCATTCTTTAGACCAGGAGCTTCATTTCTCTGTCCTCTGGGTTGGAGGCTCTAGGAGTCTACAAGGTACGGCTGACTTGCTGTGTGATGTCATGACTATTTTGTCCCACCACCCTCTGAATGTTGTGAGGTCTTCTGGTTTCTTTCCATCAGAAGATGCAGGGATGTACTCTAAGAGTCAGATTGACACACTTGGTAGCTTGGTGATAGAACATGGTTGCTTTTTGGTATGTGGAAGTGATGCCAAGGGTGGAGGGTAGGTGGCAGCCAAGTCCTGGTCATATCTGTTGGACACTCCTGTCTTCAGTGTTGGAGGTGAATTTCGGCCCCTCACTGAGGAGATTTGAACCTCTTTTCTTGCCATGACTGTTTTCCAGCTAGCTGGTATCTCACCATGGAACCTAGTTCCTTCTTTTCTTGTGTTGCTCCTAAGACCACTTGAGTAGTCAGGTTTGAACACTTAAAGCTGACGAAGAGATGACTCTAGTAAAAGCACATCAGTGATGACTAACATGTAAACAACATGTAACTAGTAACTAACATGTGACTAGTAACTAACAGTGTGACTAACATGTAACAAGTAAAGCCTCTCCCATGGGCACAGTCAAAAGAGGCAATTAAGATGCTATTAATTCTTTGAGAATTTTGTGTAATGTATTTTGGTCCTATTTAACTCATAGTTCTTCCCTCAGCTCCTCCCACATCCATACCCATCTTCTTACTCTCTCCCAACTCTGCTTCTCTTTAAAAAATATTGTACTCGGTCTAATCTGACAATATACTCTTAGGTGTGGAGCCCTCCACAAGAGTGAAGCTGACTGACCATGAGTCACATCCTTAAACTATCAAGAGCAATGGTCTTTAGTGTATGTGCACAAAGATAACTTTTTAACTCTCATTGTCTTTTCTTGATTATTCTATCTGAATCTAACCTAACTGTGGTTCCATGAAGTTGGAGGACAGTGGGACTGAGATGGTTTCTAATAAATGATCTTACTAAGTAACTTTGTTCAGACCAGAGAGGCAATCACATACCTAATAGACATCAAAATGTCAAGCAGGATGTAACTATGAATTTTGAATCACAAAAAGTAGTCCTAAATAGCTACAAATGTACTATATTATTGTCCTTTTGGTAACACAGTTTACTGATAAGAGGCCAGTGGGAGCACCTTTCTTAAGCTATTTCAGTCCCACTAATGTTTTGCAGTTGCTTTGTAAGGTTACTGTGAAGCTCAAATCTTAGCTTGTGTGGGTATAAAGTGGACCTTTGTGACCACAGACACCAGAGGGAAATCTTTACTGTTTCTTTTCATGTTCTCTCTGATCCAGTGCTTATTGAGAAGGTGACTTTGAGGGTCAAGTACAGCCATAGCCTAAATAACAAGCCTTCTGTGATCAGCTTTCACGATAGTCACGTGAGTCTCAACAGCCTTCTTCATCCTAGAGTCCTGAGAGGGTCTGAGAAAGTGTCCCACTCCAGCAGCCATTACCATCAGAAATGAAGGAGTTCCTCTGTGGAATGACTGACCCCTTTGATGAAAGGACTGAAAGGGGCAAAGATGGGGCTAGATAAAGGTACCAAGATTGAGCAGTCCTGCAAACACATTTTCATCTAGATTATGCTTTGAAGTTTATATGTAAGACAACGGTTCTTGGAGATGGACACTTTCTTGGAGATAAAATGGTGAAGGTCTGAAAGGCAGTGAGAGATAAAATCAGGGTAAAAGTGGGGCTCACCAATCATAGCATGTACAGTCAAGATACTCAACCAATCATAGCATGTATAGGCAAGATATTCAGCCAATCATAGCACATACAGGCAAGATATTCGACCAATCATAGCATGCACAGGCAAGATGTTCAAAAGGTGAATGAAGCAGCAGGTACAGCAAATGAGGGAAAAGTTTGGTTTCAGCTGTCCATGCTGATGACATTTTGCTGGAGCTGCAAGGTGGTATGTTATCATCTTGTGCTAAAAGACAGGAAGCAGAGACATTTTAGTTAGGAACAGTGAGCATAATTACTTGGGAAAGAGGCAGGGCCATGTACCAGGAAGCTGCTGACATTAGGGATTTGATTAGTTCCGGATAACAAGGTAGATGGTACCAAGGTTACATCTTGGTACCACATAGCTGACAACCACACCAGAATCTGCCAATGTGATGGAAGGTCAAATATTTGGTGCCAAAGTGACTCCTTAGGAAAAGCTAAAAAACCAGCTGATGAGTTATTAGAATTTAGACTTCTAAAATCCGGGTGAGGTGACAGAAAATCTGCAGGGAAAAAGTCAGAAGACCTCTCAAACATCAGTAATAGTGGGTGAGAAAATGAAATATACACTAGGATTCCTTATCCATAAAACTATTATATACTTGATAACAAATATAATGGCCAATGTTTAAGGCGTCCAGGAAACAATAATGAATTCTTTCTAAGCAGAGCTCCAGGCATGGGAAGACCTGAGCTGGGTTTCTCGACAATGTGTTTCTTAATTCCCACTAAATTAATCCATAAAATGCCAGTGGCATTTTTATAAAGCACATAATGAGCAGAATAAATTAGCCAATTTCTTTTAAAGATGAGCAATACAAGATTATTATTCCTTAGCAGGTATTGAGGTAAACCATGAGGTCCTGTACAACAAATGAACAGATGTACCAGGTGTTACTATAAATACAGGAGGGCAGAAACTCATTGTTGATAATCTTTGGGGGAATTTTTTTTAGTAAAGTACAAAATTCAGAAGCCATATTTGACAAATTTGGGCAGGCTTGTATCAAAATGATGTCATCTATATAACAAGTAGTGATATAAAAATCACCGTGATACAAATAACCAGATATTTGTAGTGATAGAGTTTTATGAAAATAAGTTACATTTTAAAAAGATTGGGACTTTTGCTGGATCTCACAGACAAATTAAGAATACACGTTGTTGTTGTTGTTTTTAAAATAAAATCCCAAACGCTCGATTTATTAAATGAAGACTCAGGGGCCAGATGCTGTGGTGAGAGGCTGCTAGCTCAGGGAGGCAAAGAAAGCACCTAGCTGACCTTCCTACTCCAGCACTATCGAAGAACAAAAAAGCCCTGCCTTAAATACCCTCAACTCAATGTCCTTCCTTTCTATTTCTTGTATTTTCTTATATTCACTTCATGTCACCCGATTGCTTGCTCCGTCTCTTGACCAATGGTTGAATTTATTTCATCCTGTTTACAGAAAGCTTCTTGGATTAAAGCTTGTGTTCTAGGGCTGAGCACACCACAACAAGAAACAGGTTTTTCCAGTTTACAATCTTGGGGTTCACAGTGTGATCAGATATCTTGCAACACACTCTCATCACTTAAGAGTTAGCCTGATAACCTACTGTGGGCTCAGCATGTTTGTTTAAGATGCCTTTTAGAGAATAATGTAACAACCTACCTTACTTGCTTTAGAATTCCCATGTAACCAGCTTTTAAGACCTAACCCAGTAGTTCTCAACCTTCCTAGTTCTGAGACCCTTTATTATATAGTTCCTCATGTTGTTATAATCCACAACCATAAAATTATTTCGTTCCTACTTAATAACTGTAAATTTGCTACTGTTGCAAATAGTAACATAAATATTTGATATGTAGGACATCTGATATGTGATTCCCCCCCCCCCAAAGGTTTTGTAATCCATAGGTTGAGAACTGCTGATGAGCTAATTCGTAGTTGTAATCTTAAATTGTGCACAGGGTGATATACATGTATATGTTGTAATCATTTGCTGAAAGCAGCCAACAGATTGGAAACAATCTTTTTTTTTTTTTTTTTACTTTTTTTAAAAAAATTTATTGATATATTTATTTACATTTCAAATGATTTCCCCTTTTCTGGACCCCCACTCCCGAAAGTCCCATCAGTCCCCTTCCCTCCCCCTGTTTTCCCACCCAACCCTTCCCACAACAAACATCTAGCACAAATATTGAAAGCAACATGGAGAAAAGGGAGAGGGATGGAGGGAGGGGAAAAAAAGAAAGCAACATGGATATAACTTGATGATGGCATGTTAGCTGAACTGTGTGATTTCTGAGTCAGTTGGGTTCAGTAACTTCCCCTGTAAAACTTCATTAACTATTTCTGTTAAAAAAAAAAAAAAATCCTTCTTCATTCTTTTCCCATGTGGTGTTTTCACTGCTGTTCCATCAAAGCCATTTGTTAGAGACAGAGGGTTAGCCAGACAGATAGACAGATAGATTATATGACAGATAGAATATATGACAGATAGATTATAGTCGGGCTAGTAACCAAACTGCAGACAGATAGAAGAAGACATAGTGTGGAGCAGGGAATGAAGAATTCAAATTGGAGCTCACTCTTGGCCAAATTAACCTAAGAGGAAGTGCTGTGTTTTCATTCCTTAAGGTGACATTGACACGCCTAATGGTGCCTCTGAAATTATCTTTAATGTGCTTAACTGAGCACAGATATTTGCAACATGTGAGAGTTTAAAGGTTGTAAAAGTGAATATGTATGAATCATATATTCCCAAGTACAAATGGAACATCTATTTTGCTTCTCTTATTTTGAAGTTGTTTCCTTTCCTACGCTTCTGTAAGTCTACTTACAGTAGCACATTAAATATGGTGTATTATATTAAGTGTTTCTTTAGGTTTGTGTTGATTTTCTGATTTGTGTTGTTCCTCACTTCTCCAAGATACAAGTAGGGGTGGGGAGAGGCTGTGGCATGTGTGGGCTGCAATGAGAATTCATTTGTTGTTTTAAGACATTTTCCTCAGGTTCATGTTAGTTAGAGAGTTGTTAGTACCCAGTTACAGCTGGTCTTACTACCATAAGTCCATTGTAATTGGCATCCATGGCTGAGCCTATATGCATGTTGTAGGTTCTGGTTTCACATCTGGTGACCTTTTCTGGATGACCCAGCTCCTCTGGTACCCTCACCATGGCTCCATCTGAGGTTGGCTTATGCCTCCCAAGCTGCACTGCCTGCCCTCCTTCCCTCATCCACGCAGTCAACTGGAAAACCCAAGGTCTGCTTCCTAGAGGTGGCAGAGAATTCAAAGTTCTGGATTCCACATGAAAAGGTGGCAGATAAAATACAGAATGTTCAGCTAAACTGCAACTTTGGTTAAATATAACTAACCTATGTAGTTCAAGAACTTCCCAATTGTTGTGTGTCTCAGATATTGGGGCATTATTACACTATAAAACACATTCATTATTTTTTGAGCCAGGTGACCTGCAGTTTTATTTGTTAAATCTGCCCACACTAGGAAGGAAAGAGTCAAAGGCATCTTGTTGGTGTTTAGCATTAAGTCCTCCCTTATTCTGCCCAGGTATCCCATATACTGGGTTGATTCACTTGGACCCATTTCAGTTGGGACTGAGGACTGAGCAAACAGTGTCTCTTTCCATAGTTTGTTTGGGAAGTGAGGCTGAGGCTCTACTGTCTTTCCTTTGCCCTCAATTTATGCAGTACTTCAATCCAGAGCAATTAAGCTAAGAGTCACATCTATGATGGACACAGGGATTCTGCCCTTCTCTCCATCCAGAAGGATTTGCCTTAGTGCCTCCAGGATCTTTAAAAGGCAAGAGACAAAAGTATTTAGAAAATCCCCCTCTATCTTCAAAGGCTGGATTGAGAGTTCATTATCTTACTGTGAGTTCAGTCCCTACTTTGAATGTCAGCTGAACATTAATTCTTGGAATCACTATAGATAATTTTAAACTCCTGTCCTGGTCTCCAATCCAAGGACAGTTGAATTCCTCTGATCAATTAGGAAAAGACTGAGAAGCTATCATTTTCAAGAAGTCAGAAAGAGGCTTGTTACATAAATTTAAAGAGGCATCAAAGATTTTATTTAGCTCATTAATTATTGAAGAATCCAGTCCATTGTTAAAAGAGATTCAAGCTGAAATTTGGGTTGCAAATAATTGTATTATCTAAAGTAAAACTCAAGTACATTGCTTAAGACAGAAAATATATTGTTACCAGTTGCCTGTCTTCAAAATAACTGATTCCTCTGTACACAAAATATCCTCATTAATAAAAGTTAGTCAAAGACATTCACATACATGTAAGTAAGTGTACCCTTCCTGTATACATCTGTAAAATTAGATAATTTCTCCAGAGTGCACTAAGCCATCTAGTGCATATCATTTTCATTTCTTTTCTCCTAATCTACTACATTTTATTTGTGAAAAAGTGTACCTTCAAAATTGATGTAGCCTATATAATAGTGAAAGATAATTTAAAGAGCTATAAGTGGCCAGTTTTAAAAAAAAATGCCCAACCTCTTAAGCACATGGATGGAAGATGTCCCTTAATTGAAGAATGGATACAGAAAATGTGGTTCATTTACACCATGGAATGCTATTTAAGTATTAAAAGCAAGGATATTATGAATTTTACAGGCAAATGGATGGAGCTAGAAAATATCCTGAGTGAGGTAATCCAGTCCCCAAAGGACATGTATGTGGTATGTACTCACTGACAAGAGGATATTAGCCATAAAATACAGGATACCCATGATATCAAAGAAGCTAAACAAGAAGGAAGGCCCAAGTAACGATGCTTGAATCTCTCCTAAAATGGGAATAATCATGGGGACAGAGGAAGGGACAGAACTATATGGGAGAGGAGATAGGGAGGGGAATGTGGAGGTGGTCAGGATCAGGTGTGGGGAGAGACAGGAGAGAGGGCCAGAGGGCCCGAAGAATGAAAGAAAATCTATAACTACTGGAGAGGGGCATCTTAGGAAGTCCTAGAGACTTGAGATGGGGCAGGCTCCTAGGAGTCAATGTGGGTGACTTTAGCTGATATGAATAACAGTGGGGATACGGAACCTGAAGAGGCTACCCCCTATAGCCAGGAAGGACCCTGGATGGAATTAGGACAACCTACCCACCAAACTTTTGACCCAAAAATTGCCCTGTCTAAGAGAAATGCAAGGTTAAAGACTGAGCAGAGACTAGAGGAATGGCAATGCAATAACTGGCTCAACTTGAGACCCATCTCATGGGCAAGCACCAATCTATGACACTATAAACTTTGCTATGTTTGCAGACAAGAGCCTAGCATAACTGTCCTCTAAGAGGCTCTACCCAGCAACTGACTGACCCACAGCCAAACATTGGATGGAGCTCAGGGACTCTTATAACGAGTTGGAGGAAGGATTGAAGGCCCTGAGATGGATAGGACCTCCAAGGAAGGCCAAGAGAATCAACTCACCTAGACCCATAGGAGCTCTCAGAGACTGAGCCACCAACCAAAGAGCATACATGGGTTGGACAGAGGCCTTAGGCACATAAGTAGCTGATGTGTAGCTCAGTCTCCATGTGGGTCCTATAACAACTGGGGCAGGCCTGTTCCTAAAGCTGTTGTCCATTTTCACTGGTTAATATTCTGCATGGGTATAAAGAGAATCATGTGCACTGTTGTTAAAATTGTAAGTTGGTGACATCTTTTGAAATATGATTGTCATGTCTATTGAAACTTTAAGCATTTATATATTTGGCTCAGGGAATTCATTTATAAGCATCTCCTCAGTAGAAAGAGACACACAAGCATGCAAATGAGTAAGTGTGAAAGTTTGAAGGAAGATTGCAAGTTCAAGGCTCTACTCAGCTTTCTAGGTAGTGGGATTACAGATGTGTATCACCAAACCTAGCTTCAGTTCACTTTGATATTATGCAAACTACTTTACTGAAGTATAACAACATTTGAACATTGCCCCAATGCAGAGAGTTAAGTATTACTTTTCCCCAAAGCATAGAGTTAAGTGTTAGTGGCTTTGCTCATATGTTAGTATATCTTCCTACATACTCCCTTCTGTCCATACATACACTGGTGAAGAATTGTTCTGACTCTGTAACATCAGTAATAAAGACTTTATTCTGGGGGCGGCGGCGGCGGCGGCAGCGGCAGCGGCAGTGCAGCAGTGGCTGGTCCAGCTGAAGGGCCATCAGCAGTGGAACCAAGGTGACACAGGGTCCAGTTAGGCCCTGCGCCCACGACCACTGACCTTCGCTGACCAGCCTCCACATAAAGCCAGACACTCTGAAGCTAATAGAAAAGAAACTGGGGAAGACCCTTGAGGACATCGGTACAGGGAGAAAGTTTCTGAACAGAACACCAATAGCGTATGCTCTAAGAGCAAGAATTGACAAATGGGACCTCATAAAATTACAAAGTTTCTGTAAGGCAAAGGACACCATCAAGAGGACAAATCGGCAACCAACAAATTGGGAAAAGATCTTCACCAATCCTACATCAGATAGAGGGCTAATATCCAATATATATAAAGAACTCAAGAAGTTAGACTCCAGAAAACCAAACAACCCTATTAAAAAATGGGGTACAGAGTTAAACAAAGAATTCTCACCTGAAGAACTTCGGATGGCGGAGAAGCATCTTAAAAAATGCTCAACTTCATTAGTCATTAGGGAAATGCAAATCAAAACAACCCTAAGATTTCATCTTACACCAGTCAGAATGGCTAAGATTAAAAATTCAGGAGACAGCAGGTGTTGGAGAGGGTGTGGAGAAAGAGGAACACTCCTCTACTGCTGGTGGGGTTGCAAATTGGTACAACCACTCTGGAAATCAGTCTGGCGGTTCCTCCGAAAACTGGGCACCTCACTTCCAGAAGATCCTGCTATACTACTCCTGGGCATATACCCAGAAGACTCCCCACCATGTAATAAGGATACATGCTCTACTATGTTCATAGCAGCCCTATTTATAATTGCTAGATGCTGGAAAGAACCCAGGTATCCCTCAACAGAAGAGTGGATGCAAAAAATGTGGTATATCTACACAATGGAGTACTATTCAGCCATTAGAAACAATGAATTCATGAAATTCCTAGGCAAATGGATGGAGCTAGAGAATATCATACTAAGTGAGGTAACCCAGACTCAAAAGGTGAATCATGGTATGCACTCACTAATAAGTAGATATTAACCTAGAAAACTGGAATACCCAAAACATAATCCACACATCAAATGAGGTACAAGAAGAAAGGAGGAGTGGCCCCTGGTTCTGGAAAGACTCAGTGAAACAGTATTCGGCAAAACCAGAACGGGGAAGTGGGAAGGGGTGGATGGGAGGACAGGGGAAGAGAAGGGGGCTTACGGGACTTTCGGGGAGTGGGGGGGCTAGAAAAGGGAAATCATTTGAAATGTAAATAAATTATGTCGAATAAAAAAATTAAAAAAAAAAAAGAAAAGAAAAGAAAAGAAAAAGAAAAAAAGAAAAAAAAGAAAAAATTCTAAAAAAAAAAAGACTTTATTCACAGCTATGATGATGGTTGTCAAGGATACTGTCAATTGTAGAAATGTAGAACAGACTCAACAGCTAGCACATAGCTGAGAGGCGATTCTTAGACTAGATTCAGGGAGTCAGTGGATCGAAAATTACTTGGAAGATATATCAAAGGTAGTAGGAATCTGTAGCTTGGACAAATATCCCCTAAAGTGTATGCCATGGAGTCTCTGCCTCCAGGGTGGTGTGATTGGCAAGTGATGGGATCTTTTAAGAAGTGGGTCCTACTGGGAAGTCTTTAGGTCATTGGAATCTTAGTCATAGGCCAAACTCATGATGCTCCTGCCTTGACATTCCAAGTGCTGGGATGTGTATCATCATACCCAATTAAGCTCTCTTGAGAAAGAGGAAATTTAGTATAAGATACATCTTCCCCTTGAGAAAAAGAGAGAAAGTTGTGTCAGAGAAATGGCTGATAATAGGAATATTTAGATACACAATTTTCTCATAGTCTTGTTCATAATGCAGTGTAGTTCCTAAACTTTGGGATGTGACCCCTTTGGGAGGGGTCACATATCGGATATCTTGTATATCAGACATCTACCTTACAATTCATAACAGTAACAAAATCACAGCTATGAAGTAGCAATGGAATACTTTTATGGTTGGGAGTCACCATAAGATGAGGAACTGTGTTAAAGGGTCACAGCATTAGGAAGGTTGAGAATTGCATAATACCTCTTGATTAAAAAAGGATAAAATAGACTATTTCCTCTCTGACAATATTCACATCTAAAACCTCTACAACAACAACAAAATTAGACTAGCCAGGTGGTGGTAATGCATACCTTTTTAATATCAGCACTCAGGAGGCAGAGCAGGGGGATCTCTGAGTTTGGGGATAGCCTGGTCTATAGGTTGTGTTTCAAGACAGTCAGGGCTACATAGAGAAATGGTGTCTTGAAAAACCAAAAGCAAAAGCAAAACCCAACCAAACAAAACCAACTAAACTAATAAGAAAAAGGCACAAGAGCCTTCAGAAGAGTTGAGTATTGAAAAGTGGAAAGCCATACAGAAGCCTGATTAGACAAAGGTGGGATGAGTAGTAGAGTAAACTGGAGTAGTGTGCGCAACACCCATTTGTTCTGAATCTTCTTGGCATACTTGTGTCTGGCTCTTTTCTACCAGGCACAGAGAAACCCCTTCCGAATTGAGGGTTTTATGACTCACTTGAGAGAGAGGTCAGCAAGCTCTTTAATGGCCCACTTCAAAGACATGTGGGAAAGGGGCAAAGACCTTCTTCCTTCTGCTGTTTCTTAAATGGCAAGGTGACATGTTGGGGTGATATGTCACCAAACCTATCAGGGCATATTGATTATTATTAAATTAAATATTAAACATTGGGATTGGATTTTTTTGGTTCCTCAAAGAAGAATTAATTTTTACAGTTGATAGCATATAGAGTCCATGCTTAACCTTCAAAGAAGGGATCATTTAGATTATTAAGACATAGGAAAGAGATGTGGTATTAGACATAAGAGGGTCTGTGTTAAGTTTGTTGGTTTTTTTAAAAGTATTTACTGCAGGCTAAGTGGCTTTTAAAAATATTTATTTATTTATTATATATATAAGTACACTGTAGCTATTTTCATACACACCAGAAGAGGGCATCAGATCTCATTACAGATGGTTGTGAGCCACCATATGGTTACTGGGATTTGAACTCAAGACCTCTGGAAGAGCAGTCAGTGCTCTTAACTGCTGAGCTATCTCTCTAGCCATAGTTTGTTGGTCTTAAGCAATTAATTAGACAGCCTTGAATAAACCACTTGGATTTCTGGATGTCATTCTTATCAGTGTGGTTAATGACTGTACAGCATTGGCCTATTCACAAGCATCTCTTGACATATAGATTCGCATCATCTTTATGTCAAGTCATGGTATATTGGGTCGGTTTTCTTCTGGTCTTGGTTAGGATTGTCTTGGGTAGTCAACACCATTGCAATTGGGCCAGTGTATGTGTCTTTCCACTCATCCAATGGAAAGGTTGTCTTTTTTTTTAAGCATCTCTTCACTCTGTTCTATCTGGTAGAATTCTTTATGTTGTCCCTTTCCTCCTAGCTTGGCCTCCTAGGTTGGTGGGCACTAGTGTTTACCTGGTGGAGAAGATTTTGAATTTGGAAGGATTAACCCAAGGGAAGGAGCACTGTGATGAACGAGTGTGGGAAGCATGATAAGCCATGTGTAGGTAGCAGACCTTATGGAGGAGGTTCCTCCTTCCTCCCTTTTTCCTACCCTCTCCTCCAGTCCAGCTCCCCACCAAAAGCATGCTGTTTAATTATCTTTGCTGATAAAGGCAGACAACAGTCATTTAGCTCCAGAGTGAGTTATAGGAGAAATTAATGGTGAGTCATCCCGCAGACTTCTTCTAAACCTTCCTGGAAGCTAAGCTGTGTTTTCACAACTCCTGTGCTCTGCAGAGACAATAATTTCCTCCTCTGGCGACCATTACAGTGCTTTATATAGCACAGTGAAACAACACAGCACATTAACCTTTGTAGGTGACACAGTCAGACCATGCCTTCGTAAGCAGAGGGCTCTGACGCAAACATCCAAGAATGAGACACTGTTCTGGTGTAGATTTCTTTGTATAGCTCACTCCCTGGGGCCTGAGGGACACTTTGAAAGACTCATAGATAATAATAACAGCTTTGTCTTTTTCTCATGGGGATGGTGACAGGTCATCACACACGGACAGAAATGCCAGCAGCTTGTCTGGTAGCCTTCTCTGCAGTCACCTATGAGTTCTCCCTGGTGTTATAGCAATAGCCTTACAACTTGGCTCCTTGTGTTTACTTCAGTCCAGTATCATATTTCCAATTCATCAGTTGAAATCAAAGTTAGGTCTTGTCACTGCTACCACTTACTCAGAGAAGGGGCAGAAGCCTTTCCAGTGCCAAATGGCCTCAGGCTAGCTATAGTGACAGTGGAGTTTTCTTTCCACACTGTATGTCCCAATCTCACTTTATGGAGGAACTTGTTAACTGTGTCTTGGGAATGTTTTCAGAAACCTTTCACATTCCTACTACATACATTTCTTTCTTCATAAGAAAAAGGGAACTTTCAAACCTTTCTGTTTTATCTTTTGCTTATCACAGTGATCTTGATTACATTATGCTTTCAAGTTGTATTTTGACCTTGAGATTTCCAGTTCCACCTGCTTTGACACCTTCTTATTGGGTGGTGGGAGTTACGGTCATTTCCCTTCAATCTAGGTGGCCCCATGATTATATTGGAGTGGCACAGTATATATTCTATGGCTTGATCATAAAATTGTATACAGATTCCTGCTGGTTCTTTGGGAGTTGTTTGCTCATGAAACCCAGCCTATGCTATAAGAAAACAGAGAGACCACACAGAAATGCCATAGGTAGAGTTGTGTCTAACAGCCTCAGCTGAAATTGAATCAACTTCTGGAAAGTTGAGTGAGTGAACCTTTGGGTAGTTTCGACCTCATCATTCAGGCAGCCCCAACCCAAGGCAGAGATGAGCCACTGTTGGGGTTCAGCAAACCCCAAACGATGGTGCTGTCACATGATAAGCACTGTTGCATCAAAAGAGTTGAGGAAGATCATTGAAACTGTCTTAGAAGCAAGGACTTTCTGACCTCTTGCTTCCCCAACTTAAGTGTATTGAGGGACCGACAGCCTTTGAAGTTCCCTTATCTGACTTAGGAAATGTCTTCTAAAAGAAGGGCAATTGTTTTAAACTCCCTTCCAGGAAAGATTATCCACGGAAGAGACTGAAAGTCGCCACAACCAGACAGACTTTTCATCTATTCTTCTGAGGCAACTTTGAGCTCTCACCCCTGGGATATGCCACATAAATATTCATGGTGCCTGTCTTCCTTTAACTCCCCCAGAACCTAGAGCTGCTCTGTTCCTGGCTATCACCTCCTCTCTGCACTTATTCACAAACCATTTACTGTCTATCAAGATTACCCACATCCCCTCATTTTCTTCTCCTCTATGAAGAAGGGTTTATAAGTTTCTGAATCTCATTGGATTATTGGATAATGAATTTTTTGGTGATGCTGTTAATAAACCTGTTTATTATTCCCTAATTTTAGTGAACTTCTGGAAGTTCCCTCTTTTCTAAATTGCAATGAAACTGGTGACAGAATTTGCTGATCTCATTTGAGGATGGGGAAGCTAATAGAAGGATGGTGGTCTTAAACTTTTACTTTGTGTTAATTAAATTACTCTGTGTAGTGCTAGAATAGCAGACATTTTCACATCACCCATATTAATTTCTTACCAAATGGTGACTCTAAGATCCATTTTCCTTCATTGTGATAGCTCTCACTATCTTTGAGGGTCCTCTGAGTCTTGTTCAGTATTTCTGTAGTTTAGCTGATCTACAAGAAGGAGGAGGAAGAGGAGGAGGAGGAGAGGAAGAAGAAGAGAAGGAGAAGGGAGGAGGAAGAAGAAGAAGAGGAGGAGAAGGAGAAAGAAAAAAGAAGGAGAAGGAGAAGGAGAAGAAAAGACAGAGGACCCGATACGAATCTGTGTAGCATGGTTTCAAGTGAACTACATGACTTTTGCTTATAATCCATTATCTAAGACTCACATTTAGAGCCCCATTCCAACTGCAAGGATGTTTGGAAAGTGAAGTCATCCTAGGGACCTCATGAGAAGAAACTAGATTGGCTAGCAACTAGCCCATTTCTGTCACCCAATGTCTTGGTTTCTTTGCTGTGGACAGAGACAACAATGTCACCCCCATTAGATTGTTGTAAAAGACTAAAATATAAGAAATTGTCTCATCTCTAAGGGTTTTCAGAGGATTATACTTAGGTACAATCCAGCAACACATCGTGACACGACAGTCAGCAATGTGTCACATTTACCATAATAATCCCATTAGATTCACAGTGGATTTGAAAATTCTGCTTATGTAATATCTTTATTCTATGTTTAAGTACACAAATGCTACTGTGTTGAGGTTGCCTATAACAGGCAATATAGGAACGTGTATGTTTGTAGCCTAGAAGCAAAAAATTATATTCTACATCAAAGTGTTTAGTAGGCTGTTCCATCTGTTCAAATATAAGTATGTTCTGTGATGTTGACATAATGACAGAATCGTGTATTGATGTATTTCTCAGACATATTCTGCTCACTTAAGCTCTGAACAGCTGTATCACCATGTCTCCCCTTAGAAATAAAACCTAAGGTGATAGCTAGAACTCACCATCATTAGTCAAGATATCCATTGAAAGTGGATGATGATATGCCATTGGCCTACCCCTGGGCAGATCTGACCAATATCATGGGAATCATTATATGGGGCATTAATCCACAAGTGTTTCTTGCCCAGGAGGCAGAACACCACACTACCCAGCCCAGCCTCTGCCTGATGTTTTCCAAGCTAGGTGGAGAGTCTTAGGAACACAGCTTGTCCCTTACCAGGCTACTCTCAAGTGGGACATTAGGCAGACATTCACTTTTTTCTCCCTAGTTTTGTATGATAAAGGTTTCCATAGCAGCCTGTGTGCGTCATGTAAACAAGAGCAAAAGAAAAAGATCAGCTAAAGGAACTGAAACTACAATAATGACTCTTGCAACTCTGGTAGCCACAGGGTCTTCAGATCCATGCCCTCCCTAAAGTACTTCCGCTCTGAGGAACTGTGGCTTTCCCACTGGGAAAATGGACATAATGCTGGCAGAGTGGTCCAGCGGAAGCCAGGTGATCTGCAGGTAGGAAGCTAATGCTGGAGAGCATCTCTCAGCTGTCTCAATGGTGAAGTGGGGACAGAAGTACTTCTCCTATGACTGTTTGAGAAGCAACGGGCCACAGTCTCGTCATTATGCAGCTTCGGAAAGTTCAAAGCCTCTTTTCTGATGGTGAAGCTTCTAGATGATACTTGGAAAGATATAAGAAAGCATATTTATACCTTCTAATCTTAAGAATAATTTCTACATCAGACTTATTTAACCTTTATAGATGGTGGGGAGGCTATGCCTTCTTGGCTGGATAAGACACCCAAGCATGCTTCCTAAACTTGAAGCTATTCACAGGACTTGCTCCCACTGTGGACTGAGCAAGTCTCTCTGCAGCTTCATGGGACATAATTAGAGGACTTAAATGTTGATTTTCCTTGACCTCATAAGTCTCCTAAGAATCTCTCCTAGAGATAGAATTCTTGCCTGGGATATAACTCAGTAGTATAATACCTGCGCAATATACGCGAGGCCCTGGGTTTTTTATCTCTAATATATAAATATATAGATATAATCCTAAATACAGTCTAGATTTATGGGCAAGTAGCTAAAGGCTGTTTCTAAGTTATTTATAAAGGCAAAGAGCTGAAAATTTAAATACAAGCCTTTATAGGGATATAAATCACATAACATTCATGCAGAGGAATATTTTGTGACATGTAAGAATAATGTTTATGTTGTACTTTTAATGGCATTGAAAATTCCTTCATAAAAACACACCGGATAAGGAATCACATGTACAGTTTTATCTTGGCTAAGTTCAAGTGCAGAATAATGACAAGGAAGCGTTAATCCCAAGCACACTGTATTGTATCTGGGAGGCAGAATATGAGAAACTTATTTTCTTATGCATTTTCTTCCCATGCATTTACATATATTAAAACGTTTCCACGTGAAGAAAGACAAGAAAAGCCACTTCTTGGTTCTTGCCTGGAGTGGGAGAAAGTCTTTATCTGAGTAGTGTAACTGAAAAGTCAGACATTCAAAACTTACCCAACAGCACCTATAGTTTAAGATGAAAATATATTCTAAAATAACCACTAACTAAATAATCAGATTCTAAGATAAAAGGCTGTTTTTTATTTTTTTATTTTAAGCTTTATTCAGTTAGGAATTACGCTGATCTAGAAAAGGGAATAGATTCTCCTTGGAGATTCATAACCTTACCAGCCTAAGGTAGTCAGTTAGGTTTCTAGAACCAGGCATGATTTCCCTCCTAGTGGGCAGAGTTTAGGTCCAGCTGGACTTGGTTACTGCCAAGATCTGAGTGCCACAGTTTCTCTTCAGGGATGTCTTGCCAAGCTAATCCTTGCAGTGACTCAGGTGTCACAGCTGGACAGACTATTGACTGCATCCCTTGTTTGGCAGCTTTCATAACACCTTCTGGTGCTGTGAGAGCTAGATCACAGGAAGGGGGGTTTCCAAGTTAGAGCCAACTTGAACCTTCTGAATCCCTGATCTGAAGGGTGTGGTCTCTTCAGCAACCACGGAAAGGCAACCAAGGGAAACAATGATAGCCTGCATTCCTTTGGGAATCACTTGGACTACCGTGTCCAAAACCTTGGAGGTTTCTCAGGCTTTGTATTGGCAGTTTTGTTAGATACTCTGTGGCTCTTGGGGAGCATTTTCAGTCCATGGGATATAGCTTCACTTACCCTTACGCTCATAGATAGATGAAGCTCTCACTCTGTGTCAGAATAGGTTCTATTTGCAGCAAACAAAGAACATTACAGAAAACCAACCACTTTGGGTCATAATGTTGAGATCAATTGGTTGTGAGGTATTCAGCCCCAAAAGATACATCTTCTGTACCAAAAGCTCAGGGAACATCATGGAACATGGGGTAAAAAGATTCTAAGAGCCAGAGAGGACCAGTAAGCCTGCTGTGAGATTATGTCCCCTAAAAATGACAAGTAAGCTACATCACAAACAATTTGGCTGCCTAAGTAAGACTTGAACAATGACAATGGTGATAGATAGGCTAACACAGAAGGGGTAATAATCTCATGGGGTCCTACCCCAGGCAAAGGGACCACTAATCCCTGCTGAAAGAGGGAAAAATATCCACTCCCAAGGATGAGCCCTCTATTTGGATATCCAATACAAATTGATGACTCCATAAATCATATACATACAAGCAATACTAAGTGTACTTAGTAGATTTTTTATGTGTGTTTTACATATATGTAACAACAATAAAGAAAAGTAGCTACCAGTTTGAAAGACAATGAGGATAAATATTGGATGGGGCTTAAGGGAGATAGGGGAATGGGAGATGTGATAGTGATATAATTATATTTTAATAATGATTTCCAAAAAATGTAATAATTTCTTACTTGGGATACCCTGTGGAGAATTTACCTGCTTTAGGCCCTGGATTACTGTCATATATCAGACTTTTGATAGATGTTGAATAGTCTGTAGATAGATCTTAGCAAGATCCATGGATCTCTTAAAATTGTAATTCATTATGACTATGCATGTACATTTTACTGGGACTAGAGTCTAGAGCTTTTATGAGATCTTCTAAGATGTTTTGTATCTCCAAAGCTATTTGAAACTCTACAGTGAGCTCCATATACCTGGGCATTTAAGGTCTTCAAAGCCAAGGGATCACATATAGGAGACAGTTGATAAAAACTCTTTCTAGCATCTGACTGCAAGATGAACCAAACTACAATGAGAAAAAACTCATGTGTAGTTGCAATGCAAGTGATATCACAGTATTTGGGATCACGTTTTACCACAAAGTCAACCTTTGCCAGGCTCTGGAAAAGCTTTCCTGTAAACCAAGTTCTTCTTTGCTAAAACAAGAAAGTAGGAGAAAGTCTTTCCCAGGGAAGAACACCCCTTCCGCCCCCCGAAGTGATCAGCCCTGAAATCATACTTTCACAAGTAACATTATATGGACTGAGGTTATTTATAAACATATTTTATTTTTAAATAAATATAAATGTATTATCTTTGTTTATAAATAGATTTGTATCTATATAGAGGTGATGAATTTAAATTAATAACAATCTCATTAAAAGTTCTCATAACTTTTCTTCCTGGATTCAGTTGGATGGGGTTCAGTTGAAAAAATTTTGCCTTTATAGCCCCTCAGTGGAGGAAAACTTTAATCTGTTTTATGTTCACAGAAGGTTAGGATAATTAATATGGTAGAAACAATGTCGTATATAGTCTAGGAGATAGCTGTGACTATATGGTGATGCATTAGCTTAATTCTTTCCAGTGAACAGCTTATCATCCATGCCAGCGAATGTGGCTCATGGGCAATTAGCACAGATGCTTCTCCAGAGAATCTGTAGTGGGTCAGGAGAGATCAGTGACAAACCTTGCCACTAGTTCTGGATTGATTAACTCATGTTGACGGCAACTTGTGGGATGCTTGCAGACCCAAGGGAACAGTTTTACTATCTGTTCACTACAACTTGAATTTATTCCTCAGAAGTTCAAATATGGAAAACGTAATTCTCAGATTTATATGTTAGTGTCTTTTGAAGTACTTTAGGAAGCATTTTGATCGGATGAAGTCATGAGAGGTTGGCCCCTGTGATGGCATTGATGGCTTTATCAGAAGATCAAGGGAGTTGACTAGCCTGCTTGCCGTGCCGTGTCATTTGTTATCTACTGTGTTAAGATACAGTAAGAAGGTCCTCACAGCATCCAAATCAGACATCATGTTCTTGGAGCTCCTGACACTATGGAATACTACTCAACTATTAAAAACAATGGATTCGAGAACTCGGCCTCCCACCAGTCAGGAGAGGAGCATCCATCTTGGTTCCGTACTCCAGGAATCGGACAGACTGAGGTACACAAACATAATCCGAGGCCAACACCGCGGTGGTCTGGGCCCGACGGGCGTTGGCCTGCACCCAGGCCCTGGGCGGGTCGGGGGGCCATCGGGGTGCCAACCCAGCCAGGAGGTTTTTTGCCCAGGCCTGCATGCACACCGCCGCCATTTTGCCTGCAGGACGACAGAGAGCTCAGGCGGGCAGACCTGTAACAGGCATAGCCTAAGGCTAACAAAGCAGGGGTCCAGGCCCCAAAAGGCACAGGACTGACCCCAAGAACTGGGCGGCTTGGTGGGCCATCTGTGAGTCAACCCGCCCAGGTGATTGTTAGCAAAGCAGACTCTCCCGGCGCTTTCAGGGAGCGCGGGCGCGCACGCCCGCCATCCTAGTCACCTGGCAAACCCAATTAACAGTCATAGCCCTAGGGGAACTTTGCTCGGACCTTGGCCTCCCAGACTTTTGCCTGGACTCAGGGACTGGGCGGCCAGGCTAACCTTGTGTGCGACAGCCCGGTTGGCAGATCGGCTGCCCAGCGGAGTGAGCGGAACACAGGGGAGGTCACAGTAGCATACACCGTCGGCACTCCCTGGGAGTGCACACGGGCTCCATCTGCTCCACAGACACAATCTGGGGCAAGGCCTCAGGCAGAAGCCCTTAGCTCTACTCTCTCCGCTTCCGGATCCAGATCAGTCTGGGCGGCAGCATTACATCTCCAAGTCCTGCAAGTGGCTAGCTGGGCTTCCGGGCGGCCAGCTGGGAGAAGTCAGTGTGCTCCAGTGAATCCAGCGGGCCCCAGCGGGAGCCTTCAGGTGCCTGCTTTGGGATCTGAACAGCCTGGGCAGCAGCACACTGTCTACAAGCAGTGCAGGAGGTAAGCTGTGCACCAGAGGCCAACTGGGAAGGGGCAGCTTGCACTGGTGAGTCCAGCACTGACAAGATAAACTAACACCAGTGAGATCTAGATGGCAAAAGGCAAACGCAGGAACGTCACTAACAGAAATCAAGGCAATATGGCAACATCTGAACCCAATTCTCCTCTACCAACATGTCCTGGATACCCCATCACACCAGTAAAACAAGATTTGGATTTAAAATCACTGGTCATGATGCTGGTACAGGAACACATGAAGGTCATACGTAAAGAAATTCAGGAGAAAATGGATCAAAAGTTAGAAGCCCTTGCAAGGGAAACACAAAAATCATTGAAAGAAATCCAGGAGAATACAAAAGCCAACAAGGAGGAAATGCAAAAAACACTTAAAGAAATACAGGAGAACTTTGCTCAACAGGCTGAGGTCATGAAAGACGAAACACAAAAATCTCTTAAAGAAATACAGGAGAACTTTGGTCAACAGGCTGAGCTCATGAAAGAGGAAACACAAAAATCTCTTAAAGAATTACAGGAAAACACAAACATGCAAGTGAAGGAGCTAAGCAAAACCATCCAGGATCTAAAATCAGAAGTAGAAACAACTAAGAAAACTCAAAGGGAGACAACTTTGGAGATAGAAAGCCTTGGGAAGAAATCAGGGGACAGAGATGCAAATATCAACAACAGAATACAAGAGATAGAAGAAAGAATCTCAGATGCTGAAGATTCCATAGAAACCATGGAGTCAACAGTTAAAGAAAATGCAAAATGCAAAAAGCTTGTAACCCAAAATATCCAGGAAATCCAGGACACAATGAGAAGACCAAACCTAAGGATTATAGGCATAGATGAGAGTGAAGATTTACAACTTAAAGGGCCAGCAAATATCTTCAATAAAATTATGGAAGAAAACTTCCCTAACCTAAAGAGAGAGATGCCCATGAATATACAAGAAGCCTACAGAACTCCAAACAGACTGGACCAGAACAGAAATACTTCCCGTCACATAATAATCAAAACACCAAATGTTCTAAACAAAGAAAGAATACTAAAGGCAGTAAGAGAAAAAGGCCAAGTAACATATAAAGGAAGACCTATCAGAATCACAGCAGACTTTTCACCTGAGACTATGAAGGCTAGAAGGTCCTGGGCAGATCTCATGCAGACTCTAAGAGAACACAAATGCCAACCAAAACTACTATATCCAGCAAAACTCTCAATCACCATAGATGGAGAAACAAAGATATTTCATGACAAAACCAAGTTTACCCAATATCTATCCACAAACCCGGCCCTAAAAAGGATAATAGGAGGACAACACCAATACAAGGAGGGAAACTTCACCGTGGAAAAAGCAAGATAGTAACCTTTCATCAAACCCAAAAGAAGTTAAGCATTCAAATTTAAAAAATAACGTCAAAAATGATAGGAAGTAATAATCATTATTCCTTAATATCTCTTAACATCAATGGACTTAATGCCCCAATAAAAAGACACAGACTAACTGACTGGATATGTAAACAGGACCCTACATTTTGCTGCTTACAGGAAACACACCTCAGGGTCAAAGACAAACACTACCTTAGAGTAAAAGGCTGGAAGACAATTTTACAAGCAAATGGTCTCAGGAAACAAGCTGGAGTAGCCATTTTAATATCAGATAAAATTGACTTTCAACCCAAAGTCATCAAAAGAGACCCTGAGGGACACTTCTTGCTGGTCAAAGGAAAAATACAAAAAGAAGAACTGTCAATCCTGAACATCTATGCCCCAAATGCAAGGGCACCCTCTTTTGTAAAAGAAACTTTATTAAAACTAAAAGCACACATTGCACCTAACACAATAATTGTGGGTGACTTCAACACTGCACTTTCCTCAATGGACCGATCAGGAAAACAGAAACTAAACAGGGACACAATGAAACTAATTGAAGCTTTGGACCAATTAGATTTAACAGATATATATAGAACATTCTATCCTAAAACAAAAGAATATACCTTTTTCTCAGCACCTCATGGTACCTTCTCCAAAATCGACCATATAATTGGTCACAAGACAGACCTCAACAAATATAAGAAGATCGAACTAATCCCATGCCTCCTATCTGATCACTATGGAGTAAAAGTGGTCTTCAATAGCAACAGAAACAACAGAAAGCCCACATACACGTGGAAACTGAACAATACTCTACTCAATGATACCTTGGTCAAGGAAGAAATAAAGAAAGAAATTAAAGACTTTTTAGAACACAATGAAAATGAAAACACAACATACCCAAATCTATGGGACACAATGAAAGCAGTGCTAAGAGGAAAACTCATAGCCCTGAGTGCCTCCAAAAAGAAAATGGAGAGAGCATACATTACCAGCTTAATGACACACCTGAAAGCCCTGGAACAAAAAGAAGCTATTTCGCCCAGGAGGAGTAGAAGGCAGGAAATCATCAAACTCAGGGCCGAAATCAATCAAGTAGAAACAAAGAGAACCATACAAAAAATCAACAAAACCAGGAGCTGGTTCTTTGAGAAAATCAACAAGATAGATAAACCCTTAGCCAGACTGACCAAAGGGCACAGAGAAAGTATCCAAATTAACAAACTTAGAAATGAAAAGGGAGATATAACAACGGAAACTGAGGAAATCCAAAAAACATCAGATCCTACTACAAGAGCCTGTACTCAACACAACTGGAGAATCTGGAGGAAATGGACAATTTCCTTGACAGATACCAAATACCAAAATTAAATCAGGACCAACTAGACCATCTAAACAGTCCCATAATGCCTAAAGAAATAGAAGGAGTCATAGAAAGTCTTCCAACCAAAAAAAGCACAGGACCAGATGGCTTCAGTGCAGAATTCTACCAGACCTTCAAAGAAGAGTTAACACCAATACTCTTCAAACTATTCCACAAAATAGAAACAGAAGGAACACTACCCAATTCCTTCTACGAAGCCACAATTACGCTGATACCAAAGCCACACAAAGATCCAACAAAGAAAGAGAACTTCAGACCAATTTCCCTTATGAACATCGATGCAAAAATACTCAATAAAATTCTTGCCAACCGAATCCAAGAACACATCAAAACGATCATCCACCATGATCAAGTAGGCTTTATCCCGGGAATGCAGGGTTGGTTCAATATACGGAAATCCATCAATACAATCCACTACATAAACAAACTCAAAGAACAAAACCACATGGTCATTTCATTGGATGCTGAAAAAGCATTTGACAAAATTCAGCATCCCTTCATGCTTAAAGTCTTGGAGAGAACAGGAATTCAAGGCCCATACCTAAACATAGTAAAAGCAATATACAGCAAACCGGTAGCCAGCATCAAACTAAATGGAGAGAAACTTGAAGCAATCCCACTGAAATCAGGGACCAGACAAGGCTGCCCCCTTTCTCCTTATCTTTTCAATATTGTACTTGAGGTACTAGCTCGGGCAATTCGACAACATAAGGAGGTCAAAGGGATACAAATTGGAAAGGAAGAAGTCAAACTATCATTATTTGCAGACGACATGATCGTCTACCTAAGTGACCCAAAGAACTCCACTAGAGAGCTCCTACAGCTGATAAACAACTTCAGCAAAGTGGCAGGTTATAAAGTCAACTCAAGCAAATCAGTGGCCTTCCTATACTCAAAGGATAAGCAGGCTGAGAAAGAAATTAGGGAAATGACCCCCTTCACAATAGCCACAAA
The DNA here is from genome assembly GCF_947179515.1 of Apodemus sylvaticus. NCBI lineage: Eukaryota > Metazoa > Chordata > Mammalia > Rodentia > Muridae > Apodemus > Apodemus sylvaticus. The sequence continues at coordinate 128,122,911 of NC_067476.1, forward strand.
CAGTATAAAGTATCTTGGGGTGACTCTTACCAAACATGTGAAAGATCTGTATGACAAGAACTTCAAGACTCTGAAGAAGGAAATGGAAGAAGACCTCAAAAAATGGGAAAACCTCCCATGCTCATGGATCGGTAGAATCAATATAGTTAAAATGGCCATTTTGCCTAAAGCACTATACAGATTCAATGCAATACCCATCAAAATCCCAACTCAATTCTTCACAGAGTTAGAAAGAGCAATTATCAAATTCATCTGGAACAACAAAAAACCCAGGATAGCTAAAACTATTCTCAGCAACAAAAGGAAATCTGGGGGAATCAGTATCCCTGACCTCAAGCAATACTACAGAGCAATAGTGTTAAAAACTGCATGGTATTGGTATAGTGACAGGCAGGAGGATCAATGGAACAGGATTGAAGATCCAGAAATGAACCCACACACCTATGGCCACTTGATCCTCGACAAAGAGGCTGAAAACATCCAATGGAAAAAAGATAGCCTTTTCAACAAATGGTGCTGGTTCAACTGGAGGTCAGCATGCAGAAGAATGCGAATTGATCCATCCTTGTCTCCTTGTACTAAGCTCAAATCCAAATGGATCAAGGACCTCCACATAAAGCCAGACACTCTGAAGCTAATAGAAAAGAAACTGGGGAAGACCCTTGAGGACATCGGTACAGGGAGAAAGTTTCTGAACAGAACACCAATAGCGTATGCTCTAAGAGCAAGAATTGACAAATGGGACCTCATAAAATTACAAAGTTTCTGTAAGGCAAAGGACACCATCAAGAGGACAAATCGGCAACCAACAAATTGGGAAAAGATCTTCACCAATCCTACATCAGATAGAGGGCTAATATCCAATATATATAAAGAACTCAAGAAGTTAGACTCCAGAAAACCAAACAACCCTATTAAAAAATGGGGTACAGAGTTAAACAAAGAATTCTCACCTGAAGAACTTCGGATGGCGGAGAAGCATCTTAAAAAATGCTCAACTTCATTAGTCATTAGGGAAATGCAAATCAAAACAACCCTAAGATTTCATCTTACACCAGTCAGAATGGCTAAGATTAAAAATTCAGGAGACAGCAGGTGTTGGAGAGGGTGTGGAGAAAGAGGAACACTCCTCCACTGCTGGTGGGGTTGCAAATTGGTACAACCACTCTGGAAATCAGTCTGGCGGTTCCTCCGAAAACTGGGCACCTTACTTCCAGAAGATCCTGCTATACCACTCCTGGGCATATACCCAGAAGACTCCCCACCATGTAATAAGGATACATGTTCTACTATGTTCATAGCAGCCCTATTTGTAATTGCCAGATGCTGGAAAGAACCCAGGTATCCCTCAACAGAAGAGTGGATGCAAAAAATGTGGTATATCTACACAATGGAGTACTATTCAGCCATTAGAAACAATGAATTCATGAAATTCTTAGGCAAATGGATGGAGCTAGAGAATATCATACTAAGTGAGGTAACCCAGACTCAAAAGGTGAATCATGGTATGCACTCACTAATAAGTGGATATTAACCTAGAAAACTGGAATACCCAAAACATAATCCACACATCAAATGAGGTACAAGAAGAAAGGAGGAGTGGCCCCTGGTTCTGGAAAGACTCAGAGAAACAGTATTCAGCAAAACCAGAACGGGGAAGTGGGAAGAGGTGGGTGGGAGGACAGGGGAAGAGAAGGGGGTTTGCGGGACTTTCGGGGAGTGGGGGGGCTAGAAAAGGGGAAATCATTTGAAATGTAAATAAATTATATCGAATAAAAAAAAAAATTCAGGAGACAGCAGGTGTCCAGTTTTCTGAGGAACCTCCATACTGATTTCCACAGTGGTTGTACCATCTTACAGCCCCATCAGCACTCGAGGAGTGTTCCTCTTTCTCCACATCCTTGCCAACACCTGTTGTCTCCTGAGTTTTTGATCTTAGCCATTCTGACTGGTGTAAGGTGAAATCTCAGGGTTGTTTTGATCTGCATTTCCCTAATGACTAATGATGTTGAGCACTTCTTAAGGTGCCTCTTGGCCATCCAAATTTCTTCAGGTGAAAATTCTTTGTTAAGATCTGTACCCCATTTTTAATAGGGTTATTTGGTTCCCTGGGGTCTAACTTCTTGAGTTCTTTGTATATATTGGATATTAGCCCTCTATCAGATGTGGGGTTGGTGAATATCCTTTCCCAATTTGAGGGTTGCCGTTTTGTCCTTTTAACAGTGTCCTCTGCCTTACAGAAACTTTGTAATTTTATGAGGTCCCATTTGTCAAGTCTTGATCTTAAAGCATAAGCTATTGGTGATCTGTTCAGGAACTTTTCCACTGTGCCCATGTCCTCAAGGGTCTTCCCCAGTTTCTTTTCTATTAGTTTCAGTGTGTCTGGTTTTACATGGAGGTCCTTGATCCACTTGGAGTGAAGTTTAGTACATGGAGATAAGAATGGATCAATTCGAATTCTTCTGCATGCTGACCTCCAATTGATCCAGCACCATTTGTTGAAAAGGCTATCTTTTTTCCACTGGATGTTTTTGGCTCCTTTGTCAAAGATCAAGTGACCATAGGTGTGTGGATTCATTTCTGGATCTTCAATTCTATTCCATTGGTCCACTTGTCTGTCACTGTGCCAATACTGTGCAGTTTTTAACACTATTGCTCTGTAGTATTGCTTGATGTCAGGGATACTGATTCCCCCAGAATTTCTTTTGTTGTTGAGAATGGTTTTAGCTATCCTTGGTTTCTTGTTATTCCAGATGAATTGAGAATTGCTTTTTCTAACTCTGTGAAGAACTGAGTTGGGATTTTGATGGGGATTGCATTGAATCTGTAGATCGCTTTTGGCAAGATGGCCATTTTAACTATATTAATCCTGCCAATCCACAAGCATGGCAGATTTTTCCATTTTCTGAGGTCTTCTTCGATTTCCTTCTTCAGAGACCTGAAGTTCTTGTCATCTAGATCTTTCACTTGTTTGGTTAGAGTCACAGCAAGATACTTTATATTGTTTGTGGCTATTTTGAAGGGTGTTGTTTCCCTAACTTCTTTCTCAGCCTGCTTATCCTTTGAGTATAGGAAGGCAACTGATTTGCTTGAGTTGATTTTATAACCAGCCACTTTGCTGAAGTTGTTTATCAGCTGTAGGAGTTCTCTGGTGGAGGTTTTCGGGTCACTTAAGTAGACTATCATGTCATCTACAAATAGTGATAATTTGACTTCTTCCTTTCCAATTTGTATCTCCTTGACCTCCTTATGTTGTCTAATTGCTCTAGCTAGAACATCAAGTACTATATTGAAAAGATATGGAGCGAGAGGACAGCCTTGTCTAGTCCCTGATTTTAGTGGGATTGCTTCAAGTTTCTCTCCATTTAGTTTGATGTTGGCTACCGGTTTGCTGTATATTGCTTTAACAATGTTTAGGTATGGGCCTTGAATTCCTGTTCTTTCCAATACTTTTAGCATGAAAGGATGCTGGATTTTGTCAAATGCTTTTTCTGCATCTAATGAGATGATCATATGGTTTTTTTTCTTTGAGTTAGTTTATGTAGTGGATAGCATTGATGGATTTCCTTATATTGAACCATCCCTGCATCCCTGGGATGAAGCCTACTTGATCATGGTGGATGATCGTTTTGATGTGTTGTTGGATTCAGTTAGCAAGAATTTTATTAAGTATTTTTGCATCAATATTCATAAGAAAAATTGGCCTGAAGTTCTCTTTCTTTGTTGGATCTTTGTGTGGTCAGCGTAATTGTGGCTTCATAGAACGAGTTGGGTAGAGTTCCTTCTGTTTCTATTTTGTGGAATAGTTTGAAGAGTATTGGTGTTAGGTCTTCTATGAAGGTCTGATAGAACTCTGCACTGAAGCCATCTGGTCCTGTGCTTTTTTTGGTTGGGAGACTATCTATGACCCTTTTTATTTCTTCAGGTGTTATGGGACTGTTTAGTTGATCTATTTGATCCTGATTTAGTTTTGGTGTCGGATATCTGTCTAGGAAACTGTCCATTTCCTCCAGATTCTCCAGTTGTGTTGAGTATAGGCTTTTGTAGTAGGATCTAATGATTTTTTGAATTTCCTCAGTTTCTGTTGTTATATCTCCCTTTTCATTTCTAAGTTTATTAATCTGTATACTGTCTCTGTGCCCTTGGTTAGTCTGCCTAAGAGTTTATCTATCTTATTGATTTTCTCAAAGAACCAGCTCCTGCTTTTGTTGATTCTTTGTATGGTTCTCTTTGTTTCTACTTGATTGATTTCTGCCCTGAGTTTGATGATTTCCTGCCTTCTACTCCTCCTGGGTGAAACAGCTTCTCTTTGTTCCAGGGCTTTCAGGTGTGTCATTAAGCTGGTAGTGTATGCTCTCTCCATTTTCTTTTTGGAGGCACTCAGGGCTATGAGTTTTCCTCTTAGCACTGCTTTCATTGTGTCCCATAGATTTGGGTATGTTGTATCTTCATTTTCATTAAGTTCTAAAAAGTCTTTAATTTCTTTCTTTATTTCTTCCTTGACCAAGGTATCATTGAGTAGAATATTGTTCAGTTTCCACTTGTATGTGTGTTTTCTGTTGTTTTTGTTGCTATTGAATACCACTTTTACTCCATAGTGATCTGATAGGAGGCATGGGATTAGTTCGATCTTTTTATATTTGTTGAGGTCTGTCTTGTGACCAATTATATGGTCGATTTTGGAGAAGGTACCATGAGGTGCTGAGAAAAAGGTATATTCTTTTGCTTTAGGATAGAATGTTTTACATATATCTGTTAAATCTAATTGGTCCAAAGCTTCAATTAGTTTCATTGTGTCCCTGTTTAGTTTCTGTTTTCCTGATCGGTCCATTGAGGAAAGTGCAGTGTTGAAGTCACCCACAATTATTGTGTTAGGTGCAATGTGTGCTTTGAGCTTTAATAAAGTTTCTTTTACGAAAGAGGGTGCCCTTGCATTTGGAGCATAGATGTTCAGGATTGAGAGTTCTTCTTGTTGTATTTTTCCTTTGACCAGCAAGAAGTGTCGCTCAGAGTCTCTTTTGATGACTTTGGGTTGAAAGTCATTTTTATCTGATATTAAAATGGCTACTCCAACTTGTTTCCTGAGACCATTTGCTTGTAAAATTGTCTTCCAGCCTTTTACTCTAAGGTAGTGTTTGTCTTTGACCCTGAGGTGTGTTTCCTGTAAGCAGCAAAATGTAGGGTCCAGTTTATGTATACAGTCGGTTAGTCTATGTCTTTTTATTGGGGCATTGAGTCCATTGATGTTAAGAGATATTAAGGAATAGTGATTGTTACTTCCTGTCATTTTTGAGGTTATTTTTTAAATTTGATTGGTTAACTTCTTTTGGGTTTGATGAAAGGTTACTATCTTGCTGTTTCCAGGGTGAAGTTTCCCTCCTTGTATTGGTGTTTTCTTCCTATTATCCTTTGTAGGGCTGGGTTTGTGGATAGATATTGGGTAAACTTGGTTTTGTCATGGAATATCTTATTTTCTCCATCTATGGTGATTGAGAGTTTTGCTGGATATAGTAGTTTTGGCTGGCATTTGTGTTCTCTTAGAGTCTGCATGAGATCTGCCCAGGATCTTCTAGCCTTTATAGTCTCAGGTGAAAAGTCTGCTGTGATTCTGATAGGTCTTCCTTTATATGTTACTTGGCCTTTTTCTCTTACGTCCTTTAATATTCTTTCTTTGTTTAGTACATTTGGTATTTTGATTATTATGTGATGGGAAGTATTTCTGTTCTGGTCCAGTCTGTTTGGAGTTCTTGTATATTCATGGGCATCTCTCTCTTTAGGTTAGGGAAGTTTTCTTCCATAATTTTATTGAAGATATTTGCTGGCCCTTTAGGTTGTAAATCTTCACTCTCATCTATGCCTATAATCCTTAGGTTTGGTCTTCTCATTGTGTCCTGGATTTCCTGGATATTTTGGGTTACAAGCTTTTTGCATTTTGCATTTTCTTTAACTGTTGAGTCCATGGTTTCTATGGAATCTTCAGCATCTGAGATTCTTTCTTCTATCTCTTGTATTCTGTTGTTGATATTTGCATCTCTGTCCCCTGATTTCTTCCCAAGGCTTTCTATCTCCAAAGTTGTCTCCCTTTGAGTTTTCTTAGTTGTTTCTACTTCTGATTTTAGATCCTGGATGGTTTTGCTTAGCTCCTTTACTTGCTTGTTTGTGCTTTCCTGTAATTCTTTAAGAGATTTTTGTGTTTCCTCTTTCATGACCTCAGCCTGTTGACCAAAGTTCTCCTGTATTTCTTTAAGTGTTTTTTGCATTTCCTCATTATTGGCTTTTGTATTCTCCTGGATTTCTTTCAATGATTTTTGTGTTTCCCTTGCAAGGGCTTCTAACTTTTGATCCATTTTCTCCTGAATTTCTTTAAGTAACTCCTTCATGTGTTCCTGTACCAGCATCATGACCAGTGATTTTAAATCCAAATCTTGTTTTACTGGTGTGATGGGGTATCCAGGACATGCTGGTAAAGGAGAATTGGGTTCAGATGTTGCCATATTGCCTGATTTCTGTTAGTGACGTTCCTGCGTTTGCATTTTGCCATCTAGTTCTCACTGGTGTTAGTTGGTCTTGTCAATGCTGGACTCACCAGTAAACGGTGCCCCTTCCCAGGTGGCCTCTGGTGCACAGCTTACCTCCTGCACTGCCTGGAGACAGGGTGCTGTTGCCCAGGCTGTTCAGATCCCAAAGCAGACACCTGAAGGCTCCCGCTGGGGCCTGCTGGATTCACCAGAGCACACTGACTTCTGCCCGCTGGCCTCCAGGAAGGCCCTCTTGCCTCTTGCAAGACCTGGAGATGTGGCGTTGCTGCCCAGGCTGATCTGGATCCGGAAGCGGAGAGATGTGAGGGCTCCCGCCAGAGGCCTCAGGACTGGAACCTAAGCTCCGTGCCACTGGAGCAAGCTGTGAGCTCCTAGACTGCCTCTGGGTGCACACCAGGTCTCCTGCACTTCCTGGAGACCGAGTGCTGTGGCCCAGGCTGTTCAGATCCCAAAGCAGACACCTGAAGGCTCCTGCTGGGGCCCACTGGGTTCACCAGAGCACACCGACTTCTCCCAGCTGGCCTCCTGGAAGCCCCTCTTGCCTCTTGCAGGACCTGGAGATGTGGCGTTGCCGCCCAGGCTGATCTGGATCTGGAAGCGGAGAGATCTGAGGGCTCCCGCCAGAGGCCTCAGGACTGGAACCTAAGCTCCTGAAGTTGGTTTTTATTACTCTGAGTCCGTTAACTACAGAAGTTTGAGTGACTCTGAAGAAGTCTAGAGGAGTTTCAGAGTCAAGCCAAAAGTTCTAAGTTAGGGAAACCTTATTTTTTTATAGTTAGGTCTACATTGTGTCTAGAGCCACAGACATGTGAGAAGATCTTCACTCAATGCCACTGAAGCATCTCTGTGTAATGTGCCATTTCAAGCATGCAGCTCTTTTAGTTTTTACTAGACAACATACGGTTCACAAAGCCCAAAGCAGATTTATCTCAGTGGCAATGTAGCAAAAAGTTGCTCCTCCACCCGCAGTTGTTTTCCAACAAGTTTTGCATTGAGCTACGGAGTGTTCTTGATGGAAGAAACATATAGCAACACCACAAACCATGACCCAAGATGAGGTACCATTTATAAACATCTATAAACATGTTTGTGAAATACGAAGCTCTCTAATTTTGTTTGTCACTATTGAAGGTCTTGTTGAGTCTCAGCCAATGATCTTAGGTACGAATGACTAGGATGTAGATATTTCACAGGGTTACTGAGTAAAATAATTTCCCACAAATATTATCATTAAAACCAAGCATTGTGCCAACCATGACAGAAAAACACGAGGAACTTGGCTGTTGGAGATCTCTAGTGGTCAGCAGGCTCTCAGGAGACCCATAGACCAACTAGACTGTCATTCAAAAATTTGAGATATTTGTTCAATAGCTCCTATTTTTTTTTTTAAATAAAAGCTCCATGAGACTTTAAAAGAGATGTTTAAAGTGTTTTTTAAGGATCTTGAAGCTCAGGCCTTGATTTCATTTCCTGTTGCTGTGATGAATACTTTGGCAAAGTTAACATAGGCAAGTTTCTCTCAGAGTTTTAGGTTGCAGGTCATTATACCATCACGTCAGGTAACCATAATGGCAGGGGTGTTGGAGAAGTGGTCACCTTACATTCACAGTCAAGAGCAGAGAGTGAAGAATTGACATGTGCCTTTCTGAGTTCAGTTCGCTTTCTCCACTCTTAGCCACTCCAGGGCCTCCTGCTGAGAGACCAGTGCCACCTCATTCCTGACTCTCCTGCCTGGAGATCATGGAGTAGGCCCTAGGCAGCCTCTTGTCTCTGTCTTCCTAGTGATACAATTACACACATACTTCTTCTGCCTTTTAAGAAAAGAAAATGTGAAATTAAACCCCCATGTTTCCAGAGTTCTCATGCTTACAGGGCAAGTTCTTCTTGCTGATTGAGATATCTACCCAGTCCTATGAGTTCATTTTTAATTAAAAACAAAACAAAACAAAACAAAAAAAAAACTGTAGGTGTTACATTTGAAAATAAAAGCACTTGACAATATATTTTAGAACACATTCAAATACTAATTCGTAGCATGAGTAGGGATGCAGGCCCACTCAAATAATACCATTATAACAAAAAATGGCACAATTCATTTTGGAAGGCAAGGCAATGAATAGCAAATAATTTACAGCTGAAAAACTCTTTTGTGTCCCAGCCTTTACTTGCCCAGTAATTTATATCAAGGAAATTACTAAAGATGTAGTTCCAAGGTCACTCACTGAGGTAACTTTTAAAAAAAGCATAAAAAGTGACAGAAATGCAGCAGAAAATAGCTCCAGTAAATAACTTCTGTGATAGTCATTTATGATAAGTGATTTGCAAATACTGAATTTATTATTGCAAAGGTACTTGTGGCTTTACAAAGGTGGAGCGTGCATGGAGATCCACCCCTACACAAAGAGCCTTTGGCAACTAATGACTGCTGAGAGAGGGAGAATTAGCCTCTTCCGGGTATGAGCACACTAATTTGTTACTAAATAAACAACAAAAAATGAATTCAGGAGGTAATGTGTGTGTGTGTGTGTGTGTGTATGTATGTGTGAGTGAAACAATTTTAAAGCAAAAGAGGGCATCATGTTTAGAGGGAGATGGGGTGGAAAGACCATGGGAGAAACTGGAGGGAGGAAAAGGAAGAGAAAAAATGATGTAATTATGCTTTAATCACCTCCTTGCAAAAACTGAAAAATACTTAATTTTGAATTTCCTGGTTTTATAGGTTATTTTTAAATGTAGCCATGGATTTTATGTATATTATATGAAATTAAAATGACCAATATGTTATCATATATGTGTATATATACACACACACATGCATATATATGTGCCTGTTTGAATATATGTGTGCATATGTATGTGTGTTTTTATGAGAGAGAAGAGAGAGACAGAGACAGGGGCAGAGAGTAAGACACATACACAGAGACAGACACACACACACACACACACACAGAGACAGAGACAGACAGACAGAGAAAGAGAGAGAGAGAGAGAGAGAGTGAGAGAGAGAGAGAACAACATCTATATCGCTGGGATAACCAAGGTGACCAAGGATGGTACATTGACCAGAAACACACAGACATTTTATTCCATTGGACCCAGTGATATCTCAAGATCTTGTCCAGGAGAGACAGGCTTATATCTTTACTGAATAGCTATTTTAAGCTGAATTTGTTGAATTCTAGAATAATCAAATTTTACTAACCATTGAAGGAACTGAAGACAGCAATGGGCCCGTCATGAAATAGTCTCTTGTGCACCAAGTGAAACCTCTGTTGACTGCCATGAAAGCCTCGCAAGGTTCTTTTTCTGGTCAGGACACATTTGTCAGGCTTATGAGTAAATTAAAACCCAACTCTCCACTTAGGGAGCCCTCCGACATTCCTGGAAGACCTCCATCACAGTTGGGCCTGTTGTAGTCTTCCTCACACTTGACCTGTATTGTCTATACTTTAATCTTAACCTACAAAACAGTTCCCTCAGCTCTTCCCATAGTTATCACATCTCATAGAACTCTCAAGTACCAACAAGTAACTGGTCTATGCTACTCTATAATATCTAAATTTGCCTTCTAGGATGACCACCTTCTGTCTCATGGAGGCTTCCTAGTAGCAGCAGCAGAAGCAGCAGCAGCAGCAGCAGCAGCAGCAGCAACAACAACAACCCCAACCACCACCACCACCACAACAACCCACTTCACTCAATGGCATGTCAGGCTCCTACCTTCTTAACTGTTTTTCTCCATGGGTAGAACACTTATTTCACAACAGGCCTTTCACAAAAACACACACCCACATACATGTGCACATAAATTTGAGCAGAGACAGATGTATGTATGATAACAGGGGTCATTTTAATTTGATATAATCTACATAAAATCCATGACTATACACAAAGTAATAACCTATAAAGTAGGAGGTTAAAAATTAAGTATTTTTCAGTTTTAGTAGAGATGTGATTAAATTTACCATGGTATTATGTCTCAGTGGACTTATTATAAGTGGAAAGTATCATAAGTAGAAAACACATTTAATCCAGCAAATATATTGGATGTCACATTTAACAACATAGCACCCTGCAGTGTTTCCTCATAAGTGGATGAATAATGGTGGGTGGGGCTGACTGGGAGCGGAGACTTGTTATTGCCCAGCATCAAAACAAACAAACAAACAAACAAACAAACAAACAAAAAAGGTTGTCGATGTGTCCTTTTGATGGTGTCCTTTGCCCTACAGAAACTTTGTAATTTTATGAGGACATTATATATATACATATACACATATATATATATGTGTATATGTATATATATAATGAAATTCTATAAGCATGATGTTATTTAATCTATATATCAATAAAAGAGTACATAGCATATAGAGTAATAGGCATTAATTGTAAACTATGATGTGATTGTGTGGTTGTGTGCACTGCTGTTATAAATACCTGTATATGGGATTTGCTATCATCACCATCATCATCATTGTTATTAGAATGCATTTGAGACCACAGATGTTGAGGCTAATGATAGACAGCATTAGAAGCTATTGATTCATTGAGATGAATTTAATACCATGACTAGATGAAGCAGAGATTATGTGGCTATATGTCTGTGTGCAGGTTTATGTATGTTAACATAGGTATGGAATGACAGGTCCCCCCAGGACAGAATCAGGCATTGCCAATGGGGACCCTGTGAGGCAGCCTTTTGAGAACAAGGCAATGTCAGGAACTTGCTGAATTACACAGTCACAGGGCAGGGCTGTCGGCGGCTCTTCTGGCTCATCTCCTCCTGTGCAGCTTGCATTTTGGTCTAAGTCAGGGCAGAGCACCACCAAAGCTGCCAGTAGAAGAGTCTCTTGTTTTTTTACTTGGGTCCAGCTCTGCCTCTCCCCTGCTCTCCTCTTCCATTTACCGCTGACATTTGGAGACTGTCGTCAGAGTACCAGACATTTTGATGTTTGCTTCTAGAGGGCTTCCTTCTAATGAAAGGCTTGGAGAGCATTTAAAGATATTAAAAAGATCAATGCTTTAAAAACCCAATTTAATACATGGACAAGCAGGTGCTTGCCTGTCCTCCTGCTTGAAAAGAAGTGAGTCATTGTGCTCCCGGGCAGTCAATTTCCTGAGAGATTATCAGGCAGGGACAGATCAGTCAGATCTGAGGACACACCAGGAGTCAGCACTGTTTTCCTGGCTCCAAGGAGTCTCGGGGATTGCTTGATTTCCCCCCTCCCCTTATTGTATCCCCAAACTTATCTATGAATGTCCCATGTCTGTGATTCTAGAGGTATTTTAGAAAACATTCCAGATGCAGTTTGGGATATAAACATCCAGGCTAAGTCTAACCAGGCTCATTGAAAGGGAAGGCTAGGCTGGAGGCGGAGAATATCTTCCTATCCTCTCAACACCCCACCCTGTCCCCTCTCCCAAGACGTTCACTTCTATGGTATCTGTGCTTTCCTGCAGTCCTGGCCTGACCCGAAAGAAGTCCAGGGCCCATCTCCTCCCAACTCCCCAAACATACCCTGACTTGATACTTTAGCATCATTTTAAAGGCTGTGGTACCACAAGCAGGCCCTGATGGGAGGAGGAGGGTTGCCATGATCAAAGTCCAGGATGGTTCTGTCGAGCAGCTCTCCCACAGTGACATTCCTTGGATGCTCTACTGATGGATCTAAATAGAAGAGTAACTGAGATCTAAAGGACAGTATATTCTAAAGGTTGTAATGAGAGTGCGCCCCATGGGGACAGGAGCACATCCAGCTGAAGTTCAGAGTTCTTCCATTTAAACGGGTGAGGCAGGAACATCAGGATTTTAAAGGGGTGAGGTAGGGCATTGGGATTGTGAATATTTTCCAGCTGAGTCTTCCTAATGTGGAGGCCTTTAAAACTTAAGAGATTTTTAGAGCATTGTTTTGAAATGATGGAGCCCACACCATGGAACCAGACATGCAGTTTACATGAAAGTCCTAAGCAATTAATTTAAGTTATGGGTCTACACAGCAATGTATACAAATTTTCCAGAGGCCTTAGAGGGATGCATAATCCATTTCACAGTTGTTAAAAGATTAAAAGCAACTGGAACGGAGAGTGGACATTGGGGAGATTGTAGTGGGTAAAGACATTTGGCTCTGCGAGCAGGAGGACCTGAGTTCAAATCCCTAACACCTGTTTTGAGCTGACTATGGCTATAAACCCAGCAGTGGGGAGCAGTGGCAGGTGGATCTTGAGAGATGTAGCCAAAATGGCAAACTTCTAGTTCAAGTAAGAGAACTTGTCTCCAGGCAATAAAATGGAGAGCCATAGAAAAAGGTATTTGCTGTCTTTTTTCTAGCCTCTGCATATGCACATGGGTATGTTTCCCCTCAATATTCATGTATCGCCCCCCCCACTCATGCAACTCACACAAACTTACTCAAAATTGAGATAATGTATTTTTATAAATAAATATGAGTTAAAATGATATATAACATAAAATGTAATTGTTTTCTTTCATAATTGGAACACACACACACACACACACACACACACAGGAACTGAAAATAGATGGGAATATGTGTGAGGAGAGGAAGGTGTCTAAGCAGGGAAGGGTGGGCAAGACAGGACAATGGAGAAAAAGAAGGAACAATATCCTATATTTAGAATATGTTTTCTTTCATATGCAAAATCCAGATTTAGCTCTACATATGCATATACATACAATTCCTCATCCCAGCCCCAAAACAGGACATGAAAACAGAGTGGTCACTAATAAGGGAAAGAAAGGGACCCTTGGGAAGGGGCAGGAAGAAGGGAGAAGAATGAGGAGATGAATATCAACAAAGTATGATGATATATACTTATGAAAATGAATGATTCAACCTATTATTTTATATGCTAATTAAAAATTAATAATGCAAAGGAAGTAATTGGTAAACCCATGAATACAGTGATTGTAGAAATGTAGGTAGAGAGTTGGGGAGAAAAATATGGGTAGATATAAATTGCATTTCCCATTGACTGTATTTATAGACATTTGCTAGATTATTAAAATTAATTTAAATTTTAATGTGTTACAGAATTAGGAGAAATCAAGTTAGTACTGCTTTGGAAGCATCCTCCATGCCAGCTAGCTTCCATTGTTCTGGTAGGTGTCGTGCAGGATGCTGCAGGAGAAAGGTCATCAATAGTTTTATCCAGCTGTGACCCCTCTGAGCTGCAACAATGACCTGCATGGCAAGACTTGTCCCTGGGCGCAAGAGTCACATCGACCTTTTTGGGGTAACCTGCTGCTTTGGGGTTGGTTTTAAAGCCAGTTCCACTTGGGCCTGCTACTGTAGGTCAGTCAAGAATGTGTGGCTGGGAAAGTCGTAGGTGCCAGGGATGAACCTACTACAATAATTTTGCTAAATGGGTATCCCATTAAACTGCCTTTTAAATACGTTTCTCTGTACACATAGGTTTGGGCAGCACCAAGTCCTTATCAGAGAAGCATCTTTGCAGTGTGTGGTGGTTAACATAGAGACAGCAGATCAAAGTACAGATGACATGTTTGTGGAATACTCGGTCATAAATGGGTCATCTATATGATAGCCCCTCATCAATGCTTTGGGGGATATTGTGGAAAAGGGGGCAGAGAAATTGTTAGAGCCAGAGGTTGGGGCTAACTTAGGAAAACAGTGTCATCTGTATATGCCAGGATTTTGTACTCATGAAGCCATGGCAGCTGTGGTTGCCTATGAAAGACTTGCATATGGTCAAGCTAGTCAGCATTCTAGCATGAATGGGGAGGGGCACATAAGCCTCCACTCCTAGCTTACACTGTGTCTTAGGGTTTTACTGCTGTGAACAGACACCATGACCAAAGCAAGTCTTATAAAGGACGGCATTTAATTGGGGCTGGCTTACAGATTCAGAGGTTCAGTCCATTATCATTAAGGCAAGAGCGTGACAGCATCCAGGCAGACATGAGGCTGGAGTAGCTGAGAGTACCACCTTTTGTTCCAAAGACAGCTAGGAGAAGGCTGGTTTCCAGGCAACTAGGACTAGGATTTTAAGGCCCATGCCCAGAGTGACACACCTACTCCAACAGGGCCACACCTACCCAATAGGGCCACATCTCCTAATAGTGCCACTCCCTGGGCTAAGTATATACAAACCATCACAGGTTGTATGGCCATGTTAGGGCTTCTGGGGTAGGGGAAGAGTAGATGTTTTTAGGAGTGGTCCCTGGTAGGTTAATCATGGTCCAGTGGATGATTGTACCACACTCATGCACATAGAAGGGCAACATCAGTTACACTCAGTGTGGTATAAAAATAGAAGAATTGAAATTGATAGGGGAATCTGGGAGACGTTGAAGGGGCAGTGGAGGGTGATAGCTACAATACATTGTATACATTTATGAGATTCTCAGAGAATAATAAATATATTATATTAAAAATAGAATATTAATGATGATGATAAATTAAAACATAGTCCAAACTCAAAAATGAATAATTGATCTTCTTAGTATTTATATATCAGGAAGGACCATAAATAGTAGCAATTTACTGCCTTCTTAGGCAACCATATGAAGTGGAATTATTGCTCCTATTTTTATTGGTAAATGGGTGTTCAGAGAGGTCAAGTATCTAGCTTAGCCTCACCTGCCTGAGCTTAAGCCCTGTTCTGAGAGTCAGAGTGCAATAGATAATCCTCTGCTGTGAACCTGAGATCTACCAAGAAAGAGGGAAAATTTATTGATGGGCATCTTTCTGTGGGAAACAAGCTCAAGTGTGCAGGGAAGGGGTCATCAGTGAATGAGGCAGGAGGTTGTGCTCAGGATGATGTTTCTCTATGTTACTAGAGCCAGTCTGTTAGGCATAATGTGTACACACTAGCAATGTCTGTATGTATTGATTCTGATAGTAGAGAATTTGGAATTGACTGTTGAGTGAGTGAGTTTTCCAGTAGCCTTCACACTACAATAGCAAACTGGCTGTGATTAGATGGAGTTTATACCTCTCTATTTTGCTTCAAGATTTATCATTAATTGAGCAAATATTGACTTCTTGAATTAAATTGCAACGTCTTCTGAAATAGAAGCCAATAATGTATCTGGAAACTCAGTTACTCTCCTCAGGGAGGAGAGCCTATCCATGAGTAGGAAGACCAAGCACAAAAGCTGCCTTTTCCTTAAAGGCACAGGCTCTCAGGGAATGGTCTCCAGAAAAGCAAGACCAGTGTTCTTACCTCTGACGCATAGAATCCGTGGGCTGGCAAATGTTCAACAACTGGATCTCCAGAAAAATGTATAGAATTAAGTATACATTTGTTTTTGCTGTTGTCCAGGATGCATAGTACACAATTTAGAAGCCACAGTAAAATTGTCCCTACTACAAATTTCATGTCATCAGTTAGTTTTTCCCAGATTGCTTTTATTGCCTGTTGTAAAACTCTTATATCGGAAGCAGCTTGTGGGTGAACTGATAAATGAGTCTGGTTCCAATGTGAGTGTTAGTTGATATTTGTGGTTGTAGTAACAGTAACATGAAAGAAATGCAAAAGAGAGATGCAGGGCAGGATGCCATCAGCTTATTAGTGGTGAACATCATCTTTGCCAGATCAGTTTAGAAGGCTTGAAAGATGTCTGGCCTGGTGGTAGTGAACTATCAGCCAAATCATGAGCGATGGCATCCTTAATTTCTTTTCTAAAAAGTTTCTTTCCATATAAAATGTATATAAATTTTTGCTGCTGTCTAGGATGTATAGTATACAATTTAGAAACACCAGTAAAATATTGAATAGTCTCTGCTACAAATTTCACATAGTCAGTTGGTTTTCTTCAAGCTTAATCTGTGCTATTAATGATTTCGTCCATCACTGCTTTTAAATCTGGACAGATGACAACCTCAGGCAAGTCTAGATTTGTAGGACTTGCCTGTTTCAGTGGTGTGAACACTAACAACAGGGCAAAATTTCAGCCACAGCAAGATATCAGTGAGAGAGGTGTGAAGAAGCTGTACACAGTAGTTCACCTTCTGCCCTGTGGCTATCATGCAAGTCCAACAGATATAAATATCCATAAGATTACAGCAATGAAAATGTGTGCTAAGACAATTAGGACATGCTTTTATTGTCATTTTATTTTGCATATATGTGTGCTATGCACGCACATATCTATATTTACATGTGTGTGGGTGCACATGCATGAAATGGTCTGAGGTTGATGCCAGGTGTCTTCTTTGAGGGCTCTTCACCTTCTGTTTTGAGATGGGGTCTCTTGCTGAACCAAGAGTTTGCCATTTCGATTAGTCTCGCTAACCTGTTTGCTCCAGGGATCTCCTGTCTCAGCCTCTCTAGAGCTGGGACTTCAGGTGAAGCTATATATCCGCTGGACCTTTAGGTGCATTCTAGAGGTTTAAGCTTCAATCCTCAGGCTTGAATGGCAAGCGCTTTGCCCACTGAACCATCTCCATAGCCCTATAGCTTATTTCAATAGGACTTTTTTATTATAAATTTCACAATGAAACTATGGTTGTGTTTTATAACTAGCTAGCAAAATTCCTGAAGATTTGACGGTTGGTTTATGAGCTGGTATGAATCTCTCCAGGACACCATGCATGAAGCCTGGAAATCTGTGTTCTCACAAGCTGGTTCTCATGATGTGTAATTGGATTTCTCACTGCATCTTTTATGGGCTTTAATTCAAATAAGTCACCTCTGTTTGACATTTGTGGGATAAAACAGATTCTAGTGGTTATGCAGAAGGCTTCTCTTCTTTTAGAGTAGGTTTTATTTTCCTGCAGTTGGTTTTTGGCCGCTGTAGGCCCTCAAAGGCTAAAGCCCCCTATCCTCTATTATTCTTTTCTTGCTTTCCATGAGTACGTCACCTGCAGCAGCTGCTCATCTGGTTTGGTTGCCACTACATCCGCAGCCCTGGTGCTTTGTTTGCACTGGCTTTCTGACTTCTGTCCAGGTTAAGAGAGGTTCTCCAGAACATCGTCATTGCACATAGGTTTGGCTTCAAGGGGATTCTCAGGTTCTTCTGTGAATTCTTCTTCAGGAGTTTGAGATTAATTGCTCTGTATGGTGCTTGGGATGGGGGTGCTTACTGACTGCTGTGTGTTGCTGAGGGAGACACCATTACTGACTCTTATAATAGAGAGCATTTAATTGGGACTGGCTTACAGTTTCAGAGGCTTAGTCCATTATTATCGTGGCAGGGAGACTGGTGGCACTCAGGCAGGGATGATGTTGGTGAAGTAGCTCAGAGTTCTACAACAGGGAGGGGGGGTGCAGAGACAGAGACAGAGACAGAGACAGAGACAGAGACAGAGACAGAGAGACAGGCATTGGGCTTGCTTGTGGTTCTGAAGCCTCAGAGCCTATTCACAGTGATGCACTTTTTCCAACATGGCCATAGCTACTCCAACAAGACGACACATCCTAATCACTCCCAATTAATGCCACTCCCTGATAACTAAGCATTCAAACTTATGAGCCTATGGGAGCAATTCTTATTCAAACCACTACAGGGCACTCGGATGTCTGGGCATTGTACATTATTCTGCTGAGGCCTGCGTTCAGCCTCTCATGCATGGAACCATTATAATTACTCTTAGGGAAGCAGCTTTATGGCAAGTGCCATATAGTTCATCTAATGTCACATATGCCTGATAGGAGCAGGTTTCAAAACATTCAATTTGCTTACATTAAGCAGGATAATTCCCAGGATGATTCTGAAGGCCTTGATGATTGCCATTATAGGTGAAGCAGAGGTGCCTGTGTTGGATGTGATGACAGCTCTGCCGAATGTGACAATCTCATTTTGCTGTTGACAGTTTCCATTTATGGAGAAACATTAATCTCATATTTATGTTTCTTAAGAAGGAAAGCAGACTCCTGGGTCTTCAGTCTTATCGTCATCTACCAAAAGCAGTTCAGGAGCTCCTTTAATAAGCTGACCTATAAAAAAAAAATAAGCTGACCTATAGACATGAGCAATGCTAGTAAGGTGGAGACAGCCAGAGCAGAGCCAGTGGCATATCATTTTGGGGTCATTTTCATTCTGTGGTACCAATGGCTCATTGTGGCACCCACAACTCATAAACACAAAGGCATCCTGGCCAGAACTGTGGGTCCCATCACCCTGAACTCTGGGAATTTAAGCCACAGTTTGTCATTAATCCAACACTCAGCACTGATTAGATGACCTGGTAACTCACTAGTGGCTTAAGGATGGTCATTATTTTTATCTAAGTTGTGAATCAAGTTCATGATATCTGGTCAAATGGGAGCCTTGAACAAGGCAGATGAAGTGACATTTTTGCCAGAAGCCTTCCTTCTTTCAAAGGACACTGATAAGAAGGGACAGGGGACCCCAGTGGTGAGGTGAGGAGAAGCCCAGACTCCCTCTACAGGCCTGCTTCTCCAGGAATAGCCTAATGATGCTAAGTCCTGAGAACTATTGCTTAAGCAGATTCTGAGGCCGAGAAATGCATAGAGTACACTAACCTGGTGGTATGTCCTCTGAACCTGGCTCATCACATTAGAGTCATACACTGAAGCAAGTATGGATTTTTTTCTTTAACTAAAAATGTGTGTATCTAAAATGGAACAAAAGAATAAAATGAATCTCTCTCTCTCTCTCTCTCTCTCTCTCTCTCTCTCTCTTATTCACTTTACATCCTGCTCAATGCTTTCCTCCCAGTCACCCCCTCCCACAATCCTTTCTTTATTCCCCTCCCCTTCTCCTCTGAACAGGTGGGGACCCCCTAGGTATTCCCTACTCTGACACTTCAAGTCTCTGCGAGGGTAGGTTCTTCCTCTTCCACTGAGACTAGACAAGGCAGCCCAGCTAGAAGAACATATCCCATGAACAGGCAACAACTTTTGGGATACTCCCTCCCCCTGTTCCAATTGTTCAGACCACACACGAAGACTAAGCTGTACATCTGTTACATATGTGATGGGAGGCAGCCTAGGTCCTGTTAGTGTATGTTCTTGATTGGTGGTTCAGTCTCACAGAGCCCCAAAGGTCCAGGTTAGTTGACTCTGTTGATCTTCCTGTAGAGGTCTTATTCCCTCAGGGGCTGTGATCCTTCCTCCTATTCTTCCATAAAATTTCCCAGGTTCCATCCACTGTCTATGAGTGTCTGCCTCTGTCTGAGTCAGTTAGTGGATGGGGCCTCTCAGAGTATAGCCATGCTGGACTCCTGTCTGCAGGCATAACAGAGTATTATTAATAGTGTCAGGGATTGGTACTTTTGATTTTTAATTTTCTTTCTGTTCCATCAGAACTGACATGGTTTGCTAAAACAACTTTTTAGTTTAAAATTTAAGTATTTTTGAAAATTTTGTGAGTTTTGAGTGTTTTACCCATATGTGTTTTGTGTGCCATATGTTTGCCTGGTACCCATAGAGGCCAGAAGAAGGTGTTGGATGCTCTGGAAAATAGAGTTACAGATGGCTGTGATCTGCTGTGTGGATGCTGGGAATCAAACCTGGAACCTCTGGAAGAACAGCCAGTGAATATTTTTAATCACTTAGCTAGTTATCCAGTTTAAATCCTGATAAACCATTAATGATTATCCAAATAAGCCTTATGCTAAATCACTGCTCAGTTTATTCCATTTCATACAAAAATCTAAGATACCTGCTTAAATAATGCATTTTCCGAAGACTGGTTGTCTTAGAACCTATTAAGTACCTAGCTTGTTTCTAACACCAATGTGGCTATTGGTGACACAGCACTGGAAAAGATAGGTGACGGCGCTGTCCCAAGGTTCTGAGAGAGAGAACTAGTTATAACTAGTTTGCGGGGCAAAACAAAACCAGCCAAACAAAAGACAGATATATGCACAAGTGAGTAAATACCAGTCCTGATCAATATTACAAGGTAGATAGAAGGAAACTATATAGCAAGGAATATTGGGCAGTGATTTGGTAGAGTCATTTTTGAGGAGATAACAACTAAGTAATGCTGAGCCCAGCTCTATGATTACCTTGAAAAAGAATACTCAGCAGGGACAACAATCTTCTTGAGAATGAGAATAGGCCTAGTGTGGAGGCCAGAGTGGCTGGATTAGTGTGAACAAGGTAAACAAGGGTCCTGCTAACTAAGGACACCTACTATTCATGGTACTTGGAGGTACCCTTCATACTACTGGAGGAGAAATTTAATCAATATCAGCCAGTTACAAACACTGTGACCCACAATAGTGACATGCCTACAAAATATCCTGGTGCAATAATGGCACAAATGTTATGAGAGTAACCAACCACTTGGATTTATAGTCTACTACATAAAATAAGAACCATATCTGAACATGCTAAAGTGGCCAGGAACCTGAAACTAGGTAGGTCATGAGCTTAGGAGTAACCTAATATTCTGCTAAAGAAACATAGCAATATAATGACTCCCAATGACATACCATAGATTGCTTCCCACAGCATTCATCAGGGAAGTTCTTCTTTCAGTAGATGGTGATTAGCACAGAGACCTACTTCTGGACAATGTGTAGAGAGTATAAGACTTTAGAGCACTTAGTCCTAAATGGGATGTTCTCATCAAACCCTGTGATGACTATTCTTGGTTGTCAACTTGTCTACATCAGGAATGAATTATAATCTAGAAATGGAGGGCACACCCGTGAGAGAATTTTCTCCTTGGTTTGAAGTGGGTGGATTTACTTGTAATCTGGACTTTTGAGGTAGGAAGACACATGCCTTTGATCTGGACCTTGAGGTAGGATGACACATGCCTGGTTAATCTAGTTCCTGAGATAGGAATGCAAACTATTAATTTGGGCAGTCTATATAAAGGCATGGAAGAAGGAAGCTTTGTTTTTTTTGCCTCCTTGCTCTGACCAAGCTAGCATGTCTATTCCTTCATGGGCACTAGAGACTGCTTCTTCAGGGTTCCAGTATAGACTTGACAATCAGTTGAGACTCCAGCCTGGTGGACTGAGCAACTTCTAGATTCTTGGACTTTGCATTCATAGCTAGCTAGCCATAATAACTCCTCTTTCCATATATAAAGAAAGACAAATTCGTTCTATAACTTCTTACGATTCAGAACCTCGATTAATGCAAACCCTTCCCATCAGGGATAAGATATCTATACAGAAGGGGAGCAGGATGATTTTAAGAGCCAGTCTTTGGATGACCCTAAAGAAACAGTGTCTCCCAGACACAAGAAAACTGATGTGCATATGAGCCCACAGTGACTGTGTCAGCATGCACAGGGTCTGCCCAGGTTTAAGCCCTACAAGGTCTTAGCACTAGGAAAAGGAAGTGGATATTGACCTCTAACCCAATGGAGAATTTATCTGTAGTTGATACCTGTTAGCAGATCAGTTTGCTCCAATGGAGTATCACTGGGTATGTCAATCACACTCACGCCCAGGAAGATTTGTCCAAAACAAAATGAACTCAGTGATATTTTTGTGGACTCTTTTTGTTATGCTTTATTTGATATTTATTTATTTATAGTCTCATTCATCTTTTTCCTACTTTGTTTTGATTTTTGGTTCTGTGTTTTTGTGGGTTTTTGTTTGTTTGTTTCTTGGTTTTGGCCTTTCTTTTCTTTTTGACAGAGACAGGACACAAAGTTGGATGGATAAGGAGGTTGGGAGGATCTGGGAGAAGTTGGGAGAGGGGAAAATGATAAAATATAAGGAAATTATTTTTAAAAGTTGGGGCCTTGTAAAAAATTTTCTATCTGTGCATACTGGTATACATTTGTAACCCTAACATGCCAGGAGGGTACGGCAGGGTGATCATAGCTTTGAGTCCAGCCTGGGCTATATAGTCAGTTCCAGGCTAGCATATGCTACATGGTGAAACCCTTTCTTTTTTAACATGACATTTTTATTGACCCTCTGAGAATTTCATATCAAATACCCCATCACATTTACTTCCCAGTCCTTTCATGTATGCCCTCTATACTTGTGACTCTCTCCCCAAAAATAAAAGTCAAAAAATAAAAATATTAGAAAAAAGGAAAGAAAGGAAAAAAACAAGTTCAATTTTCATTCACTATATACTCAATGGAGTCCAGGCAAACTCTCAGTGGCCTGCCCCTTAAGCAGAACTGAGTCCTTCCCCTCCCACATCCCCATCAGAAACCATCAATTTTGGACAACTAACTTCAGTGTCTGCATCACATTCTGATGGCTTTCTGTCTAGACTGTTAATCATTTGAGGGGGGGGATATATTGAGGTATGGGTTGTCACAGAAGCCTTTCATATCCCTCCATCTTAACTGTGCACCCACAGTATGATTACAGTTCTTTGCAGTCAACAGCATAGGTCATGGGCCTCCACGTGGTTTCTGGCAATAGCACAGTCCATGAAAATGGTCCCCAGCTGAAGTAGGACCACTGAGCCAGACAAGGAAGGCCCTTAGAGGTAACCTTGACCTGAGACATCTACATAGCCTCAGATGGCAGTGCTACATCAACATGGGTTCAGTTTGCAGCACAGACCATGGACATCCGTATAGCCTTTGGTAAAAACATGAGCCACAGACATCAACAGAGAGACCCTGGATATAGTAGAACCATGGGCCCAGACACGGCTCTCAGCAGAAGCATGGACTAAGACATCATTGTGGCCTCAGATAGCAGCACAGGTGACTCAAATCAACATGACTTCCCGAGGCAGCAAAGCCCAGGGACATCACCCAAGGCCTCAGTAACTGTCACAGACTGAGTACATCCACATGGATCTCAGGCTTCATCATGGCCTGGGTAGCAGCAGCATGGACCAAATATATGAGCATGGCCTCTGAGGGCATCATAGACCATGGTGATCATTTGAGGAAGTCCAATCCAGAAAGTAAACCACTCTCTATCTTAAGGATTCATGGTTGTCCAGAGCCAGGGTGATCTTGTGGCCAGGTGGCATGTTTGGGGGGCTGAGTCTGCATTTGCATAAGCTCCAAGCTGCTGCACACCACCTTGACAACCCCATTGGACAAGTGGGCAACAGTGACTTCAACATTTGCTCACACTTGACACTGCTGTTCTCTTTCTAGTCCTGCTTCTGCACAGTGCATATGCTGCTCCACTTTTGTGTCTTTCCTACATGTCCATTGCATATTTGTTCATCTTAGTGGTGCCTGGCTGACTTCCCTTTTGAGACAAGGTTTATCTATGTAGTGCCGACTATCCTAGAACTGATTCTGTAAACTAGGCTGGCCTCAAACTCACAGAGATCTGCCTGCCTCTGCAGTGCTGGGATTAAAGATGTGTGCTGCCACTGTCCAGCTCAAGTTACCTTTATAAAACAACATCATCAAGGTTTGGCAATTAAAATTTCAAAGCCTAAGAAAGGTTTTAGTCAGAAAGTAACTGCTTTACATAGATCCTTGGTTGTCATGTGACGAATGGGTTATAAGAAACAAGACTGAGAAGAGGGAAATGTGTGAAGGGAATGTTTAGAGCAATCTGAAGCATCACAATATTCAGAATGGGAATGACTCTATTTGGGAGACATCATGGACATAGAGCAGCTTGGGTTGTCTGAGAGACTGAGGTAAACTCTATAACATCAATAAACCAGCAACCATTTCATCTTTAGGAAAAGCACACTAGGGTCCTTTATTAGATATCTGCTAATATCTCACCAACTGTCCAGTCTACAGTTTCTACCCTCCTTACAGAATCATGCATGCAGGAAGTACCCAGAATCTGTGAGGGAGGAAGGTGGCTTCTCACCTAACTGGACAGTGGTGGAGATACCACTCAGAAGGTACTCATTACAGATCAGCTATCATTCTCTGACTCCAGATCTGTGAGTTTAGATTGATACTGGTTCTTCAAATATTAAGAATAGAGAATGCCTAATGACCATTGTTTTTACATTGAAGTAAATGCAGTTCACATGCTGTGCCCTAATAACCCTTCACCCTGCTTGTACTAGGTGGCTGGATCACTTGTAGGGGTCTGAAGACCAAGTCAGCCTCACTGGGCTTGGTATATACATTTAGACACAAGCTCAAGATAAAATTCCATGGACTGCAGCCTGAAGGTTGCAAGGTCCATGGTTAAGTGGTATAGATTCTTTGACATACAAAAAATAGGAACATTCACAGTGGGGAATTATTCTGGACCATATATTTTATTGTGAATTAAAGCTGTTCATTGAAAATTTCATATATAAATATGTGTGTATTACATTATGAGTACTTTAACACCTCATCATCTCTACCCATTCCCCACATCTGTCAATTACTCTTATTCCAGACAAATCTGTTTCCAATATTTTTTGCCATTTTTGTTTTGTTACATGACCCACTGAATGTAATTGGGAGCATCTCTGGCCATGACTTTGGAACTACCTTTTGGAGCATGGTAGACTCACTATTGGGTAAGTAACTGAAGACACTGATGCATTTTGTTTTCCAGAATGTATCTGAAGTCACAGGGGAGTAGGGCCCCATAAGTTGCCCCCCTCATCTATGACTAACTGTTGGAATCAAATCTTCTTTGAGCTTCGCTTCTGTGAGTTCATGATTTCAATGGCTGTGCCATGCCCAGAAGATTGCATTTTACAGCTCTTCTCCCTATATTTTGTTTCTTACATTGTTTTCTATTTTACAATGCTCCCTGAACCTTAGAGGAGGAGGAGAAGGAAGTACAAATGTTATATTATGGCATCTCTTCGTACCTTGAGAGGCCATGAGTCTCTCCATTCACTGCTATTTGAGCAAAGAGAAACTTCTCTGAATAAGGTTGAGAGTAGCATTTGTCTATGGGCATGAACACATACTTATAAGGCAGTTTTATGCTCTATTGTTTTTGTTAATCAGTATTAAGAATCCAATGCCCAAGGTTTATACCTTTCTCATTAGTGTGTTTTTGACTAGTTTACAATACTAGACACAAATTCTCTCTTGTTTAGCAACTCTCAAATCCAATTAGAGAGCAGTTGGTTACCTTCATAATAGTCAAGTTACTATTGTACAAATGGGTGTATCTTAGGTTAGTATTTAGTTCATAGGGTTTACACCTAGATAAGGCCATTGATACCTTTTATCTCACAGCAGTCTGCATAGCACCTTTGGCACTATAAATGATAGATAGCATTAAGGAAGTTTCCAGATAAGTTCCAGCTTGGTTTCTCTATATTTTGCAATCAAGATATATGGTGTCATCTTAGGGTTTTATTGCTTTGAAGAGATACCATGACCAAGACAACTCTTTTAAAGGCAAACATTTGGCAGCCATATTCGCTGCCTGCCAGGGCAGAAGAGCTTCACTAGGTACTGCAGCATCCCGAGCTTTAGATCTCTGGGAGTACAAACCACCAGGGGTCTGCCTGCACTCAGGAACTGAGCACATAAGCGGTTCAGTCTGCCAGACCTCCGGGCTTGGGGCCTGTGTCCTGCCTGGAGACCAGCACAGGGAGAGAATCCCCGCAGCCATATTCGCTGCCTGCCAGGGCAGAAGAGCTTCACTAGGTACTGTATCACCCCGAGCTTTAAATCTCTTGGGGTGCAAACCATCAGAGGTCTGCCTACACCCAGGACCTGATACCCACAGCCATATTCACTGCCTGCCAGGGCAGAAAAGTGTCACTAGGAACTGTATCACCCCGAGCTTAAGATCTCTGGGGGTACAAACTGCCAGAGGTCTTCCTGCGCCCAGGACCTGAGCACACAAGTGGTTCATCTCCCATGGGGCCTGTGTCCTGCATGGAGAGCAGAAGAGGGAGCAACTCCCCATGGCCATCTTTGTGGCCTGCCAGGGCAGAAAAACATCACTAGATACTGTATTATCCTGAGCTTAAGATCTCTAGGGGAGCAAATCTCCAGGGGTCTGCCTGTGCCCAGGACCTGAGAACATAGGTGGTTTATCTGTAAGCCGGTCGGTCGTGGGGCCTGTGTCATACCTGAGAATCAACAGAGGGAGTGACCCCCCACCATCTTTGCTCCATAACAGAGCAGTCTGAGAACACCTGGTTCACCTTGACAACCCAAGTGTTAACATTTCTTGAGGCAAGACTGAGTAGGGCTCCAAAGGCACAAAAGATGAAGGCAGCATATCAGTAATCTGTGCCAGAGGAAACCCAGTCATCCAGTGTCTCGGAAATAGCCTTAAAGGTCCACAGTAGATTGAAGCACCAGCCAGTGACAATAAGACCATCTAACACCAGTGAGAACTAGATGGCTAAAGGCAAGTGTAGGAACGTTACTAACAGAAACCAAGGCACTATGGCAGCATCTGAACCCAATTCTCCAACAATAGCAAGTCCTGGATACCCCAACACACCAGAAAAACAAGAGTTGGATTTAAAAGCACTGGTAAGGATGCTGTTAGAGGAACACATGAAGGACATAAATAAATCTCTTAAAGAAATTCAGGAGAAAAATGATCAAAAACTAGAAGTCCTTACAAGGGAAACACAAGAATCACTTAAAGAAGTTCAGGACAATATGGGCCAGAAGTTTGTAGCCAATAAGGAGGAAATGCAAAAATCACTTAAAAAAATACAGGAGAACTTTGCTCAACAGGCAGAAGTCATGAAAGAAGAAACACAAAAATCTCTCAAAGAATTAGAGGAAAACACAAACAAGCAAATGACAGAACTGAGCAAAAACTTCCAGGATCTAAAAACAGAAGTAGAAACAACTAATAAAGCACAAAGGGAGACAACTTTGGAGATAGAAAACCTTGGGAAGAAATCAGGGACCATATCAACATGCAAATATCAACAACAGAATACAAGAGATAGAAGAAAGAATCTCAGATGCCAAAGATCCCATAGAAACTATGTACTCAACAGTCAAAGAAAATGCAAAATGCAAAAAGCTTGTAACCCAAAACATCCAGGAAATCCAGGACACAATGAGAAAGCCAAATCTAAGGATTATAGGCAGTGATGAGAGTGAAGATTTACAGCTTAAAGGGCCAGCAAACATCTTCAACAAAAGTATGGAAGAAAACTTCCTTAACCTAAATAGAGAGATGCCCATGAATATACAAGAAGCCTACAGAACTCCAAACAGACTGGACTAGAATAGAACTACCTCCCATCCCATAATAACCAAAATTCCAAATGTACTAAACAAAGAGAGAATACTTAGGGCAGTAAGAGAAAAAGGGCAAGTAACATATAAAGGAAGACCTATCAGAATTATACCAGACTTCTCACCAGAGACCATGAAAGCTAGAAGATCCTGGAAGGAGCTCATGCAGACTCTTAAGAGAACACAAATGCCAGCCAAGACTACTATACCCAGCGAAACTCTCAATCACTATAGATGGAGAAACCAAGATATTCCATGACAAACCAAATTTACACAATATCTTTCCACAAACCCAGCCCTACAAAGGATAATAGGGAGAAAACACCATTACAATGAGGGAAACTATACCCTGGAAAGAGCAGGATATTAAGCTTCTTTCATCAAACCCAAAAGAAGATAACCACACAAGTATAAAATTAACATCAAAAATGATAGGAAGCAATAACCACTACTCCTTAATATCTCTTAACATCAATGGACTCAATTCCCCAATAAAAAGACATAGACTAACAGACTGGTTATGTAAACAGGACCCTACATTTTGCTGCATACAGGAAGCACACCTCAGTGTCAAAGACAAAAACTACTTAGAGTAAAAGGCTGGAAGAGAATCTACAAACAATTCGGAGTTGCCATTCTAATATCAGATAAAATTGACTTTCAACCTAATGTCATCAAAAGAGACATGGGAGGTCACTTCTTGCTGGTCAAAGGAAAAATCCAATGAGAGGAACTCTCAATCCTGAACATCTATGCTCCAAATACAAGG
This sequence comes from Apodemus sylvaticus, assembly GCF_947179515.1. NCBI lineage: Eukaryota > Metazoa > Chordata > Mammalia > Rodentia > Muridae > Apodemus > Apodemus sylvaticus. Next base: position 128,151,211 of record NC_067476.1, read on the forward strand.
GCACCCTCAAAGCACACATTGCACCTAACACAATAATTGTGGGTGACTTTAACACTCCACTCTCATTAATGGACCGATCAGGAAAACAGAAACTAAACAGGGAGACAGTGAAACTAATTGAAGCTTTGGACCAATTGGATTTAACATATATATATATATATATATATATATATATATATATATATATATATATATATATATATATATATATATATATGTGTGTGTGTGTGTGTGTGTGTGTGTGTGTGTGTGTGTGTGTGTTAAATACATACATACATACATGTATACATACATACATAACTTTTCATCCCAAAGCAAAAGAATATACCTTTTTCTCAGCACCTCATGGTACCGTCTCCAAAATCGATCATATAGTTGGTCACAGGACAGACCTCAACAAATATAAGAAGATTGAAATAATCCCATGCCTCCTATCAGATCACTATGGAGTAAAAGTAGTCTTTAATAAGAATAAAAACAACAGAAAGCCCACATATACATGGAAACTGAACAATACTCAATGATACCTTGGTCAAGGAAGAAATAAAGAAAAAAATCAAAGATTTGTTAGAATTTAACGAAAATGAAGGCACAACATACACAAATCTATGGGGCACATTGAAAGCAATGCTAAGAGGAAAACTCATAGCTTTGAGTGCCTCCAAAAAGAAATTCGAGAAAGCATACACTAGAAGACTAACAGAACAACCGAAAGCCCTGGATCAAAAAGAAACTAATTCACCCAGGAGGAGGAGAAGACAGGAAATCATCAAACTCAGGGCTCAAATCTGTACAGTAGAAACCAAGAGAACCATACAAAGAATCAAAAGAACCAGGAGCTGGTTCTTTGAAAAAATCAACAAGATAGATAAACCCTTAGCTAGACTAACCAAAGGGCACAGAGAAAGTATCCAAATTAACAAAATTAGAAATGAAAGGGGAGATATTACAACAGAAACTGAGGAAATTAAAAAAAAAATCATCAGATCTTACTACAATAGCCTGTACTCAACACAACTGGATAATCTGGAGGAAATGGACAATTGCTTAGACAGATACCAAATACCAAAATTAAACCAGGATCAAATAGATCATTTAAACAGACCCATAATCCCTAAAGAAGTAGAAGGGGTCATAGATAGCCTTCCGACCAAAAAAAGCACAGGACCAGATGGTTTCAGTGCAGAATTCTATCAGACCTTCAAAGACTTAACACTAATACTCTTCAAGCTATTCCACCAAACAGAAACAGACAGAATACTACCCAACTCCTTCTATGAAGCCACAATTATGCTGATTCCAAAACCACACAAAGATCCAACTAAGAAAGAGTATTTCAGGCCAATTTCCCTTATGAATATTGATGCAAAAATACTCAATAAAATTCTTGCTCACCAAATCCAAGAACTCATCAAAACGATCATCCACCAGGATCAAGTAGGCTTCATCCCAGGAATGCAGGGATGGTTCAATATAAGGAAATCCATAAATGTTATCCACTACATAAACAAACTGAAAGAAAAAAGCCCACATGATCATTTCATTAGATGCTGAAAAAGCATTTGACAAAATTCAGCATCCTTTCATGCTAAAAATCTTGGAAAGGGCAGGAATTCAAGGCCCATATCTAAACATAGTAAAAGCAATATACAGCACACCAGTAGCCAACATCAAACTAAATGGAGAGAAACTTGAAGCAATCCCACTAAAATCAGGGACTAGACAAGGCTGCCCCCTCTCTCCATATCTTTTCATTATACTTCTTGGAGTCCTAGCTAGAGCAATTAGACAACATAAGGAGGTCAAAGGGATACAAATTGGAAAGGAAGAAGTCAAACTATCACTATTTGCAGATGCTATGATAGTATACTTAAGTGACCCAAAAAACTCTACTAGAGAACTCCTACAGCTGATAAACAACTTCAGCAAAGTGGCTGGCTACAAAATCAACTCAAGCAAATCAGTAGCCTTTATATACGCAAAGGATAAGCACACTGAGAAAGAAATTAGGGAAATGACACCCTTCACAATAGCCACAAACAGCACAAAGTATCTTGGGGTGACTCTAACCAAACAAATGAAAGACCTATATGACAAGAACTTCAGATCTCTGAAGAAGGAAATCGAAGAAGATCTCAGAAAATGGAAAAATCTTCCATGCTTGTGGATTGGCAGGATTAATATAGTTAAAATGGCCATCTTGCCAAAGGCAATCTACATATCAATGCAATCCCAATCAAAATCCCAACTCAGTTCTTCATAGAGCTAGAAAGAGCAATTCTCAAATTCATCTGGAATAACAAAAAATCCAGGATAGCTAAAACTATTCTCAACAGTAAAAGAACTTCAGGGGCATTCAGTATCCCAGACCTCAAACTTTACTACACAGCAATAGTGATAAAAACTGCATGGTATTGGTACAATGTCAGGCAAGTGGATCAATGGAATAGGATTGAAGAACCAGAAATGAACCCACACACCTATGGTCACTTGATCCTCAACAAAGGAGCTGAAAGCATCCAGTGGAAAAAAGATAGTCTCTTCAACAAATGGTGCTGGTTCAATTGGAGGTTAGCATGCAGAAGAATGCGAATCAATCCGTTCTTATCTCCTTGTACTAAGCTCAACTCCAAATGGATCAAGGACCTCCACATAAAACCTGACACACTGAAACTAATAGAAAAGAAACTTGGAAAGACCCTTGAGGACATGGGCACAGGGAAAAAGTTCCTGAATAGAACACCAATAGCTTATGCTCTAAGATCAAGAATTGACAAATGGGTCATAAAACTACAAAGTTTCTGTAAGGCAGAAAACTGTCAAAAGTTCAAAATGTCAGCCAACAGATTGGGAAAGGATCTTCACCAACCCTAAATCTGACAGAGGGCTAATATCTAATATATACAAAGAATTCAAGAAGGTAGAACCCAGAAAACCAAATAACCCCATTAAAAAGTGGGGTACCAAGCTAAACAAAGAATTTTCACATGAAGAACTTCGGAGGGCTGAGAAACACCTTAAGAAATGTTCAACATCATTAATCATTAGGGAAATGCAAATCAAAACAACCCTGAGATTTCACCTCACACCAGTCAGAATGGCTAAGATCAAAAACTCAGGAGACAGCAGGTGTTGGCGAGGATGTGGAGAAAGAGGAACACTTCTCCACTGCTGGTGGGATTGTAAGATGGTGCAACCACTTTGGAAATCAGTCTGGAGGTTCCTCAGAAAATTGGGCATGATACTTCTGGAGCACCCTGCTATACCACTCCTGGGCATATACACAGAGGATTCCCCGGCATGCAATAAGGACACATGCTCCACTATGTTCATAGCAGCCCTATTTGTAGTAGCCAGAAGTTGGAAAGAACCCAGGTGTCCCTCAATGGAAGAATGGATACAAAAAAATGTGGTATATTTACACAATGGAGTACTATTCAGCCATTTGAAACAATGAATTCATGAAATTCTTAAGACAAATGGATGGAGCTGGAGAACATCATACGAAGTGAGGTAACCCAGTCTCAAAAGATCAATCATGGTATGCACTCACTGATAAGTGGATATTAACCTAGAAACTTGGAATAACCAAGACATAATCCACACATTAAATGAGGTCCAAAAAGAACGGAGGATTGGCCCCTGGTTATGGAAAGACTCAGTGCAACAGTATAGGGGAATACCAGAACAGGGAAGTGGGAAGGATTAGATAGAGGAACAGGGGGAGGGAAGAGGACTTATGGGACTTGCGGGGAGTGAGGACCCAGAAAAGTGGAAATCATTTGAAATGTAAATAAAGAATACGTCATAAAAAAGAATATGAAAAAAATAAAATAAAAATAAAAAATAAAAAATAAAAAAATAAAGGCAAACATTTAATTAGGGCTAGCCTACAGTTCCAAAGGTTGATTTTGTGCTTTATTATCATGGCAGGAAGGATGGCAGTGTGCAGGCAGACCAGGTGCTAGAGGAGCCGAGAGTTCTACATCTTGATCTGAAGGCAGCCACAAGGAGATTGGCTATCACATCTGGTGAAGCTTAAGCATATATATGACCTCAAAGCCCACCTCAGGTAACAAACTTCCTCTAACAACCTGCACCCACTCCAACAAGGCTGCACTCCTAATAGTGCCACTCCCTATGACCAACCATTTAAACACATGAGACTATGGGGGCCATACCTCTTCAAACCACCACAAGGGTCTTCAGCAATGGCCTCTTACCTTGTCCTGCTAAGCAACCAAAAGGAAAGAGCCTATATTGTTTTGGAGGCTTCTGGGATCTCCCTTGAGGTATCCATCTTATCTAGCCTGTGATTTTTGTGTAGTTACTTGTAACTTCTGGGAACAACGGTATTCATCCATACAGGGTCTCTCATTTCTGTAGTTTTGTTTTTTATACACCCTTCAGTTTGATTAATTCTCTCCCCATTCCTTTGCTTCCTTTCTACAACTTCCTTCTCTGCTTAAACATTTTGGACCCAAGTATTCCCCTTTTTCATTTTTGCCTATCCTCTACTATCTTCCTTAACTTAAAGGCCAATAGCTCCTATCCATTTTATTGGTTTCTGTCAACTATTCTAGTTAAACCACAAGAAACTAAAGACTTGATAGGATCTGCATGTAAGAAGAATATGCAGTATTTGTCTTCCAGACCTGACTTACTTCACACAGTAGTATACTTTTTGCAGTTCTATTCACTTATCCAAAATTTTTATAACTTGATTTTTCTTTATAGCTGAATAAAATTTCATTGTGTATGTATACTACATTTTTTATATCCATTCATCACTTGATGGACATTTATTTATGCTGATTCAATTTCCTAGCTACTGGCAATAGAGCAGTAATGAACATGGATGAGTAAGTATCCTTGACATAGGTTGCAGAATACTTTGGACATATATCCAGGATATTAGCTAGGTCACATTGTATTTGAACTATTCTATATTTAAACACTTTTCTATTAATTAATATTCTGTATTAAGGCACTTTACTTATTTATCTGCCTATGTGTACATATATAAGTGGAGGTTGGAGGAAAACTTGTGAGAATTGTGTCTTTTCTTACCACATGGGTCTCTGGGTTTAAACCCATGTTGCCAGGCTTGACAGCAGGGCCCTTATGTGCTGGGCCATCTCGCCATTCCCATTTCTAGTTTTTTGAGAAACCACCAGACTAATTTCAAAAGTGGCCACACTAGCTTTCCCTCTATCCAGCGGTGTAGAAGGAAGCCCCTCTCCTTATAACTACACCAAAATTTGTTGTCACTTGTATTCTAATGATAATCATTTTGATTAGGTTGAAGGAATGTTAGCTTTAATCTGTATTTCTCTGATGGGTAAGGATGTTTGACTCTTTTTTTTTTTTTATTTTTTTAAGGAAACAGATAAATTTATTCTTCTTTCAGAGAAGAAGCACCTGGACATGAACTTAATAGCTATCTCTATTTAAACTTACTTAAAAATGTTTAATCACAAAATGATAAGCACACAAATTGAAAGTATATAACCCTGCTATCCAGCAATGTACAATGTACAATAGCAACATATTGTCCCGCCCCCCCCCCCTCTCTCTCTCCTCTCTCCCTCCTCCCTCCCTTTCTTCCTTCCTTCCTTCCTTTCTTTTTTTCTTTCTGGCTTGGCTTATTTCTTTATTTTACATTTTTATTAGATTTTTTTTCAGGCACACCAACCAGTCTTTAATATAATTTGACTTTAAGTTTATGTAATTTAAGATTTAATAGTCAGTTAGTTTAATGAGTATTTCTGATCCCTTTTTTTAGTGGAGAGGATATAGTGTGTCTTTGTTTTATCTTCTCTGATCATCACTTTACCATGTACAAGGCAGAGTTGTCTAGATAATTATCCAGAGGCCTGATACATCTAATTATTTTAAATACATCAAGACAAAATACACACGACACAAAATGAAACATTTAAAAATATGGCATTTGATACAATCGAGCCTTTCCAGGACCAAGGGCCTCTCTCCTCCCTTTGATGTTCAACAAGGCCATCCTCTGTTGCCTATGCATCTGGAGCCATGGGTAACTCCATGTGCACTCTTTGGTTGATGGTTTTGTCCCTGGGAGCTCCGGGAGTACTGGGTTGCTCATACTGTTGTTCCTCCTACAACACTACAAACCTCTTCAGCTCCTTGGGTCCTTTCTTTACCTCCTCCATTGGGGACCCTGTGCTCAGCTCAATGGCTGGCTGAGAGTGTCCCCTCTGTATTTGTCATGCACTAGCAGAGCCTCCCAGGTGACAGCTCTATCTGGCTCTGGTCAGCAAGTACTTGTGGGCATCGATAATAGTGTTTGGGTTTTGCAACTGTATATGGGATGGATCACTAGGTGGAGTAGTCTCTGGATGGTCTTTCCCTCAGACTCTGCTTCCCCCTTTGTCTCTGTATCTCCTTCTGTGGGTATTTTGTTCCCCCTCCTAAGAAGGACCAGAGTATCTATACTTGGTTCTCCCTTCTTCTTAGTCATCATTTAATATGTGAATTGAGTCTTAGGTATTCCAAGCTTCTGGGCTAATATCCACTTATCAGTGAGTGCATACCATGTATGTTCATTTATGATTGGGTTACCTCACTCAGGATGATATATTCCATTTCCACTCATTTGCCTAAGAATTTCACAAAATATTCCATTGTGTAAATATACCACATTTTCTGTATCCATTCCTCTGTTGAGGGACATCTGGGTTCTTTACAGCTTCTGGCTGCTATAAAAAAGGCTTCTATGAACATAGTGGAGCATGTGTCATTATTACATGCTGGAGAATCCTCTGGGTATATGCCCAGGAGTGGTATAACAGGTTTCTCCTGAAGTATTATGCCAAGTTTTCTGAGGAAGCACCAAACTGATTTCCAGAGTGGTTTTACCAGCTTGCAATCCCACCAGCAGTGGAGAACTGTCTCTCTTTCTCTACTTCCTAGCCAGCACCTGCTGTCTCCTGAGTTTTTTATCTTAGCCATTCTGACTGGTGTGTGGTGAAATCTCAAGGTTGTTTTGATTTGCATTTCCCTGATGACTAAAGATGTCGAACATTTCTTTAGGTGCTTCTCAGCCATTCGATATTCCTCAAGTGAAAATTCTTCCTTTAGCACTGTACCCCATTTTTAATAGGGTTATTTGGTTCTCTGGAGTCTAACTTCTTGAGTTCTTTGTCTATATTGGATATTAGCCCTCTGTCAGATGTAGGGTTGGTAAAGAACTTTTCCCAGTCTGTTGGTTGCTGTTTTGTCTTATTGACAGTATCCTTTGCCTTACAGAAACTTTGTAATTTTATGAGGTCCCATTTGTCAATTCTTGATCTTAAAGCATAAGCTATTGGTATTCTGTTCAAGAATTTTTTCCCTGTGCCCATGTCCTCAAGGCTCTTCCCTAGTTTCTTTTCTATTAGTTTCAGTGTGTCTAGTTTTATGTGGAGGTCCTTGATCCACTTGGATTTGAGCTTAGTACAAGGAGATAAGAATGAATCTATTTGCATTCTTCTGCATGCTAGCTGCCAGTTAAACCAGCACCATTTGTTGAAAAGGCTATCTTTTTTCCCACTGGATGGTTTTAGATCCTTTGTCAAAGATCAAGTGACCATAGGTGTGTGGGTTCATTTCTGGGTCTTCAATTCTATTCCATTGATCTACCTGCCTGTCACTGTACCAATACCATGCAGTTTTTAACACTATTGCTCTGTAGTACTGCTTGAGGTCCGGGATACTGATTCCCCCAGAAGTTCTTTTACTGTTGAGAATAATTTTAGTTATCCTGGGTTTTTTGTTATTCCAGATGAATTTGAGAATTGCTCTTTCTAACTCTATGATGAATTGAGTTGGGATTTTGATGGGGATTGCATTGAATCAGTAGATTGCTTTTTGGCAAGATGGCAATTTTTACTATATTAATCCTGCCAACCCATAAGCATGGGAGATCTTTCCATCTTCTGAGATGTTCTTCAGTTTCTTTCTTCAGAGATTTGAAGTTCTTGTCATATAGATATTTCACTTGTTTGGTTAGAGTCACACCAAGATACTTTATATTGTTTGTGACTCTTGTGAAGGGTGTTGTTTCCCTAATTTCTTTCTTAGCCTGTTTATCCTTTGAGTAGAGGAAGGCCACTGATTTGTTTGAGTTAATTTTATATCCATCCGCTTTGCCAAAGTTGTTTATCATGTTTAGGGGTTCTCTGGTGAAGTTTTGGGGGTCACTTAAGTATACTATCATCTCATCTGCCAATAATAATATTTTGAGTTCTTCCTTTCCAATATGTATCCTCTGACCTCCTTTTGTTGTCTAATTGCTCTAGTTAGAACTTCAAGTACTATATTGAATAGATATGGAGAGGGCAGCCTGATTTTAGTGGGATTGCTTCAAGTTTCTCACCATTTATTTTGATGTTGGTTACTGGTTTGCTGTATATTGCTTTTACTATGTTTAGGTATGGGCCTTGAATTCCTGATCTTTCCAAAACTTTAATCATGAAAGGGTGTTGGATTTTGTCAAATGCTTTTTTCAGCATCTAATGAGATGATCATGTGGTTTTTTTCTTTGAGTTTGTTTTTGTAGTGGATTACATTGTTGGATTTCCTTATATTGAACCATCCCTGCAACTCTGGAATGAAGCCTACTTGAGCATAATGATTGATCCTTTTGAAGTGTTCTTGGAGTTGGTTTGCAAGGCTTTTATTGACTATTTTGCATTGATATTCATAAGGGAAACTGGCCTGATGTTCTCCTTCTTTGTAGGTTCTTTGTGTGATTTATATATCTGTAACTGTGGCTTCACAGAATGAATTGGGTAGTGTTCCTTCTCTTTCTATTTTGTGAAATAGTTTGGAGAGTGTTTTACTAGATCTTCTTTGAGGGTCTGATAGAACTCTGCACTGAACCCATCTGGTCCTCGGCTTTTCTTGGTTGAGAGACTGTTGATGACTGCGTCTATTTTATTAGGCGATATGGAGTTGTTTGCATCATTTATCTGATCCTGATTTACCTTTAATAAGCGTTATCTGTCTAGGAGATTGTCTATTTCATCCAGATTTTCCTGTTTTGTTGAGTAAAAACATTTGTAGTTGGATCTGATGATTGTTTTGGATTTCCTCAGTTTTGGTTGTTTTGTCTCCCTTTTCATTTCTGGTTTTGTTAAGTTGGATGTTGTCTCTGTGCCCCCTGGTTAGTCTGGCTAAGGTTTTATCTATCTTGTTGATTTTCTCAAAGAAACAGCTCTACTTTTACTGATTCTTTGTATAGTTCTTTTGGTTTCTACTTGGTTGATTTCAGCCCTGAGTTTGATTATTTCCTGCCATCTACTCCTCTTGGGTGTATTTGCTTCTTTTTGTTCTAGAGCATTCAGATATGCTGTTAAGACCCTAGTGTATGCTCTCTCGTACTCAGAGATATGAGTTTTCCTCTTAGGACTGCTTTCATAGTGTCCCATAGGTTTGGGTATGTTGCGGATTCATTTTCATTAAAATGTAAAAAAGTCTTTAATTTCTTTCTTTCTTTATTTCTTCCTTGTCCAAGTCAACATTGAGTAGAATGTTGGTCAACTTCCACATATATACAGACTTTCTATTGTTTTTTATGTTATTGAAGAGCAACCTTAATCTGTGATGCTCTGATAGGATGCATGGACTTTCAATCTTCTTGTATCTGTTGAAGCCTGTTTTGTGACTGATTATATGGTCAATTTTGTAGAAGGTACCACGAGGTATTAAGAAGAAGGTATATTATTCCTTTGTTTTAGGATAAAATGTTCTATAGATACCTGTTAAATCCATTTGGTTCATAGTTTCTGTTAGTTTCACTCTTTTTCTGTTTATTTTCTGTTTCCACGAACTGTCCATTGATGAGAGTTGGGTGTTGAAGTCTCCCACTATTATTGTGTGAGGTGCAATGTGTGCTTTGAGCTTTAGTAAAGTTTCTTTTATGAATATGTGTGCCCTTGCATTTGGAGCATAGATATTCAGGATTGAGAGATCTTCTTGGTGTATTTTTCTTTTGATGAGTATGAAGTGTCCTTCCTTATCTTTTTTGATAACTTTATTTTTAAAGTCGATTTTATTCTATATTAGAATGGCTATTTCTGCTTGTGTCTTGGGACCATTTGCTTGGAGAATTGTTTCCCAGACTTTTACTTTGAGGTAGTGTCTGTCTTTTTCACTGAGGTGGGTTTCTTGTATGCAGCAAAATGTTGTGTTCTGTTTACATATCCAGTCTGTTAGACTATATCTTTTTATTGGGGAATTGAGTCCACTCGTATTAAGAGATATTAAGGAAAGTGATTGCTGCTTCCTGGTATTATTGTTAAAGTTTGAGTTATGTTTAAGTAGGTGTCTTCTTATTGGTTTGTTAATTGGATGATTACTTTCTTGCTTTTTCTAGGGTATAGTTTCCCTCCTTGTATTGGAGTTTTCCATTTATTATCCTTTGAAGTGCTGGATTTGTGGAAAGATACTGTGTAAATTTGGTTTTGTCATGGAATATCTTGATTTCTCCATCTATGATAATTGAGAGTTTTGCTGGGTATAGTAGCCTGGACTGACATTTGTGTTCTCTTAGAGTCTGTATGACATCTGCCCAGGATCTTCTAGCTTTCATAGTCTTTGGGTGAGAAGTCTGGTGTAATTCTCATAAGTCTGTCTTTATATGTTACTTGACCTTTTCCCCTTAGTTGTTTTAGTATTCTTTCTTTGTTTTGTGCAATTGGTGTTTTGATTATTATGTGACAGCAGGAATTTCTTTTCTGGTCTAATCTATTTGGAGTTCTTGTTGCCTTCTTGTAACACTTTAAGTTTGGGAAGTTTTCTTCTATAATTTTGTTGAAGATATTTACTGGCCCTTTAAGTTGTAAATCTTCACTCTCCTCTATCCCTATTATCCTTAGGTTTGGTCTTCTCATTGTGCCCTGGATTTCCTGGATGTTTTGGGTCAGGAGCTTTTTGCCTTTAGCATTTTCTTTGACTGTTGTGCCAATGTTTTCTATAGTATGTTCTGCACCTGAGATTCTCTCTTCTATCTTTTGTATCCTGTTGTTGATGCTTGCATCTATGACTCCTGATTTCTTTCCTAGGTTTTCTAACTCCAGTATTGTCTTCCTTTGTTATTTCTTTATTGTTCCAACTTCCATTTTTAGATCCTGGATGGTTTTGTTCAGTTCCTTCACCTGTTTGTGTTTTCCTGTAATTCTTTAAGGGTTTCTACCTGTTTACCTGTTTTCTCCTGAATTTCTTTAAGAGAGTTATTTACATTCTTTTTAAAGTCCTCTATCAGAATCATGAGATGTGATTTTAAATAAAACCCTTGCTTTTCTGGTGTGTTGGGGTATCCAGGACTTGCTGTTGTGAGAGACCTGGGTTCTGATGTTGCCAAGTGGCCCTTGGTTTCTGTTGGTAGGGTTCTTATGCTTGCCTTTTGACATCTGGTTAGTTGGTCTTGCTTTCTACGGCTAGAGCTTGTCCCTCCTGTGAGCCTGTAAGCCTGTATCAGCACTTCTGGGCAACCAACTCTCTTCTTGCAGGGTCTATGTACAGATGGTTGTGGAGCTGCTCGGCTCCCATGGGCAGATGGCAACTGGAGGAATCCTGTCCACTGATCATATGCCCTGTGTGTTCCCAGCAGCTCCTCTCCAGACAGTTATTGGAGAGAAAGTACGGATCTCACCTCTGCATCCAGAAAGTGGAAATGCTGCTGGGAGATCATGGCTGGGGGGTCTGGCTCTCTGGTGCAAATGGTGACTGGAAGCGATGTTTGACTCTTGTTTGAAGCCTAAGTAGCCATTAATATTTTTTCTTTTAAGAAGTCTCTGTTAAGATTCACAGCCCACTTTAAAATTGGGGTTATATATACCTTTTAATGTTAAGGCAATTTTAATGTCACAAAACACTGTGAGCAAGCAGGAGAGAAGGCTTTGTAGAATGTGAAAATAGAACAAACGGAACATGGATGAGGTGTTTACTTTCTTTGATGGCTCACGATCATTATTACAAACTTCAATGACTACTTCATCCTCCAAAGCAGTAAATCAAACTATTGTAGAAGCTTTCTCCATTATCCTTCTTCTTCTCTCTCATAAATGAGGTCCTCTGTAGGGCATTTTACATAATTAATAGTTAATAATGACAGGCAGGCAAGAAGCCCAAACAGGAAGGGATCATACTTAATCATATTGTTGCTTTTTACAAAATGGGAATTCTCAAGAAGGTGGTTCTAATGTGAGAGATGCTGTCTTGTTCTCTAGTTACATACCCACGTAATGCTACTGGATGTTGAAGTCTCTAGAAGCCAGACTCTTACTTTTCTACCCATCTGAACAGTGTGACACATATGTACTACATACACATTTGAATATTTGAATATTATTAACCAATATAAATATGTATCATATGAACCATTTGATATGAGCTCTCATTAAGTATCATTTGTACCTGGGAATAAAGAAAACATTATCAGCAAGATAATATGAGGTGCTTGTTGGCTAGGAAAAGCCAAGAGGAGAGAACTGACTTGGGAAGACTAGGAATACCTAGCACATGAAGCAATATCAGTGAAACCTGTGCCACCAATCCCTATTGGTGAGGCCTTTACTCTCACCCCTTTCCAGTAATGATTAATGAGTGGAAGTTAACTGCATTCTGAGTCAAAACACACAGCTGCAACACACTTCATCCTCTACAACTGGTTTGTGTACTCAGAAGAGCTTGACTCTTGGGGAAGTTACATCCTGGAATGTTCTTCATGTCCTTGTACCCTGCTGTGATGTATAATGGCTGAGTTGCTTTAGAATTTATGACAAGGAGCATCTGGTGCAGACATTTACACTAAAAGATAAAGGATGTCTTCCTTTTAGTCCTGGCAATCAAAGGGCTGTTTTGAGTGTTCCGTGATGTTGTCTGTATCTTTAGCAGTCTTTGAGCCTGAACAGAAAATTTACACAAATGTAGATACATTTCTCTTGACAGGCTGGATACCAAAATGCAGGTGGGAGATTCAAGGCTGCCCTTTGAAGTGACAGAAGAAAAATGAGAAAAAAATGTCCATGTTTTGTCTGTTTCCATCCTTCTGTTATAAATTCATGCACTGTCTTTGCATCTATTCACACATAGATGCATGCCATTTTCTTCCCCTTCTAAAGACAGTTTAAGATTGTCATTTTCCATGACATACAACACTGATATCGTTCTCATCCCCCTCTATTTCTGTGCTAAATGGCTCCCTGAGCTACCTCACATCGGACCTTCACCAAATAGAATGAGTACACCTGGACCAGCCTAAAAACATGATGAGCCTTCCAGAATGGGGACAGCAGAGCGCTGTCTTAGGCTCTTAGTTCTGGCTTGAAGAGAAGCCTGTGAGTGAGAGACTTTCCAATGCTGTTAACACATAAACCCAAGAAGCAGGCATCTGCCTGTCCTTAGCATGGCAGTCTTTGGGTTATGTAAACCATCCAATGGACTCTGTCATTGTAGATAAAGCTTGTGGACATTTATGACCACTTGGTGAGTCAGAGTCTGTGCTTACACTAAGCACAGGGTGCTTAATATCCATGGGACCATCCTTCAAGGAGCTTGTAATTTGCTTAGAGAAGTCCCTTAAACACATCTAAAAGCAAAACACAGTTAAATAAAGACAAAACACACACCAGACAACTGTTACCTACCAATCAACCAACCGAAATATGACCAAAGCCAGTCCTGAACCAACCATTTTACCATTCCTCCATACTTCTTCCTGTAACATAAACAGTTTATTTGTGAGGGATGGGGATGGGACTTTGTGGATTGTGTGAGTTGGAGATTATTAGCACAATATAACACATACAGAAGATCCCACTGTAGATGCAAGGGCGTTTTCCCAAATCACAGCAAAGAGTGAAGGTTTTACAACCAGGTTTTTCAACACCACATTTCCTTCGTGGAAGGGAAAATGCCTGTATTTAACTTCTGCCTCCTAATCTTAGGTTGACAGAAACCAGGAAACTGCTCAATTTCACATGTTTACTTCTAAGAGCTCCATCTTAGCCAAGTGTCTGACTGTTCCATTCCATAAAAGCAGAGTCCCAGCACTGTGCCTCCGATTTCTTTTCTCTCTCATCGAGTTGGCTGATGTTCATGTGCAAAATGCAGGCTTTCTACAAATTGCATTCTGATTGACTGACCTGGATTTCTGCTGGGGAACTGAATGGGAAAGCCAAAGGAATTTGTCCAAACTCAATTTCCAGGGCTCTTGTAGTGTTTTTCAGAAGCAGCCGAGACCTGTTTTATTCGTGAAAAGAGGAATATTATTTGAGAAGAGTAGTACAAGCCAAAATCATAGTGAAGGTTTTAGAATTGGATGGAATCTCAGCTTATTTACTTTAACCTTTTTTTCTAAAATTCAATTCACTGTCTTCTCTGGACAGTATCTGTTGAGGCCAAGCTACTAAGCTCATGAAATCACAGACTTTCAAATGAGTTGAGTTTGTCTTTTGACTTTCTCTTCATGCTGGCATTTGACAGTTTGACTCTGTTCAGAGTTCTTATTAAGTCCCTAATGCTGGGACTAAAGAGATGGCTCAGCAGTGAAGAACATTGGATACTCTTTCCAGAGGGCCTGGTTCAGGTTCTAGCACCCACACAGCAGCTCACAATCTTCTGTAACGTGAATTCCAGGGGATGGGATGCCCTCTTCTGACCCCCATGGATACATTGTGTACAGGCATACATACATGCAAAATAACATACACACACACACACACACACACATACATATACACACACAATAATATATATATATATATATATATATATATATATATATATATATATATATATATATATATATATAAAGTTGTATTAACAGGTAAGATCTGTAAGAGGTGATGAGGTCAGAGAGGCTCAGTCCTCACAAGTGGATTAATGCTGTTAGTGTGCAGTGGCATAGTGGTTGTGAAAATGTGTTTCTTTTAAAGGCATACTGCCTCTTATTCTATCTCTCCTGAAAGTGCTTGCTTGCCCATCTGCTAAATTATGATGCAATATGAATACCCTCACTGGATGCCAGCACCGTGTTGTTGAACTTCTTAGCTTTCAGAACAATGAGCAAAATATTACCACACCCATTACTTACATCACACAGCCCATGCTGTCCTTTTGTAATCGAAGACAATAGACTAAGTCATCTTGTGAATGATCAAGGCAAGTTCTATAGTCTTCATAATGATTCTTGGCAGAGATGTGGGTAGCACAGTTTTACTGAAATGGGGAGTTTGGTGAAACCCACAATTTTATGATCTTCTGGCTATTTGAGTGGAACCTACTCTGGTTTATCACCATTTCAGGCTTCCCTGACAGCCCATATTGGTTTCTTATGGTTTTGGATCCAGGCAATCCACTGTCTTCCAAGAGGCTGTTGTAGGTAGTACCTCCCCTAATAACAAAGCTTTAATGCCCCCTTAATTTTTGAAATAAACCTTTTATTTTATAATTATTTAATTTGAATGGAAAGTACAAAGATATAGTTGAGTTTTCATGTGTCTTAAATCCTATCCCTCCTAGTATTAATATTTAATATTAATGTGGGCTCCCTATCACCAAGACAATTCAGTGCTTACACAATTCTTTATAAAGTCTATACTTCATTTAAGTTTTAACCAAAAGTTTTCTGTTTGCTTTCTTCATTGCCTCTTTCTTTTTCCCTCCCTCCCTCCCTCCCTCCCTCCCTCCCTCCCTCCCTCCCTCCCTCCCTTCCTCCCTTCCTTCCTTCCTTCTTTCCTTTCTTTTACCCAGGCACCACAGCACACTTGCCCCACACTGCTCCTTCCTTCTCTTGGCTATGACAGTTTCTCAGACTTCTCTTGCTTTTGATCCTCTTGATTCTGAAGAGTTTTGACGAGACATTTAATGGAATTCTTCCTCTATTGTTATGTCTGGTTTCTCATCCTCATTACTGGATGAAGGTAATGTGTTCTTGGAAGAAATGAACAGAGAGGTAAGTGATGTTGACTTCACATTGTATCAAGGGTGTTGCTCGTGACCCTGATCAAGACCTTTGAGGGTGGGGATAAGAAGGCATTAATGACACAGACCTTGGGAGTCAGGCAAGTAGCAAAAGCAGACTGGACAAACCTTTATACCAGCTTCCCAGCATCAGATGCAGTGCTTTATCTCATTGGCTCGCTCCATCACCTGATCCACCGTCAGCAGTCTCCAGCCATGCCTGCAGATTCTAGGTTGGTTCAACTGGGCCTGTTTGGCTAAGTTCCTTCTACACAGTGGTACATTCCATCATGTTTATCTCCTGTTATTGATGTGAACCCTCATCACCTGATGGAGGGAGCATTTGCTGAGTCTCCACACTCTGTTAGTCTTTCTTCCTTTTATCCTCTCCCCACCATGAAAAGAAGCCACCACGACTTAACTCAGTGAGTGGGGAGATATGCTCATTTTCCTTGAGGTTGGAGTATCTACATAAATTATTTAAGTTTATTTTTTGACATAGATAATTGTCTCTTCTCCCCTTATCTTAATTATTTAGACATTTATCTATATTACTGTGGACTCATGGATGTTTGTTTTATACATTTAGCTTTAACTCAATACTGGTTCCTTGGGTGGCTCGAATGGTTTCAGATTTGGCCACTAGAAACTTAGACACTCTGTGTCTCTTTGATAGATTATTATCACTGATAATTGTTTTATATATATATATATATTGTAATGTATATGTAATTATATGTAATACCCTTGAATAGGTCCTTTTTCTAAGTTTCCTGCTTCCCCATTTGTTTCCCAAGACATCCAGAGGAGAGCCCTTTCCTTCTAGCTGCTGTATGCTTTAAGGAGAAAATTATTTCATAATTTTCTAATACAGTTAGATGTTTTTCATCATGTTACACATTGAATGCTATACCCTTCTGACATCTGATTTTTAAAATTTGCATAACACATCTCAATCTTTGTGCTATAAGATTATATGGGTTTTGTTTGTTGCAATGCTGTGCATTCATCATTAAGCACGATGGTCTGCTGAATAATAACCTGGCCTACTGAAGATGCCCATATCTTTCTCTCTGGAACCTATATGTAGATCATTACTTAATATGGAAAAAAGGATCTTGAATATGTGACTAAGCTAACGATCTTGAGATGGAAGTGTTATCCTGGATTATATGAATAAATCCAACATAATTGTAAGAGCTCTTACAGAAAGAGCCAGACTTAGCACCTGGTGTGTGACGATAGACTGTCTCCATCTGCTAAAATGGCAGAACAATTGAATCTACTCTGAAGCTTCCAGAGAGAAACCTCTGTGTGTGTGTGTGTGTGTGTGCACGCACGTGCGCGCGCGCACGCATGTGCAGCTCTGTCACCATTCTGATTTTAGTCTCCAAGAATCAGAAAGGAGAAAATCTGCAATTTTTAAGTCACTAAATTTGTGTTCACTTATTTCAGAAGAGATTGGTAATTAATATGGGTTGTAGAGCTTGAAAAGGGGGCACTGCTCCGGGTTTACTCACTAAGACAGCACTATGACTCCATACTTTTCAACACAGTAAACAATGGCTACATATGGCTTGTGAATCCTGAAAATGTGGCTAATGCAACATAGGGAAAATATATTTTAAATTGTAATCACTCACAGCTAGGGATTAACATATTACATGGAACATTTCCAGTCTCAACTCTCGTGACTCTATGTTATTCCTAACCTTGGCCCAATTCCTCCAGCTAATCCCAACTCAAGTCAGCCACACTTAGTTGAAATGTAAGTGTAAGAATGAGAAATAAATCTCTACTGATCTCTGCCACTGTGATTTCTGGAGTGTTCTTCAGTTCCATATGACTCATACACATATCTGATAGACTCTTTCCACTGCCAAAGTCACTGTTGTAAAATATACATTGTGGAATATATTGCTTTATGGCATCTGATTCATCCTGCAGAATTCAGCTCCAAATATTTATCCTGAGCATAAGCCCTGCCTTGTCAGTCCAGGTGTCCCACTCCCATTCTTGTTCTACAAGAATCCTGACTTATTTGACATCCAGACTACTTAAAGTTGCAAAGCCTGCTTTTTCTCCCTCTAATTGGACTCTCATCTGGTACTCAGTTCTTGCTTTGTTGATTCTGTTTATTCTTTAAAGTCAGTTCAAAAGGTACCACCGTGTTTCAGTCCATAAACATGGCCCATTTGCGTCTCCCCAGGCTTGCTAGATGGTGCTATTAGAGTACTTGCCTCACCACACTGTATTGTGTTATTTCTGTAACCTGGCCCAGGATGACACACTATTTTATTCATGCTTATGCCATTCATGTCTATGTCTTACTCATTTCCTGGCACGCAGTTGTGTATCCTCGAGACAGGTGTAGTAAATAATTCAAAGGGTGCCATTTGGAAATCTGCTCCTCTAGGCAATGCAATAAACTTGAGGAGATCAGATCAGCTTCTAAGTAGTAATGCTGAACTTCTCAGAGCAGTTTTGCCAGAGAAGGGCTTAATGTCTGGCAGATTCTCTACTAAAGACTTTCCTCCATTCCAGAACAGATGAATAGCAAGTTGAGTTACAGCAGGAGCAATGATCTGATAGTCAAGGGAGTTAACTCCAAGCATGCATCAACTTTTCCCTTTACTCTTTGAATTTCATGGTGTTTTGTTTGTTTTTGTGGAATGGTTTGTACAATGGAGACCTTGGTCTTCTCTGCCTTCACTAACAATGATTCAGATAAATGCACTGTAGGTATTTGGTAGTTGGGGATCTTTTTAGAATTCTCCACTTTCTCCAGGGAAATGAGCCACAGAACAAAGGCTGGTATGTTAGAAGAGTCAGTCCCTTATCAAGAATGCAGTCAAGACTTGGTTCTCATCAGTTCATCTTAAGCATGTGCTCTTATTCTTACCACATAAAAACCACACACCGAACATGATAGCCTATAACAGTAACTTACAATTGTTCTTATGCTTTTATGGGTAGGCTGATATTGTGTGGGCAAGTTTCACCCAGGGTCTCTTGTACAGGAGCAGCCAGATGGAGGCTGGGATGTAGCTGTCTGGGTGCTAAGCTATGTTGAATGCCTGACATCGTTTATTTATAAGGATGCAGGAAGTTGACTGGTACTCATAGAAGCACTTCTGTGTGGCTTCTCCATGTGGCTTGTATCTGTTACTAAACAGTGGGAAGATTCTGAGTAGGAGTATCTCAACAGTGGATACTCTTAGGCTCAGGTCTTAGAACTCTCAAAATTTCATTTAGACCACAGTCTTCTGGAGAAATCAGTCATTAAGGCTAGTCTACACTTAAGGGATGAGACTTGGACCTCATCTCCTGGAAAGAGGAATATTGAAGCATTCGCACACACCTTTAATCTGCTTCAGCACAGCAATATACAGATATGAGGACTTGGATTCAAGAATCTTTTAAGACTTAGAAATGTCTAGGTGAATATATTTAAACAATTTGGCCTGCCATGGGATAATTTCAAGGGCAGGGAGGATGAAGGTCTACATTCCATTCCATTGTTAATCATAACACCTCTTGGAGATTTATCAGATATTAAAAAAAAAAACCTGAGTCCCAAGGCTTATAAGGGCACTGGTAATTCTGGAGTGAGGTGTGGGCTTTACATCTACTGCAAACAAATGTATGCTAAGCAAGTTGCTCCTCAAGGCACACTAGGCCAGCTTAAGTGCCTACAGAAGAAGTCACAGTGGTGGCTTAACCTGACTTTATAAAGAGAGGTGCTTATTTATTTGTAGATGGCTCCAAACTATGGGCAGATGTCTGCTTTGTGTTGCTATAGCATAGACTGGATAATTGATAAAAGAAAAATTATTGACTCCCAGTTCAATTTTGATGAAAGTCCAAGTTTGCTCAACTATATCTGCTTGCCTTCTGGTGAGTGTTTTGTGGGTAAGCAGGCAGATAGGGGAAAAAGCCAAGGGGCTGAACTCATATGCTGGTTAAGTCATACCTGCAAGGCATTGGTCAATGTTTATACACTCCTGACTTAAATGCTGCTAGTACATCCCACCTTCCAATCTTGCCAGAACTAATACATGAGCTTGTGTGTGTGTGTGTGTGTGTGTGTGTGTGTGTGTGTGTGTGTGTGTGAATCATATTCTAGCCAGGGCCACAGAGCTAGAAGTCTTTGAGGGATGGGGGGAAGTACACTCCTGACTTAAATGCTGCTAGTATATCCCACCTTCCAATCTTGCCAAAACTAATACATGAGCTTTTGTGTGTGTGTGTGTTTGTGTATGTGTGTGTGTGTGTGTGTGTGTGTGTGTGAATTATATTCTAGCCAGGGCCACAGAGCTAGAAGTCTTTGAGGGATGGGGGGAACCCCATCTTTCCAAATAAAACAACCCCGATCGATCAACAGACAGACCCACAGTTGAGACCTCTGTCGAATTTTTCACTCTTTTTTATGCTCCTTGCTGTCTTATCAACTTAGTTTTCCCCTTGAACTGGTCTGCAGGCACACCATCAGTAGCACTTGTCTCTCATCTGCCCTTTGAAGTATCATAACCTGCAATGATGCTCTCAGAAAGCCCTTGGTAAAAGCCCAAGAATATTAGTTTCCTGTGCTGTTTGTAATCTTTTACCCATTTCACTGGGAACTCACTGAGGCCAGGGCTGGACTTTCCTTACTCCTGTATCCTTCTTCCTGCTGTATTTGTATATAGGAAACTCAATAAGCTTCAGACAGGAGGTGAAGGAATTGGAAAGCTGCATATTGTCCTGTTGATAGTCTCCTTGGAAAGTCCCCAAGCAGCTCTGAAGTCAGTGCTTTGAAGATTTTTGTTCCTAAAAGGGAGAGGACGTCTCTTTTTCTTTGATGGATTGCTAGCCATGCGGGAGGGAGAAGAGGTGACTCACTATAGAGGTCAGGATGGGCAGGGAGGGGAGGAAGCCTTGGATGCCTGTGTGCTTGAGGAACAACTCCAAGGCTGGGCTTGTTCTGCTCCTTGCCTCCTTTTAGTCACAGGGGTCATTAAGTTAGGGTACATGGCTCCAACTTTCTCCCCTAAGAAATTCGTATGAAGAATTGTCAGGGACAGACCAGGTCCAAAATATGTCTTAAATTTGTCAGGATTCAATTTCCATTTTTAGATACTCTCTACATATGTATATTTTATGTGTCTGAAGGAGGTCTGGGAATTAGATAACTCAAGGATTGTTGGCTGGCTGACTGCACACTCTTGGCTCTTCAATGTTAATGTCAGGGGGAAAAATGCAGAAGCGATAACCAGTCTCTAGGATTACAGTCTTCAGCCGGTCTCTTCCATCTCCCTGCAGTTAGTGACTTTTTTCTCTTTTAGGAATGACCAAATCAAAGGCTTGGGTAGCTCAGTAGTAGACTACTTACTTAGTGTGTACAAGGCCCTGAACTTCAGCCTCCCAAAATGATCAAGTTGATAGCTTGATCTGGTGTGTGTGTGTGTGTGTGTGTTTTCTGATGGAGGATCAGGGGTAAGAATAACGGCCATTTCTGTCTTGACAGGAAATTCTTAGATCTTGAGTCTATCTTGAGCCCAAGACAGGAGACTTAGAATGCAGGGGGTGTTCTAGGAGGTGAACCTTGCTGGCAGTGATGAAGACCAAGAAGGGTAAGAGAATGACATTAAGAATCCATTGTTGGGGCAAGGCTTTGCTTTGTTAGGATGTCTGAGAAGCCCAGACAATGACCCTGAAAGATGGAGAGGCTCAACCATTGGTCTGAGCACGGGGTCCTCAATGGAGGAGTAGGAGGGTGGACTGGAGGAGCTGAAGGGGTTTGCAGCTCCATGGGAAGAATGATGATGTTGGTCACCCAGATGCCCCAGGGCTCCCAGGGACTAAGCTATCAACCAAGGGGTACAGATGGTTCCAGCCAAAAGTATGGCAGAGGAATGTCTTGTTAGGCATCAGTAGGAGGAGAGGTCCTTGGTCCTGTGAAGACTCAATAGATGCACAGCTTGGGGAAATCAAGGAGGGGTGGGTAGGTGGGTGTGGGTTGGGTGGAGGGGCATATTCTTGGAGGCAGTGGGTTTTCTGGAAAGGGTAAACCAGGAAAGGGTATAACATTTGAAATGTAAAGGAGGCTGACTTACTTACCACTTGGCACCTATTCTGCCTATTGGTTGTGGTCACCTCAGGTAGGGTGCTAACCTCCTGGCTACCAGACTGTTCTTGGCTTTGAAGGGTCTTGCATTGCTGTAGATGACCCTTCAGGAAATCATTGTTCAGGGTGGTATGCATTTGAGGTGAGAATTGCCAGTGAGGTAGTCTGCGCTCAAAAGCCTGTCCATCAGACAGACTGTCTAGACCAGAGATTGACTGAGCAGATCTAATTATGTAGAGCTTCTTCCTTCCAAATACTGTTTCGAACCATAAGAAGTAAAGGTCCTCAGCTTAGGTGCCAAGATTGCCCAATTTATACAGTGTTTAGTATAGAACTGTAATTAGAAGACTCATATCTGTTTGTCTCAATAGACTCTAATTTGACTGAATTTCGATATCTGAAACCAGAAAGCTGTTCAAGTTTATTATTCAAATAAGAGATATTTCAGATTACCCCTGTTCTTTCACTCATCTTTCCTCTCTCCCTCTCCAGCATTCCTCTTCTTCATTTTTTTAATTTTTACTTTATCCATTTCTCCTTTTTTCCTCCATCCCCTGTTTTCAAATTATTTCTTATTCAGTATCCAAAAATATAGATAATTTCAAGATTTCCTTTAGCTATTATTTCTTAGTTAATTTCCACTATTAGAGTTTATATTTTGTAGGGCACAAAATTTATATGAATTGATTTTACATTTTCTTGTTTATACCCAGAAATGTCCTTTTTGGTAAATATGTCATGCATTCATATAAATAATATATATTTTGCTACTTTTGGAAGTTCTGTAAAGTTTGATTAGATTATGTTCACCTGCATGCTCTCCATATTTTTCATATCCTCGACCCTATTACCTTACTTGTGTTTATTATTATGGTAGAAATAACAACTTCTCCATGTGTCATTGGGATTGATCTACTCTACTGAATCTTTTGGGTTTTGTTTGATTTTGAGTTCTTAGGTAAATATAGATTTAGAATTGTTATGTTTTAAGGAATTTTTCTTGTTGTTCTGTATCAATCCTCTTGATCCTTGCTTGACAATAGTTCTGTTCCTCATCTAACAGCTTCAGTGTTTAATGTTTTGGTTAGGGTTTTTCTTTGTTGTAGAATTTTTTGTTGGATCTTTAAGGGTGTTTTGTGTGTCTTGGTTATCTTTACTCTTCTCCCTCAACACTTCCTAGACCCATCCTTCTTCCTTACCCACCCAATTTTGTGTTCTTTAAAAAAATTCAACTCAAGATCAATTTGTGTCATTCAGATATTCTCAGATATGCGCTCCCCCACTGGAGCCCAGTCAACTCATCAAAGACTGTGCTCTCTGGAAAAAAAAAAAAAAACTGTCTCTTTCTCTTCCAGAAACTAACAGCTGCCAGTAGCTGCAGAGATAGGGATAAGACCATGTGCCCAACTCCCCTCTTCATGCTAAGATTTTGGCTGTCATAGACTTTGTACATGCTGTTGCAACCACTGTGAATTCGTATGTGCAGATGTCTTACTCTATCCTGAGTATTTCCTTTTAGTCATCTACTCCCTTTGATTTTTACACTCATTTTGTTCATTTTCTTACAAGAATCCCTGAGTCTTGAGAGTGGGATGCTACACAGACTTAATTAATTAATTAATTAATTAATTAAAATATATGCATACATGATACTGTTTTCAGGGCTAAGCATTTGAAGTTTCAATCTCTGTATGATGGCTAATTATAGATTTCTGTTAATCACTATACTGTAAATAGAAGCATTTTAGATGCAGGTAGAAAGAACATTAATTTATGGGTATAATGACAAGTCATTAGGAATCAGTTTAATATTGCTTCCTTTTAGCAGCATAGTAGTAGTAGGTTCTCCCCTAGGTCCTATGAGTTGTCTAACCATAGGTTCTTGAGCTCAATCATGGTGCCAAGCATAGTGCTTCATCTTACGGAGCAGGACTTAAATCCAATAAAAAACTGGTTGGTTACTGCCGAGACATTCATGCCATTATTCACTAGTGGGCTTGTCCTAATAGGCCAGTCATTATTATAGCTCACAGAGTTCTTGGTTGGGCATTATTGATGATCAGTTTTCTTCTCCACTAGCTTGCATAACACCTTCTAGCAGCATAATAGGAATGGGTTCTCCCCTGGGTCTAGGACCTGTCTATAGGTCCTTCTCCTTGTCTAGCCATAGGTTATCTTCCTTTTACTGATCTTTTTGAGGGGATTTTTTAAAAAAGAAATTATAATGATTCCTTTTATATATAATTTTTTATATCCTTACTTTATTGTAGTTCATCTGAAGTTATATTATACTAATCCAAGTACAAACAAATGATTAATAATTTATTTCTGTATTCTTTTGGTTTGTTACTTCTGTATTTATCTGATAAGCTTCAAAATACTGTTAATATTTTACAATGATATTTAAAGATATAGCAATAATTTCCTTCATATATATTCCTTGCTTTTACCATTTTAACTCCTAGCTTATTAAAATGGACCCAAATCTCCATGTTCTAAGATATTATTTTAGTTCAAAGAATTTCTCTTTAACGTTCATTGTATCGACATTATAGACATTATGCTAGTGATGAATTCTATCAAAATTCAAGTCTGAAAGTCCTGATGTTCCTTCCATCCTTTACCTTTTTAATGTATGGTTTTTGACAAAAAAGTTGTAATTATCTTTACTTCTTCTTTCCTTCTTTTCTCTGCCTCCAAGGTATCATTTTTCAGCCTAAAAAGTTCTCTCTTCTTGTACATGTCTTTGTGGGTCTGTGGTCATGTGTGTGTTATGTTATCTTAATAATGGTATGTCAAGCCCCTTGCAGCCAGTTTTGAGCCTTTCATTATCCCATTTCCATCCTTCTAACTTTGTGACCGCTTTTTCCCCACCTATCTCTACCAGTCTCTCACTCCCTCTTCAGTGATGATCCCTCAACCATGTGCTGCCCATATATGGCTAAATGTGTGGCCTTCCACTGGAGCATGACTGACCTATCAGAGGCAACACTCTTAAAGAGAAATGACTTTCTTCTAGCAGCTATTAATTGCCAGTGACTCCTTATATTCATTCACCTTCTCTGTTTTTTAATCTCTGAGTCTTGGAAAAATGGGATATGATAGATGCCCCATTTAGGACTGAGAATGCCACAGTCTCTTACTTTTTGCACCTTGGCCAATTGTATGTCTCTGTTAATTGTCATTCCCTGCAAATAGAAGCTTCTTTTCTGAGGAAGGTTGAGAGGTGTAATAATCTATGAGTACAACAATAAGTCATTAGGGCGTGGATTTAATACTATGTCCATTTGGCAGAATAGTGCTAGTAGGTTCTCCCCTAGTACTTATGGCCTGTATAGGAATATTCTTGACCCAACAATAGTGCCAAGTATGGTTATCTTATAGAACAGTATTTAAATCAAATCAGAAAATGACTGGTTACTTCTATGATGTTTGAACATCTATTGTATTTGTGACATATCTTGACAATATCAATCATTATTATAGCTCTCTGGGTCCACAGCTCTGTCAGATGGATGATTGGCTTTCTCTCCTAGTAGAAAACTAGCACATTCTAGCACTGTGATAACTAGCCAGTGTGGATGAGGCTTCCAGGTTACTCAAGTACCAACTTGATTTCTCCATGTCCTATGGCTCAAGTATGTGGTGTCTTTAGCAACAGTCTTAATATCAATTCTGGAGCATAACTAAGAGTAGTAATAATAGTTTATCACATTTGAGAGTCTATGAGCTCTCACTGGCCAGCAACTCCAAAGAAAAACCTCATTACTGGCACTAAGCTTTTTATTTATTTATTTGTTTGTTTGTTTATTTGGTCCTGTTACCACATTATAGTATAACTTCATTTAAATAACTTTTTCACATTTGTATGTATATATTTAAGGAAGCTTCTATGATATAGGAGGTTTCATATCACTTTTTAAGAGAATCTTTAGTGTTAATTATTCCTCCCCATGTTAAATTCATTTTCAAATAAAGTTCAATGGATTTCAGCAAATGTGCACACACAAGTTACAACTACCTCAATTAAGACATAGACCACCTCTGTTACTGCTCTCAAGCTCACTAACTTAAACGCCATTTCCTGGTCCCTGAAAACCAGGCAATTGTGGCTCTGATTTATTTCCTTTCTCTTTTAATTCGTTTGTTTCCTCTACTAGGGATTGAACCTAAGGACACTGGCCTACAGCCCCAGCATTCTATTTATTCTGAGACAGGATCTCTCTGGTTTCTCCCACAACTCTGATACCTGGGTAAATTTCTCCCATAAAACTCTCTTACACCTGCTCTTGAGGGAAAGCCCTCAAAATGATCTACATGAAGTCTGAGCTGTCCTACCTGGGACAAAGCTTGTGAGGCCATTGGAAAATTACAGAAGCCCAATAGTGGTCTCATTCTTCCCAGACTTGAGCACGACTCAACACAGAACATTTCTCATAACTCATGTTGATACAAATTGCCATTTTATTGGCTTTTGTATTAGAAAATGCACATGTGACTAGAGATTCCAAAAAACCCTGGGAGTCATTGGCTTGCAGTCAAGAACTTGAGACCTAAGAATGAAGAACCCTGCTTCAGGCCCCAGGAGTAGAAGGCAAGAGTCGACTGAAAAGGTGCAGTTGCCCTGATTTACACCAGCGAGGGGAGAGCTTAAAACGAGCATACTTGACCTGATGTAGCAAAGTTACACATGCCATCTGTCTCCTCAGGCAAGAGTTGTGGATTAGGGCCTGGCTGACAGTGTCCCAGGAGGTTCAATACAGAACTGAGATGCTACCTTGTTTTTTTTTTTTTTTTTTTCAATGAGTATGTATACTTATACTAAGAGTTAAAAGATAAACCCTGGAAGTACTTTTGTACAAAACTTTTTTAAAAAGGTGCTCAAAAGCTACCTAACTAAGGAAACTAGTTATAGCCCAACTAAGGAGATAAATCTCGTGTTCTCTGAAATAGTCTTCTGCTTGTATTTGACATTAAATTGACAATTGCCCTATTTTAATTTATGATTAAGAACACCACCAGAGAAATTGTCCTTTCTCTGGCAATATGGAAATTGTAGAAGTTGTCTAAATAGCTTTGAGTCCACCAGTGCCAAGGTCATTGGCAAGTGAGTACACTAGACCCCAAGAGGTGAAAAAATGCTCTGAAGAGAGATGGGACATACTGTCTCACCTCTCTCAGAATACACAAAGAAAAGGAGGCTACCCCAAAAGCATGTAAGATGAAATCAGTTAAAATTTTATGGATCCTCAAAGGCCAGGATGGTACCAGCACAGCCATTGGAGCTGCTGGGATCCCTAGACACAAGGAGGGCTCAGTTCGAAGTTCTTTGCCATAAATGTTCACCAAAATCTCACAAGAAACTAAGCAAGAAGAGAAAATGTAATGTGCCTCTCAAAATGTCACAGCTCTGCTGGGAGTGAACTCCAGCCACTGCATCTAAAACAAGACTGTGCCCACTTCCATGACCCTTTCCTACAGATGAAACAATACTTCTCAGTTGCCAGATTGGAGAGTAAAATACTCTTAGGATTATAGTCCCTCACTAATCCAAAGCAGAGGGTTGCTACTGATGAACTGAGTCAGGAAGTTCTCTGGAAACAAAGACTCAACCCAGATACAAACTGCAGGTATGTTTCCATATGAAGAGTGACGGAAGAAAAATCTCTCAGACTCAGGTAGGTACAAAGCCTATGCCTATGTTTAGGGCAAGACCAGGAAGAGTGAGATGGATGCTCTCTGCCTCCAACCCCAAGAACACAAAGTAAGAACTAGCAAAGAATGTTTCCAGGAGAGGGTGAAAGTCTAAATGAAGATGGACAGCCCAGGTACTGTTGACAGCTGCATGGGAGACAGCAACACTGAAAGAAGCCCTTAGAAACTCCAACCACCATGTTAAACACAGGATCTCAGCAGTCCAGCAAGGAAGCAATCTGAAGCCTGTGAAGGAAACCCAACAAGTCAAATTCCAAACTATGTCACCTAGAAGATGAGTCATCCACTCATGCCAAGAGCTCAGAAAGCATGTGTATTTCTCATGCAAATACTATTTACTTCAATCTCTGCTGATGCTGTACAACCCATGTGGTGGCTATTCCTGGTTGTCAACTTGACTATATCTGGAATGAACTACAGTCTAGAATTGGAAGGCTCACCTATGATCCTAATTTGGAGGCTCAGAGATATAAGTTTCTGACCTGGATCTTGGCATGGAGACCTTGAAGCATAGTGGCTAAGACAAGGAGATCTCCGAGTTCAAGATCATTTGGTATTAAAGGCATGGATGCACACACCTTTAATCTGGGCCACAACCTCTGCTGGAGACCCACACACCAATAATCTGGGCCACACCCTCTGTTGGAGACCTACAGCCTTTAATCTGGGCTACACCCTCTGCTGGAGATATATAAGGACATTGGAAGAAGGAAGATTCTCTCTCACTCTTCTTTGCCTGCTTGCTTTGTGGGACTGAGAAACTGCTAGATCCTTGGACTTCCATCCACAGCTGCTGCTGATCATTGTTGGGGAGTTGGACTATAGACTGTAAGTCATTGACAAATTCCCTAACTATATAAAGACTATCCATTCGTTCTGTGACTCTAGAGAACCCAAACTAATACAACCCGTATTGGACACACAATGCATTCAAAAACAAGAAAGAACATAAAGCCCAACTTAGGGATGATTTATCTGTTGGAACTATCAAATATATACTTTAAATTGATTATGGCTTTAAAAAAATTACTCATAGTGACTAGCTTGCAGGAGAAAATGGGAAATTTCATCAGAGTTCTAAAAATGAATCAAGCATAAATGTTTGGCAATTTAAGACAAGACATTAGATATTAATTCTGTGGTCTTCTTGTAAAGTGAACTCAGCTAAGCAAGGAACTGGTAACTGGAAGACAGATCAGTTAAATTTCCACATACCTAAGGGAGAAGGAGGAGGGAGAATGCGAGCAAAGCGTGCCAGCCTACGGGACAATGTTACGCGGGATGTGGGAGCACTTGTGGGAGAGGTGAATGTGGTCAAATCACAGTGTATAAGATTTTCAAAGAACTAATAAAATGATACGATGATTCTCAAAGAATTAATAACTATATTTAAAAGAAATTGTATTTTAAAAAACTTCCATTTAAACATGACAATGAATATCCTGTTTAATTAATGAAATGATGAACTTTCAAGTCTTGACTCTGAATTTTGAAGAGTCTAGAAAAAGATGACCGTTGATAGTGTTTGGAGTGGGAAGGGTGGGAGATGCCACATGTAAGTCATGATAAAAGCATCATGGGAATCTTGAGAATTTTAGACATAAATGACAAGTTTTGGATGACATGAGGTAGAATTATCTGAAAGTGGGGAACGTCACTATCTAACTGTAAGGCATTTTCTTAATCAGTGATTGATGGAGGAGGTCCTGGCCCATTGTGGGTGGGGCAATCCCTGGGCTGATGGTCCTGGGTTCTCTAAGAAAGCAGGTTGAGCAAGCCACAATGAGCAAGCCAATAAGCAGAATGCTTCCATGTCCTCTGAGTCCGCTACTACCTCCAGGTTCCTGCCCTGCTTGAGTTCCTGCCTTCACTGTTTTTGATGATGAACTGGTATATGGAGCTATGAGTGAAATAAAGCCTTTCCTTTCCAAGTTGCTTTTGGTCATGGCATTTCATTACAATGATAGTAACCTTAATGAAGTCAGCAATTCACATAAATCCACTGACTGTTATAAGAAGGGTGGGTAGACAGTGGCTCAGGAAAAACTATGAGAACAATTAAGATAGAATAATTGGTGCAGTGGATAAGAGTATCTTTTAAAGAAAAATTTGAAGGTAATTAATGAAAAGTATTCCATGGGCTGCAAAAACAATGAGGTTGATGACATAATGTATTGCACATACATTCTGCTTCAATAAAGTTGATTTCAGAATTGAAAGCTGTTGTTTCAGAGCAGAAGTTCTCCAGGCTTTAGATATCTGTGGTCAAACCTCATGATGTTGTTTAGTTGCTCAAAATTTTCAAAATAAATTAGGCTAGTGAGAGTGAGCATCTCAAAACCATGGCAGTTCCAGAACATGCTGTCTTAAATTGAGAGACCAGGATCACAAAACAAGTACCTGGCTTTGAATTAGTTAGACTTTGTACTAATTCTTTTCCTTCTTTAGGCCTGTGCGTGTGCGTGTGCGTGTGCGTGTGTGTATGTGTGATCCAGGTGGTGCTTTCTTTGTCTACCAACATTTCATCTTAGTCTTTCTTATTAACTCGACATTCTCTATGTCAATTCTATTTTCTCTCTCTCTCTTTACTTTTATCCTAGAAGAAATTTCGATGTATAGCTTATTTCAATTCATTCTGTCTTTCCCATCCTCTCTCACACACAATACCTCTTTAAGAAATACGTAAGATGTCATTTTAAACTTTCATTGCCAAATTTATATACACATTTTAAAAGGTATATTGAACATTCTGAATGTGGTGTTTTCAGCCAGCATTATGTTCTTTCTTGTTTCATTTTGAGATTGTAATATAATTATCCCTGTCCACTTGACAGGGATCCCATTATGTTGTCCTTGTTCAGCTCATGTTTGGTCAGGCACGCTGGTGAGACTTGAGGGGTGTAGCTTCTAATGTTACTAGGCAGGAAGTCTCACAGCAAGCCCCTCCAGTTCTTAGAAGCTTTGTGACCTCTTTCCAGAATGTTCCCTGAGCCTTAGGTTCAGAAGCATTCTTACTCCCATAGGTAAGTGTCTTTGACCTTTATTATGGAAACCTCTTTGCAACAGATGGAGACCACTCCAGAAAACCACAACCAATCAAAATGCAGAGTTGCGGAATCCAGACTCATTGGACACATTTACAAATTATGTTTTTGTATGTTGGTATCTAGGTTTAGGTGATTTTTCTTATTATTGTCTAAATTCTCATCCTACTAATATGCTACAATTTATTTTTAACTTTCTATTTCTGTCATTGTTCAATGAGATCTGACCACTGTCATATTCATGAATGTTTCAAGTTTTCTTTGGGTGTCACTAATGGTACTGGAGTATAGGACCAGATTGTGTTTTTTCAGTCACCTAAGTATATCCCAATGGCTACTCAAAGATTCTGATGATCATCCCTTCTATTATTTTTAGTTCCATTAAGAGTCCTTGCCCTTTAACATGGGTTGGCAATGGTTTTCTAAAAAAAGGTCATGAGTAAATGTTGCAGACTTTGCCTGCCAAGGAGCACAGCGATGAGTATTATGTAGGCCCTTATCAAACCACTTAAAATGTAATCATTCAAATGCGTGAAAATAATATATTTTGATTCATTTTTTCTGTTCCTATAACTGAATACCACAGAATGAAAAATTCATAATGATAAGGGGCACTTTGGGGTTGAGGAGTCCAAGAGTGTGGCAACTCTGACATCTGGTGAGAGCCTGCTTGTTGCATTATAACATGGCAGAGGATGTGGCAGGTGAGGTAGAGCAAGGGTGTCAGATGAGGCTTCTCCTTTCTTATATACCACATACCATCATTGAGGACTCTCACAGCATCATCTAATACAACTTATCTTCCAAAGATTCCATTGCTCATATATCATTGATATATGTAATCTTTCAGGTTGAGTTACTATATGTGAACTTGGCGACCTACTCAAACTGTAATCCCAATTTTTAGCTTTCTCAGAGTGCAAAGGTAGAAGATGAATGGATTTGGCTTGCATGTTGTAGTTTACTTAACCTTCTTCTGCTTTGAATTCAATATTTAATAGCTAAACCAATACGCATACCAACACACAATACTACACAGGAATTTTGGCAGTGTGAAAAATTGAGCTGTTAGAAATATTTTTGGTATAACTAGGCTAAGGGACATCATGATCCACTTCCTATAATGCTGCTGTGGCACTGGGTATTACCAGCATCAGAGATGAGACCAATGTCAATTCCTCCCAGAGTCAGTACACACTTCTTTTGTCAGTGGATGATGTGGTCCTTCTTTGGTGAATGCATATGTGGTGGCTATGTCTCCATCAGGTGTGTGCAGGGTCCTGCCTCCCTCACTGCTCGATAATGCAGTCTCACAATGAATGTGAAACATGCACTGAACAGAGTCTCTCCAAGAGTCTCGAGGACAGAGGTTGGGGCTTGTTTGGAGTCACAGTGGAAGATGGAAGAATAAAAATGTGAACAGTTTTGGAACACATGGAATCAGGGATTGTCAAGGACTTGGCTTCATCTTTCTGAAGATGATGTCAGGATGGGTTATAGGCATGAATATAGAAAGAACTCATGCCATGCAAATTCCTAAGACATCAGGAAGTGTTAGTATTGCTAAATTAAGTGGAAAAAAATTTAAAGACTAGATGAAAACAGTTCTCCACCAAACCTTGGTCCCAGGCATGATTTGTCTGGCCAGTTCTACCATTTTAATAAGACTATAGTCATATACCCCATGACAGTTGACATTTGCTTTGATTTGCTTTGATCTTCGCCATTTCTGGATAAGGCAGCTCTAGAATCTCTTTCTCCAGTACCTCAGAAGGTACCTGCTGGGAGGTGGCTATCTTAGAGGATAGTCAATTTTTCACAGGTATGAGGACAATTGGACAACTCATTAGGGGATGATTGGTTACAAGGAGGGCAAAATGTGTGTTCTGTGTGTGTGTGTGTGTGTGTATGTGTGTGTGTGCGCTCACCTGTCTGTCTGTATGTATATATGTATATAGGGCTATAAATATCTCCCTTTTAAAGATTGTCAAATTAGCATAGAAAGTGCATTTCCAATTTTTTACCAACCCACCAGTGGGATGAGCGCAGTGCTCGCGTGCTTGGTCTTCACTGCCCCTTGCAGTTCACTTACCTGGATTATGAGATTCCATCTTGTACTTCTCCCTGAGCAGCACCCTCCCTGCTCCTCTCAGGCTCACTGATGTGGCAGAAAGCAGACATGCCAGTAAAGAAGGAATTACAGGTTACCTGAATTCTATGGACCCAGTGTCCCCTGAGTTGCTTCTTGAGGAGCATGGCTGGAGCTGTTAGAGGTGTTAGATTAAATGAGGCTTCCTTCTAGAGGTTTCTGGAATCTGCCTTTGTGTTTGTGATTTTGTGACAATAGTCTTTCACTGGTAGAGCAAGTAATCAGGTGGAGGTTCTCTCTGCTGGCTTTCTTTCTTTTTTTTTTCTTTCTTTTTTTTTATTCAATATATTCTTTATTTACATTTCAAATGATTTCCCCTTTTCTGGATCCCCACTCCCTGAAAGTCCCATAAGCCCTCTTCCCTCCCCCTGTCCCCCCCATCTACCCCTTCCCACTTCCCTGTTCTGGTATACCCCTATACTGCTGCACTGAGTCGTTCCAGAACCAGGGGCCACTCCTAGGTTCTTCTTGGGCAACATTTAATATGTGGATTATGTCTTGGGAATTCAGTTTCTAGGCTAATATCCACTTATCAGTGAGTGCATATGATGATTGATCTTTTGAGACTAGGTTAACTCACTTAATATGATGTTCTCCAGCTCCATCCATTTGTCTAAGAATTTCATGAATTCATTGTTTATAATGGCTGAATAGTACTCCGTTGTGTAAATATACTATATTTTGTGTATCCATTCCTCTGCTGGCTTTTTTTTTTCGATATAATTTATTTACATTTCAAATGATTTCCCCTTTTCTAGCCCCCGACTCCCCGAAGTCCCGTAAGTCCCCTTCTCTTCCCCTGTCCTCCCACCCACCCCTTCCCACTTCCCCGTTCTGGTTTTGCCGAATACTGTTTCACTGAGTCTTTCCAGAACCAGGGGCCACTCCTCCTTTCTTCTTGTACCTCATTTGATGTGTGGATTATGTTTTGGGTATTCCAGTTTTCTAGGTTAATAACCACTTATTAGTGAGTGCATACCATGATTCACCTTTTGAGTCTGGGTTACCTCACTTAGTATGATGTTCTCTAGCTCCATCCATTTGCCTAAGAATTTCATGAATTCATTGTTTCTAATGGCTGAATAGTACTCCATTGTGTAGATATACCACATTTTTTGCATCCACTCTTCTGTTGAGGGATACCTGGGTTCTTTCCAGCATCTGGCAATATATATATAATATAATATAATAGGGCTGCTATGAACATAGTAGAGCATGTATCCTTATTACATGGTGGGGAATCCTCTGGGTATATGCCCAGGAGTGGTATAGCAGGATCCTCTGGAAGTGAGGTGCCCAGTTTTTGGAGGAACCGCCAGACTGATTTCCAGAGTGGTTGTACCAATTTGCAACCCCACCAGCAGTGGAGGAGTGTTCCTCTTTCTCCACACCCTCTCCAACACCTGCTGTCTCCTGAATTTTTAATCTTAGCCATTCTGACTGGTGTAAGATGAAATCTTAGGGTTGTTTTGATTTGCATTTCCCTAATGATTAATGAAATTGAGCATTTTTTAAGATGCTTCTCCGCCATCCGAATTTCTTCAGGCGAGAATTCCTTGTTTAACTCTGTACCCCATTTTTTAATAGGGTTGTTCGGTTTTCTGGAGTCTAACTTTTTGAGTTCTTTATATATATTGGATATTAGCCCTCTATCTGATGTAGGATTTGTGAAGATCTTTTCCCAATTTGTTGGTTGCTGATTTGTCCTCTTGATGGTGTCCTTTGCCTTACAGAAACTTTGTAATTTTATGAGGTCCCATTTGTCAATTCTTGCTCTTAGAGCATACGCTATTAGTGTTCTGTTCAGAAACTTTCTCCCTGTACCAATGTCCTCAAGGGTCTTCCCCAGTTTCTTTTCTATTAGCTTCAGAGTGTCTGGCTTTATGTGGAGGTCCTTGATCCATTTGGATTTGAGCTTAGTACAAGGAGACAAGGATGGATCAATTCGCATTCTTCTGCATGCTGACCTCCAGTTGAACCAGCACCATTTGTTGAAAAGGCTATCTTTTTTCCATTGGATGTTTTCAGCCTCTTTGTCGAGGATCAAGTGGCCATAGGTGTGTGGGTTCATTTCTGGATCTTCAATCCTGTTCCATTGATCCTCCTGCCTGTCACTGTACCAATACCATGCAGTTTTTAACACTATTGCTCTGTAGTATTGTTTGAGGTCAGGGATACTGGTTCCCCCAGATTTTCTTTTGTTGCTGAGAATAGTTTTAGCTATCCTGGGTTTTTTGTTGTTCCAGATGAATTTGATAATTGCTCTTTCTAACTCTGTGAAGAAATGAGTTGAGATTTTGATGGGTATTGCATTGAATCTGTATATTGCTTTTGGCAAAATGGCCATTTTAACTATATTGATTCTACCAATCCATGAGCATGGGAGCTTTTCCCGTTTTTTGAGGTCTTCTTCCAATTCCTTCTTCAGAGTCTTGAAGTTCTTGTCATAAAGATCTTTCACATGTTTGGTAAGAGTCATCCCAAGATACTTTATACTGTTTGTGGCTATTGTGAAGGGGGTCATTTCCCTAATTTCTTTCTCAGCCTGCTTTACCTTTTTCTCAGCACCTCATGGTACCTTCTCCAAAATAGACCATATAATTGGTCACAAGACAGACCTCAACAAATATAAGAAGATCGAACTAATCCCATGCATCCTATCTGATCACTATGGAGTAAAAGTGGTCTTCAATAGCAACAGAAACAACACGAAACCGACATACACGTGGAAACTGAACAATACTCTACTCAATGATATCTTGGTCAAGGAAGAAATAAAGAAAGAAATTAAAGACTTTTTAGAACACAATGAAAATGAAAACACAACATACCCAAATCTATGGGACACAATGAAAGCAGTGCTAAGAGGAAAACTCATAGCCCTGAGTGCCTCCAAAAAGAAAATGGAGAGAGCATACATTACCAGCTTAATGACACACCTGAAAGCCCTGGAACAAAAAGAAGCTATTTCACCCAGGAGGAGTAGAAGGCAGGAAATCATCAAACTCAGGGCCGAAATCAATCAAGTAGAAACAAAGAGAACCATACAAAAAATCAACAAAACCAGGAGCTGGTTCTTTGAGAAAATCAACAAGATAGATAAACCCTTAGCCAGACTGACCAAAGGGCACAGAGAAAGTATCCAAATTAACAAACTTAGAAATGAAAAGGGAGATATAACAACGGAAACTGAGGAAATCCAAAAATATCATCAGATCCTACTACAAGAGACTGTACTCAACACAACTGGAGAATCTGGAGGAAATGGACAAATTTCCTTGACAGATACCAAATACCAAAATTAAATCAGGACCAACTAGACCATCTAAACAGTCCTATAATGCCTAAAGAAATAGAAGGAGTCATAGAAAGTCTTCCAACCAAAAAAAGCACAGGACCAGATGGTTTCAGTGCAGAATTCTATCAGACCTTCAAAGAAGAGTTAACACCAATACTCTTCAAACTATTCCACAAAATAGAAACAGAAGGACACTACCCAATTCCTTCTACGAAGCCACAATTACGCTGATACCAAAGCCACACAAAGATCCAACAAAGAAAGAGAACTTCAGACCAATTTCCCTTATGAACATCGATGCAAAAATACTCAATAAAATTCTTGCCAACGGAATCCAAGAACACATCAAAACGATCATCCACCATGATCAAGTAGGCTTTATCCCGGGAATGCAGGGTTGGTTCAATATACGGAAATCCATCAATACAATCCACTACATAAACAAACTCAAAGAACAAAACCACATGGTCATTTCATTGGATGCTGAAAAAGCATTTGACAAAATTCAGCATCCTTTCATGCTTAAAGTCTTGGAGAGAACAGGAATTCAAGGCCCATACCTAAACATAGTAAAAGCAATATACAGCAAACCGGTAGCCAGCATCAAACTAAACGGAGAGAAACTTGAAGCAATCCCACTGAAATCAGGGACCAGACAAGGCTGCCCCCTTTCTCCTTATCTTTTCAATATTGTACTTGAGGTACTAGCTCGGGCAATTAGACAACATAAGGAGGTCAAAGGGATACAAATTGGAAAGGAAGAAGTCAAACTATCATTATTTGCAGACGACATGATAGTCTACCTAAGTGACCCAAAAAACTCCACTAGAGAGCTCCTACAGCTGATAAACAACTTCAGCAAAGTGGCAGGTTATAAAATCAACTCAAGCAAATCAGTGGCCTTCCTATACTCAAAGGATAAGCAGGCTGAGAAAAAAATTAGGGAAATGACCCTCTGCTGGCTTTCTAACCTACTGATTCAAGTCTCTTATCTTTTACCTGGAGAAAATGACCCAGGAATGAGATTTCAGGATATCCTGGAGTTCAGAGTTTTTTTTGCTATCCACATGTAGAAAGCTCATTTAGACTATTGTACAGTTACCAATGTCTTCCCAATGGTTCTATGGATAACATATTCATCCCCTTCAGAAACAGGGCACCATGGAGGGAGGAGATCAAAGGTAGGAGTCATTTTGTACTGTGTAAACAAAGCTTACTAGTGAGCTAATTATCTACGTGTTTAAATATTTAAGTTCTAGTCTCAGCAAGAGGAAAGTGCATTATGAGACAGTGACCCCCTGTGTTATTGCCATCTGTGTAGCATGGTGCTCATTGAAAGGTGTTTTATCTCCCTTCAACTTTTTATGATGGTAGCCCATAAGCTAGAATCCCCCCTCCAACTCTTTTTAGACAGTTCTTTGTACAGGTTTTATGTCATTCTTATGTGCCCCATCTTTGCCTCGATAGCCCTGTGTAGACTTGTCATAGGACTTGTCCCATCGGTTTGTAATCACTTTGCATTGATCAAGGTCCTGGATTGAATAGCTGCTAATTGTTATGCTTTTAAGCTGGAGCTATGTCTGGACCAGGCTGAGTGGAGCCAAAATGGCCAAAGGCACATAGCCTCAATGAGCATCTTTCCAGAGGAGCCAGGTCAAAAAAGAACAATCTTCATTCCAGAGAAACCATGAAGGAAGGAGGCATGAGGAGAGACAGACAGGAAGGAGTGGAAGACTGGTTAAATTCCAGATGCTGACTGTTAACCATGTCCCAAGTACTTTACTGTCTGCTACATGAGAATGAAGAGTGATAAGCAGGGGTTTCAAGGCACTGGTCACTAGGACAAAGCATCGATACCAGGGATGAAGTGCACCTTTCTAATGGCTCTAGAAGCTGACTATAGGCTACTTGCCCTTAAGAGTTCTAGTGCAGGAGATGTAGCAAATTTAGACTCAGTGAAATGCTAGACACCAGGTTGGTTCAGATTACAGCAAGGTTAATCCAGGGATTGGGGTGTGTCATGCAGGAGCCAGGCCCCTTTAGTAGGAAGTAGGAAGCTTTCAGGTTTCTAGAGAAAGAAAAATATTAAACTTTTTTCTTAGGCTGAGTTGCCCCAGAAGAAGATTTTTAGAAGGATTTTAAGGCAAGTGCTTTACTTGAGAGGTAAATACACAGCTGTAGGGAAGTGGGAGGCGAGACTGGGAAGAAGACAGACCTATTCCCATTAGGGATTAGGCAATGAGTCCCCACTGAGGACACTGGGAGCTTTGTTCTGCTCGGGAGTTCTGCAGCCAGTGTGAAGCATACATCAAGCTTGTTCCATTGGGTGAGGGAGAAGTCATTCCATCAGCCATTGTTAGAGAATGTTCTCAAAGAACATTGATTTCTTCTCTTCTGTGCAGGGCAAAGTAACTTTAGCTCCAACGTCAGTCCCTAAGCAAAGAAATGGAGTTTCTGGTAACAAGGAATTGGTTTGCTAGATGGAGAAAGCTTGGAGGGCTAGAAAACGGATTGATGTAACTGCTTAAGGCTTTGGTGTAAAGACTTATCTCTTTGAGCACCCAGTAGGGCTAGATTTGAGTGTCTGTACACAGTAAGTCTATGAGGCTGCCTGAGTGGGCTGCCTGAATTCCTCTCAGTGATCTGATCTGAGTGAGGCTAATTTTGCCCAGGATTCTCATTGAAATTTGACTTCAGTAGAGCCATCTGATTTCTCTGCAATCCCCTTTTCCCTGGGACCTGCTAAATAGTAGGCTCTTAAGACGATTGGCCAAAGAGAACTAAAATCCAGTTTGGGAGCCTGAGAGATCTACTTTCATTTCTTGTACATGATACAGTTTGACTAGCATCATTTGTTGAAAATACTTTACTCCCCAAAGTGTACTGTTGGCTTCTTTATAAAATATCAGATGTCTGTAGGGCTAGGGGTTTATTTGTAGATATTCAATTCTATTCTGTTGATCAGTGTGTCTATTTTTATGCCTGTATCAAGCTAGTTTCATTACTATATCTTGAAATCTGGGGTGCTGATACCTCTAGAAGATTTTTATTTTCAATTGTTCAGAATTAGTTTTAACTATACTAGGGCTTTTATGTTTTCATATGAAATTTAAGATTATTTTTCACTAACTGATGTGTGGATAATAAAAATGTGATACATTTACACAGAGGAATTTTACTCAGATGTTAAGGAAAACCAAATTACAAAATTCTCTTGTAAATGGATAGAACTAAAAACAGTCATTCTTAGTGAGGTAACTCAGACAAAGAAAGATAAATATCCTATGTTTTCTTTCATTTTTCAGATAGTTGCTTTGAGTCTTTAGCTACATGTGTATAATTGGAATGTTCATAGAGTTCAGAAAGCTCCCAAGGGGCCATGATAAGAGAGGGGTAGCTTTCAAGGGAGTAGAGATAGTGCTATAAAAAGGGAAGGGGGAAGAATGGAACAATTAGGATTAAATGGAAAATGGGGGCAGGGTAGAAAGGAGAGGGATAATCAACACTAAAGACATTTTGAAAACGATGATGGAAATTGACTATTATAGAAGCTGCCTTCTTGCAATCCTTTAATAGCATCATGATATGTAATTTTTAAATTCAGATCTTGTTTTTCTGGTGTGTTGGGGTATCCAGGACTTGCTGTTGTTGGAGAATTGGGTTTGGCTGCA
Organism: Apodemus sylvaticus; assembly: GCF_947179515.1. Classification (NCBI taxonomy): domain Eukaryota; kingdom Metazoa; phylum Chordata; class Mammalia; order Rodentia; family Muridae; genus Apodemus; species Apodemus sylvaticus. The sequence goes on from NC_067476.1 coordinate 128,191,175, forward strand.
GCCATATTGCCTTGATTTCTGTTAGTAATGTTCCTAGATTTGTCTTTGGACATCTGGTTATCTCTGGTATTAGTTGGTCCTGTTGTTACTGGCTGGTGCTTGAACCTCCTGTGAACCTGTAAGGCTATTTCCACACCTCTGTATGACTGGCTTTCCCCTGGCACAGATTGCTGATGGGTTGCCCTCCTCTTGGGTGCTGTTGGAGCCCTGGTGTGCCTTGTCCCAAGCAATGTTATACTTGGGTTGTCTCTGTGTACCTGGTGTTGCCTGTCTGGTCCATTCAGGAGCAGCGATGGAGGAGGCTGCGGGGACCCCTTGCAAGTGCCCGGTCACTCTGCAAAGCAAATGTCCCATGACAGGGCTGGCACACAGACGACCCGCAGAGAAGCTTCCTAATATATATACATTCATAGATTTAAAAAAAAAGTCTAAATGGAATTACATTATTACTAGGGGACAATGCCAATGCTAGATACACAGCCAACAAATACAAACCCAGTGCCAGAAATTGGTTACCTCTTTTGGAATTGTTGGGTAGTGGAGTTCCATAGAGTACCAAACATAACAGGCTATTGTCAATTTTCTTAGGGTTTTATTGCTGTGGAGAGACACCATGACCAATGCAACTCTTCTAAAGGCTAACATTTAATTGGGGCTGGCTTTAAGAGGTTTAGTCCATTATCATCATAGTGAGAAGCAGGGCAGTTTGTAGGCAGACATGGAGAAGCAGCAAGTTCTACATTTTAATCCTAAGGCAGCCAGGAAGAAACTGTCTCTAGCAGGTAGCCAGGAGAAGACGATTTTCCACATTGTGCAGAGCCTGCGCATAGGAGACCTGAAAGTTCACCTACAAAGTGACACACTTCCTCCAACAAGGCCACACCTCTTCCAATAAGGGTATGGTTCCCAATAATGACACTTCCCGTGGCCAAGCATTCGAACATGCAAATTTATAGGAGTCAACCCTATTCAAACCACCACATTTCACTCCATAGACCCCATAGGCTTAGCTCTATAACACAAATCAAAAATGCTTTTAGTCTAAATCCAAAAGTCCTCATAGTCTACCACAGTCTCAACAATGTTTAAATGTCCAAAGCTCAAAGTCTATTTTGAAATTCAGGCAATCTTTTAACTGTAATATCCTATAAAATAAAAATAAAAAAGCAGATCACATACTTCCAACATCACAGGATATATATACATTACCATTCCAAAATATCATAATGAGGAAATACTGGAACAAAGCAAGACCAAAGAATTTGGGACTTGGCACCATGAAGAGAGGCTATAAGAGGCTATTGGTTAAAGTATAGCTTGCTTGTGGCAGAAGACCCCAGTGTATTGGAGATGCCAGTATCATGGGAAGACAGCTAAGAGCATCAGCAGCAGCAGAGTGGGGTCAGCTAGAGCCCAGAGTGCTACAGAGAGTACTATCTGGGCAAACTCCAAACTCTGTATCTCTATCTGTTGTCCAACTTATTTCAGCTTTGTTGACTTCCACACAGTTCTTACTTTCTTTTGGGCTGGTTCCACTTCCTGTTAGCAACTTTCTTCTGCAGGTATCCCACAACTTTGGCAACTTGAACATCTTGAGGTATTCAAGGCAACTTCAACTTCACAGGTTCTTATTCTAATGTCTGCATTCCACACATAATCTTCTGGGCTCCTCCAAAGGGCTTAGGTCACTTCTCCAGCTCTGCCCTCTGTAGCACTCTGGGCTCTAGCTGACCCCACTCCACTGCTGCTGATGCTCTTGCTTGTCTTCCCATGATACTGGAATCTCCAATACACTGGGGTCTTCTGCCATAATCAATAGCCTGTTATAGCCTCTCTTCATGGTGCCAAGCCTCAACTTCTTTGATGACCCCTTCAGTCCTAGGCCTTCAAATTCTACAAAGACTGTACTGTGCCTTTGCCGATGGCCTTTTCTGGCCTCTTATAGTACCAATCCTCAGCTGCTCTCCATGACCCCTTCATGCTTTCAAAATCAATATCACTTGGGTGATTCTTACACATCACCAAGTCTAACTGCTAGAAAGTAGTCTATCTCTGGAACACAGCTTCTTTATGCTATCATAAAACACTTCACAGAAGATTTCACCTCACTGATGCTGGTCTCTTCTTAATCACTGATAATTTCTGGGCTCCAGATAACCAGCACCAATTGTCCCAGTAGTCCCTTCTATTCTGGATTCTAAAACCACATGGTCAAAGCTGCCATGTTTTACTGCTTTCTGGAACATGCCTCCCTTGTTCAATTACATCTTTACCAGTTTTTGGTTTTCTAGGATTTATTTTACTGCCTAAGCTTTGCTGTCCTGGAACTTGCTTTGTAGACCAGGCTGTCCTTGAACTCAGAGATCTGGTTGCCTCTGTTTCCTGAGTGCTGAGAATAAAGGTATGCACCATCATTCCTGGACCTAATCTTTTTTTTAAATTCTTTTTCACAAGATGAAAGCTTAGTTGGGCAAAGTCCCTTAATTCCACTTAATATTTTGAACCTGGATATCTCTGTTATTTCCTTGAACACATGATTTAGCTCCATTCTACTTCCTGGGGCCCCTTTAATCTTTTAATCATACCCTTTCTATTTTTCACTTCTAAGCTTGCTATTCTTGATCAAAATGCTCCTCATAAGAGTGAACCACTGGACAGAGTTTATGGTAGGATGATTTGAGATTTTCCTTTGTCAATGCATTTAATCTAAATCCTTCTCACTTTAGCCTCAGGCAGAATCTCCAGACAAGGACAAGAGTGAGCCATATTCTTCACCAAAATATCACAATAATGATCTTTAGGCAACAAACTAAAATTCTCTGCAACCTCTTGAGTGAAGCTCAGACAGTTCAAATCACCCTTAGTATAACTGTCTTCCACGTGTCTACTAGGATAGTCCATTAAGCCCCATTTAAAGCATTACACTGCTTTCCTAATCCAAACTTCCCAAATCCACATTTCTCCAAACAAAAGCATGGTCTGGCCTGTCACAGTCCCTGGGGTACTGAGAGCAGAATGGAACCATAAGCTTCATTCCTATCTGATATGAATAATGGTAGAAGATGCTCTGCCCACTACTGGAAGAGAAAAGTCATCATGAACCTCTGTCTTAGGGTTTTTATTGCTATGAAGAGACACTATGACCAAAGCAACTCTTAGAAAGGCTAAATTTAATTGAGGCTGGCTTACAGTGTCAGAGATTTAGCCCATTATCATGGCAGGAAGAATGATAGATTGCAAGCAGGCATGGTGCTGGAGGAGTCAAGAGTTCTACATCTTGATCTGATGGCAGCCAGAAAGAGACTGTCTCCCACAGGCAGCCAGGAGGAAACTATGCTCAGGTGGAGCCTGAGCATAGGAAATCTGAAAGCCCATCTACAAAGTGACACACTTCCTCCAACAATGCCATACGTCCTCTAATAAGGTCATACTTCCTAATAGTGCCACCCGCTATGCCCTAGCATTCAAACACATAAATCTATGGGGCCAAATCTATTTAAATCATTGCTCCAATGTTCTTTGTTACTTTCCAGTACTTGATGGTAAGACCCTCACATGTTTGAGTCATAGAACATGGAGAAAGTCATCCGTGTTCACCTATAAACTTCATTCCTACCTGGTATGAATAATGGTAGAAGATGCTCTGTACAGTATTGAAAGAAAAATGTAATCATCAATCATCAATCATCAATTTTACCCAGCTGTAAACTCAGAGAGAGATGGAGAGATAGAGATAGATAGATATATAGATAGAGAGAGAGACAGACAGACAGACAGAGACAGAGACAGAGAGAGACAGAGAGACAGAGAGAGACAGAGAGAGACAGAGAGAGAATAGCCTATTAATATAATAGTGGCACAAATTTGATGTAACCAAACAGTTTTAAAATTGGACTCTAGGACAACTCCACAAAACAAAACATGCCTAGTTCTATTATTGGTGTTAAGAACCTGTGGCTAGAAATTCATAGGCTCTAAGGGCTATTCTGCCACTGTTATTTTACCAAGTGGGCAAAGTATTAAACCTACCCCAAGTAACTTGTTATATCTATAGGTTGGTATATCCCTCAATCCTCACCAAAGAAACTTTTTTCTTTCAGTAAATAGTGATTAACACAGAGATCCACAACAGTCCAAGTTATAGCAAGTTGAAAACTGTGTAGTTCTCAACCCTACGTTTGTTTTCTATATCACACACTCCTTTACAGACTCGGAGGTCATTGTGAAAGAGGAAGGGACTATCAGCACCAGAGGAGGTGGATGACCTCAACAAAGCAGTGTATTCTGGATACAATAAGGCAGTTGCACATTTCAACTTTATGGTGATGGGTTGACACAATGTATCACAACTTGTCAACTTGACACAAACTAGAGTCTGTTGGAAAAAGGGAACTTCAGCTGAGAAATTGTCTTCAAAGAGTTGGCCTGTGGGAATACCTATGTTATAGCACTTTCTTAATTGCTAATTGATGTAGGAGGACCCAGCCCAGTGTGGCTACATCCACGTGGCTCTGGACTGGACTGTATAGAAAAGTATTTGAGCAAGCCGGAGAAAGTGATTCAGTAAATAACATTCTTCTGTGCTTCGGTTCCTGACTCCAAATTATTATCTTAAGTTCCTGTTATGACCTCCTTTAGTGATAAACTTCTACCTGGAAGAGTAAGATAAAATCAGCCATTTTCTTCCTAAGTTGCTTTTTGTCACTTTTTTTCACAGCAATAGAAAACAGATTAAGACAAACAGCATGCACAAAACCTGTACCCACCCAAGTCAGACAAAATGCCACATGGAGAGATTTCTCCCCCACTTGGTCTCTGTCTTCTCTCTCTCTCTCTCTCTCTCTCTCTCTCTCTCTCTCTCTCTCTCTCTCTCTCTCTCCCCCCTCTCTCTCTGTCTTTCTGTCTCTGTCTCTTTGTCTCCTTCTTTCTGTGTGGTGTGTGTGTGTGTGTGTTGTGTACATTGCATTTGGATTTGTGTAGGCATGAAGGTCAGAAGTCAATGTTGGCTCTTCAATTTTTTCACCTTCCCAGAGCTGGGATTATGAATACACTCTGTGCCTAGCTTTTGATGTGGGCACTGGGATCTAAACTAGGCTTGTGCAACAAGCATTTTATTGAGTCATGCCTTCAATTTAAAAGAGGTTTATCATTGTGGCTTAAGGGCAAAGGGCTGCATATAGTAATGATCTTGACAGAGTTCTGAGAAGCAAGAAGCTGCATCTTCCCCCACGTGTGCACATATGTGTGCCTGTTCTCTCGTACACATATGTGTATATGAGAGAAATATAATATTTCTTTTAGTAGTCAATCATAGGGATTCCATCCTGATGATTTTATTTCATTGTAGTCACCTTCTAAAAGTCTTATCCCTGAACACAGTAGTTGAATTAAGTTTATTCCTTCTTAATCTCTTATCATGGAGATTAAATGCCAACATGATTTTCTTAGGGGAAAATTCATGTTCTAATCTTATTCACATATGAACTATGCCCAGGCCCTATGTCTGGGTGGCATGCAGCTTTAAACCAGTGTCTCTGCTCAGCCATCTGCTATGACTACTCCCTGCACTATAAGAAAGACAAGTAGCCCTGTAGTGAGGACCCACGGCAGAAGAAAGGGCACTTTTATTACTCCAGGCTCCCTAACCATCAGTGTTACCACAGGGCAACCTGCACCTGGGAGGCTCTTTTCCTTCCAGCTCTGACTTCAGTTCCACTAATATCTTTTTGGACTCCTCCTCCACTCCATTGCTTTATGTTTTCCCCTTCCCATTTGTCACGTCAGACTCAGGTTGTCCCTGCATATTGCTTTTGTGTCTATCCCATGGAAACAAAAACTCCATGGACTTTTGTCTATTTCTGGAACTCCAGTCTCTTGAAAGGTACTTAATGAGTACTTCCCTAGTGAGAGGAATGGGCGAAAGTTTTTGTGTTTATTTTTTTAACCAAGCCAAAGTTTATCTTAACGACTCCTGAAATATAACACATGCAAGTTCCCAAACACCTAGAACAAGAAAGAGGAAAGGATTTAAGATTTATAAAAAGATGAACAAAAGCTACTGGGAAGCTAGGATTCAAATTGTTCACAAGTGTGCCAGGGGCTCCCAAGTAGCCACTTAATAGGTCAGCTTAAATATAGGCCACGGGGGTCAAATTGCCTGGAACTTATGACCCCATCAGTGAAGAAACAAAATTTAGTGGGAGAAGAATCTCATATGTGGACCTGGTGGTGTGTGTGATAATTCTGTAGCTCGTTTTGGAACCCACCCAACTGCTTGGTTTCCATATCTCTGGAGGAGGTGGGAGCAGCCCAGGTTGTTAGATTGTAGTTTGTAGACAGGAGATATGGTTTGTCTTTAGGGTCCTAATGTTTGAAGTAATCAGACAGTGTTCCTGTTTGGAAATTCAGGACCTTTTGGATGAGAATATTTATCATAAAACATAAATTCAGAGGTCCCAACTCCCACAGAAGCTACAGACTTGGGTTCTTTCTTTATGTGCTTCAAAACTCATCTAGATGGCTAGCCGGAAATGGCTTTCTCGGGCCAGGAAGCTATTCTTATCAATTCTGCCATACCTGGATGGGGCTGATAGTGTGTGTCACTACTGGGATACATATACAAAGGGTCCTGCTGCAGACAGTGCTTCTTTAAGGAAGATGCTCTGGTCTTCTCTGTGGGATGATGCCAGGCAGACATGGTTGGTACCTGTCCATAACTCCATAGTCTTCACCATTTTATCATAAGCATGGATTCAGTGCAAACCCTGCCACCTTCTCCTTAATATGAGTATGATTTTCATATAATAGGCCAGGTAGAACCTGGAGATCTCTTGTAGTGTTTTGTCCCTTGTATGTACATGTAGAAGATTCCTAGTTCACCACAGTGATAACTGACTTAATAACACATGTGTTTACACCCTTCTGTTTTCATCTTCACTTCTCTAATGTTCCATGTACTTATCAGGAGTGTGTGTGTGTGTGTGTGTTGGGGGGTCATCTTCTAAGTAAATTGCTCTAAAATCTTATCTAAAATCAATCTTATGTTTGGCTTCTGGGGTACCAGATGCAGATAATGTCTTCAAGTTTTTCAGCTAGTGTGTCAACTACCCATGATTTAGTTGATAAGACCTTGTCATTTGGTGATCAGAAGCACAGCTAGCCAAATTCATCTTTCCCAGAGAGACAATTTCTCATGCCTCCTGAATAAGTAAATAAATAGATGTGGTAGGCTTTGAATGTGAAAACGGATACTTCACGAAGGCCATGTAATCGATTTCTCTCTTTCAGTTGCTTCCAAAAGGCCATACTCTTTGTGATTAAAGATTTATGTGTTCATCATACAGTGAAGAGAAAGTAAGCCACTATTCCCAGAGAAACTTGGGACCTCAGAGCCCGGGCTTCAAATATAATGCTGGCAACTATGGCTGACATGAACCATCTTAAATTTAATGTCTTGAAACAGTGACTTTCTATTTGTTCACCAGTCAGTAATCTGGGCAGGACTTTGCATGTTGGCCCGCTTTATGTCAAGCTGATCACCACAAGTCAGAGTCGTCTTGGAAGAGGGAACTTCAATTGAGAAAATGCCCCCACTAGATTAACCTGTGGGCAAGCTTACAGCACATTTTCCTGACTGATGATTGATGTGGAAGGGGCCACCTTGAGGTCCTGCCCTGACTTCCTTTGATGATGGACTGAGATTTGGAAATGCAAGCCAAATAAATCTGTCCCCCCACCAAGTTGCTTTTGGTCATGATGATTTATTACATAGCAATAGAAACTCCAAGACACAGGGACAACATATCTCAGTTTTCAAGGCTTCAACTGGAGCCAACACTTTAAAGCTGAGAGCTGGATTCCTTTTTCCTTCCAATGACCAGAAGCATATGTTGGGAAGACTTCAGCAGCTGTGGCTGGGACATTAGGCCCCCTCAGGTACCTCAGGTCTACCTATTCAGTCACTTCAGCATAGGTACTTGGTGGTAGTGAGAGGCAGTACATGGAAGCCCTTGGTTCCAAAGGTGAATGTCTTAATGAGAGACAGCTTTATAGAAGCTGTATGATATTTTAGGACTTGGTCTAGAAAGTGACAGTGCCCTTTTGGTCACATCCTGCTAGAGAGTTTTAAAATTATGTGTGCCTTGTAACCAAAGGATTATTGTTTCATGTAAATAGGAAGAGGTATTGGGCAAAAATGATGGAAGAAAGAGTCTTGGCTGGTTCACAGTTGAAAGTCACTTTTCCTTGCCAGAAAGTTTGGCCACTTGTTTGTGTGTTTTTTTTTGTTTGTTTGTTTGTTTGATTTTTTTATTTTTTTTTGTTTTTTGTTTTGTTTTTTTTTTTTTTTTTGAGACAGCGTTTCTCTGTATATCCCTGGATGTCCTGGAATTCACTCTGTAGACCAGGCTGGCCTTGAACTGAGAGATTCGCCTGCCTCTGCCTCCCAGAGTGCTGGAATTACAGGCGTGCACCACCACCGCCAAGCTGTTTGGCCACTTCTTAAGCTTTATGTTCTAATGAGCTTTCACATATTGATGTTGAAGTGAATGAAATGCTGTAGTTTGGATCCATATGTTAAAGGTTGATCGCCACCATATAGTACTATTGGGACACTTACGAAGTGGGGCCTATTGGAAGGAAATGAACTCATAGGAGGTGGTATGCTTTTAAAGAAGATATTGTGACCCCAGAAGTCTATTTTTGGTCCCTGAGAAACTTTTTTATCAGCACATGCTCCTGATATGCTGAATTGCCTCCACCCAGGCTCCAAAGCACCAATAAGCCAAGGAAGCCTGGGTTCAAACCTTCAGACTTTGAGACAAAATCTTTTCCTCATTTTAAGTTAAATTGCCTCAGGTATCTTGTTACAGAAATGGTAAGTTGACTTATACTAGAAGATTGAGGTAGTCAGAAGAAGGAGGGAGGGGTGAGAGAAGGATGACTTGGAGCTGGCTCCCCATCGAACCTCTGGACCCATTTGGAATACCTATCTGGAGATCCAGAGACAAAAGCAAAAGATTTTGTTTTCCTAACAGCCTTATGTAGAGAGGCTGAGCACAAACCATCACATTTAAGGTGCCCAGCCATTGAAACACACACCACCTATGGAAGCATGGGATCTTGCCTTCTCTGGGATGGTGAAAACTAGGGTTTAGGCATCTTTGGGAGGTGGCACAGATGTGAACGATTTGTAGAAGGCCATACATAACAGTGGTAGCCAAGAAGTGTTACAGAGGGATGCAGCAGAGGGGTGAGGTTGTTCCTTTTGGGCTATAAAATACTGTTTGTGACATTTCCAAAATGATGAAATGAGAATAGCAGGGGGTGTGCACCCCACAGCTCAAGGACTAAGCCCAAACCTGGGAGGGCTGGTGGCATGTAGTTTTCATTATGTTCAGTCACGGATGCTCAGGAAGGGAATACTAAAAGTGCAATTACAGTGTAGCCAAGTTTAGTAAGTCATGCTAACAGGTATCTCTCTCTGTTTCTCTGTCTCTCTGTCTCTCTCTGTCTCTCTCTGTCTCTCTCTGTCTCTCTCTCTCTCTCTCTCTTTCTCTCTCTCTCTCTCTCTCTCTGTGTGTATGTGTGTGTATATGTGTGCCTGTATACATGTGTGAATGCACAGACATGTTTAATTCAAAAACTGGAAGACAAAAACAGAGCAGATGGACATTTTTAGTAAGAACCTGAATTATTTTGAAGTAGATTGTCGAGCACACAGCATGCCATGATAAAGGTGCCCTCTTTCATGGCATGGTCGCTGTATCAGAAGCCTGGCATCTCTGAGCCTGCTGTGGGAATCTCAGCAGAAAAGGAGATGAGAATCCAGGCCTGTAAAGAGGTCCAATGGTTTTGGGAAAGAATGACTTTGTTAAGGAAGATGCATTGCTCTAGAGATATCCTGGAGTCATTGCCTCAGCCTTGGGATTCTCAGGAAGATAAGCACTTCCCATATTATAGCATGAATTTTAAACAACGCACACACACACACACACACACACACACACACACACACACTGGAATTTGTAGTTCTTCCAGGGAAGATTATCAGATTTCTGAAATGCTAGTGTCTAATATATTTTTATCATTAAAAGTACATTTTTTCCCCTGAAGGCTAGAGATGTGGCTCAGTGATTGGGCATTTATTTAACATGTATGAGGCCATGCATTCAAGCCAACCCCTCCCTTACTCAGTACCACAAACAAGAAACTAGCAAATTGCATACATACTTTTAGATATCAATGAAAAAAAAAAGGAGTAAGCAAATAAGATCAAATCTTTGGAGGTGCTAACACTCAGATGGATCTGATGTAGCAGTGTATAGGAGAGACACATCACCACATCAAATCCCAAGGGCCTGCATTCCCTTCCTCTTTCTGTGAAGCATCTTTATCCTTCAAAGCAAAGACGGTGGTGGGAAAGAGGTTTGGATAAACTGAGAAGGGGCAAAACGATGTGTATAAGAGAGAGAGAGAGAGAGAGAGAGAGAGAGAGAGAGAGAGAGAGAGAGAGAGAGAGAGAGAGAGAGAGAGAGATGAAGGAGAAGGGGGAGCTACCAAGGAGAAGTGAGACCAAAGAGAAGGAGGAGAGACTAAAAGGCTGGAGAAGCTGGCTGAGGCAAGAGACTGGAAAGAATACAAGGATTTCCAAGAACCTGTAATATGGAGACAAAGTTTGAGGAAAAAGGATTGCAACAGGTTGTTATGAAAAAGTAGTTGTGAGCCAGGCAGTGGTGGTGCACACCTTTAATCCCAGCACTTGGGAGGCAGAGGCAGGCAGATTTCTGAGTTCGAGGCCAGCCTGATCTACAGAGTGAGTTCCAGGACAGCCAGGGCTATACAGAGAAACCCTGTCTTGAAAAACCCAAATCCAAAAACCAAAAAAAAAAAAAAAAATCCAAGAAGAATAAGAAGAGGAGGAGGAGGAGAAGAGAAGAAGAAATAGAAGCAGCAGCAGAAGCAGCAGTAGCAGCAGAAGAACAAGAAGAAGAAAAAGAAGGAGAAGGAGAAGGAGAAGGAGAAGGAGAAGGAGAAGGAGAAGGAGAAGGAGAAGGAGAAGGAGAAGGAGAAGGAGAAGGAGAAGGAGAAGGAGAAGAAGAAGAAGAAGAAGAAGAAGAAGAAGAAGAAGAAGAAGAAGAAGAAGAAGAAGAAGAAGAAGAAGAAGAAGAAGAAGAAGAAGAACAAGAACAAGAACAAGAAGAAGAACAAGAAGAAGAAGAACAAGAACAAGAATAAGAACAAGAACAAGAACAAGAACAAAAAGTACTTGTTACCTCAAACTGTCAGAAATTGTAAAGACATATATTCAATTCAGACTTGATGTTGAGAGCAATTTGACAGCCTGAAGAGGACATGATTTTATTCAGGTCCTTTCTATCACCTATATTGGCCAGCATCACTGTAGAACCAAAGCATATCTAATTCTCTATGTTGTTTTATGACATATTTTTTCACTTAACAATACATGTGGAATTTGACCTTTAATGATCATATAACACTCCAGTATATGAGTGGATTATAGTTTAATAGGTCAATTTCTCACTGGCCATTTAGATCCTTTCATTGTTAGAATTAATATCATAAACAAGGCTATATTACTAAAGCTAACCAAGAATTTCATTTGATACAATGCCATCCAAATTCTTCACGGGACTAGAACAATTAATTGAAAATTTCATGTGGAACTAAAAACGACCATTTTAAAATATGAATTATACTAATAAATAAGAATGAATAGCTCACAAGTGCATTTTATGTGCATTTATAGTTGTTTAAATGCAACAATTTTGTTCATATATGCTTGACATTTATTTCTGTTTGTACACATGTGTGCCTGCTTGTCTGTATGTGTACCATGTGCAGACAGTGCACATGAAAGTCAGAAGATGTCAGAGTCCCTGAAGCTAGAGTTACAGGTGCCTGTGAGTCACTTGATGTGGGTCCTGGGAATTAAACCTAACTTGTGTTCTTAGGTGCTGACAAATCTCTCTAGCTTCTCTAGCTCCCAGATGCATTTTTTTTTTTAGGTAGAATTACTAAGCCAAATAGAGATAGTTTTAATATCTATAGCAGGACTTACAGATCTTGACTCGATGTAGTCCTCTTGTTAGTGTACGTCTAGAATACTGATTTGAAATCATCTTCTCTTGTTCCATTATGTCTATACAACTTGATTGTGCTCTAAAAGGTTATAGCCTTCGCTGGTTTCATATATCATAGACCCTAACCCATAACAGGAGCTGAATATGACTGATTAATGAATAATCAGATGCATTTCAGTGACTGAATGGTTCTCAGAGGGATGATAGCTATGTGAATCAAGGTTTCTACACATTTATACTCCTCTAAGCCTGGCATGCTGCCAAATCCAGGGTCGGTCCCTGATGCTATCATAAAGAAAGAGGCATCTTATCCATCAGTATTGCAAGAAGTTAGTAATTCCCTAAGATCCAAGAAATTATTAAGAGGGTTTTTTTCACCTGAAAATATCTGATTGTATATTCTTGTGAGTGGTTATACTTCCTGGAGGGTCAGCTCCCAGGGGTCTGCACACTACTCATCTCCAGGACCTCTATTGGTAAGTTTCTCTTGGAGGAGAGCCGGCATAAATGAATATTTATCTTCCTTGATATTGCAACAGATAACCTTTTGAACCTTCCTTTAACATTCTTTGGTATGAAGATTGAGGTAAGGAGTTGTGGGTGGGCATCTAGCCAGGTTCCTGGCATAGAGCTAACCACTCGGAAATGATGAACACTGCTGAGATTAAGCCTGTCTCGTCTCAGTATCCTATTGGTCTGTCCCACTTCAGAAAAGTGGCACATAACTAACATTCTAGTTGATTTTGAGTTTAATATTTGCTGTGTTGCTGTGAGTTAGAGATACTTGTTTCTATGTTACTCAGGAAACAAGAGGCAAGGTAATATTCCTCCTCACAGTTCTGAGTGGTTTTCTTGGCTGGAGAGAGTATGCATGGAGTATGAGTTCTCTTCAATGGTAATATTCCACCCAAGCATCACAGCCCTTTTGTCCAATCAGCAGAGTGAAAGCACGGGGATGCTCTGTCTCAGGGGCAGTATCAATTGTCTGGACATTTGTGACCTTCTTGAAAAAGGTGGGATGCATTTCATCACAGTTCCAATAGCATCTAGGCAGGCAGAGGACAAGTATGCTTAAGAAAGTTCCCTGAGGTCAGCTAGACAGAGTGTGTTACCTCTGCTGGGCACTGCTCTAAACATGAAGCTAGTTCCTAAAACTTCTCTTACCAATATAAAGAGAGGGGCTTACTGAGGAAGAGTCAGGGGGACATAGGTAGACAAGAAATGTGAGCTCCTTGGGATGTCATCTTTTTGTTCCTGGAAGATATTGCTAGGAGAAATTGTGGGAAGATGCAGGGGTAGGTGTCTAAACACAGGAAGGGAGTACCAGGGGTCCCTTTAAAACTGCCAGCCAGCTCCAGTTAGCAGATTTCCAACCTTGGAGGGCCTCTCCCTTCTCGAAAGGTTAAAAGCTGTTACTTTTGTTTTCCCCACATCTTATTTAGCCATCAATCTTTCTTGGCTGTCCAAATCTTTGTCTCAGTAAATGGGCCTGGCAATGCTTTAGATGACCATGGTACCCATGGTTATATCATGAAGCAAGCACAGTGGCCAGCAGTACACACAGGTACATCATGAAGACGATAGCTTAGACAATAGCTAAAGTGGACAATCAGGTTGACTGTAAACGTAAGGACTTGTATCATTGAAAAGCACCCGTCTATCTGCCCTTAGTCTGCACAACCCTGAAATCTGAAGAAAAGTCCAACGCTTGTTTGTTTTGTTATTCAAAGAAGATCAAAGGTTTACATGCTGGGTCTCCTCCAAGAGAAACTTATCAACAGAGGTCCTTGGGATGAGTGAAGTACTGAATATCAGAAGCTGAGTCTCTGGAAAGTATAACCCAATCTTAGGTTGATAAATCTCTTCTATATCAGATATTTTCAGTGAGCAACTACTTTCTTAGATGCTGGCTAAGTCTAAGTGTGAATGTAACACTTTATTTGGTTGGATCTTTGTACAGTTATCCCCAGTACCCATGATGAATAGACTTCAGGACTCTTTGACATCCAACTTAGAAAAATGCTCACTTTTGTATTAAATGATGAAGAATTTGCATATAATCCACTCATGCTTCTAATACTTTAAAACATCCCTAGATTACTTGGGATACTTAATAAAAAACAGATGCTATGAAAATGGCTGTATATGCTATTATCTAGGGAACAATGACAATAAAACAAACTGTACTCATCAAGCTTTTTAAAAGTACTGTGTGTGTGTGTGTGTGTGTGTGTGTGTGTATCACAGTGATTTTTTTTTGATGAATCTGTGGATATGGAAACCAGAGATCTGGGGGACCAATTCCTGATCTAAAGAAATGTAGCATGTTTCCCCAGTCAGACACAAGCATTCATTCAGTCCTTTAAACCCCTTCATTCTGATTCTTTCTATTTTCCCCCAGCTATGCTGGCAGGAAAGAACAGTGAATCAGCTCAAGTTGATTGGTTTTTCCATTGAGCATCAAGGTTTTGTTCTTATGCTCCTCCTTTTGATCCAGACCTCAAGTCTAAACAGCAGCTGCGTTCAGCCTGGTGTGAAGAGTAGCAGATAGTATTTAAGAAAAGGGTTTTCTTTTCTGAGAGACTGTACCTATTGACAGTGGCTTAGCTGGAGGACCACAAGGTACACAGAGCAGAGCCCTGAAGGAGAGATATGGTAGGGACACACACAGGTGTCTGCAGATTTCAAAGGCACACACCAAGAGAGCAAGCAGTTCATTCTCCCAATTCTTCAAGTTTTGATGTGAGTCTAATTGGAAACTTGAAAGATGACATCTGGTTGGCAGACACTATGTTTGCAGCCTCTGCAAGAGCATGACAAAATCCTGTTTCTTGACTTTGACTGAGTCACTTAACCACAAAGAACTTCATCATCTAATGTCCAAAATGGAGTCCAAAGGTATCATAGGTTGTGTCAGTATGCCTCCATGTGCAGAACTCACTGCACGCGCAGTAACTTTATATTCCACAGGCTTCCCCATCACTTTCTTTCCCTTTGCTCTGGGTGACCTACATGGATGCCTGTTGGGCAGCTGACTGGAAAGATTGTCATTGTAATTTGTGCTAGTTTGAATTGTTGCCTACCCCACCCCTAAGGCATCCAAGGTCATCTAGTTAGGAAGTCTGAGAGACAAACCTCAGACTGTCTTCATTCTTTTCCAAATGGAAAATGGGAAAAAATGTGACCAAGCATCCAAATATTTGGTCTATAAAACATTCAAAGCATTCAGATGTTTGGTGTTGGGAGAGAGGTGCCATCTAAGTTTGTGAATGTCACACAATCAACTGACCCTGGGGTCTTTGGTTTCAATCCAGTGACCAGGAAGCAATGCTGGAACTATAGTTCAATCCATTTCTTCTTTTTCATGGAAACATTTGAATTTTATTCTCACTGTAGAAGGTTAAGAAGAAAAAACACTTTGAAGTTACTTGATTTGCAGTGGCTAGATGAGAGTCTTAGACACTTTATAAAGATTCAAATTTTGAGATTGTCTTCTTAGTTTGACCAAACATGGTCCTAAGGAGATTCAGAACCCATTTTAGGGGAAAGAATTAGTTATTTGTTTTCAAGATGTCACCATTTTTTTAAAGGTCACATATTTTACTTATGTGGTAGCCACATTTTTCCATCTTCCTTAGAGCATGTATGTTTTCAGTGATGTTTACAATCAGATCCAATAATGTTAAATTTTTTTCTTTGAAGCCTACTCTGAAAGGATAGAAAATACAGCCTAACTCTCTAATGACCCCAAGAAGTCAGAAGTTTAAAATGCTATCTTGCTTCAAAGAAGCTCTGACTCCAGTCTTCTAAGGAGCCCCAAACACTTCATATTCCTTGAGCCTGCTTTTTGTTAGAAACTAGGTGAAAGGTTGCATTCCAGAGCCCGCCCTTTGTTAAGAGCTAGCAAAAAGGCCTTGAGTAGGTGATCCTGGCCCCATAAGGTAACTGCAAATGAGCTAATTATCTGCCATTACCTGCCATTACCCCCACCCAGGAGTTCACACAGCTATAGAGCTCCAAGAAAATAGGAAACTAATTGGTCCACAGAGCGCTGACTCTGATAATTTAAACTGATTGGCCTAAAAACTATGGAGTGGTATAAATTGATTGGCTCGCACTATGCGGGCTCTTAATGCTAAGGAATGATTGGCTTGTGATTTGCAGGCTTTGTTGTAAACTTATAAAAGCTGTCCCAATTCTGCACTCAGGGGCCCACACAGTCCTCTACCCCTTCGCGGTGTACGACTGTGGAACCCAGAGCCTCTGGAATAAAAATCCTCTTGTTATTGCATCAAGACCGTTTCTCGTGAGTGATATGGGTGTCATCTTCTGAGACATGGGGCGCTGGGGCGCCCTTGTTTTTCAGGTCTTAAAACTCTGTCTTCATCCGTAGAGGCAGAACGTGACTTACACATCCGAGACACACCTGTGGTATGCTGGTTAGCTGATAGCATTGCACTCATCTCACAGTGGGCACGGCTTATCATCCTTATCCATCTGACTTAATTTGGTCAATGGGATATTAACTCCGATGATGTGTGACTCATAAACTTAAACTTAAATGCATGAACCCTGTAGATCCTTCTTTATCTGCCCTTGCCTAGGCTGGCTTGCTGGGGTGTCATACACTTGAAATGGACTCAAATCATCCATGGTGCTAACCAAGACTGACAAACACAAAACCAGCCAGTCTACAATAGAACGCCCATCCAGCTTCATGAGCAGACATGACAAAGATCAGCATTAAAGTTCAGCTAACCAATAAGCCCAGGAACAACAATTAATAGCTGTTTGAAATAGCTGAATCTGAAGGTATTTTGTTATGGAGATAAGGTAGCAATTGATAGCTGATACATGCAAACCTTCTTCTGGCTGTGTGACAAGGCACATGCAACTTAATACCCTGGAGCACCATTTTTCTCATCTGAAGTGTGGAGAAAGTCATTCTTATGTGATAGGATGACTGAATAAGTTGATACAAATTACTAATGATTAATTAATAAAAAGTACCTCTGATATTGCTCTACTTTCATCTTTATGAATAGAAAGGGGAAGAATAAAGTAGCTAACGCCTAATTACACCAATGTGACTTTTGCAGTAAATGTATGGTCCTTGAATCTCAGAGATCTACCCACAGAGAGCCCTGGAATGTCTCATCTGGAAAACATGCAATTTTACTACTAGAAAATAACTTTTCAATGAACTCTGGTTTCATTCATTATATATATTATATATATATGTATGTATGTATGTTTGTATGTACGTATGTATATATGTATGTATGTAAATATGTATCTAGACAAAGTTAGGCTCTAAAAGGAACACTTCAGATAATCAGGCAAAAATCAGTGATAATCTCTTAATGGAACATTTGAGGAGAAGGACATGCTCTCTAAACCAGGATTATAAACTTCTCTTCTTCAATGGATCAGTTGAGGTAGATATAAGAAATTGATTATGGTTGGTTGATGGAACTGTAGAATTCTTCTGTTGGGTCAAGGTTGTATTTATATTTAAGAGGCAGGAGATCTAGTCAGTGAGAAGTAGTCATGTCTTTTCTGTGTCTGTGATTTCAAGCTGAGACCTCTTCATTCCAAAGATCCTTTTCAAAAGAAATCTTATCCCCTCATCTAGTGTTAGAATATGATTGAAATCATAAACATATTCAGTAGACAAATAAATTAATGGATGGACGGATTAATTTATACTTGCCACAGGATAGTAGTTTTCCTTGAAATAGACAGAGGATGACGAGGCTTATACAGAAAGGAATGACTTTGTGATTTCTGTCATTGAAAAGTCTTGATTCGATAAAGTATCATGAGTTACACAAGAAGCTTGTTGTGTTTGGATGAGAAATGCCCCTCTCCTGCCCCTCATGTGTTCAAGAACTTGGTTTCCAGCCACTGGTTATATTTTGGAAGATGATGGAAGGTTTGGAAGGTGGTACTTCATTGGGAAATAGGTCACTGAAGACAGGCTGTGAGCTTACATGGCCTGGCCCCACTTCCTATTGTCTCTCCCCTTCCTGACTTGTGATCACAGCAGCCTTGTGTTCCTGACTTTATGTCCTTACTGCCATGTGGACTGGATCTTTTTATAAATGCTGAGCCAGAAGAATCCTTCCTTCCTTTGTTCATTTTCATCAGGTATTTTGACACTGCAGCAAGAATGGTTCCACATGACATGGAAGGAATCTAGCTGGCCTGTCTGCTGTACCAACACCTTGCATTCTGCCCCACTGTTTCCTCACCTAAAATTCTCATCTTAAATATTAAGTTGTCAGGCCTGGCTAAGGCAGTGTGTGGCACTGGTCTCACATTCTCTGCTTTTCAAGGTAAATGTATGTTTCCTTTGAAACATTTTCTCTAAAGTTAAAAAAATTTCAATTATGCATGTGCATATATTTGTACATGTATATATTTATATTAAGTGATATAAAATGTATATGTAATAGATTACATATGTAATATATAGCCACCACATAAAATAACTTTCTTTAGCAGTGAATTAGGTCCTGCCCATCTCACTGAGGCTGTATTGTTTCCATGGTTACTAATGTACTACAAAGCAGAAAGGGAAAAGAGAAATTTGATAGATTTATTTTTTTAATCCCAGACATTATATACAAACTTAAACAGATGTGCCACATAGTGCAGTATGGGAAGGACCATAACAATTTTAATTGACACTTGCTTAGGAAAACCTGTATACTTTTTGACTTGAGGTTTTACAGTATCCCCAGGGAGAAGCATTCTCTCTGACGGTACAGAAAAGTCCAGAAACCAATAGTTTTTTGCTTCTAGCAGACATCCAACTGATAAGGTTACTTTCCCAATGTTTCCATTTGTCAGGATAGACTTCAAAGGCTACAGGGAAGTTTCAGGTTTCCTCCCTGGCACCTGCCTGCTATATCAGCCATACAAGTCAGGCTCCTCCCCCTTGCCCCTTGGCTTGTCCCAGAGCTGGCCAGACTAGCCCTGACCTAGAGAGCTAGAGAGGACTGGAGTGGGTGGGTTGGTGAGCAGCGGGAGAAGGGGATGGGATGGGGTGTTTTTGAAGGGGAAACAGGAAAAGGGGATAACATTTGAAATGTAAATAAGGAAAATACCTAATTAAAAAAAGAAAGGACTATATCTAGAGATTCTTTCTTACCTCTTGTTTTCTTCTATCTTGTTTTTCTTCACCTTTATTCTCCATATTTTTCTTTTACTTTTCTCATGATTTGATTTCACATCCTCTGTTGCTGCTGATGTTTCTAGCATTTACTTTCCTGAGACTTCTTTCTTCAAGTATAGATTTTCTGCAAAGCTTGTTATTCTCAAGAATTTGTTGCTATAGACACTCACTTTACCCTCCCTGCTGTGTCCTAACATTCTAGAGCACAGGGAACATCTGTGTCTTTTTCCAGCTCCAAGCACAGTAGGTAATACATACCTGATTAATCAGCATAAGTCAGGAAACTTCATATTTCAGCATAATAGGGATTTCCTGAGTTGTCAGGATTCACTTTTAAATATTCTGATTTTGTAAGCCTAGTGTTAGATGGAGACCAAGAATTGGCATTTCTAGTTAAGTACCCAAGCAATGCTGATGTGGCTGGACCAGAGGCCACACTTGTAGACCATTGGCCTAAGTTAAACATGATGGCTGATGAAATGTCATCTGTCCATTCTTCTAGCACACCTCTCACAGTCTCTCTTTTTTCCATCCCCCAGCCTCCGCTTACCTTCTAAGCCTGCCAGCATCAAGCTGCATTCTGTTGGCTTAACCTATACTTTCAGGAACATTTTCAATAGCTATTGTTTTCAAGCTTCTGAAATGCAACATTTTCTTGAGGAGAGTGTTAATGAAGAAAGAGAATTTCACTTCCTCTGAATGAAATGGAGGTGAGTCTCAGCATTCTAGGTGGGAAAGCTGTGTCTCCAGAAGGTTCTGAACCTGAGTCCAGAAATAATCAAGACAAGGTACAGTCCAGGCTCTTCTTGTGCACTTGCCCCATACTGGCTTCTATAATATACTCTTTCTTTTCCTTCTTACCATTTCACT
Source organism: Apodemus sylvaticus (assembly GCF_947179515.1). NCBI lineage: Eukaryota > Metazoa > Chordata > Mammalia > Rodentia > Muridae > Apodemus > Apodemus sylvaticus. The sequence goes on from NC_067476.1 coordinate 128,211,326, forward strand.
CCATACCCTTGCTTTTTATGGGTTACCCTCTTGAAGAAATGTTCCACATTCAAGTCCCTACGTCAAATGTCTTTTTTTTTTTTTGCTTTGAGGCAGTCCCAGGCTAAGAGATGTGAGAATATTTTTTCTGTTCTCTTCTGAGGACATAATACTACTCATACCCCACAATAAAATACTTTATGGAGCCATCATTAACTTTCAGATGAGTCTCTGAACATTGTACAAGTCACAGAGTAACAGAATAACTGATTGGATTGGATTTGATGGACATCTACAAACTATGGGCTCAAGAGTTTGGGTTGGAATGGGCTTGGTAGAGAGCATGCAGAAGATACCTAGTATCAACCATAAAAGTTTATTGTATCTAGTAGAGGTATGGAACATTTAGTCAAGTAAATTTAAAACATGGTTTTATCATTAAGCCAGTTTCAAGGGTACTGGGTTAGGATCTAATGCCTTTTCGCAAAAAGATGTAAGCAACACATACTTTATCCACATGCATGCACTGTGTTTGTTTCTATCTTGGCCATAGGAAGTGGGCTACAGTATCCTTAGTGTGTAGATGGGACACTGAGGCCTGCAGTTTCAAGATATCCACCTCTCTGATGGAGTTGGAGAGAATTCAGGCCCAGTGAGGGCTGTACATGGAGCTAGCCTAGCCATCCCTATTGTGTGAGGCCAGCAAAGGGCCATCAGTGCTTTCTCCAACCTAAAAGCAATGTAGAGCAACATTGAGAGGAAACACAGAAGGGACACATCAGTCAGCAAGTGGGCCCAGCTATCTAACTTGGAGCTAGGCAAGCTCTGCCTGAATAAGTAGAGGAATGGTTGGTGATTCTCCACGATATTCTTTTGTTTGTATTTTGTTCTGCTTGTTAAACTCTCAGTCTGTCTCTGCCTCTGTCTCTCTGTCTGTCTCTGTCTGTCTGTCTGTCTGTCTGTCTGTCTCTCTCTCTCTCTCTCTCTCTCTCTCTCAGTTATATAGACAATATGGATGAAGTTTAAAAGACCTCTGTGTGAATAAGAGGTCAATGTCTTTTCATTTTTAGATGTCAAGTTCCGTCAGTGCCCTGATTCTCAGTGATCAGAGGCAAGATTTTTGGGGTGCATTCTTAGATTCTACCTCTAGAAAGTCAAGTCTAATTCAACATGTCCAGGACAAGTTCTGGCATCTGGATATTTTTTATGTGATCCTTGGGTTACTTTGTTTGGATGTTATTCCAACTTGAGGGTACACTGGCCTCCACTGTGCACTCACACCAGGTACCACTGTAGCTAATTCTGGCACAGGAAAGTCTAAAGGACAGCCAGCAAAGTTAGCCTGGATCCCTCTGGGGTTGTTGATGCAGCAGCCCACATGCTAGTAAAATGGAGAAAAGAGCAGAAATCTCTAATGTGAGCTTCTCATGATGGGGACAGAAGAGCTGGCAAAAGCCCAGTTGGACTGAAAGAGTTGTAAAGACCTTGCCTGCAGCTCTTTCATATGAACTTGAAATGCCCCAAGTTCTAAAGTTTCTCAGGGGAGTAATCAAGGCAACTGCTCTTCTTTTTTCTATAAAGCAATGTATCATCCCTCCTCCATGATGAGATGTTCAAGGACATCCCTGCCCTTAGCCCTAGTTCATCTTGGAAAAAAAAAAGTAGAAACAGAGCCCGAGGAAGGCTCTGCTAGTGGAGGGGCAGGAAGAACTCTGGGTAGGAAAATCCAGGGTAGGAAGAACTCTGAAGTTGGAAAAGAAAGGAGAAGATGCAGTTGGAGGAAAGATGGATGTGGAATGGAGAAGATAAACCTGGAATAGCAGGTAAGGAATGAAAAGGTTCTCATGACTTCCTCAAGGTGCAGAGCTATATAGTCTCATGAACCCAGGAGTGGCAGTTCTCCACAGAAGAGAGGATGTCTGCAGCTAACATCTCCCTGTCTGGATTGTCACCTGTATCACCTTTGGGGTGGGGCTTCCCTTTTTCTGGCTTTTGATTAATTTCACATTAATGGATACTTTGCTTGCCACCCACATCCATCTTTGTAGCCTGACTCTGCTTTTGACTGGTGGTCCTGTGCATGTTCCTCCTTGCCTGCAGTGTCATCTACAGTGTCTGATGGCCCGCCAAGGCCCCTGTGTTATGTCTGTTCACTCATTCACTTACATGTACACAACCATGCACAGAATCTTTATTGAGCCAGGAGTGGCCTACACAACACTGCCCTTTTGTGAACCTAGCCTTTAACTGCTGAGCCATCTCTGTATCCCTTTTGAGAGTTATGATCTTCCCTATCAGTTTGAAAACCTGTCTGCATGATAAAGTCACTTCAACATATCCTCATGCGGGTCCTCTGCCAGACTTCATCAGTCTCAAAACTGAGCAAGGACCCAGCTGATGTGGGGGTCATACAGGCTTGAGAACTGAGAAAGTCACTTTCTAAGCAACAGTGTTATTTGGATCCTCATAATTCCACCCAATTCTGCAATGGAGGCATGGAATATACCTGAATTTCAATTTCTGTCCCAGTAGCATCTCCTCCCTAGCCTCTACAGCTGCTGGACAGCTCCTTTTATGACTCCAGACCCACTCTTTACACTAGCCATAGTTTTAACCTTTGTAGCTATAGTGATTTAGATTTTCATTTTGTACTTCCTTCACTGTAGGTGGGGTGGCCTCACATGACCACATTGTCACTGTGCTGATTAGTTTTCCTGTTGACACAAATGAGACTCATCTGGGAAGAGGGAACCTCAATCAGCTCAGGAACTGCCTTCATCAGGTGGGAATTAGGATGTCTGTGGGTGCATTTTCATGATTATCCATTGTGGATAGTGTCATACCTAGGGAGATATAAAAGAACACACTGAAAAATCAAAATAACTTTGAGATTTCTTCTTACCCAGTTAGAGTTGCAAAGATCAACAAACAAACAACAACAAATGCTGGAGGGAGTGTGTGGGAAAGGGGAATCCTTTCACTGTTGGGATGCAAACTTGTGCAGCTGCCTCAGAAGTCAGTCTGCCATTGACACAGCTGTACCGCTCTACTCCATGGCACAAGCCTAAGGGATTCAACATACTACTTCTTCGATACTTGCTCAGTCATCTAAATTCCTAAGAAATGGAAACAGCCTAAACGCCTTTCATCTGATGAATAGATAATGAAAACATGATATACACATATATACATATATGTATATATGTATATATACATATATACTATAGAATACTATACAGCTGTAAAGAAAATGAAATAATAAATTCTGTAGGTAAATGAATGGACCTAGAAAAGATCATAATTAATAAGATAACCCAGACCCAGAAAAAGAACCATCACATGTTCTCTCTCATTGGAGGCTCCTAGCTCCAAATCTTCAGGTATGAGTACATATCTGATAATAACTACAGAAACCAGAAATGTAAACTGGAAACACTGACAGGATAGCAGGGTTGAAGAGCAATAGGGGTCAGGGTACAAGTGATCAGGGAAATGGGAAAGGGAGGTCTACAGTTAGGGAGGATGGAGGGAGGTAACTATAAGAGAGAGGAAGGTAAAATATCAGTAAAGGTGTCTAAGAAGTCATAAGGAGTCATACTATTAAATATCTACACACACACACACATGCAGGCAAGCATGCACACACACACACACACACACTCTCGCACTCACTCACAGTTTAAATGAAGACTTCTCATCTAGACTGGCAATGTTCCCCCCAAGACTCAAAGATCATCTGATAAAACCAGTAACACCAGGCATAAGAAGCCATAATTTTGAGTTTTTGGTCAGTGTCATCCAAGAGACTTCCAAAACACACAGGCTATTTGTTATAGCCTTTGGATGCCCCCAGAGGTGAAAGGTAAGTCTCCATTGCTGAAAATACCATGCATTTCAGGTGTGGGGCCCAGAGGCCTTTGAACTAGAACAGTCTAAATGCCTTCTCCCAACATGACTGCCTGAACATGACAAAGTGGATGGGGGAAAGCTCATGTGGCCTCAAACCCATATTCATAGACTGCAGGCAGCTCCCAAATGCTGATAGTGGGAGAAATAGTCTTCCCCAAAGGAGAGCACACCAACTCGTTATCCAAAAACCAAATGGTCAGCCCTAAACATATACATACATGTAACTTTATACAGATAAGTGGATTCTATTTGGGAATATGTATGTATATAACAAATATGCATATAACAACAACTACTGCAAAAGAGCCCATTAATATGACAGAGATGACAGCAAGGCATAAGGGGGTGGAAGGAGAAAATGAAGATGGAAATGATATAATTAGATTATAATCTCAAAAAATAAAAGAAGAAATAAAAGATCTTATTTTTATTCAATTTACCCTTCTATTCCCCCCCAACTTTTATCTTAAAAACAAAATGTAGACAAACACACAAGACCTTTATGTGTTTGTATGGAATTGTCGAACATCCCCAGCTTTGCTCCCACCTCCAGGTCTTGCCTTTCCTGCCGTGACTTCCTCAATGATGGACTGGGATCAGGACATGGAAGTCAAGAAAACACTTCCTGGCTTTGGTCATGGAGTGTCTTAGCCTTCTATTGATGTGATAAAGAACATGACCAAAAGCAACTTGGGGCAGAAGCTTACAAATTAAAGCTTATAACTCTCAGGTCACAGCCCACTACAGGGGGAAGTCAGGGTAGAGCTACAGGGAAGGATCCTCGAGGCAGGAACTGAAGCAGAGGCCATGGAGGCGTGCAGCTTACAGCTTGCTTTCTTCTCCAACTCAGAGCCATCTGTCTAGGGAATGGTCCCACTCACCGTGAGCTGGACCTTCCCACACTAGCCATTTAGTTAAATGTTCTGAGGCTTGTCAGAGCGTGAAGATTTGCCTATATGCAATCTGATAAAGGCATTTTCTTGGTTGAGGCTCACCTTCCTAGATATCTCCATTATTTTTATCAAATTGACAAAAAAACCCCTCCCCTCAAAAAACAAAATCATAAGAGCAAAACCAACCAACCAGGTCATAGACTTTATCACAGCAAATGACAGTAACCATGACAGTCATTAACCTTTATGTGGCTTCTCAGCTGTAACCATCCTCTATGTTACAGATTCCCTCTGTTAGAAATGAGATGTTTGTGGCGGTTCCAGTTTTGCAGAGAGACTTTCTTGGCACAGATTCCACTGTAGTGAATGACACCTGTAATGGCAGATCCCTAGCTTTCTGAGGTGGTATCCATGGTGTCCACGGAGGCAGCACATGGGAGTACTAGAAGATGATGTTCTCATGCTGCATTGGAAACATCTAGGCAGTCCTTACTTGTACCCACACTGCCATGTGAAGTGACTCCTGGCTGTTACTTTCTACCTGACAATTGAATTCTCTGGCTCAGAAATTTTAAAGGAATTCCTCCAAATCCCTGTTCCAATTCTGCCTGGTAAAACCATGTAGCTCTAGAGAGTTACCAAAGGCACCAGCCACACAAGTCTGAGTGGACTTCTTGTGGGTACAGTTACAGCTCCACCTCTAAGATATGATTTAGAGAAAAATGGGAATATCCTCTCACCACATGGGACAGCTCCAGGAGGAGCCACTTTCTCATTGGAAAAGTCTCAACTTACATGGACCACTTTATCATAGTAGCTTTGGAGTTAGGACATAGGTCAGTCTATGAAGCATTAAGGCTTGTCAGAGAGTGAAGGGCATGGGCCTCTGACTGTCTGATCTTAGATTTTACTTGTGAGGATCCACACTCGGGAAAGCATGTCTTAATACTTAACCTCCAAGTTGAGTAGCATGTTTTTTGTTTGTTTGTAGTAGCCATGGAAGGTGAATGAGATGAAAGCCCAGAGCATAGTAGGTACTCACAAGCAAGATGCTTATCTGGATCCCTTTCTCTCTCTCTCCCTTCTTCCCCCAACTTCAGATTAGAGTCCAGCAAAGAAAATAGAAACAGGATCTATTTAGGTTTCCAAGTAACTTAATGTTCCTTTGTCTCTTTCCTTTCCCACTAAGCCAGGGATCTAGTTGCTGGCTATGGGTGTTTCTTTTCTACAAACCCTAAAGGCATGCATCTTTTACCATTTTTCCTAATGTGTTTACTGTTCTTCAGCCAAGCTCCTTTGAGAACAGGGACTTCCTTTTTCCATAATTCCTAAGCATCTTTCTGGGCCTATCATAGATGAAGAATACATATGGATTTATTTCAGTTTTTTTCCAGTGATCACCCTAACTTTTGAATATGGACAGCTTCTCAAGATGGAGATTTTTAGGTACTTTGCCTGCAATTGATATACTGGTCATTAGATGGTGGTATGATCCTGGGAAATGTTGTTGAAATTATTTCCAGCCTCATCAGCCACAAGGACCTGAAGTCATGTCATTTACTTGACCTGGAACAGGGGAAAAATACCCTTTATCAAAACTACATTGTCAAACTTTTATATAATTCTCAATTAGTAGTATATCTGTCTATCTATCTATCTATCTATCTATCTACCTATCTATCTATCTATCCAGATATCTAGCTGGAAACAGAAAGGAGGAGGGAGAACAATTTTTTTGTGTTGTTAGGTTACCCAGACTGTCCTTAAATTCTGGACTTAAGCAATTCTCTTACTTTAGCCTCTTGAGTAGCTAAGAGTATAGGTGAATGCTACTATACCTGGCTTAAGATCAATTCTTCCTTCATCCATTTTTGCTTCCACTGATGGTATAAAACAAAGGGTTTTATGTATGTTAGACAAATTCTAATCTTGTTCATCCAGAAGTGTGTGTGTGTGTGTGTGTGTGTGTGTGTGCACGCGCGCTGATCTTGCTGTCTATTGTAATGTTAAGTGTGTGTTCCCAAGACCTGGAGTCTGGACATAGACTCAAGTGACCCTGCCTCCAAGTTATTTCTGGGTAAATAAACAGCCAATAGCTGGCAGAAAAGACATAGGTGGACTTTAGCCTTTCTGGGCTTGGAGTCAAAGAAGAATAAGAAGATGGAAAAGGAAGGAGAAGCCACTATGGTTTCGGTAAGTCATGAAAATGTGGCCCATGAGGGCTGGCCCACTGGAGATAATAGCAGACTAGTTGAAATATAATAAGTATTAATTTGGGGTTATCAATAGCAAAGTAGATTCTAATAGCATAGAGAGTAGATATCTGCCCAGCTTTAATGTTGATTAAGATGTATTGTAAGGTGTAAATATAAAGGTTGTGGGTATCTTTTATCTGGGAACTAAATGAGCATGATGGGATAGAAAGCCAAGTAGGGATTAAAATTTTCTACAACATGTGTGCACGTGTGTGTGTGTGTGTGTGTGTGTGTGTGTGTGTGTGTGTGTGTGTGTGGTGTATGTTTGGAAACAGAATTTTTCTATGTTGCCCATGCCAGCCTTGAACTTGCAGTGCTCCTGCCTCAGCTGTCTCAGAACTGGAATTACATATATGTATCACCACACCTACTGCACTTGATATTTTAAATTAATCCTTTTCACTTTTTTTCTTTATTTTATCCCATTCCTTTTTACAAATATCCTTTGTATCCTTTGACCCTTAACCTTTTCTTGGGATGCCTACTTGAGTTCACTTACTTTCCATTTGAATTCTATGGGTAATTAAGTAAGATTTTGCTTTATGTGGAAAATTTAATCAATTTCAATATTTTAGCATAACATTCTGTTACACACCTCAGAAAATCTCTACAATTTGCTGGTCTGCAATTTTTGGTTGGTCTTTATGTCCCCATGGGAGGTTTTATTTCTTTCATATGATCAGAACTGTGCAAAATGGAGAATGAAGAGAGGGATGGAGAAAAGAGGCAGAGGCAGAGGCAGAGGCAGAATGCGCACTGTAATTATTTTCCTGAGTCAAACAGAATTTTGCTTATCTGTGAAACTTCTCTACTCTTCTAAGAACACCGTGTGAACAATAGGACTGAGAAATTCCAACCTGGTGGTAAAGAACAAGTACATCAGCCAATGTTTGCTGATAGGAGCTTGAACCTTTCTTCCCTTTATTCTGTTGTTTACAAGTCTTGAAGTCTGAGCCCTTCAACATCTTCCTTGGGACATCATCCCCAAGAAGAGGGACAGAATCTGCTCCCCAAAAATGAGAGCTGTGGCTTTCAAATGCTTCCTGGTGAAAGGAGGCAAGTATTTTTCTTAAAAGTTATTAATGAAGAATAGAATGTGATGACATCCTGTGGCAAACAGCCTGGGGGTATCCTATGCACTATAGCCAGGCTCTCTTACCACCACCTACTACTGCTAAGTAGCAAATCATTCTGAAATGTAGCAGCTGAAAACAATAATCATTTTATAGCTCATGATTTTGTGGGTCAGCTGAGACCAAATTCAGTGTGGCTAGTCTTTGGAAGCACACTCACAATTCAGATTTCTTAGTCACATTCAGCTTTTGGGTAGGCTGCTCTAGAGATCATGGCTTTATACCATTTGTTGAACCTTGACAGAAATGGGTGGAGGAGAGGCTATCAGATGGTCTAGCAGAGATCTCCACGTGGTCTCCCCAATATGGTAGAATGGAGAAGACAAACTTAGCACATGGAACTTCTGTGTTTCTTGAAAGAATGTTCCTAGAGCTCCACAAAGAAGCAGAGGTCTTCTGGCCCTGCCTTAGGCCCCAAGGACATCACCCTGATGGTATATAGACAAGGGGCATAGTTCTTAGGTCTTGCCGCTCACTGAAAGACGTGGCAAAGGGGCATTATGCCCATTTTTCTTCTACCTTACCTGCTGGATAGAGGCTCTTCAGCATCATTTCCACCTTCTCCATATTACCTCATTGATGTGTTTGATTTTCTGTAGATTATTTATCTCTTCGCACCAGAACAGCGGTCCACAAGAGCAAGAAGTAGAATTCGCTTTCTTCATTAAATGATCTGCTAAGCACATAGAAATTGGGACTGAAATGTTGTAAATGCCCACCTAATCACTGCTGAATGCCTTATCTTTTTTAATCCTCTTACTACTTTTTGAAAAGCTTCTATCACCTCAATTTTAAAAATGAGAAATTGAGGCAGAGAGAGGTTAATATACCTGTCCAATCACAGTTATTGAGTGGCAGAGCTGCTATTCAGACTCAGATCTTTTTTATGTGCTTTCAAGGTCATGAACAAGTTTAACACTAGGAAAAATTTCAATACACAGGAGGGGTTGCTAAAAATGGTGTATGTGGCCTCTCCTAGGCTCTCAAGAGCAGGCCATGGGAATGTCAGTTTCCTGCAATGGATTTATCTTACATTCTAGCTTTGCTTCCTTGTTTCCCACCCCCACCAAACAACTATTTTGAGAAAATATATATGAAATGGAAAATCCAAGAGGTGACAGTGTTGCCTCTGTGCTGGTTCCTGTTGTGCAGTGTAGTCTGCAGGACTTTTGGGCATGAGAAAGACTCTTCACTGGATTGTGGTATCAGCCATTTTGAACTGTGATAGCTAGCGAAGTAGCCATTTACACTACTATTGAATAATTCTGGGTAATCTCCTTCTAGCTATGTTTAGACACAATCCATGCTCTCTGTGTTTGCTAAGTAAAAGACACAACCCAAGAGACAATGTCACTAAAGCCACCCCACATAGATAGAACATTGTGTCTACAATTCTACCTTTCCCGTCTCTCCTGTCTCTTCTCTATTCTAAATGTCATACCCTCTGGACACATTTTTCCTGCCATCCCCACAAACTCTTTAGTGGCATGACATCATAGGACTTTATCAAATCTGATGAGATCTTTCCTCTGTCTTTGGATGGATGTGGTTTTTCCTTTGGGATGGAGGAATGGGATTCTAGCAGCTGTAGAAATTCTCTGCAGACTCTCATCTGTTTCTCCTTTCTCCTTTCCCACTGTCTTCCTTACTACAGTGTAGTCTTACATGGAAGAGTGGCCTGAAAGTAGTGTTGATGATTGTTGATGCCAGAGTCCTGGGGAGGAGGCTTGGTAGAGCAGAGATGGATATAGCGGGTGGCAAATGGAAGCCGTGCCAATTGTTTTCACTTTTGTCAGAAAGGAAGGGTTATTCTGGTTCTATGTACAGGGGGTGGTGGGCAGAGTTGTGTGGCCAGCTCTTGTCTGTGGTAGGGGAGTGTGAAGCTGTGTGCTCACATATCTGCAGACCAGAAAACAAAGAGCTCAGATAGACTGGCCTGTCATCCAGAAGGCCAGTCACTCAGCGATTCTACTTCCTCTTAGGAGGTTCCATAACTTGCCCTTAAAGTGCCATCAGCTTGGGATCAAGTGTTCAAACACATGAGCCCATGGGAGATATTTCACATCTAGGCCATAGTCCAAGCCATGGCTCACCAGGAATGGCTCACCCCACTAAGGCAGAGGAGGAAAAATATAAAAACTAAGGGTGGATAATAGAATTAGATTTGGCCAACAGATTAGAATGCATTAGGACAGAGTTGGGGGTCTTGGGGGCAAATTGCTCATTCATTATAGACTCTTTCAGTGAGTGTTTGCTAAATGCCTACTGTATAGCCAACTCTGGACTAGTCACTGAGAATGAAGTGGGAGCCAAACAATGATGATTTCCTAATGTGCCCAAACTACAGCAAGATGAAATGTAAGAGTGAAATCACAGTGTTCTGTGTGATGAGAGACATGGGAGGAGGTCTTCTGATACCGGTGAAATAACAGATGAATATTTAGGAAGGCCAAGAGGGCAATAAGAGTTGATACGTTTAAAGGACTGGGTGAGGGTTTCCAGATAGTGTAAGGACGTGTGTTACCTCTCAGCAGGAGCCTGTGTTCCCAGTGGCAACTGTTGCAACTCCTATCTCAAAACTTAAATGTGTTCTGACTTTGGGGAGAGGACTCTCACTGCCATACTTACCCTCCCATGATTCTGGAAGCCTCTTCCAAAAAGACTGTCTGAGTTCCTCTCCTGGAGTCAGCCATGTATACACAGCATCAGCAACCATCCCTTTGTGTGTTATGTGAATGCTTTCATGACCATAGAACTCCATCATTAAAGACAGAGCTCGTTTTTCCTTTATCTTCATACTCCCAATGCCCAGAATAGAGCCAGGCACATCCTACAGACAGATAAGTGGTTATGACCAGTGACTGGAAAGATGACTCGGTAGTACAGAGTACTTACTTCTCTGGCAGAGGACCCAAATTTGGTATCTAGACCCACCCATACTCAGGAGCTAACAGCCTTCTGTAGCACCAACTCCAAGGTACCTATACTCATGTGCACATACCCCCACACAACATGCATGCATACACATAATTTAAACTTTAAATTCTTTAAAAATGCTATGGTTAACTCCTGGGCATATACCCAGAAGACTCCCCACCATGTAATAAGGATACATGTTCTACTATGTTCATAGCAGCCCTATTTGTAATTGCCAGATGCTGGAAAGAACCCAGGTATCCCTCAACAGAAGAGTGGATGCAAAAAAATGTGGTATATCTACACAATGGAGTACTATTCAGCCATTAGAAACAATGAATTCATGAAATTCTTAGGCAAATGGATGGAGCTAGAGAATATCATACTAAGTGAGGTAACCCAGACTCAAAAGGTGAATCATGGTATGCACTCACTAATAAGTGGATATTAACCTAGAAAACTGGAATACCCAAAACATAATCCACACATCAAATGAGGTACAAGAAGAAAGGAGGAGTGGCCCCTGGTTCTGGAAAGACTCAGTGAAACAGTATTCAGCAAAACCAGAACGGGGAAGTGGGAAGGGGTGGGTGGGAGGACAGGGGAAGAGAAGGGGGCTTGCGGGACTTTCGGGGAGTGGGGGGGGCTAGAAAAGGGGAAATCATTTGAAATGTAAATAAATTATATCGAATAAAAAAAATGCTATGGTTAAAAGGAATTGCAGAGTACATTGTTTCATTAGGTAGCTCAGCACATCATGCTCACTCATTGTTGGGCTTGAGAATTCAGACAAGCCATAGTGAGAATGGCTTGTGTCTGCCATATAGTGATTCCTAGCAGGGAAGACTTCATATCTAGGTGATCCAAAAGCCTGTGTCTGGAGTCATCTGGAACTACTGATGCCAGTTGTTGCTTGGGATCTCAGCTAAAGCCACCAAGCACAATGTTTTCATGTGTCATTGAGCTTGGGCTTCCCCACAAGACAGTGGCCTCACATGGCTTCAAGCTCCAAAATTAAGGGTGCTTTATCCTTAGGTTTGCATATAATTATGGAATCTGTGTGTCCTCTTCTCAGGGTGTCCTGAGAATTGCCCCATGTGACCACTAATAATAGATGCTTTAGGATCTAATTGCATCACAAGCCCATGAAGATATAAACCCCACTTCTCCACGAAGGAGCAGGGTTTCCATAGGTCTGCCATGCCTCGAAATTAGTTGTAATAGATTGGTTCTGCTGTGTCCATTCTGTGTTCTGTGGATGCTGCTATATGATCGTTTCCTGGAGGAGCTTAAAACATCAAGGCAGCCGGAGTAAAGGAGGCTTGATATCTGAGTGATGGACTTAAGTTCTTCCAGGGCTCCAATGGCTTTGAGGGAAAGAAGCGTCATGGGGTCCAGGTGCAGCATGGAATGATGAAGTCTCCTAAAGTGACAACATTTTACAAATAGAAAGGACAGTGTTAAGACCTCATTCTCTACAACCTCAGGGGAACTAGAGTCCTGCAGCTGGCAGGACCCTGGAGACTGAAACCCATGTGTTTCCTGAACAGTTGAGTTGGAGAGGCATGTGCAGGGAGCAGCAGGGGAGGAGGCTCTGTGCCTGGAGTTCAGGCAAGCCTTTTCCAGCCTGGCTTTGAACAACAGCAGTGACCTCATTGTGTCTGAGTCAATCAGAGAGAGGCAGCATCTGACCATGGAGTCTGGAGAGGCCAGCCACACTGCTCCACATCATCCCTGCATCACAGCTAAAGATTCTAAGGTCTGTCCAAGTGGAGGTCTGGGCTTTCTCTAGAGTAAATGTTTGCTGTGGGTGGGCTGGGGCAGCGCAGAGCCCAGAATTTGGATGCAATCTTCAGTCTCTAAGGCTCCTAGCTACTCACCCTTCTTTTATTGATGTAAAATTCATGTCACATAAAACCCATTCTCAACCACCATCTAATCTGACATAGGAGCTCTTCTAATAATATGTTTTTCTATCCCTCACCAACTACTAAACCACCGCTGATCTGAAACCTCTGCATTAGACTATTCTGGATGCTTCCTGTAGGTGGAGCCATATAATATACACATCTCCATATTTCTTTTTTTTTTATTCGATATATTTTTTATTTACATTTCAAATGATTTCCCCTTTTCTAGCCCCCCACTCCCCAAAAGTCCCATAAGCCCCCTTCCCTCCCCCTGATCTCCCACCCACTCATTCCACTTGCCTGTTCTGGATTTTCCCTATACTGCTTCACTGAGTCTTTCCAGAACAAGGGGCCACTCCTCCGTTCTTCTTGTACCTCATTTGATGTGTGGATTATGTTTTGGGTATTCCAGTTTTCTAGGTTAATATCCACTTATTAGTGAGTGTATACCATGATTGATCTTCAAGAATTGACAAATGGGACCTCATAAAATTACAAAGTTTCTGTAAGGCAAAGGACACCATCAAAAGGACAAATCGGCAACCAACAAATTGGGAAAAGATCTTCACCAACCCTACATCAGATAGAGGGCTAACATCCAATATATAGAACTCAAGAAGTTAGACTCCAGAAAACCAAATAACCCTATTAAAAAATGGGGCACATCTCCATATTTCTAAGAGAAGATGGGAAGGTGATCAGCTGTTAGCAATTCAACATGCCAGGGCCAACCCCTGAGCAGTGGGAGCCAGGGCCAGGGTTGGCTTTCCATCTTCCTTATCACACACAAGTCCTCTGACAGGCCCTGGGAAAAGAGCTAGCTACTCCCAGAGGTGGCCAGCCCATAATCCATCATCCTTCGGGGTTTTTTTTTTTTCTTCCCTCTTAGCCCTATCAATTCTATTGTATGAGAACCTTTTCCTAGCCCCAAATAAAAGCAAACAACTTAACTACACTACTTACTGCAACTAAGGCTCTGTCTTCCAGGAAGGTGATTCTAAATGGCTCTGGGTCCTTTGCAGGTTGGTGACTGGAGCAGGTTTACTGTGGGAGAGACTTAAAAGACCTTAAGATTTGAATTTTGCTTCAAACTTAGCTCTGCCTTGCAGTGACCTTCTCAAACATTATTCTCTTTAAACTTTAGTGTGCTCATTAATAGGCTGGGGATAGAGCCAAGATCCACTTACAAGGAGTGGGTTCATGGCTGTGCTGTATCAAGGACCAAGATGGTGTCAGTGTCATGTCAACATAGTGAACAAACCTTTCCCTTCTGAGGTTTCAACAGAGTAAAGGAGTTTCTGGTAACTTTCATGTCAGCCTTCTTCATTCTTAATGCTCCAGATTAATGCTATCACATTGGCATGTGGTTCCCTTTAATAAATATTTTTGTTAATGCAATATATTTTGATCATATTCAACCCAATTCTTTTATTTAACTCTTTCAAGATCCACCCCACCTCTCCACCTCCCTGCTTCTTGTCCTCTCTCTTTGTTGTTGTTAATAACTCATTGACTCCAATATGTGTTGTTCGTATATAGAAGAATGTAATTAATTGACCAGGATCCCATGCTGTAAAATAAACCTGATCATCCCTCCTTCAGAAGCCATAAGCTGTCAAGAATTCCTCAGTTGGGGAGGCAGCTGGCCAATCACGTCCCTCTCCACGTTGATTGACTTGATCTTGTACAGGTCTTATGCAGGCAACCATGGCTACTGTCCTGTCATGACCAGAAGACACTATTTTGCTCCAGTCCTTCCTAGCCTTTGGCTTTTATCATCATTCTGGCTCCTCTTCTCTAGAGGTCTCTGAGCTCGGGGGCATGATATATATGTTCATGGATGAACGCTCCACTGACACTCATTCTCTGTGCTTTGACCAGTTGTGAGGTTTTGCATTAACTATTATCCACGGGATAAAAAAACTTCTCTGGTGAGGTCTAAAAGTGGTATCATCTACCAGTAGAGATATAAATTTAGAGGACAGTTAGATACTGTTTTGTTAAGCAAAAATAATAGCAATAGGCTTATCCCTGTGTCCTATGATCTTCTCGACCATATGTTCTTTGCTAGAATTCTAGTACCAAACGTGTTTTCTCCTGTGGAGGAGACCAGAAAGACAATCAGAAAGCAATTGCTTACCCCATAATTGACCTGCCACTATTACAGTCATGGTTATATCTTGCCATTATGGTCAAGATTGTAGTTTACAGGGGTCACAGCTGGGTAAGACTCTTGTTGACATTTTTGTTCTCCTACCACCTTCAGAATACTTTCTAGGACTGTGGATGCTAGCCAGCAGGAAGGAAGCTTCTTGGTCAGTATTGATTTGATTTTTGTAAGATCAGTGTATGTAGTATCTCCAGCAATTGGGTCTTACCAGGAAATCCTGATGGACAACCAAGAGCATTGGCAGTAGTCTTATTGTTTGGGGGTTTTCAGGACACCTCTGACCGATGACTCTAGGTGAGGTTTCCTATACCCACACTAGGCTTTTTATTTGGCAGACTACAGCTTCTGTGATGAGTAAAACCCTGTGTGTATAGTAGCTCCAATTAAAACATTTGATAAGAACACATACGCTCACATACCTTCTAAAGCAGTTTGTTTCTGTATGTACTTTCAAACATCCTTAGTGTTAATTATCCCTTCTCCAATCCCCTCTTCTGCCGTACCCTCCCCCTTGTGACTCTTAAAGATCAACTACTAAAGAAAAATTCATTTTCTCAGTGGCCCTGTCACGTCTCGGGTGCTCAAAGGTCCCCAGGTAACTTGTGACTCTATCACAATGACAATCCAGACCAAGGATACTGCTAAGATCACCTAATTCTTGGAGATAGCACTGCTTCTGTTGCTGTGGGATACACATTGCTCTTTGAATATTTGCTACCTTTCCCATCCATGCCCTTGTTTATATAGACTTCATCATACCTGACCTCACCATCCACCGGCAGTATCCAGTCTTCAAATCTTGTTTTTTTATTTGCTATATTCTTTATTTACATTTCAAATGATTTCCCCCTTTCTGGCTCCCCACTCCCCTAAAGTCCCATAAGCCCACTTCCCTCCCCCTGTTCCCCCATCCACACCTTCCCACTTCCCTGTTCTGGTATTCCCCTATACTTCTGCACTGAGTCTTTCTAGAACCAGGGGCCACTCCTCCGTTCTTCTTGGACATCATTTAATATGTGGATTGTGTCTTGGGTATTCAAAGTTTCTAGGCTAATATCCACTTATTAGTGAGTGCATACCATGATTGATCTTTTGAGACTGAGTTGCCTCACTTAGTATGATGTTCTCTGGCTCCATCCATTTGTCTAAGAATTTCATGAATTTATTGTTTCTAATGGCTGAATAGTACTCCATTGTGTGTGTGTGTGGGTATATATATATATATACCACATTTTTTGTATCCATTCCTCTGTTGAGGGACACCTGGGTTCTTTCCAGCTTCTGGCTACTATAAATAGGGCTGCTATGAACATAGTGGAGCATGTGTCCTTATTGCATGCTGAGGAATCCTCTGGGTATATGCCCAGAAGTGGTATAGCAGGGTCCTCCGGAAGTGTCATGCCCAGATTTCTGAGGAACCACCAGACTGATTTCCAAAGTGGTTGCACCATCTTGCAATCTTCAAATCTTAACCATTCCTTTGGAAGAGAAAGTACTATTCAGGTTCTAAATCTCTCTCCTGCCTTCCTGTGCCTCACACTATTAGTTAGTTTGACTATAGTCTCAGTTCTACTCTGAGGGCCTGGCTTCTCTTGACTCCTTATATTTACCTAGGTTCAAATTCACTCCACCTGGGTTTTCTCTAGATGCTTACTAGAGAATAATAGCCGCCCTGGGGTGGCTCTGCTCATGGTAATGGTTGTGAACAAACACAAGTTTCTGCTTTAGCCTCTTGACTACAGGCAAGACACATGATGAAGTCCAAATTCAGAGGTGGAGGAAAATCATCCCTGCATTGCTGTGAGGGACCAGAATTTTGCAAGGCCAAGGTCATGAGTACATGGAAGCATGGTCTTGAAGCAAGTAACTGGCTCTATCCTTGGTAAGGAAGTTTATAGTTATGTTCCTAGGCACCTTTAAAAAAAATCCCTGGTAGTAAGGCTGCTACTCCTTTGGTCTTTCATAGTTAGCTGTGTTCCACAAGGGGCTCTTCACAATGTCCCCTGTACTCTCTACTTCCTGCCAACATTACCAATCCCAGTTCAATCTTGAGGAAGGTGCTATCTGAGTTCCAGGTAGCTTAGCCAGAACTCTACTTCTTCAGATGAGTGAATTTTTCATGCTGGTGTTTTGGGGAACTGTGAGAGCTATACGTGTAGCTCATTTATCCTCATTTGTGTGCACAAAAAGAAGTTGGCTAATAATGTTTCCTGTGTGAGTCACAGACTATACCTCCTTAGAAGGAGCCCTGTTAGGGCTTTAGTTAAGAAGCCAAGAGACAGGAAGGAGGCATGCCTTTCCATAGCTCCTCTTTACGTCAGCTCCCCTGTTTCAGGGCCTCTCAGTGTGCTCACATGCAGAGTAGGTAGTCAGGATTATGGTTTCTGTGACTCATTATGGTCCCAAATTATCACTGTCCTTGCTCAAAGCAGCAGTTGGTTTTGCTTTCTGGTCACTATTTCTAAAGTCCTTTCCAACCTCTATTACTTGTTATCTGCCCATAGAATTGACATTCAGGTTCTCAGGAAGAAGATCTACTTTAGAAGCATTCCTACTTTTTCTAGAAGTCTTATCTATGGAAACCTACATATGGACTAAGGCATAGAATTCTAGGACATCAATACCATGTTGTAAATGCAAGTCTAACTCAATAAGATCTCGTGGGCTTTGCCAGAACAAATTTAGGATTACCTCAAAGGTACAGGGCCTTGGCAATGTTAAAAGCTCTGATATTGTCTCCTGGGGCTCGTGCCCAACTCATCTACACCCACATGAGTATCAGAACAATGTGGACTTTAATTTTCTGCAGAGAAACCATGTGTTTTTCTCCCCCAGGAACCAAATTGACTAGCATTTACCCAGAATGATTTGCTGCCGGTTTAACGGCTCCTGTTTGAAGATAAGGATGTTTCTGAAAAAGGCCCAGAAATAGCTGGAGAAAACAATCTGTTTTGGTTGCTTGCCTGCAACAACAATAGAAGCAGGTGGAGTGATTCATAGCTGGATGGGAGACTGCTCCCTGTGGGATCAGGCCTGGGCAGCTCTACCCTGAGAGCATTTTCCAGGTCAGGGTATCTGGGAAAAAAAAAAGGTTGGGAACTAAATGGGAGAATAGTTGGAAAGGAGGTGGGGAAATATGGCTGGAGGTGGTGAGGGCTGCAGGTGCACTGGCAAGGCAGGTGAGCAACAGGGTGGGTGGTGGTGAACTCCAGACCCAGGCTGGAGTTGGGGAAGAGGGTCTACCTTGAGGAAGCACCTCCCAGAGCCAGGGTTCTTGCAAGTGAGGCAATCTATAGGATGTCACCAAGGTCTCCCTTTTTATAGATTCGGAACCTAATGTTGTACCCATTATGGATCAAGTGCAATGTGAGACTCTAGACATCTTAAATGAATATACTGCCCTGGTTGATTTGGGGTTTTGTCAACATGATATAAGCTAAAGTTATTGGGAAAGGGGAATCTCAATTGAGTATTCCTGTAGGCAAGTCTGAGGGCCATTTTTTGTTTGTTTGTTTTTGATTAGTGATGTGGGACGGTCTAGTTTACTGTGGATGGTGCTAATCCTGGACAGGTCTTGGGTTGTATGAGAAAGGAGATGGGGCCAGCTATGAGGAGCAAGCCAATATGCAGCATTCCTTCATGGTTTCTGCTTCAGTTCCTGCATTCAGGTTCCTTTCTTGACATTTTTGATAATGGAAGTGTAAGCAGAATAGGCTTTTTTCCTCCCCAATTTGCTTTATGTCCTGGTCTTTCATCACAGAAATAGAAACCTAAATGAGGCAATACCCTTGAAGCACTAATGTCATTGGCCCTTTTAATTCTTTCTGATATGGTTTATGGCCATACTGATAGAGGTCTTGCACCATGTTGGTGTCTTCTCTTGTTTCCTCATTAACCCCTAGCAAGTTGGAGTTATCATTCTTATTTTGCAGAGAAAAAAAGTAAAAAAAAAAAAAAAGTGTTTTTAGGCTATAGGTAGTCAAACAAGGCTCTGGAAAATCATCTTTAAGGCCTACACAGCCCATCAGTGTGCACATGAGAGGTTGTAAAGTATCTAGTAGCCACCGGTGGACTTTAATTTTTGGCAGAGAAACCATGTGTTTTTCTCCCCCAGGTCAACTAAAGTGACCAGCTGCATCCCCATTCTCTGATGACAAAATGAACTTTCTATAGCTGAGAATCTCACTACCTGCCAAGCTCACTGCAAGACACAGGGGTATATGGAATAGCGTAATACATTGAAATTCAGTGATTTTCTTTAAATCTTTGCTCTTTGTGACTTCTAAAAAATGACAAGAGGAAATAAAAGAGTGAGCTCTTGAATTAGTAGCCACATGTATGCCATCACTGAAGTATGGAGTGGCAAAAAGGGAAATTTGTCCTGGCCTGTGTCCCCTGGTGTGGCTGGCTTGACAGTCTCTGTTGGTGTCACAGCTCCATGCTGACAGCAGCTGTTTGAACTTACGGGTGCCTTGCTGATAAATTGGGCAGACAAGACAACCTGAGGGTTACATAGCTCCTGAAGCTCTGCTAGATCAGTAAAGACCACAAAATCGGCTCTGTGTGCAGAAGGCTGCTGTTCACTCTAGAAAGCAAACTGGTGGTGCTTTTCATCAGCCGCATCCAGTGCTCAGCAGCCTTCAGAGGAGGGGTCCAGGAAAGGAACTCCTCTGTGAGGGAAGCCAGCAGAGAAAGGACTTCAGATAGTTCTGGGTATGTCCTGGTTCTGACTAACATCACTGAAAAGGCCCACACTTGTGTCCTGACCTGAGGTGTCAATGAAATTACTCTTGGGGGTGACCTGGACACAGAGAAAGTTTTATAGCTTTTTATATGATTATAATATGTGAGCATAGTCAGGACTCTGCTGAGTTATGACCCCCCTTCAAGATGTAGCATGGTTTCAGGCTTGAGGCTTTAGCCAGGCCATTGCTGGGAAGAAGACAGATGCATCTAATCTCAGATACCATACAAAATGGGAACCTCTGCCAGCTGTTTATCCACTTGGGGACTCACATCCAGGAACTCAAACAGCAGATGGGAGATGAACTGAATAGACTAAAGAAAAAAAATCAGAAATGACCAATAAACACACAAAAATCTTCAGCATTCTTAATCATCAGGGAAATGCAAATGAAAATGATACAAATGATTGTCATAAAGGAACCAAAACTCACACTGGCAAAAATCGGGACAGAAAGACTGTATACACTGTTGTCTGCAGTGTTCATTAGCACAGACTCCATGGTGACCAGTATGGAGGCTCTTCAGACAAACTAAAAATAGAATCACTGTATGACCCAGCTGTACCAGTCCTTGGTATGAGCGCAAAGAGATCAAACTCAGCACAAAATAGAGATATTTGCGTATCCAGTTTAAGTCAACAATATTCACAACTTCCAAGTTATATAATTAGCCTACTTGCCCATCAGTGAGTAATTGGGTAAAAAAATTAAATGTGGCATGTATACACAACTGTGTATTCAATGACAAAAATAATAAAATTGTGCCATTTGACGGAATATAGATAGAACTAGAAACCATCACATTAAATGAAATAAGCCAGATTCAGAAAAACAAGCATGCACTCTTCTCTCTCATGTGTAGAATCTGGGAGGAAGAAACATGCAGAAAGGAAATATACTAGGGAGGGGAATGGAAGAGGATAAATAAGAGAGGGTGACAGAGGGGTAAGTACATTATATGCACATGTGAATAGCACAGCAAAAGTGTGTTATAGTTAGCATAGATTAATAATATTGATAAGAAAAAGAAAAACCTTAGTCTTGGGAAATTGCTTCTTTCCCTGGGAACTCACAGCACACACAGGCATGCAAACACAAAGACATACACACAGACACAGACACAGACACACACACACTCAGGAATGTATACATGCATGTACATGCACACACACATGCTACTGTCTTTTGTATAAAAAACAGAAACTCAGTAGACTTTTAGAGGATTTTGCATTTAGGGAAGGATGCCATTGCCCCTGGAAACAGCCTTGGCTTTGAATGGTCTATGTTTCTGCTCCCAAATTAGGTGTTGCAGAACTTACCTACCACCCAAACCAGAGTACACATGTCACCAGAGGATGCTGTTTGGGTGCAGCCTTAGCCTCATCTGCTCTGGAGTGGTACCTGAATTGCATTTCTCACATGGCTGCATGGGCCTGCTGGTTTCCTGGCACACCTTCATACCAAGAACACACATATAGCCTGGTTGTACAGCCTATCATTACTTGTCTTGGCCCAGAAGCACAGCGGTTTGCATCCTGGTTGGGATTCCAGGGCTTCTGGGTATGAGGACCCACAATTTTCCCATGGTCCTGCCTTGCATCTCCTTAAATCAATGGGTGACATTAGAATTCCCAAAATGCTCTGGTGCCTAGATGACAACCACTCAGAGATTTCTTTGATTGTCTAGGACTGGCCCAGGCCTGGATGCTGGGAATCTCTGGTTCAGAGCTCAGTTGTACCAATCGCCCCTAGTTCAGCAGCAGTCTTAGGGGTGTTCAGGATTCACCAGGGTCAAGGCCTCTAGTGGGGAGCCCAGAATCGGTATAACAAGTGCTCCAGATGGTTCTGATAAGACATTCACAGGCATTTCTATAAAAGGGAGGGGTGTCACCTCTTGAACACTGCTGAGCAGGTGTAGAGATGAAGAATGACTGTCATTTCTCAGGTCTCCCTGAGTAGAAGCAGCTGTACCTAAGGAAGCCACACTAAGCAGACATCCAGTGTCTCAGAGTCTATAAGCTCTCACACTTGGGACCTGGCTGTCCTGATGGCTTCCTTGGGATATCCTCCAGACCCCAATGTATCCATTTGTTATTTAAAACCTCTGATGCATAATTTTCCCATCCTGTGGTACAGACTTCTTTTCAGCCTTTTTAGGTGCTAAGGGCCATGCTACTTGGCTTATCTAGCTAGAGCTGTCTGGGACCCACGTTCCTGAGACAGACCTCATCATTTATTGTGAAGAAGTTGCAAGAGAGGATGGACTTGAAGTTTTCCTACCCTTGCAGTGAACCCCCCAGGGTATATGTAGCTTTCACAACCGTCTTTCTTCCTGATAGATATACCCAGAGACAGCAAGCCAGACACTGAGAATCACACAGCTTGTCTATAACTGCTTTACGTTTCAAAAAAAGATCTCTGGTCCCAGTAGGATGATTATCCAAACTACATTACATTTCCGGAGAGGCCTCTTAGTTTGTCCCTCACAAATCACCAGGCTACTGTCTTCAGGATTTATTCCAGATTCTAGACCAGGAAATGATCACTGCTGCAGCCGTCTAGTATTTAATACCTGGGAAGTGAAGTCTGTAAATGTGTCTTGAGTTGCTGAAGTAATGGGATCAGGCAGCATCCCTTGTTCTTAGCTGCTGCAAGCAGATTGTTTCTTCCTCAGGAACTGTAAGAAGTAGCCCCAGGCAGATGACCAGTCTCCCAGATACCCCTAAGGAAGCACTGCTCATTTGCATAATCATCATCTTTGGACTGTAATGGGGACACAGCCCTAGGGAGGAGAGAGGTGTCAGGGATGGACTTGGGTAGAGGGGAATGTTCTTCTTGAAGTCATTGAAGGCTTTGGCCAATTGCTTGGTGTATGTGTGTGTGTTGTTTCCATGGAAGCAAAGGAGTAGACTTTTATACTTTCACCTCAACCAGGTTGGCAGGCCCAGCTGGTAGAGGTAGACTGGTGCAAAGTGCAGCATACAGCAGAAACTTCCAGATATTCTGAGGCCACAGAGCAATGAATGCCTTGACCTGAAGGGAATCTGGATTGGCACCTGGTAGGCATCATAGGGACACACTAGTAGGCCAGGTATGCTCAAGGTAGGGATTGGCTGAGGGACTGTGCTGTGGCCATAGAACTAGCACAGTCATTAAGAACAAGGCAGGGACATGGCCAGGCTCCACTCTATTTTTTTTGTTGTTGTTGTTACATATAAGCTGTGGGAAGTTGGGAAAGCTACATAGCTGCTTGATGACTGTTTCTTTAACAGTAAACATTCTCCAGCAGTAACTGGAAATATTAATGCTTTGTTATGATGAGTAAATTAACTACTGAATACAAAAGATTTAACTCCGTGGTTGGCATAGAACTTAGTCACCAGCATTTTGCTTTTGGATGAGGGTGTGGCTTGCTGTGGCTCTCCCTTTGTCCTTTAAGCAGCATGGCAGGTGTGGGTTTTTGGGGTGGTCTGTTCATAACGAACTGTCCCCACTTCTCAATATATATTCGACTATCAGGAAGTGTGATGGCAGAAAGAGTCATAGGAGTTAATGTTCAGATCTGAGCTTTTAATTAAATGCTCAAATCCCACAAAGAACATGGGAGCCTCAGGACAGATGAGAATCAACCCAGGAAGAGAAATGCATTTAATGCTGTGGATTTTCTGAGTAGAGGCCACTAGTGTTCTAATCCTGTCCAATTTCTCCACACACAGAATTCTGAAGGTGTTTGCTGTCATGGCTGTGTTGAGCAAGAGCAGGTGATTAAATAGTTCCTGAGAAAGTCATGTTGGATAACTCCTCTAATCACTGTCTTTTGTTTGTCTGCTTCTTGGTTATTAGTCAGATCCAGTGTAGATCCTTGTGGGAAGTCTGTAGATACGGCATGACAATGCTGTGGTGTCTCTAGTCCTTCTCTGTTGGGGAAATGTGGCTCAGAAGATGCAGGAACCCAATGGGGATTAAGCAAGCTGGGAGTTATGGGTGATTAGAACTAGCATGTCTGTGGCTGCCAGCAGAAGACTGTTTCTATTACTGGGATGCCACTTTCCAGCCCCAGGACTCACATTTTGTGCCTCCTTCAGAGCTTAACTGAGTCTCTCTGATGACATGAGTCTTCTGAATGCAGAACTCTTCATGGCTATGTCTTTAGCTCTGAATATAACCTCAGACATACCATATTTACAGAGTTTAACATTCATTTTGTGTTCATGCGTGTGTATATACATGGAAACATAACTTCCATTCCCAGAACAGGGCACCAATGCTTCTACTTAATAGTTTTCTTCCCCTTTACTAAGGGTATTTGAGTATATCTGTTCCTTCCCTCATTGGCTGCTTGATAATAATGACATGGAAATTTATAAACCTTGCAGTGCCAAGAATACTCTAAAATACGGTTGACCAGATCCATGACATTTGTCTTTAGACCTTTGGCACCTATAAACAATGATTAGGGACCCACCATGTTTACTAAGCTCCTCCACAAATATGAGAAGAACACAGAAGTACATCCCCAGGCCATGGCCCTCAATATGGGGAGTGTGGCCAGCAGGTGGCCATTAGCTCTCAGCCTGTTAGAGTTTGCTTCAGCCTTAGGGTCACCTTCCTGGGCATGGCCTGTGTCAACCAGCTATGGGACAGTTCTGAAGCAATATTTACTTCAGAACTCCCTGCCAGCTTCTCAGGCTTGGCTGGGACTGCCTTGGGTTTGGCTTTTTGTGTTCCTTCAGTCCTGTGTCTTTGCCTTTCCTTTAATGGAATTAGTCCCCAGTAAGAATACAACATTCCAAATTCCATGGCACGGACTGTCTCCTCTGTAAAGTTAAGCCTGTGAAATTTCCAGTAGAAGGAGACTGAAGAAAACTGACTTACCAAAATATGTCTGAGAAAATTTTGTCAGGAAAAATGTGGCCTACATGTAAGCAATATCAGTCCTGAGCTAAGATTATAGCCATGAAGAGAACCCCCTTTAGCTCCTTCCTTCCCTCTCTAAAAGAAAAGGGAAGCCCAAGAGGATAGGAGTTGGCATGTCTCCTTTCTGGGAACTTTTTTATTTTTTAATGTCAGGAAGCATCTCTTCCTGATTCCCATGTATCAATAAACTATTGATGAGTAACAAGTCATCAGCCATCTAGTTATAAACCTTCAGGCCTCATGCATTTCTCTGTCTTCTGCAGATTGGGCAAGTACTGTGTATGATTCTAGTTGAGTGTTCCCACTTGGTGTGAGGTCTTGAGCATGACATGACCTCAACAGGCACATGTGCTGAATGTCTGATCTTTAGCTATTGGCGCTACTTTAAGTTCAAGAATCTTCAGAAGGAGGGACCTGGTTGAAGGGAGTAGGCCATTAGGGGTATGCTTTGAGGATTACACCTGGTTTCCAGTACCATCTTTGCGTTGTGTTTCTTGTTCACTACAAGGTAAAGATCTTCCTCTACCACACCCACTCACTGTGATGATGTCCTACCCATGACATCATGTGTGTGCAGCCAAGAAACCTTAAATCAAATAGTCTTAAACCATGAGACAAAATAGTCTTTCTTCCTTTAAGTTACCCTCTCAACAACTGGCAGGGAGTTCTGAAATGAGTGTTGCTTTCAGAGCTGACCATGGATGGTTGACACAGGTCATGCACAGTATTGGGAAGTCTCTGTATTATTGGTCATCTAATCCAATGGTAAGCCATTCCAGACTTTTTTTGATGGTTGGGGCAGGATTCAAGAAGGAATGGAAGCTGTAATGCTATCTTTGTGCTAGCAGTGAGCAGTTCAATATGGAAAATAGCATGCACGATAGCTAGCTAGCATCCCCAAAGTGAAATATTTAGGAATAAACATACTTAAGAAATACAGTATTTATTGTAACGTTATTGGTTAAGAATAAAAAAATAGGTCTCTTGAGGTCTAATATCAGAATCGACACCACAAGTATTGACCAAAGGAAGTGATAAGGCTAGCTCACATTCAAGATGTGAGGACACACTATCCTGTGATGGGAGAGATAGCAAAATCATGTTAAAAGCAAGCAAAGCATGGAAGATTTTTTAGGGACAAGTACTGTACATGATGTTGCAATGGTAGGTGACACATGCCACTATTCATACATCAGAACTCATAGAATGTGTGATACTGAGAATGAATTTTTTTTCTTTTTTTTAATTTATTTTTTAAATTTTATTCTATATTTTTTTATTTACATTTCAAATGATTTCCCCTTTTCTTGTCCCCCACTCCCCAAAAGTCACATAAGCCCCCTTCCCTCCCCCTGTTCTCTCACTCACCCCTTCCCACTTCCCTGTTCTGGTTTTGCCCTATACTGCTACACTGAGTCTTTCCAGAACCAGGGGCCACTCCTCCGTTCTTCTTGTACCTCATTTGATGTGTGGATTATGTTTTGGGTATTCCAGTTTTCCTAATATCCACTTATTAGTGAGCACATACCATGATTAATCTTTTGAGACTGGGTTACCTCACTTAGTATGATGTTCACTGAGAATGAATCTTAATGTCAACTGTGATAGTTCATGCTAATGACATTACTGCAGCCTCATGGATTCTAAGAGATGAGCCCCGGTGTGATAGTGGGTGTGATGCTTAGGCTAATGGGAGTATTGAGTTTGGTTTTTAATTATTTTTATTTATTTACATTTCAAATGTTATCCCCTTTCCCAGTTTTACCTCCACAAGCCCCCTAACCCCTCCTGTGCCTCTATGTGGGTGCTCCCTGACCCGCCCACTCACTCCTTCCTCAGAGCCCTAGCATTCCTCTATGCTGGTTGATTGAGCCTCCACAGGACCAAGGGGCTCCCCTATTGATGCTAGATAAGGCCATCCTCTGCTACACATCCACCTGGAGTCATAGGCTCCCCCATGTATACTCTTTGGTTAGTGATTTTTGTCCCTGGGTTTCATTGGTTGACATTGTTGTTCTTCCTATGGGGTTGCAAACACCTTCAGCTCTTAGATGGACTGATTTTTGTACATGAGAGTAGTACTTCCATTTTTTTAATCAACAAAAATAGCAGATAGATAGCAATCTGGCAAGTTTAAGACTCCTGGAGCCAGAAATAAATAGTTAGTCAATTACCTTCCAGGAATTGAGGTATCACATACCCCTAACATGACAGACAAGAGACCCCGGTTTATCTGACCCATAACAAGAATATTACTGTTCCAGTCCTTGTTTTCATAGACTGTTGATTATAAGATAAAGTTCCAGCCCTACTGTCCTCCAAATATGATAACATCTAACTAGCTATTTAGCAATCATAGATAATTCTTCCAAGCATTATTATAGAGAGTTCGTCTCACTTTATAACAACAAGCATGAGGAGAGGTGGTAGCATATTCATTTGGCTTCAAGAAAGAGGTCTGAAGATATGTGTTAATGTTCTGACTCATGGAGTCAATCTTCAAAGGCCAGAGCCATGCGAAGTTTCTTCATAGCATGGCTAGTTTTACCTTTTCTTGAGACCTCTTTATTATATAGCCATAGCACTTGGTATATAGCTAATCTGGCTTTGAATTTGAGAAATTCAAAGCCTTCTGAATACTGAGATTAGAAGCATGCAACACCAAGTAATTATTCCTAAACTGGACAATGGTGGCACATGTCTTTAATCCCAGCACTTGGCAGAAGCAGGCAGATCTCTGTGAGTTTAAGACCAGCCTGGTCTACAGAGTGAGTTCCAGGTCAGCCAGAGCCACACACAGAAAAACCCTGTCTCAAACCAAACCAAACCAAACCAAACCAAACCAAACCAAACCAAACCAAACCAAACCAAACCAAACAAAACAAAACAAAACAAAACAAAACAAAACAAAACAAAAGTAGTTCTTTCTAACTATCTCACGTTTGGATGCTAGCTATTGTGAATATTACTTTGCATGCTGGATTAATTGTTGGCAGAATTGATTTTATATACTGATTTGTGTGTTGCCAATCTGCTGACTTCATTGATCAGCTCTTAGTGGTTTTGGCTCTTTGTGAGATACCTTATATGCAGGATCAAATATCTGTAAGTAGAGCTCCACATTCTCTTTTGCAATTTGGGTGTGTTTTATTAATTTTTCTTGCCTCATTGCTCTGGCTAGAATTTCCAATGAGGAATAGCAGTGGTGAAAGTGGAAATTCTTCTCTTGTTTCTCTTTTGTTGTGGCTCAGACGTGGCTTGAATGTGCTCAGCAAAGACTCATGTTCTGGATGTAAGGACGGAACAATTTGGAAAGAACCTTTAAAGACAGAGTCCTGTGCAGTGTTATAGGGGTGTCACTCTTGGAAGAGATTAATGTAGATGCTGTGGGGCTTTGGTTCATTCTCAAGAAAATGAGTTTGTTATAAAAGACTAAACCCAACCCCCAAATCTTCTGGATTCCTGTCTCACCCTGTGATCATTTCCCCAGCTGTTCCCATCATTGTGATGTCTGCCACAGAGGGCCTTTAATCTTGAACTTTCAGCCTTCAAAAATTTGAGCTCAGAAAAAAAGTCTTTTCTTTATAGATTGTTCTAACCCCTGAGTATTTGATTATAACAGAGGATACAGACTCAGTCATTCTTTCATCTTCTAGCTGAGAATAAGTTGTGGGTGTTCCTTGAGTGTCTTTCTACACAGAAGAACTTCCTTTCTGTTCTGTTTTTTTTTTTTTTTGAGGAGTTTTAACATGAAGGCGTTTTTAATTTGTCAAATGCCCTTTTCCCTGTTCAACAAAATGACCATGCCCTTTCAATTGCATATTATAGTGACTGATTTTCATCTGTTGAGCCACTGTGTTTCTAGGTTAGTTCTTAGCAGTGTTGTATCATGTTTCAGTGTGCTTAGAGATCTACCTGGCTACTGTCTCATTGAATGTGATGTGTCTATAGTCATTAATGCTATTTGTCCACACATTTGCTTTCATGTGATAGCTTTCATGTGATAGCCTTTGGTATGAAAGTCATGTTACCTTTATAGACTGGGTTAGAGACTCTTCTTATGATTACATTTATAAAAAGAGTTAAAGAGGGATTAGTTTCTCAAAACAGGGTCTTACTAAATAGTCCCATGTGGCCTAGTAATTGCTTGTAGACTATACTGTCCTTAAACTCAGAGAGATCCATCTGCTTCTACTTCATGGGTTCTGGACCTAAAGATGTACAGTACCATGGCCAGAAAGGTTAGTTTTGCTTAAGAGTTTAGTAGCTGTCATCTGGGAAGCCATCTGGCCTCGGACTTCTCTTTTTTGGGGAGATTTTTCCATGACTTATTCAGTTCCTTTCTCTGTTATAAATCCCTTCAGATTTTCTGTTTCTTCTTAAGTCAAGTTCAGTAGTTGTTTTTCTGTGGAGTTTTCCATCTTCTCCTGGTTATCTAATTTGTTGGTGGTCAGCTGTTCTCAGTATTCTTATTTTGTTTTACTTCTGTATTCTAATTGTTGGTAGGTCCCTATTTTCATTAAAGACTTAAGTAATTTGGGTTTTATCTATTTTTTCTTAAGTCTAAGCAGAGTTTTGTTAGTTTTGCTGGTATTTTCTCTTTTATAGTTAACTCTTTTTAATTTTTTTAATTACATTTTTTTATAGTCCAGTTGTTACCTCCCTTCCAGTCTGCACTCCCACAGATCCTCATCCTATTCATCCTCTCCATCCCCCACCCTGTCTCCAAGAGGATGTCCTCACCCTCCCCTCCCCCAACCCTCACCAGGCCTCCTCATTCCCTGGGGCTTCAAGTCTCTCTAGGATTAGGCACATCTCTCTCACTGAGGGCAGACCAGGCAGTCCTCTGCTGTATATGTCAAGGGCCTCCAGCTTTTGTTTAATTGATTTTTCTCCTCTATGTTTCCATTTTTCATTTAATTTATCTCTGCTATGATGATGCTTTCTTTTCAAGTATATAGCATTACTATCAGTTTCCTACATGCACCACCTTCTGTAAGTTATTGTTTATTTACTTATCTATTTGTTGGACTTTTTTGTTTGAGAATATCACACATGAAGATGATGCTTTCCAGTCAGATTCACTCCTTTTTCCACCCCTACAATCTCTTCCCTATCTTCCTTCCTGCTTTCTTTCTTAACACAATCCTTGTTTTAAATCCACTGAATCTACCCAGTGCTGCCTGTATATTGCATGGGTATAGGACCATCGACTAGAGCATGAGAACACGTGGGAACACATCCCTGAAGAAAAATGACTCCCCTCTCCCAGAGGCCATCAGTCGCCAATAGCTTTTAAGCTATTTCAAGTCTTCCTGAAGAAATTCAAGGATCCATGCTGGGATTTTTGGCTGGCTTGGTCTTACACAGGTCTTATACAAACAGTCCCAGACATTTCAAGTTTATGCGTGCAACTACACTGTCATATCCAGAAAATACTGGTTTGCTGCAGATGTTCACTACCTCTGGCTCTTAGAACCTTTCTTCAGCTTCTTCTACAATGATCCCTGAGCCCTGTATGGAGAGGTAGATATTGATGTCTCATTTCAGCTCAGACACTCTACAGTCGCTTATCATCTACACGTTGAACCTTTGGCCATCTCTGTATTCATTGCCCTCTACTGTAAAAAAAAAAAAAACTTCTCTTAGGTACCAGGTGTGAGTTCTGTCTTGTGGAGAGGGCCTCATGTAGTTCAGGCTGGCCTTTAACTTGTTATGGGAATCATGCAGATCCTCCTAGGTCTATCTTCTAGACTCTCTCTGCCTCCTAAGTATTTGGAATACAGGTACATGTCACATGCCTGGATACATCTCATAAGGCATATTTGCTAGATTACACTTAATTGTTTGTGCTGCCATGGATCAATGCAGGTTCCTGGAACTGGGAGTGGTATATACTAGGTAGGAGCTCTACCATTGAGTTATAGCCTCAGCTTAAAAATCTCTAAAATATTAATTTAAGTTATTCTATATGTTTTCACATATGATAGGAGAGTATGGAAGTATACAGGATATGGTACATGTAAAGTTGCCAGGGACAACTATGTGGAGTTGAGTATCTCCTGTCTTTACCTGGGTTCTGGGGATGGAACTCAGGTCATCAGGCTCATGAAGCCAGTATCTTTGCCCACTGCACCATCTCACTGATTCTTTACACACTGTACCATCTCACTGGACCTTTAATTTTTATTTTTGAGGAAGCATTTTCCTAATCTAGGCTAGCTTTGAGTCCAGGTAGACTTGTCAGACATCAGTGGGAGGAGAGGCCCTTGGTCATGTGAAGGCTCGATGCCCCAATGTAAGGGAATGCCAGAACAGGGAAGCAGGAGTGGGTGGATTAGTGAGTAGGGGGGTGGGGTTTGAGATAGGGGGTTTTTGGAGGGGAAACAAGGAGGAAAGGGGACAACACTTGAAATGTAAATTTAAAAAAAATGAGTGTTTGGGATCCAAACTCATTCTTTATACTTGCATAGCCAACTCCCACTGAGCTTTCTTCCCCTGGGAACATTGGAATTTTTTTCCTTTGAAACATCAGCTGCTTAACAGTGTATTGTTTGATTCACACTTATTTGCAAATTTGGCAATTTTCCTTCTTGTTCTTAATGTCTCCTTGCATTATGGTAAGAGAAGAAATGTTGAATAATTCTGTTCTAAAATGCATTCATCTTTGTTTGGTGGTCTAATAGAAAGTCTACTTTTGAGTCTGTCCTAAGATAATTTTAGAAGACAGTATATTCTCTGGTCTCATATGAACGATCCTGATATGGACCACGAGTTACCTCCATATTTATCCTCTGCATGGTTCTATTTACTGATGAAAATAAAGCATGGAAGTCTCCAACTGTTTAAAATAGCCTTCTCATCTGTTCTGGCTTGATTCTTTAGGGACTCTGAGGTTAAATGTTTATATTTATAATTGTTACTATTATCTATTATAATTTTTATGTATATAAATTTTATATTAGTATTTTAGTAACATAATTTTTTGTCTTATAGTAATATTTGATTTAAATTCTATTTTCTGGTGTTAATATACCCACTTCTGCTCTCTTGCCTACAATACTACAGTGTATTCGCACAGAGAAAGCCCACCCTAATACCTTTGGCTTATCTGAGAGTCTTTAGTAATATATACTTGGTTTGTCTTTTTTTTTCCCCTGAGACAGAGTTTCTCTGTATAGCCCTGGCTGTCCTGGAACTTACTCTATAGACCAGGCTGGCCTCAAACTCAGAAATCTGCCTGTCTCTGCCTCCCAAGTGCTGGGATTAAAGGCATGCTCCTCCACTGCTCAGCTTGGATTGTCATTTTAAAAATCTGTTCTGCCAAGTGTTTGTGTTTTAACTGGATAGTGTCATCCACTTATATTTGTAGGAAAAATTGACCAGAGATGATCTTCTGATTGAATGTTGCTAAGTTTGAAATGACTGTTGTGACAATTTTACACATGCATAGAATGCATTCTGATTGTTCTCACTACCACCTGTTTTCATCTTCACCCCTCTGGACACTTCCTCCCTCTCCTATTGATCTCATTCCTACATTTATGTCCTTTGTTTTGTTTTTATCCCTCTGGGTTAGACCAGGGCCGTCTGTGTGGGATGGAACTACATACTGGAGTCTGGTGGATACAACTGAAGGAAGTTGGTCCCAGAGTCTATCAATGGCCTACAACTAGGGGTAGGGTACCATAAGCCCCTCCCCATCCATGACTGACTATTGAGAGGATCTGTCTTGTTCGGGTCCCATGTAATTGGAGCTACTAAGACTTTGTGGTTGCACTGGTGTACCATGCCTAGAGTTGGGATTTCAATGCCCTTCTCCCCACCTTCTCTCAATGTATTTTATATTGCTTTGCCTTGTTTAAATGTCTTTCTGGGAGTTTTGAATAGTGTCCACCAAGTCCCCAAAGCTCTCTTCCTTTTTTTTTTTTTTTTGTTGTTGTTGTTGTTTCTAGTTTTATTCCTCTTTGCATTTGTTTTTTAAAAAGTATTTTTTTATTGGTCTGCTTTCAAGACCATTTTCTCTTTGCAATCTCTGTTTGGCTATATAACCCAAACAGTGAGTTTTTTAGTTGCTTATTTTATTTTTTAGTTATAAAATTCATATCTAGTTCGTTTATTTGCTGAGATTTTCTGCTTTCTCATTCATTTTAATAGTGTTCCGGATTTTTTGAAGAGTTGTACAATGACTGTCAAGTTTTGTCAGATGAAGCCAGCATCTTTGTTTTCTCACTAATGTTGCCATTAAGAACTGTAATTTTCACTGAGTGTGGCAGCACATGCCTTTAATCCCAGCACTTGGGAGGTAGAGGAAGATGGATCTCTATAAATTTGAGATAGGAAAAATTTTTTCCTGCATAGGAAAAAACTCAATACAAAACAAAACGAAACAAGACCAAAAAAAAAAAAAAAAAAAGAATTGTAATTTCTGGTTTTTCATGTCAATGAATTTTGAATTAAATTTTGGAAACTTGGAATATTTGTATTGTGAAACTCTGCATTTAGTTTTATTTCCCCTATGAAATAGAGGTGGAGAGAATAGTTTCCAATTTATTGTATAAAGTTGTTATCACCTTGACACCGACACCACATGAAATGCAAAAAGGAAAAGGACAGATCAATATCCCTTGTAAATATAGATGCGAAGATCCCCCACCACAGTGTTAGCAAACAGAAGTAAGCAGTGTGTAAGACGAAGCACACAGGGTAACGAAGGCTTGTTTCTGGGATGCAAGGCTGATTTCACATTTGAAAACCAAGTAACTTAACCCACTCATATCGATGGGCTAAAGAGGGAAGCTCTGAGAACCACTGCAGCAAAGCATCTGATGAAGGTCAACACTTCTGGGAAGAAAAGAAAAATGAGAACAGGTAGAGAGCTTCCTAAACTTGATAGTTTTTTTACTATTAAGCTAGCATGCATGCCAGTACTCACTGGAGGAAGACTGAGGCCAGCATGCCAGTACTCACCGGAGGAAGACTGAGGCCAGCATGCCAGTACTCACCGGAGGAAGACTGAGGCCAGCATGCCAGTACTCAGGGAGGAAGACTGAGGCCAGAATGACAGTACTCACTGGAGGAAGGCTGGATGTTTTCACTCAATTCTAGGCACAAGGCAAGGGTGCTCCCTACTCCTACTTAGCATTACAGAAAATCCCAGCGAGCCCCAAGATAAGGCCAGGACATCCAAAGCCTAAAGCTGGAAGAAAGCAGTCCAGCTTTTCTACCCACAGCCTACAGGCTTGTCTTACTTGTAAATTTTGTTTTGTGTTTTTGTTTTGTGCACTGAGTTAGGTTTCATTAGGGCATTTTTTTTTTTCAAATGAATTTTGTTCTTGTTTCTCTCATCCGTCTGCCCTCCCCCTTGCATTTTCTTCTCGGTTCTTACATCTCCTGTGCGTGTGCCCTTTGTCCCCACTCTTTCTTAGCAGCTATTGTTTCTCTCTTTGGCCTCCTCTCCAATTTCATAACTGATTTCCACACTCATAGCCTGCTATTTAAGAACATACAGATTTTGATCATCTCAAAATAGTACTTTTTAGACCCATTTTCCTGTAAAACTCATAATTTCATTTTTCTGTACAACTGATGAAAACTCCCTTGTGCATGTGTTCCCCGTTTTTATTATTCAGAACTGTTGATGAATAATTCAGCAGCAAACATGGGTGTGCAAGTGTCTCTATGGAAGATACAGAGTCCTTTGGATATATGCCCAACAGTGCTATAGCTTGGTCATATGGTAGATCTGTCTTTTAATTTTCATAGAAAACGGAATACTTATTTCCATAGTGGCTGTAATAGTTTACAGAAAATAAGGGTTCCCCACCACCACATCCTTGTCGAAATCTTTTGACATTTCTTTTTTCTTTTTTCATTAAACAATGTTCTATTGGCTCTTCGATAATTTCAGACACTATTTCAGCCACACTCATCACTCTGCCCCCCACCCCCTGCTCTCCGCCCCCTGCCCCCCAGATCCTTGCCCACCTCTATCACTTGTTTTCTTGATTATAGTCATTTTTTACTTGAGTGAGAGAAAATCTTCAAGTTGTTTCAATTTTCATTTCCGTGATCTTACGTGTTGAGCACGTAAGAGAATATTTATTGGCCATTTGCATTTCTTCTTTTGAGAGCCCTCTGTTCATTTCCTTATCCCTTATATTGCCTGGCAGTTTGGGGTTTTGTGTGTTTGATTTTTGTAGTTCTTTGAGTGTTCTAGACTGTCCACCCTGCCTGAGGTTTCCTTTCATCCCAACAGCTACCGTTTCTTTCTGCCTACACTTTGCGCTGCTGTGTAGCAAACTGTTGAACTTTATACGGTCCCATTCGCTGATTCCTGGGGCTGTTTCTCCTGCTGCCAGAATTGTCAAACCACCCAAACCTAGAACCTGATTGTATGTTCACGGTTCTTCCAGCAGCTTCAGCATTTCCAGTTTAACATCCAGGTCCTTTGGATTTAGTTTTATTGCCCACATAATGTTTAATATTTATTAGATTTAAAAAAAAATCAATCTTCTGAGACTGACAGACAAGTCTCTAGGTCCCAATATCTATTGCGTTTTAAGCACCTTGAAGTGCTGTTTGTGTCTGCCAGGCATCTGATTAGCAGTCCATCCCATAGGTGAGTTCTCCAAGTCTGTGGTGTGTTAGTTGGTCAACCTATGCCTGGCAACTTATGTCTGAGTCCAAGAATCAAAACTGCTTAATGTGGCTGCTCTCCTGAACTCTGCCTTGCCTGTGACCTCCTCAGAGTTTTCCTAGTATTCCCCATGAGAATACTTTTTAAATTCTACTCCCTAAAATGCTGTGTTTATTTTGCTCTGCTACTTCCTTCTCCTAAAAGAACCTGTATCTAGGGTCAAGCAGATGGGAATAAGGGAGGGAGGGAAGAGAATCCAGGGGAAGAGACAAAGCAAAAAGAGCAATATGCTTCACTGCCCTGTCTCGGAATTACAGCTCTTAAAGCAGGGTCTCTGTGTCTTTGCTGGTGACACCATTGCCATTGGACTGTTCTGATGTTGATACAAGAGTCCATTTTTTCCTCCCATAAGTCACACTAGAGAGCTTCTCCTAGAGTGAGCCATGCTCTGTTGAGTTGAATTAGAAATGGCCCCCACAGGCTCATGTATTTGAACACTTGGCCCCCAGTTGCTGACACTGATTTGTGGAGGTTTTGGAACCTTTAAGGGGTGAAGACTTGCTGGAGGAAGCACACGACTGGGGATGGGTTTAGAGGGTACATAGCTCCACGGTGTTTCCTAGTCTGTCTGCTTCCCACTTCCGGTACTCACTGATTCGGCTCTGCTTCCTGCTTATAACTGAGATGTGATCTTTCAGCTTCTTGTTCCTGCCACCACACTATGTTCTTCCTACCATGACAGATTCTCTGTATGCCTCCAGAATCATAAGCCAAAATAAATTCTGTAAGTTGCTTCTGGTCTTGGTATTTTATCACAGAAACAGAAGAGAAACTAAAACGCATGACATTTTCTGCTTTCAGACTTTGGACTGATTGAGTTCAGATCAACAAGCACTGGAGGAAAACAGAATAGCACTTTCAGCTCTACGGCCCTGGAATCCCAGCCCCCTTCCCGATCTGCCCCTTACTGTTTGATTTCGAAATCCATAAGCACTTACTCCTTGAATGGAACCTATCTGGATCTTTTATGCGTTTTAAGGGCCACGTTCACACTTTTCTCCTTTAAAAAGATGCTTTGGTCCTTTCATATGGTCCAAAGCATCGTCCAGCGACTGCTAAATTACCAGACAGAATGGAACACAGTGAAGGTCAGCGAAAGCATGGTGCGCCACAGACTCTCTTCTGGTCAAGATAGAGCAGCCTTCCCAGTCCCATCCTGCCATGACTATTTTTCAGGCAAGGCTCTAAACCTAACATTTGCTGAGCAAAATTTATCTAGCTGATGTGACTCAAGAATTCTAGGCTCTCGGTGATGGAGTATTTTCCAACTCTTTAGAAAGATAATAGAAACAAAATAAGGACAACGATGAAATGCAATTGTGATAAACTGCCCAATTAGAGGGGGAATGGAAAATATTCAAGCAGCATTAGCTTAATTAAGTGCAGTACATATTGCTTTTGCATTTTTGGAAAAGAATTTGAAGGTATAAGCACCAAAGAAATACTAAAATATTCATACATATTTGAGAATTTATGCTAAGATAATTTAAAAAAATGAAGTCATGTGCTCAAAGAGACTTCTTAAAGGATCACCTCTAGCCACCAGATATTGGACATCAAGCCTAGTGTTCCCCAACTGAGAAATGTTTTATTTAATTAAGGCTCATAAATAACTATGTTACATAACAGAGTCAATTAAAATGAATATTTAAGTGTGTGAAGATATGTAAACATATTTGTAACACATCGATGGATCAATAGACTGTTATTGTGAAATTTTAACACTTCTTATTGAAATGGTTGCCACTCAAATGAAATACACAGAAGTTTTAACAGAATATTACCGAAGACCATAATTACATAAAAATAATAACACTTCATGTTTATATTTCACTCAGTCTCCTTTAGTAATGCATATTTATCTTTTACATTGTTACATTATGTAGTTCTTACAAATTTCAGTAGTTTTTGATCAGAGTTGCTTTTTCCTGGTTGTTTGTTTCTTAGGTGTCATCTTACTCTGTAGTCCTAGCGACCTTAAACTTCCTGTGGAATCCATGCTTCTCTCCAACTCATGATCCTCTCTCTTTAGGCTCTGGAATGCTAGGATTGTGTATACCACCAGGCCAAACGTTTGAGATTTTAAAGTGCATATATAGGTTGAAATTAAATTAATTTTGTACGCCCTCCTCAGATATTATAGTGATGGGAAACAAACTCAGACTTAGACACCCACACATGCTGGGAAAATAATCTCTGACATAGCTGTCTGTCCACTGCTTGATGATTCATCTTTAGTATTGAGTGACTTGTCTCATAGCATGAGAGGGGTTCCAGGAGAGTATTGATCGAACAGTAGCAGAATGTGAGGGGCTCCTGTTCCAGGATCTTTTTTTTCTTTTAAATTTTTATTCGATATAATTTATTTACATTTCAAATGATTTCCCCTTTTCTAGCCCCCCACTCCTCGAAAGTCCCGTAAGCCCCCTTCTCTTCCCCTGTCCTCCCACCCAACCCTTCCCACTTCCCCGTTCTGGTTTTGCCGAATACTGTTTCACTGAGTCTTTCCAGAACCAGGGGCCACTCCTCCTTTCTTCTTGTACCTCATTTGATGTGTGGATTATGTTTTGGGTATTCCAGTTTTCTAGTTAATAACCACTTATTAGTGAGTGAATACCATGATTCACCTTTTGAGTCTGGGTTACCTCACTTAGTATGATGTTCTCTAGCTCCATCCGTTTGCCTAAGAATTTCATGAATTCATTGTTTCTAATGGCTGAATAGTACTCCATTGTGTAGATATACCACATTTTTGCATCCACTCTTCTGTTGAGGGATACCTGGGTTCTTTCCAGCATCTGGCAATTATAAATAGGACTGCTATGAACATAGTAGAGCATGTATCCTTATTACATGGTGGGGAATCCTCTGGGTATATGCCCAGGAGTGGTATAGCAGGATCTTCTGGAAGTGAGGTGCCCAGTTTTCGGAGGAACCGCCAGACTGATTTCCAGAGTGGTTGTACCAATTTGCAACCCCACCAGCAGTGGAGGAATGTTCCTTTCTCCACACCCTCTCCAACACCTGCTGTCTCCTGAATTTTTAATCTTAGCCATTCTGACTGGTGTAAGATGAAATCTCAGGGTTGTTTTGATTTGCATTTCCCTAATGACTAATGAAGTTGAGCATTTTTTAAGATGCTTCTCCGCCATCCGAAGTTCTTCAGGTGAGAATTCTTTGTTTAACTCTGTACCCCATTTTTTAATAGGGTTGTTCGGTTTTCTGGAGTCTAACTTCTTGAGTTCTTTATATATATTGGATATTAGCCCTCTATCTGATGTAGGATTGGTGAAGATCTTTTCCCAATTTGTTGGTTGCCGATTTGTCCTCTTGATGGTGTCCTTTGCCTTTCGGAAACTTTGTAATTTTATGAGGTCCCATTTGTCAATTCTTGCTCTTAGAGCATACGCTATTGGTGTTCTGTTCAGAAACTTTCTCCCTGTACCGATGTCCTCAAGGGTCTTCCCCAGTTTCTTTTCTATTAGCTTCAGAGTGTCTGGCTTTACGCGGAGGTCCTTGATCCATTTGGATTTGAGCTTAGTACAAGGAGACAAGGATGGATCAATTCGCATTCTTCTGCATGCTGACCTCCAGTTGAACCAGCACCATTTGTTGAAAAGGCTATCTTTTTTCCATTGGATGTTTTCAGCCTCTTTGTCGAGGATCAAGTGGCCATAGGTGTGTGGGTTCATTTCTGGATCTTCAATCCTGTTCCATTGATCCTCCTGTCTGTCACTGTACCAATACCATGCAGTTTTTGACACTATTGCTCTGTAGTATTGCTTGAGGTCAGGGATACTGATTCCCCCAGATTTTCTTTTGTTGCTGAGAATAGTTTTAGCTATCCTGGGTTTTTTGTTGTTCCAGATGAATTTGATAATTGTTCTTTCTAACTCTGTGAAGAATTGAGTTGGGATTTTGATGGGTATTGCATTGAATCTGTATATTGCTTTTGGCAAAATGGCCATTTTAACTATATTGATTCTACCGATCCATGAGCATGGGAGGTTTTCCCATTTTTTGAGGTCTTCTTCCATTTCCTTCTTCAGAGTTTTGAAGTTCTTGTCATAGAGATCTTTCACATGTTTGGTAAGAGTCACCCCAAGATACTTTATACTGTTTGTGGCTATTGTGAAGGGGGTCATTTCCCTAATTTCTTTCTCAGCCTGCTTATCCTTTGAGTATAGGAAGGCCACTGATTTGCTTGTGTTGATTTTATAACCTGCCACTTTGCTGAAGTTGTTTATCAGCTGTAGGAGCTCTCTAGTGGAGTTTTTTGGGTCACTTAGGTAGAATATCATGTTGTCTGCAAATAATGATAGTTTGACTTCTTCCTTTCTGATTTGTATCCCTTTGACCTCCTTATGTTGTCAAATTGCCCGAGCTAGTACCTCAAGTACAATATTGAAAAGATAAGGAGAAAGGGGGCAGCCCTGTCTAATCCCTGATTTTAGTGGGATTGCTTCAAGTTTCTCTCCATTTAGTTTGATGCTGGCTACCGGTTTGCTGTATATTGCTTTTACTATGTTTAGGTATGGGCCTTGAATTCCTGTTCTCTCCAAGACTTTAAGCATGAAAGGATGCTGAATTTTGTCAAATGCTTTTTCAGCATCCAATGAAATGACCATGTGGTTTTGTTCTTTGAGTTTGTTTATGTAGTGGATTGCATTGATGGATTTCCGTATATTGAACCAACCCTGCATTCCTGGGATAAAGCCTACTTGATCATGGTGGATGATCGTTTTGATGTGTTCTTGGATTCGGTTGGCAAGAATTTTATTGAGTATTTTTGCATCGATGTTCATAAGGGAAATTGGTCTGAAGTTCTCTTTCTTTGTTGGATCTTTGTGTGGCTTTGGTATCAGCGTAATTGTGGCTTCGTAGAAGGAATTGGGTAGTGTTCCTTCTGTTTCTATTTTGTGGACTAGTTTGAAGAGTATTGGTGTTAACTCTTCTTTGAAGGTCTGATAGAATTCTGCACTGAAATCATCTGGTCCTGTCCTTTTTTTGGTTGGAAGACTTTCTATGACTCCTTCTATTTCTTTAGGCATTATGGGACTGTTTAGATGGTCTATTTGGTCCTGATTTAATTTTGGTATTTGGTATCTGTCAAGGAAATTGTCCATTTCCTCCAGGTTCTCCAGTTGTGTTGAGTACAGGCTCTTGTAGTAGGATCTGATGATTTTTTGATTTCCTCAGTTTCTGTTGTTATATCTCCCTTTTCATTTCTAAGTTTGTTAATTTGGATACTTTCTCTGTGTCCTTTGGTCAGTCTGGCTAAGGGTTTATCTATCTTGTTGATTTTCTCAAAGAACCAGCTCCTGGTTTTGTTGATTTTTTGTATGGTTCTCTTTGTTTCTACTTGATTCATTTCGGCCCTGAGTTTGATGATTTCCTGCCTTCTACTTCTCCTGGGTGAAATAGCTTCTTTTTGTTCCAGGGTGAAATAGCTTCTTTTTGTTCCAGGGCTTTCGGTGTGTCATTAAGCTGGTAATGTATGCTCTCTCCATTTTCTTTTTGGAGGCACTCAGGGCTATGAGTTTTCCTCTTAGCACTGCTTTCATTGTGTCCCATAGATTTGGGTATGTTGTGTTTTCATTTTCATTGTGTTCTAAAAAGTCTTTAATTTCTTTCTTTATGTCTTCCTTGACCAAAGTATCATTGAGTAGAATATTGTTCAGTTTCCAGGTGTATGTGGGTTTTCTGTTGTTTCTGTTGCTATTGAAGACCACTTTTACTCCATAGTGATCTGATAGGAGGCATGAGTTTAGTTCGATATTCTTATATTTGTTGAGGTCTGTCTTGTGACCAATTATATTGGAGAAGGTACCATGAGGTGCTGAGAAAAAGGTATATTCTTTTGTTTTAGGATAGAATGTTCTATATATATCTGTTAAATCTAATTGGTCCAAAGCTTCAATTACTTTCATTGTGTCCCTGTTTAGTTTCTGTTTTCCTGATCGGTCCTTTGAGGAAAGTGCAGTGTTGAAGTCACCCACAATTATTGTGTTAGGTGCAATGTGTGCTTTGAGTTTTAATAAAGTTTCTTTTACGAAAGAGGGTGCCCTTGCATTTGGGGCATAGATGTTCAGGATTGACAGTTCTTTTTGTATTTTTCCTTTGACCAGCAAGAAGTGTCCCTCAGGGTCTCTTTTGATGACTTTGGATTGAAAGTCAATTTTATCTGATATTAAAATGGCTACTCCAGCTTGTTTCCTGAGACCATTTGCTTATAAAATTGTCTTCCAGCCTTTTACTCTAAGGTAGTGTTTGTCTTTGACCCTGAGGTGTGTTTCCTGTAAGCAGCAAAATGTAGGGTCCTGTTTATGTATCCAGTCAGTTAGTCTGTGTCTTTTTATTGGGGCATTAAGTCCATTGATGTTAAGAGATATTAAGGAATAGTGATTGTTACTTCCTATCATTTTTGACGTTATTTTTTAAATTTGATTGGTTCACGTCTTTTGGGTTTGATGAAAGGTTACTATCTTGCTTTTTCCAGGGTGAAGTTTCCCTCCTTGTATTGGTGTTTTCCTCCTATTATCCTTTGTAGGGCTGGGCTTGTGGATAGATATTGGGTAAACTTGGTTTTGTCATGAAATATCTTAGTTTCTCCATCTACGGTGATTGAGAGTTTTGCTGGATATAGTAGTTTTGGCTGGCATTTGTGTAATCTTAGAGTCTGCATAAGATCTGCCCAGGACCTTCTAGCCTTCATAGTCTCAGGTGAAAAGTCTGCTGTGATTCTGATAGGTCTTCCTTTATATGTTACTTGGCCTTTTTCTCTTACTGCCTTTAATATTCTTTCTTTGTTTAGAACATTTGGTGTTTTGATTATTATGTGACAGGAAATATTTCTGTTCTGGTCCAGTCTGTTTGGAGTTCTGTAGGCTTCTTGTATATTCATGGGCATTTCTCTCTTTAGGTTAGGGAAGTTTTCTTCCATAATTTTATTGAAGATATTTGCTGGCCCTTTAAGTTGTAAATCTTCACTCTCATCTATGCCTATAATCCTTAGGTTTGGTCTTCTCATTGTGTCCTGGATTTCCTGGATATTTTGGGTTACAAGCTTTTTGCATTTTGCATTTTCTTTAACTGTTGAGTCCATGGTTTCTATGGAATCTTCAGCATCTGAGATTCTTTCTTCTATCTCTTGTATTCTGTTGTTGATATTTGCATCTCTGTCCCCTGATTTCTTCCCAAGGCTTTCTATCTCCAAAGTTGTCTCCCTTTGAGTTTTCTTTGTTGTTTCTACTTCTGATTTTTGATCCTTCACTTGCTTTTTTGTGCTTTCCTGTAATTCTTTAAGAGATTTTTGTGTTTCTTCTTTCATGACCTCAGCCTGTCGACCAAAGTTCTCCTGTATTTCTTTAAGTGTTTTTTGCATTTCCTCATTGTTGGCTTTTGTATTCTCCTGGATTTCTTTCAATGATTTTTGTGTTTCCCTTGCAAGGGCTTCTAACTTTTGATCCATTTTCTCCTGAATTTCTTTAAGTATGTCCTTCATGTGTTCCTGTACCAGCATCATGACCAGTGATTTTAAATCCAAATCTTGTTTTACTGGTGTGATGGGGTATCCAGGACATGTTGGTAGAGGAGAATTGGGTTCAGATGTTGCCATATTGCCTTGATTTCTGTTAGTGACGTTCCTGCGTTTGCCTTTTGCCATCTAGTTCTCACTGGTGTTAGTTGGTCTTGTCAGTGCTGGACTCACCAGTGCAAGCTGCCCCTTCCCAGTTGGCCTCTGGTGCACAGCTTACCTCCTGCACTGCCTGTAGACAGGGTGCTGCTGCCCAGGCTGTTCAGATCCCGAAGCAGGCACCCGAAGGCTCCTGCTGGGGCCTGCTGGATTCACCGGAGCACACCGACTTCTCCCAGCTGGCCGCCCAGAAGCCCTTCTAGCCTCTTGCAGGACCTGGAGATGTGGTGCGGCCGCCCAGGCTGATCTCAGTCTGTCCGATCTCTCTGGAGTCCGAAACCAAGATGGAGGTGAGCCTCTCCTGACTGGCGGGAGGCCGAGTTCTGAAGTGGCTTCCGTGCAGCGAAAGGCGCTGCAAAACCGCAGCTGCTTGTAGCCCGGCTGGCCAGCGAAGGTCAGTGGTCGTGGGCACAGGGCCTAACTGGACCCTGTGTCGCCTTGGTTCCACTGCTGATGGCCCTTCAGCTTGACCAGCCACTGCTGCACTGCCATCCCCGCCGCCGCCCTCCTGTTCCAGGATCTTTAACACAGCTTATTACATAACAGCTGTAAAGGAGAAGATGGTGTGTTTATCACAAATCACAAATGTGATTTGTTATCACATTTAACAAATACTACAAAGACAGTTCATGTAATTCTACACTAAACTTTTTCAGTCTAAGGTCAAATTTACTAAGAGTGAAAATGTGATAAAAAAAAAAACAATTTCACTGAAACATATGAAAGATAACCTTATTTTTATGTCACTATAGATATATTCAAATGGTAATTTTTAATGACTGTATATGGAAACAATATATTATATTAAATGTAATTATATATTAAATTATAATATGCAGTTTGTAATTTAATAAATTTAGTTTAGTAATTATATTGAATTGACTCCTCTTAATAAGTCTCTTTATATTTTTTTCTTAAAGTTTCTTGGTTGGTACCATGCATGGTTGAAACTTTTGCATAATCCTAGATTTTGATAATTTTTGTGTCTAGTTTTTTTTAAAGTTGTAGATTTACATTTTTAAAAGAGTTAATTTATCATTCATTTGCTTTTGTCAGGGAAGAGTGATGAAGGTTCAAGTTAGAGGACAACTGAGGGGATTCGCTTCTCTCTTCCGTGTGGGGCCTGAGGGTTGAACTCGGGTTGTCAGTGTTGGCAGCAAGCCTGCTACCCACTGAACCATCTTGATTTACATTTTAACTAGTTCTTAGAAAGTATTGTGCAATAGATTTTGGTCTCAATTCCTCCAGACCCAGATTCACCTCCTTTCCCTACTCATCTACATTTGTGTTCCTGTTTTTTTCTCTCTCTTCTCTTTTAAAGCCCTTCAGTCCAGTTTGTGTTCTCTTGGGTGTGGGACTGACTGTCCACATGGTTTGCTTACCAGTGCCACATCCTTAAACAAAACTGAGTCTTCCTATCCCAGCACGTATTTACGTTTAGGACTAGGATCAATTTTAAGTTACATTTCGTATAAGGATTATGGTTTGGGTTGAGGTTAATCTATTGTGAA
This sequence comes from Apodemus sylvaticus, assembly GCF_947179515.1. Taxonomy (NCBI): domain Eukaryota; kingdom Metazoa; phylum Chordata; class Mammalia; order Rodentia; family Muridae; genus Apodemus; species Apodemus sylvaticus. Next base: position 128,256,059 of record NC_067476.1, read on the forward strand.
TGAATGTTAAACTGTCATTTAAAACCACCACCACCACTACCACCACCACCACCACCACTACAACCACAATTAACATTACCATTACCACCACCCCCACCACACCACTGTCACCATCACCATCACCACCACCACCACCACCACTACCACCACCACCACCACCACTACAACCACAATTAACATTACCATTACCACCCCCCCCACCACACTACTGTCACCATCACCATCACCACCACCACCATCACCACCACCACTACCACCACCATCATCACCACCACCACCACCACAATTACCATTACCACCACCACCACCACCACCACCACCACCACATTACCATTACTATTACCATTACCAACACTACACCACCATTACTACCATTACCACCACCACCACCACCACCACCACCACCACCACTACCACCACCACCACCACCACAACAACAACAACAGCAGCAATTGCTGCTTTTCCTTTGGATTTCTGTTATACCTTTCTTAAGTATTGGTTGCCCATAGCTGTATTGATGTATTTTTGTAAATTCATTCTGATCTACTGTTTTAATTGTTGTAGTTTTATTAAAAGTGAGTCAGCCAGGTACAGTGGCTTATGTATGTAACCCCATCACTCAGGACACTGAGGCAGGAGAATCAGGAATGCCAGGCCAGTCTGGCTAAAGAAACAAAACAAAGAGTAAATCTAAATATCAGATAATTTGTAAGGTTTCAAAACTTTATGCTTCTTTAAAAAAAAATCATGCTAACTATTTTAGTTCCGTTGGTTTCTTTATACAAAGGTTAAAATTTGCATAACTGTACTTACAAAAATTATTTGCAGAAATCCCATTAACTATATAACCATCAGCATGTATTCATCGTGGAACTGAGCCTTCTATATTCTTTTGGTAAACTCTACCTGGGCTCAGACTATGATCCTCTTAATATTTTTATGTGTTCAATTTATATTTAAAAACATACTTATTGATATATATATAAAGCTAGCTAAGAGCAGTGACTTTTGAACTCTATGGTTGTTTTTTTTTTTTTTTATGTAATCTTATACACAGGTTTTTCACTTATGCCAAAGTACCTTCACTGCATGGATTTGAAAAAGCTTCCATTATTTCCTTTGGTCTGGAATAGCTTAATAGAGGAATTATCAGCATTTTCTACAGACCAAGTCTCTGCGTGTCTAAAAATATCTTTCTCTTGCCTTGACAGGTGATGGATATTGTGACTGGGTTGGAAGTCTTGGAATACTGGCCTCATTCAATCATCTTTAAGTATTTTCTACAGTCTTACAGCAGAGCATTCACTGCTAACCCATTCCTTTCCCATTCTAGGCACTTGTCCTTTGTAATGTTTTCTTTTTCATAATTAGAATTCAGGAATTTCATCAGGAAATATCATGGAGAGGGGCCTAGCTGTTTTTGTTTTTTTTGTTTTGTTTTTTGTTTTTTGTTTTTTTACATCTGATTAATTCTACTTGGGCTCCATTGCTTTTTTTAACCTAAGAACTAAAAATTTTTTCCTAAGAAAACCTTTCTTTTATGATTTCCTTATTTATGACTTCTCCATGTGTTCCCTTCTCTCTTTTTAGTAAAATTTATTAACACTCAGATACCCTAGAGTCATCCTTTGAGTCTCTTTTCTTAATTCCTCATGAATTCTACACCATTTGGCAGGGATTCCTTCCACTTGACCTTCAAAATAGTAGTTAGGCTCTTAGTTTTCATTTAAATCTTTTGAATGTGTAATTTAAGAAATAAGTATCTTGGTTCTAGAGAAGCCTTTTGTGCTATGTTTAATTAAGTGGCCTCTGGGAGTTCTCATTTGTTTTTTGTGTAAGTTCATCTGTCCCTTCCATGAACTCTACTTTAATAAGTCTTGTGTTCTCCTTCTTAACCGGCATGTCTCCCCCCAGCTTGTTGAATTTCCCTAACTTAGAAGCTTTCAACCCTGGCCACACAAGAACAACTCACTAAGGGGGCTTTAAAAGTCTCAGTGCCTCTTACACAGTGCAACTAATTAATGAGGAATTTCTGATAGTAGATCTTGGGCACTGGTAGATTTTAAAATTTCCCCAATGGCTCTAGCAAAAGGACCTCAGGTAAGCACTACCCTCTTAAATGGGCCTCATTTTATTTGCCTGCTCATGGGTGTCAATTACCACATATAGAAAAGCAAGCAGGGAAAGTCTGAGGCTTTTCTCCACAGGCAACTGTGCCTTTCAAGTTGTATAGTTGTTCCAGATGGGGAGTAAGGAAAAGGAAGTCAGCAGGCGAACATGTGAAGCAGCCATACATAACCCCAGGGGCCCCTCTGAGACTCCACTTGGCAGCTAAAGACTTAGTCATAATTTGAGCTAGGCATGGATCGGATCACTGGAATAAATGTAAATCGTTCATAGTCATAAATCAAGTGCATTGAGAGTCTGACATACATCTATACACCAGTGTGGGTGAATCTCAAAAGTGAAATAGTATGTGAAGGAAACCAGACTCAAATTACTGCACACAGAATAATTCCACTTATATGTCATTCTGGAAAATATACACCATGGGGACAGAAAACAGATCTGTGGTCACCAAGGCTTAGAGTCAGAGGGAGGGATTGGCCACAGAGGGGCACTGGAGGAAATTGGGTGATATGAAATTCTATATCTTGATTGTCCTAGTGGTTACCCATTAGATGCATCTGTCAAAACTCATAGAAGTATGCATTAAAAATGGCAAATTTGCTACATGTAAATTATACCTTTAACTCTATTGGGAAAGAAAAACAAAACTCATGTACTTCCTCTATTTACCCTACTCTACAGCTTCCTTAAAGCCTTTTGGGCTTCTCAACTTCTGCCCATGTTTCTGCCGTACCAGAAATTCCCCTCTAACATTCGTGATTTGCTGTAGATGCTCTCTCCTGGGAAGCTGTTTTCTTGTAGGAGTCTTCCTGTGTGTCTCTGAACACAATAGTTTGAGCAATCCAACCCCTCCCAATGTGGTTCTGAGGTGCTGGTTTCTATCTATATTTGGATATCTATTTAGACCATAACATTATCCTATCCACCAGGAAATATAGCCTCAGAAAACTTCTTGGAAGTCACTTTAAAACAATCAACAGATAGGCCAGTGATACCTCTTAGTAGCACAACAGTTGCCTAACATCTGAAAGACCTTGGGTTCTGTCTTTAAAGAAACATAACACACACACACACACACACACCCCAAATCATGAAGTATTCTTGGTATTAATTGCAAAACTCTCACACTAGATCGCATCACGACATATGTGAGGCCTAGCTTACAAAGCAGATGGAGCTGGCATTTAGTTTAGAAACTAGAGGGAGATATTTAGAAAAGACAGAAGTCCGTGGTCCATAGCACCTCATCCATTTTTACAGGTGCGATCAACCAAAATACTCGATCTCTTTCCTTTCTTTGCTTGACAATATAATTTCAGAGACTGATGAAAAAATGTCTTCAGCTCTAGAATCAATATTTCTGATTATGGCTGCTTTTGTGCTCCTCTCTCCCCAGTGGGAAACACTGCCAGAGAAGATGGGAGGAGGTATCAAAGCCTCCCGTCTCCTGATACTTGAGCTCTTGAAAGATCTGTCTATTCTAATCAAAAGCTGCATTTATCTTCAAGACTTTGAAGGCCAATGTGTGGGATAAAGAAAGAGTGGTGATAATTTTTAGACATTTGCTCCAAAGCTGCTCTGAACAAATGAGGAGCCATCACCTACCTCTATTTCAGAATCATGTCTTTTCCCCTTCGTTGACAAGGCTGAGGGATCAGTAAAATCACTCAGTGTAACTAGGAAATGCTTCATTTCCTTTTAATTTATACAGCTCTCAAAGACTTCTCCTTCAAGGTTAAAGATAGGCCACGTCCTCTGGGAAGAAGGGCTTCTATCTCCTGGTGGATGAATCATTGAAATGTTGCCACCTTAGCTGCACCCTTGGGCCCACAGGAAGTGTCACTATTCCTGTTTTTACACCCATTTACTTTTTGTCTCATGGTGACAGAGCAGTGGAACTTGCGATCATCTCAGGCTTTTTCTTCAGTTTTTTTTTTTCAGGGTTACATTTAAGTAACCTTAATTACTTTTGAGGTTTTGAGTGGCTCCAGAGAGCCATGGTGTCCAGGGATGGAAAAGTAAAAGTCTATCTCATTCTGGGCTGTTCTCGCTGCATTCCTTACCTTGGGTGGCTCTGGGTCATTTGCTCATACGGGTTATTGTCTCTCCAATTCCACTGTTACATCTTCAACTCAGTTGTTCTTCTCTCCCCTCTCTCTGCCACTCGGAAACACTGATTCTTCATACCTTTATGCTAGGCTTCGCTGAGTTCATCTTAGCCTGTTAGAGGTCCATAACAGTGTCTCTTCTACCTTCGGTGCCTGAAGTATGGTTTAAGTCTGTGCAACTCTGGGGTCATCAGAAATTGCAGCCTCCGGTTCTTAATTCTCTGGAGCTCCAGGTACTACCTTGATCTAGCCAAATGGATGTAGATGAGTTGTGGGCTATGAATCCCTTTTTTGAAGCAGTCAAGGGAGTCTATGCCACAAAGTATGAGGTAGTTACTCTTGATGGTCAGTGTGATTGGGTTGATAAATGCTTAGCCAGTCAGGAAAAGCTGAAGGTATTCCTTAGAAGTAGAGTGCTTCCATGGCATGTAAAAGGTCCCAGTTCTATCCCAAGCACTGAAATATAAAAGCTGTCTTCAGAACATTTCTTAAATTTTTAAATTTTATTTATGTACACAATCATTTTGCCTGCATGTATGTTCATGAACTATACATTTGCAGTTCCTACAAAGGCTAAAAGAGGGTGTTGGATTACCAGGGACTGGAATTACAAATAACTGTGAGCCATTGTATGCATGCTAAGAATTGAACCCAGGTCCTTGGAAGAGCAACCAGTGCTCTTTCTCAGGGAGCCCTCTCTATAGTCCCAAGCATGTTCATTTCAAACAACAGTGTTGGGCATTTTGTTCGAGTTTTGTTAAAAATGTCATCTTTACCATAAATGGACAGGCAAGGCATTTCTTCTAAAACAACAAAAAAGACTGTGTTAAATGGCAAAAGTAATGACAGACATTTGTCAACACATGAATGAAGAGAAAATTGGTACATTTATCTTTCTTTTAAAAGCAATAGTTCTTATTAATTGTTAAGAATTTCATGCAATGTATTAGAAAACCATGCAAATATTTTTAAATCAGACATATATTTTTAAAGTACTTTTCTGTGAGAAAATACTCAAGCTTTACCTAACACCATAAAGCTTCAAGGGCATTCTCCTCCAATTCTGACATAGAGTAAAAAGTCTATTTGACCTCCATTTGTTGATAAATTTGTCAGCACTGCTGACATCCTATAGTCCTTGGTGCATTGTGAGATGCAAGGTATATATTTGCCACCAGCCTTTACCTGAAAGCAATGCTCTTAGTGTTTGACATCAAACATCCTTGGTAGCTTTATCACAGAATTCCTTTTTAATCTCATAAGACTATGTATTTAACTAAGACATCAATTGTTAAGATTATCTTTCCATGCACATCTTTATTGTAGTGACTCACCCAAAGTGTCTCTTTGTGGATTTCATTATGGAAAGCAATCTGGCAAATCTCATAAGCTAAAACTTGTTAGAAACATCTGTACTTGATCTGCTTCTAATCTCCTCCATGGAATGCTGCTGCTTCAGACGCCCTGTTCTTCCATCGTCTTCTGTGTGTAGTCCAGTGGTGCTTGCTGACCGAGGGATGCTTTTGTTGGTTGTCGTGTTTGTTTTCTCTACATCCTTTTAGCCACTTTTTTCTTTGCCAAGACAAAGTTATTACAAGCTGAGTGATATTTTGTTCAGTAACAAGTATGTCTTTAATTTGGGTAGCCCTGGGTAGAGATGTTAAACATCACGAGAAACAAAACCTTCATGTTCACTCACTGCTTGTGATTTTTTTTTGTTTTTTAACAATCATCTTATTAAATGAGATGGTTCTGTACAGTTATTCTCAACAGAGTGCAGTCCTACAGAGCATACTTTGATTATATTCCCTGTATTTCTCAGAGAAATGAATGCATGGAGAGAAGACAATACATTAAACCCAATGAATGATGTTTTATGTCATTAGGACTTAATATTCTGGAATTCTAATTAAGGGAGTATTTGTGGGGAAAAAATTCTCAGTCAAGCCCTACATATAGAAGGTTTGTAGTCTTCCTTCATTTACCTAGACAATATAATTAGCATATACATGCACTGTAACCTTGTTCCATTCTCCTTATTAACTGTAAGAAGACTAAGGTTCTTTTGTGAATTTTTGTTAAAAAATAAATGTAAATATAAATTTCAATATTTTATTACTTAAATATTTTCTTTTTGTACTTCAGCAAAGTACCCATCCCATCTCCTGGGTGTGGAACCTTATTGTGAAGATGATCACAAAATATCATAGTTCTTTATTTATCATTCCCATTACAGTAAATCTTTTTCATTGAGAACTGAGAAACATGCAGGGGAAAAATTATGAAGCCTAACTTCTGTCATGATTTCAAAAGGGCTCAGTGCATGCAACTAAATAGCAATGGCCAGTTGTTCTCCTTGTTACACAGCATTATTGTAGCAGAGCCTGACTAATTCTGTGGTGCATTCCCCAGGTTCCTGTAGGCCCATCATCCTAGGTTATAGCAAATGTCACAACAACCTGAACCAAGCTCAACTGATAGTCTGCAGTTGAGTTGTGTTGAATCCAGTAGAGTTATCAGAATCATGAATGATAAACTTTAGCATGTGACTTTGTGAGTTTTTTTTTTACCAGCTTCAAGTACTCCAGTGTCCTCTTAACCTTGCTCATAGTTAAGTACATAGACACTTCCATGCACTTGAACATTCTCTGAACAGTTCTGCCCCACGTAACGGATTCTGACTTGGTTCCCTAAATATATTGACATGAGACAATCCTCACAGTCTATGAAGCCATCCCTGAACATACCATCCTTTTTAATTTGCAATGCTGGGGTGGAAAATGGATTTGAAGTTAGTCAAAGAACAAAGCTATGAATATGTTATGGAAATAAAGGGATTCATAGAGGCATGGAGATTTCTCTGGATGCAGAGGGAAATGAGAAACCAGTGTTCTGAAGGCTGTGGCTTCAGAATGGAAGGAGCTGTCATAATTCGGGACAGGAAGGCTAGAACTCAGATGGACATCTGTGAAGCCTAGGGTCTAACACGTGAGAGCTAGACAAGGTTTGCTAAGCACTCGTGTTTGATAACACTGCTGCAGATGCCTTCCCAGATTTCCACCCACGTTCTTCTCCCTGGTCTTGAGAGTTTCTCATGAAAATCTGAAGGTTCTCAGGAAAGTGCTGGGAAAGGCTCTGCATCATAGGTAGAACTCTCAGCGGTGCAGGCAGACAGCAGATGGTTTCTGCAAAGGTCCTGGCAGTGTTCTGTGTTTGCTCTGCCAGCATCAATCCAAAGCTTTGTGGACCCAGTCTGTTTGGTTCCTGGATCTACTCAGATGCTCGCTGGCTGTGACAGAGGGGGACACCCCAAGCCCCATCGTGCTCACAGCCACCCATGGAGCTTCCTTTGGAGCATGTGGTGCGCAGTGATGGGTCTCCTATCTGTCTCCTCAGTTTGGCTTCAGGTCCCTAGTGGAGGAGTTCTCTTTACCTATCTTTGCTTCCTCAAAGACTGGGATTTTTGTGTAACTTAGTATACCATCTGTACATAGGAAGGATTAAATGTAGTGTTTTTGTTTGTTTTAATTAACTTGTTTTGATTTGTAAAGAAGAAGAGGAGGTTGGGAAGGTCTTTACCAATTACACTAAAACCACAAACATGGCTCCACTCCCCACCCCCAAGCCCCAGCATTTAGGTCATGCATATTTTGCATCAGGGATTCTTGCCATTCTCATCAAAGCTGTTTCCTTGAGAGGCATGGGTCTGGTTTGTCTCTCGAACTCCAGGCAGGGCTTCACTCCAACCAGATGGAAGATCATCTTTCACTACTTATTTATTTAAATTGAAAATTTTCACTCTTGCTCTTGAATTTGCTTGAGGATACGAAGAAAAGAGATAGTGGTCCAACGTTGTTGTTGCGGTTTAATCTCAAATCCACATAACTTCCCTGTGATCAGGAGGAATATTTGCATTTAAGAGAAGCCCTCTTGGGCTGGTTGCTGGAATTTGCTTTTATTCTCAACCTGCCCAATCAGTCTCTCCCAGCTTCTAAAAATACACTCTTATTTTTGCTCTCTGTTCAGCTTGAAATGGACACAGAACGCGGACATCGCACACTATTTACACTCCCAGAAAGCTGTCAGCAGAGGCGCTGGGGAGACAGTGCTTAATCTTGAGAAGAAAATAGAATGTATACACAGCCGGCTGAGTGAAATGTTTTACATTGGCCTTGGCTCTGACTGCTCCCACGTGTGGGAGCAGCTACCAAGACATGACTATGAATCTCCATTGTTGTCACAGAGTCCCATCAGCTGGGACAATTGCTAAGGTCTTCCTGTTCCTCAGTCTCTGGGCAGAGCCAACCCACCAAGTCTTAACCCAGGCTTCTGGATCTGCCCTGCTTGCAGACTCCACTATTGAGGAAGATGAACTTCAGTCTCCTGTCTTGGTCTCTGTTAGCACAATGTGGCAGTTTAGCAGGAGTTATATGGCATTCTGGACAAAGGTGTCTCAATAAAATCTCACGGATGCAGCTGAGCTTTTGCTTCCTGTCTGCACAGAACTGCAGCCAGAGCAATGGGTCTGATGTGAGTGAAGAACCTGGCAGGGGAACTGGAGTGGGCTGGTGGACATTTGTAATGGTGGGTTTAGAAAGAAAGGGTGTGGTATGGAGTTTGGGTTGAGGATTGAAACTCACTAGCTAGAGGACCAGGCCAGGCACCAACCATGGTGACCTTGAGGGCTAGGGTGCATTCTGTTATGGGCTCATGTGGGAGCAGTTACTGGAGCAGGATGGTCCTGGCAACATCAGACAATTCAACCTACCCTCCAGGTGTATGACTCAGAGCGAGAAGGGCCCGTGGCCGCGGACATATTTTTGTGTCAAATGGTGTAGACCAGAATGACTCTAGTAGCAGTATTCTCAGCCACTTTGCTGTAGCTCAGCGCTTCACTATTCCCCAGAGACCCATATTTGGAAGGGTTGGTCCTTATGTCCCATGGTATCATTGGGAATAATGAAACTTTTATGAAGCAAGGCCTAGTGAAAGGAAACCAAGTCATTGGATGTAGGCCTTGAAGGGAATATTGGGACCCCAACCCCAATCTCCTTCTCTCTGTTTCCTGGCTGCCCATGGAGTAGCCTCTTCTTCCAGGTTCTCTCACTACAGGCCTAACAGCAATGAAGCTAATTGGTACAAACTGAAGTCTCCTAAACAACACAAAGACTTCTCCTTGGGTGTTTTCTTACAGTGATGGAAAAATGTCTGATACCTGCCCCATGGAAGCAGTATAAGTACTCATCAGCAGTAGAATTGATAAATTATATGAGCTGCTGTTAATGTGCTATTACTACTGCAGAGATGACAAATAAAACTTGGCTACATGTCACAACAGGAGAGACTCTAAAATCATTACGTTGAACATGGAAACCAGGCTTTCGGGGAGTGGGGGTCCAAAAAAGGGGAAATCATTTGAAATGTAAATAAATATATCAATAAATTAAAAAAAAGAAAAGAAACCAGGCATATAAGCTTCATCTATATCACTGTGCTTGAGTCCATGGGGAGATGCTTGAGATGGAAAACCTCAGTGTGTGCTGAGAAGAAGGGTGGTGGTGTTAGAAGCATGAAGATTTTCAGAGGAGGGGTATGCTGATGTCCTTTTGTCCTGATGGCAGTTATACTTGGGTGCATGTTCTATGTAAATGCATTCTCAGTTGTGTATAGTCCAGAAAAATATTACACTCCACTAACAAAATTGTATGAACAATAAATATACAGCTAAGCTTACCTCCTCCTCCTCTTCATCCTTTGTCCTCTCTATCCTTTCCATCCTCTCTGTCCTCTCCCTCCTCCTCCTCTCCTCTTCTTTCTCCCTTTTCCTCTTCCTCCTCTCCCTCTTCCTTTCCTCTTCTTTCTTCCTTTACCTCCTCCTCCTCCTCCTCCTCCTCCTCCTCCTCCTCCTTCTTCTTCTCAGACTTGTTCTCAGCTGATGAGGGGTGGTTGACAAGCACACCCCTTGCCTGGCCTGCTCCTCTAGCTAGTGAGTTTCAATCCTCAACCCAAACTCCATACCACACCCTTTCTTTCTAGTCCCACCATTACAAACGTACACCAGCCCACTCCAGTTCCCCTGCCAGGTTCTTCACCCACATCAGACCCATTGCTCTGGCTGCAGTTCTGTGCAGACAGGAAGTGGAAGAGGGCTAGCCCTATGTCTCAGCAGGACGTGCTTCACACTGAGCCTCTAGCCCAAGATCTCCTCTCCATCTCTCTGTGATATTGGGAATCTCCAGACTGCTTAATACGTTTAAGATATGGCACTGATCATCCCCTCTGTAATGTTAAACTTAACTTGAAGAGGTAGACAAATAGTACTTTGTAATCCTTCACCAATTAGACCTTTATTTAGGCTCCCTGTGGGCTGGAGAAGCTTTGTGTGGTATGCCTTTGAGAGTAGTCTTCAGGCTTGACCTTAAACTTTTGAGAATGGGTTGCTCATTTTGTTTTCCTTTCTTTGGTTTAATAACTGGATTCCCCCATTGCTTGACGCAAAACCATTGAATAAGAGACATATTTAGTTCAGTTGTTTTTCAAACTTAAAAAAAAAATAGCTGGCAAAATTCGGCTATCTAAATCAGAAGAATAAAAAGTTCTGAGAGATTTGAGTAGTTGGTTTTCAATGGGGATGGGACACTTCTGAGGCCTGCAGTATGCCCCAAATGGTCCCTATTTGGTGAGGATAAGGTTCTGAGGAGCTCATGTTTGAAAACTAGGAGTTTCTCACAATTGTCTCATTTTTTAGTCATGATTTGGTTTCATCTTGGTTGTCCTGGCAAAGTCAGAATGATCCTCTCCTTGCCAGACAAGAGCTCTTTTCTCTCTGTCATAGGAGGGACTTCTTCCATTTCTCTTCAGAATTTGCAAACCACACCTCTTTCTCTGCTTCCCTGCCAGACTTCTCCACCTGTTGTGTACACATATGATCAGGTGTTTGCATTCAGAAGCCCTGAAGCCCAATTTTTCCTGAGACATATGTCGTTCCTGCTTTAGTTCTAAAGGGTTGTCAGGGAGCATTGCTGGATCCTGGGGCCTTCTCAAAGGAACTTGACTCTTGGCTCCAAGACTAGGTTAATCTGGCTTAGGATATAAGGATATAAGGGACATATGGGTTTAGACTTTGGGACAATAGCAGCCTACGTTCTGAAATAACTGCCTGAACATGGTGAATTTGAGGGATATGCATTTCTCTCTTTTTTCTTTTTTTAATTGAATATTTTCTTTATTTACATTTCAAATGTTATTCCCTTTCCTGGTTTCCCCTCCTCTTGGAAATCCAATATCTCATCCCCACTCTCCCTGCTTCTATGAGGGTGTTCCTCCATCCACCCACCTACCCACTCCTGCCTTCCTTCCCTCAATTCCCCTACACTGGGGCATCTATCAAGTCTTCTTAGGAACAAGGACCTCTCCGCCCATTGATGCCTGACAAGACCATCCTCTGCTTCATATGCAGCTGCAGCCATGAGTACTCCTTGATTGATTGCTTAGAGCCTGGGAGCTCTGGGGGCTCTGGTTGGTTGATAGTATTCTTCTTTGAGGTTGCAAGCTCCTTCAGTCCTTTCTCTAACTCCTCCATGGGGGACCCCAAGCTCAGTCCAATGGTTGGCTGCGAGCATCTGCCTCTGTATTTATAAGGCTCTGGCAGGGCCTCTCAGGAGACAGCCATATCAGGCTCCTTTCAGCAAGCATTTCTTGACATCCACATCAGTGTCGGGTTTTGGTGACTGTATATGGGATGAATCCCTAGGTGGAACAGTCTCTGGATGGTCTTTCCTTCAGTTTCTGCTCTACATTTTGTCTCTATATTTGGTCCCATGAGTATTTTGTTCCCCTTTTTAAGAAGGACCAAAACACCCACACTTTGGTCTTCCTTCTTCTTCAGCTTCATGTAGTCTTGGGAAATTCCAGCTTTTGGACTAATATCCACTTATCAGTGAGTGCATACCATTTGTGTTCTTTTGTGATTGGGATATCTCACGCAGGATGATATTTTCTAGTTCCATCCATTTGCCTAAGAATTTCATGAATTCATCATTTTTAATAGCTGAGTAGTACTCCATTGTGTAAATGTACCACATTTTCTGTATCTGGACACACGACCACCTTCAAATGATGTATGCGATCTGGGCCTAGCAGAACAGGTCTGTAATCCCAGTTACTTGGGAATCTGAAGTAGAAAAAAAAAGTTTAAGGCTTTTCTGAACTATACAGTGAATTCAAGGCCAGCCAGGTGTTTAATGAACACCCATCTCAAATAAAAATGAAAAAGTGAGTTGATGGTACAATTTAGAAAGGAAATACTTGCTTAATCTATGTGAAGCCCTGAGTTCAATCCATAAAACTATAAAAGTGTGTGTGTGTGTGTGTGTGTGTGTGTGTGTATTCTAAAGACCTCACCAAGCCAAAGACTATAGGAAAAACCTGGGACTAGGCTAGTTAATTTTTGTAGCATCAACAAGAACACAAAAGGGGACCCAGGTGTTTCAGAAACAGGATCCAGGCATAGCCTCTTATAGAATGTGTGCCCTTTGAACTTAGAATATGACTTTAGACTTGACTGCTTTAGTGTCTCCATGGAGACACATCTTTGAATGGATGAATGAGATAATTTTCGAAAGGTTTAACCCAGAAAAGAAGACCTACCCTGAATATGGGTGGCACCATCCTCTGGCCTGGGCTACCCAGCTGAATAAGAACAAGAAAATGAGATCCACAGGACTGCTCAGCAGGTCAAGGCATTTGCCACACAGACCCGATGATGGGAGTTTAACCCTTGGGGTCCCTGTAACAGTGGAAGGAGAGAACTGAGTGCTGTACATGCACAACATGGCATGTGCATTCACACGTGAATCTTTTGATGCACACTTACAATAACAGTAATTTTTCTTAAAAAGAAGAAAATAAGAGAAAATGAGTTGAGCAAGGACATTCTCTCTCTGCTTCCTGATGCTCCTGCTGACATGTCTTCTCTTTTCTAGTAGACACATCCTTCCTTCCCCTCAAGTTGCTTTTGTTGGTTATTTGCATAGCGATAAGGGAAGTGACTCAGATACAGGGTTTGGGGATGTTGAGGCTAGCTCTGAGCAGAGTGTTATCAGGGAGCGGAACAATTCTGATACTGAAGATAGCTAGGCAGTTGTTACTACCTAGGAAACAGGAGGATTCAACTGGGACTTTTATCACCGGTAAAGAAACAGAAGATACTTACTGGTTAATTTTGTAGTCCCTGGGTACACTTACCTCAAGTTAGTTTTACACCTAATTATAGAAGGGTCTTGTTCCTGTCTTGTTTTACCATGGTCACCAAGTATCCTACTCTGAGTATTATAGTTTGTGAAATTTATACTCAGCTAGAAACATCACAATTTGCTTGCTGTTTTCTGTCAACTAGAGTGGTCATTGAAAAAAGCCTATTTGTTCTTTGAGAATTTCATACAAGATGTTTCATTATCTTCATCATCTCAGCTCTTCCCAGTTCTACCTTCTTCCAGTCCAATTTTGTGCTCCTGCCCCCTCCACTTTTTAACCCATCAAGACCCATTTGTGCCGCCCAAATATTCTTGATGTACCGTGATGGTCAACTTGCTAGGGGCTTAGACAAAACTGACCCTCACTTTCCAAAAAGCTAACAATCATCAAGATTCTTTGCTGGGGGAGGGACTTTCCTGCCTAAGTCCTTTCTCCATGCTGGGGCTTGATCTGTCTTGAGTTTGCATAGGTCTTGTGCATGCTCTCACAAATGCAATGAATTCATATGTTCAGCTGATATGAGCAGAAGCCAGCATTTGCCTGTAGTCATCCACTGCCTCAGACTATTATAATCTTTCTTCCCCATCTTCTACAATGGTCCCTGAGCCTCTGGAAGAGTGAGTGTGGCATAAATTCCATTTAGGTCTGTAGGACTTATATTACCTTTATTCTTCAGTTCCTTATTCTCTGTGCCTTGGCCAGTTGTGGGCCACTGTATAACCAATCGCCATCTAATACAAACAGAAGCTTTTCTGCTGGGGTTGAGAAATGCATTTGTCTATCAGAATAATGATAAGTCATCAGAAACCAGTTTAACACTATGTCCATTTAGTGACACAACAGTGATGGCTTCTCCCCTGTGGGTTATGACCCCTCTAGTCACAGGTGCTTAGTCTGATAATGGTGCTAGGTATGGATTTTGGATCTTGTGGACTAGGCCTTAAATCCAATCAGAAAGTGGTTCAATTCCCTCATGATGTTTCAGCCACTATTGTACCAGGGCCTTGTCATTCCAGGGCAGTCATTATTATAGCTCACAGAGTTCACAACTGGGTAAATGATGACTGCTTGCCCCTTCCAGTAGCATGAACTGCACCTTCCAGCTCTGTGAAAGCTAAGTAGGTACTAGGGATGAAGCTTCCAAGATGAGTACAAACTTTAGTTCTTCATGTTCTGTGATTCAAGCAGGCAGCAACAGGGACTTGCCACTAAGTTCTGGAGGTAGGGCCAAGAACATTGGCAATAGCATGAATTGTTTGGGGGCTTATGGACTCTCTGACCAACAACTCCAGAAGAAATAATTCATTCCTGGCATTGGGTTTTTTATTTGCTATCCTGTGATATCTTGTAGGATATTATTGTCCCATTATAGATTAAGGAATGGATATGTTTAACTCCCACCCATACTTTGCTGTACTTATGCTCATATTCATTCACATATATAATGTGTGTATGGTGTCCTGTGTTAGAGCGTGTATGGCAATATACGGTATAGGACATTTAGCACATAGGGTCAGGAGAGGCATTCCCACATATACTAGGGACATTGGACTCTAATTCTTTAAACAAATTTCTTCATTAATATTTCAATTTTCTCATTCATACAGTAGATGATTTATTATCTTTTAATATTGGTGCATTCTGGAATTTTATGTGTATATTTATGCAAAAAGGTAAAGATAGTGCCTGAGGATGGTGAAGAGTAGAACTATCTTGCAGCTTTGCTAAGTCTAAGTCCGGGACAACTTGGCTGAATTTAAGGCATAACAGCCTGGTGTCTGAGCCCCACTCTAAGAGTTGCTGTTTGTTTCCTGGGCTCTATACCCAGAGGATTCCCCGGCATGCAATAAGGACACATGCTCCACTATGTTCATCGCAGCCCTATTTGTAATAGCCAGAAGCTGGAAAGAACCCAGGTGTCCCTCAACAGAGGAATGGATACAAAAAATGTGGTATATTTACACAATGGAGTACTATTCAGCCATTAGAAACAATGAATTCATGAAATTCTCAGACAAATGGATGGAGCTGGAGAACATCATACTAAGTGAGGCAACCCAGACTCAAAAGATGAATCATGGTATGCAATCACTGATAAGTGGATATTATCCTAGAAACTTGGAATACCCAAGACATAATCCACATATTAAGCGATGTCCAAGAGGAACGGAGGAGTAGTTCCTGGTTCTGGAAATACTCAGTGCAGCAGTATAGGGGAATACCAGAACAGGGAAGTGGGAAGGTGTGGTGGGGGAACAGGGGGGAGGGAAGAGGGCTTATGGGACTTTCGGGGAGTGGGGAGCCAGAAAAGAGGAAATCATTTGAAATGTAAATAAAAAAATATCGAATTAAAAAAAAGAATGACCCCATAGGCTCATATGTTTGAATACTTGGCCCCCATATAGAGGAAGTGTTTAGGAAGAATTAGAAGGTATCATTGGGAGTTGGAGCTTCAAAAGCTCATGGCAGGACCATTCTGTCTGTCTCATTCTGTTTCTGACTCTCTGTCTCTTTCTTTGATTCTGTTTGTCTGTCTCTGTCTCTCTGTCTCTCTCCTCTCTCTCTCTCTGTCTCTCTCTCTCTCTCTCTCTCTCTCTCTCTCTCTCTCTCACTCTCTCTGTCTCCTGCCTGTGGACAAGGATGTAACACTCTTAGCTTCTGCTACAGTGTCATGCTCCTAATTAAATATTTTCTAACAGTTGTATCTTTTCAGGGCAATAGAATTAAAAAAAAAAAAAAACTTGTTTTCTCAAAGGTCACAGCAGGTCTTCTCACAGGAGCAGTTGCTTAGGGGCCCAGTCACTGGAACAATAAGTTATGACCTGAACATTTTTCTATGGCTTCTTGGCTTTGTTTTAGATTGGTATGATAGGTATGTTTCTATGTTCAATTACAAATGCCAGTTTTCCAATTGGATCTCAGGTCCTGAGCCACCTGTGAGGATACTATGCCTTCAGGCCTATGGTAGAACCTAGGAGTTCTACTTTTAGTGCAAATTAAGCCCAGTGAGATCTCTGGTTTGTGATCTCAACAGCTCCAAGAGAGTAAATAAATCCGTGAGAAGGCTGTGGCTGTGAGTCCCCACAGGACACAGTCTCACTCAGCTTCCAGTTACTGGAAGACATTTTGCAAAGCACTTTTCTGAGTCTCCTGTGTCCCCAGGGTCTCTACAATTAGCAAACAGCTACAGAAAGAAATGCAGTTTATTAGTTTTTGGGGCAGTCAAAACGATTTCTAGATGGCTTTGGGAACACATAGACTGATTGATGGTAAGAAATTAATTTTTTACTTTTTCATGCTAAGTTCCTCACTGTCTTGCTTTTAGTTATTTATTTTAATTATTTTTATTGGTATATATGCATTGTACAAAGTGATGAGTTTCTTCATGACATTATGATTATGGTCATTTGACCATATATACATAATATGTACATAATCTCTTCTGTATCTCTTTCCCCCTTTCCTCCCTTCCTTTTTCTCTTTCATTTTTATGTCTTACATCCACATGTCTTTGTGCACAGACATGCTTATACATGGAGTAATACATGCTCCATATATGAGAAAAGACATGAGACTTGTGTCTTTCTGTGTCTGGTTTATTTTCCTTAATATGATAGTTTTCAAATCCATTCATTTTCTTGCAAATAAGATTTTTCTTATTTATGGTTGAATAAACTTTGGGTGCTTATATACCACATTTGCTTTACCCACTAAGCTGTTGATGGACACCCATGCTGATTCCGTAACTTGCTATGGTGAATGGTGCCAGAAGCAACATGGAGGAACTGGCATCTTTACAGTATATTAATGTCCCTAGGTTCCTTAAGGTGTCCCCGTCGTGACTTGGACTTGTTATCCCCGCTTTGTAGCCAGCACTCCTCTCTGGCTTCTAGAAGCTTCAGATAAACTAAATATTCATCACCACATTTCTGCCTAAAACTCCACTTTGGTAAATAGGATAAAGACATAAACACCTTTATCTTATAAAAAAAAAAAAAAAAAAAAAAAAGCAAAAACGCTAGGCAAAGCACTAAATAACCTTTTGTTTGAAGTCAAAATAACTGCCTGTGTGTCTTATTTTGTGTGTATACATGTGTATGCTTATGTGTGCATGTGCACGTACATGTGTGTGTGTGTGTGCGTGTCTGTTTGGCTGTCTGTGTATGTGTGCACACATACCTTTATTTCTGAATGCTGGTGCCTTCAGTGGCTAAAGGTATCTGAAGTCACAAGCTGTTGTGAGCTGCCAGACATGTGTTCTAGGAACAGAACTCAGGTCTTCTCCAAGATCAGTAACTGTTTTTAACTGTTGAATCTTCTCTCTAACTCCAGTTACTTTGATTTTTTTTGAAAGATATCTGTCTAGTGTTTTTTGAAAACAACACTATTGCCATTTACAATAGCACCAAACTAAGGGAAAACAAAGCCTTAAGTTTAAAGCTCACAAAAGATATCTAGGAACTATATACAGAAAATTACAAATCACCATAGACATTTTAAAAGTCCTAATATTAATAATGGAGAAGTTTACTATATTTATACATTATAAAGTTTATTATTAAGAAATGTATTTATATCACAGTTGAAATTGTGTTGAATCTTCATTGATCCACAGAGTCAATGTAATTACAATGAAAGTCTCAGAAAGCTATTTCTTGTTTTGTGGATGTTGACAAACTGATCCTAAATTTTGCATGAAAAGCTACAAACCAACAAACTGACACACAGTAGCAAAGCCAACAGAACAATGTAGAAGAAGGATGATGGAGGACTATTACCACCTGACTTTAAGGATTACTGTAAAGCTACAACAATGAACTAAGTACGATGTTGGTTAAAGAGTAGACAGAGATCAGAAGGCTGGGATAAGCAGCCCAGAAAGACTGTATACATGCACTAGAAGTGGGGCAAAGCTAGCCTTTTTGGCAAATGGTGCTGGAGATAGTGAGGCAAAAACAGACAGACAGACAGACACACACACACAGACACACACACACACACACACACGCACACACATGCACACACACACACACATGCACACACACACACACACACACACATACAAACAGGTACAAGTTATTATACACACAGACCCTAAATATTTCCCAAATTATACTCAAAACAAATCATAGTCCTAAATATAAAACCCAGAACTAAAAATTCCAAGAAAAAATGAGAACCAAAAGCTAAAGTTTGTTTTGTGATAAAACAAGAGCATAAACATATTAAAGAAAATACCCATCTATTGGACTTTATTGAACTAAAAAATGTTGCATAAAAGGCATTGTTGAAAGAATAAAAAAGACCAGTTAAAGATTGGAAAAAAAATCTTTGCAATGCAAATACCAGAGTAAAATCTTGTTTTTAAAGTGAGGGATGACTCTGAATGCTTGGCCATGTAAGTGAGAAACCTCATTTAAAATGAACAAAAGACTGACAGACACCTCACCAAAGAAAATAACAGATAGCAAACAAGCCAGCAAAAAGAAGCTCAATAGTGTCTATCATTAGAGAACTGAAAGTCCAGATATCAATGGCATACCATGGTATATCTATTAGAATGACTAAAATGGAAACCAGACTGTGCTAAATGCTAGCAAGTCATAGAGCAGTAGAAACTGTCATTGCTGGTGTGACTGCAAAATGATACAGCTGCTTTAAGATAGT
The DNA here is from genome assembly GCF_947179515.1 of Apodemus sylvaticus. Taxonomy (NCBI): domain Eukaryota; kingdom Metazoa; phylum Chordata; class Mammalia; order Rodentia; family Muridae; genus Apodemus; species Apodemus sylvaticus. The sequence goes on from NC_067476.1 coordinate 128,275,219, forward strand.
TAGCCCATTTTCTAAAAGCTAAAGATTGTCTTTCATATGCTCCAACAATTATGATTCTTGGAATATACCTGGGCTCATTGAAAACTGTCCACACAAAACCTGCTCATGGGTACTTATAGAAGCTTTCTGTTTAATGATCAACATTTGGAAGTAACTGAACATTCTTAAGAAGTTGCAAAGGTAAACAAGTCATGGTACATCCCTACCAAGAAGTCTCATTCCAGTCATGAAAAGAATCTGGGAAGTCTTAGATACACAATAGTTAGTGAGAGAAGACAGTCTGGAAGGCTACATATGATTACAACAATACACCATTTTGGAAAAGGCAAAGGTAGGAGTGCACAGTGGTCTCTAAGGGATTGGGCAGAGAGGTGGGATGAATGGGTAAAACACAACATGTAGTAGTGGAAATGTGAGAGTAATACAGTGTACCTGACATTAACATCATGTATTCGTTTAAATGGATAGATTTTTACAGCACAGACCATTAACCTTAATATAACTATTCCACCCCTTTTTTGAGATAGTCTTACTATGTTGCATATGTAACTTGATATGTAGACCAGGCTGGCCTCAAACTCACAGAGATACTTGCCTCCAGAGTGTTGGAATTAAAGGGGTGTGCCACCATGCACAGCTCTCCCTCCCCCTTTTCAGTTGAGTACTAGCACCTCTCTGGAGTCTCTCGATGGACTGTTTTAGGTTGGTTATATAGAAACATATTCTCTAGGTTGTTTTTAATATGGCCTCTCTGCCATTGTACTTTCTTCTGAGAGCTTCAAGTGGTAACTATAATATACTTAGGTAGCCTGCTGTTGAGTTGCTAACCCAGTCTATTTTCTAGTCCAATGATCCATGCTGGGATAGCAGGCCCAGCAGCTCGAGCCTTTTCATACCAAGAACAGAAAGAGGAGATGGAAAGAGGAGCATCACTGGATCTCATGTAGCTGTAAATTGAAGCTGGCAAACCACCAGGGTCATCACTTTTGTTACTCAACAGCCCTGGTGAGCAGCGTTATTGGTGTCCGGCATCAAACTGCCAGGATCTCCTTGTTGGTGAGGTCCTTCCTACCATGTTGATTTGTAAATAATGATGGTGTGATGGTGTGCTCATAAATTCCACAGATACAGCCCTTGATGATAGAAGGCCTCCTTGATGCAGCACAGACTTACTCTCCCCTGCTGTTCCTGTGGATATATAGAAAGCAGTTGGTAGTTATGAGAAAGGCAAGCATCTTATTCAGGAAATATGGGGCAACAGCAGTTCGTCAAACAGAAATTGTTCTTTTTATTTGATCAAGGCAAGAGCTAAGGAGTGGAAAGAAGAAAATATTTGAGGAAGTCTTAGTTTGTATTTGTTGAGCATTTCTAAATCAAGGTTTTTGCGGGTTTGGAGGTGGTGATGGAATAAGACACTTAGCCAAGAAGTGCTGCCTATTTGCTATTGCCTGACTATGTTTCCTAGAATATATGTTCTAGACGTTTGATCTCTAGAGTGACAATGTTGGGAGATAAGACCTTATGTAAATTATGTACCAATACCATGCAGTTTTTAACACTATTGCTCTGTAGTATTGCTTGAGGTCAGGGATACTGATTCCCCCAGAATTTCTTTTGTTGCTGAGAATAGTTTTGGCTATCCTGGGTTTTTTTGTTATTCCAGATGAATTTGAGAATTGCTCTTTCTAACTCTGTGAAGAATTGAGTTGGGATTTTGATGGGTATTGCATTGAATCTGTATATTGCTTTTGGCAAAATGGCCATTTTAACTATATTGATCCTGCCGATCCATGAGCATGGTAGTTTTTCCCATTTTTTGAGGTCTTCTTCCATTTCCTTCTTCAGAGTCTTGAAGTTCTTGTCATACAGATCTTTCACATGTTTGGTAAGAGTCACCCCAAGGTACTTTATACTGTTTGTGGCTATTGTGAAGGGGGTCATTTCCCTAATTTCTTTCTCAGCCTGCTTATCCTTTGAGGATAGGAAGGCCACTGATATGTAAATTATGTCACGAGAACTTGTGTCTTATAAACTACCAACGCCTCTTTAGAAAGGCCTTGTGTGGATTGGTTGATTCTCCTATTCTCTCCTACCACATAAGGATGCAAAGTTTGTCTTTCTCTTGCCCCATGTTCTATGGTATGGGGAATCAGTAACAGGCCCTTGATCAATATCAGCAACTTAATCTTTAACATTCAAGATTCCAGAACCATCAGGAAATAAAGTTCTGGTTTCACACATTACTTAGTGTGTGGTAGTTTGTTATAGCAGCACAAAATAAACAGAGGTGCTGTTAAATTTCAGACTAGTTCTGCAATTAGATATGCTCCAGCTTGGGGCCCTTCCAGATTGTCACTGAGCAAAGGCTACCTCTAGGCTGTAGGGACACTGAGAGCACAGCTTTAGAACTCCACTCTGGGCCCAGCTTGCTCCAGCGGCACAGAGCTTAGGTTCCAGTCTTGAGGCCTCTTTGGGATCCAGAACAGCCTGGGCTGCAACACCACATCTCCAGGTCCTGCAAGAGGCAAGAGGGGCATCCGGAGGCTGGCTGGGAGGAGTCAGTGTACTCTGGTGAGTCCAGCAGATCCAGGCAGGAGCCTCCAGGTGTCTCCTTCGGGATCTGAACAGCCTGGGCCACAGCACTCTGTTTCCAGGAAGTGCAGGAGACCTGGTGTACATCTGGAAGCAGATTGGGAGGACACAGCTTGCTCTAGCAGGGAGCTTAGGTTCCAGTCCTGAGGCCTCTGGCGGGAGCCTTCAGGTGTCTGCTTCTGGATCTGAACAGCCTGGGCCACAGCACTCGGTCTCCAGGAAGTGCAGGAGACATGGTGTGCACCCGGAAGCAGACTGGGAGCACACAACTTGCTCCAGCACCACAGAGCTTAGGTTCCAGTCCTGAGGTCTCTGGCGGGAGCCCTCAGATCACCACTTCAGGATCCAGAACAGCCTGGGTTGCAACACCACATCTCCAGGTTCTGCAAGAGGCAAGAGGGGCATCCAGGAGGCCAGCTGGGAGGAGTCAGTGTGCTCTGGTGAGTCCAGCAGGCCCCGGCGGGAGCCTTCAGGTGTCTGCTTCGGGATCTGAACAGCCTGGGCGACAGCACCCTGTCTCCAGGCAGTGCAGGAGGTCAGCTGTGCACCAGAGGCCACCTGGGAAGAGGCAGCTTGCACTGGTGAGTCCAGCATTGACAAGACCAACTAACACCAGTGAGAACTAGATGGCAAAAGGCAAACGCAGGAACATCACTAACAGAAATCAAGGCAATATGGCGGCATCTGAACCCAATTCTCCTTTAAGAGCATGTCCTGAATACCCCATCACACCAGTAAAACAAGATTTGGATTTAAAATCACTGGTCATGATGCAGGTAGAGGAACACATGAAGGACATACGTAAAGAAATTCAGGAGAAAATGGATCAAAAGTTAGAAGCCCTTACAAGAAAAACACAAAATTCATTGAAAGAAATTCAGGAGAATACAAAAGCCAATAAGGAGGAAACGCAAAAGTCACTTAAAGAAATACAGGAGAACTTTGGTCAACAGGCTGAGATCATGAAAGAGGAAACACAAAAAGCTCTTAAAGAATTACAAGAAAGCACAAACAAGCAAGTGAAGGAGCTAAGCAAAACCATCCAGGATCTAAAATCAGAAGTAGAAACTACTAAGAAAACTCAAAGGGAGACAACTTTGGAGATAGAAAACCTTGGGAAGAAATCAGGGGACATAGATGCAAATATCAACAACAGAATACAAGAGATAGAAGAAAGAATCTCAGATGCTGAAGATACCATAGAAACCATGGACTCAACAGTTAAAGAAAATGCAAAATGCAAAAATCTTGTAACCCAAAATATCCAGGAAATCCAGGACACAATGAGAAGACCAAACCTAAGGATTATAGGCATAGATGAGAGTGAAGATTTACAACTTAAAGGGCCAGCAAATATCTTCAATAAAATTATGGAAGAAAACTTCCCTAACCTAAAGAGAGAGATGCCCATGAATTTACAAGAAGCCTACAGAACTCCAAACAGACTGGACCAGAACAGAAATACCTCCCGTCACATAATAATCAAAACACCAAATGTACTAAACAAAGAAAGAATATTAAAGGCAGTAAGAGAAAAAGGCCAAGTAACATATAAAAGAAGACCTATCAGAATCACAGCAGACTTTTCACCTGAGACTATGAAAGCTAGAAGATCCTGGGCAGATCTCATGCAGACTCTAAGAGAACATAAATGCCAGCCAAAACTATTATACCCAGCAAAACTCTCAATCACCATAGATGGAGAAACTAAGATAGTCCATGACAAAACCAAGTTTACCCAATATCTATCCACAAACTCAGCCCTACAAAGGATAATAGGAGGAAAACACCAATACAAGGAGGGAAACTTCACCCTGGAAAAAGCAAGATAGTAACCTTCTCTCATCAAATCCAAAAGAAGTTAACCAATCAAATTTAAAAAATAACTTCAAAAATGACAGGAAGTAACAATCACTATTCCTTAATATCTCTTAACATCAATGGACTCAATGCCCCAATAAAAAGACATAGACTAACCGACTGAATAGGTAAACAGGACCCTACATTTTGCTGCATACAGGAAACACAACTCAGGGTCAAAGACAAACACTTAGAGTAAAAGGCTGGAAGACAATTTTACAAGCAAATGATCTCAGGAAAAAAGCTGGAGTAGCCATTCTAATATCAGATAAAATTGACTTTCAACCCAAAGTCATCAAAAGAGACTCTGAGGGACACTTTTTGCAGGTCAAAGGAAAAATACAACAAGAAGAACTCTCAGTCCTGAACATCTATGCTCCAAATGCAAGGGCACCCTCATTCATAAAAGAAACTTTATTAAAGCTCAAAGCACACATTGCACCTAATACATTAATTGTGGGTGACTTCAACATTGCACTTTCCTCAATGGACCGATCAGGAAAACAGTAACTGAACAGGGACACAATGAAACTAATTAAAGCTTTGGACGAATTAGATTTAACAGATATATATATATAGAACATTCTATCCTAAAGCAAAAGAATATACTTTTTTCTCAGCACCTCATGGTACCTTCTCCAAAATCGACCATGTAATTGGTCACAAGACAGACCTCAACAAATATAAGATCGAACTAATCCCATGCCTCCTATCAGATCACTATGGAGTAAAAGTGGTCTTCAATAGCAACATAAACAACAGAAAACCCACATACACGTGGAAACTAAACAATATTTTACTCAATGATATCTTGGTCAAGGAAGAAATAAAGAAAGAAATTAAAGACTTTTTAGAACTTAATGAAAATGAAGACACAACATACCCAAATCTATGGGACACAATGAAAGCAGTGCTAAGAGGAAAACTCATATCCCTGAGTGCCCCAAAAAGAAAATGGTGAGAGCATACACTAAGAGCTTAATGACACACCTGAAAGCCATGGAACAAAAAGAAGCTATTTCACCCCGGAGGAGTAGAAGGCAGGAAATCATCAAACTCAGGGCTGAAATCAATCAAGTAGAAACAAAGAGAACCATACAAAGAATCAACAAAACCAGGAGCTGGTTCTTTGAGAAAATCAACAAGATAGATAAGCCCTTAGCCAGAGTAACCAAAGGGCACGGAGACACTATCCAGATTAACAAACTTAGAAATGAAAAGGGAGATATAACAACAGAAATTGAGGAAATTCAAAAAATCATTAGATCCTACTACAAAAGCCTATACTCAACACAACTGGAGAATTTGGAGGAAATGAACAGTTTCCTAGACAGATATCTGACACCAAAACTAAATCAGGATCAAATAGATCATCTAAACAGTCCCATAACACCTGAAGAAATAAAAAGGGTCATAGAAAGTTTCTCAACAAAAAAAAGCACGGGACCAGATGGCTTTAGTGCAGAATTCTATCAGACCTTCATAGAAATCCTAAGACCAATACTCTTCAAACTATTCCACAAAATAGAAACAGAAGGAACTCTACCCAACTCGTTCTATGAAGCCACAATTACGCTGATACCAAAACCACACAAAGATCCAACAAAGAAAGAGAACTTCAGGACAATTTCTCTTAAGAATATTGATGCAAAAATACTTAATAAAATTCTTGCCAACTGAATCCAAGAACACATCAAAACGATTATCCACCATGATCAAGTAGGATTCATCCCAGGGATGCAGGGATGGTTCAATATAAGAAAATCCATCAGTGCTATCCACTACATAAACTAACTCAAAGAAAAAAACCATATGATCATCTCATTAGATGCAGAAAAAGCATTTGACAAAATTCAGCATCCTTTCATGCTAAGAGTCTTGGAAAGAACAGGAATTCAAGGCCCATATCTAAACATAGTTAAAGCAATATACAGCAAACCGGTAGCCAACATCAAACTAAATGGAGAGAAACTTGAAGCAATCCCACTAAAATCAGGGACTAGACAAGGCTGTCCTCTCTCTCTCTCTCCATATCTTTTCAATTAGTACTTGAAGTTCTAGCTAGAACAATTAGACAACATAAGGAGATCAAGGGGATACAAATTGGAAAGGAAGAAGTGAAATTATCTCTATTTGCAGATGACATGATAGTCTATTTAAGTGACCTGAAAACCTCCACCAGAGAACTCCTACAGCTGATGAACAACTTCAGCAAAGTGGCTGGTTATAAAATCAACTCAAGCGAATCCATTGCCTTCCTATACTCAAAGGATAAGCAGGCTGAGAAAGAAGTGAGGGAAATGACAACCTTCACAATAGCCACAAACAATATAAAGTATCTTGGTGTGACTCTAACCAAAGAAGTGAAAGATCTATATGACAAGAACTTCAGTTCTCTGAAGAAGACCTCAGAAAATGGAAAAATCTGCCATGCTCGTGGATCGGCAGGATTGATATGGTTAAAATGGCCATCTTGCCAAAAGCAATCTACAAATTCAATGCAATCCCCATCAAAATCCCAACTCAGTTCTTCACAGAGTTAGAAAAAGCAATTCTCAAATTCATCTGGAATAATAAAAAACCCAGGATAGCTAAAACTATTCTCAACAACAAAAGAAATTCTGGGGGAATCAGTATCCCTGACTTCAAGCAATACTACAGAGCAATAGTGTTAAAAACTGCATGGTATTGGCACAGTGACAGACAAGTGGACCAATGGAATAGAATTGAAGATCCAGAAATGAACCCACACACCTATGGTCACTTGATCTTCGACAAAGGAGCCAAAAACATCCAGTGGAAAAAAGATAGCCTTTTCAACAAATGGTGCTGGATCAATTGGAGGTCAGCATGCAGAAGAATGCGAATTGATCCATTCTTATCTCCATGTACTAAACTTCACTCCAAGTGGATCAAAGACCTCCATGTAAAACCAGACACACTGAAACTAATAGAAAAGAAACTGGGGAAGACCCTAGAGGACATGGGCATGGGGGAAAAGTTCCTGAACAGATCACCAATAGCTTATGCTTTAAGATCAAGACTTGACAAATGGGACCTCATAAAATTACAAAGTTTCTGTAAGGCAAAGGACACTGTTAAAAGGACAAAATGGCAACCATCAAATTGGGAAAGGATATTCACCAACCCCACATCTGATAGAGGGCTAATATCCAATATATACAAAGAACTCAAGAAGTTAGACCCCAGGGAACCAGATAACCCTATTAAAAATGGGGTACATATCTTAACAAAGAATTTGAAGAAATTCGGATGGCCGAGAGGCACCTTAAGAAGTGCTCAACATCATTAGTCATTAGGGAAATGCAGATCAAAACAACTCTGAGATTTCACCTTACACCAGTCAGAATGGCTAAGGTCAAAAACTCAGGAGACAGCAGGTGTTGGCGAGGATGTGGAGAAAGAGGAACACTCCTCCACTGCTGATGGGGCTGTAAGATGGTACAACAACTGTGGAAATCAGTCTGGCGGTTCCTCAGAAATGTGGACATGAGACTTCCAGAGGACCCTGCTATACCTCTCCTGGGCATATACCCAAAGGATTCCCTGGCATGCAATAAAGACACATGCTCCATTATGTTCATAGCAGCCTTATTTATAATAGCCAGAAGCTGGAAAGAACCCAGGAGCCCTTCAAAGGAGGAATGGATACAGAAAAGAAGTGCTCAACATCATTAGTCATTAGGGAAATGCAGGGATCAAAACAACCCTGAGATTTCACCTTACACCAGTCAGAATGGCTAAGGTCAAAAACTCAGGAGACAGCAGGTGTTGGCGAGGATGTGGAGAAAGAGGAACACTCCTCCACTGTTGATGGGGCTGTAAGATGGTACAACCACTGTGGAAATCAGTCTGGAGGTTCCTCAGAAAACTGGACATGAGACTTCCAGAGGACCCTGCTATACCTCTCCTGGGCATATACCCAAAGGTTCCCTGGCATGCAATAAAGACACATGCTCCATTATGTTCATAGTAGCCTTATTTATAGTAGCCAGAAGCTGGAAAGAACCCAGATGCCCTTCAAAGGAGGAATGGATACAGAAAATGTGGTATATTTACACAATGGAATACTACTCAGCAATTAGAAACAATGAATTCACAAAATTTTTAGGCAAATGGTTTGATCTGGAAAATATCATCTTAAGTGAGGTAACCCAATTACAAAAGAATACACATGGAATGCAATCTCTGATAAGTGGATATTAATTAGCTCAGAAGCCCTGAATACCCAAGGCACAAATTGCATAACAAATGACTCCCATGAAGAAGTATGGAGAGGGTCCTGATCCTGGAAAGGATTGATATAGCATGGGAAGGGAATATAAGGACAGAGAAAAAGGAGGGAGGTGATTGGAGAAGGGATGGAGAGAAGGAGGTTTATGGGACATATGGGGAGGGGGGATCCGGGAAAGGGGAAATCATTTGGAATGTAAACAAAGAATATAGAAAATAAACATATTACAAAAAAAGAAGTGCTCAACATCATTAGTCATTAGGGAAATGCAAATCAAAACAACCCTGAGATTTCACTTTATACCAGTCAGAATGGCTAAGGTCAAAAACTCAGGAGACAGCAGGTGTTGGCAAGGATGTGGAGAAAGAGGAACACTCCTCCACTGCTGGTCCGGCTGTAAGATGGTACAACCACTTTGGAAATCAGTCTGGCAGTTCCTCAGAAAACTGGACATGACACTTCCAGAGGTCCCTGCTATACCTCTCCTGGTATATACCCAAAGGATTCCCCGGCATGCAATAAAGACACATGCTCCATTATGTTCATAGCAGCCTTATTTATAATAGCCAGAAGCTGGAAAGAACCCAGATGCCCTTCAAAGGAGGAATGGATACAGAAAATGTGGTATATTTATACAATGGAATACTACTCAGCAATTAGAAACAATGAATTCACAAAATTTTTAGGCAAATGGTTTGATCTGGAAAATATCATCCTAAGTGAGGTAACCCAATCACAAAAGAATACACATGGAATGCAATCTCTGATAAGTGGATATTAATTAGTCCAGAAGCCCTGAATACCCAAGGTACAAATCGCATAACATATGAAGTATGTTATGAAGAAGTATGGAGAAGGTCCTGATCCTGGAAAGGATTGATCTAGCATTGGAGGGGAATATAAAAACAGAGAAAAAAAGGAGGGAGGTGATTGGAGAATGGATGGAGAGAAGAAGTTTTATGGGACATATGGGGAGGGGGGATCCGGGAAAGGGGAAATCATTTGGAATGTAAACAAAGAATATATAAAATAAAAAATATTAAAAAAAAAGAACTCCACTCTGGCCGGGCGGTGGAGGTGCATGACTTTAATCCCAGCACTTGGGAGGCAGAGGCAGGTGGATTTCTGAGTTCGAGGTCAAACTGATCTACAGAGTGAGTTCCAGGACAGCCAGGGCCACACAGAGAAACCCTGTCTGGAAAAACAACAAACAAACAAACAAAAGACAATCATTTCTAGAACTTCACTCTGAATGTAGTGAGAACCAGAGGAGCGACCAATAGAGATGAACCTTACCCATGATGGTCATGAGAGCAAAATCTCCACACTTTCCACGAGCCATTTTTTTAAGTTTATGAGCTCATCCACATTTTCTCTGAAGTTTTGCTCTTTCATTTCATTAAATTAATTAAAACTAATTTCCTTTACACTTTATAGTGAACCAATGTGCTGTGTTTTCTTTTAGATCAACCCTAACCCATGTAGGGTTAAAAAGACAGTTGATTAGGAGGACATTTTTTCCCTCTTTCCCCTTTTCTGTGGCTTTGTACCTCAGTCATCTACAGCTCCTTTGGCTATGCACGCTGGACCTTACCTGATAGGAGATCAGATCGTAGTACAAAAGTCTCCCAGGATGTGCCATGTGGTATCTTGACACTGTCTTCTAGCCACTACGCACTGTTCTTCACTCCCATGGCTGTCCTTTGAACATGACATGGCCCAGATTCTTCCCCAAATTCTCCTGTGTTTTCTCAAGGACCTAGGATAGATTAAGATGCTTCCTTTGAAGTTCCCTTCATGGAGCTTTCAGTAGCTGAGCCATTTTTGTTCAGAAATGGGCATGGACTGGGTTGGTGCGAATTATCAGTTCTACTGATCTGTATTAAGAAGCACTGGAGATACAAATGTGAAGACAGACAAGTTCATTTCTATAACATTCCTTTTTTTTTTTTTTTTTTGCCAATCTACAGGGTCAATATCTAAGGTGCTAATTCTCAAAAACTGGTTAACAGGTGTGTGTGTGTGTGTGTGTGTGTGTGTGCATACTCGCGCACGCTGACATTAGGTATGTGCCTATCCACGGTCACTGTGAGAAGCCGTCCTGAGCTATTTAGATTTAATGCTTACTCATGGCCCTAAGGTGGTGGCCACTAAAATATGAGAACAATTAACTAGAGCTTTCCCCATGAGCTATTGGTGTGAGAAGATTCCCGAGAATACCACAAGATGTTCCTGCCCTAACCACGGAATGTACCTGCCAGCATTAACTCCGGGTGTCCCTACCTGGATGACCTCCTCGCTTCCTGCTTCCATCTCTAGGGGTGTCTCTGCCCTTCCCTCCTTTGTCTGGTGTGAAGGTTAATTCCTTCTCTGTAAGCCTTAAAACCCACTTACCTCCCTGACATTAAATGAAGCCATGACACAACCCAGACTGACTCTGATTTTGTTAGCGTGCTTGGCTTCCCTTTTCTCTCACCCCCATTTTTGACCCTCAGGTAGTGCCTCTTCGAGACCCTGGAATAACTGGACCTGCTGGACGGGTCATATACAGTAACATCAGGTGGATGCTTGTCTAAAGTGACATTATTAACAGATGTATGCATATAAACAGTGGATTAAGGTGTGTGTGTGTGTGGGCGTGTCCATGGTGACATCAAGTATGTGAGTGTCCATAGTGACATCTAGTGTGTGTGTGTCCATGTTGATATCCAGCGTGTGTGTGTGTGTGTGTGTGTGTGTGTGTGTGTGAATGATAATGTTACTAATGTTGTCATGCTTCAAGCTGCTATAACAAAAGCAGCAATGCTTGATGAATTGTATAGTTGGAATTGCTTTGCACAGCATGGGGACAGGAAGTCTGAGGTTGGAACATCACTGTGGTAAAGTTCAGATGAGGACTTATTTGTGCTTTTCTTATGTCATCATCTGGCAAAGAGGAGTCAGGAGTTGCTGGGTAGACTTGGGACTCTAACCTCATGATTCAATGATTTCAGTCTAAATACTTGCACATTTGGAGTTAAAATCTCAATATTAGAATTTTGATGAGACACAAATATTCAATACAAATCACTGGCTCATAACAAGGAGACTAAAAATGTGGATGGTGTGAGTCTTATACATAAAGCATATTCAATTATTTATATGAATTGATAGTTCTTAACGAAACTATTTTTAAGAGATTAGAAGGTTTTCAGTCTTAAGACAATTCTACAATTCATTTTTCATTTCCTGGAAGCATCCATCACTCTAAGATAGATGTTGGGGGAGTGCTCAAGGAAGACACCAGGGTAAATAAAGCCAGAAGAGTAGTATAGGGCCCTGGGATTAGAAAGCCAGGGTATTATACCAAGTCTTTGGCTTTAGTAGCTAAGGAAGAACAGTTTACAGAAGCTGGCAGAAAAGTCTGTGCAGAGCATTGCCCAAAGAGAAGATATGCCCTTCCATAGGAAGATATTGCCAGCCTGAGGGGACTTCGATTCTCCTTCCCTGTAAGCTCTTGCTGAGTTTCTATGTTTGTCAAATGCAAGAACACAGAATAGATGGATGTGGTGGCATGTACCTGCAATCACAGCACTCAGGAGCCCCAGGCAGGGAAATAGCAAGTTTGAAGCTATCCTTGGCAACATCCTAAGTTTGAAGTTGGTTTGAACTATATAGTGACATTATCTCACTGTTCATCACATGCCTGTAAACAAGCTAGAGGACAAAAGAGTCAGTACATTTGATCAAAATAGGTTAATTTGCTTTGAACATAGATCTGGAGGACATGTGGCCACTAACCATATCCCCCAAGAATGTTCAAATACTAATGTCATACTACTGGGAATTGGGGCTTCTAGGAAGCAATTAGCTCAAAATTATGGGGTCCTTGGAAGTATATAACTATGAATGCTAAAGCACCCACGTGACCATGTATGATCTGGACAAGGGTTCTCACATGGCACAAAATATACCAGAATTTTGACCTTAAATTTTATTTTATTTTTCATGAAAAATAAATATCTGTTGTTTAAACCATCAAGCCAAATACTTTTTGTGTGCCATCCTCAAGGACTAAGACAAGGAGAGTACAGAGAAAATCTAGAGAAACAAGCAGAAGGCATTTGACAAAAGCACTCGTTTGTCTCTTAGCACACATTCTCATCTGTCATCTGGGTGAAGTGTTCAAAGAATATACAGATTCTTACTGCCAATTACATTATATGAGGTGACATTCATTTGGCTGCATGCCCAGTTGAAATCTTAAATGTTAGTCATTACTGGTATCTGTTTCCAATTCAGCAGGACCATGATGCATTTTTGAAGAAATCATTCCTCCTTTGGTGCTTCTAAACCCAGAAAGACTATGAACATGGTGCTAATAAGCAAAAGTTTTTCAAGTAGATTATGAAGAGTAACAGTGAGATGGGATTTTTTTTCCATTCTGGCTGTGACAGAGGGAACATTATATTTAATGTTATTTTAAATTATATCATTGAGAACATTACCATGATTTTATATAATGTAGGATCCTACCTCATGGTACACCTCTGAGCATCCTTTCAACATGTAGCAAGTTAGGATCTTGCTGATGGTGTATGTTGAAAAGCCAGGGAAGAGGCCACACACCCTCTGTGAGTGACCATTGACATTTCTGCAATAAAATATACATTCTATGCATAAATAAAATTGTAGAGGAAGCTATGGCATGGACAACAAATTTCCTAAATCAAGCTTTGTTGCCAAAAAAAGAAAATAAATTCTTGCCTGCCACAACTATGTGTTCCTATGAGAACAGAGCACTGATCCTACCATTATGTGACAGTCTAATGTGATCAAGTTGCCACCAAGTAGTTGCCATATTTATGACTGGCTGAAGCCAAGAGAAACAAGAGGGTAAAGGAGTTGTATTGCTGCTCCCCACACACAACACCCTTCTCATTGAGAGCTATTTGGAGAAGGAAAGAAAACAGCTTTAGTTTATGAATTCACAAATAAAGGGCTCCTGCTCTCAGACCACTGGACTCTTAAAACCTATGGTATTTCTACAGTTCCAGACTCTTCTGGTTATTTCTTCTTTCAAAATTGAGAGTTCATGTTGGTGAGAATATGGAGTATCCTTTGTCTTTTCTGAGTATGTTTGCATTTAACAACTGTTTCTGTTGCATGTAAAACTTGCCTTTTGATCATTTGAAAGATGGAGAGAACATACTTACATTCCAGCTGCTGGAATAAAGTAGAAAGAGTTGGGGATCATCCATCCCCTGAAGTGGATGAAGGAAAAAAGGCACTGAAGTTTTAGTAGATAAGGAAAAAGAAAATGTAGGAAAGCAGGATAGTGCCAGAGATAGTCTATTCAAGAGGACCTGGAATTAAGTGGGTAATGCTCACTTCCAAGTGGGACACATACAACAACTTCAAAGGATAGAACCAAGGCTCAGAAAAGTAGACAGAAGGGGGTTAAGAGAAGGAAACATATACAACTCTCCTCTCTCTCTCTCTCTCTCTCTCTCTCTCTCTCTCTCTCACACACACACACACACACACCAAAGTGATATCAAGTAAATGACTTAATGGTGCAACTCACAGTTTAGAAAGATATAAACAAACCAAAACTCAAATCAGTACATAGAAAGAAATAATAAAGATTAGTATAGAAGTTGGTGAAACTAATAAATAATAATCATCATACCAACTGAAGAATCAGGGAAACAAAAGATCCCTTCTTTGAAAAGACAAACAAGATTCCCAAACTTCATCCTTAGACAGGCCCAGAAGGAAATAAGACTGAAATTATGTGGAAGATGATAGAGTGATACCAGTGGAATTCAGAATGTTCTTAAGGAAGGTTTGAAAAACAATCTTCTAATAAATTAAACAATATAAATGAAATAGAATATAAAAATTTAAAGAAATCTATAATGAGTAATGTCATTGAAACAGTAATAAAATGTCTCCCAATAAAATGTGTCTGGATGCAGATGGACTTACAGTTGGATTTTACCAGACCTTCTGAGAAGAACAAACATTAATGTTCTTCAAAGTATTTCACAAATCAGAAAGAGAAGGGACACTACAAAGCTCATTTTACAGAGTCAGGATTACCCTGGAACCAATACTGGGTTAGACCACATCAAAGAAAGAAAATTTCAGACCAATCTACTGGGTGAATGTACATGCAAAAACTCTCAATAAAAGACTTGCAAATTGAATTCAGCAACACATTAAAAAAGATCATTCACAATGACCAAATTGGCTTCAGTCTAGGGATTTAAGGATGTTTCTGTGCATGCAAATCTGTAAATACAATACAGCATGTAAATAGGATCAAGAACAGAAATTACATGATCATCTCAACATGTGCAGAAAATTGCCTCTTTCAAAAATCCCCTCATGATAAAAAGCCCCAAAGGAACTTAAAATAGAAAGAACATACTTCAACATAATAGAGTATATATATATATATATATATGTGTGTGTGTGTGTGTGTGTGTGTGTGTATTACAAATGTACAGCCAATATTATATTAAATGGGAGAAAGAGAGCATCTCTTCAGACTTTGAATAAGACTGTGTTGCCCTCTCTCTCCCCTTATTTACTGTAGTTTATAAGTCTTAGTGAGATAACAAGACAAGAGAATGAAATAAAAATGTCACAGAGAAGAAAGGAAGAAGTGGAGGTATCTGTATTTTCAGACTTAGAGAACTTTCAGCAAGGCAGTAGGCTACAAAGAAATATCAACATATAAAACCAGTACGTTTCTTATATAGAAATAATGAACATGCTGAGAATGAAATAAAGCAATTCCATTTTCAACAGCTTCAAGACACCCATAATAAACAATGTAAACCACTGCAGCCAAGTTTTGACTTTGTAAAAGTAACTTTATTTGTCAGATGTAATTGTCTCAGAGACTTATTTCTGAATAAGCCCACCTTTCTAGTTCTTTTTGAACTCTGGCTGGCTGGTTCAAATTCCTCTCCAAGCTGACTGACTCAAACTGGCTTCTCTCAGCTTCTGACTGAATTGCTCTGTCCTTAAATGATCTGGCAATTTGTTCTGTTCATCTGGATCCTTCTCATTCTCTGGTTCATTCTGTCTTTACCTGTGACCCGTCTCTGTAAAACTGTCCTGGTAAAACTGCTCCACCATGCTCTCTTAAGTTGCCTTTATTTTCCTTTTGGTTCTAATGAGAGTTGAACTTATTTTATCTCTAACTCTGTCAAATCTTTTTATAGTTAATCACTTTGTCCCTCAATTAGGTGTCACTTTCAAATTTAGCTGCTTCCTTCTATAAACTAACATTACTTTGATTGTTTGAGATTAAAGGTGTGCACTAAGGGTATGTGTGTATTCCAGGCAAATCATACTGTAATCCAGGGCTTGTCTGCCTTCTGGCTGGATCATATCTTTGAATGGATGCCTTGCCAGGTCAGCCATGTAGTTGAATTAAAATTCCTTTACATGTCTTCAAGATATATACATTGGCAAAGATATATATTCTCAAAGGAATTCATATTATGAAACAATTTCAAGACTTGCTAGATGAGAATGTATACAGCTGCCTTTGCATAGCAAAGGAAGCAGATCCTTGCTAGCCATATATCTGACACAATAATTTCTAGGTTATGCAAAGAATTAAATACCAAACAAACCAATAAATGGGCAAATGATATAAGCAGACAGTTCTCAAAAGAGGAAATACAAATAGCCAATAAACATATGAAAAATGTTTGATATCTTTAGTTATTCAGAAAATGCAAATTAAAACTACATTAGGATTCCTTCCTACCCAAGTCATAATGGCATTGTACACTGCTAAAAGCAATGTAAACAAAGTCAGCCACTGTGGCAATCAGTACGGGGTTCTTCAAATAACTGAAAATAGAGCTGTCATATGGTCTACCTAAGGCACTCCTTGGAGCTAAGGAAGCCTTTGGGAGGATCATGTGTGGCCACCTCTATGTAAGTGCTGGAGTGTTGGGGGTGTCCAGCTGTAAAGACATCTCCTGCATTGAAGATTTCCCGAGAGACTAAGGAGTGTTGATGCAGACAATGCCAGTCAATTGGGAACTGCTGTTTAGAAGAGATGCTTTTTGGGGGATCAATGGGGTACAGGTGGAGGGTATTAAAGGAGCTTGCAGCAGTGTTCAGATGAGCTTGATGTGGCTTGTAACCTGCTCCCTGACTTTATGCAATTGATTCTATACTACCTCTCCTCCAACCCCAGGGGCAGGTAGAGTCCAGCAGTGAGTAGGCCAGGGTAGAGGCAGCAAAGGTTTAGATTCTGCAGACATTTCTGTATATCCATGCTTATTATACTACTACTTACTATAGAAAGTTACTTATCAGGCTAAAGAAAAAACATGGCATTGAAGCAAAATCTGGAGCACCTGGTAATAGGACAGAGGAGAGGGAGACAGAAGGTTTGAGAAGTGAATATGGTTTAAACACATGACATAGTTTAATGAAAATGCCTTTATGTAACTTACCACTATGTATAATGAATATACACACCAATTAAAAATAAAAGCAAATGACAGTTGCACTAATTCTGACTCATTTCTTTGTCCACAAGATAGCCAGGAGAACACTGGGTCTTATTTAATTTGAATTCTTTTCCTCTTAAAATTTCTATCTTAAGTAGCTGGCCATAGAGAAACTTGAGGAAGACTGAACTGTAGATATTGTCATCTAATTTCTATAGAATTAGTAGTGGAGAAAGTTCAGGCCTCTGGGACCAGAAAGTCTAGCGTTAAAAGTTAGACTCTTTGAGGTCCCAGAGGGTATGACTTTGGACAATTTGTAGACTGGCAGGATCCAACTTTATTCTTCTGTAATCTAGGGGCACGGGTGCCTGAACCCCAGGCTTTGGAAGCTAAGTGTATTTACCAGTGAATGGTAACATTCCTGTGGCCCCTGCCTGCCCCTCTTGTGATGTCTTGTGCCATCCCTTGTCCTGTCACTGACCTGGAGTTAATATTTATGTGTTTTGTTAAAGAGTTCCAAGGTCCAGGCCTCAAACAGGTGCTGAATATAAAAGAAGCATAGATGTTAGATAAAGCTGTGGTTTTTTATCAGTGATTTAGCCACCACATCATTCTGTGAAAATGTGGTTCATTATTCTCAGGATACTGTAATTAGTCTTAATGATCTGACAGGAACTTCTGAGCAATGATTCCTAATAAAGCTGCTAGGACTAAGGTCAAAACCACTCACAGCTTGGGCTATTCATCTTGCTCTCAAGCTTACCCATGTGTATCTAGTCTATGTATGCGGTTCTTAAATCCATCCTAAGGGGACTTATGTAGTGATTATTTTTGACTATGAACATCCTTGCTTGTAGCTGAGAGCTAGGTTAGCCTCGTTCCACAAGACTAATAGGCCAAGGAAGAGAGAAGATGAAAGGTAAGGAGTTAATGTCCCTCAAGATACATGGATGGAACAATGGCTTAAAATAGCTCAGACGGAATGAAAGATCTCTATGAATCACTCACATAGTCTAATCAGTTACCTAGAGGATTCATTTTGTGTTCTATCTGGGTAATTGTGTGACCATATGGATACCTGACTTTTGCCTGAACAGCGCAGCCCCATGAATAGCTCTCTGTTCTGAATTATCTTAATATACACTGTAGCTCAGCAATTGCTCGTGTACCTGCTATAGCTACACCTTGACCTTCTTGATGGCTTAGGGATAGCAGAGATGGCCTTGAAAGTGCCAGTTACTATTTTCTCAGGTATCCCTTCCAAGACTTGACCAGGAAACTGATTTTGAGTTTTAGAATCAGGGCTAGGACTGTGGAGTCATAGGAAAACGTTAGAAATTCCCTGCAGTTTCAGATGAATAGCATGTGCTTGTGTTTGCATATATATGAGGATGCAATGCCAGCAACCTAATGACCAATGGAATAAGGAACAGATAGCCACAGAGAAGCCAGAAAAGTCCCTATATGTCTCAGTCTATGATTGACTTTTGAATAATTATGGTACCAAAAGATTACAGCAGAAGTGTTCACATCACCTACTGATGTCACAGGTATCACACCACTCATGTTTGTGGTGATAACAGTGAGAACAAATTTCTGCAATGCAATTATTTATGCTATGTTTTAGTTTATAATAGTAATGACTGTTTTCCTAGTTTCTGTATCTAGAATACTATGTGTGTTATTATAACTTTGGAATATATGTCTTCCTGCAAAGGGGAAAATGGAAGAATGACTTCAGCTGGTGATGGGAGAGGCAGGGTAACACATGTGAAGAGGTAGAATGGAGGGAATATATGACACTAAAATAAAATAATGTGTTTTCCCTACGGATTTTTCAAAATTAATGCTCAAAGTTGCTATGCATGATGCCCGGGGAGACAAGAAAACAATAGCCCTATCTACCTTTAACGCCTATAGACCACAATAATGACTAGCCCTCCAAGGTACCTTTAATGATGCAGTACTGGCACTTATGTCTGAGAGGGTCACCAACAACTGGCTAATTGGACATAAGACCTGCTCTGTGGAGACAATTCATTCCTGATATTGTAAACCTGGCCACTGCCCAGGACTGATGAGGTCATGGAAGCCACAGGAGAACCTACTATTGCCACATTGCTAAACCAGTGTGATTTCTAATTCCACTCTAAAACCCCTATACTCACAGATAAATGTATCTCCCATCCTTCATCAAAGAAGCTTCTTTCTGTAGGAAACGGGACTATTACAGTAATCTGTAATTGTTCAAAATGTAGAGAAGAGACTCTGTGTGTGTGTGGAGGGCGGGGCTTGCTCAACCCTAGATGATAGCATCTACAACACAATCCCTACACTCAAGGCTCTTGAAACCCTGTGAAAGAGGGGATGAAAAAATTACAAGAGGATCAGGATATCTGCTGAGAGATAGTATCTTCTAGATAATATAGGAAATCTGCACCTAAGAGATCCAAAGAAAAAAGTCTTTCCAATTTCAAGCAGTCAATCCTAAATATACTCACTTATGGTCAACATCAAATGGACTCAACAGGTTCTCTCTCTCTTCTCTCCCTCCCTCCCTCCTTCTCTCCCTCCCTCCCTCCCTCCCTCCCTCCCTCCCTCCCTCCCTCCCTCTCTCTTTCTCTCTCTCTCTCCCTCTCCCTCTGTCTGTCTGTCTGTCTGTTTATCTGTCTCTCCCCTCCCTTCTTCCCCTGCCCCTGCTCTTTATATTTCAAGAGTGTAAAAATACACTCCTACTCTGTGTATTTAAGGAAGAAATAGTCATGAATTTGAAAGATAACGAAGGGACATGGGAGGAGTTTAAGGGTGGGAAGGAAGGGAAGGCAACTGTGTAAATATAGTACAAATGCAGGAAATGCTCACCAAATAAGAGTTTAAAAATGTTGAAGTATGCTATTTAAGTGTATTAGTTATTTCGTTGCTGTGACAAAATTCTTGACACAAGCATCTTAAGTAACGAAAAGTGTATTTGGCTCAATAGTTTGAAGGTATCCTAGTTTGCTTCTGGTTATTATGGTAAATACCATGACAACAAACAACTTGAAAGTAAAGGATTGATTTCATCTTCTACTTCCAATTAACAGTTTGTCACTGAGGGGAGTTTGGGCAGGAGCTGGAGACAGGAACCTGGAGGCAGGAACAGGAACAGAAACCATGGAGAAATGCTGCTTACTGGCTTGTGCTCCAGGGCTTGGTCGGAGAGCTTTTGTTAAATACAATCCAGGACCACTTGACCAGAGGTAAAATGGCCCATAGAGAGTTAGGCCCTCCCACATTAGTCATTAGGAAAATCACCCACAGTCATGTCTACCAGCTGGCCTGATAAAAGCCGTTCTTTAATGGAGATTCATTCTCCCTAGATGACCCTAGTTTGTATCAAGTTGAAAAAAACTACTCACACAGAGGGTACCATTCACTGTGACGGGGACAGCAAGGCACCAGGAATGTAAGGCACTGGTCACATTGCAGCTGCCCGAGGGAGGCCGAGAGAAATGAATCCTGGGGCTCAGCCCAGTTTTTTTTCTCTTCCTCAGGATTTCTGACTACACGATAGCACCGCCCATGGTTAGAGGGGTTCTTCCAATCTTAAGTAATCTAATCTATAAACTCCTTGGCAGCATCGCCATTGGTTTGCCTCCTCGATGACTTTCAAACCTGTCAAGTTGACAGTCAATGCTAGCCATGGCAGTAAGTATACTCCTTCTACTTAATAAAACCAGTATGTTACATTACATTGGCAGTGACCTCACACATCTGTATTTACTGTATTTCTTGATCTCATCAATTGTCCATATTGTTACAAACCTATACAATCTAGGTGTCTGTAACTACAGTATACAATGTTCATACAACACCATAATGACCCAATGAAACACTTCTTAGAATGTGTCTCTATTAATAAGATAGCTATGGTTGTAGTTTAGTTGGTCCACTAACCAATACTGCCACTATCTCCTTCCAAATTTTTGTTATATAGAGTACCTTTGGTTACAGGCACTTTTTATATATTTTTGCCAGTATTTGTTAATAATAATTTCAAAATATTTCCCTTCATTCCTCATTAGACAAACACAATTTTATTCATTTAAAAGGAGACCCTGTGTCCTTGGAGGAGTTGAGTGCAGCCTCCATGGTAAGCAGGGATAGGTAAGCTATTCTGGACAAGTAAAGACTTCTGGAGGAGGGGGCTGTGGGGTGTATCCCTCTCCCCTAATATGTAAAACACACATGAACACAGAGGCTTTGTCCTATTCTTTCCCCTGAAGACAGATGCAATAGGATGAGTTATAGAGGAACTTCTGAGCTGACCCTTGAACCAGCTGCATTTAAAATTTTAACGAGAGCCATTTATAACTATTTGATTTGTAGCCATAGGTTGGGAATGTCCCTGCTAAAGAGAGTTTTAAAGTGCTCAGGCCTTGTCTCGGGCCCTAGCAGGTGGTAGGGTTCAGGGAGATTTCCACAGTGATGCTGTAACTGTAAACAAAGAACATGCATATATATCATGTGTTTAGAGCAACTGGAAATTCAATACCATACCAAGCAAGAGAACTATGGTCTTGCTTGGGACAATTTGAAACTATGGTCTGGCCATGATGTAGTACAAAACAGAAGCATCCTAGATGACCATTGGGGTTGGTGAGGAGGGCAATAGCACAGTGGCTTCAGCATAACCAAGGAGGACTTGAACATCTCATGATATGGCAGGAGGGGAAGATATCTGACATTCCCAAGAGGCAAGCAGGACCCTCTTTGGGAAGTAGAAGAGGAAAACAATAGAGACTGATTCTGGTGATTTGATGGTGAAGTATATCAATGTCTATATTTTATTATTGAATGCATGAGGTTGGTATAGCTTGGGGAAAAGCAGCATAGGATTGTGTGTTTACTCTCACCTCCCTAGCCAACTTTTCTGCACCTAGCAGTTAGGAACTCTTACATTTATCTGATCTCCATGCATAGGCAGTAGATATGTGTGCTTAATATTCAGTTGGGCAGACAGATATTCATTGGGTCCATATTCTGCTCCAGGCATGGTGTTAGGTACTAGGGGATCAGCAATGAACATGGATGAAAGCACCTTGAGGAGGAGTCAGTGCAAGCATCTGGTAACCCTTGGCAAGCCACCAAGGCTCCGCCCAAAGGGGCTTCTTGCTGATCTGCATTAACCACTAGAGGGCAGAACAGAAGATGCTTGCATGCTCCTGTAGTATGTATAGAGGCAGCTTCCTGGAGTTTGAGACCAGGTTCTGGAGACCTGAAACCTAAAAAGGAAGCAAGTGTGTGACTAGGAGCCCTCGTGACTATTTCTGAGTGCTGTTCTTGCTTTTACTTTCCTTCCTAAGGCATTCCACAAACTGAAAAAAAAAAGTCACCCAGTCATATTAATGATGACAGCTCAGAGATCTCTCTCAAATGACCCCAGTACCCATGTTCTAGGAAAATGCAAACTTTTAAACTGCAGAATATTTTCTATTTTTATAGCGGTGAACCACTTACCAAAAAAAAAAAAAAAAAAAAAAAAAAAAAGCAATGTATCACATAGGTTCTTGGGAAAATGGAGTAAGTAGCTTCTTATAAGTAGCTTCTTCTCGCCCTTGGTTTGGTTCAGGGTATTTATAGTGGATTTGCCCCCATTGATGGAGATAGCAGTGTGGATCTGCTCAACATACAGCTCAGTATTGCAGCTCCATCGGCTCCTCAGTCCTCAGGAAACCCCAGCTGAATACCTAATTAAGGGGTTCTCTGTATTGGGCAATGGTCACATGCCTTTATCTCGTACTGAACATAGTTGAACCACCATAACTAGGAAAATCTCGAACTAGGAAATCCTTTTCCTTTATGGGCTCTGATGTGATTCCCATCTTCAGCAGAGAGCCTAAGTATGTTATCAGGTTCTAGTGGAGAGAGACCTCCAGTGTACCTACATGCTGTAGAAGGCTCTGCATATGGGACAGAACACAGAAAGCAGACAGAAAAGACAAGACTGGCATGCAAGACAAGAAAAGACAGAAAGGAAGATAGCATGAGATAGGGACAGAGCTCCACGAAATGAAAACTCCACAGTCTTATTTATGGGAGGAGGGGCTTGCAAGCAATGTACTGGTCAAATAGCTTATGGGGCTCCTCGCATGAATGACTACCTTCATCATCCTGGAGTTCTATCCTACGCATTTTAGAAAGATGCTGTAGGGTTGATTATAAATGGAAATTGCTTACCTGCAACTCTTAGTTGCCCAGTGACCAAGTACTAGACATGGTTTAGCTCCAGGAAGAAGCAGGTTTCACCTGGTTAAGAGTGAGGGGAAAGGAAGTTTGGTTACCTGGATATGCAGGGTACAGGGTCACAGGAATGAGTGATTAAAGCCTTGAGTTTATTTCTACAGTCAGAAATGTGCTTTGTAGCTGGAAATCTCTTCGTATTCTTAGGGGAAATGAGAGATGTGTGGAAAGTGTAGATAGAAAGTTCTATGATGATTGCTGAAGAGTTTCTCTTGAAAAGCCATTTCAAGAAGAAAGTGATGTTGTGTGTTCAGGTTGGGACAAGAAAATGAAATGTACTGCTGGCCAAGATAAAACTCAACCCATGGAGAAACAAAGAATTATATGTATTTGTAGACTTATCAGGATTGCAATTCCAAGGCAACAAAATTCAGGACACCTTGAAAATGTGCTTTGGGCTTTACAAGCAATATCTATGCTTGTACCTCAAACTGCAAGGGAGTGGCTGTGAATTACATCTATTGTTTGCCAAGAGTGTGGATTCCTGCTGCAAATGTTGAGCTACCCTGGGCATGATCTTATAAACAGGTAGTGCAGGAAACAGGGTTAGGGTGGTTAGGGGAGTTTAGGGAGTTTAGGGAGGTAGTGGGTGGTTGATGCCTTGTACAATGGCTGGGACTTGTGTACTGAACCTAACAAGATAGCAATGAAGCTAAGAGGAAGTTATCTCCTAGCCTACTCAGATGGTGCCTAAGGGTCAAGAGCTTTGAGTCTGTGACTTGGAAAGGTTGACTTTTCCAACAGCAGCAATGTCCAAATAACAAGAATGATTATACTATAATTAGAAACCCTGAAGCTTTTCCAAAGGCTGAATTATTCATATAGATGGCAGATCCAGTGTGAGGGTTAAAGGCAAAAATATGCAACAGTGGTATTGCATCGTCATTTTAATGGCAAGACGTGGCAAAATGAAAATAACCAAGAACAGTAAGGTGAGTTTCGATGAGTACAGACTTGGAAAGATTTCTTTCAGTCTTTAATGACAATGCAGTTCCTCATGATATACTATTGACACAAACGTACACTAACAACATAATTCTACCCCTATTTTTAAATCCCTTTCTTTGCAGATAAAAGAGATTGGTATGAAACATGCCAAATATAATAATATTTGGGGTGGTATGATTATGAATTTTTCTAATTTCCTTTTTATCTTCACTGTATTTTTCCAAAGAATGTTTTTCGTCCATAATCAGAAGGAAAACACAGTTTTGTTAAAGATTGGCAAAGAGAAACTCAATGCCTTTGTCTAGCTGGGATCTGAAATGTTCCTTCCAAAGTCTGAAGCATGTTTAGCCATGTGTTACTTGAGTGGAGACCCAAGCAATAGTACCGATTCATCACAGACCAGTGCCTCTAATCTGTGAGGCAAAATGAACTTTTCCCTGCTGCAAGATGATTGGCTCCCATCTTTTGCCTCAGGAACAGAAAGTTGAGCTGTCCCTTATCAGAGGCCCCCCCAGGGTATTCTCTGGTAAATCACCCTCCTCCTCTGTCCAGACTCAACTTGATGGCCAAAATTGGGTTTCTCTTTGGTAGAGCCCAAGTCTTGGCCCTCTCTGATCCTTCTAATGTCTCATCTTGGACATATGTGGCACCTTATACCTACTTGCAGAATAGGATTGTGAATGTCAGACATTAGGGACCAAAGGGAAAGAAGTGAAGAGATTTTAAAAAAAAGTTAGCAAGTCATGATTTCCTGGCAGTACATAAGGGAAGTGTGTGTTTGTTTGTTTGTTTGTTTGTTTGTTTTCCTGTACTTGGTTATCTATGAAGTGAGAATCAAGCTGTTGCCTTCCTTACCGCATGGAGCTGTTGGTGGGACAGCAAGAGCAGAGCACTTTGGATGGCTGGATGTGGGCAAGGTGCTAGATAACCTCCGTAGTACTGATGCTCTTTCTCAAACCCTGCCTCTTTGGAATCCTTGCGAACCCCACTATGGGAACCATGTTCGTAAGTGTGAAATGTGGCTATGCAGGGCCCCTGTCCCCTCCACACGTTCTACCATCTTGTTGCAGATTTCTTTACTGTCTGGGATCATAAACTCCTGAACTGGGAGATTTATTCAAGTTTTTATTCCCTTCAATGCGTTCATTGCTCTTGGCAGGTACTAAATAAAACATCTTTAATTAACTTTAATTTCCCTTCCTAGATAAACTAATGCTTTTTCCCTCCTTTTAATCATAGTTCCTAAATTCCAATGTAAATGTCTCCTGCTTATTCTAAAGCCAGATCCTAGGGTTCAGCAACTAGAAGGCAAAACCAGGGCAGGACTTTGGAAACAGGAGCAGGGGCTATCTGTGGAGGTTCAGAGCTGGGTAAGTGGGAGTGGGAGGGTGAAGGAATGCTGGCCCTCTCTGGAACAATTTACTGTTGGGCAGGTGTCAGCTGGTCTTCACCAAGGAGAAGATGTAAATTCATTCCTCACTTTGAGACAGTCACAGAAACATGCCCTTGTATATGCAAGGCTGCTGGCACCCAAGAAATGCTGAAATCTTTACTTACCATAAGAGTTGCCCATATCTCCAGGCCACTTGGTCACTCTCACCTAGGTTGTTGGCAGATATGAAAGGAGAGAACAGAAGCCATTTTTTAAGTTATTTATTGTTCTAGGGTTCGAGGACACTTTCAGAATACTAGTGTGGGACTCTTCTGTGTTACAGCCAGAGACAGAGAGAAACAGGACTTACTCTTGATCCTGGATCTCAACAGTAGCTAATACTACACAACAAAACAAACAGAACTCATTTGGGAGGTGCCTAGGAAGAACTAGGTCAGCCCAGAATGCCAAGTTTGTCTAAGCTTCTGGTCAGCTAATGGTGTTGATTAAGCAACCCCACTAACTTGTCACTGATCATTGTACTTCCTGGGGATAAGTCAGAGGTTTGTGACCTTGGTCTTCTGCTGGAGCAGAGGTGAGAATTCTTGTGTTTATGTAAATCAATCCTGTGGTTTTCTAACATGAATGCTAATTGGTAATAGCCAGTTGATAAGTCTGCTGATTTAGAAGCCTCTGGAGAGAGCTCCCTATTTACTCTACTAATAGAGCATTCCACACTTGATGGAGGAGGGGGATTGCTTGTCATCTCATAATGACATTGGACCATGTGTCTTGCTGGAGCATGACTCACGGATGAGTTTGCCTGCCACCGGATGTCACAAATAATGTTGCTATTCAGACCGGGAGAAATGCTAGAAGCAGGGCTCAGAAGTGATTTTTTTTTTAAATTGAAAACCTTATTTATGTATCCCCTAGAATATTCCAAGGCCCTCCAGGAGAAGATACAATGTGATCTGTTTAGCTGCTGAGGCAGAGGCAACAAAAGCCCCATTATGTGTAATACCTCTGAAGCCAAATTACAATATTTACCTCTGCATGTGAACCTGACATGCATAATTATCTCTGCTTAGAATGGAAAATGGAAAAAAGGTTCAATGAACAGCCGTGTGTGTGTGTGTGTGTGTGTGTGTGTGTGTGTGCTGAATAATGCTGTTCTAACAGAAACAAAGTTGTTGGGGAGCATTAGGGAGGAGGGGCCTGGAGAGGAGGTAGGCGAGCACAGCACAGGGGTATCCTGAGGAGGAAAAGAAGGAACAAGAAGAAGTCTCTGTGTGTGGGACCAAGACAAGAGAAGCACGGCCTAGAGCAAAAGGGTCTCCCTTGTCCCATGGGTGCAATGGCTAACCTTCAGCAGCCACACAGCCTTCCCTTTTGAAACCATCCACAGTGCCCCACCATTTTTCTGTCAAAATAAATGGGAAGGGACAGCCAGGGAAGCCCAGTGAAGTCCAGGGTTCTACTGTAGGTTTGGAGTCTCTCTCTCTCAGGTTCCCTGGGATGAGCACAGGATTCTTAGACTGGGAAGATCATGGTGACACAGGAATGAGGGCTTCCCATACCCCTATTCAAGTGGACAACCCACAGCCAGGCCTGGCCCCTTCTCTTCCTAGACTACCCCTGAGAGGGTCAAATGCATGTGGAAGGTCATGCTTTCTCCATTTTTGCCCTGTCTGGCCATACAGAGAAAGGGATTGGGAGGAAAGAAGGAAGCTCGTGATGGTTCAGTTCTCTGTCCTGGCCTCTTACACAGCTACAAGCAGATACTAAAAGAGTGATGACCTGACCCAAAGCATCAGCAACCAGATCTCCACACTAAAGCAAATGGTAACATTTATCCCTGGGAGAGGAAAACTAATTACTCAAAGTTTTTACTGGTGTGTAATTGACTGATGTGTAACGCTGGTGTAAGTATTGATTTTTAATTAGATATCACCTCAAGACACCTACAATGCCACCAAGATAGCATCCTCCGAGAATTATGTTTGTTCTTCCTTCATCTATCACCACATCCTTGAGAGGAGAGCTCTTGGGGGCAGAAGACAGAACATTCTAACACAACTTAGAA
Organism: Apodemus sylvaticus; assembly: GCF_947179515.1. Classification (NCBI taxonomy): domain Eukaryota; kingdom Metazoa; phylum Chordata; class Mammalia; order Rodentia; family Muridae; genus Apodemus; species Apodemus sylvaticus. The sequence continues at coordinate 128,303,082 of NC_067476.1, forward strand.
ATAAGCTCAGCTTTCTCAGCTTGGAGGCCTCTTGCTTCAAGTGGTGACAAGGACACCCTCTGGGGACGTGATCTTCTGAAAGCAAGCCAGGGCTCCAGTTCCCAGCTAATACTTGCCATGCCTCAGCCCCTAATAACTTTCAGGTGCACCCTCAGTTGTGAGGATAGGGTTTACTTGCCCGCCTTGCTTTTCTGTTTTGAGTTCAGAGCCTGGCCAGGCCTCTTAGAAGCTCCAGAAACCAACTCCCCATGACACAGTTGTTAAACATGAGTCTCACTGCTGGAATGGATGTGGAGAAGCCAGTGGGGACCAGCTGGTGGGCTTGAAGGCAGTTGTTCCACAATGCCATCACCATAAATGAAGTTCTGTTCAATTAGAAGTAAATATATTACATGAGAAACAAAGAAAAATACCCTTCACACGCGCCATCCTTATAATAATGCATTTTCCTGTCCCAACTAATTGTGAGCTTACTGTTGGCTAGATGTAAATGTGGGTTCTACAATGTACCTCTTCCTAATTGTGACATTACTTTGTATAGCTTGAACTTGTCCAACACAGGAGTCTTCACATCATGGAATGGTAATTATGACATGTGCTACTGCACAGGCTGCTCAGAGAGACAGGCATTCAACATTCAAAAGCACACACAGCAAAGAATGCCTGGACCCCTCCCTTTTTGTGGTCAGTTTCTGGGAGTGCTTACAGCCACTCATTGATGAAGGCTGGGGTGGGGGTGGGGACTAGTAAATAGTTCACAGTGAACTCGGTTGTCCTCACAATAAGGAGTTACCCATCCTCAGATGTCATTAAGGCCATTGTAGAAAACCTTGATTCAAACAGACAGCACAAAGTCATCCTTCTGGTGCGATTATGACTATGAACATAACAGAAAGTCCAGCCATGAGCCTAAAGGGGAACTGGACAAAGTTAGACTATGTTGTCTAACTTATGGTACTGGGAAAACCAGAGGGGGCTTCTTCACCAAGGGACCTCAATATGGCTGCACCACCCCTAAAAAGGTATCAGGCATCAACTGACTTATCCACTCCCAGGATGCCCCCTTAAGCCAAATTATCAAGAAAAGCCATCAGGCAAGCCAGAGGCTAGAACATCCAAAAGAGGTTAGTGTCTCCCACTATGCTGTGACCTAGGGAAGCTGACATTACTGGCAGAAGGACCCTGCTTCCTGCATGCATTGGGTCATGTGTTCCTGAAAATGCATATAGACAATCTAAGCTAGCAATGTTGATGTCACTGCCCGTGGCCGCTAGTGTATGAACGCTCTTTCTGTGGTGAGCGGTGTAAGGAGGGGGAAGAACGTTCTTTCTGTGGAAGAATGTGGGTTCTTTGTCCAGTGGTTTACTACCAGCCCTTCCATGTATCGTGGTTTCCTCATCCTTCTCACGGGCCCTCTGAGCCGGATGGTGGGATATGCAAGCTGTCCTGTGTCTTCTCTGTTCATTCAGCCTCCTGTGGACATTAGAGCTTGTCACTAAGTGCATCGTCCCTGTCAGTAAGTTTCAGTAAACTGTATACCTCACCTGTCGGTGTTTGCTTTGGTCTCTTGATAACTCACCCCTTTGCCCCTTGGATACTTAGATGCTTCTAGCTCAATTGTTATCAATCAGCTGGCTGAGATCATTTTTTATGCCTGAACAGAGATCATGCATAGGTGAGAAGCTGGCAGTCCCTGCGTCTTGAGTATTCAAAGCCTAGGAACTATACTAAAAGATCCAGAGGCTTGGGACTAGAAACTCCAAGAAGTAGCAAGGCTTTAGATACCAAAGATTTAATATCTACAGACCTGGGTCGAGGCTTTATCCCTCTGTTCTTTAACCTCCAGCCATACCAGTCCTTGTCAGCCAGCGAGTATAATCCTCAGCTTCTAATCGCAGTAGGCATTGGTAACAAACTGACACGAGGTACCACTGAGTGGTGCCTTCTAATGCTGCATCTCTCAGATGGTCCGCAAGTACTAGGATCTCCTGCTTTGGTGGTGACGGGTTTTATAATGCTCAGACTACAGTGTCTGAGACCCGTGGCCCCTAAACTTTGGTATACCCTTTGAATTCATCCAGTGACTAGGGCCTGTTTCTCCATGTCTCTGGTTCCCCATAGCTTTCTATATTCCTTCCATTTCTATTCTGCCTTTTCTGTTTTCCACTCCTGCTATCCTTCATCTTAGCCACCTCTGTCCTTTCTCATTTCTGATCGTTACTACTACACTGGGGTGGCAGCCACTGCCTCTGCCACTGTTCTTGTCTGTTTCACTCTGCTTCTGTTCTCCTCTCTTCATGAGCCCACATCAGCCAATCCTACTAACAGTGACCAAAAACAGACAAGCAAAACGCAGTTCAAGAGAAGCTTTATAGTTGGCCTGATGTTGGGCACTAGGGCAAGCACTGGAGGGTTTGAACAGCATTCTTATATAGCCAAAAGGGTGGCAAGGTTTTCTTTCCCACCAGTCAATGCAGAACCCCATGCAGTTGAAGGATTGTGTTAGTACCAAGTCTGCCATCATCCCTCATGCAGATGGAAGACTTTGCATGCACCAATCTTGTGCTTGGCTCTCAGGACAAGAAACTGCTGTTCCGAGAGCTTGGGTAAATGATGGCAGAGCCTGTAGAATTCACTGCAATTTAAATGGTAAAAAGTGCAGTGCCAGCCATTGGCATCAGTCAAAATCAGTACAGTGCCTTCCGGCACTGGGTATTAGCAGCAAGCAGCTGTACACACCATGTGGCTACCTCAAGGTGTCTGTAGAGTATTCAAAGCAGCTGATGCACTAGTATGAAGGCAGTCTGATTGACTGTTTGCTTTTAGCCATTTGGTTAAAGTGGCTGGGACACGACCACCAGACTTTTGCCACCACACATGGAACACAGGGTCCTTGTGACGCCTGTCAGATACTAATAATATGAATGAATGGATGATCATATTCATGAACTCTAGCTGTATACAATACCTTGCTCAGCATCACATGGTGGAATAGGAGAGTTCTGCCTCTCCTCTTCCTTTTGGCGCCGGCCAGTGTTCAACCCCAGCTGGTATCTTTGTGGTGCTGGCCTCTCCCCAGCCCAACAGGACCAGTGCAGGTGTTTTGTTTTGCATGAGAGCACATGCTGGACACTGTGTGTGGGAGCTTAGTCAGGGGATTGTCACACAGCAGGAAGTCAACAATATTGAGTCATGTTTAGGATGCATATTGCTATATGCCCTAGGATTTTGAGTTGGCACGCAGGGTTTTATGTGGTTTTCCCTACTGTGTTGCTGTAAGTTGTCAATCTTTTCTCTTATTGATACTTTTCATTTGTGGCTTTTCATCTTCCATAGGCAAGGTGTCAAAGATATTCATGTGTAATGAAAGAGTTGGATGACTCTCATTCATATCACTTATGTTCAATAGAGTTTCTAGAAACAATAAATTAGTACCAAATCATTGTTCCTGGATGAACTATAACTGGGTTCCCTTAAGTCTATGGTCACAAGTCAGAGGCATCCAGTCCCTTGGGGCATATGAAGAACTACAGGGCTCTGAGCTCTGGCAATGTGGTCCAACCCTAATCTACTTCTGGATATTTAATTTTTTTAAACCAGCAAGCAACTCAAGTCAGTTTGAATCACCTTTATTATTGCCATTTTCATGCAAATGAGTGCTGATTAACTTATCCATTTAGTGAAAATGCCTTTTTACTGTATTACAGAAATAAAAAGCAACTGATGCTACTTTATTTCCAATATCAGGAAACTCTCCATCTAATGCCACAATTTTACAAAAGAAGTGCTTTTTATAAAAGTAGCCTTCCTGAAAGACAGGCAGAAACATTGAGCACCAAGTGTATCCCAGGAGCTGGAGCCAGCTTTGAAGCTTATAAAATGAACACCTTCCAAAGCTTAGTAGCTTAACTTTACTTCCATTTTAAAAACTTGTTCCTTGTGACATGAAAAATAATTTTATATTTAATGTTTGGTGTGCTTAGCCATATTACAGTAATGCTGCATTTTCTCAAAGCAGGTTAAAAAAAAAAAACCTCTGGTGATAGGATATAAAAATTTGTATGCAGACTGGGGCTGGCTCTGAAGGTCTCACACTCTAGTGTCGATGGTGGACTGGGGTCTGGTTGGTGTGGAGTAGTTGTGCTTTGATGGGTGGGCTTCCTGTGTTCTTGCAGGTTGGCTGAACTTCAGGCTACAGCAGCTGGGTCTCTAGTCTACATCATTTTTCCCATCTTGGGCTAGTGGGCTAGCTAAGGATATCCTTCTCGTTGTAACAGCTGAACCACAGCATGGGAAGGGAACGTAGGTCACCAAAGGTATAGTATAGGTTACTTCCACGTTCCATTAGTTGACATAAATGGCATGGGTAAGGCTAAAGACATGACAGGGGCAGGGAAGCAAGAGCTTCTTAGTGGAAGACATTACAAAGCACATGGATACAGAAAGGTCAAAGAGCTGAATACTACAATAGGCCATTATTTCTCGTAAAACTCCTAGAAACATGGCTGGAAATCACTTGAGTGTCTAATCTTCTGGTTTGGTTGCTTAGCTGAACTTGGCATTCCTGCCATGACTCTCTTCTCTCTGGGCCTTGCTTTTTATCTCAAATGGGGTGCATGGCAGGCACACCCTGTCCGTGATGGGGACTGGAAAGCTGGAGCTGGTACCTTTATAATGGGCTCTTATCGGAAGCTCTCTGGGGGGCACAGTTTGCATTATTCCAAGCTGTACTTTGCAAATTGCTAAGTTCCAGAGAAGTGAATATTAATGGAAACACATTAGGCACGAGGCTGTCTTGAAGTTGAGCACTTGTTCCCAAAACCACCCAGAGAAACTGTTTGCATGAAGCTGATTTTGTTCATTCTTTCAGTAGGAGGACATTCTGGTAATAGAATTGGACAGGCTACATTATTTCCTTTAATGCCTTGCTGGAGAGAGATTGATTTTTCTTGATGTAAAGTACTGATGCATCTCTTCCATTAAACAAATTAAACTGCTTAGGTCAGGATGGCTACAAGAAGGAGCAGTGGTGTGTTGATAAATGTTTAACAACCAGCTCTCTGCAAAAAAAAAAAAAGAAAAGAAAAGAAAAAAAATGCCCCAGTTTGTAGGATTTGCCAATTCCCATGGCATAGATCTGCTCACTGTGGTTGATGTAAGTCTGCCAGCCTGCTGATAGTTCTGATGGGAGTCTGGTGAGCAGATACTTCTGCATGAGCCTGCTCTACCCTCACTGCCTCTGATGCTGTGGTGACGGGGTAGAAAGGAGTGGGATCACTTGCTGGACAGTCAAGGGGTGAAGCAGATATAAAATGTAGGCTCGGTGTAGACTTTCTGGAGGTAGAATCAGCATTGGATGAGTCCGGATGAATCTAAAGTGCTGAAGGAAAGGGGTCTTCTGGCATGCAGCTGTTTAAAAGTAGCAATAGCACTGCCTATGTGTTCTGTGTAGTTATTCCGAAGCTGCCACCTCACCTCCATTAACACAATTGCTCTTTATGCAAGCATACAAACAGGACTCTATTGAAAATATGGGCCAAGACCCAAACTTGTAGAAAGACTTTGATTGAAATCTGAGCACTTTGATCTCAAGTCTGTCTTTAAAATGATTCTCTTGCAATACCTAAATAATTAAAATTAGAACAGTTCAGTCTTCTCCTCCTTCTCAAAGATACTCCCACCACTGTGCCAGGTCATCTGCCCAGATATTCTGCTTTGACAGACGGACACATCTGTGAGAAGGCGTGAGCATCCCTGGATTTCTAGGGCTGAGTGTGGCCCTGCCTCCCTGTGTTGTGACTTCTACCTTAGGCCCAGGCCAGAGGCTCCACAGAGGGATTAGAAGACTAGCTTGCACTTCCTCATAAGAACCATGGAAAGTCTTCAGGGGTTTCTCAAGCCTTTATGAAAAAATAAGTCATATAAACATATAATTAAATACTTTATTAAAGATAAAGGAATACTCATCACTCATCTCACCCAAGGTAAGGGTTTTGCATTTAGTGCTCTTGTGTCTGTGGCACCTGTCTAGAAGAACTTATAAGAAGGTGGCCACTGAGGAGCCCTTTTTAACTACATATGTAGGGCATCACAGGGGTAACATAAAGTCACCCATGACAAGGAGACTTGCACTATGAAGACCATCAAAGCAGAATTTACTTTATGGTTTTGTTTTTGGCTGGAGTTGAGAAGGTGCCGAGGATCTCCACATGTGGTTTATATTTTGACAATTTTGAAGTTGGTTGCTATATGTGTGACAAATCCCTTTATTAAAGCTTACTTGATAGTCCTTAAAAACAACTTACCAATAATGAAATTTCATTTAGATATCAATTGCAACAAGTTGGCTACAAATGAAAGAATTAGGAATTTGTCGAAAAAAATTAATGAAAGAAAATTTTACTTTTAATCAAGATGAAATAATTGGACCATTTCTTACCCATAGCAGGAATATAATATGTAAAGATGGCTTCTTCAGTGCCCCTAAAATGAGGAAACAGGTAGATTCCATGGCTGCCCAGGATTGCTATAAAGCAAACCAGTTGAGGTGGTAATGGTGGAACAAGACAGAAGTTGGCAGCCTCCTTGAGTTGAGGAGATGGAACTGGCTGTGTTGAGGGGTCAACTTGACTTTGGTATTGTGGAGTTCCAAGGAAGAGACAGACCTTCAAAGGCAGCATCCTTTCAAACGTGTGCCAGAGTGTTCACTGGAATGCTCACAACCACAGAAGCTGTGCAGTAGCTATTCTTTCTCTACCTGGAAGGCTTAAGCATGCAGGGCTATGCGTACGTGCTTGTTATGGGTCCTCTGTACACTGGTATTATAGGCTTATTTTTGAAAGGCCTCTTTTCACATTTGAAAATACAATAGAAGCTAAGATTTATTTATCAATTGACATTCTTTAAACTATCTTACCTGGACAGTGTGTTTTATTTTGTTCTCTATCACTGTGAAAAAACACCATGGCCATAAGCGACTTGGGGGAAGAAAGAGATCATTTGGCTTAGACTTTCACATCTGTCTTTAGCGTTTTAATTGCTGTGAAGAGACACCAATACCAAGGCAACTCTTCTAAAGACGAATATTTAGTTGAGCTTGGCTTACAGTTTCAGAGGTACAGTCTGTTATCATCAGGGCAGGAAGCATGGCAGCAGGCAAGCAGACTTGGTGCTTGAGAAGCACTGGGCAGAGCTTGAGTACTAGGAAACCTTAAAAACCTATCCACATAATGTCAAACTTCCTCCAACAATAGGCTACACCTATTCTAACAGGGCCACACCTCCTAATAGTGGCACTTCCAATGGGCCAAGCACATTCAAACCACCACAACATCACTGCACATCACTGAAGGAAGTTATGACAGGAACTTAAAGTTCCCTTAAGTTCCCTTAAGGCAGGAACTAAAACAGAAGTAATGGAGGGATATTGCTTACTGGAATGCTCTTTCTAACTTGCCTAGCCTGCTTTCTTATACAGTCCACAATCACCTGCCCAAGAGTGGCAGCATTCACAGTGAGCTGGGTCTTCCCACCTCAATCATCAATCAAGAAAATGCTCCACAGAGCTTGCCTTCAGGCCAGTCTGATAGGGGCATTTTCTTAATTTAGGTTCCCTCTCCTCAGATGGCGTCAGCTTGTGTCAAGGTAACAGCAGAAACAACAACAACAACAACAACAACCTAATCATGGAAAGAGCTGGTCTTCTTTTAATCATAGCATACCTTGGATGTAGCAGCATCAGAGAGATGGAGACAGACAGAATGATACGCACTGTTTTGCAGTGTACCAATAGCTCATAAGAGATACACTTGTAAGCAGGTTTCAGCCAAGACCCGGTAACTCAGTGATTCTCAACTTTCTTAATACTGAGACTCTTTAATACAGCTCTTCATGTTGTGACCTCCAACCATAAAATTATTCTCTCTGTTACTTTATAACTAAAATTTTACTACTATTATAAATTGTCATGTAAACATTTCATTTGATTGATATCTGATATTTGATCACCAAAGAGGTCACGACCCACAGCTCAAGAAATACTGATGCCTAAAGCCAAAGTTGCAATGTCTTTAGATTTAGATATGTGGACAAACTGAACCAAATTGCATTTCTCAAATATGTGATCATTTAGAACATTTACTGGGCACTTCACATTATGACCCAAAATGAACAAATCCTTGCCTGAAACTCAGTTGTTCCCATCTTTAAGATAGGATGACAGATGCCTATGTGACAGGGTAGTTTTGAGCAAGAAAAGGACAACTTCATGAATCAAAGTAAATGTGAAGCTATCAAAAAGTATGTGGATGCAGATGTCTTATGGCTCTGTTCTCTAAGCACCACTCTATAGCATGAAAATTAACCAGGCAAATTTTGGAATCAGACAGAAATTGCTGGAAAATCTCAGATGTGAGACAATGTATATTTCTGAGCCTTAATTCTCATGTAAAACAGCCACAGCCCCTTTAAGTACATTGGTGTATGTAAAAACCTATAGCAGTAGGCTATAGTTGAAACTACAGTAGGACTCATTCCATGTGGGGCATACCAGGATATGGCTTGGACAGAATCAAAACCATAGTGATTCTGGTCTTGTCTTGTCTTGTGTCTTGTCTTGTCTTGTCTTGTCTTGTCTTGTCTGTCTCTCTCTTCACTTCTCTTCTCTTCTTTTCCTTTCATTTCCTTTCCTTTTCTTTCTTTTCTTCTCAAATACCACAAATCCTAATCTCTTGTCCCTCAACCACTAGAAGTGTATATTTGTATTGAAAGTGTACTAAAAAATTTTGAAATGTACTCAGAAGTATGTTGCATGCAACATTGTTCTCAGCAGCAGTAGGAAAAGCAGAGGTATGAGTGTGTGTTTGTGTGTGTGTCTTGCTGTGCATGTATGTGTATGTTGTTGTTGTGTTTTGACATATACTAGAAAAGGTTATTTCAAACTCCGCAAGTTGAGCAGGGCCACAGCATAGCTGGCAGCTCACTGTGTTGCTTGCAAAGGCTCACACATTCAGATCTTGGAGATTTTCTTTATCCTCACATGAAGGAGCTATGCTGACTCAACACTTTTAATGTTAATTGGCCTTCCACAGCCGTGCAAATATGCCTCAACCATTTGAGTGTGTAGTGGAGTTCTATGCATAACCCTCAAGGATGTGATAGGTCCCCAGCCCAGAGTGTCAGCTTCCATACCTTAATTTGCACCTCAGTCTCAGTTTCATTATTTTAAGGAGATGATTCTTTTAGAAGTTGTAAAGAGAAATCCACAACTCTGGGGTGTTGGGAAACCTGAGCAGGGAATCCCAAGTATTTTAACTCAGAAATAATAAAGCTTTGGGAGCTAAAAATTCTCACCAGTGTAAGCCCTTGGGATTTAATTGGCCTTCCAGAATGTCCCAAATGTATTACAGCATTTTGAATCTCCTGCAGGATGCTATGGATAATTCCCAAGCATCCTGTGAATTGGGGGAACTTGAGTTTTGGTTACAGCAGTGATCCATTCGTTGCCCAGAAGCCCACAAGGAAGATAAATTAGAAATCTGTATGTGGTTAAAAGAAAATGCCTTTAGGAGGATCCATTGGCAATTTCTTAAGTTTAGGTTTTAAAATTAAATAATTACAAGAAAATTTTCTCAATAAGAATGATAGGTGGATGAGACCATATTGTTTCCATCTAGCTTAAGAGTTGGAGTTTGGTGGATCCTATGGAAGCCCCATGGATGCTGTTCTGATACAACCTCCTTTTATTCCTGCAGAGGGACTGCCCCTACCTTGACCTTCATACCTGCTTGCACTCAAACTATACTCAAAGGTATGTGTGTACCTTCTCTTGTGTTCAGTTCTGCAGACTTCTTCACTTGGCAATAAGACTCAGCTCAATGTCTATGCTTTCCTCTAGAACTTGTTCTCTTCAACATTGCTTTCAAGGTCCTCCTGCTTTGTTTTGAGTTACTGTGTAGTAAGTAGTTGCTATTGTATAGCTATACCATTTACAGTCTAATGTTATGTTTCCATTTTCCTGGTCTTTCTTCTTTCTTCTTTGTTTGCATTTTTCTAGACCTTCCTTCCTTCCTTCCTTCCTTCCTTCCTTCCTTCCTTCCTTCCTTCCTTCCTTCCTTCCTTCCTTCCTTCCTTCCTCCCTCCCTCCGTTCCTTCCTCCCTCCCTCCTTACCCCCCCTCTCTCTCCCTTTCCCTGTCCCTTTCCCTCTCCCTCTCTCTCCCTCTTTCTGTCTTCCTTTTACGGCTCCTCAAATGGTTTGGAAGTTTTGTACTTTATCTCATTTTGCTTCACACTGCATATCTTAGTCTTTTCCCCATTGCTATAACAAAATACCTGAGGCTTTGTATTAGTTAACGAAAAAAAGCATATGTAACTCAGTTTTTGAGGCTAAAGCATAAAGCAGGATGACACCAGCTCTGCAAAGGTCCTCCTCATTCACCCACTGAGTGGCATGATGATGCTCACCTGATGAGTCCCTTTACATCAGAAACTATGGAACGTGTTCCAAAACACGTTCAATACAATGAAAAAGTAGGTCTACAAGTGTACATAGAGTGGAACTTACTTAAAACATAGCCAAATAGAAAGGGACTGGTAGGGGCCATTTTTGCTCTTCTATAGTAACCTCTCAGACAGCAACTGACCAGGTTTCCAGAAAGGTATTATACTCTCCCACCTAAAGAACTCCCATGGACAACTGAGGACCCAAGCCTCCAGCACAAGGGGCACTGGAGAACAAAACCAAACTATCCAACACATAGCACTGTGGGGATGCTAATATTCTAATGTTCAAAAGGCCTGAAAACTATCAATATTGCCGATGCTTTTCAGAGCAGGACAGATCTACACCCACTAGCTCAGCTTATACTCTCCTTTCTACTTTTACTGTTTTAATTCAAATTTGATTTTTAGTACTCCCTATCTAGGTATTTAAAAGCACATGATCTTCTATAATGTTTGATTGATTCACCAATCTTTTTCGTCATGCTTGACCACCCCTCTTTTCTATATTCCCCACCTTCTTTCTGGAATTTTTGCATAATGTATATTCTTTGGGAGTTTTCTTTGTGAATACCTACCTATTTTATACATACAGGTTTTTGCTTGCATGTATGTCTGTGAACCAACTAGCAGTGTCTGCAGAGGCCAGATGAGGGGATTGGGTCCCCTGGAACTGGAGTTATAGGCAGCTGTGAGAATCTTTGTGGGTGCTAGGAAACAAAGCCAGATTCTCTGCCTAGGTAGCCAGTGCCTTCAAACATGGAGACATTTCCAGCCTCAGATCCTTTGGTATTTTATTTAGTAAATCCTTATCCTTGTGTCTGTAACTGTGTTTGTTCTAACTGTCTTCTTGAAGTTAGTTTTACTACACTTGAACTCCTATGCTATCTGTTTCTTGGCATATTGAAAATGTTTCGGTCCTCTTTCTATTACTTAATTGCTGATGGGATTTGAAACATCAGTGTAAAGATGTTCATGAGTAAGTTATCTTTTCTTTTCGGGGTTTACTTTTAGACTGTGTCTTTGATGTTCCTATAACTTTTATCATGTGTACAACTCTCTTTTCACTGATCCTGGATGATACATTTTCTTGCTTGGTTATTTATATGAGTTCTTGAAATACTTGTCCATGGTATCTTTGCTGGTTACCTCATCTCTATTTTGCATGGCTGAGGTTGTGTCAAAGTGACCAGAAGGTGCTAACCAGGCCCAACCTGGCTTAACATCTGGGCATATTCAGAGTGATAGAGCCATGGACCTACATGACATTTCTATGAGAAAATTAAAAATATTGAGATGGTCTACCCACTGCCTCACCTTCTTTTCTTCAAGTCCTACCATTTTGTTTGGCTGCTATATGTCTGCTCTAGCTGGGGTTCCCTGGAGGCCTCCTGTGAGAGAGCTGCCAGCTTGCATCTCCTTCAGCTTCACTCCTTGATGAGATGCAAAGACGGCCCCGAGGGCTGCTTGATTGGAAATATGATCCCAAGGCTCGTGTTCCCACAAAATCTCCTGTGTGGCCTGAGAACAGTGTTGATCATATCCCAGTTGTCAAGTTTATCATTGTACACATATGTATGGACACACACATGACACCTTTGAACATGCATGGTGTGTGTGGCATGGAATCATGTGCGGTGTGTGGCAGGGAGGAAGATGTCCCTGAGACCTTCCATTTGAAATCTTCAGGGATGGTGAGACAAAAATCAAACTATTTGGCGTGTTGGTGTTTGTTTCTATGAGAATTTCTTTAATATTTGTCATGTGGGTGGACCACAGCTTGTATGCAGTTCAGTCTCAACTAGTTTTTTTTTCTTTTTGTCTTTTGATTTATGTACAGCAGATGACTAGAATTTTCTTGAGCTATGGACTTGTCTACAAATTTACCATAAAAGTGGGGGAAAAAATCTCTGCTAACCACAAGAATAAGGGGGATACTTTTTTCTTTGCTTTAATCTTTATTTTTGCAGATGGAGAGACTGATGTATTGCAAGATATTTTGGTTGTGTTAAAAATGTATATGATGGAAAAAAAATGTATATGATGGCCCACAAGATGGCTCAGCAGATAAAGGCACTTGCCCCAAGACTAGTAACCTGGATTCAGTTTCCAGAACTCACACAGTGGAAGGAGAGAACCAACTCCCACAAGTTGTCTTCTGATCTCCACATACATACTACAACACATGTGGTTCTGTATACACACACACACACACACGCACACACACACACACACACACACACACACACACACGCACAAACCACACCACATGCACAAACATATGCACTAAATAGGTGTAGCAAAACATTAATAAGGCAACTGAAGTTATTACTACACAGAAAAGAAGTCAGATAATGGTCAAACATTTGTCACTGGAGACAAAGACAAATGTTAGATAAACCATTGTGAGTCCTGGTCAAGTTCACCCATCCTATTGCTACTGTGGCTTAAATAAATATATCTTCCAGACAAGCCCCATAGTCTAAGCTTCATATAATTGGTTTAAAACAAATAAATGGCACTCATTGCCTTTCTTTAGAGAACAGTATCTTTAGAGAACTGCTATCTTTTGGAAAGTCAGTGTCCCACTCTAATAATGGGATTGCCAGCCTAAACCATAACTGTGAGGTCCAAGAGATTGTTATGGTCCATCTTCAGGTCTCTTCTTTTTCATTTTGGCAAGTTGACAATTATACAAGGGTTCCTTCTGAGAATAAGAACAGGTCCATTCTGCTTCCTTAGTCCATGGCCCTCTTGCTTACTATATCAAGAATAGCAATTCCTCAGTAAAATAATATTCGGGAAAAGCCTGCATGTATGCTATCAAATGCTATGGACACTAGGCTCATTTGACTATTTAGAGTCACAGAAGATCAAAAGAGTGTCTAACAGCTAGTGGCTTCCATACCACACAGCAGAGATATATGATATACCTTTATTATATGCAGTCCTAATGGACAACACCAGTCTCCACTAAACATACTATTTTCGCCAATGTCAGGGAGTGGAAAAAACGTTCTTGAAGTCTGGTTTCAGACTCTGATTGATCCTCTTCTAATAAATCTATATTTTTATGGACTGTAAGTTTTCTTACTTGGTTATTATCCCTCTGGCTCTATAACACAATGGTCCCCTGAAGCTTCGTTGTGGCTTTGGCACTTTTGTTGCTTTGGCAAGAGTCATAATTTTAGCATCTCTGTTTCCATTTTGTCATAGACTATACCTCCAGCCAGTTTTCATTGTTGGATGAGTCTGCATGGCCTGGTGTTTGGGTTTTATATAACTGACCATCCCAAGTCTTGCCAGTTGGCAGTGGATGCCCATGGCTGGCAATAGATGCCAAACAGGTGCACTTTTCAGTTGGGTTGAACTTGTAATGAGTTGGGAAGGAGAGCCAGGTCCCAGATTTACTGATAGGAATAGCTGAGTCCCGACCTGGGTTTTCTGAGTCATTTGAATGCTTTATCATATGAGTGGATCAAAAGATAGGGCAGAGACTTCTGAAGATGATTTGCCATGATTTGGGGAGAAAAAAAAGTTACATAATTCATTACCAATGTTTCTATGAGAGTAAATGGCTGTGTCTTTTCTCCTTGTTTCTGGTGGGTTCTTACGTTGATTTTCATTAGCATGTGATAAGTTACCATTAACTTAGCCTTGTAAAGCCACACTTGATACTCATTCTGTAGGTCAGAAGCCCAGCACTGCCCTCCACATTCTCTGATGAGTAGGTCCTGAGATTAAACCATGATGCTAGCCAGTGAAGAGAGTCTGCTCTCAAGATCCTTCAGGTTGTTGCTGGAATTCAGTTCTTTGTGATTGCAGGACCAAGTGCCTCACTGACTGAACTAGGGGGCTTCCCAAACTACTAAAGGCCACCTACCAAGCCTTTTCATGAGGTTCCTCCCACTTCTAAGGGGAAAGGTTCACCAAATCCCCTCATTTTTTAAACTTCCAAATTTTCTCTCTTCTTCCATTAGCTGGATCATTAGAGTTCATGGGATTATATCATGCCCATTTGTACAATATCCCTATCTTAAGATCAAATGTGCCAGATAACAGACCTTAAACATACTCCTGGCTTTGATTAAGGTAGGGTAACTTTAGGATGTCATCTGAGAAACTTTACTAGCTTGTGACAGTTTGGCTGACAGAAATGAAGTAATGTGGTTTCTAAACATACATTATAACAGATGCTCCATCTTTTCCTGGGCTTACTATTATGTGTATTTGTGGCCTGCCTTAAGTGAAGGGAGCTACTAATGAGGTAAGGGAGAAACTGACACAAATATGATTTCCTGACAGTCCTCATTTCTGACTGAACTCAGATTAGGTTTTAGGTTTAGAACTGAGTGGCCTTCAATAACTCTTGTCCCACACTCAGAGAAACTCCCAGTTGAGGTCCTAGTCAGGAGAGGCGGAAGAGGCCATTCTTGCTGTGCCTTCCCTATTCAATTCCTGATAGAGAATACAATAACCATGATAACATGATTCATTCCATCTCTGTGTTAGGATGTAGTTATGCAGCAATAATCACCAGGACAAGTGGAAGTAGACCGAACCCACCATTTCCTCATTGCTCTTTATGGAACGAGAAGCCGCTGTTGGGTGGTATTAACTCCTGTCACCACGGCACCAGAAATAACTGAAGGAGCAATGTTCTCTTCTGTCTCATGACTTCAGAGGGTTCAGTCTGTCTTCTCTTGGTTCTGTATTTCTGAGGTAGTGTTGAGGAAGAACATCTTTGTTCCAGGGGTATATAAATGGCAGAGGCCATTCATTCACTCCACAGAAGATAGGAGATAAAGTCAAACAGTAGCAGGGAGAGGCCATGTCAGCATTCATTACTCAGTGATTGACTTCCTCTGAGTAGATCTCACTTCCCCACAGTCCAGCTGCCTCCCAGTAGCCAAGTTTGAATCCATCATCAGTTTAAACTATTCATTAAACCAGAGCTCTCATAATCAAATTATCTCTGGGACTGTCCTCACAGACACAGAGATGTGATTTGCTAATATTCTGAGAAATTCTCAAGTCAATGAAATTGACAACCAAGATTAACCTCGGGGGGTGGGGGGTGGGGTGGGGTGGGGACGACTGCTAACCATATTCCTTATTTAAAAATATTTATCACTTATCACTGCCAGATGCTAGTCAGGTGGTAGGGACATGATACTCGATGGAGGTATTATCTGCTTTATCGAAGTCAGTGGCTATTGAAGGGAAGATCCAAACATGTAAATATTCAAGATAACTGTAGATAACAGGAATTGTAGGAGAGAACCTAGAAGGGCTTGAGATGTGGCTAAGGTGCTTTCCTAATAGGCACAAGACCCTGAGTTTGATTCTAGTGCTAAAAAGTAAGACAAGACAAAACAATTTAAATAGAACGGAAGTGTGTGTTGCAGCCTGTGTCTGAGGAGAAATGGTCGTGTTTGACAGGGAGGCAAGCCAAGGCCTGTTGAAAGAGGCAGAAGCCGAAGCTGGAGTCACTGTAAGAGCCACTGCTGTACTTGTTTTGAAAACATGGATTTACCTGTGGGGCTGATATATTTGGAAACAGGTCCTGTATTTGCTTGTGTGGCTCTCATTTGCAAAAGCACATGGTAAACACAGAAAATGACATACAGAGACCTGGGCTGCTTAGACATCTACAAAAGGCACACAGGCCGCAAAAGCCTACCAGCCACCTCCCTCAGTCACAGGAACTGTGAGAGTGCCTCTCACAGCTCATCCAGATCTGAAATCAGGTGACCTCGAATCCAGGCCTGGAAATTGCCAGGTACAGGTCCCATGTGTCTCTACAAGCAAACTTCAGGCCATTCCAAGATCCTGGCACAGGCTTTATCAACTTTATTTCTTCCCTGACTAAAATCCTGCTGCCAAAATCAATTTATTTTTATCATTATTTCTTTTATTTTTGACATTATATTATAATTATGATTTTCTTCTTCCCTTTCCTCCATGCAAACTCTCCTATATACCCTCAATCTTTCCAAACCTCTTATTTTATTATCATATCCATATATGTACATATGTACACACACACACACACACACACACACATACACACATGCACACACACACATACACACACACACACACATGCTCCCTTTTTTGTTTAAAGACAAGATCTCATTTAGGCAAGTCTGGCCTCTAACTCACTGTATAATATTTAGGCTGTCCTTAAACTTGATCCTCATGCCTCAACCTCCTCAGTTCCGTAATGACAGGTTTGTGCCGGCATACCGGGCTTATCTGCTACTATTTTTATCAGTTTTTACCTTCTTATGTTTGTGGCATTGACATGTTGATGCTTTTGAATGTTGTACCCTTACCCTAACTTTTGCTGCAGATGCCATGAGTTTCATTTTGCATGATTTTGTATAGCAGGGTGATTTTTAGGAATGCTATAGGAGATCTGATCCTGGGGGATCTAAGACCCACAGGTACCCTGTCCTAGAGACAGAAACAAGTCTTTGTCTGAGAAACTGTGGCTCCTAGACATAGCAAAAAGGACATGAAAGAGGCAAGGGGAGAGACAACTCTGAGGAATGGTTCATAGGAACCTTAGAGGTTAGAGAGAACTCAGAGGCAGAAGTGACGCATGCCTGCTCATTATCCAGTGACGAGGGGCAAGAGAAGAAAATGAGACCAAGACCCATGGCTTCTTCACCACGCTGCCTCCCATGGGTGAACAACCATAGGTCCTCTCAGGAACAAGAAAATATGAAGCTGGGTTTCTTTTAACAGCTTTAATTCTTGTGTGTGTGTGTGTGTGTGTGTGTGTGTGTGTGTGTGTGTGTGGAGGGGAGTGAAGAGGGGCGGTTGTCCTCAGATCCCAGACCAGTGCTCAGGTTGATTATGGATATCTCAGTGTTAGCTCTGGGGGCTTTTCACCATCTCTCCTCCTCTTCCACCCTGAGAAAAAAGAATCGTGTGTGTTCTGCTGTACTAAAATGTTGTATGACATTATGTTGATCATGGCAAAGCTGGGTGGGAAACCGTGTCTAATTTTTGATTGATTGCTTGGCAGTGGATGAAGGCATACATTTTCAATTTCTGAGGGGGTGATGCTTGCATTTCTAGATATTTAATGATACCCACATTGAAGGGATTTAAAGAAATCATCTCTTTCCCCCTAACAATGCCTGCTCATGAGCTCTACAAACTCTCTTGCCTGCATGCTGGGAATTTTCCATTGTGGCATTATTGCCCCTCAGAAAGTTTTGAGTCCTTGGCTTTCCAATGCTTCTGAAGACAACCCGAATCTCTTTTTGATCTCGTTTGATCCCTTAGCAATTCTGGGGTGTCTTTTCTTGGCACTTGGATGAGGTTTTAGGAGTGATGGCATGGGAGCAGTGGGGGAACTTCATTTAGCTTGTGAATTCTCTCCTCAGTGGGTGGGGAAACTGAGGCAAGTGGAAAGGAGTTCGTGATAGCAGCAGCGTTTCATGCATCCTCATATGTATGTATATTGTGCCCCACTTTTTAGGTGCTTTCAGATAAAAGGAGAGTAGCACCTCACAGTTCTTTGCCAACAGCCCCAGGAGGTGGTTGGTATACTTTTGGCATAATGATGGTGAATCAACTGTATACTGATGGTATATTGTTGGTACACTCAGAGTATACTGTTGGTATACTGGTGGTGAACTGATGGGATATTGATATAGAAGTGGGATTCTGATGGGCTTCTCCTTAGGACTTTCATGTCTTTAATTTCTGTAATTACTATTTAGGGGTTATATGGAATTCCTTTTAGTCTTCTTAAATGTCTTCCCCCAATCATCACTTTTTCTCCCTCTTGGGATAGACATATAATACAGAAACTCACTGAGATCTTCTCTCAGATATGCCAAGCTTGATATACTGTCTTTTCACCACCACCACCAAATACCAGATATCCTCTAGGAGTTGGGTATTTTGGGGCTCATTCTCCTGAACCCTTAGCAATACTGAATAGCCCACAAGTTTGGTTTAGATGTGAAATATCCCCCACAGGATTGTGTGTTTAAACAGGTATTCCTTAGTTAATGGTGCTGTATGGGGAGTGTATGGAGCCATATGGAGCTAGAGGCTAGCAGGAAGATGTGCATCTCTGGTAGAGCTCCTTCTGGATCCATCAAGATGTGAGTGAAGACCTTCATGTTCCTGCTGTCACAGATGATCTGACTCCACTACCTACCTTCCCTACTCTGATGATTAAAGTTCTTCAAACTCCAAGTCTAATTAAATCCTGCCTCCTTCAGGTTGATTCTATCAGATACTTTGTCACAGCAAGGAAAAGAGCATCTAATCACCCTATCTCTATATTTTTATAGCCTTTACATCTATTTATAAAAAATTAGATTCTCACATATATGTGAGAAAAAATGAATTGAGGGTAAAATAAGAGAAATGATCAGAAAGGTCTCAAAATGGCTGAAGAACTGGGCTTCAGGATGGGGATATGCTAATTAGTTCTAAGAAGGAGGCTGGTACCAATTGTATATCCAACTATCTCTCTGGTTCTCTCTGTCCCTCATCATTACCACCACCACCACCACCATCATCATCTTCCTCCTCTTCTTCCCTCTTTCTCCCTTTCTCTTTTCCTTTTTCTTCCATTGCTTCTTCCCTGTTATTTCTATTTAGTAATTGTTTTCAAACTAGCATTCTCCAGAGTTTACTTAGTCATAACTTCTGTATACAAAATGGTCCCTGGTGTGGGCCCCCTCTTCAACTCCCCATGCATATTGGCCCTGGTAACATCAAATACTTCTTCTCTTCTTCTTAGTTCTCAGTCCTGGGGCAAGAAGACTAAAGTTTGAAACAGGCACAAAACCCTTAAGTTGGTATTCACCAAGGATCAATGAACTGTGACACAAAAGATTGATAAAGTGTGATGCTCTTCCCTCTCAGGTGAATGAAAAATATGTCCAGCATGGAGGAGAAATTGGCTCTTTTAATACAATTTATGTTCAGGTCTACAGAGCTTAAAATTTAATCATCCTGTGGTACTTCCTATTTCTGGATCTCATCTCTTTCCTGAGATGGGTCCCTGTTGTCCTATTTGTCAAACAGTCCCTATTTGACCTGTCTTCTCCAATGATGTCTTGTTGAGGAGATCAAAGGAATCAATGCCTATGGTGTTGCTTTAAGTATGAAATGTCAATGTGAATGTTTCACAATGAGCATTTGATTCAGTAAGTCATTCCAGAGCTGTGCAGAGGAACACCATCCCACCAATAAAGTGTGGTTTCAGTAAAATATTTATGTGGCACGATGTTTTGAAACATTGTTAAATGGAAAAAGTGAATTCCAAACAGTTCACACATTGTTATTCTGCCAGTGAATACACATGTACACATGCACACATGCAAACACACACACTCTCTCTCCTTGTTCACTAAAATATCACCAATAGCACAACATGGATGCTAAGATTATCATTATTATTTTGTCTGTGTGGTGTGCATGTTTATGTATTCACATGCATGGTAGAGTATGAGTGTACATATGGAAACCAGAGGTTCCTGGATCACTTACCATGTTATTTATCAAGGCACAGTCTTTCAGTGAACCCAGAGCCACAGCTATCCAGCTTCCTGGGGTCACCAGTGTTCACTTCCCAAGAGCTGGGATTTCAGGATGGCTGACACACCTGACTAGCTTTTACATAGTTGGAGGTCCAGACTTATAGGGCAAGTATTTTATCCATATTAATCTTTCCAACTCCAGGTCCTATGATTATTGGTGATATAAACTTTATTCTATTTGATGAGCTTTAATTCCTATATTTTCAGCAATAAGTATCAGATAAAAAGGCTTCAATTTCTTTAAGGATAAAATATGCTTTTTTAAGGGTCTGCTAAACTAAGTATGTATAAGAGGCTCAGTAAATAATTGTGGGTTCATTTAAGTCCTATGTGGAAAGTGTTTAGGTAAGTTCAAAAATGCCTGTGCCTATATCTGTGGACATGAGTGATTACATTGATTACATTATGCTAAATGTCTTTCTTAAGTCCATCCTGAGGGAGGTAACAGTTTTTTGGAGAAGTGGTCTCAGGAATGAGAAAGGGGAAACAAGATAGAGAATAGAAGAAAGTTGTCTTAGTTAGGGTTTTACTGCTGTGAGCAGACACCATGACCAAGGCAACTCTTATAAAGAGCAACATTTAATTGAGGTTGGCTTACTGGTTCAGAGGTTTAGTCCATTACCATCAAGGTAGGAACATGGAAGCATCCAGGCAGGCATGGTGCAACAGAGTTGAGAGTTCAACAGAGTTGAGTATCTTCATCTGAAGACTACTAGCAGAATGTTGGCTTCCAGGTAGCTCGAATAAGAGTGTTGCAACCTACACCCACAGTGACACACCTGCTCCAACAAGGCTACACCTTCTAATAGTGTTATTCCCTGGGCCTAGCATATGCAAACCATCACAAAAGCCAACATTGTGTATGTTGTTTACTGCACTTTGAGGTAAGTGGGACTTCCCTCATAGGAGCATCCAGAGGGAGGAAGATGGAGTATTTGTCTATCTCTATCTGCTATTGGTTTAAGGCTGTTCCAAAGGGATATCAACTCCCTAGCCCTTCTAGTCTCCTTGTTCCCAGGCCCAGCAGTTCTGGGCATCAGATAAGGCCTTTGTCTTGACAATGAGCAAAACCATGTGTAGTTGGAAACACTGAGTGGATCAATATACGCTGGCATAGTGAATTTTGAGAGGATATGGCCAGCCAGGCATGGCCAACATCAGCAGCCACTGCACTCTGCCTTTCCTTTAACTTAACTTTTTATGTCTTGCTATGTATCCAAATCTGGATTAGAACTCACAGTCCTCCTAAATAAGCTTTCTAGAATTACAGGTGGATGCCACCATGCCTAACCATTCTGTTACCCTTCAGCATCTTTATCATTGTGACAGGATCTCCCTTTGTGGCGTGGATGTCCTAGAACTCAAACTTGTGACAATCATTCTGCTTCTATCTCCTAAGTGTTGGGATTACAGGCCTGTCTGCCACTCCCAGCAGTATTCTGCCTTCTGTCTCAGAAGGTCCCAGCCGGGATGATTCTGATCCAAGGGGGAACTCTGGATTTCAGGAGAGGAATAGGTTCTGCGGGAAGACAGACAGAAACAACCACACACAGAGGCAGTTTGAATCTGAATGTATTTTTCTGTTTTGAGGCATGAGCCTTTTAAGCATGAGGGATCGACATTTACATATCAAAAGATGTATCCAGTAAAGCAGGCACAAGGAACAATTAGCATAACCATTTGGCACAAGGAAGTATAAAATCTCTGGGCTGGGCGGTGGTGGTACATGCCTTTAATCTCAGCACTTGGGAGGCAGAGACAGGCAGATTTCAGAGTTCAAGACCAGCCTGGTCTACAGAGTGAGTTCTCGGACAGCCAGAGCTACACAGAGCATTCCTGTCTTGAAAAAAAAAATCAACCAGGTAAAACTTTTTCTCGTGTAACAGATTTAGAAGCTAGAACACAGACAACATCGATCTTCTTGATATAACCTTTTAAAGAGCTTTAAAGAACATTTTGTCCAACTCCCTGAGTCTAAATGAGTCTTTGTGAGTAATAAGTATGAACTGCATCCTGATTCACACCTGGATAAGTTAAGAATGTTGTTTTGGCCAAATTCCCCCTAGGTGGGGTCTGCAAGACAAAAGCAGTTCTTCACAAGCTTCCATTGAAGCAGCTCTGACTTTGCACCAACTCAAACATAAATTCTTTCTAATTTGCCCAACACCACCTGTCTGGCAAGTACATTGTATGAGGGTCGAATAACAAAAGGAACCTGTAATTTTAGGGTTCCTGGAAAAATTCTACAACGTGCTATGGTTTCCATACTATAGTGTCAGAGCCATACTTCATTTATACACTGTTGGGAGGTAAATGTAATTATGTAAATGACTGGAGCAAAGCATTGCAGAATTTTCTGGCTAGTGACTTACTTTGAGATGGATTCTTTTACATCTTAATTTGCTTGGTTTTTCTTAATCCGGGCTACTAAGAAGGAAGAGAGTTTAGAAAATTGCCAAGTGAGATTTTCGGCTTCTGAATAGGGGTGTTCCAGAGAGCCCCAGGAAGCATTTCTCACCTCAGTCTGTAAAACTTTGTCTTACAGAGTTTACTGGGGCCACTGTGCAACCTTCTTGATAAGTATTGCCCCACCAAGGTTAACCCACAGGTTTTTTTGGTAAGCATACAACTGAGATTATTGGGTTTACTTGTAATGCTTTATGTGATATTATTATTGACAACCACTCTGACTAAACCAATTGAAAGTTTTAACAGTGGGCTTGTATCTCTGAAAGTCTACTGGTGTCCAAGCTCAAGGATACAGCATTATTAAAGACAAACCCCACAAAGACCATAATCTATATCAAAGTTAGTTGAGGGTTAGAGTAGCCTTGAAATGGTCATCCCTGACTGAGTAGTTAGTTTAGACATAAAAATTGTCAATTATTTTGGTTAATACAACCAGACTATGGTCAAGGCTATGGAAATCTCAGATGTGTTGCTAAGGCAGATGTGACCATTGGGTGGGAGGTGGGTAGAGAGGCTGAGAAGTGTCTAAGTTAAATGAAGTCAGAACAGGTTGGTGTTACCTTGGTCATTTCGTAGATACAGAAAATGCGCAAGGGGTTGCTTACAGAAGTCTGGATGACCCTCAAACATCCATGTTTTAAAATCTTCACTCTCCACAGATCATGGCTCCTCCACAGCCACATAGTAGGATGCCATAACTCAACTTAACCTTTACCAGCTTATACACTTTAGTATCTCCAGAGCCTCTGTGAACACCCAGTATTAAGTCAGAATGACATACAAGTGTCTAGAATCTCAGGTTAGGGTCCAATGACCCTTTCTATCCCTTCCTTCTTGAAGAAATCATCAATCATCAACTGCTCATCACTGTCTCTTGCAAGCAGCCAATCTGAGGAAAGTGGAAACTCCTTCTCACAGAGAAACCTGCTCTATAGCACCTAGCCATGGTATTATTCTTGTTAAAATTCAGTGACTAAATATGATTCTGGGATTAGACAAAGCAAAGGTGTGAAATCTGGGCCAGTGAAATTGGAAATGTACTATGAACCCATGATAGCAGAACTGAGCAATATTTATTTATGCATTTGGCAAAGGTCTTCTTATTTTTTTATGGAGCATTTGAGCTCTTCTACATATAAGGCAGAATTTTATCAGCCCAACAAGTCTATAAAATCCTTCACAACTCATTTTATGATGTGTTTGAAATACTTCAAGCTAAGTTATTTGTTGATAATTTGTCTTTTCTTTTTGATGTCTCAGCCAGGAATTATCTTCACCAAAATAGGATTGCTAACTTCTTGAAGACCCGTAGCCATTGTTTGTTCAAGACACATAAATATCTATTTATTGGTGTGAAGCTAGTAGCACCCGTGATCTGTATCTTACCTAGCTTAGTAGAAACAAAGACTTTCAAAATGAGAATCCCGAGTTTCTGAATCTTAGGGATGCAGAAAACGGTCCTAGTCATCCCACTAGTTCAAGACAAAACTCTCCCATTTCTTCCCATTATGTAGCCTAGACAAATGTTCTCTGGTGTCTTGTCCTGGTTGGTTGGGAAATGGTTCAGTGATTCATGGTAATTGTCAGCTCAAGTCAGGGAATCTCTTTATTGACCACTGAATGATTGGAAGGGCTGCAACCTCTATAGCTTTCCTGGGCCTTTTAGTTTATTGAATTCTTTCTGGAAAACAAGAACAATTAATTGCTTAAAGATAATGCCAATTAGCTACAACAAATGACTATGGCTTTCTAAAATAAAGTTTTCCTGTGTTGATGAGCTAGCACACTCTAGCTCTTTAGCCAAGTTCTCTGCCTACTCTTTGGGGGAAAGTTTTGAGGGCAAGGTAAATGATACTTGTAAAGGAAGCGCTCTGTGCTTCATTAAGAAAAATGAAGGGCAAATTGCCACTTAGAGGAGTCATGAAAAATGTCAGCTAAGTCTTCATCACAAGATGCTAGGGCTACCTGCTAGCTAAGAGAAGGCAAGTTTTACTAACAGAGTCTGAAGAATCCTGTGCTCAGAAGAACTAAAGAAAACCACTATATATCCATGTTGTTTATTTAAGACGGAAAAGCTTGTTGAGGGCATGGGGACCTGTGGTTCTCTACAGCTGTGTGCATATGCTCCTTTGTTTAAGAACTCAGGCAGAAGGTAGAAATGGAAGAAGATGTTCTTGTGCTTGCTGATGTTATTCCTGGAACTCAGGTGGAAAGAGGTCAGTGGTTTCCTATTGTTTCCTCAGTGTGTCCTCTTCTTCCCAACCCTGACTCCCTTGTTGCACATCAGTTACTTTCTCCAACTCAAGCACTTATGCCTCTTGGTCCTCTCATTGGAGCCAGGGGGCAGAGGAGGAGGGTGGCGGATGCCTTCAGAGGGAAGCAGAAACTGAATCCATCCTCTAGCCAGAAAGGCCATTTGCTCCTTGCGCTGTCTGTAGCCTACCACTACAGTGTTAGGGGTTCCCATGCCATGAACTGTGATCTACTCTGGGCCTGGGTATAATATCCCCACAGAAGGGGGTGTGGGAAAAGCAGGCAAAATTAGGAGTTTTTAATATGTATAAGCCTACAGCAAAACGTAAAAACAGCTTCATAGAAAGCCTACCATAGCCTTCTCTGTAGGGCTGTGCTGCACTACAGTCCACAGGGCATTCATTAAGGTAAAGAAGGGATCTGGGAGGTTGTCCAATTCAATTTCTTCTTCCCAATTGCATGAATTAAAAATCCTGGTATTCTGAAGTTTTGATAAAGAACTAAATCCTCAATCCACTTTATGAGATTTAATATTTGACTAATAGTTCACTTACCACACAGTGGCTAAAAACTTTCATTGGGCCGAACACCACGGAGCTCAGCCTTCATAGGATATTCAGGAAAAACCCAAAGTTTGAAATATATACCAGGGTTTGATAGAGCTTGTATTTTTATGAAGTAGTAGTAATAATGTGCTGGGAACCATCCCACCTGGATTCTCCAGTGTTGAATGTGCATCATTGAGTATGAATCAAGGACTGGGCAAAGCTAGACTTGGAGATGGGCTTGCAAGGTGACCACTACTATGGTGTTGCCAGAATAAACTAGTTTTAAACTATGCTTACAGATATGTGTGTGCACATGTGCCGCTTGTCTCTAAAAGAAGTTTCTCTTTTGGTTGAGGTTTGTGCCCAGTATAGATAGTGTCTGCTTCATTGGCTTCCAGAAGCCATACTGTAGACTTCTGGTTGTGAAATTTTGTCTTTTACATTTGGGGGCATCTCGTTTAATTTGTCCCTTCCCCATTTTCCTCCTCACTTCTTTTCCTTTTCCTTCCCTCACCTCTCCTTTGCTTCACTTTTTCTCTTTTTATTCTTGCCCCTCGTTCTTCTTTTTTGTTGCCCATTATTAAGGATATCTGTTCGGGATCACATACCTTTTAGAACATTTACCATCTGTTAAGTGTTTTATAACAATGGGAAGAATCTTATAGCATGCCTGTAGAGTATGCTGATGGCAGTTGATGTTTGGGGTAGAAACTAAAGCAGATGCAATCATTAGCATCTATGTAGTGACCCTGTATATCTATACCCAACTCGTTTTTACAACAGCTAGTACCTTAGTTCCCCTGGGGAAGACTTCCCTTAGGCCTCTGGACAGTTCTGTCTGTATGTCAAGATCTTGAGACACCCAAGAGTGTGTTGCCAGAATAAACTAGTTTTAAACTATGCTTACAGATATGTGTGTGCACATGTATTTTCATTTTCATGAAACTAACAACCAACAGGAAGATTTTACAGGAAGCCAGTGTGGTGAACAACCTAGGTTTGAATAGGAGTCTGCTCCCTTCCAACTTAGATGTTAAGATACTGAGGCTTCTTTGGTATCCACGTCAACACATAGGGCTGAAGTTTGGACAAATGTGTACTGCATACCTGACAATGGTAAGCATTGCCATCACTAAGAAAGTGTCCTTGTTGTTTCCACTTAATCCCAACCTCTCCAGAAACATAGACAGCCACTCTCTCAGTTACATTAACACTGCTGACATTTCCCTGCTTTAGAACTTTATAGAACTGACACCATTTATTTCTTCAGTTTTTATATACTTTCTTTCAACGTTGTGTTTATAAAGCACTGCCACACCTTTCTTTGTAGCAATAACCAACATTCTTGCCAAAGAATAGTATTTAATTGTATCAGAAGATTACAGCTTCTACATCCTCCCTTCTGTTAATGGGGAGCTGGATCATATTCACTTTGGGGCTTTTAGGAATAAAGCTGCTATAAATATTCGTGTATGAATCTTTCTGCAGACCATAATGTTCTACATAGCATTTCTTCTTCTCTGCCCTACTGCATTAAAATGCCTACATCATGTTATATGGGAAGAGACAGGATTTTATTTCTCTTTCAGTGTGTCCTGTACATGGCCTTACAGACTTGACTTTCAGATAAGGGCTATTTATAAAGGCACCTTCTCTTTCACACACCCCTCTTCCTGTAGTCAACCATACAGGCATTATGTTTTATTTCCCACTCCCAGGACAGATTTTAACTCTTCTTCTCTTACCACTTTACTGGCATCACTGTGAAAAGTGTTAATTGGCATTTTATTTCTTCACTACTAGTAATGGAACCCAGGGGCTCACAAATGCCCTCTCTACTGCTCAATCATATCTGCAGTGCACTGACTTTTTGAAAATTAATTAATTAATTAATTCACTTTATATACTAATTGCTGCCCCTCCTACTGATCCCCCCATAGTCCCTCCCCCATCTCCTCATCCTTCTCCTCTTGAAGGGTGGCAGCCCCCCTTGGTATCTTCCCTGGCACATCAAGTCTATGCTAAGCTAAGTGTATACTCTCCCACTGAGGCCAAACATGGTAGCCCAGTTAGGGGAGTGTATTCTACGGGCATGTAACAGCTTTAAGGACAGGCCCACTCCAGTTGTTGGGGGATCCACATGAAGACTGAGCTGTACATCTTCTACATATGTGCAGGAGGCCTAGAACCATCCCATCTATGTTCTTCTTTGGTTTAGTTTCTGAGAGGCCCCAAGCGTCCAGGTTAGTTAACTCTGTTGGTCTTCCTGTGGAGTTCCTATCCCCTTCAGAGCCCTCAATTCTTTCCCCAACTCTTCCACAAAAGTCCTTGAGCTCCATCCAATTTTTGGCTATGCGCCTCTGCATCTGTTTTAGTCAGGTGCTGGGTGGAGCTTCTCAGAGGACATCATGCTAGACTCCTATCTGCAAGCATAAGAGAATATCATTAATAATATCAGTGATTCATGATTTCCCAAGAGATGGGTCTCAACTTGGCTGGGTCATTGGTTCTCCATTCCCTCAGTCCCTGCTCTAGAGAATAGCCTTGAACTTGTTGGTACAGGAGACAATTTCCTGAATAGAGCACCAATGGTTCAGGCTATAAGATCAACAATTGATAAATATGATCTCACAAAACTGAAAGGCTTCTGTAAGGCAAATGGCACTGTCAATAGAACAAAACAACAACCTACATATGGTGAAAGGATCTTCACTATCCCTACATCTGGCAGATGGCTAATATCCAAAATATAAAAAGAACTCAAGAAATTAGACTTCAACAACCCAAATAGCCCAATTTAAATATGGGGTACAGAGCTGTGATAGTTTGTGTATGTTCATCACAGGGAATGGCACTGTTGGAATAGGTTTAGCCTTGTTGTAGTAGATGTAGCACTGTGGATGTGAGCTTTAAGAACCTCACCTAGCTTCCTAGAAGTCGGTATTCTGCTAGCAGCCTTCAGATGAAGATATAGAACTCTCAGCTTCTCCAGCACCATGCCTGCATGGATTCTGCCATGTTCTTGCCTTGATGATAATGGACTAAACCTCTGAACCTGTAAACTAGCCCCAACTAAATGTTGTCCTTTATAAGACTTACCTTGGTCATGGTGTCTGTTCACAGCAGTAAAACCCTAAGACAAGAGCTAAACAGATTTATCAGCAGAGGAATCTCAAATGTCAGAGAAGCACTTAAAGAAATGTTGAACATCCTTAGTCATCAGGGAAATTGAAATCAAAATGACTCTGAGATTCCATTTTACACTAATGAGAATGACCAAGACAAAAAAAAAAAAAACAAAAACAAAAACAAACAAACCCTCAAATGATAGCCCTTGCTGGTGAGGATGTGGAGCAGGGGGAAACTGGGAACAGTTATACTTCAAGACCCAGTTTATACCACTCCTGGGCATATAGCCAAAAGATACCCACCACAGGAACACTTACTCATCTATGTTCATAGCATCTTTAATAATAATATCCAGAAACTAGAAACAACCTAAATGTCCCTCAACTGAAGAATGGATAAAAGAAATGTGGTACATCTATACACAAGGAAATACTATTCAGCTATTAAAACCAAGGACATCATGAATTTTGAAGAGAATGGACTGAATTTAAGAATATCATCTTGAGTGAGGAGACCCAGACCCAAAAGGACATGCATGGTATGTACTCACAAAGAGTGGATATTAGCCAAAAAGTACAGGGTATCCATGCTATAATTCAAAGACCCAAAGATGCTAAACCAGAAGCAAGGCCCAAGCAAGGATGCTTGAATCTCACTTTTACAAGGGGAAATAAAGGAGGCAGAAGGATAAAGATAACTGAGTAGGAAAGGGGATAGGAGGGTAATGGGGGAGGTGTGGGGAGAGACAGGAGAGAGGGCCAGAAGAATGAATAGAAATCTGCTGTTGGTGGGAGTGGTAGTGGGGGCAACTCGAGGATGTGCTAGAGACCTGAAATGAGGGAGGTTCTAAGGAATTAATGAGGTTGATCTGAGTTGAGACCCACAGAAGAAGGAATATGGAATTTGAAGATGCCACCACCAGACAGGAACCCCCTTGAAGCTATAGGGACACCAAACCAGCCACAAAACTTTCTACCAAAAATTTACCCTGTCCATAGGAAATGCAGGGACTCTTATTTGAGTCTCACACTTGTCAGTCTGTTGTCACACCAGCTGTAGTGTTTCCTTTTATCCATGTTGGAACCCTAGCCCCAAGCAGATGTCTTCTTCTGCATCTAGTTTGTTTCCCCAACTGTCGTTCACAGCCTGCAAACCTGAGAGTGATAGACAGTAAATGACATGTCCAAGGTTACACGTTACAAGATAACAGGTCACATGTCCACTTGTTAAAGAGTGAAGTCAGAGTCTAACTAACCTCAGATCTGCCAGATTCCATAGGTCACATGTTTTCTATCCTCATGCTTTAGGTAATAAGCTATAAATAAAACCTTGAGATTAAGAAGGAAATTGCAGATTCAAAGTCTCTGACTTAGTACATTATAATTGCAACCAAAAGCAGACATTCTCAGGGCCCGAGTAGCCTTTGTGGGAGAAGCTATAAATGACTGAACCTAGATTCTCATGGAGACTGCTTTTACAGTGGCACTATGAGAAGTACAGCCATGCAAAGGTATAGCTGCCACGAGTGCCCTATAGGTGCGACTGCCAGACAGATGAAGGGAGAGTATTTTATTCTGTCTTAGTCTTATATCAAAATATTTTTAAACAAAGTGTAGCCTGGGATAAGTGGAAGAAAGGTCAAACAGAAAGAACTGGAAGTCCAGAGTTACTGAGGGACAGCATTCTTCTCCGTGCCACCCATGACACAATGGAAAAGGTTGCCGTGAAACATCTGGCTGATACAGTTAGAGTCACAGAATGCTGATGAGTAGAGGCTGGAGAAGCCC
Organism: Apodemus sylvaticus; assembly: GCF_947179515.1. Classification (NCBI taxonomy): domain Eukaryota; kingdom Metazoa; phylum Chordata; class Mammalia; order Rodentia; family Muridae; genus Apodemus; species Apodemus sylvaticus. The sequence continues at coordinate 128,333,344 of NC_067476.1, forward strand.
CAGGCATTGGGAACACCTGGAAGATGCACTGAAAACTTCAGTATGCTCCTCTGCATGTTCCCCTAGTTACCTGAATTAACTGTTGTGCTGTGGACATGTCTGGCCTGACTCCCTCTGGGCTTTGTGCCAGTCTCCCTGAGGAGTGGGAACAGGTGAAGACAGCCCAGCTGCTGAGGAAGGCAGGACCACCTGCATCATCTGCACACACCTCTCCTATAACATGGTTGAGAAGGGTAACAAGTGCATTAAGGATGCATTGGTGTGCATGCTCATGGAAACTTTCCACGACATGGTAAACTGGCAAAATGAAATACTGAGGGGCACCTGTTCTGAAAAGATGATGATTTTTTTTTCTATCCAAGAATCAGTGTAGCCTTCTGAAAGAATAGTGTATTGAAAATGGAAATTTGAAATGTAAATAAATTATATCGAATAAAAAAATATTTAGTGTTCAAAAAAAAGAAATGTAAATAAATAAGATAAAAAAAGAAAATGGAAACTTGTATTTTTAATTAAGAAAAAACTTTTTAAAAAAATTTTAAACATTTTTAAACTTTTCTTTTCCACCAATGTTTTCTGATACCTAACTTTCAAAACTAGCCAAGTGAGGAAAGAAATAGACAGGCAGTTTTAAAAAGTTGGTTTGAGTCAAATCCTGGCTGAAAGACATAAAGACTCTCACAGAATCAATGAAGAAGAAGAAATACACTGACTCTCTTTCGAATAATGGGTGATATATTATGCATCCTGATCTTCCTAGCTCTGGTCAGGTGGAGAGGGGGTGAAGGTTGATGACATGAAAGCAGAGGGAGGCTGACCATGAGTTCCACTTTGAGTTTTGGTTGTTCTGACTGGGCAATGGAAGAAGGGCATCTGAATGACTACAGCCAGAACCACGTGGGGTTCCAGGTTGATAAGATACTTTCCATGCTTGCCTGCTTCGCTTGGACATGGGTGCCTGGATTTGAGATGCTCTTTCTATCAGTTAGGAATTCCTACCTTATGTATCATGAAGCACTGAGACAGACTACTGAAACAGAAGAATCAGCATTTGTTTGGAGCATATCGTGTAGGCTTAGATCTTTCAAACCCTACTTTAATAAGAGTTATTAAATGCTTTGACCTCCCTTATAGCCCACTGACTGAAGGTAGGGGAGGAAAATGGCTAATAGGACAGAGTGGGCACAGACCTGTTTTAAAGTAGTTCCTTGGTAATTACTTTAAAGTAATTCCAATCTTCATTGTCTGCACTTCAGTCCTCTAGCAAATCACCAAACGTGACTTGGCTATAGCGGCTTGATTCAGAAGAAGTTGCAAGGCTCCACTGATTGCCATATATCTGCCAAAGCAGCAAGAAGCATCTAGAACACCACCAGAAGTTCTTTGGTGCACTTCTTTCTACAAAGAAATGACAAGATCAGCAGAGAAAGCAAGGTGAAACAATGCAATAGCATCATCAGCAAAGACCAGCATCAGTGAAACCCAATGAAGCAGAAGTAATGAAGTGAGGGCCATTGCTTTATATAGCTAATGTATATTAATAAGTATAATTAAAAATAATCTAAAGCAGAAAATTGAAGTTTAAATGAATAAATACTCATTGTCAAAGATGTTTCTAATTATTTCTTGGACTGGGTATATGATATGGTAAATCCTTAGGGATGTTAAGGAAGATGTGTTATCATTACTTGGCCAATCATGAAATGAATTAGATATTTTGTTTAGGTGAGCTGAAAATGCATAAGAATGAGGTCTGTGGATTCCTCATGATAGGCCTCCCAAGCACATCAATTGGCTGTTTTTGTCTAGGCTTCTGATTATGGTGACTTCAGGAGTCAGGACACCTTTGTATCTGTGCTTTGTTGAGAGTCATATATTGTATACCATTGGAAAGTAGAAAAGCCAAATGTCTTCTTATTTCATGTATCTGTGATTGGTAACAGCTTGCCTTTTAAAGAAAAAGATGGTGATCAATATTAATTTAGCAGAAAACCTTGCATGAAAATAATACACAGCTGTTGTGTTGTGGCTAAATGGGACACTAGGGCCTTGTGGTGACTGTGGAAACTGAAGGCCAATAGGGACATTTAGACATATCTGTTTTTAAATATAGTGATTAGGGAGGTAACTTGTTTGGTAACGGGCTTGCCTTGAGCATATGAAGCTCTGGGTTAGATTTCACATTCACCTAAAAAGTGATACCTGGCTTGTGATTTCAGCACACAGCAGAGAGAGACAGCTAGATTTACATTGCCCACTAACCAGTCAGCCTAGATTGATTGGAAATCTCCAGAATCCTGTGGCCAGTCTCCAAAAAAACAAGGTGGACAACTTCTGAAGAATGAAACCAGAGTGCCTGTATACAAATGTGCACACACTTGCAAAAGCAAACATATACACATACACACACATATGTACACACACATATACACATACACACACATACACACACACACACACACCCCTCCCCACCCTACCCCATCCACACACACACACACACACACACACACACACAGGCTGACAGGCAGGCAGGAACTGTGTTTGGCCAGGAAACAGATTTCCAGTTTGCAGACTCACTTTAACAGCTAATTCTTTTACATTTTAAATGTCCATTATGTGGAAATAATTTAAAAACCATTTGCTGTTGGAGAATGACTTCTCCTCTTTCCTTTCATGAGCTAAGCTGAAGTTCCAAGGGGGCTCAGCAGCTGTAGGACCTCAAGCTATCTTCAAAAGGAATCAGTTAACTAGTCAAAGTTTTGCCAAAAAAGAGGTGAGTTCACAGTCAGGCATTCCAGCCCAGGGTTTTTCTTCACCAGGAGAAATGGGCAATGAGACATTTTTTTCACCGGTATTAAATTAGAGTGTTCCCTGCTGATCCCTGAATGCGGTAAAAAGCAGAAAGAGAATTGCCAAGAAAAACATCGGAATTGAGAATAAAAAGTTCTCAAGATCAAAGTGGCCTCTTGGCAAATGTCACTCCTCTGCTTCCCCAACCAGGTGGTTTTGAGCAGGGGAGCTTATCAGGCTTCTGGTTTCAAAGCCCTCTGAGAGGGACACAATAACATGTTGGGCTCAGTCGTCCTTATCTTTGGAGAAAGTAATGGATCTGGGAGTATGGCAGGAGCTTTTCAGGTAAATTCACACAGTCCTAAGTCCAAGCACAAGATGGGTAGGAGGATTGGTGCAGACATTGGGTAGGGAAAGTGGTGGGCTGCACTGGTTATAGCTGCTGTCTTTCACTCTCCCGTACTCAGCTGTACGGATGGGACCTGCAATCATGGCTGTCCCACCAGCTGCTCTCTGGTGTTCTCCATCATCGAAGGTATGAGCAAGGAGACAATGAGAATAGAAGAGCCTGTTTTTCCCTGCTCACTTCTTGCTCTTGTGTCTCCATGCTGGCAGAACTGTTAGTTCCTATAGCAACAGTAGGTGTACTTTGCAATTTTCCCAACAATCATAAAATGAATCGTATGATATCTGCCCCCAAGTAGCAGCCCTAGCCAGTCAGTTCCCCTCCTTAGCACTCATCATACAACATCATCATCTCAGCATTCCCTCTGAGCTCAGAGGCACCAACACCAACTCACAATCCCCTGCCTCGGTGCTACAGTAGGGATACAGTAAGCATGTGTTTCTGTCAGCCCAACCTCTTTCCCATGTTCCTCTGATCCCAATGGCACTGTGTCAGCTTCCTGCTGCTTCACTTTGGTGACACCTTGGTGTCCTGTTTATACCCTTTGCTTCTTCAGTATGTGGTTAATTATTCTTTATACTTAGTTATCTTTGTGAAGAGAACGAGTTTACATTTTGTGTCCTGACTGAACAATGAGTGGTAAGTTGAGTGTTCAGAGGAACAGAGGAGGGTACATGAACAGAGTGCCCAACATGTGTGCCTAGAGACATCCATCTCTGGTGTGTGTCCATTTCTTGGGTATTCTGTTGTGTGTTTCCCTGCCTTCTGTCCCATCTGCTGCTACTTAAGGGACTAGTTCATTTTTCCATATCATTGGACTTTATAGTCTTTCTGGTATTTGGTTACAGTCACAAGAAAATCATTCTTCTCTCAGTCTCAGTGTATGATGCTATCTAATCTACACAGGTATATTACCACCTAATATAAATCTCTTTTTAGTAGTTTAGTCTGTGAGAACTTTCCAGATAAAACAGAACCTCTGCCTAAGGGATATGATACCTACATCCCACAGATAGTTACAGAAGAAATGAACAGATTCATCTCTGGACACTGGGTCACCCTTTATAATAGTAAGAGATGGACAGGCTATTCAGAATGTTTGTTTTCCTGGAACACTCATTTTTCATTTCGTTTAGCAGTATGATGCAGCAAAATACCGGATCAAAGCAACTTAAGGAAGAAAAGGGTTATTTTGTCTCACAGTTCTTGGAAGATGGTCTATCATAATGGGAAGGTACTAGTATCAGCAGAAGGTGGTTGGTTATATTGTGTCCACAGGTAGGAAGCAGAGAATAATGACTGTATGTGCTCGGCATCTCCCATATATTCAATCTGGGATGGCAGCCCATAGCATAGTACCAACCACATTTAGGGTGAGCCTTCTCACCTTGGCAATCTAATCTAGGTAACTCCTCACAGACATGGGCAGAGATTTGTCTCCAAAGTGATGCTAGATACTATAACTGTCAATTTAAGTCATCACAGGCCATCATCCCTTTGCCTGCTCATAAGAAGCCATATAAATTAAAATAGGAGGCAGATTAAATCTGTACTGGGACCACACATTTCTTTTACTTAAGTAATGGAACTTATAGACAAAGCTTGCTAGAATGTATCAAACTAGCCAGCATGGTGCCCTATCTGTAATCCTGGCACAAGAAAGGCAGACAGAAGGGGGGTTGTAAATTCAAAGACATTCTAAGCTACTTAGCAAGACATTGTATCAAAAGAAAGAATAAAAACAAGAGAAAGTATCAGCAGAAAACATAAGTCAACTTTGTACTCATGAAAGGATATTTGACAGCTCACTTCCAATGTCCATATTCAAGTTAATAGTAATACCCCCAAGAACACTTGACTTATTCATAGCTAATTTATTTAGATTTATTCCTATGAATAAAATCAAGAGTGTTTCATGTAAATCATAGTGTGTCTGAGAACTAACTTCACATCATCTTTTTAGGGTTCCTTGGAAAAGAAAAGTGGTGTTCTCAAGCCTAGCTACAATTTAAGCAAGTTGGCTTGGGATAAAGGCAGAATTTTTTTTTTTTTGAGAGAGAGAGAATTGCTCTATAAGTTACTTCAATGATCCTAATGGTGTTTGTCTGTAGTATAGAATATCTCTTTAAAATTCAGGTTCACTTAGAACCTCAAAACGTGACCAGATTTGGAAGTTGGTGCTTGGAGAGGTTCTGAATCACAGTGCGTCATATTGGCTAGTCTGAGTCCTTGTCTGTGTGTGCAGTGGTTGCAGATGTCCCTTTGTTTTTCTGTTAATTTTGGGGTCACTGAGTCAAAAGTCTTGGGTTTGCCAGATGAACACTCTAGCACCAAGCTAAATCTTCAAGCTCTGATGGCATCATAAGAAGCAGAAACAGACAAAGGAGGAAAGAACAACTTATGGAGACAACTTGGGGAGGGGGGAATCACATACCAAAAAACCCACCCTTTATAGTTATAATAATTAATTTTATGAGGCAGATTATAATTATATAATTAATTATTTGTTATATAACCGAAAGAGTGTGAAAGTTCTCTACGCTAACAAGTGATACTTCATCCAAGCAGATGGAAATGCTGATCACATGGAATGATCTGCATTCTGTGCACATGTGTGATTCTCGTGCTACCCCTTACACGTGTACAAATAAATGTATGAAAGACTTCAGTGAGAAAGAACAGATATAACACTCTTACACTAAAGACTGCAGATACTGGGGTTAGAGGCCAAGCACATCCAAATAAGAGGAGAGATGTGTTGTGGAGCATATAAGTTCAATAATATAAAAATACAAATTGTGTTTGCGTCTTCAGTAATGAAAGGTAAGAATGCCAAGAGCTTAATCTCCTTTTCATTGTTTTGATCTTGACAAGGTCACCCTTGGTCACCTCTATAAAAGCTATGGTACCCACCTGCCTGTTTTCTTCTCTCTCCTCTCCCTGTCTACCGCTGTCCACTTTTCTCTCTGGTTGGTTTTTACCAAAGATCTGAAAAATGTGTTAATCTGTCGTTAAAATTTCTGACCCTACTTCTGACCCAAAGTGTCTTGACCCTGTCTCTGCTTAGAAGTTCACACATTTGCATTCTTTTTTTAAACAAAAAATAAGAATAAAAATAAAGCTATTTCTATCTCATTTATTATTATGTTCTCTTAACAGGCTTTTAAAACTGAACATATTATTCATTCCTTTTCAACATGGTTATTTGTAACATTATTGCTTAAAGTATTTTATTACCACTTATTTAGGTGTATCCCCATTTCTATTTCTTATCTATGCTATCTTGGAATATGACAGTCAAACCTGTCTCCTTCAAGTCTTCTCATCAGTAATTAGTAAGTTAGTACAATAATTATAAAAAAAGGTATAGTAAAATTGGACAGTTTGAGAATGGATAATAGTTAAATAGTTAAATTTGAAGCTGTGGTATGTTTTAAATTATTACATTTCAGTCTGAAACAATATAATACGTCTAATTGTGACTGTGAAGCTACAGGAAATAATACATTTCATTAGAATATTAATTAAACAAACGAGAGGCAGAATCAACAAATGGTAGGAATTAAGGCACACCTTTTACTAAGAACTTCTTCATTGCCTTTATCTACTTCAGAAACCAGACAAAGGCAAAAAAGAAAATTATTGGCCAGCCTCCCTTACTAACATAGACACAATTTCTCAACTGACTATTTGCAAATCAAATCCAACAATCCATCTAATGCACTATTCACCGTGATCAAATTGGCTTCATTTCAGAAATTACACAATCATTCTAATAAATGTGGAAAAGGCTTTGACAAAAATCCAATGTCACTTTGTAATAAAAGCTTTAAAGAAAGTAGGAGTAGAAAAAGAAACAAAGCTCAAATATCAACCATCATATCTAACAAACCTTCAGCAAACATTATATCTGGTGGAGGAAAATCTCAAAGCTTTTCCAACTTAGGAAGAAAACAAGGGTACCCATGTTCTTCACTGTTGCTCGAAATAGTGCTTGAAGCCTTAAAGCAACAAAAGAAGACAAAGAATAAATAAGAAGAACACAAACAGGAGAGGAAGTTGTCAAGGTATTCTTACTTGTAAATGATCTAAGAACTGGAACGCTCCATTGCAGAACTCTTAGAACTAGTAAATATTTCCAGAAGTTTGGCAGGATACAAAACAAACAAACAAGCAAACAAACAAACAAACAAAACAGCATGAAGAGACTAGAAGCCTTGATACATAGCAGGCAGTAACAAACATACTAAAAAGAAATTAGGGAAACAATCCCATGCATAATATGCTCAACAATAACCTCCCAGTATGGAAGCACAGAATTCCCAAGGGAGTCGAAGCTATCTCAAGCAAAAGAACAGAGGAGTTAGCAGGATGTCTGCTTTCAAATCATACTGCAGAGCCTGAGTAACAAGAATAGATATATAGGACAATAGTATAGAATAAAGGACACATCCAAATACAGGCCCACTGGCTGCATCTACTCAATTTTTGACTGAGGTGCCAAAAGCACACATTGGAGAAAGACGGCCTCTTCAGTAAATAGTACTAGGGAAACTGGTTATCCACAAAGAAAATGATGAAACCAGATCTGTATCTCTCACTCTATACAAAAGTCAACTCTGAACAATCAACATCATTCATGTAAACCCTGAAACTCTGCAACTCCTGGAGAAAAAGAGAGGGAAAAAATACTCCAAAATATAGTCATTAAGTAAGGACTTTCAAAAAAAGATTATGGAAATACTAACAACTGAGAAATTAGACGGCACTAAAGTAAAGGGTTTCTGCACAGCAAAGGAAACCATTGAGTGAAGACACAAACTGCGATGGGAGAAAACCTGTGTTAACTGTATACCAGACAGAGGGCTGATGTTGTCTAGAACACATCAGAAACTCAAAACATTAAATAGTAATGAGTCACAGAACTCAGACAATCAGGAGGCTAATGAAAGGGGGTGCAAATTAGTCCAACCACTGTGAACTCATTACAGCAATTTCTTTCCCCCAAAACCCAAAAGCATATCTACCATGTGACCCAGATCTCTTGATCACTTACCCTGGGGACTCTAATGAGCATATCACAGCAGCACTTGAACTTTGATATACATTGTAGCACTGTTCATGACTTCCAAGTTATAGAACCATCCTGAATGTCTGTCCAGAGAAAAATGGACAAAAATGTGGTATCTAATGGAATGTTTTCGTCCATAAAGAAGAATGAAATTAAGTTGTTTGCTGGAAAATGCACCTAATGATTATTATGATAAGGCAAGAAAAGGCAGAGCCAAACTGTCAAATAATTCATGGATTTTTCTCATTTGTAGAATCTATGTTTTAAATACTGGTGCAAAATTTTATGTGTCTATGGAAATGAAAAAAATGTCTAGAACACCAGGGAGAGGAAGGGGACTCTTGGAATAAGAAATGAGATATGAATAATGTGGTTAAAGCATATCACATGCTTGTATAAACAGATCCTTATAAACATAGCAATGTTTACAATGAATGTTCACAATAAAATACTGACAAGCTCAGAAGATAGTAATAACAGTAATAGTAATAGTAATACCAGTAATCAGAATATGTGAATTAAATAAATTTACTAACTAAATTGGGTTGGTTTAAAAAGCAAAATCCAAATCTGCATTGTCTACCAGAAGCTATATTTAAATATGAAGATTCATATAGGCTAAGAGCACAGGGATAGAAAAAAATAATTCACATTAACACAATCAAGGAAACACAAGGGGTTGTTAATTTCAAATGCATTTGTCTTTAGGGCAAGAAAAATTATTCAATATTATAAGGACATCTCAAAGCAATAAGTGGACAAATTCCCTAAGAAGTATATTTATATTTACCTAACAATAGGGAGAATAAAAAAAATAAGGCAAAACTTTTAAAACTATAAAGGAAAATAGAGAAAAATCACACAGGACACAGGAAATGAATATGACAGAATATGACTGATTTGAATAGGGTCATCAGTCAACTTGATATTTATAGAATATTCCATCAAATAATTGCAGAATATACATTTTCTTCTCTGACTTACATGCCATTTTTACCATACTAGACCATAAAACATTCTTTAATAAATAAAAAGGAGTAGAATTTGCATAAAATATGCTTAGGAATCAAGTTAGAAATCAATTACAGAAAGATTTTAATAAAGATGTAAAAATTTTCAGATCATAAATTAAAATTATTTAAAAATCATATTAAATTTCTGTGTAATTGCTGAGTCTCTGGTATATTAGGGTTTTTTTTTGGGGGGGGGTTGTGTGCTTGCCTGGGGATTGTGTGTATGTGTGTGTATGTGTGTGTGTGTGTGTATACAAGCCCTGTACATGTTCCTCACACACCACTGAGCTACAGCCTCTGTCCAAATTGATTTTACCTAAATTTTGGCACAAAATTTCAGGGTCCATTAAATTTCAGCTTTGGCTTCCGTGTTTTATCCTGACCTATCATTTGGCTTTGCTGGATCTCAGTCTTTGGAAACCAGTCTGTTCCCCTGTCTTCTCAGTCTGTTTTGTGGTCCAATAATCTGTTCACCACAGTCATATGATGATGTAAGCAACCCTTGTCTCTGATTGGAAACAATGGCAGCAGTTAAGAGAAAACATGCTGTTTAGGTTTCTTATTATCTGTATTTCTATTTCCGAACATACATATATTAGGGTAGCTTAGGGTGAAGTATGGATGCGTATTAGTTATTATGAGAGTAAAATGTTACAATTATTGTGGTTTTAATTGTTTTTGTTAGCATATGTTAATTTTATGTAATAATGTTTCTTCTGATATTTCATAGGTGATTACAATATATTTTCATCATAGCCTCACCCCTCTATCAGCCCTCTCTTGTTCCTCTTCCACTGTCACTGATAACCTTCTTCAAATAGCCTCATTTCTACTTTCTTATGAGCCATTTTTGAGGGGTGTGGCCCTTTGAAGGGAGTGTGGGACTTTTACCAGTAGCTACTACACTGAAGCAAATGTCTCTTCCCTCCCCACCTGGTAACTGGCTATAGAGAAACTATTATGATATTTTTTTGTTCGATATATTTTTTATTTACATTTCAAATGATTTCCCCTTTTCTGGCTTCCCACTGGAAAGTGTAGTACTATTCAGTGTAGTACTATTATGATTTTTGAAACAGGATGTTAGAACTGGGAACCCACAGGCCTGGCCAGCCAGGGAAGCAGGCCGTCCAAGGCAGAGATTCACCTCTCGGCTGCGTGCCGGATTCTAGGTGCATCTTTCAGTTTCGTGTTCAAAACTTAATAAAGCAGAGGGCGATGAAGAGAAATCACTAGCCAGAATGAGTAGAGCTATCGTCAGCATCCTTTTGTTGATGTTGTTGTTTAAAAAAGTTTATTTTTTTAGATTTTAATTACATCATTTCCTCTTTCCTTATTCTCCAAACTCTCATCATATATCCCTCCTTGCTTTATTGCAAAACATGCTCTATTTCTTCATAATTGCTGTTACATACATACATATGTGTATGTGTAATATATATATACATATATTTATGCATATAAATATATGTTCTTTTTTCTATTTTATTTTATTTTATTTTTATTCAATATATTCTTTATTTACATTTCAAATGATTTCCTCTTTCCTGGATCCCCCTCCATGAAAGTCCCACAAGCCCTCTTCCCTCCCCCTGTTCTCCCTTCCACCTCTTCCTACTTCCCCATCCTGGTATTCCACTATACTGCTGCACTGAGCCTTTCCAGGACCAGGGGCCTCTCCTTCCTTCTTCTTGGGCATCATTTGTTATGTGAATTGTTTCTTAGGTATTCCTAGCTTCTGGGTCAATATCTGCTTATCAGTGAGTGCATACCATGTGTGTTCTTTTGTGATTGGGTCACCTCACTCAGGATGACATTTTCCAGATCCACCCACTTGCCTAAGAATTTCATGAATTCATTGTTTTTAATAGCTGAGTAGTATTCCAAAGTGTAAATATAGCACATTTTCTGTATCCATTCTTTCATTGAGGGACATCTGGGTTCTTTCCAGCTTCTGGCTATTATAAATAGGGCTGCTATGAACATAGTGGAGTATGTGTCCTTATTACATGCTGGGGAATCCTCTGGGCATATGCCCAGGAGTGGTATGGGGGGGAAGGGGGGGTCCTCCAGTAGTATCATGCCCTGTTTGCTGAGGAACCGCCAGACTGATTTCCAGAGTGGTTGTACCAGCTTGCAACCCCACCAGGAGTGGAGGAGTGTTCCTCTTTCTCCATATCCTCGCCAGCACATAGCTCATGCTCTAAGATCAAGAATTGACAAATGGGACCTCATAAAATTACAAAGTTTCTGTAAGGCAAAGGACATTGTCAAAAGGACAAAATAGCAACCAACAAATTGGGAAAAGATCTTTACCAACCCTACATCAGACAGAGGGCTAATATCCAATGTATACAAAGAACTCAAGAAGTTAGACTCCAGAGAACCAAATAACCCTATTTAAAAATGGGGTGCAGAGCTATCTTCAGCATCCTTTAGCCACCAGCAGACAGCACAGTACACAAGAGGCTCAGGGAAGCCTTGCCAGAGGCTGGCAGGAGAGGTTTCCATAAGTCAAGGTCTGAGAGGCTTAAACTGCTGCTTAGAAAGAAACAAAAGGGCAAACTGAAGCCCTTCCTGCTTTAAAGTTGTGTTTTGTTGTATGTAAATAGATGGAATTGGAAGAGCGATGGTAGCATCTCTCCTACTGTTTCTATACTCATGATGGAGACAGACTTTTTTTTTCTAGTATTTTTTACAATATGAAAAACTCATATAGAATCAACTCTGGCATATATTACTGTAAATTTTTGGCTCTGTCTGCATAAATGTCACCGTCTTATCTCTGTCTCAGAACAGTTTTAAGTTTGTAGATTGTTTTAGCCAGAGGGGTTTTTATATTGACACTGATACAGTTCTCTGGTTCAGGAATAAAAAAAAAAAAAAAAAAAAAAAAACAAAAACCAATTAACCTGGTGGCAATGTCAAATGTGCTACCAGGTCCAGCCAGGTGTTTGTAACCAATACAATTACACTAATGACTGGATTGTTTGGGGGTCAGGGTTTCTGTTTTATTTGTCTATGATAGAAGTTTGTTTTAATTTTATGGTCTTTGCTTGCCTTGATTGCAAAGACTGATTTAGCATCCAGTCCTGTTGAATTTGGCCACATGTGATGTTTGATGCTCTCCTTCCTTCTGATATACCTTGAGAGGATGAGAAAATAGGGAGGTAAAATGAGCCCTGAGTATTGTCATGTTCAATATCAATATCATTGGAGACTGGGTTTCGGCTGGGACAGCTGGAATCACTTCAATACAAAAATATCAAAACAACACACGGCAGGGAAAAAGCTGTTTAAATATAAAATGTTCCCAGAGGCATCCTCATCACTGAAAATTTGCATTCACCTATGCTCATCCGACTAAGTTCTGTAGTGAAGGTATTTGTTTTTTTAAAAACACAGAAATATTATTATAAGAATATGTTTTTTGTTTTATTCCCAAGTGTAGTATATGGGACTGTTTTAGATTGTCCACAGCAACTGACTACATTATTGCTGTTGTGGTTTGTTTAGTAGTCACGCATAAAGAAAAAAATAACAAGAAGAAATTAGATATTCTGATGGGGAAGATCAAACTTGCCCCTAATTAGCAGGAAGTGCTCTAACAGTAACTTCACCCGCCCTTTCCCTCTATCCTTTTTTCTCTCCTATCTAGTGTTAGGGAGTTGAAAGGGTGGAAGAGAAGGGGGGGAGGGTAGACAAAAGTAGACCTCACAAAGTAGCCAAAGAACTACTACAAAGTTCTCAGTCTGCTTGGGTCCTGGGTGACTGAGTCAGGAACTCCTAAGGGTTGCAATGTACATCCAGTGCAGTTCACTTGCTAAGTGAAACCACAGCCTCGGGGAATCTGCACGCTTTGTAAGAGGCTAAGGGCAGCAGTGGTGAGGGACAGCTGAGGATGTCCACAAGACTGTTGACAAATAAAGACCTGGCAGAGAGGGTCAAGTTAACAGCTGGGAATGAGAAAACAGCCAGATGGATGGCAGGAGGCATGCTTGGTAAAGAATATTCTCGGTCTCATGGGAAGAAGAAAGGCTCTCAGAAAACTGATGAAGCTATGATACATGCTCATTAAAGTCTCCTCTTATTAAGATTACAAGCATTGGATAAGTACAGTTACTAACACTGGAGACCATGTATTAGATAGTTATCATGGGGCTGACACTCCACTGAGTGTTTTTTATGCATTAAGCGAACATTGCTCACAGCACGTTGAAGTCGGGACTCTAACTGTTCTCATTTCACACATGAATGAACCAAGCTGAAGAAAGGCTTAAGCTACTCTTCCAAAGGCACACAGATAGTAAGTGACTAAACTGGTTAATTAAAGATATTATAGCAGAATTCTATTGAAAAATTTTCAACTTAGTAATCAACATTTTTAGTCATTATTATATAAAATAATCAGTTATTTAAAGAACTATGTGTTATTATAATTAACTGAAATATTTTAACAAGTTTTAATACCGTGTGTGTGTGTGTGTGTGTGTGTCTGTGTGTGAGATGTATGGTTAGAATGCAGGTGTGTGCATGAATGTGTGCATGTGCACACATGTGTGGGTACACATGTAGAGGCTAAATGTTATATCAGGTGTCTTCTATTATTGTCCAACTTATTTTCTGAGTTGAGACTTACAGTGAACTCAGGGTTCATTGATTCATCCAGGCTGGCAGGCCAGTGAGCTCCAGGGAGTCTCCTGTCTCCTCCTCCCCTGCTGCGATTACAGATGCACAACAATGCACCCGCCTCTCCCAAGGCTGCTGAGGGAATGAACTCAGTCCCCATGTGCCAGGCTCAGTTAGGAATGTTTCGTACATTTTATTTAATCTCTACAACTCCATCAGTAGGTAACATCATTAGCTCATCATTCAGACATGGAAATCTTCGGCTCCTGAATGTCAAAGATTTGCTCAGTTATACTACTAGGTATGTAGTGGAGTTGTGGTCACCCAGGCTGGCTCTAGATTGCTTGGCAACCATTCTACTCTATCACAAGTAAAAAACATTTTCATGTAATAGATGTGCTTGCATACATGTAGGCAGAAATAGAACAGATGCAGATCTGGTGTGGTGGTTTGAACATGCTTAGCTCATGGGAAGTGGCACTATTAGGAGGTATAGTCTTATTGGAAGATAAATAGCCTTGAGATTACACACACACACACACACACACACACACACACATAGAGATTCAAGTTTGGCCCCAGTCTGGCCAGTGTGATCCAGACCCTCCTTCTGGCTGCCTGTGGAAGACATTCTCCTCCTGTCTATCTTCAGATCAAGATGTAGAACTCTCAGCTCTTCCAGTACTATGCCTGCCTGCATGCTGCCATGCTTCCCATCATGATGATAACAGACTAAAATGTTAAGTCAGCTCCAGTGAAATGTTTTCCTTGATAAGAGTTACCTTGTTCATGTTGTCCCTTCACAGCAATGAGACCCTAACTAAGGCATTTGGGTATAGGTAGATAATAGATAGACACAGTTCATATTATGTCTTCAGGGTAAAGTTCTAACGATCCTTCTTTTCATTCTTTACTATGAAATAGTCTCCACTTTAGAGTCATCTGATCTCAGATAGTGAGGACCAGGCAGACTACATCATCCAAAGGCCAACACAGCAATCATGTGGTGCTTCCATGCTTAGAGTACTGTCCACATCAGCGCTATTCACTGTAGGAAGTCTACCTGGGATCCTACATCCCTGACCTGCAGTTACCCAAATATGAGAAGATAGTGGTTAGAAGGTGCTTTATGAGAAAGAACATTAGCAACCATGGCGTAGTCTCAGTGGATCTTGATCATATGAAACTTTCTTTCTCTTGTGCAATAGATATCTTACGTCAATTTTAAAAATCAATATATAATTCAGGAATAATAAATTCAGTAAAACACGTGGGCCTGGGGACATGGCTTGGTGTGCAAGCATGAGGATCTGAGTTCAGATCCCCAGAATATGCCTAAAAACTGGTTATGGCAGCACCCACTGACAACACCAACACTGCAATTGGACAGGAGGATCTCAGTGGGACACTACTCAGTCAGTCTAGCCGAATAGGTGAGCTCCAGGCCAATAAAAGGAGAACAAAAAGAAAGAAAGAAATAGAAAGGTGGAGATAGAAGATGCTTCATGGTAATCTCTGGTCTCCATTAGTGCACACACAGGTGAATATCACCTCATCCCTGCCCCATGTATACAGATTCAAAGACACACTTGAAAAAATAAAGTCCATTCAGTTGGTTTCTATAGTATTAACAAGGATATGACGGTGTTTACCTAATTTTGGAGCATGTCACTATCCCCTATAGAAACCCTATATTGTTAGCAGTCACTGTCATCTTTCCCCTAAGCCTCTGGCAACTATAGATCTCTATATATGTGTAGATCCCCATATTCTGATTACTTCATGAAAATTAAGCCATATGGTATGTGTACTTCTCTGTCCAGCTTCTTTCAGTTAGCATAATGTATTCAAGGTTTGCCTGGTATTATAAATACAGCACTCTTCATGGCCAATTAGTCTTCCACTGGATGGATATTCTTGGGGGTTGGTTCTAATGCTTTGTCTTAATTTGACCCCCAAAAGCTGCACTTCCAGACACTGAGGGTCCTTGCCCCCAGCTGGCTTTGGTCGGTAATAAAGAATTGCCATACAACCAATGGCTGTGCAGGGGGACAGAGGTGGTACTTTTAGAATGTGTGGGCAAGTGATGGAGGGGGAAGAAGAAGAGACAGAATTTCCATGGCTGGGGGTGGGGTGGGGGGCGTCCAAAGGGGAGCAGCGAGAGCAAACTGAAGGTCCTGCTGACATGTAGGTACCAGAGTAAGTGGCCACATGGGCCACTTCCCTGACTGTGTCTGCAGCAGCAAAGATAAAATACAGATTTAAAAGATATTAATTAAGGATTACCAGAGAGGAGTGTGTGCTAGTCCTGGGGAGGTTCAGGAAGTGCCCAACCATTGAGCTAGTAAGGGATGTTAAAAACTAAGCTTACATGTGAGTGTGGGGTGAGTGTGGGTGTGAGTGTGTGAGTGAGTGTGTGTGTGTGTGTTTGTGTGTCTGTGTGTGTGTCTGTGTATGTGTCTGTGTGTGTCTGTGTATGTGTGTCTGTGTGTCTCTGTGTGTGTCTGTGTGCCTGTGTGTCTGTGTATCTGTGTGTGTGTGTCTGTGTGCCTGTGTGTCTGTGTCTCTATATGTGTGTCTGTTTGTGTATGTGTCTGTGTGTGTGTGTGTGTCTGTGTGTGTGTGTGTCTGTGTGTGTATGTGTTTCTTTCATTCGTGAATCCAGAGAGCTCTGGCTGGTGGCTAGAAACCCAACCTGCCAGAGAACTCAGTGAGGATTAACACTTCACCACTACAGGATAATCTACATTTTCTTTATCCATGTGTCAGTCTGTGTACAATTAGGTTATTTTTACTCCTTCAGTAACTATGAGTTGTTCTTTCAGATGAGTTTGCATACAGTATCTTAGCTGTACTTAAGACTAAAAGTTCTCTGGCATTGGATCTTCCTACATTTAATATATTGAGAGATAAGAGGGTTCCGGTTCCTCTGTCTCCTCAGAGCACTTGTGATTGTCTGTAGTTTGATCCCAGCCACCCCAGTGGTTGAGAAAACCTATCACATTTATGTCATTGAGTTGTCTTTTCCTAGCAGCCAATGGCATTTAATTTTTCTTTTGTCCATTTTCCATAAGAATTGTAGTTATTCTTTAAGAACTTCACATATCAGTAAAATGTTTTGATGAGCTCCATCCCAAGTCCTTGCCCTCTGCCCTCCCTGATACCCACCCCCCACCATCACCCCTCTTCCCTTCCAACTTCATGAACTCTTTGTGAATTCCACTCTAGTGCTTCCAGGTGTCCTGGCTGCTGTGAGGCCACGCGTGGAACTGTGTTATCACGGCTGGAAAACACCGTTTTGTCACAGTCTTCTACCACCTCTCTTCTGTTGCTATTCTTATACAATGATGCTTGAGCTTTGTGTGAGGAATGAGACACAGTCTCATTTAAATGTAGATATATTTAAATTTACCCCTTTTAGAAGTTGTCTTTTAAAAATTGAACAGTAAGATTTTTTTCTTACATATTGTGGATACTAGTCCCTTCTTAGTAATAGAACTTGGAAATATTTTCCCATTCTCTAAGGTTGTCTTGATAGTATGCTCTAAAACAGAATTATTTTCCATTTTGGTAAAGCAAAATTAACCACTTTTTACATTGGTTGTGTTTTGGTGTTGCTTTTATTAGCCTTGATTGTCAATTTGACACAGTCTAGAGTCATCTAAAGAAAACCAGTTGAGGAGTTGCCTGGATCAGACTGGCCTACTGGCACATCTGTGGCCTTTGTTTTGATTGCTAATTGATGGTGGAGGACCTAGCGCACTGTGGGAGATACTGTCCTTAGGCAGGAAGTTCCCAGAAAGCTAGAGGAGGAGACAATAAGCAGAGTTCCACCATGGTTCCTGGTTTGAGTTGCTGCCCTGACTTTCTTTGATGATAGACTTTGATCTAGAAGTTTGAGCCAGATTAACTCTTTCCTCCCCAAATTGGTTTTTGTCAGTGTTTCATCACAGCAATAGAAAAGTAACTAACACAAGTGTTACCAAAGAAATTATTGCTCTAAAAGATTTATAATTATATATATATATATATATATATATATATATATATATATATATATATATATATATATATATATATATCAAAAACTTTTATCTTCCTGGCTCTTTTATTTAAGTCTGATTAATTCTGATGCAAGGTTTGGTTTCATTCACCCATTCAGTATTCAGCCATTCCAGTTCCATTTCTTCCAAAGGCTCTTCTTTATACTTTTAACAAAAATAATTCATTTTACATATGTGAACTTATTTATGGACTCTCAATTACATTGCATTGACTGTATGCCGACAATTTTGCCAGTACCACAGTGTTGATTACTATAGCTTTGCAGTAATGTTTCAAATTAGGAAGTGTGAGTCCTCCAACTTTTTAATTTTCAGGTTGGTTTTGGCTAGTTCAGTCCTTCCCACAACCACAGAATCTAAAAATAATAGAACTGATTCTATTTCTATTAATTTTAAAAATCAAAAATACCCTCCCCCTTTCTCCCTCCAGAAGAGGGAAGTCTTCTGGGTACTTCCCTCTTGCTTTCTCTCAAAACACTAGCTCTTTTTCTCTAATTGTTATATGCCTAAGTATATAAATACAACCTGATTGTTCTCTTTACAGACACAGTGTTATCTGTATGTATATGATTTTAGGGCTGACCATTGGTATTGGATAACGGTTAGGAAGCTCTTTTCTGGGGAAGTCTTCTGGGGAACGCGCAGCATTCCTTAGTAATCCATACTTCCTTGTCTGTGGATGGGGCCCTATGAGATTTCCCCCTTCCATGTTAGCAGATCAATTGGCATTATACTTCTTTGGTAGACCTTAATTTTCAGAGCTGTTTAGATGAGAGAAAAAGAATGAGTAGAAGGCTAAGAGAATCCCCACATAGCCCCTTTCCTCTGATATGTGTCTTCCTTCACAGTAGAAATCTTGTACCAGAAGAGTATATTTCCAGTATTTGATGAACCTACATTGACACATCCTAATGCAGCCTAGTGTTTATTATATCTGAGTTCACTCTTGGTACTGTACAACCCACGGATTTAGACAAATGTGTAATGACACGAATCACCACTATTGCATCAAGCAAAATAGATTGTCTGCCCTAAAATTCTCCTGTGCTCCACTGACAACCACTAATCTTTTTACTGTCTGTGTAGCTTTGCCTTTCTAAGAGTGTTATGTGTGGCCCTTTCAGACTGCCTGCTTTCACTTGGGAACATAGTTGACCTCCCTGTATGTCTTCTCACTATTTGATCACTCAATTGTTGTATGTACACAATAATGTTCCACTGTCTGGATGTGCCACAGTTTATTTATCCACTTCACTGGTATAGAAGATAACAGTGATTGCTCCCATGTTTTGACAGTTTTGAATAAAGCTGCCATCAGATCTTCCTGTGCAGGTTTGGTGTGGGCATTAGCGTTTGACTCATTTAGGTAAACTCTAAGGTGGTGTTGTGGGTTGGCTTTGAAATGCACCCCACAGACTCATGCGTTTGAACAACTGCTCCCCAGATGGTGGTTCTATGTGGGAAGGCTGTGGAACTACTGGGTCACGGCATCTAGCTGGAGCATGTAGGCCGTTAGGGCAGGCCTTTGCAGCTTGTATCTCCCTCTAGGTCTGCTCTAGTTCTTTCTGCATCACGGTCAGCCACTATGTGAGAAGCAGTAGCTGCACATTCTTACAGTCACAGACCTACTCTGCCATGCCTGCGCTATAATGTCGCATTGTGCTTTCTTAAACTATGAGCCAAAATAAGCCCCTTTCTCATATCAGCTGTATCTGCCGGGTGTTTTTGTTATAGTGGCAAGTAACTAATAAGAGCTTACAATTTCCACAATTACTTGCGATGAATATCTTCAGTTTTGTTTAGAACTGCTCAGCGGTCCCCCAGTGGGGCCATGCCGTTTTGTATTCACACCATTGATGGATGGGAGCTAATGGTTCCTAGTATCATTGGTATTTAGCATTGACTTTGAGATGTTTTATTTGAGCTATTCTAACAGTGGATGGTAGTATCCCATTGTTTTAATTTGCAGTTTTATAATGACAAATGATAGCCAATCCATTTTATATGGATAATTTACTTCTGTGTATCTTTGGTGAGGGATCTATTCAGGTTTGTTACTCACTTAAAAATACTATTTCTTACTGTTGAGTTTTAAGAATTTGTATATTTTAGACAGCAGTTCTCTTCCTCCTCCTGTTCCTTTTTCTTTCTTCCTGTTTCCTCCTTTTCCTCTCCTTTTTCTTTTTCTTGAGATGGGAATTTATTGGCCTCAAATGAAGGATCCTCAGTTTTACATGTGTGCACCTTAACACAGGGCTAGACCACACTTCTTTATCAGATGTGTCCCCCTCCCCCAGGTGGTTTATTGTCCTAGTCTCTTGACAGTGTCTTCCACAGAGGAGAAATTTTCCATTTTAATGGAGTTCAGCTTATCAACTACTTCTTTCCTGAATCATACTTTTGACATTATATGTGAGCAATGGTTACTATCCCCTGGCTCACATCGACTTTCTCTTGTGATTCCTTCTAAGTATTTATAGTTATTCAATTTGCATTTAGGGGATTGCCCTGCTTTGGATATCCCAAAATTCACATTGACACTTCACTGCTGTCCTAAAGGGACTAAGAGGCAGCATCTTTAAATGGTAATTTGGTCACAAGGGTGCTGCCCTAATGAATAGATCATGAGGCTAGTAGGAGTGGGTTCCTGATAAGAGCGTACTCCCATTTCCTCTTATTTGTTTCCTGCCAAGACTGACTCAGCACAAAGACCCCCTGCAGACCACAGTGCTGAGCTCTCAGACCTCTCGGCTTCCAAAACAGCACATTAAAGACATTGCCACGGCTTATAATTTATCCAGTCTGTGCTGTTCAGACATAGCACAGAAAATGCTAATAATCATTTTGGAGTTAATTTTTATGAGAAGACTGAGGTCCGTGTTCAGATTCAGCTATTTTCACTTGGATGTCCTGCTATTTAAATAGCACGCATTGAAAACACCACCCCTTCCGCACTGGCCTACCTTTACCCCTTTTTCAGAGACCAGTTGAGTATATTAATGTGGCTCTATTTATGTCTTTGTTACATTCTATTGATCTCTTTGTTCCTTTGCCAGCACCATGTTGTGTGGATTGTTGTATGATAATTTCAGCTCCTCAGGTCAGGTATTGTGGGTTCCTTGGCTTTGTCGCCCTTCAGTATCCATATTGAGTATCAATAGCAGGTTAGCAATTCCGGACCTTTTATCTTTCAAAATAGTTTGCGAATTGGTTCCTTTATAGCTGCAAAATAACTATGTAGATTTAATTGGGGCTTGATTTATAAAATTAGATCACATTAGGAAGAACTGGCATATTGGCTATCATAGTTCTGTTTTTGTGTGACAAGAACACACAAGAACTTTATTTAAAGTGTCCCTTTAAATAAAAGTCTGAGAACACTACCGTGTCATTGAGTCTGGCCATCAGGAGTGCTCTCTATTTGAGATCCTTACAAATCTCCACATTTCTCTGCTGCCTTCTACCTCTGGCAAACATTCTTTAATTCTATATCTCTATGCATTTGGCACCTTACTTTTGAAATCCTGAAACATGCATGTGGATGTAAATATGAATGAAAAGATACGGCCTTCTCCTTTTGGAGTCTGGTGTCTTTTATTCTGCATAATATCCTCTGGGCCCTTGCCGAGCACTGGTGGTGCACGCCTTTAATCCCAGCACTTGTGATGCAGAGACAGGTGGATTTCTGCGTTCGAGGCCAGCCTGGTCTATAAAGTGAGTTCCAGGACAGCCAGGGCTACACAGAGAAACCCTGTCTCAAAAAAAACAAACAAAAATTTATCTTCTGGATCCAACAATATTATTACAAATAGAAGGCTATCCTGCCAAATAATAGTCATTGTATGTGCAAACACATATCTATGTATATATTTGCCCATCCCTCAACGGCTAAGAGTACACATTCCAAGACCACCTTCAGTACCTGAAACCACAATAGTGCTGAAAACTATGTATAGTAGTTCTTAGTAGCTGTAGACTATATGTATACAGTGTATAACCATTGTGTGTAAGGACTACCAGTGATGAAGATGGCTACTCAGTGACCAATAGGCAGACAGTGTGAACTACATAGATATTTTGGACATGTTAGGTTGTGTTTTTGCTAGACAGAGAAATGATATAAAACTCCAGCATCTACTTAGCCCAGCAAACAATTCAGATAGTTAAGGATTTTTTTTCCTGAAAATTTCCATTCGATATTTTCTAACTGGTTAATCTGGTTAATTATCTAACCTGCACAAAGGGAAACCATATATGTGTGTATATATATACACACACACAAACATACAGACACACATATATACATACATACATATGTATATGCAGAGAGAATATTGTTAACATTATTACTCATTCATTCATAGAAAGTAGGGTTGTTTACAAATATTAGTTCTTGTGAATGAAGCCACAATGATGCCAGATATAATCATATGGGCAGGTAGATTTCTTTTTGAGGTGGTGGTTTTATTCTTTGAGTATGTAGTGAGGGTACCAGTAGCTGATTCATTGCTCATTGTATTAATTCTGTGGGAAACTCCATACTGTTTTCTATAATGGATAGACCATTTACATCCCTACAAACTGCCTGCAAGGATTACTCTTCCTGTGCAACTCATTAACTTTTTAATTTTTTTGAGATTATAAAATAATTATGTCTTTTTTGTTATATTTCCCCCTTTCCATGCATCCCCACTTGTTCCTGAGAGGAGGAAAGCAGACCCAGGCTTTCCCTTGCAGTTGAGTGATATCACTAAATAAGATATGTTTTGGGGGCCTGGAGAGATGGCTCAGCGGTTAAGAGCACTGACTACTCTTCCAAAGGTCCTGAGTTCAAATCTCAGCAGCCACATGGTGGCTCACAACCATCTGTAATGAGATCTGACATCCTCTTCTCACACACACACACACATACACACACACACACACATACACACACATGTATATATACATACATATGTATATACACAGAGAGAATATTGTTAACATTATTATTTTACTCATTCATTTATAGAAAGTAGGGTTGTTCTGGTGCGTCTGAAGACAGCTACAGTGTACTTAGATATAATAATAATAATAAATATTAAAAAAAGATATGTTCTGGTCCATCCATTTCCTGCAATATTAGGAACTGAGTAGTATTACATTTTGTGTGCATATGAGATTCTCATTATCCATTCTTCTGTTGGTGGACAAGTGCTTTGGTTCTTCCCCCTGGCCCTCACAGTAACAAATGTGGGGCTGTAGATATCTCTGCGGTAGGGGATGGAGTTCTCTGGGTGTATGGCCGAAAATAGCTGAGTCAAATAGCAGTTCTATTTTTGCATTTTTGAGGAACCTCCAAGCTGTTTTCCATAATGGCTGTATTAATTTGCACCTCCACAGTGACTACTTTTAATGCATTACAGAGTTGTGTTGCTAACATTGATTAAGGATTTTACATCATTGCTCATCAGATTCACTGGCCGGCTGTTTTCTCTCTGGATCAGATATCAAGGTGATAGTGGGCACATAAAATGTGTTGAGAGGCATTCCCTATTGCTCTATTTTTGGAAGGTTTAATTCATTCCCCTTTGGATACTTGATAGAATTTAGAGATAAATACTTTGTGACCTTGGTTTTTCCTTTATTGGACAACCTCAGCTACTTCTTCAATTTTTTTTGTTTCTATTCTCTCTAAAATTTTAATTTTTTTCCTTGATTCAATCTTGGTAGGCTATTTTTTTTTTTTTTTTTTTTTAGAAAAAAAAACAACCAAATGCTTACCCTCAGTTATACAGGTTTTAGCCTGTTCTTGTTCACAACAGTCCCTTGTGATTCTTTGTTTCCAAAGTGTCTTTGTGTGTTTCCACTTAAGGTTTTAGGTGAGGGACCTTCCGGCCCTTTCGTCCTGACCTTACTGTGAACAGGTCTGTGGTGCGACTTAAGAGAACTGCTCTTGGTTTCTCTGACTTCTTAATGCTTTTTCTGTTCTTGATTTATTTCTATTAGCGCCCTCCTTCTGCTGATGTTGGCTTTGGCTTGCTCATGTTCTTCTAGCCCCTGAGGTATAGTATTAGACTATTTGCTTGGAAGTTTTTGCTATTAATTGAGGCATTAACCACCATGGACTTGGGCTCTGGGAATAACTTTTGCTGCCTCATACAGATCTGGCTATTGAGTTCCTGATGTTATTTATCTAAAGATAATTTTAATTTTTCTGCTTTTCCCTTCTCCATTTGTGGTTGAGGAACATGTTGAATGTTACATATTTAACTTCTTCCTGATATTTCTCTCATGATTGATTTGTATTTTGAAACTAGTGTAGTTGGGAATAATTCTCGACATGAGTCAATTTTGAATTTGCTTATGCATGTTTTGTGGCCTAACATATGGTCCCTCCTGAGGGACATTCCACACATGCTGTGGAGAGTATGTATTCTGTTAGTGACGAGTAGAACACCCCATACGTGTTTGTAGGGTCGTTTTGTCTGTACAAAGACATTTCTAGTCCAAGGTTTCCTTCCTTATTCCTGTCTTGTTAAACTATGTACTGTTCAAAATGAGATATTAAAGTCCCTTTATTGAATTTTCTTCCTTCATGCTGATTAATATTTGAATATGTAGGTACTCAGATGCTGTTTGCATTTATATTTACAATGATTACATCCCCTGGATGATTAATATCTTTATCACAAATCCAGGCCTTCTTTCTCTCTCTTAAAAGCTTGAAGTATTTTTTATCCAATACATGTCATTCCCGGGTCTCTCTTGATTATTATCTGTAGGAACCATCTTTCTCTCTTTTAGTTCTATTCAATGTGTTGTTCTTAAAGTGCATCTCCTGTCAGCAACATTTAGTCAGGTCTGCTTGTTTTTTGGGGTGATTTTGAGCCCGGCCTTTTGTTTTCTCCTAACAGCTGAGCCATTTCTCCAGCCCAGGGCCTTGTTTCTAATTATTAGTTCTGTGTCTTTGAATTCGAGCCTTTTGTTAATTTACATTGAAGTTTGAGGATAGACAAAGTCTTCCTCCTGCCACTTTGTCAGTTGATCTCCAGTTGATTGTTGAACCTTCACTCCTTCCTTCTTTTCTTGCCTACCCTTCCGACTTGGCAATTTCTGTGCTGCTGAACCTCGACTTGTCACTTTCTCATTTACCTTGTAGATTTATGTCTTGGGGTCATCATAGAGAGTGTACTGATAATGTGGTTATTATAGTCATCATCGAGTATTTTAAGTTTATTGTAAAGTCATTTCACTTGCATTCAGACACACACTTCAGCTGTTCATCACCCCACCAAAAATTTATACTTTTGCGGCCACAAGTTCTCTGTTTTCTAGTGCTAGGCACTCCTCTACTCTGTATCTGACTACAGTTGTTGCCTAGAGATACTAAAGATTTACACAGTGCCATTGTAGTCTTGAATTTTGAATTCTGCAATTGAATCTGACTGTGAACTTACTCCAATTAGTGAGTTTCACACCTTAATATGGGTATGTGTTTTCACGATAATCATTATTATTCTTTTGTTCTGGAGTGGAAGCAGACCTGTGTCTCCTCAGAGCAGCCCCGGTGGCTTGCCTTTCCTTCATGCCAGTTCCAGCAGTCAGGAGAGGAAGCTTGGGGTAGTCTCTGTTCTTTACTCATCATGATCACACCTACAGCTCTGCACATGCGCGTCTCTCTGTATTCCCATTTATGGTGGTATTTCCAAAGCCCCCTGTGGACACTTCTTTGTCTAATTCTTACTTTTAAAGTTTTGGTTAGCTAGCTTTGTTCCATCTGTCATTCACTGCCTTGGGCATGTTGTTAAACAATTGCTGTTGATTAGTTCCAACAAATTCCCACAAGCCAAGGGCAATCTGTATTAGCTGAGCTCTGAAACAGGTTAAAATAAAGAGGAATTTTTTCCAAGACCCATCTGACGTGTGCGATCTGATGTCTGCCTCTTCCCACGGCTGCTGCTGGTTTTACATTGCAATCTTCACAGACTATGGATTGTTTAAGGTTTCTGTGAAGGCGGAAAGTGTGAGTACAATTGGGTCAAGGTAAACTCTGACCAAACTCACTCTTCTTTCCCCCATTTAAGCCACGTCTACTTGCATAAATGCTCCATGCATTGATCGACATCTTTCGCTGGTTTTTCAGAAGTTCGTTGAAGTGGAGTCTGTTTCCCTGCGTTCTCCCTGTTGCTACGAAGAGAGAGAGAGACATTTTAGGACATGGTCACTTTACTCTTGGTAGAAACTTGTGGGATTTTTAAAAAAGAGGTGAAATGTGGTTCACCGGAGGCTTTGCAGAGCTGTGGCTGTCCCGACAATCAGCCTCTCAGAGTCCTGGCAATAAGAGCTGTTGCTTAGTGGGGACCTGGAGGGTTTGCTGTTGTGAGCAGACAGACATCATAATTTCAGTGCCTCAGAAGCTTCTCTCAAAAATACAGAGAGCCCAATTCATGTTTTAAAAACAAAACAAAACAGGTGAGCGCCATGACATTTTTTTTTTGAAACAGCACATTATCAACATCACAATATCAATAGACCAAGGATGTCTTCGTGGAGCGCCCCCCCCCCAAGTCATTACAAACATACAACACACCAAAAAGCTTTAATATTTATAGAATGCAGTGATTGAAAAATTACAGGTGAAAACATGATTGTAACCCAGGTTATATCTGATTCTAAATAATTGACTCTTTTGATGTCTGTGTTTTGCTAACCGTAGAGTTGGCGTGTGGATGGCTATGTGGTTTCCCCCTCTGAACGGCACCTAGGTTTACTCACAGATACAAATCAAAGTCTTATAATTGCAGAAGTCTTAGCTGGTAGATATACATTCATGGATTGGAACTCTCCACTGGAGATAAGAAAGTTCTGAACTTGAATGATTCACTTAAATGTGCAATTTCCTGCAGACAGGACATCTGCTTTCCTCTCCACTGCTCACTGTTTATTGCTTGAACAAAGATTCTTTCCTTCCTCAAATCCCTTCACACACACACACACACACACACACACACACACACACCCTCTGTTAGTCATTGACCAGTTCAGGAACATGGCAAGTAACTTCACCAAACAGATGAATCTTGCAATAGTCAAAAAAAAAAAAAAAATCCACCAAAGCTACAATAAGTATTGGGTGGAATTTTTATGAGAATCAAGATGTATGTAGTTTCAAATATTTATGCCCAGTGATCACGATTGGTATCACCAAAAATAGACATCGTAGTGGAATCAGAAGCTCTTCTATAGGATGCACTGGGAAGGACATTACTGCCTGTCATGTACAACCTCAGACAAATCATAAGAATTAGCAGAAAACTTAAACCAAGTCTACAAAATAAGTTTTCAGCGTGCATCAGATGTGTCGAAACCACAGAGACAAAGACTTACAGAGTGGAGAACAGATCTAAATGAAATGGGGTGGTGGGGGTGGGGGTAGGGGTGGGGTGGGGGAGGGGGGTCCCTGGGCAGACACTGAGCCAGGACAATGGAGGGGAGAAGAAAATTGATGACAGTAAATATGTACACAGTTTAACAAGAAGTGTTGTGTCTATGCCTGTTTAATTGCTTTGATCACGACGCTAAAGATATCCAAGGTCGAGTCACCAATGAAGAACTGTCAGCAAATCTTCATAAAACTCCTACTACTTCTGTAAGTCTAAAAACAGCTCCAAACCAAAAGCAAAAGCAAAAACTGAATGGTAAGTGGATGTATGTGCCCATTTCCATCATCTCAAGGGGCTCTTATTCCTTTAGGGTTTTTTTTTTTTTTTGTCATTATAACTTACAAATTGATCGTTTTGGGTTTAGTTTAATGAGACTATGACCGATGTAGACTATGGGTTGGAGCAAGCTGAGAAACTGAGGAGAAGAATGCGGAGGCAGCACTGTATTCTCAAAGTCTCACGATACTTTTTCAAAGTCTAGGTTACACTCTGCTTTGTGTTTGCAATGCATTTCACACCGATGTTGCTGTCGAACTAACACCGTTTACAATGGCTGTGGGATTTTGCTTAGGACATTTTTCTTCTCAGTGTTGTGTTGAATAGAAGCCCTGGCTGTTTAACCCTACACATTTGATGCTGTATCTGGAATTCTTCCTTGGGGACTTCCAAATCTATTTCCTATAGATCACTTTAAGAGCTTAAACACTGGATATTTGATTTTGTTGATTTCCCATAGTTAAGAGATTTGGGATACAAATGTAATGGAGAAACCTGGTATCATGAAATAGTCCATGTAATCTTGGATGAGCCTTGGATATAGATAATTATTGGTATAGTTTGGCTATGATCTGAGTCTGTGTCCTCCAAAGCTAATGTGTTAGTAGCTCAGTCTATGTGATGATCCTGAAATGAAAGGACACTGCAATGGAGGACACAGCAGGTGGCAACCACCTTGTCACTAGTTGTGCTGGCTCCTATGGGATTAGATTAGTACCATCAGAATAAGTGCTTATAAAAAGAAGTCAGCCTGAACATTTGACCTCTTCATCTGGTTAGTTTTCTTTTCCGCCTCTCCACCATGATGCCACACAGTCACATACTTACAACCAAACAAATTACTTTGTAACTTTCGTAGCCTCTGGCATTAATATTGTAGCAACACAGAGTGAACTAAAACATTTACAAAGCACTATTCATCTAATCCATGGTTGTATATGAACCAGATTCATTCTTTTTGATCTTTAATGTGTAAAAGAATCTACTGTGTTTTAGAAATATAAAGATGGTGAGCCCAAGAGTCACTTATAACAGTCTCCCAGGTGATGTCTCTAATTGTTGGTCTTCGTTAGTCCTCGGAATGCCATCTTGAAAAGAATTTTATTTTAAATAAGGGAAATATTAAGTACCTCAGTATGGCTTGATCATAAACATATGAGGAAATGTTGGCAATGAAGCAGTCTCTGGGGCCTCGAGAGCCTGCCTGTGATGTGGAGTTATTTAACTTTGCCTTAAAGCCAATGTGAAAACCAAGGAGCCTGGATTCCACTCCAGTTTAGGCTAAGCCAGTTGTGAACAACCTTTAGGAATGCAGATCCCCCAGGAGGAGTTGTGGTTGCCACTGGCAGCAGGGGGCGCTCCACCACAGCATTTCCAGGCCTGCCTCATCTGATTTGAGTCAATTGAGAGGCTGGTAACCTGTGAATGAAATGGGAGAGAGAGAGAGAGAGAGAGAGAGAGAGAGAGAGAGAGAGAGAGAGAGAGAGAGAGAGAGAGAGAGAGAGAGAGAGAGACAGAGAGACAGAGAGAGACAGAGACATACAGACACACAGAGACACACAGAGACAGAGAGACAGAGACAGACAAAGACAGAGACAACAGGTAGCCAACCCACTGCCTTCAGGTGTCTCTCATGATGCGATTTTAGGTAGGTTGCATATTCACAACCTCCAATACCTGATAGCTGTGCTGGGCTTGAGTTAAAGTGAATTCCGAAGTCATATGTAAGACTCTGTTAAGAGCACTTTGCAGTGATTATACTCCTTAAAATAGCCCAGGGCTGTGCCAGAGGCGATTGGCTTTGCCATTCCCTTGCTTTGGAAGTTCTGTGTTTCCAAAAATGTTTCACTGCTGCAAAATGTTTTACTAAAGAAGGCCTGTGGTGGTCTACTTTTCAGTGGGGAAACTGAGACTCAGGAAAGAAGTAGCTCACACTTAAATCTGTGATGAGATGCCAATCAGAAGTTCAGTTTCCTGATCTCTGAGGCTTGGCGGACTTCCTGGGTGGGCTGCACAGATGCTTGCCAGCCCGGGGCCCTTAGACTGGAGCAACGGCCACAGAGCAGGCCACCTAAGTCTGAGAGAAGCACTGGCTTTGGAAGGCTGGTCCAGAGTCCCCACCTAGCCTTCCACTGCCAAGTGAAACCATGCTAGCTGTCTAATCATTTAAGTCAACAGCCAGCTGCTTGCCTGGGAACGGATTTTTTTGATTTTCTTTATTTTGTAAAGCTAGGACATATTATTGATGGGAAAAGAATTTTAAAACTGTAGAAACATATAAGTAAAAAAGTAAAAATCACCTGTGTGTCAATCAATTCTCATTCAAATCCTGTGCCCCACAGTTAAGTACCTAAAAATTATATAGTATATTTTACATATATATATGTACATACATAATATAGATCTTTGTTTTAAACTTTTAGAAGACAAAAATTAAGTATATACAATTTGATCAATCTGTCAGGAATGTTTTTATATACATGTCAGGAATGTTTTTATATACACGCTATACACACACACACACATACACACATGCCCACATATATAGGAAGAGAGGGGTGATTTTGCTAAATGTTAGGAAATAAAATTATGTAATTCACACTATGGCTCCTAATCTTCATTTAGATATATTATAACACATCAGGATGAGGTTTGGATTTTTTAAAAACTTGATTAAAAGCATGAGATTCTTAGCTGGGCACAGTGGCTTACACCTGCAGCCACAACACTCAGGACCAAGGCAGGTGTGTTACAAATTTGAGACAAGACAGGGCTATTTAAAAAAAAAATGTGTCTGAAAACATAAGCAAAAACAAGGGACTCCTAAATCCAATATTTGGAGGACATAGTATGTGTTGGGGCCTTCCCCAGCCTTCTCTGCACACTTAGCGTCATGCCTGCTGAGTTTACAGAGACAAAAAGAAGAGAAATCGGTGTTTTCCTTCTAAATGGTCTTGATAGAGCAATCAAAGTACTCAAATTGTTGAGCGCTTGATTTTTGCCTTGTGAAGACTGAACATTTTAATCTCTTGTTCCTGTGACTCTGGATTATGTTGTGGAACTTGTTTTTAATCATACTCAGGTGAAACCAGAGACACGGCATCTCCATGGAGTGCGCTGGGGTGCGCTCCTCTGTTCTTCCAAAGGCTCAGAGCGAGTCCGTGAACATATCGACGGGTGGAAGCTAAGTAGCAGAGCTTTCCTCTGCAGATTTTCCTCCAGGCTCCACCCAAAGCCCCCTCTCAACTGCTCCTTTCTTATAACATGGCTCTCAGCCTTAATACTGAAGAATCCCACCAAGCTGGAGGCTATATACGGCTGACTAGACCTGAACCCCACTGTGCAGAGTGAAGCTGGCTAAGGACATTTCTGAACCGTCCCCGTGGACTCGTAACACCAGCTAACAATGGGTTACACGAAAGCTCTATGATTAGGAGGGACTGAGTGTGCATTTCCCCTGGGGGCATCTGTTCTAGTTTCCTCCCCTACCCCCTCTCTTAAAAGGGGCAGACAAAATACAGGGGACATGACTGAGCTGACTTTTCCCCTGAAAAGCATCTTCTAAATTGTGCATTCTTTTTGAGAGTTCTTCTATGCTTATCTTTAAAAGCATGATACACCCATCTCTCCAAATTCATCTGTTGATGTGGGTAACTGAAGTCACCCTGGTGCCAATCCTTATGTGGTACAACAGGTTTGAGAAGCTGCCTCTGACTGCTTTCAATTTCAGCTGAAGTTCCTTATAGGACTAGCTAGCCCGGGAGGTCATTTGTCTCTAGTCCAGAGGCAGTGGTTTGATTATTCTTGGCTCGAACTAAACTTGGAAGGGAACTGAAGCATCAGGTAGGGAGTGGAAAACCCATACCCACACAACATGAAAAAGAACAAATACTTGTATGCTGGTGTGGACAGATCTCATGGAGACAAAACTGAGTGACTGGGAGTTCAAGGACAGGTAACAGTGACCTAAAGTGACAGGAATATGCAGGAAGGTTGTTAGATGGAAGGATTATTGCTTTCAAGGAAGATGGTGGGGAAGAATGTTCTAGGCCCTATTTTGGAACTTATTTGGCAGAGTGCATGTACATACGTGACCATGGAGAAAAGATCTGTGCATATTCTGCTCCATATATATATGGAGCAGAATATATATATAAACACCTCGTGAAAGTCCTTTTTCACAAGGAAAGCTGAAGATCGAGCCATGAGCCATGGGAAGAACATTATAGTCCTCCGTGTGGTGAGTCAAAATTCACCAAACAAATGCATATGATCTGGAGAAAGAATGAAACAGTAATTAACCTTTAAAAATAATGGCAAAGTAAGAGGTATCTCTTAACTCCTGAGTAAGCTGAACACCTAACACAGTAGGAGCCTGTGCTGTGGCCACCCACTCTCCATGTCTACACTCGAGGTATGTCACAGAGAAGTATTTGTACTTAGAAATGCTGCTGCAGAAGTAGCAGACAGTGGGCAAGGAAAGTGTGGTGTCTTCCTCAGTAAAGGTGGGGGTCTTACCCAAATCCATGTGACAAGCAATGTGAAGAACACATACAACCTATAGGTGAAAGGCAGCAGGTCACTCCTACCCATACAATAAACACAGCAATCATACATCCTTAACTCCCAAGACCCTTAGAAGGTCCTACATCCAAGATCTGGCCCAGGAAGATTTCCTTTTCCCGCTTTCTCCTTCTAGCCACAGTGGTTCATTGAGCTAAATTTCCCATAGACAGCTAGTGACTGTCCCTTGCTTGGAAGATTGTTCTGTGTTACTGAGTGGCATGGCAGGGAGTCACCTCATCGGGTAGGAGGCTACTTTTATTTCCTCCTCCTCCCCTTTCTTCAAAACCCTGGCTTGTCTGTTTGACATAACTGGCAACTGTCTGGTGTTATGGAGACACAACCTTGCTTTGTTGTGGAGACTGCCCTGTCAGGTCTGGGCACTGTGGGTGAGGGGGAGATCAGAGACTTGGAAAGACTGCAGGAGGGCCCAAAGATGAGCCTTGTCTTGACACAGGGGATGCCCCACCTCACTGGCTGATGAAAGATAGCAAGTCGGTGTTATTGCAGGAGGGAGGAACTGTTGTTTGTCACTTGCTCCTTGTTGTTGGTGTTTCATCTGAGATAGTTTCACTGTGTAGCTAGGGTGGCCTGGAACTATGTTTATAGCTCAGACAGACTTCAGATTTGCGACCCCCTCTGTCTCAACCTCTCAGGAGCTGGGATCACAGACGTGTATCCGCACACCCAATTTCCCAAAGCCTTTTTGAATTTTTGCTGTTGGTGGTGGTGCAATGGCAAGGCTGTGAAAACAATGAGTTGTTTCTATTTCCTACATGAACTCTGCACACGACTACAAGGGAAGTGCTTCTGGATGTAACAGCTGGGGCAGAGAGGGTGAGCCCTGCC
This sequence comes from Apodemus sylvaticus, assembly GCF_947179515.1. NCBI lineage: Eukaryota > Metazoa > Chordata > Mammalia > Rodentia > Muridae > Apodemus > Apodemus sylvaticus. The sequence goes on from NC_067476.1 coordinate 128,366,430, forward strand.
TCCAGCCAACATGGCGACTCTATAAACACACCTGCTTCATTCTTGGAAGGGGAAAGAGCCCAGTGTCCCCAAGGGTTAGGAACCTTTCTTCAAACAGGCTTGTTCTGGGTTCTGGGTAGAACTATAGGTGTGGGATTTTCATCTTGAAGCTACACTGGAAGACCAAGTGTGAAGACAGACTAGGGGATAAAAGGCAGCAGCCATGTTGGAATCCGTGAGCTTCCTGATATTGAAAGATCTTAAATGCGTTCTTCATTCTGGGTCCTGCTCCTTTTGAATGTCTGTTTCCCAAACACAGAGTCAGGCAGATAACATAAAAAATAAATATATAAATGAATAAAATAACAAACATCAAGGCTGTCTCTCTTCCTCTTTGGTTCTGATAGGGCACCAAGAGATTGCTCTATTCTGTACTTCCCTGATGGTAGGGGTGGAGGGAGAGATAAAGGACCTCCCTGATGCCAGCAGAGATGCCCTGACCATAAGAATTAGCAAGCCTGTTTGAGCTAAGGTACTACTGTCAGGAGGGGACCAGAGAGCCCCATCTTCTGTTCCTAGCGATGTCCGGCAGCTTCCAGAAGCTATCGATCTTGCTTTGTGTTTTACCTCATTATCCCCTCTTACTCTGAGATTTCTCAAAACAAATATCAACTAGCAGAGTCTTTTCTCTGGCCCATGGGAGTCTACACTGTCTTCCAGAGAATCATCGGTTCCTAGTCTTCCTTACTGTCCTCCCGTTTCCTCACACACATCCTCAGCAACCCCCAGATCACACTATTCCTTCAGTCTATGATAGTTTCTGCCCCAAGATGAGTTAGTGTTCATTCCCTGACTCAGCATATTCCAGATCCCCCCCTTCTCCCACTCACCTCCCTGCCTTCCACTAGAGACACTATTTAAGTGTCTTTCCTAACAAGTCGGGATTACTCTGAATTCTTTAAGAGTCTCAGAAGGCTTGATAGTGGTGGCAGAATTGTTGAATTCTCCACGATGCTCCAACCTGGATGGACTTGAAGAGTTTGAGTTCCTCCTTTGGCACCTGGAAACCCAAGCAAAGACTCCTAGTCACTGCAGGGATGGTGTTCTGGATATGGGGTCGCCAGCATGGGAGTGGGCAGGAATACACGCACATATGGGCGGCAGAGTCTGCTCTTCAGCAGAAAGCAAACCACCTATGTGTCCATTCCATGTCTCCAGATGTTGTTAGGGGACATCTGACACTATGTGGGATGGAAGGTCACCCACAGCTGATTCTGTGGGTCCCTTGTGACCTAGGCAGGGAGAAGCCTTTATGGAGTTTCCCTCTTCCTCCCAATGCCCGAGGGCTAGATTGCTCAGGCCCAAGAGCTCCCAAACATAAATCTAATTTCTAGGGCCATCCTTTTGGAATAAGACTTACATTTTTAGCACCACTTGGAAACACATCTCTTCTTCCCTTCCTCTGCAGGCAGGTAGGTAGATAATGGGATGAGGCTAGAGAAGTCCAAGCCCCTGAAGTGAGCCTGGGATCACTAGGTGTCCTTTCTGACGGTACTGCAGATGGGGTTGGGATGTTGGCCTCTACATCTTCAATAGGCAGGGGCAGAAGAACTCGAATTAGGGACTTGGGGCCTAGGACTCTAATCTTGGGGGTGGGCTAGACTGATTGTCCTTTAAGAGGCCAAGAGCCTCCTTCCCAGGGATCTTACCAGGGCCCCCTTAGCTTCAGCCACACACTGGACTTGTTTCGGTTCTTCAGAGAGCGAAATGTGAACCTGAGCCAGAGGAGGGAGCCAGGACACCCCTAATAAGCCAAAATCCCCCAGGAGGCCAGTTTCAGGACGTGAGCCTGGTTCACCGGGATCCCCACCAGGGGGCAGAGGGGAACCCCGGAGGCCAGCAGCAGGAGGCAGGACCAGTGGCTATGAACTGGCCACCTACCACACTCTCAACGCCCCAGCTGAAGGCAGCGGATGGAAGAGGGCCAAGGAAACCCTCCTTTTCTCTGAAAGTTTCAGGCCAGTCCTCTTTGGTGGAGATCTGTCTACCCACGTCCCGCCTAGCGGGCCTTTCCCACCGCACCGCCTCTTTCTCTGGGCACCAAAGGGTTGAAGGGCTGTGCACCGGGCTCCCTCCACAGCCCAGTCTCCTCCCTGCGCCCCCTCCCCGCAGTGCTGGCCAGCGACTCAGAGCATCCCGGGCGCTGTCCCCCGCCCGTGCGCAGCCCCCCTGCCGCCGACCCACCGCGGGGTACGGGAAGCTGGGCTCGCTTGCGCTGTTGGAGCACTCTGGCCGCCGCTCCGGTCCGAGTCCCCCACCCATCCACCCCCCGCGTGGACATTAGAGTGCGACCCCGAGCCGCACTCCCGCAGCCTGAGGTCAGGGCCTGCTCCGGGTGGCCAGCGGCCAGCCCTCCTCTCGCCGGTCCTTCCCCGCTCCTCCTCCACCGCCCCCGCCGCCCCCGCCTCCCGGCCGCCCCCGCCGCCGCCGCCCCAGGCCGAACGCGGGCGCGGAGCGTGGGAGCCATGGCGCGCGAGCAGGAGAGGGACCCTGAGCGCAGGGAGGCGGCGGCGCGGGCGAGCGGCGAGGAGGAGGAGGCGGCGGGGGAGGAGGGACTGAGCGATAGCGACGAGGGCGACGGCGTGGAGACCGGCAGCGGCCGGGAGGAGGGAGAGCAGGAGGCGGCGGCCGGGTGGGAACGCAGCGAGGACGCGCGGCTGCTGCGCGCAGGGCTGCCTCCCGCCGCCGTCCCCGCCGCGGCCGCCCGCGACCCGAGCGGACGCCGCTCGCCAGGGACGCCGCCCGGCCGTCCGAGGATGCCGCCGCCGGGCGACCAGGACCGCGCGCGCCGCCGCAGCCGGCGGCGGCGGAGGGACCTTCTGCTGAGCCAGCTCTGCTTCCTGGCCTCGGTGGCGCTGCTGCTCTGGTCGCTGTCGAGCCTGCGAGAGCAGAAGGGTGAGTGCTCGCCGCCTGCCCCGAGTGGGCGCTGCGGTTCCAGCGGTTCGGGCTCTCGGGGCTCGGAGCCCCGGCGAGCTGCGCTGAGTCCGGGCCACACCGAACAGGCACGGGGACACTCCGGTCTCTTGCAGGGCTAGGGAGGAAGGGGTCTGGACTCTAGGACTGCAGCGGTGGAGGAGTCACCCCTTGGACACCAAGAAGACCTTTACCTCTTGCCTTTTGCCCTTTTCCCACAGCTTTGCTGGTAGTGGTGGTGGTAACAGGGATAAACCCTTTCACTGCCGAGTCCAGTAATAAAGTTGTTCTGACAGCAATCAGTACCTGTGCAGGTAACCAACCACCTGTACTCCTGGCTTGCTGAGGGATTGCAGGGCAGGCTGACCAGCTCACAGCGGGTTCTCCACGTGTTCTCCACACAGTACAGGTGGGGTGGGCAGGAGAGAATGCTCCTTGCAGTCTTTGCGATCCAAGAACAGGTGCTGGCAACTTCGGAGAGGAGAACGTGATAGCTACTAGCCAGGGTTTAGGAAGAGGCATGCTCTCTTAAAGGGTCCCTCAGCAGGAGCACAAGGATTCATTTCTCAAGGTTGGCTCCTTCCTTCCACCGACTTGATGCTGGGGGCGGATCACTCCATGCTGTCCACTTTTTCCTTGGTGCTTTGGCTGGTGGAGCACACACACACGCGCGCGCACACACACACACACACACACACACACACACACACGATACTTTGGTTTTATCTTTGCCCTTGGCTTTTCTGGAGCTAAAATAGACATTGGGGAGAAATGTGCTCAGAACAGTTGTCCATTGGAAACAATTTGGACTCTGGGATGCAGCTGTGTAAGAACAAGACACCACCACAGAAGGAAAGACTTGGGAGAATAACGGTGGTAAAATGATTTCGTATCTTAGCTTTTCGAGTATCAGGGTTTGTGGGGAAGCAGACAAATAAATGACTGTGGGGTAAACCAGTTACAGATCTAATATGTGGCTCTTTGAAGCACACAATAAAAGCATTTTGATAGCGATGGTGACATTTTAAAAGGTGCCATCAATCAAGAAAGGGATTTTCCTCGCATGGGCTAGTGTGGTGCCTCATGGTGAAACTCGGGGGTCATTCTGAACTTAGTAGATCTCTCTACGGACTTCATCATATATGGTAATAGGAGAGAAGCGGCCCTGGTCTTCATCGAAGCCCTTAGATCCCACGACTCTGTCCATTGCTTCTGTATCTAGCCCTGGGTACTGACATGAGGGAGGGGGCTGTGCTGTTTGAATGAAGTGAGACTTTTTTTTTCCAAGGGCAGATTCAGACCTGCTGAGCAGTGTCCACTGACTGTCACTAACAGGGTGAGTGGCAGCTAGCAGATAGTTTCTGCTTCCGTTGGTGAGAGTTATTACAAATCAATTTCTTGGTGGCCGTTTCTCTACAGGTTGGAGCCCTGAGAGTGACAGGCTTCCCAGCACATTCCGGGACAAAAAAAGACATTTTTTTTTCCTGGATATCGAATGTGACCCACACGATGAAGTGACTCAATGGCAGGGGGCTTCAGTTCCTGCTCCCACCAGTTAGATGCTGGAATATCGGGGCTGATACGGCACCACGTACTGTGAACTTGGAACCTGATGACATTTCTGTTCAGGTGCTACTGACTCAGACGTCATTCCGTGGCATGCCCCCAGCCCATTCCTTCTCTTGTTTACCTTCCTCTTCCTCGTGCCTTCTCTAGTCTCTCTGTTAATGTCTAGTTTACGAACACTTCCATTCTCAGCAAGAAGACTTAGTTGGGAAAAAACCAACAGTGCTATGACCTGGCTCCCCGGGCTCTGTTTACAGCCCCACCCCCAACTCTATGACTTGCTGGTCTTAATTTGCTCTCTAATCACCTTTTCTCGCATTAGATACTCATGTTTTCAAGAGGTGAGGCATGGCCGTGCTGGAGCGGCAAGGCATGATTGATCTCTTTCGAGATGCTTTTAGAACAGACGAATTACTGCACGGAGATCTTCCAGTGATAGTTTTGCCTAGGGAATTGCCACTTAGTATTATAAACATCGAACAGCAGTTCTCACCCTGAAATTTTTGGGGGCCATTCTACATACTCTCCTTGCATCATGGTCAAAGGGTTCAGAGTTCCCCTCATTTTAAAGACACGGGGACTCACAAAGGGTGGCGGAGGGAAGTCACATAGGAGTTGAGGTGTGGAGGTTTAGACCAACCTGAGGTGGCCTGGCTTTTTGTTCCCAGCTGTGTTCTTTGCTTCAGGGTGCAGGACTGTGCTGTTCATATGGTCATGGGGGGGGGGTACCTTCCTAATGACCAAAGGTAATTTTTATGTTTAAAGGCATGTGGCAATTATTAAAGATAACCTGATAACCCCTTGGAGACTTGTTTCGCATGGTCCCCACCCCCACTGTGTTCTTTTTCTTTCTTATAAAAAGGGCAGTTAGTTCTTTTTATAAGAAAGCCCAAATAGAGGTGTGTGGCTGTTATGTTATATAATGTCTAACATTTCTAATCAGGAATTTGGGGTCTCTTTCTTGATTTCTAAGTAAAACCAGATTTGGTTATATACTGAAAAGTTTGCTTCTGTTTTGCAAAGTTCTGTATTTGGTTAGAAGTATAGAAAAAGAATCTATACTATTTTTTTTTCTCCTTCTGTGTAGCTAGAACATGAGGGTTGTTTAATTTAGGTCAGGAAGAGTTAGTGCTGGAATGAGGAGAATTCTTAATTCTATCTACAACAAAAGCAATAATAACAACAGCGACCGTTTGGGCATCCCGAGTGCCAGGCACTGTGCCAAGCATGCTTCACGTGCACTGCCTTCTCCAGCAAACACCGTCTGTCTCAGTGCTGGGAGCCGTTAGCAGGGAGACAGGAAACCCAGGTGCCCTATTTAGTGGTTGCTGATGGAGATCTCCTTTTTGATCTCTGTGTTCAAAGCCAATTTAAATAAGGTGTTAGATTTGCTAATGAAGGTTTTCATTTATTCTTGCAATGAGACTAGATTACTTTTATATGTATTGAGTGGCTTAGAAGTGTTTAGCTTTTCTTGATATACACTACAAGGCCATCTTTCTCCAGAAGTAGGGGTAAAAAAAATTCACACACACACACACACACACACACAGAGACAGAGAGAGAGAGAGAGAGAGAGAGAGAGAGAGAGAGAGAGAGAGAGAGAGAGAGAGACACTTGTGCATATCTCTAGGAAGTTCTAAGGGGTGTAACTAAGAAAAATATATATTTGAATACATACAACTACATACATCTGTGTGTACGCATGTGTGAATGTGTGTGTGTGTGTGTGGTATGGACACATGGATATATATTTGATATGTTAATTATGATTGGTATATAACAAATTAGCTTCGAACTTGACTTGAAATAGCTGTTTACCTTTCCTGCTCATGGATACTTGGCTCAGGATTTTGAATGAGCATGCTCTGGATGGCTTTTCTCTCCTCTATTACGTCACAGGCCATGGCTGTGAAGACTGCACGTCTGAGCAACCCAGCTTGACACTTGGCTCTGGAATCATCTAAGAGGACATCGTACCCTTGTCTAAGGGCAGATGTGGGTGCTGACTCCGACCAACACATGGCCTTTCCCTGGGCCTCAGTTTGAACTTCCTCAGAGCATGGCAGCCAGGTTCTAAGACAGCACCCCTGAAAACAAGATGGAAGTGCTTGAATTTTAGGGTCTGGCTTCAGAAGCCACAGAGTGCTGTTGCCATGGTGGTCTTCCACTGGTTGAGGCTGAAACAATGTCACTCAGGTTGAAAATGTAGGGACATAGAGTCTCCACTTGTGCAGTCTAATGGGAGATACAATGATGGATGTATTTGGAAAAATCTGGAGATCTGAAGGGATTGTAACTTAGGAGTGAGTGAAGGCATGTCCCAAAGTGACCAGTGGTTGAATAAAGGAAAGATATAATATGCATTTGCATGCAGATATCTGTATATACATCCATGAGAACATATACTGTAAATTCATGCACATATACAATGTCTTTAAGAGCTTTAATTGCTGTTCATCTTATTTGCTATGGAAATGGGAGGTAGATCCTGATGAAGGAGCTACAGTAGGGTTTCGAGCTGCACACCTGAGAGTCCATTTTGCTTCCATGGACTCCCACTCACCAGAGGGCTTGGGGTTCAGCCTACAGATCCCCTAGCTCCATACCCTCTCCCTTGGTCTTCTCTTTCCTGATTTTACTTGGCTTTTTCTGTTGCTTCACAAGAGTGTGACCTTTCTGGTCCCAGATTTCTCACATGTGCACGTCCACTCTACCGCTATGTCCACCACAACTAACCAATCCTTCTCTTCTGCAGTTACCTAATTCTTCACCTCCAGGCCAAGGTCTTCTGGACTATATTAGACTCCCCATGGTGTCCTCTGGAAACACCGCTTTCTGTTGACCGTGTTTATCAAAGTCTGCAGCTATCTGTTTGGTCAGTGTTTGAGTAACATTCCTGCTCACTGGATTCTGAGCTCCAGGAGGTTGGAGACCCTGTGATCTATTCTGACGTGTCACCCCTATCACTGGGCCCATAACAGGAGCTCAAACTATATTTGTTGTAGATAAATGAGCCTCTTTGGTTTCTGAACTTTAATGCCCATGATCAAAAGCCAAATAGAAGAAAACCCCTACCATGTTTTAGACCCCTGCTTGCTGACACGTGTGTATTTTCATAATTTCTAGTCCTATACATTTGGCATGGTTGCCCGTTTTTTCTTCGGAGAGCAATGGACTGAAGAACAGTTGTAGAGTGGTAGGATTTGAACCGGGGCATGTCTGTGTCAAAGCTGCCTACGGCTACATTTTCCAGCCTTGGCAGAGAGGATGTGAAGACAAGACAGGGAATCACCCTGCCTTTTTCAGTCAGCTAAGGAGTAAGGAGTAACAGAAGGTTGGTTTCATAGAAGCAGTATTTTAGAAGCACGTTGCTTCCAACCTTTTCTATTTTCTGCACAAACATATATAGAAGTGTTTCTTTCCTCCTGCCTTTTCTTAGCTGCTCATCAACCCAGATTTTCCTCTCCTTGCAAGCCTTGAATCCTTGTGGGAAGCTTTTTTTTTTCCCCCTGGAGGGTTGGCAAAGCCAAAAGAATTGCAAAACTAGCTATTTGCTGAGCATTCCAAGGCCTGGTGGAAGCTGGCTGATAGCGCAGGACTTTGGCAACTCTCGCTTCTCTAAGGAGTGCTCCTTGCACTCAGGAGAATCTCTGTGTACGTGTTAGGATAACAGATGGAAGGATACTACGCAGACTATCCTAATGGGGAAACTGAGGTCTACGGGCTTCCAAAAGTAGCTGTGGAGTCACATTGCAAGTGGGTTGTGATCTCCGGGGAGTAATTTGAGGCTTTCTGGCTGATGGCTGCCAGGTTCTGATTCTGTAGAGTTTATTTGACAGCCAATCTGATTCATTGCTTGCAAATAGTTTCAAACAACTAGGATCTCATGTAGGATCTGAGAATGAGAAGTACTGAGGATGCCTGTGGAGGAAGGTTTGCTACGAACCAAGGGGTGATGATGGGCTATGGGATTTCACGTGCCGTGGCCTCTGTCCACATCTGGCTTGGGACTGGCCATGTTCCTCACTGTTGCTAGTCTTGGGAGTCACATTCTTTTGACAGCTTCCCTACCCCATCACCATTTTCATTAGCTGCCCTTTTGTGAAATTCATCTCAGTGGATTCATCCTTTCTGGGATCCCAGGGCAGTTTGTTTTTGCTCTCTTTTTTTTTTGTTTGTTTTTGTTTTTGTTTTTGTTTTTTTCCGAGATAGGGTTTCTCTGTGTAGCCCTGGCTGTCCTGGAACTCACTCTATAGACCAGGCTGGCCTCGAACTCAGAAATCCACCTGCCTCTGCCTCCCAGAGTGCTGGGATTACAGGCGTGTGCCACCACGCCCAGCTTGTTTTTGCTCTCTTTAATCAGGCATTGCTAGTTGTTGGGCTGACAGTGTTGTCTGAGATGGATACTCATTATCTATCTTTCGGGCTTTGTGAGAGGAGAGACAGTGTAGCTACTTTTGAAGAATTGTTGGAGATATGAATGAGGAATGCACTGTGTCCTGGAGCAGCATGTGGTGCTTCAGAGGTTCTGGAACATGGGAAACAAAGGGAAAGAAGAAGATAAAGGGGGTGGGGGGATCGGTATGGGGGTTGTGAAGTTATGCAAACTCCAGAAAACTGCACAAAAATAAATGCAGGCAGGCAACTGACAGAGATGTAACTAACTGCAGGTGGCCAATAGCCACAAATAACATTCTCCACCCTTAATTATCAAGTAGGAAATTGGAACTTCAAAATAACAAGATGGTGTCTTTTTTGGGGGCAGGGTGGATAATTAGTTAGATGGGTTCCAGTGTAGTTAACTATAACATGGAGACTGTGTGGCTAAGTCTTTTTGCCCCCTTTGAACCTCATCCATGCTCACGGGACTAGAACAGCCACATCTGTTTTTGAGTTCTACGTAAAGGCTCAGTGGACTTGGAGCCACGTATGGACTATCGAGCTGGTTGGCTGTGACCCTGGCAGGTTTGGAGTTTAGGAGTAGAAGGGAGCTCTAGGGATCCGGAAAGACCAGTTCCAGTAGCATCCACTCTTTGCTTAGCAGTAGCTATGCGTTCCCAGGAGGGCGAGCAAATAAAGCCAGCTCAGCTGCTACCCAGTCTGGGGGAATTTCCCATTTGCGGCTTGGCTTTTGAGGTATTGACAACGTTCCTCTTCATTTCCCCCTTTACATATTGCTGCTTTGTTCTGGCTTGGAAAAAGTCATTTTTACTCTAGTGTCCTGGTCTGCTACCAAAATTTGAACCTATGGAGGACACGAAAGAACAAAGGGGCCACAGTGAGCAGACTGCTGATATGCAATGACACCACGACATCATTTATGTCATTTTCTAGACAGAATATGGAGCGTTCGGTTTTGGATAGCTTGACTTAGAGAGCTGGTGGGACATGAAGCTGACAGTTGAACATCTGGGTTATCATTATTACAGATGAGGAGTATAGATAGCACAAGGTGGCAATAATCGCTTTAGTGGGCCCCTGTTCCCCAGTCTTCTCTGCAGTGTCACCTAGGGAACGCTGAGCTCCACTTGTGTCTGGATCTTATCCAGAGATACTGATGGACAGCTCCAGGGTATGGTACAGGCCTCAGGATTCTTGTTAAGTGTGGGTGCCAGTGCGCAGCCAAGGCTGAGCCTCACTGGGGTAGGTTAATATGCAATGACCACTGTACTGTGGCCATGTAAAGGCTCCTGGTGACTGAGCTGTGAAACACACTGAACTCATGTTTTCTGCTCTGAATGTAAATCAACTCTCTTCTACTTAGTTTGCTAAACTTTTGCTACAATTTCAACCCAAACTCTCTTCTCTCAGCCTCATCTTATCCCCATGGGGATGCTGACATGAAATTCTCCATGGGGGGGGGGGCTCTCTTGAAAGTGAACTCCATCCAGATTCTTCTGGCCAGGTTGCTTGGTCATCTTGCTGTCCAGCTGTCATCTTGCCATCTCCCTTCATCTCTGTGCTGTACATATCTCTCCACTCTGCCCTGGAAGTTGTCTTCCTAGAAGTCATGCATCTCTCTTGGTGTAGCCCTGCACTTGTTGTTTTGGATTTCACATACTCCAGGTGCCCTGTACTAAGGCAGAGAAAGCACAGGTTTGACACCTTCTATGTTTGAAGATATAATCCTGATACTGACCCCCACATGTCAGATAGAGCAGGCCCATAATTTGGTTACACACCTGTAATCCTAGAACCTGGGAGGGAAGAGGCAAGAGAGTCATGGTTTTGAGGCTAGCCTTTAAGATGAAAGGAAAAGAGTTTAGGATGGGCCTCATTTTCTCTGGGGACCCGAAGATGTCTCTTGGGTATCTTTCTTTAATGGTGCCTCTAAGAAGTCTGATGCTGTCCTGGTTTTTTATTGCTTTTATACTCTGTCTCCTTTTTGTCGGACATGCATGTGATTCACTCTGCTCCTCATGTGCTCTTTGTTCCCTGTGTTAGTGATGTTATAAGACTACTGTGGGTGTGTGTCTGTGCAGTCTCCCAGTCTTCAAATCTGGAACTGCATGTCACTCAGGACTAGGGACTTCCCCTCTATGATGTTTACATTCTTCTTCACTTGGGTTCCTGAAAGTACCCCTCAGACTGTCTTTTTTCCTCTACTTTCACCTTTTTTACTGAGGGTTTTTTTTCCCCCTGTTTTGAGATGAGCTTTGTTATACAGCTCATGTTGGCCTTGAACTCATGATTCTTCTGTTTTGCTTCTCACAGGCAGGTAAAAGCATTTGTAATTGTCCCAGATTTTGCTCTGATGTCTACTAATGTTATTATCTGTCTATCTATCTGTCTATCTATCTATCTATCTATCTATCTAAACACATGTAGGTATTTTGACTATATGTATGTCTGTGTACTACATGTATACCTAGTGACTAAGAAGGCTAGAAGTGAATGTTGGATCCTCTAGGACTGGAGTTGCAGAAGGTTACAAGCTGTCATATGGGAGCTGGGGACCAAACCCAGGTCCTCAGGCAGAGCAGCAGTATTCTTAATCTCTGAGGCATCTCTCCAGGCCTTCTACAAGTTTTCTTAATCAAGAATTTTCCTCTCCCTTAAAAAAATACTATACTTAATTATTCATTTGTATGTATGTGTGTATGCATGGATATGTGTGTGCACATATGGATGTGTGTATGTATACCTGTATGTGTGCATATATGTGCACATGTGTGCATATGTGCTTTTGTGTGCACATATTCACATGTGTGTGTGCATGTGTGTGTGTATGATGTGTGTCATATGTCAGAAGCATGTGTGTAGAAGTCAGAGGTAACCTGGTGGAATCAATTCTCTGCTTCTGCCTTCAGTAGTGTCTGAGGACCTTACTCAGGTCACCAGGCTTGCTCAGGAAGCCATTTTACCCACAGGACCCTCTTGTGGCCCAGGTTTCCTACTCTGACCCTGGCTTTCATTTCTGCAGTCATAGCTCTGATTGCCACGAGCTGTTTTTCCCATGAGTTCCTTTTGTAGCTCCACCTTTTTTCATCCACATGCATCATCTCTTCTAAACACATGCATTAGTTTGGAAGTTTCCTTTTCCTCCTATGGACTCCTTCTATAAGCAGTAGAGTGTTTCTTGTCCATCTATGTTGTTGCAGTTTTCTAATCAGTGCCTTTAATTGCCAGGTGAACCTGTGTGTCTTTGTGTGCCTCGTGTTTAGGTGGGGCTGTTCAAATGATTCTAGTAGCAGAGGGAGGTCTTATTGGTGAGCATCCCCAAGAACTAGCCTGACTGGGCCATATCACTGGGTAAGTCTCCATCTTAAGCAGCCTCATTTCCCATCTTTGACATGAGTCCATCAGATTTTCTAGAGAAGGATCGCTGTTTGCTGCCATCAGCAGGAAGACCCGTTCTATCAGGGAGTCCAGAGAGAGCAGAGGCTTTCTTCAGCAATAGCACATTTCTTTGACTCAAGGATGTAGGTCCTCCCAACCATGACTGTGAAGCGGATTAGTAATTTATTTGATGCCAGAATCCAGGCCATCCCGTTATTTAAGTGATCTTGCTGACCTTCCTTCCTTCCTCTACCTTTTCAACTTTAGCTGCTACACATAAGGAAACTAAAGGCAGGGCAGAGTAAGAGGAATGGACAATCTTTTTAATTGATTTTTTTTTTTATTGAATGAGTTGAAGATTCACAGATGGGTGGGAAGCCACATACATAGACTCATTGTACATGTTTTCTAGTTAATGTCACTGTAATATTTTGCAAAACTGTGGCATATTATCAGGATGATGGTGGCGCCATTCTAATTTGCCTCTCTTATTCAGATTGACTCTCTTCCACTGAGTGCATGTGTGGGTGTGTTTGTGTGTGAGTTGGGTTCTACATAACTTTATAACTCATGTGGGTTTCTGTATAAACCACCACAGTCAAGGTAACAGAGCAGGGACCCTCTTAAGACAACATACCTTTGGTACCAAAGAACCAGTGACATTAAGTAGTTGGTAATAAACTATGTTCAAATAAAGTCAACTTAAAAATTAGAATTTTAAGAATGAAGGGAACTAACCAATAAGAACACTGTATTCTACACAAAATTTTGATTATACATCGGGGGCAGAGAAAGGATCACCAAGGTCATTTACATTTGAGACTGAAGATGTAGACAACCTCCTGTGTTTGTGGAATTACCACTCTAATGTACGGAGATCTCAACTGAAATCCAGGGGAGGGCTGTGCTTAGCTTGCTGATGGCTTCTTTAATGGATAACTACTTTCTGTCATTTGCACAATATTTCTGAATGAAGAATACTTGAAAATGGCTTCTTCAGATAGGGGGAACATTCAGGCAAGTTAGCCTCGAAACTTCCGCATTGCTTACCTGCATCAGTATTTGTTTTCTGGACTATTAGACAAGGAGGCAGTCTTAGGGGCCACTGAATCTGAATGTCTGCTTTTGTTAGAAGTGTCATGGAAGAAAATTTCTAATTTCACTCTTTGCTTGGAGGGGGGCACTTAAAATACTGCACAAAGTTAATGGAGGAACATAATCAACAAAGACCAACTTTTGGTGAACTATCTCACATTTTGAATTGTTATTGAAGTGCTGGAATCTTCCTGGGAAATTTTGTGACATTTAGGAGTACCAGTCTATGGGAATAGACGGGGGAGTTACAGGATTAGCCGCTTCATGTAGCAAGTGAGGAGCTGTGTGCTGAGGCTGGAACACTGGCCCTCAGGCCACACCTTCTTTACTGAGAGTTGGAATTATCGTTTCACTTCCCTCTGTCCTGATATGATCAGTAGGCTAAGAGGCTCTTTGGAAAATGAGTGGCCACATGGATTTTTATTCCTTGTCAGCAGTGTTTGAGCTTATAACTTTCCAATATTGTTTCATCCTTGCTGTAGGGTTTCTGGACATTGATCTGAACGTTGGTTGCTAAGGAGAGCTTCCTAGGACCTTAGCAACCTAGGATTTGAAAATCAAACCTACAACCTTTGGAGTGGGATTTTCTGTTGATGTTTAAAGTCCTGAGTATGTTTTGGGGTGTGTATGCAGAGAGTAAATTTGCGTCATCCACTTTAAATGAATCTAGGCATGAATTTAGACCAGTCCCATTATTTTCAAAAATTGTGATGTTATTTTCCCCTTCAATATGTCAAAATTGAGATCAACCATATATAATGTCTTAGATCTTTAATTTTTTTAAAAAATTAAATTCCTTCTTTCCTTCCTTTCATTTGTGTGTGTGTGTGTGTCTGTGTGTCTGTGTGTGTGTGTGTGTGTGTACATGTATTTATGCCACAGCATATGTAGAGAGGTCAAAGGAAAACTGCAAGATTGAATTCTTTACTTTTACTGAATGGATGGGGTCCCAGAGATCAAACTCAGGCTAACAGACTTAGAAGCAAGCACCTTCACCCACTGAACCACCTTGCTGGCTCCTAATCTTTTTTTTAATTAAAAAATAATGTAATTTTTAATTTAATTTAAAATTGTATACAGTAAAAACAGATAATCAGGATACAGATAGTATATCACCATCCCTGCAAAACTCCTTTGAATTATCCCTCTGTATCTTCCCCCTCATCCATTACCCTGTCCATTCCTCTTTCAGCAGGGCATTTGATTTTTTAAAGAATGTAGCCAGGACTTCCAGTGAAGGAACAAGTACAGTATCCCATCCACAAGACCTTTGACCCAAAACTGTGTCCTGCCTACGAGAACTACAGGGGCAAAGACTGAGCAGAGACTGAGGGAACAGCCAACCAATGACAGGCCCAACTTGATATCCATCCCATGGACAAGCACCAACCCCTGACACTATTAATGATACTCTGTTATGCTTGCAGACAGGAGCCTATCATAGCTGTCCTCTGAGGCTTCAACCAGGAAACAGATGCAGAGACCCACCATCAAACATTAGATAGAGGTTAGGGAGTCTTGTCGAAGAGTTGGGGAAGGGTTGACGGACCTGGAGGTAATAGGTTCTCCACAAGAAGACCAACAGAATCAATTGACCTGGACCCTTGGGTCCAGGGCTCCCAGAGTTTGAACCACCAACCCAAGAGTATATATGGGTTGGACGTGGGCCTCCCTGCTGCAGCAGAAGTGCAGCTTAGACTTAATGCAGGCCCACTGACAACTGCAGCGGGGGCTGTCCCTGACTCTGTTGCCTGCCTGTAGATCCTGTTTCTCCAACTGGCTGTTTTGTCTGGCCTCAGTGGGAGAAGATGCACCTAGTCTTGCAGTGACTTGATATGTCAGAATGGTTGGTACTTGAGGTGGGGAGACCTCCCTTTCACAGAGTGAGGGGGCACTGGGAAGAGAAGGGGCTGCAATTGGGATATAGAGTGAATACGCAAATGAATTAATGGAAGAGAAATAAAAGAATCTAGCCAAATGTAACAACACAAGTCTGTAATGGTATCACTAGGGATGTGTAGACAGAAAGATCATGAAGGTAGTTTGAAGTGAAATAGGGAGACTTGTTTCAAAAGAGAAAGTAATTATCTTTGTTAAAAAAATCAATGATTTGCAAAGGAAATCCAATACACAAACAGTTGGTTTCTTTTACTTAATATCATGACCACACCTCAGTTGTCTTCTGAATCAGGAGTTGACCCATCCCTTCACTTCTTTTGACTGAGTAACAATACATGTGCAGGTATTTAATGGTTTACAATACATGTGAAGGTATTTAATGGTTTACAATACATGTGAAGGTATTTAATGGTTTACAATACATGTGAAGGTATTTAATGGTTTATTCTACTATCCGTGGTAAGGCACATGAGTTGCTTTTAAGTGTTTCTGAATGGAGAGAGTATAAATACACAGTTCTCGGTGGGTAATTTCCTTTTCATGTCACACTGGCTGGGCTCTGTACTTTAGAGTCATTTGAACAGTTGCTCATGCCCTGTCCCTGGTGTTAGGAAGGAATGCTTATTCATAAACACATTGCTTGCTGTAGTTTTTTTCATAGTTACCTTTTATGATGTGATGGAATCTCATGCCTGATTTTCATTTGACAAGATGCTATCTTTTTCTTTTCTAATCAGGGATAGATATTGAAATCTGTCATATGCCCTTTCTGCAGGGATTAATTGCTTCTCTGCTTTTGTCTCTTAGACAACAGGCAGTGGTTATACAGAATTGATTGTGTAGAACAACTTTTGAGGGCAGAGCCAAGAATAAGCCACAGTAGCTCAAGAAATGTTTTGTGGATAATATCTCTTGGATTTGATTTGGTTAAACTTTTACTGAAGACTTTTGTGTTTATGATCACATGAGAAAATAGTCTGTGATTTTCCTTCTTGGTTCTGTCTTTGTCTGGTTTTGCTGTCAGGGTAATATTGGCCCACAGAATGAGTTGGGAAGTGTCCCTTGATGTACTGTCTGCTGAAAAAGGTTGGGCTTGATGGTAAAGGCTCCCTTTTCACTTGTCATCAGCATTTCTTCACGATATTAAGTTTAAGATATAATTTTAATGTCAGCATGATAATAGCGTTACATTTTTGCTGGTGAGAAAGAGCCTTACTGGTTAGTTCCAAACTTGAGATCCTCTTACCCCGGCCTCCCAAAAGCTGAGATTATAGCTATGTGCATCCATCTTAATACTCATGGTCCTTTTGTTAATATCATGGAAATCATTGTTTACAGAGTCCTTAGTAGGTCCTGGGACACTTCCAGGTACCTTGTCTATCTTTAACTTCATTACCTTCCTCCAATAACCCAATGGATTAGAAGATACTTTCTCTATGTTGTACAAACAAAGGAAAAACAGGACACAAAACTTGAAGTACATTGTTGAAGCCCAGGGTTTCTATGTAACCAACGTAGATTAGAATCCAGCCTGTTTGATTCAAAATCTCACCACACACCACACTGTCTCCTTTGCTTATTATACCATATCATACCACATTCATTTGGGTTTCTTTTTTTTTATTTGATATATTTTTTATTTACATTTCAAATGATTTCCCCTTTTCTGGCCCTCCACTCCTGGAGAGTCACATAAGCCCCCTTCCCTCCCCCTGTTCTCCCATCCACCCCTTCCCAGTTCCCTGTTCTGGTTTTGCCCTATACTTCTACACTGAGTCTTTCCAGAACCAGGGGCCACTCCTCTGTTCTTCTTGTACCTCAATTGATGTGTGGATTATGTTTTGGGTATTCCAGATTTCTAGGCTAATAACCCCTTATTAGTGAGTGCATACCATGATTCATCTTTTGAGACTGGGTTACCTCACTTAGTATGATGCTCTCCAGCTCTATCCATTTGTCTAAGAATTTCATGAATTCATTGTTTCTAATGGCTGAATAGTACTCCATTGTGTATATATATCACATTTTTTTTGCATCCATTCTTCTGTTGAGGGACACCTGGGTTCTTTCCAGCTTCTGGCTATTATAAATAGGGCTGCTATGAACATAGTGGAGCACGTATCCTTATTACCTGCTGGGGAATCCTCTGGGTATATGCCCAGGAGTGGTATAGCAGGATCTTTTGGAAGTGACGTGCCCAGTTTTCTGAGGAACCGCCAGACTGATTTCCAGAGTGCTTGTACCAATTTGCAACCCCACCAGCAGTGGAGGAGTGTTCCTCTTTCTCCACATCCTAGCCAACACCTGCTGTCTCCCGGATTTTTAATCTTAGCCATTCTGACTGGTGTAAGGTGAAATCTCAGGGTTGTTTTGATTTGCATTTCCCAAATGGCTAATGATGTTGGGCATTTTTTAAGATGCTTTTCAGCCATCCAGATTTCTTCAGGTGAAAATTCTTTGTTTAGCTTTGTACCCCATTTTTTAATAGGGTAATTTGGTTTTCTGGGGTCTAACTTCTTGAGTTCTTTGTATATATTAGATATTAGCCCTCTATCTGATGTAGGGTTGGTGAAGATCTTTTCCCAATTTGTTGGATGATGATTTGTCCTTTTGATGGTATCCTTTGCCTTACAGAAAGTTTGTAATTTAATGAGGTCCCATTTGTCAATTCTTGATCTTAGAGCATACGCTATTGGTGTTCTGTTCAGGAACTTCCCCCCTGTACCGATGTCCTCAAGGGTCTTTCCCAGTTTCTTTTCTATTAGCTTCAGAGTGTCTGGCTTTATTCATTTGGGTTTCTATCTGACAACTTTTTTTTTGAAACAGGGTCTCACTCTGTGACACTGGCTGGTTTAGAATTTGCTGTGTAAATTGAGCTAGCCTCAAATTCATAGAGATGTCCCTGCCTCTGCCTCCTGAAGGGAGGATTTAGAAGTGTTCACCCCTGTTCCACACTTTTTAGGGATTCTATTTGGCATAGTGAGGTGTTTTCTATGGTCTCTCTGTGGTGAGATTCTTGTGCAGAGGTCTTTGCCACTATCTGACAGCTTCTTTGACTGGATTTCCTTGTCAAGGGGCATGTCCTTTCGAAAGGCTCACAGCTATTACTCTGTTGCTTTCCAAGATGTGGACAGGTTTGAAATCCTCACAGTTTTGAATTGGATGCTCCCTCACCAAAAGCGAGGGTTACAGTTATTGTATGGTGCATTTCCTCAGCACCAGGAATCAAACCCACAGCCTCTTATGGATGCTGGGCAAGTGTTCTGTCACCCAGCTACCTCCCAGCACCTCAGAGTTCTTAATTCACTCTAGAAGCATGGACTCTCACTACCTCATTTTGCCTTCATCCTCTTTCTTTCATTTATATAATCTTCTTTCCTTATGAAAAAGATTTGTTGATGTATAATCTCAACTTCCTTTTACTTTTGAGAAAATAATTACAATATAATATAAATATATATATATAATATTTATATATTCCCCACAGGTCAGGATTACAGGTTTGCGTTACCACTCTCAGGTTTGTGTTTCTATCTAGGGAGATGATAGTTTTAAAAGGTAATGGCTAAGAGTTTTCTTTTTTTCTGAATGATGACTTGAGTTTCTTTATTTCTCAGTTTCACCAAAGCAAGTACGTGACAAAGTACCAATACAAAAATGTAACAAACATACCGGTGACACTGGCAGCACAGAGGTCCCGCTTTATCAGAAATCGATTCAGTTGATATTTCATTATGTCTCCACATCTGTCTTTCTTAGGTCAGTCACTTTGTTTTGGGTTGAAATGGGAAGCAAAGATTTGGGTAGGTGTTCTATATGCCACCCTCTCGGAGCTCTTTATCTCATACTGAGGCCGGTTTCATCCAGTTCAAACCCTTTCATTTTGCTTGTATTTTTTGTTCTTTTATTCTTAGATTAGGGACCTCAATCGTGTATTTATTCCATACAATCTTTCCTGTCTTTTCTTCCTACCTGTGTGGTTTATTGTGGTTGAAATGAAGATGCAGGCAGATGCAGACTTACCCGTTAATCCCAGTATTGTTTATGGAATCATCTCGGCCCACACGCTTGTTGCATCACATGGGCGCGTGTGCGTTCTTATCCTGTGACACTGGCTGCTTTTATGACATTTATTTTACTCCATTTACTCATTAATTACTGCTGTCGTTTATTAGCATGTTAATTATGTGGCAGGGTGAGGCATTCAGTCCTCTTATTTTGGAAAAAAAGTCATTTGCTATTATCATCCATTTATCTTTCTAAGTGAACTTTAGAATCTCTGTGAAATTTCCATGAAATCCCTCTAGGATTGGGCAAATCTATAAATAGTGTGTGGAAAAAATGGCATTTTACACTGCAGACTCCTCTCACCCCTGCTGTGCTGTTTTGTTTGATGAGGCTTTGAGGAAGTCGCCTCAGTCATGATTACCTTCCCTGTTCTTTCCTACACTTGTCATCCAGCTGGGCATTGTTTATCAAGGCTATTGTTTCATTCCTTAGATGTTTAAAATATTTCTTCATAACATTTAATTCTCTTCTACGTTTTATTTTTATCTGTGTGTCTGTGGAAGTGTATACTATGTGTGTGGAGGTGCATGGAGGTCAGAAGAGACCATTCTAGGCTCTGGAAACTAGACTTATAGAAGGTGGTGAGCCACCTACAATGGTGCTGGGAACTGAGCTCATGTCTTCTGCAGGAACAATATACACTCTTAATCACTAGCTATCCCTCCAGGCCCTGCAGTGTATTTGTAAAATTTAAAAATTAGGTAAATATAATCATCCCACTATAGGAAAATGGCGGTAGAATGACTTCTACTGAGATTTTGATATACACATAGATCAGTGACTCACTCAGCCCTTATCAGAGAAACAACTTCTTGCAGTAGATGGGAACAAACACAGAGAACAACAAATTGATAATGTGCACAGCGCGAGGCGTTGCAGCATCCAGCCTAAGGAAAGGCTTCATCAAAGCCTTTCCTTCTGAGCTCAGGGACCTATGGGAAAGAGGAGGCAGAAAGATTGTCTTTGCTTTAGCTGTTGTGGTTGTGTCTGTATGACCTTCTCTCATCATGGAGGCAAACCTTTCTGACTCCCTTGATTCAACTGGACACTATTTGACTGGTTTTATTAATTTTTAAAGATTGACTGGTTATATTGACCATCTTTGCATTTCCAGTTTTGCTGACTCAACTTCAGCTGTCATATTTCCTTAAAACCTACTCTCAATCCCTTTATCTTCTAATATGCTGAATTATGAGTGCTGTCTTTATTAGTCTTGGTTAGTGGTACATTTGATTTTGCAGGTAATCAGACTTATACTATATATATAAATGAGTATCACATAGTTATTGTTGGCTCCTTGAAAATAGTATATTTGCAATTTTATTTCACCTGTAATAATTTATGATTTCTTGTCATGGTCTATATTTGTATATCATGATATATATATTTCTAAGTTCTAATTTTATCTCAATTTTGTCTGGAGAATATGACCATGTGGCTTCTCATCTGTTTAAAATTTTTAACATTCTGAACTATTTGTAATTCAGAAAACCATTTGTTTGTCTTCCGTGTCAGTCATCTTCTCTGCTAACTTTTTGGCAGAGGGAGATAGAATCTCATTATGTAGCCCTGGCTAGCCCAGAATTCATTATGTAGCCTAGGCTACCCCCAGACTCCCAGAGATCCACCTGCCTCTATACCCTCCTGAGTGCTGGGATTAAAGGACTATTCCACCACACCCAGCTCTACTTTTGTTCTGCTCATTTTCTAGTAATTTCTGTATTATTTTCCCCCCTTGAAGATTGGATTTTCAGCACAACTATTGCTTCTGTCTACCGTCTTTCATTTCTCTTTATGCTTTATGGATGCAATTTCTTTTAACAGTCCTATGCCTTGTCTACCTCTGCATTAGCCAACTTCATTATAATCTTAGCCTTCTGTTTAGTAGTTGAATTTTCTTTCCCATAGCCCGTGTTTCTTGCACAACACTGGGGTTCCCTTTAGGTTCTCTCTGAAAGTTTCTTTCTGTATAGTAAATACATCTTTGTGGCAAATATTGTTTTCCCTTTTTAGGATGTATGGACTTTTCAGGAGATTCAAGGCTAATTTCCTCTGAATGAGGAAGTCCAGAGCATACTTTGAAAAGCCCTCTTGTTCCTCCACTGTCCCTCTCCACTCTCACACGGGTCCAGCAGTCAGTTACCATGAGCATCAGTGACACCGAAGGGCTGGTTGGTAGGTGTGGTGCTGGGTGTGGTGCTGGGCTAGCTGCCTGGAACTTTGAACATGTGTTGGGAATTTATTCTCCTTATTTCATCAAGAGATTCCCCATTCCTTTTTTGTTTGTTTGTTTTTAAAGATTTATTTATTTATTTTATGTATATGTGTACTCAATCTGCATGTACACCTGCATGCCAGAAGAGGGCATCAGATTATATTATAGACCTTTGTGAGCCACCATGTGGTTGCTGGAACTTGAACTCCAGACCTTTGGAAGAACAGTCAGTGCTCCTAAGTGCTAAGCCATCTCTCCATGCCCCTCTTCCTAGTTTTTAATCTAGAGACAGCATATGAAAATTCCACATTTTCCCTGGTTTACAGCTCCTTGGTGCTCTGCACTCCACCTCTTTTCTATTTGCCGCTGGAAAGCAATATATCAGCATCCTGTTTTCTGTCTGGTTGATTTGCATTTCCAGGAAATGGGGTCTCTGAATAGATGACTCTAAAATGCTGTGCTGATGGGAATAGAGGTGCCCTTGAAATCAGTGCCTTTCAGTAGCAAAGCCTCCAGTTTTGTTTTGTTTTTTTCTGAGCTTGGTGCTTATACCTGGGGGTCAGTGTGTTCTCCACAGCCCACCTGTCACATCCTATTTTTATGTCCCAGGACCTTCACACTCAGTATCTTTTTATGTTTTTTCTATATCCAGTTCATTGGGAATGTGGAGAAATGTGAATTGTTTGCTACTAGCTAGCTGATATTATATTCTAGAATGCCTCTTCAGATTTCAGTTTGAAAATGTCTGCTCATTAGAAAGAAAATTATCTTCACAGAACCACAGGGGAGGCCCTACCACTCTCATCCAAGTTACTCTCACTTGCTAGAGTCTGGTAGGTAGACAGTGGTCATTTTGAATTTACTCTTAATGATTAAAAACGATTTGTATGGTTCCCCTATTCTGGTGGTTCTCAACCTTTCTAATGCTGTGACCCTTTAATAGAGTTCCTCATGCTGTGGTGACATCCAATCATAAAATTATTTCATTTTTACTTCATAACTATAATTTGTTACTATTTTGAATCCTAATGTAACTATTTGATATGCAGGATACCTGATGTGCAACCCCTAAAGGGGTCATGATCCACAAATTGAAACCTATTCTAAGTATCTCTGAAGGCAGAGACATTGCTACTTTAGGACTTCGTAATTATCCAAGTGTGGTATTTAGGGTTGTCCAGTGGAACAAACATGATAGGAAAAAAAGAAATATAATTAATACACATACACACACACACACACACACACACTTGGGGGTCAGCATGTTCTCCATGGACTGTCTGTAACATCCCACAGTCTGGGCAGAGCAATGATGCCTGTCTCACACTGGACAGCCTGGATAGGCCAAGAACCCAGTAGTTGTTCAGTCCACAGTTCTGGTTGTCCTAGTGCTAAAGTCCTAGAGGATTCTTGGAGAATTGCTGGGCATTAGTCTATACTGCAAGCTTGAAGAAGCTTGTTCTAGTATCAATGAAGGACTGCAGCAGCAGCAATCACAGAAGAGATGAGCGTGCCATTAAGAGTGAAAGAAAGGAGGCAAACAGGAAAGCGTTCCTTTGTCCACAGGATTTTCTCAACTGTCTCCATACTTCAAATCATTGAATGTAGAAAGCTCCTCATAGGAGTGGAGAGAGGCTTGTATTGTAGCTGAGTTAAGACATAGTCAAGACAGCCAGGAATTGTAGCACTCATCTCTCACCACAGCATTAGGGAGGTAGAAGCAGGCCAATCGCTGTGAATTTGAAGCCAGCCTTGTCTATATAGTGTGCAGTAAGCCAAGCATGGCAGAGTGGTGAAACCCTTTCTCAAACAAACAAACAAACAAGAAACAGAAACAAACGAACAACAACAACAACAAAAAACCCAAATCACATGTAGTCAAATTGGTAACTAAAAATTACCTATCACACCAGGCATGGTAGGTACAATAATTGTCCTTCATGGATGCCTATGCCCTAATCTCTAGACTCTGTCATTTTGTAATGTTGCATGGCAGTTAAGGGGGAATGAAGTTTATAGATGGTATAGTTAAGGTGGACAATCAGCTGATTCTGAACTGCTGAGATCATCAGGATGGTCTGATGTCATGATAGCTTCTTAGTGGAAGGGAAGAAGAGAAGGTGAGTCAGAGAAGGGTGTGGTGACCCATTCAGAAGTCACCCTGATGTGACTCCTGGCTTCTAGGAGCCACAGGAGACTTCTGTTGTATAGCTTCTAGGAGGCACATAGCATTGGGCATGTTGAGAGGTGTTTTGGAGTCTGTGTTCCAGAACTGTAAAATTGGGGGCTATTTAAAGGCACAAAATTTATAGCAATTTTTTAAAGCAGCAGTAGAAACTTGTATACTCGGGGGATCAAATATTGACCACAATCTAGCTCTTAAATGCAGATATCAGATGTCTATATGGTTAACTCTTCACGTTGCCTGGGGCTTTTGTCTTAGCATCTCCATGTAACAACTTTTTTCGTTTTTGTTTTTGTTTTTGTTTATCAAGACAGGGGTTCTCTGTGTAGCCCTGGCTGTCCTGGATCTCACTCTGTAGTCCAGGCTGGCCTCGAACTCAGAAATCTGCCTGCCTTTGCTTCCCAAGTGCTGGGATTATCAGCGTGTGCCTCCATGCCTGGTTCTCCATGTAACAACATGAGGGTTATTTATATACTCATTTCTTCCTTCAGTTGTTGCCCTCCCCAAACTAGAATGCCAGCTCTCTGAGAAAAGACACTAGCCCATTCAAATAAATAATAAGAAAAATACTTTATAATCATAATTTCCATACCACAGACTAGTTATTCCATTCAATAGATGGGTTATAATTATCCATGACTGATTTTTTAAATTGTGTCAATGGTTGAGGTACTTCATTGCTATTATTAGGGATCTTTGTTGTGGCCCTATCTGACTCCCTTCAGCTTTCCCCTTGCCATTGTGTTTGCAGTAACTCCACAGGCCTACACAAGCCAGTCAAGCTATGGATGGTACTGATGGGTTACAAAACTTTCACACAGTATAGCATTTGCTCCCCTAGGACATCTACCATAGAGTTTTGCAGTGTCTGCTCAGTTTCCTATGTACTCACTGTCAAGTGTCTCTTCAACCTCAGCTTACGCTTTACCCCAGAACTCTTCCTCAGTAGACATCTCCAGATGCTCTCCAGCAGATGGAGATAGGACTAGAGCAGGATGGGGCTGAGTGAAGGCTATGCAGCCAATGGGGAAGGCAAGGCGTGAGGCCTGTTGGTATCAGGCAGAGGCATCTCCTTCGGTGCACCATGGGACATACTTCCCCTTTCCAGTATCCACTCTGCCTCCCTTATCATCTCCCCTTGAAGGCTGCTTTGGCTTCCTCACACACTAGCTGCTTCTTTGATGACCACACCAGAAGGAAAAGCATTTTAACCCTTGCCTCAATTTTGCAAAGAACCAGGAAGAGCTAGGGTGGGGGAAAAGATGTCTGCAGGCGCCTCATGGGTGTACAAACCAGCAGTGTTAGTTAAATTAAAGGCAGCAGTCTTTAGAGAAGAGAGAAGGTACCTGCTAAGACAGATCAGGACAGTCGTTTTTGCCTAAGATGGCAAAAGCATCTTTTAGTCTTGAGCCAAGAGAAGCACAAATGGTTGTATCTTGTCCTGCGAGATCAGGATGCTCATGAAGGTCTCTGGGTGCTGTAAGTGTCCCTTGATGACTTTTTCTCCCTCGATCCATCTTTCATCTTTTGAGAAGTGGGCTATGAATAGGGTGGGAAAGAAACGGGAAGACAGGAAACACACTTGCCTGGTGCTCTTTCCTGATGAAAGTTCCAAGGGTCAGCGTGAACGATGGTTTTCTTTTGGGAGACTTGAGGAATGAAATCTTTTGTGTTGATACTGTGCAGGACTGGCCAGGATAGTTCTGCTCTTCCATCTTTATAGTGTCTGTCACAGAAACATCCAGGGATAGGAAACTTGGCCCACAAACTCGGTGACATTGCCCAGAACAGAAGTACTGGACAGATAAGAGTGGAGGCAGGAGGTTCTATCCCCTTTCTGGAAGTATTCTTCTTCAAGGTCTGTTTGGTTCTTAGTTTTCTCATCCATAAAACATGAGCCAGTGTGTTAAATGTCTTCACGGCCACAACACTATGTTGCTCGCTTTCATTAATTTGAATCTACTAGCCCCCTGGATGATGCTGGAAATATGCTTCTGTCTCAGGTGCATTTACAGCCAGAGCAGCATCATTTTGCTCCCAAGCATGCCTTGGTTCGTCATTCATTTCTATTTCATGAGAATTACTCTTGGAAGTGTGATTTTTCTATTGGTGTCGCAAGGCTATTGAGATTGTATGGCTCAATGGATTCCTTCCATATGTCATACATTTTTGCTCATTGTATAAGTCAGTGGTTTTTAAAGTGAGATCCCAGGAACAGCAGCTAGCATCTCCTGGGATCCGCTGGGAGTTTTGCTCATAATGCAAGTTCTTGGGTCCCATGCTGGCCTGCTGAGTCTCTGTGGGGACCTAGAAAGCTCTCTTCTCCACAGTCCTGTGTTACATCAGAGAAGTATGAGAAGTATTCTTGATAAGTCAGGAGAATAGAATTTTGACTGATGCACTCCCAACCTCAACAAGCATGTTTTTCTCCCTGTGTGGATTTTATAGTTTGGATCCAGACTATACCCTAGAGGCTCATATTTTGAAGGTTTGGTTTAGGCCTGTGGTCCTTTTGGGAGACTGGAAGCAGTATAACTTAGTAGAAGAAAGTTAAGTCACTGGGAAAGTCCCTAGGAAGGAGATACTGGGACCACTGCCCTCTGGCTTCTCCTTTAGCTTTCTTTCCACCATGAAGAATGCCCTCCCTTGAAAGTATTTAGCTTGTGATGACATAAGCCCAAAGTAACAGGTCCAATAGGTTATGGAGTGAATCTTTAAAACTGCTAATTAAAGTAAACCTCTCCTGAATGTAAGTGGTTGACCAGGTAACTTGTCACAGTAACAAAACTTATTAGCATAATGACTGTACTTCAGGCTGGTCCAATCAACTACATTATATCTGCTAAGATTTGAACATATCTCGGTTGGACAAATTACTTGGGACTTTGTTGAAGGTTTAATGATACCAAGAGGAAAAATGTAGTCCTGCTTTAGGTAAAAAGGAGAATGGGTCTCTTTGCTCCTTAGATAACAGGATAAACTCTTGAATTTTCCAGGAATGGCTCCTTCACTGACCTCAGGGGAGCTGGATGTTCATAAGTTGATCGTGAGGTGAGGTACTAGATCAAGTATTTCTGAGGGATCTGGAGGAGAAAAAACAGCCATGATTGGCCTGCCATTTATGTGTGTGCCACATTTATTTTGATATGTGTCCCCAGATTTTGATCCCAGTCCCTGTGGTGACTGACACCAGCCAGCTGGGAACAAAATTCTGAGATAAAAAGGAGCATTCCCAGGGGAATTGTTCCAGCCAGAGCCTAGGAAAGACCTGAGTTTTCATCCTTGATAATTTCTACAAAGGTCACTAAGCATTGTGAATTGATGGATAGATGTTTGTTAGATTGCTTGTACACATACGTGCCCCCTATCACTGTCTGTCCCCAACGGAGGGTGTTGTAAAGTGTCATTTTATCTAACCCTAGCTGGCACTTGTCTGAAGTATGTCATGTCAGCTTGGGAGCCACTGTTGCCATTCCTTATCAGGAGCCTCTCACACTGAGTTAGACACCCTGAAAAGTTCCCATTCTTTAAGTGCTTCCTACCCATCAAACACTTGACTCATTTCTTAGATCCTTTGATACCTCCAAAGATATTAGTGTTCCATCAAGGCCATACGATGCCCTGACTTAAGCATGCATGGTCAGGAGGTCAAACCTAGGTGGCTATTGGGTGGAGACCCTAGCTTAGATCTCCAGTCACTCAAGAAGGGCCATTCTTTGTCCACTTGCCATTCTTTCTGTATATTCTCCTGGCCTCCTCTTTATGCAGACTTCTAGCCAGGGGCTCTGAGTCCCTGAAAGGTATAGGGTAAACCCGAGTCTTTGCTTGTAAGCTATGTATCTCTACCTCTGAGTATGAATATTGCTAAAGAAAAACATCCGGATGGTCTCTTAAACTGGGTTCCTTTCCTGTTTTGTTACCTGGGTTTAATATTCTAGTGTCCTGGATTTCTGTGTCTTCAGTTTATCACATTGGAAGCTGGGTCTCTGATCCCGTTTCTGTCCATCACAGCATGCCCTTTCTCCCCTCTCCTAGCTGTCTTTTGTGTATACTCTTACCATCCTTCATCAGGGTCTAGATCTTATCACCTAGATATACCTGATCGTATCAGTCCTCATTGTTAGCTACATTACACAATATCCTGAAGCAGAACTGTGCTAGAGGCAGGGACATTCTTTTGCTGAAGATCTTTTTCTAGCTCCTTCCTTACCTACTCTGTAAAAGCAGAGTCATGTTGCTTGCACCTGAGGCCCCAGCAGTCAGCTTTACCTACATTGTTGATGCCTAATCTATCACATAGACTGTAGGGTCAAAGGTGCATGAGGAATATCTATGGATTTGAGAGAACGAGCATTGGGTGACAAATTAAATGACATGCAGGATGTGCCAACAGAATGACAGGTTATTTATTGTGACATCTATTGTGGTCTTTATAATGTAACTCAACTCCAGTCTTCTTGGCACTACCCTACTCTAGCAGTTAATTTCTTTGGGGGAGAGGCTTGGTCATTAATGTAGTTAAGTTGACGATGGGGGTAGCACCACTCAGTCTTGGTCCCATGGTGGTGCTTAGACACAGTGCTTATTCTAGAGAGTCTCAGAGTTCAGTGGGAAGATACATCTGTGCAAACAAAAGGCTCCTAATGCCAAATGTCAAGTCCCCTGAGGAATGACCTGGGAAGACACTAGCCTGAATGTCAGGGTTGGGATCCGACACACAGTGGAGCCAGTTAGTATATTCAATTTCCAATATGACAATTTTTAATTAAAAATTTAAAACACAAATATAAATTATATTTATTCATATCAAATGACTCCCAAGAAGGAGGAAAGAGAGGTCCCTGGTCCTGAAAATGCTTGTTCCAGTATTGTTCCTGGGCAAAGGGAAGAGGGCTTAAGGAACTTATGGGGGGCGGGGGGAAGGGAACCGGGAAAGGGAAATCATTTTGAATGTAAACAAAGAATATTGAAAATAAAAAATTATAAAAATAAAATAAAATAAAAGGATGCACAGGTGTATGTGTGTGTGTTTGTATTTATGTTTTAGACATGCAGTCATGTTACTGAGCATCCAACATCACCTGTACATGCTATAATGAAGAAAACACACCATAATTAGTTGGGTGTTTGATTATATATTGATTCATATACAATTTATTTATCTATTTATTTATCTATCACATGGCGCTTCTTTGTATTTTGACAGTAGCAATCTGTGCATTTCATTTGGTATGTTGCTTATTGTTTTTCAGTTACTATGAGAGGGTTTTTTTTAAAAACACTTCACCTTTTCTGTGTCAGAGTGGCTCACCAGAGTGTTTTCCTATGCATCATCAAATGGGCCTTTACCTCCTCTGCACTAATCTATGCAGGGAGCTGAATTCCCCAGCACCTTTGACTTCCATCTTCTAGGTAGATTTGGCCAACAGGAAGTATAGAGTTGGGGAGAAGGCAGGTCCTCTCTTTCTTACCCCTCCATTTCTTCCTACTCTTTTTAAGGGAATATCCCTTGTAGCGGCTGTGACTCTCTTTATGTTATACAGCCCTGACCCTCATAGCTTGCTTTCTGAGTTCCTATAACATTGTAATAGTTAATGATTGCCAACTTGACAGCATCTAGAATAACCACGGAAACATGCCTCTGTTGATGTCTGTGAATGGTTATCTAGATTATATTAATTGAAGTGGAAAGACTTACCTTAAATGTGGGCGGTACCTTTGCATGGGATGGGGTGAGTCCTAGACTACATAAAAGGGAGAAGGTGGCTGAACAGGAACATGTATCACTGCTTCCTGGCTGCAGATAATGGACCGGCCACCTCCTGCTCTGGCCAGCATGCCTTCTCCATCATGGCACACCCCCTTGGGGCTGTAAATAAACATCAACCTTCCATTAAGTTGTCTCTCATCAGATATGTCACAGCAATGCGAAGAGCACACGATAAAACACCTTCTCCATTCACCCCACTCACCATAGCAGACACACTGACAGTTTTCTCCTGTTGATAGGATGTGCCTTCCTCTTTGATCATGCTATCCCTTATAAGGCCAATTCTCTGAGTTAAACTCCTGCCATTTGAAATGCCTACTGTGATTTTGATCTTCTTCACTAATACCTGCCTCATTCATATGGAGATAACAGATTGTTTTGGTTTTCAGTTCTTTCTAAGATGATGAACATTTGAGTTATTTTTATTATTTTCCCAATTGCAAGTAGCATGAGTGCTGAACACCCCTGTGTAGAGTTCTTACTATACATGCATGAGAGCAGTTTTTCCAGGTAACACCAAGTAGTAAGAACACCAGGGTTAGCATTGAAATCTCTTCCAGTGCCTTCCATCTAGTCTCTAGCAAGCTCATCTGCAGGGAGAAGTTTGCTAAGCTACTGTGGACTGAGTGAAATGAATGGATTTTTCCACTTGTGGAAGGAGAAAGCATTGGCCAGATGACCCCTGATGAAGTATTCCTTGGCTCTTTAGCTTACCTTTTTACTGCTTATCTTCATCATAGTATATATTACTTTGGGGGCCCATGCCCTGGAGAGATTGACCTAGGAATCAGGGTCGACTGTTTTATATAGGATCCAGATTAGCATGGATGCTTACAACTGTGGCTGGTCTAAATAGAATATGACAGAAAAATCTTGTTTTCTTCTCTGAATCCAGTGTACATTGTGATAGAGAGCAATGTGACTCTGCTTATAGGTATTGATAGAGATCAATGTAGGTTAGTTAATAACACAAAGTATCCCGGGAGAGGCAAGAAGCTGATGCCTGGAGAATCGTGGAATCTCCATCACCCTAGGGGCTGAAAGCCCAACCAGTCCATATTCCATTATATACATCTATCCTCTACTTTATAAGATTCCTATATAAGGACAAATCTTCAAATGTGCATCCAGGACACAGTGAATATTTAATAGATCCCCTGTCAGTAGATTACCTGTCAGATAGGGATACATGTATAGAAGAGAAAATGTCCCTTGGGATTATATTATTGTATTAGTCTCTTTTGTTTTGCTATAAGAAAATACCCAAGGCTTGGTACTTTATAAAAAAATAATTGGGTTGCTTACCCAAAGTTTGGGGGG
This sequence comes from Apodemus sylvaticus, assembly GCF_947179515.1. Lineage (NCBI taxonomy): Eukaryota > Metazoa > Chordata > Mammalia > Rodentia > Muridae > Apodemus > Apodemus sylvaticus. Next base: position 128,397,282 of record NC_067476.1, read on the forward strand.
CTTGAAGTCCAAACAGCACAGTTTTATCTCTGGTAAACAGCCCCTAGCTTCAGGATGTTATAGCAGATATGTACTCAAGAGGAAGAGACTACAGAGTAAGACAAGAAGCCAGAGGGCAGGATGGGGTCTTACTGTTTTTATAACTACCCACCATATAAAACCCATCAGGATTTACATAAACATTTCTAAGGGTAGCCATCCCAAGAACCTGACTACCTCTTAAAGTTCCCATTGTCTTCCAGCATCACCACCATGGAGACCAGGAATCTGATCACAAGAGCTCTCAGAGGACAGACCATATCCAAACACTGACAAGGGTGGTCAATTATCAGTAGAGGAAGTTTTGTAGTAAACCAAACTTTCTGTAGAACATTGAACAGACCAAGTCTTTCTCTTCATTTCTGGGTTTTACAGAACCTTCTTAGCTCCAGACAATTCTAAATGCTGAGATTAACTTTAAAAAATATTAACTGTATCATCCTTGGCCTGAAATGTTGGCAAGGATAACATGATAGCCACACAGCAGACATCTGTCTCATGCAGTCTTTACAAACACAGCACTTGCCAATTTACATATACATGTCCCTTTTCTTAAATGTTCCTTAATGTCGAGTTCAGGGACCTCCAAGTCTCAGGAACTACATGCTCACTTACTTGCCCCTTCCTACCCCAAGTGAAATCTTTCTGTGGTCTGAAGCCGAGGGGGACAAGTGCCTGCTGCTGCTGGGGCAGCAGGGGTGGGGCCAGGCGCAGAGTTAAATGGGGGCAGTGGTCGTGGACAACAGGGTCACCTGGCCATGTTCTGCATCTCAAGTCTGCCTTTAACCACTCTGACATTTGCAAGTCATCCTTAAAGGGATTTCATTAGAGTTGCCTTCTGAGAAGGCCTGCTGTGGGATCCTTTTATAGCCTGAGAGAATTGCTCTCTGGGATCAGTTTAGGCATGCTATATACTGGCCCAGCCTGAGGTACTTGTACCAGGCTGGAACTAGGGGCATAGAGTAGATATTTGACATGTTCTCTTTGTGTAGTTCAGCTGGCCTCCCTCTATCCATATCCATGGATCCAACCATCTATGCTTAAAAAAATAAAAGATCCAGAAAAAAAAAGTTGGCCGGGCAGTGGTGGCACACGCCTTTAATCCCAGCACTTGGAAGGCAGAGGCAGGTGGATTTCCGAGTTTGAGGCTAGCCTGGTCTATAGAGTGAGTTCCAGGATAGCCAGAGCTACACAGAAACAAAACAAAAACAAAAACAAAAACAAAAACCCTGTCTCAAAAAAAAAAAAACTAAAAAAAAAAAAAAAAAAACCCACAAAAACCAAACCAAAACAAAATGTCTGTGCCAAAGTATATGGATACTACTTTTAATTATCCAGTGTTTTCTACATCATTTAATGTATTCAGTGTCAAATGTAATACAGTGACAAATGGCATGGGGAAATGTGCATAGGTCATATGTAAAGGACTCAGCCCTTCCTTTGGCTTTTGTACCTGTAGGGGGTCCTGGAACCAATCCACCATGGATACTGAGGGGTGACCGCTCTTCCTCTCTGGTCTTATGAGAATAGAACAGAATGTTGTCTACATGTTATCCGTGACTGACTTTGGCTGGGAGTTGGTTGGGGAGGCCAGATGTGCTACTCTTGCAGGGGACTCGGGGTACTGCCTTTTCCATCAGAGCCTCCAGCCTGCATCTCCCTCTGCCTTCGTCTCCCTCTGCTTGAAGCACTCAGCTTCTTCTGGCTTTCCTCTGGGTAGCTTCTCTAAAAGCCTGAGCCGCTGAACATTTCCTGTGCCTTTTCTATTTTCAACCCAAATAGGAAGTGACAAGGACAGCTTCAGAGAAGGGAGAGCATGATTCATTCTGTTTCTTTAAAACTGCTTTGGGGTGGGTGGGTAGTGGGTGGAAGAGAGAGAGAGAGAGAGAGAGAGAGAGAGAGAGAGAGAGAGAGAGAGAGAGAGAGAGGAAGAGGAGAGGGAGGAGAGAATACATATGCATATAATATGTTATATGTTATCTACACACAGGAAATATACCTAGCATTAGTGCATAGATGCATTTTCATAAACCAAGCACCCTTCAAGTGTGTACACTGAACACCAGATATACATTTCTTCTCCCCAGTATTGTGTTACATCCATGTAATCTGTGAGTGCTCCTTTGCTGAGTTTCATGCATAGGCGAGTCATCTACGTTCTCACTGGTGGTAGATGATTCCTGACCACTGTCATTTCCTTGTGAGAACAGACAAGCAGCTGGTGACCTCCTGTGGTTTGGTATGTGCTGTGCTACTCAGGGCATTCCTTACACACGCCTTTCCATGGTCACATGTCTGTGTGTCTACATATCTCTACAGAGCAGAGCCGTCTTCACACTCTGATGTTGCACCTCAGCAGTCCCGCTCCACAATGGATGGTCCTGATTAATGAGTGTCTTCAGTAGGGTTTCCATTGCTATGAAGAGACACCATGGCTAGGGTGACTCTTATCAAGACAAACATTTAACTGGGGCTAGCTTACAGTTTCAAAAGTTTAATCCATTATCATGGCAGGAAGCATGGCAGTGTGCAGGCAGATGGCGCTGGAGGAGCCAAGGGCTCTACATCTTGATCTGAAGGCAGCCACGAGAAGACTCTCTTCTGCAGACTGCCAGGAGGGGACTCCCTTTTGCACTGAGCTTAAATACCAGGAGACCTCAAAGCCCACCTACACAGTGACACACTTCCTCCAATGAGGCCACACCTATTCCAACAAGGCCATATCTCCTAATAGTGCCCCTCCCCACGGGCATATCCAAACCACCACAGTGAGCAAAAGCAAAGCAGGAAGTGGGTTGCAGTTTCTGTCACATTTGCTAGATATAAGAACTCATGGGTCAACTACAGTCAAGAGAGGATAAACGCCTTGGGAGGGAGCAGTAAGAGCTAACACCAAGGTAGCATAGCCTCTTATCCTTGATTGATGTTGAGTCCTAGCACCATGCAAGGAGGTGCTTAGACATGGGGATACACAAGAGGCAAACCGTGATTATTAGTTATTGATGTTCTTTTCCTCTTTTGCATACACACACATGTTCATGAGCAAACATGCACAGACACAGACACACATATACACAGACACATACACAACAGCCACACACCTCTTACCCTGTGGTAGTAATGCAGACAGGGGAATTACAGTGAGGAGAAAGTGTTAATTATCCCAGAGAAATTATGATTGCAAGAGCCACAGGTCTTCAGAGAAATGCTTATTTCAAGGGAACAGCAAGGACTAGTCTTCCCAAAATGACCATGTTGGAGGCAATGCCTTGTAAGTGCCAACCTTTCTCCTATCATCTCTGTGTGGGGATAAAGATGTTCTAAGCTCATAATAAGTGGTGTGAGGACCAGACACCCTGAGGTAGAAATAACAGGGTAGCTCATTCTCTACTCCAGCATCCTCTTTCTAGCCACAGCCCCTGTGACTGGAGGATTTTGTCACCAGCATGTGCTTGGAGGGTAGCTTTGAGATAGAGTGAGGGCTTGCTCTTCACTGGAGTCCTTGATATACACTGGAGGGGGCAGGGTGCTGCTGGTGGGAAAGACATCTGCTTGCGACACTTATTACCCTGCTAGAGAACAATGTCCATTGGACTGCTGGCCCCTTTCTCTTCCATTCATTTCAGCTCTCAGGAGTGAGTAGCATTGTGAGAACTCCCTAGAAACCTGTGGAGGGCTGGGATGTCTCAGGCTCTTCGTGCTGGCGGGTAATTGGTTTGATTGTGGTAATAATCCTGTCATATTTTTCTCACCTTACCTGTTGGTCAGAGGTTTGTGAATCTGGTCTGAGATGACAGGATGTGGGGTGGAGAGGAAGAGCCTAAAAGCCATGTGGCCTAGCCTCAATGTTTTGTGCAATACCGTGCATGGCAGTGCGTGATGCAGTGTCTCTAGAAGCAGAGGCAATATCCATAATGCCTTTATACATGCATTGTCTCATGCCCTGTGCTTGTATAGAGCCTTGCTTCCAGCCAGACCTGGAGACTCTCCCCGTCTCTGGCTGGAGGGAGCCCATTAGTATCTCTACCAATAACTGTGCTCTGAGAAGTAGATAGACAAGTGGCTGGGCCTGGTGTGAGATCCCTTGCAGGCAGCCTCGACATGAGTCTTGGGTGCCAGCACACAAACCTATTCTGGGAGTGCCCAGCCTGGATGGATTTAGCATTCAGATCCAAGGAAAGTAGGTGAAGTGTGTTTTATGCCACCATCAACCTCCTTCTCTATCTTCTGATCATGGACAGTCTCTTTTCCTTGGAAAGTCTAATGCCCAGGGCTGGGAAGCCTCCATCTTGGTTGCAGGTCCCTCCTTGGACTGTGTGTGGGGTGATGTGAGAGTTGGTGTGGAAAAGGCTTTAAGGCTGAGCTACATCTCTGCTTTCTGGCTGTGTCTTCTCACTGGCTGATCTACACCAAGAGCCTAACAAGATCAATTTGCAAGGTATAAAAAGGCTGGTTTGTTAGGCTCCCTTCAATTAGTATCTCCTAACTATCCAAGTGATTGCAAGATTCTGTGAATCATAAAATCCACATGTTAGTAACGTATCATTTCTTCCCTCTCCCCTGAAATTCATCCTTGACCTACACAGCTTCTGGTTGCCTGTGCAAGAACTGGCATAGCCAGTTGAGCTTACATCATTATGGATGGAAACAGGCTTATAGATTTCTGTTTCCATTGCAGTTGTATCCAGAGGAGATATGCGGTTCTTGATGTGTTTCTATAGTACTTGGCTCCTCAAAGCTCTCCTGTCCTGTCACTGGGCAGAGGAGCAAAGGCTCAGTAGTAATTATTATGCATTGTGGACACAGATATAGCTTCCTTGTAGGTTCCACATCCTATGTTACTGGGAACTCCAGAGACATGTAAACTCTTTACCAAACTGTTTGTGTGTAGGTGAGACATGGAGGCCAGTACAGGTGCTATATACAGTCATTTGCCCTCATCCCCACCCACTGGGATAGTAAAACAATAGGGTAGCCTCTGACCTCCTCCCAGGAAGTCTTCCCTGACTCTGGTTAGCACCACTATATTTTTTTGACAGTTGGAAGCAGGAGACACAGCTGGGAATGTTGTCTTGGCTGGAGTCTGGTCAATCTCTCTGGGAAGCCCAGAACATAAGGAAATCACCGAGTTGATCTGATCTTGAAGCCAAGGGCCAACTTTTGTATTCCCCAGCTCTGTACTAACTAGTCCCTAGCCCCTAGTCCCTGCCCCTGGCTATTCCTGGCATGGGATGGATGGCAGGTGTGTAACCTCAGAAAAAAGATAGATTCTATGGAAGAAAAGGGTATCTAGAAGCCACGAGCAGTTGCTGATCATGGCACCAGGGTGGTGCCTGGACAAGGAATGGATTCTAGTTTATACCAGTTGTGAGCACAGGGGCTCCTGTGGTCTTGGCCTGTCTTAGGTCTACACTTATTATTCTTATAAACCACTTTATGAACTCCATGGACTGACCAGTTTCTATGGTACCATTCAGTAGGTTTGGGGAAAACACCTTCTGTAACCAAGAACACTAGGCAAGTGGGAAAGCAGCTAAGCAGATATGGCAGTTGGGTAGGCCCTAGATGGGGCCCAGTTTGTGGCCCATCAAAGCCTAGTCATGTGTCTGGTTTTAGTTTGCTATTATGAGATACAAAGGTTGTGTGGATACCAGGCAGAGCTGGGAGGGGGGATGTCCTCAGGTGTCTCCAGAAGCATTAGAGTGAAATCTCCACCCCCAGTTCCACTCTCTGACCTAGGACCACTTTCTGCAGATGGCCTGGATCCTCTTCAAGCAACTTTTTCACTCCATTCTTGAGGCCAGGCTATTGATGAGAAAAAAATCATACTAATCGCACACATGCCAGATTAGGCATCTGGGTCTGAATTCTAAAACAGTGAGAAGTACTCTCTGAGCATGTCCAAGAGCATTCCCTAAAGCCAGCACCCATGAATTGGTAAGAATGGCTTGTAAGAAACAATCATGACATAGGATGAAAACTTTAGCTTTTGACCCTCTTGTCTGAAATGGAGATATTTCTTCCAGGATGGTGACTCTGCAGTCACATCAGGATCTTGGCATATTCAGGGAAACAGTGATGAATGGTGGTGAATTAGTACCTCCTAGATATTGGGGATCATTTTACTGTAGAGTGACTCCTTTTTGTCTCTTTAGCAAAGGGGTGCAAGACATGAATATTAGGACTGTAGAACTACAGAATGACAAGTGAACCTGATCCCAGGAGGTAGCCAGTTTGAATGGCCCCCTTTGATTGGCCCAGTCTACCTCCAAGTTTCCTGGACAGGTGCTTTGGAAAAAGCGATTGGTTTCAGCTTATCTCCCAGCCACAGTGCGATCAGATCTCCCTGCAGACTCCCATCCATACAGGGAGTTTTGGTTTGGAGACTAATAATAATTTTGTGGACAGGCAAGAGGAGGCAGGGTAAAGTGTGGAACTGTGAATGGATGTACTGAACCCAGATCCAAGAGGAAGATTAATTCACACCTCAAAGGGAGGGGTGTTGGCAATACCTGGAGCCAGTCTGTGTACCCTGATAGGAGTAAATGAAAACCTCAGGGTTTGTCTGAGTTTCAGCTTCATTCATTCACTTACACAGTCACTGAGGCAAGAGGTGTGAGAGGAGACCAGGCTTGTATTGTGTTTGAGATGCCCCATATAGATTGGGATTTGGACAATGGAGGTCTGGGGCAATGGAAAAAAAAAAAAAGCAAATTTTCACTCTTTTCTCAAAACTGTACCCAAAGCAGCTGGGATTGCAGCTGAGATTTCCCCCACAAGGCAGTTCGACAGTTAGCACTCACTCAGGGGGCGGGGGTGGGGGTTGGGGGCACATTCCCTCACTCCTTGCCAAGTGACAATTTTTAAAAATGGTGAATCATGGTCTGTCTACAGATATACAATGTGTATGTATAAGGAATTTATTTATTTAGTTTTTGATGAGGAAACTGGTAATGTGATATAGACATGTACGAAAAAACAGCCGGAAGAGCAGGTGGTTACAGCCCAGGGAGAGTGAAAACAGTGTGCAAATGCAGGCGAAATTGCTTTCTTCTTCAGTGGGGGAGGGAAAGTTAATTAAATGTACTCTGTGAAATTAGCAAGTCCAGGTAATTATTTTGCATCATCAATTTACAATGTTGTAAAATAGCTCAAGGGTAATGAAAAGTTATAATCATATAATTTGGAAAATGTTCTGTCAACAATACATGATTTTTTTCTATTGAAGCATGAATTTTCCCCCTCAGTAAAATCCAGCAAATATGTTCAGAAACTGTCTTTGTATTTTTAAGTGTATATGTAGAAATAATGTTTTTAAATGTATGAATTGTAACATTCTTTCTGTCTTACTCCCTGACAGTGCTACCACGTAGCCTAGGCTTACCTTGAACTCAGGACTCTTCCTGAATACTGCAATAAGGGCATATGCTTTAAGTAGCTTGAAGAGTTATTTTAGAAGAAAACTGTTGGGTTTACCTTGCATGCTTTCCCAGGGTTTGTATTAATGAGTCTAGACTGTTGTCATAAGATCTATGTGTACACGAAATACGTAAGACGCTGAGCCAGCCTGTCGTGTGGACCAGAGCGAAGAGGGTCATACAGCTCGAAGAGCCACACATCCACAGCTCTGTGGTGGATGCTGGGGAGGCGTGGGAAAGAGCACACTTGGAAACATCTGACTAGTTCCACAACACGATATCTGCATTTCTGTCAACCACTAGATTTTGCACCTCATCTTTTTACACTTCATCCTCAGCGTGGGTAAAATGACAATAACCAAATCCCTTCCAGTAAAATGTGGCTCCTTTTAAAAAAATAGATCATTCTGTTCTTTGATTGACCAAGCACTTTCTGCTCTTATATGACCTTTCTCCTCATTCTGTTATGACTACCTGGTCCCGGCCCTCATCCCTCCATCCACTAGTGGTCCACTGCTGTGGCTTCTGCATTCATCTTAGTGTTATAAGCATTCCTTTAGTGCTTGCTGAGGACCACGAGCCACACACTGCTGGAGACAATGATGGTGAGCGTGAATATGGACATCAACTAGAAACTTACACTGTTAAGTGTTTCATCACAAAGAAAGGAAAGTTCTAGAAGGAGAATATTCTATGAATATGAAAAGGAAACCCCCAGTTTAGTTTGAGGGCAGAATGAAACTTTCTGGAGAAAACAGTTGTTGGGCAAGGTTTCTGAGGAATGAGTAGAAACATGCGTAAAGGGGAGGTGGTGGCTTTTGCCAGGGACACTGGGTTTCAGGAGGCTTTGTGCAGTAGAGAGGCTGGGTATGGGAGACCTGTGTCAGCAGGAAGCAGATAAAGCCTAAAGTAGTGTGGGTGAGAAGGCGAAGGCAAGGAGAAACAGTTCTAAGTTGCAATAAGTAATCGACTGTCTTTGTCAGGTTGAAGGGAGATCTTTGAGGATTTTAAACTGGTAGGTAATGGCATAACTGTCCAAATATTTTGTAAAATCATTATGGCAACGATGTGATGCCCAGTAGACAAGACACACTAAAATTCCTCCTGATTTCAAGAGGAAGAAATTCTCAAGAGTACCACAGTAGGGGTAAGAATAAGTTATAAAAGAGGAAAAGGAATGAATCCCTGGACCCGAAACCAAACCAAAAGACCAGAATTGGTGGAGAGAACCACCTCATTCCCTGATGGCATCTTGTCAGTAGACAAGAGATGGACCTTAAATTAAATGACTCATAATAAAAGGTAAGTTTAGGGGTGGTCACAGGTTGAAGGAATAGATACAAGACACTCAGAAAGGGACCTTTTCATTAGTAAGAGAAAGGACATATAGTAATTCTTCTATCAAAATAAAATGTTAGAAAATTCCCTTTTGACCTGGGCTCTGTTCCAAAAATATTTTGCCATGGACCTGGTGTGTGGGTTTGGAATTCTTCTTTACTCTATTTTTATGACTCTAGAGCCCCCATACCAATACCTGAACATTATAATAGGTCCCACACATCTGAGGTTCTCAGAATTATAAAGAACTTCATCCAATAGCCTGAATAAACACATCCATAAACATCTTAAATTGTATAGAGCAATAATGATGATATAATTAATTTGGATAGATCATCAGAATTAAAACATTTCATTGTGGTAAATAGAGTAGATATTTTCATAAAATGTAAATTTATTAACTTAAATGTATATGTGTACATTAAAATTATGAGGAGTTTCTAAACTAGTAAGAGTAGGGAATGTGACTTCTAAATATAAAGAGGAATACTTGATTAATGAATCTTGTTGGTCCAAAGAAGAGAGTAATGATAAGAAGAAATAGAGGATAAGAAAATGTGTAGATATAAAATCAGAATGCAAAAGCAAATTCAAACAAATGATACTAGATGTAAATGGACTAAACTTAGGACAGTTGTCAAATTGTCATAAAAACACAAAAGTTCCTTATGTTGTTTATAGTGTAAAATGCAATATAAAAGTACAAATAACTGAAAAGTTAAAAATGAAATTCTATAGATTAACACTAAGAAATGACCCCAGTGGATAATATTTGACATTTCTATAAAGTAGTTTTAAGGACCAAGGGAATTGATGTAAAGGGTCAGTGCTTATTGATAGATAATACTGCTCACAGCAATTTAAATATTATAGGATATTAATATAATCATCTCAAGATATAATTCAAAGACTAAAACTATCACAAATAGGGACAAACTTAGACATTTACAATACAAAAGGATTTTTTAATAACCTTCTCTGTACCTGAGAATTCAAGGAGTCAAAATATCCACTAATGATATACAAGCAGAAGTTTGATCTGATGAATGAATGAAACATAACAATTAGGAATCGGACATAAATAATTCTCTGTGCACTTGGCCATTATGTAAGTATTTTAAAAAGCAAGCTTCAGCATCCCAGCAACTAAATTCTTTGACCACAAAGAGACACTTACTGCCTTAATTACATGCTGTGTGTTCTGTTGTATGATGCTACATTGTATCCTATAGTCATATATCATTTAATGCTTGGGACCCATTGTGAGAAATGGTGATTTTTGTTGTCATGAGTATCATGAATATCAGTGTTACACCAACCCAGATGGAATGATCTTTTTGATTCATGTAGTTGATACACAGGTCATGTTACTGTGATGAATATATATTGTAGACAAATATAACACTGTGGTTAATATATAAACCAAAAAGGTTCAGTAAAAATACAGTACTTATTTCCTTTATTAAAGATAAAGGAAGTCATGTCCCTGTGTAGATGCTGACCACTGATAGAACATGCAGTCCTGGGTGGGATAAGGACCGGAGACAGGAATTGACTAGGTAGACTAGGGGCAGCAGTTCAAGATGTCCTTACTAGAAACAAGGAATGCCAGAAGGTAGTTCTATTTTTTTTAAATCTCCCCTTAAATGAGCTCCTCCCCCACATGGAGGCTATGCCCAAGGGTATGACTGAAAGACAGGACAGACATAAATCCATTCTGGGTGTTCATGATGGAGAAGGATTCTTCTTCTTCTTTTTTTTCCCCCCCCCCCCCCCCCGTAGTCATTCTTTTTTGTGGTTTGGTTTTAGAGACAGAGTCTCTTTTTTTTAATTTTTATTTTTATTTTTTTATTCGATATATTTTTATTTACATTTCAAATGATTTCCCCTTTTCTAGCCCCCCACTCCCCGAAAGTCCCGTAAGTCCCCTTCTCTTCCCCTGTCCTCCCACCCACCCCTTCCCACTTCCCCGTTCTGGTTTTGCTGAATACTGCTTCATTGAGTCTTTCCAGAACAAGGGGCCACTCCTCCTTTCTTCTTGTACCTCATTTGATGTATGGATTATGTTTGGGGTATTCCAGTTTTCTAGGTTAATATCCACTTATTAGTGAGTGCATACCATGATTCACCTTTTGAGTCTGGGTTACCTCACTTAGTATGATGTTTTCTAGCTCCATCCATTTGCCTAAGAATTTCATGAATTCATTGTTTCTAATGGCTGAATAGTACTCCATTGTGTATATATACCACATTTTTTGCATCCACTCTTCTGTTGAGGGATACCTGGGTTATTTCCAGCATCTGGCAATTATAAATATGGCTGCTATGAACATAGTAGAGCATGTATCCTTATTACATGGTGGGGAATCCTCTGGGTATATGCCCAGGAGTGGTATAGCAGGATCTTCTGGAAGTGAGGTGCTCAGTTTTCAGAGGAACCGCCAGACTGATTTCCAGAGTGGTTGTACCAATTTGCAACCCCACCAGCAGTGGATGAGCGTTCCTCTTTCTCCACACCCTTGGAGAAGGATTCTATTCTGATTTTATCAACTCTCCTAAGGCTGGGTAGAGCTATCTCTTCTGAGCAAGGGCTGTCTGTTGTAGTAGACTCGGTCAAGGCTCTGCTGCAGCTCATTAAGGGACAGCCATTCTTTATGGTTAAAAGAATGGGATGTACTTCTGGCACTGAGTAGAAACCTCACATTTTCATGCACCGAAAAAGCGTTAATCTAGCTGGACCCCTTGATCATGGGGCTCAGGGTCAGTCACTTCAGAAAAGTTGAATCACCTTAAGGTGTGCAAAGAGATGGGAGGGATGATTGTTCTTTTAATGAGATAATATGCTTCAGAAAAGCTACCCTTAGAGCCACCGCCACACAGTTGGGTTAAGTGACTGTGCTTTTCTGACATGCTTTCTCTGCTTTCTTCTTTCCTGTCACTCTCTTTTAGACACTGTGCATACTTTCTGAACTGTGCTCGCTCATCCTTTCTCTCTGAGGCTGTCCCCGTCCTGTCCGTGCTGTGGCTACTTACCACATGACTTTCTCTCTTCTTCTGCATCTTCCTTTTCCAGGCAGCTTCTAAGATTTACAAAATTTACAAGATTTCTAAAATTTAAAAAAAGTGGAAAACTCTTCATTTAAAGTTTTGTTTTATTTTTTTTGCATTTTATAATTATCTTTAATCTTTTTTTACAGTCCAGTCATTATCCCCCTCCCAGTCTGCCCTCCTACAGCTCCTCACCTCATTCCTCCATGAGGGTGCCCCCATCCCCCACCCCACCACACCTCCCCTCTCCCTGGCAGATGCAGATATTTTAACCCAATCAATGGACAGAAGTTTTGTTTTGTTTTAATGTTTAACATCCCTAGCTATTGGGGAAATGTAAATTAAAACTACTTTGAGACCTTCTCTGGAATGGTTATCAACCAGACCCTGACAATAAATGCTAGCAAGGATGTGGGAGAAAGGAAACCTTATTCACTGCTGGTAGGAGTGAAAGCGGCTGTAGCCACTGAGCAAGTGAGTGTGAAGAATTCTTAAAAACATTTTGAAGGTAGAACTGCCATATGACCGAATCACACCGTTCCTGGGGTCTACCTAAAGGCATCTATATCCTACCATGGAGATACATGCGCATCCATGTCCACATTTGCTCCAGTTACACTAATAAGGACATAGAATCAGTGTAGGTGCCCAGCAACAGATGAATCCACAATGAAAATAGCATACATATACACAATGGAGTCTTATCAACTGTAAAGGAGAGTAAAATTATGAAGATTTCAGGACAATAGGTCTAGAAAGTAGTATATTAAGGAAAGTGATCTAAACTCAAGGACAAATACTGCATGGTCTCTCTCATATGTGGATAACTTGTAATGTATGTATAAATGTACATGTATATGTATACATATAGATCCATATATATCCATAGATCTATCCATATATATATGGATAGAGATGTGGGTAAAGCCCACAATAATAATACAGCAAAAATAATGGGTGAGAAAAGAGCTGGGAGCCAAAGGACACATTTGACTTGGAGAGGAGACCTGACTTGGGGTAACAGTGGAGTGGAAGGCAGATGACTGGAGAAGAGAATCTGCTAAAACACACTTTGAAAGTACCATAATGATAGCTAATGCTTTGTATGCAAATTTAAAAAGTTGAAAACTCTTCAGTATGGCAAATAGGGAAATTAGTGATGTGGTCCATTATTGTTATCAGGCGCAGGCCCTCTATGCTTCTCTGCAAGAGCAGCACAGCAGGCTTCTTTCTATAAAGATCACCACAATTATGTGTGAAATACTGTCCTATCCTCCTGACTTGCCCAGCTCCTTTATAATCTTAAGGGACTGTGCCAAAATGGGTCTGTTGTTGCCTAAGATGCCATTATGCAGTGTACAACTGTAGTGTACTATGCCACAGAAAAGAAAGACTAAAAATAAATGAGTTAATTATTCGCTGCAAGAAGTTAGAGGCAAGAACAATCAAATAAACCCAGAGATATTTAAAGGGAAGAACTAACCTATGTAAGTACAGCCAGTTAAATAGCAGAACTTAGAATCATCAAAACCAAACCTAGTTCTTCATACAGAGCAATGAAACACACACTTCTCCAGGTAAGTTTAGTTAACAGAGATGGCCAGTATTAAGAATACTGTTCATAGCTGTAGTTGTGCACAGAGATCTTTACCAGCACTGTAGGAAACACGGGCAGAGCTGGAGGTGTTCTAGAGAAGATGCGGCTGAAAGTGTGACCCAAGAGGAAATTGAACACTTGAAGGAATATACACTAATGAGATTTTTATCAGTAGTGTGAAATATCCTTATTAAATTTGTTAGTGGGCTTTACCCCACAGATAATCAAAGAATAAAAGATGTGATTTTTCAGAATAAATGTAAAAAAGACATTTTAGAAATTTAATTTTTATCTCCTTTCCCTCCTCCTCTATTTATCTCTACCTCTTTCACCCACTCCTGTTCCTCCCTCTCTTTCTGCCATGCAGGGATACTAGGAAGTAGAATCAGGCTATCAAAATCAGAAAAGAAATATAGGTATTAATTATCAAATATCTCTTTTAAAGTCAAGAGAAGGCAACATTGATCATATTATTCTTTTTAATACGTATTTTACCTGAACTTCTGGGTGATATAACATGTCAAGACAAGTTAAAGATAAAAGTGTTTCCTTAGTTTGGTGGGGTGTCCCCATGGTTAAGAGCACTGGTTGCTCTTCCAGAGGACCTGGGTTTGGTTCCCAGCACTGGCTTGTTGGTTCACAGCCATCTTTATCTCCAGTTCTGCGGATCTATTCCTCCCCCTCTGTGGGCTCCAGGCACACACAGTGAAGATAAACACATGCAAGCAAAACAGCCACCATCCTTATCCTTCCTCTAACTCTGACCTTCCACCATAGCATAGCTTGCCTAGGTTGCTTTTCTTCATTGTTTGATGAAAGAGAAATAAATTAAGGGGAGGAGACAAAAAAAAAAAAAAGAGGAATCTAAATCCAATTTCTGAACGTCTTCAGCACTTTCTAGTGATCTGTGACTTTCTCAGAACACTCTTTAAGAGGGAAGGGTATAATCCAGAAGTAATAATTTTGTGGCTAAAAATATGAGACTCCCAGCCACTGAAATGTTCAATGCTGGCGGCGGCAGACAGCTCCCAGCTCCGTGTGGTGTGTGGCAGCCAGCAGTCATGTGTAACCGAGTGAGAACTTGAACTGCGGAATCCACATTGCAATGCGCCCATCAAACTTGGAAGAATAGGAATATTTTGGTAATAATTCTGTACTGATGATGTGTCTCAAAGATATTTTTTGATGCATGTCATTTGTTTTTTTGTTTTTGTTTTTGTTTTACATTTTTTGAAAAGAAAAGCTTGACATTGTAAACGCTAGGCAGTGTAAGGTTCTATGCAGGGCTTGCAGCTGTGTGTGCTTGCTTCTGTTGGCCTGCAGGTCGAGATCCACTTTCCCTCATTGTGTGGTTTGAAGCTCATGTCGCAGTTTCTTCATTTCTCACTTGTTTGTAGGCAGGGATGGTAAGTCTCATGTCTCACAGGTGCTTGAGGGAAGTGGGCACACCCAGGTTACAAGGGACCATTCAAGCCGTGGCCAGGCTTTATTAGAGGTGTGTTGGATGCTTTTCTTTCTTGCCTGCCAGTCCAGTTTTGTTCTGTAACACAGCAGACTCCCACAATCTGAGGAAAGCAGAGGAGCTTGGGAAAAAACCTGACCCTGGTTCTGGCATCTTGCTTCATGACTGGAGCCAGAAATCTGAAGCAGCATCTAAGCAGGATTTAGATATTTGTCTTCCTTATGGACTTCTACATATACAGAAAATTCATTCTGTGAGCCCAGCATCGCACACTCCTAGTAGACATGTGGTGTATAAGCCGGTGATAGAACATGCATGAGATGCTGGGTTCCATCCCTAGCACAGAATCTAAATAACAACAAAGGCTTTTAACATTGGTTATAAGTAAAGTGAAATGTAAAAAAAAAAAAACAAAAAACAAAAAACAAACCAAAAAAAACAAATGTTTAGAATGTTTAGTTAATGTATTTAACATGAGTTAATATACTTAACACTTGAAATAAAAAATTGCTTAAAAACACCAAATAAAGTAAAAGAACAAACAAAAACCCCGAGCCATCTGAGTAGTGCTTACGGCATTGAGTGAGCACCGTCGGATGCCTCAGCTGGTGCTCCTACTCTGTGTCAGTTTGCCTTTCCGTGCTTTTAGTTACACGAATTATTTCCAAGGGTTCCCCAGCCACAGCACTCTTTTTTCCTCGAGGCTGCTGCGTTTATTGGTTTATTGGGCAGCTGCATCTTCCACAGCTCCATCACTGTGTGAATACTTTCCCTTCCATGGCCCCACTTTCCAGTCCTTTGCTTTGCTTCTGTCTTGTGGGCTGCTGCTGCTGCTGCTTCTGCTGCTTCTGCTTCTGCTGCTGCTTCTTCTTCTTCTTCTTCTTCTTCTTCTTCTTCTTCTTCTTCTTCTTCTTCTTCTTCTTCTTCTTCTTCTTCTTCTTCTTCTTCTTCTTCCTCCTCCTCCTCCTCCCCCCTCCTCCTCCCCCCTCCTCCTTCTTCTTCCCCCTCCTCCTCTTCCTCCTCCTCCTTCTCTCCTCCTCCTTCTTCTCTCCTCCTCCTCCTCCTCCTCCTCCTCCTCCTCCTCCTCCTCCTCCTCCTCCTCATCCTCTATCTTGCAAAATGTCACAAGGCCTGGAAAATGAGAGAAAACAGCTTCACGATCTGCTGCTCTGTGGGAGTGAGTCACGTGATACAGAGCCGCTTCAAGAGCAACTTTGAGAACTTGGATATGTGGGCCACTGGTCAAGAGGCACCCACTATTTTTGAATGATGGTTTGAGGTAGTAGCAAATGTTAAGCTTTTGGATGAGGGACAGTAGGAATGAAACTTGAACTGTGGTGTTGGGGTACCACCGTGATTTCATTAGACCATAGCGTCTGACACTGGTGTCTTTCTAGTCTGCAAAATGAGGGCTGCATATACTGAGCTTGCTCTCTGGGGATCGAAAACTCCCACCTCTGGCCCCTCTACACCCCTTGCCCCTCATTTGCACTATAAAGGCTCCTTTCCTGATTGCATTCCTCTAATGCTATCCTGTACACAGTCTGAGCATGTGAGGGAGCTGTGCGTGGCCAGCAATCCCTGAGTCATTCAACAGCCATGTGCCCAGGCTCTCTTCTACACTGGGCTCAGAGCTGGCCTCTGGTATATTTTCTGGCAACTGAAAGTGCCTGAAATTGCTCTCATTTTTGGTTTTTGGCAGCTATCTCTGCAGCATATTTTCCAAACCACTGCTTATACCGTTTGCAGAAGGTTTTAAAGTTGCTCTTTGCTTGCACAACTTTCCAGTATCCTGATGGCGGAGATACACACGTTAGAAGCATCTTCTCCTGACATTGGGCTACAGTCCCATTTTCTAAATGGGACAATCAACTAATGGACGGGGTCTAAACTTGCATTGCTGCTGGTTAATTATTCAACGCAGTGTTTCATCAAAGTCAGTCCAATTTCTCAGCACTGTCTTTCCTTGGTGTTTTTAATTGGCCTAGGAATTATGGCTACCATGGTCTACAGGGTGTGTTTGGGTTTACTTAGGATCAGATGTCTTTGCCTGGAGGGTTAAATTCCACTACAGAACTACCCCAACCAGAATAGAGGTGTGGCCAGAGGGAAAAGTTCATTTTAGATGGGGGAAAAAAGCCAATAACCAATGAACAAAACCAAAACCAAAACCAAAAAAAAAAAAAAAAAAAAAAAAAAAAGAATTCTTTACCATTAAATGCTTAAAAGTTGTATAGGGGGCGGCGGCGGCGGCGGCGGCGGCGGCGGCGGCAGCAGCGGCAGCAGTGGCTGCTCCAGCTGAAGGGCCATCAGCAGTGGAACCAAGGCGTCACAGGGTCCAGTTAGGCCCTGCGCCCACGACCACTGACCTTCGCTGACCAGCCGGACAGCAAGCAGCTGCAGTTGTGCGGCGCCTTTCCTGCACGGAGGCCACTTCAGAACTCGGCCTCCCACCAGTCAGGAGAGGAGGATCCATCTTGGTTCCGTACTCCAGGAATCGGACAGACTGAGGTACACAAACATAATCCGAGGCCAACACCGCGGTGGTCTGAGCCCGACGGGCGTTGGCCTGCACCCAGGCCCTGGGCGGGTCGGGGGGCCATCGGGGTGCCAACCCAACCAGGAGGTTTTTTGCCCAGGCCTGCGAGCGCGCCGCCGCCATTTTGCCTGCAGGACGACAGAGAGCTCAGGCGGGCAGACCTGTAACAGGCATAGCCTAAGGCTAACTAAGCGGGGGTCCAGGCCCCAAAAGGCACAGGACTGACCCCAAGAACTGGGCGGCTTGGTGGGCCATCTGTGAGTCAACCTGCCCAGGTGATTGTTAGCAAAGCAGACTCTCCCGGCGCTTTCAGGGAGCGCGGGCGCACACGCCCGCCATCCTAGTCACCTGGCAAACCCAATTAACAGTCAAAGCCGTAGGGGAACTTTGCTCGGACCTTGGCCTCCCAGGCTTTTGCCTGGACTCAGGGACTGGGCGGCCAGGCTAACCTTGTGTGCGATAGCCCGGTTGGCAGATCGGCTGCCCAGCGGAGTGAGCGGAACTCAGGGGAGGTCACAGTAGCATACACCGTCGGCACTCCCTGGGAGTGCACACGGGCTCCATCTGCTCCACAGACACAATCTGGGGCAAGGCCTCAGGCAGAAGCCCTTAGCTCTACTCTCTCCGCTTCCGGATCCAGATCAGTCTGGGCGGCAGCATTACATCTCCAAGTCCTGCAAGCGGCTAGCTGGGCTTCCGGGCGGCCAGCTGGGAGAAGTTAGTGTGCTCCAGTGAATCCAGCGGGCCCCAGCGGGAGCCTTCGGGTGCCTGCTTTGGGATCTGAACAGCCTGGGCTGCAGCACACTGTCTACAAGCAGTGCAGGAGGTAAGCTGTGCACCAGAGGCCAACTGGGAAGGGGCAGCTTGCACTGGTGAGTCCAGCACTGACAAGATAAACTAACACCAGTGAGATCTAGATGGCAAAAGGCAAACGCAGGAACGTCACTAACAGAAATCAAGGCAATATGGCAACATCTGAACCCAATTCTCCTCTACCAACATGTCCTGGATACCCCATCACACCAGTAAAACAAGATTTGGATTTAAAATCACTGGTCATGATGCTGGTACAGGAACACATGAAGGTCATACATAAAGAAATTCAGGAGACAATGGATCAAAAGGTAGAAGCCCTTGCAAGGGAAACACAAAAATCATTGAAAGAAATCCAGGAGAATACAAAAGCCAACAAGGAGGAAATGCAAAAAACACTTAAAGAAATACAGGAGAACTTTGCTCAACAGGCTGAGGTCATGAAAGACGAAACACAAAAATCTCTTAAAGAAATACAGGAGAACTTTGGTCAACAAGCTGAGCTCATGAAAGAGAGAACACAAAAATCTCTTAAAGAATTACAGGAAAACACAAACATGCAAGTGAAGGAGCTAAGCAAAACCATCCAGGATCTAAAATCAGAAGTAGAAACAACTAAGAAAACTCAAAGGGAGACAACTTTGGAGATAGAAAGCCTTGGGAAGAAATCAGGGGACAGAGATACAAATATCAACAACAGAATACAAGAGATAGAAGAAAGAATCTCAGATGCTGAAGATTCCATAGAAACCATGGACTCAACAGTTAAAGAAAATGCAAAATGCAAAAAGCTTGTAACCCAAAATATCCAGGAAATCCAGGACACAATGAGAAGACCAAACCTAAGGATTATAGGCATAGAGGAGAGTGAAGATTTACAACTTAAAGGGCCAGCAAATATCTTCAATAAAATTATGGAAGAAAACTTCCCTAACCTAAAGAGAGAGATGCCCATGAATATACAAGAAGCCTACAGAACTCCAAACAGACTGGACCAGAACAGAAATACTTCCCGTCACATAATAATCAAAACACCAAATGTTCTAAACAAAGAAAGAATACTAAAGGCAGTAAGAGAAAAAGGCCAAGTAACATATAAAGGAAGACCTATCAGAATCACAGCAGACTTTTCACCTGAGACTATGAAGGCTAGAAGGTCCTGGGCAGATCTCATGCAGACTCTAAGAGAACACAAATGCCAACCAAAACTACTATATCCAGCAAAACTCTCAATCACCATAGATGGAGAAACTAAGATATTTCATGACAAAACCAAGTTTACCCAATATCTATCCACAAACCCGGCCCTAAAAAGGATAATAGGAGGACAACACCAATACAAGGAGGGAAACTTCACCCTGGAAAAAGCAAGATAGTAACCTTTCATCAAACCCAAAAGAAGTTAAGCATTCAAATTTAAAAAATAACGTCAAAAATGATAGGAAGTAACAATCACTATTCCTTAATATCTCTTAACATCAATGGACTTAATGCCCCAATAAAAAGACACAGACTAACTGAATGGATACGTAAACAGGACCCTACATTTGGCTGCTTACAGGAAACACACCTCAGGGTCAAAGACAAACACTACCTTAGAGTAAAAGGCTGGAAGACAATTTTACAAGCAAATGGTCTCAGGAAACAAGCTGGAGTAGCCATTTTAATATCAGATAAAATTGACTTTCAACCCAAAGTCATCAAAAGAGACCCTGAGGGTCACTTCTTGCTGGTCAAAGGAAAAATACAAAAAGAAGAACTGACAATCCTGAACATCTATGCCCCAAATGTAAGGGCACCCTCTTTTGTAAAAGAAACTTTATTAAAACTAAAAGCACACATTGCACCTAACACAATAATTGTGGGTGACTTCAACACTGCACTTTCCTCAATGGACCGATCAGGAAAACAGAAACTAAACAGGGACACAATGAAACTAATTGAAGCTTTGGACCAATTAGATTTAACAGATATATATAGAACATTCTATCCTAAAACAAAAGAATATACCTTTTTCTCAGCACCTCATGGTACCTTCTCCAAAATCGACCATATAATTGGTCACAAGACAGACCTCAACAAATATAAGAAGATCGAACTAATCCCATGCCTCCTATCTGATCACTATGGAGTAAAAGTGGTCTTCAATAGCAACAGAAACAACAGAAAGCCCACATACACGTGGAAACTGAACAATACTCTACTCAATGATACCTTGGTCAAGGAAGAAATAAAGAAAGAAATTAAAGACTTTTTAGAACACAATGAAAATGAAAACACAACATACCCAAATCTATGGGACACAATGAAAGCAGTGCTAAGAGGAAAACTCATAGCCCTGAGTGCCTCCAAAAAGAAAATGGAGAGAGCATACATTACCAGCTTAATGACACACCTGAAAGCCCTGGAACAAAAAGAAGCTATTTCGCCCAGGAGGAGTAGAAGGCAGGAAATCATCAAACTCAGGGCCGAAATCAATCAAGTAGAAACAAAGAGAACCATACAAAAAATCAACAATACCAGGAGCTGGTTCTTTGAGAAAATCAACAAGATAGATAAACCCTTAGCCAGAATGACCAAAGGGCACAGAGAAAGTATCCAAATTAACAAACTTAGAAATGAAAAGGGAGATATAACAACGGAAACTGAGGAAATCCAAAAAATCATCAGATCCTACTACAAGAGCCTATACTCAACACAACTGGAGAATCTGGAGGAAATGGACAATTTCCTTGACAGATACCAAATACCAAAATTAAATCAGGACCAACTAGACCATCTAAACAGTCCCATAATGCCTAAAGAAATAGAAGGAGTCATAGAAAGTCTTCCAACCAAAAAAAGCACAGGACCAGATGGCTTCAGTGCAGAATTCTACCAGACCTTCAAAGAAGAGTTAACACCAATACTCTTCAAACTATTCCACAAAATAGAAACAGAAGGAACACTACCCAATTCCTTCTACGAAGCCACAATTACGCTGATACCAAAGCCACACAAAGATCCAACAAAGAAAGAGAACTTCAGACCAATTTCCCTTATGAACATCGATGCAAAAATACTCAATAAAATTCTTGCCAACCGAATCCAAGAACACATCAAAACGATCATCCACCATGATCAAGTAGGCTTTATCCCAGGAATGCAGGGTTGGTTCAATATACGGAAATCCATCAATACAATCCACTACATAAACAAACTCAAAGAACAAAACCACATGGTCATTTCATTGGATGCTGAAAAAGCATTTGACAAAATTCAGCATCCCTTCATGCTTAAAGTCTTGGAGAGAACAGGAATTCAAGGCCCATACCTAAACATAGTAAAAGCAATATACAGCAAACCGGTAGCCAGCATCAAACTAAATGGAGAGAAACTTGAAGCAATCCCACTGAAATCAGGGACCAGACAAGGCTGCCCCCTTTCTCCTTATCTTTTCAATATTGTACTTGAGGTACTAGCTCGGGCAATTCGACAACATAAGGAGGTCAAAGGGATACAAATTGGAAAGGAAGAAGTCAAACTATCATTATTTGCAGACGACATGATCGTCTACCTAAGGGACCCAAAGAACTCCACTAGAGAGCTCCTACAGCTGATAAACAACTTCAGCAAAGTGGCAGGTTATAAAGTCAACTCAAGCAAATCAGTGGCCTTCCTATACTCAAAGGATAAGCAGGCTGAGAAAGAAATTAGGGAAATGACCCCCTTCACAATAGCCACAAACAGTATAAAGTATCTTGGGGTGACTCTTACCAAACATGTGAAAGATCTGTATGACAAGAACTTCAAGACTCTGAAGAAGGAAATGGAAGAAGACCTCAAAAAATGGGAAAACCTCCCATGCTCATGGATCGGCAGAATCAATATAGTTAAAATGGCCATTTTGCCTAAAGCACTATACAGATTCAATGCAATACCCATCAAAATCCCAACTCAATTCTTCACAGAGCTAGAAAGAGCAATTATCAAATTCATCTGGAACAACAAAAAGCCCAGGATAGCTAAAACTATTCTCAGCAACAAAAGGAAATCTGGGGGAATCAGTATCCCTGACCTCAAGCAATACTACAGAGCAATAGTGTTAAAAACTGCATGGTATTGGTACAGTGACAGACAGGAGGATCAATGGAACAGGATTGAAGATCCAGAAATGAACCCACACACCTATGGCCACTTGATCCTCGACAAAGAGGCTGAAAACATCCAATGGAAAAAAGATAGCCTTTTCAACAAATGGTGCTGGTTCAACTGGAGGTCAGCAGGCAGAAGAATGCGAATTGATCCATCCTTGTCTCCTTGTACTAAGCTCAAATCCAAATGGATCAAGGACCTCCACATAAAGCCAGACACTCTGAAGCTAATAGAAAAAAAACTGGGGAAGACCCTTGAGGACATCGGTACAGGGAGAAAGTTTCTGAACAGAACACCAATAGCGTATGCTCTAAGAGCAAGAATTGACAAATGGGACCTCATAAAATTACAAAGTTTCTGTAAGGCAAAGGACACCATCAAGAGGACAAATCGGCAACCAACAAATTGGGAAAAGATCTTCACCAATCCTACATCAGATAGAGGGCTAATATCCAATATATATAAAGAACTCAAGAAGTTAGACTCCAGAAAACCAAACAACCCTATTAAAAAATGGGGTACAGAGTTAAACAAAGAATTCTCACCTGAAGAACTTCGGATGGCGGAGAAGCATCTTAAAAAATGCTCAACTTCATTAGTCATTAGGGAAATGCAAATCAAAACAACCCTAAGATTTCATCTTACACCAGTCAGAATGGCTAAGATTAAAAATTCAGGAGACAGCAGGTGTTGGAGAGGGTGTGGAGAAAGAGGAACACTCCTCCACTGCTGGTGGGGTTGCAAATTGGTACAACCACTCTGGAAATCAGTCTGGCGGTTCCTCCGAAAACTGGGCACCTTACTTCCAGAAGATCCTGCTATACCACTCCTGGGCATATACCCAGAAGACTCCCCACCATGTAATAAGGATACATGTTCTACTATGTTCATAGCAGCCCTATTTGTAATTGCCAGATGCTGGAAAGAACCCAGGTATCCCTCAACAGAAGAGTGGATGCAAAAAATGTGGTATATCTACACAATGGAGTACTATTCAGCCATTAGAAACAATGAATTCATGAAATTCTTAGGCAAATGGATGGAGCTAGAGAATATCATACTAAGTGAGGTAACCCAGACTCAAAAGGTGAATCATGGTATGCACTCACTAATAAGTGGATATTAACCTAGAAAACTGGAATACCCAAAACATAATCCACACATCAAATGAGGTACAAGAAGAAAGGAGGAGTGGCCCCTGGTTCTGGAAAGACTCAGTGAAACAGTATTCAGCAAAACCAGAACGGGGAAGTGGGAAGGGGTGGGTGGGAGGACAGGGGAAGAGAAGGGGGCTTGCGGGACTTTCGGGGAGTGGGGGGGCTAGAAAAGGGGAAATCATTTGAAATGTAAATAAATTATATCGAATAAAAAAAAAAGTTGTATAGGAAAATAATGCATTTGTTTCTGAAATAGGAAAGTCATTGTAAATGAGCTCTCTGTCTTTCAGTGTAAAGGAAACTGAATACTTATTGAGCAAAAATGATGCTGGGGAAGTCTGCATATCACTCTACATGGTCCTAACAATAGCCTTGTAATTAGAAGTTATTAACCTCACAGAGAAAACTAAAGCTAAGACAAGAAAATAAAAATACCCAAGATCTCATATCATTATATATTAGAATTAGATTTTATTTATTTATCTGTTTTCAAATTCCTTACACTTTTCCATGCGGTATTAATAGTAAATGCTTTGGCTTATGGCTTCCAGTTTCCTATCTTGGGGCCATTATAGACATCACCAATTGATAGCCTATCTATTGTCTCTACCTTATGACATGCTGCTGTCTTTGAAAGTGTTGAATGGTGCTTAGAATGAAAATTCCACCTGACTCCTAAAAGGAAAGGTAAGAAAAGAAAAAAAATTAGGAAAAGTTACCCTAAGGATATATGCTCCACTATGTTCATAGCAGCCCTATTTATAATAGCCAGGAGCTGGAAAGAACCAAGGTATCCCTCAACAGAAGAATGGATGCAAAAAATGTGGTATATATACACAATGGAGGCCCCTGGTTCTGGAAAGACTCAATGCAACAGTATAGGGGAATACCAGAACAGGGAAGTGGAAGGAGTTGATGGAGGAACAGGGGGAGGGAAGAGGGCTTATGGGACTTGCGGGGAGTGGGAACCCAGAAAATGGGAAATCATTTGAAATGTAAATAAAGAATACATTGAATAAAAAAAAAGAAAAGAAAAATATTAAAAAAATCAGGGGTTCTCACATTGTTACTGTGCTATTATCTGTAACATAGATCATATTCTAATTACCCTGTTTGGTTAATATTTCACATCCAGAATAAATCATTGGTCACTGTGAAAAAAAATACACAATGGAGTACTATTCAGCCATTAGAAACAATGAATTCATGAAATTCTTAGGCAAATGGATGGAGCTGGAGAACATCATACTAAGTGAGGTAACCCAGTCTCAAAAGATCAATCATGGTATGCATTCACTAATAAGTGGATATTAGCCTGGAAAACTGGAATACCCAAAACATAATCCACACATCAAATGAGGTACAAGAAGAATGGAGGAGTGGCCCCTGGTTCTGGAAAGACTCAATGTAGCAGTATAAGACAAAACCAGAACAGGGAAGTGGGAAGGGATGGGTGGGAGAACAGAAGGAGGGAAGTGGGCTTATGTGACTTTCGGGGAGTGGGGGACCAGAAAAGGGGAAATCATTTGAAATGTAAATAAAAAATATATAGAATAAAATTTTAAAAAAATTAAAAAAAAAAGAGGAAAAAAAAAAGAATCTGTAGGATCCTGCTGGCAGTCAGCTTTTAGGCCAGTGTGATCCCTCATTGTTGTAGAGAGCTCTCCTCCCTCCTGGCATTTTCTTAGACCCATTATTTCTATATTAGGGCTAGTGAGGGAGAGCTAAAGTAATCCCTGAGGAATAAGCCACAGACAGCAAAGTAAAACAAGAACTTGTGAATTTATATTCTGCACGTTCAGCCAATGTCTTGGCTTGGGTTTCCCTAAAAACAGACATTCAGATAAGTGTTTTAGTACATGGAGGTTACCCAGGAAGTAGACAGAGGGAATAAGGTAAGTGAGGAAGAAGGGCAAATAAATACCATTTTGAAAAACGTGGGTATGTGATAGGCACACACACACACATACACACATGGCAAGGGTGTGAACATGTTTGCTTGTATGATATGTGTGCACATATATGTACACATACATGCATATATATATGACATGCATACAAATATTTATATGTTCCCCATTTGCATATATATGTATCCACAGATGTTCACACACTTGCCACATGTGTGTGTATACCATATGCCTACATGTAAAAAGATATATACATATATATGGGGAAACATGCAAACATCTATATGCATACATATGTATACATATGCATGCAGAGTCCAAAGATCAAGTTCAGGTGTCTTTCATGATTCCTCTTTACCTTATTCTTTGAGACAAGATTTATCATTGACTTTACCTTTTGCCTTTTGTCAACCCCTGCCCCTTCATGAAACCTTCTCCTTTTAATTCACAGATGCTGGGGATAGGCCTTATAAGGAAAATGCTTTGTGTAGGTCTCGAAATTGGGAAGCAGGGGCAGAATGGAATGGAACAGAAGTAACATGCGCACCTACAGAAGGTTCTTCTCCAGCATCTGTCTTCTCTCTATCTGTCTCAGAGGGATGCTTTTCCCAGATGGCCAGCAGAGAGCCAAGCTAGTCCCACCTCCCTGCTATAGGAAATCACCCAGATTTTCCATGTTCTCAACTTTTAGTGCAGTGTACACACCCCCTAATGGCTTTTCTCTACACCTAGGCAACATGCCTAGTGGCTGAAGCCAGCTCTGTGGATTTGTAATTTATGGCACTGGTTGATTCCATCAAAGACAGCATAGAGTACTGTGTGTAACTCCTAATAAATTCCTTGTTATCTTTTATAACCATTACGGGCAAGCATCATTCCTCTGGATACATTGGGCCATGTCAGCCAGAGCAAATGCTACCCCAGACAGTCATGGATCCAAGATTAAAGAGGTGTCAGGGCCAAAATAAGTGCCTCTGAGATGGAGCCAAATAGTTTCCTACAGCAGAAGGGCAGATGGAAGGCAGGAAGAACTCAGATGCCTTTTGTGTTGAGGGGACCCTCAACTTTGGAGGGTCCCAGCAGCTATTGGTAGCAATATCTTTGCCACCAAAGCTTGGAATAAAAAGAAAAAGGAATGGTGGTGACAGGAAAGTCATTTGCCTGTGGTAATAGATGCTAATTAACTCAGGCAGCTGATTTTAATATTTTTTTGTCATCTGTTGAAACCAACTAGCTAGCAGAGAGGTTCAGTTTCATCATTTCAAATGAGTGGATGCTCAGAGTTCCTCTTTCATCCCAGGTTACCTTTCTTCTAGCTTAAAAAAGAAAATGCCTACAGATATAATTGGGTGGTACAGCTCCCAAACTCCTCCCCCACCCGACTCATTGCCTTTGAATTGACTTGGAGTGTTCATTCACATGTGACATTATTCCACTCCACTGTGGAAAATAGCAGCCAGCAACACCATGGATTTTTCAATCACTTTGTCTGAAGTTCCTGAGATATGTATCTTTGTGTCTTCCAGTCTGAGGATGGGTTACTTTCTAACTAACTATGGGTAAAACTTCGCAACCATACTCCAAAACAATATGCAGAAACTGCACTCACTCTTTGGGTGTCTTGGTTGGAGCAGTGTATATGCTTAGATTTCTGTCATTATGCAATAGGTACTTTGCCTCTAAGAGTCAGGCAAGGTCAATCATGTGGCAACATGTGGAACAATTCCTGGATCCTTGGTCTTCCCACAGGATTAAGCAAAGGCTCTGTTCCTCATGTGTCTCCCTGGGGCTACATCTGGAATAGTGCCATTTATAGAAGGTGTTGGCCATTGTCCCAGGTAGCCTATGGACTCATCTGCCTGTTTCTATAGGTGGAGGGAGGCACTGTAACTAAGTTTCACATCCCCTGGGGACTTGCTGGGATATCCCAAGGTATAGGCCATATCGTGCTAATGTCAACAAGTGACATCCAGATGTTGAGGGTCAATAACATGCCTACCACTTTTGGTCATAGAAATCAGTCATTTTCAGGGCCTTTTCACTCAGGGGAGGAGAGTCATGCAAGAAAGTGCTCAGGTTCTGAGGAGTGCATATGTAGCACACATAAATGACTTCCTCCAGGTGTCACTTTGACACTGTATGCTTCTCCCCTTGGGACCTTAGCTCTCTCCACAGTTGGGTCATAACCCTCTGGGTTTTCTGTATCCATCTCTGTAGTCTGATATTCACCTCTCTGATGGTTTCATAGTGTTAGTTTGGAGTCATCAGCATCTTTGCTTGTAGGAATCAGCGGGTACCAACCATGACCTTCTGGGGTCCTGGCACACTGGAGCTTTCAGTTATCTGTGTGAGCTTACAGGTCCCTGCATCTCCTTCAGTGGCTCAGCCCCGCAGGAAGGGAGCTGAGCAAAAGTGATGGAAGAACTGCCTTCGAACGCTGCTGGAGTAGATGGAGAAACCAAGCATGCATGCAGGAGTGGAAAGCGTAACCATCCATTCTGTGCTCAAGGGGTAGGCATGAGGGCTACGGGAAGCCCTCGCAGCCAAGGAGGGTCTGCATGGGTAGGAGACGGGCTCACAGGAGAGAGAAAGGAGACCTGATTAGCTGGGCTCTTCCTTGGCCAGCTGCAGTGTGTATACTCTGTGTCTGGCTCCCATGGCCTTGTGAGTAGTGAGAGGGAAAGGTTGGGACCCTGAGAGCTTAGAGCGTTTCTTATCTAATACACAGCCCATGTTCTCAGTTCTATGTGGTGTGAACTCTGGACCATGTTGCCGTGTCTTATTGATTCTGAAGCTGAAATTGCTTCTAGTGTAAACCCGCAGATTTTTTTTTTTTATATTGTATGAACAAACAAAACCCGCTCATGCCTATATCTAGCCTGACTATGGGTAGCTTCCATCCAGGACTTTCCCAGAATGCCCTAATGGGGTAATATTCCCTAGGCATCCTGCTGTCTCTCCACAAATGATGCGATACTAGAGACAATCTGCTTCTGTCTGTCCCCAGATGTTCACAAATAGCTCCTGAGAACCCCTTTTAGTTCTAATCATTTTTCCTGTATTGGTAAGTGAACCCAGAACCTCATGCTAGCTCCACAAACATTCTACCACTAAACTTTTATTTTGAAACTGGCTCTCACCAAGTTACCCAGCCTGGCCTAGAACTCACTCTGTAGTCCAGACAGGCCTGGATTTTGCTGTCCCACGTAGCTTGAGTTATAGGCCTTCACTATCAGGTCTGGCTCTCTTTTACTCTCCCCTGAGCTGAGACTGGAGCAGAGAGGCCTCAGCTTTGGTGGGGAAGCCACCTGCCAGGGTGAACTAGTGGAGGGTTTCTGAGAAAACATTTCAGGCACAGGTTCAGGGCATGGTTTGGAGATAAAAGCAATTGATCTAAGCATTGCGGAGTCTTGTCATTCCTCAGCGAAGGACTCAGCAGCTCCTTTCCAGTTCAATAAAACCAGCACCCCGTGGCTCAGACAAGCGATGACAAGTAAAAATTCATAAACAAAAGGAAGGAATTCTTGTGTCTTTCTGACTCATGCTTTATAGGCAGGGTGGCCACAGTGGCTGGATCTGGGTGGCTCAGGAAGACACTCACATGCACTAGGAACTCTCTCAGTTCTGCCAGGAAGGGAAAAGCTTCATGAAATAAGGCTAGGGACCCAGTATGGTCCAGTATTTTCAAAAGCAGTCTTGTTGTCAAAAACCTGAATTCTGAAGATACACGTCCAGGATCAAATGCTGGCTGTACCATTTAACAGCTCTGCAACTTTCAAGAGGTTACTTAACCTCTCTGTGGCATTTTTTTCTCTTTAAATTCATATCATGAAAATAATAGCAATAATGATATTTATTACATTTCCCACACAGGGTTGTAACAAGCCATGGTATTGTATCTAAAGCTACCATATACAAACCATTCAGAAGACTATCTGACACATAATTACTACCATATAAGAATCAGCTGTTACTGCAGAAGAAAGGATATATCTGCCCTTTTCCTGGAAGAGTAAATGTCTTTGATCCACTGAGAAGGGATTCATGGGGCATTATTGTTTTCAAGGGATGGAAGTTTATTGGTGGTTACCCACAAAGCTTCCCAGGCCCAGGTGTATTTGCATTTGGTTTCCATGACTACCCTCTAAGGCAGAGGCTATGTGTATTTTCTTTCTGCCTAAGGACTTCAGTTATTTCTTTGTGGTGAATGATTAGTTTAACCTTTGATGCCCACCAATAGCAGACAGTATTGGAATTCAACTGTCTGAAAGATGGAGAGCCCTTCCCTCTTTTTCCTCCCTCCTTCCCTCCCTCTCCCTCCCTTTATTCTTTCAGCTCTTCCTGGGCAGCTCTCTTTAGGGCAGTGGTTCTCAACCTTTGGGTCTCAGCACCTTTGGGAGTCACATATCAAATGCCTTGTATATCAGATAGTTTCATTAAGATTCATAACAGTAGCACAATTACAGCTCTGACGTAGCAGCGTGATACAAATTGTAATAATAACAATTTGTAGCTTGGGGGGAGGAATCACCACAGACAAGGAACTGTGTTAAAGGGTGGCAGCCTTAGGAAGGTTGAGGGCCACTGCTTTAGGATGCTTGTGGGTGATTTCCACCTTGTCTCAGGGCCTGAGTCTTGGTTGAAAACAGAATGACAGCCATGTGTAGATAGCTTGTTGGGGATAATAATGGGCCTTTGGATGGGTTTTCATCTTTGTCTTCTCCATGTGACCCTAGTGTGTGTGAGGATGGAGCATCTGGCATAGGATGGGCCCTTGGTCACGTAGATCCGATGTCAGATGTAGCCACTAGCAGGCATGTGACTATGGACAAGAGAATGGCTTTTCAGAGCTTTTATTATTGTCAGGGAGAGTGGGGCCTGGCTGTGTATACTCAGTTTGGAAGGCAGTATTGCACTTAGTAGGGAGCATGTGGGCTTCAACTGCCCCATTGGAAGCTTCCAGAACTTTGCTCTTGGAAGCCCCATTCAAGATGAGAATGTAAAGTATCTCACTAGTGACTCTTTATTCATGCATGGCTTCAACAACTAAAAGGAGTGTGGAGGTGACGCCGGCAGTAACATGGGCAAACCTTGAACATGCCGTGCTAAGTTAAATCAGCCATTCTCCGGAAACCATGATGAAGAGGAGGCCACGCCCAGTGTAGGCACATCTGTGAGCTCAAGAAGCAGGTTAGTGGTCACCTTAGGGTACACAAGTAGGTGACAAAGAGGGATTGCTGCTAGGGACTAAGTACCCTTTTGCCATGATGAAAATATTCTTGGATTAGATGTTGGTGAAGCAACCTTATGCAACTCTGTAAAAACCTTTTTGAAAAGGGTTTAATTGGTTTTACATGAGTAAAGTTCTCATGAGTGAATTTTATAAGTTCATAATTTATATAGTAAATCATATCTATGTAAAGTTGATAAAATGGCTTTTATGATTATTACACATTGAGGGGATAGTATTTGGGGTATGCCAGACTAAATAAATGACTATTAGAATTAATTTCACCTGTTTGGTATTCCCTTTTAGTATTTTTGCTAGAGCCTCCCCCTAAGGGCCATCTTAGCTCCAGAATTCTCCTCCTCAACCAACCTTCCCCAGGTTTGAATTTCTGATGACTTATCTGGCCTCATGGTTAGAACTCAATTTGGGGAAAAAGTTATCTGGGTCTTTTTATTTATTTATTTCTTTTTTTAAATTTAAGCATCATTTTCAAAAATAGGTTTTTAAAGAGAAATTTTAGAACAAGTGTGGTGAGCCTTGGAGCCGGGCTTCCCTTTCTCCAACCCTGTGAGTCATTTGAAGATATGTTTGTAACCATGGACAGAACTGTTTTTAAAAATTCATAGTCTGAGCTGAACAAAGGTTTCCTTAATTGAGCCTCCCCTGAGCTGCAGCTGAGAGAAATAGGTGAGGCAGTTGATTCTGGGGTAGCCATGGGGCTTACTAGATGCCTGTATTTCTCTGTCCTGCCTGCGTCCTCTGGTAGGAATGTCTTATTTTCCTCTGAAGGCTCAATAGCAACCCTTGAGCCCTCAGTACACCTGCAAGGAGGACTGAAAATGAACCTCATATTTTTTTTGAGTGATTCCTCCTGGAGAAGTTATTTTCTAAAGGTTTCTTCTGCTGGCTGCACTTGCTGGCCATTATGGGAACTTTCAGACGTCTGAGTTATACCCCTTTACAGACTAGAGTCCTGCAAGAGTTGTAGACTGCCGGTTTGAGGAAAGAAGTAATATCCCCAGATTACTTCAGGAAACATACCTATCTTACTTTTCTCCCGGTGTGACAAAATACCCGGAAAGATTAGCCTAGGAGGAAAATGTTCACATGGACTTCATTTTCGGGATGTAGTCCATTGGGGCAGGGATATCACAGTAGCATGAGGCAGCTGCTCGATGCATCTAGAGTGAAGAGGCAGAGGGCAGTGAGTATTGGTATTTGGCCCATTTTTTCCTTTGGTGTCAGCCCGCAATGCCATTCCATGAGGTGCAATTGGCCATATTTAAGGCATGGCTTCCTTTTTCAGTCACCCAATCTATATACCTTCATAGATGTACACAGAGGTTTGTCTCCTGCGTGATACTGGACATCATCTTAACCATTCATCCAGAACTGTGGGTGTGGTTCTTCTTTCTGCTGTGAGAGTATGTGCCCTCTGCTCTCTGCCCGTACCTTACAGGCTGATCAGAATCTGAGGCTGAGCCAGGATCCCTCTGTACTCCTGCATTCCTGATACACACACTTGGGAAGGTCCCTGTCTGTAGCGCTACCTGTGTCTTTTAACTGTTTTCACTGAGACCACACTGGTGCAGTGTTCAGAGTCATGGGGACCCATGCTGGCATGCAGCTCCTCTCCAAGCTGGTTGCGTCCTATCCCGTGAGCTCTTCCTGCCTATGGCAAAGCTGTGGAGGAAAACAAATGCTAAGGTCTTTTCTGATGATAGCTGGATATAAGGAGGACCAGTCTCAGAAGCAGGGATGAGGAGGAAGATCTGAATGGGCCTTTGCTTTCCTGTAACTTCCTCGCTAGGTACAAACTTTGAGAGATCTCCAGGGACAAGCTGGGGTGGAGTCTACACAGCCAGGATCAAGCACAAGGTTAGAGCAGATGGGACAGAACTGTGGAATATCTAGCAGATGGCATCTGGCCTATCTGGCTCTATCAGTAAGTCACCAGTAAAACAATCCAGCTAAGCAGAGACTTCCTCTTTAATATGAGTGCAGGAATAGACCCTAAATCACAAGGAAATTAACTGGGCGATTCTCTTAGGCATAGTGATCTCATGAGGAAGCACACATGAGATCCCATAGAGGTGCACAGACAGTGCTTGCCCCTGAGCTGGGTTATTTCATGGCTCAGTCCAGAGAGGACTTTTGTCCATGAGGTCTTGGTACTTGAGGTTAAGCCCTCCAACACCTCTAATGAGAAGACAGGATAAACTCCTCTGGAAGAGGGCCTGAGGCCAAGGCACAGCTTAAGAGTCTGGGAGAGTTGGGGTGTCTCTGGAGTAAGGACTCAAGTAGGTATGGTTCTGGAGGAGGCTGCTCCCCACTGCCTGATGTGCCTTGGTGATGTTCAGGGTATTTGGCTACAGTGGGTGCCAGCGTATTGTCACAAGGCCCTGGGGCAGAGTAATCATGACCTTAGGAGCTCCTCTGAATGGCAGTACACTGTCATGTTTAAGGATCAGCTAAGTGAAGCGCACACCGGCCACATAGCCAGGCATGGCCTCACCTGGAAGGGCTCACTGTGGACACTGGGCTTGGCCGTGATGCTTGCTCCCATTTTCAGATACTGCAAAATGGGGACTATTGATATTAATGCACTAACGAAGCCTTAGCCACACTGTCGCCAATATTTTATATAAACCATACAGAGACATTTTAAAAACAGAGTGCCATTCAGATGCCCACCAGTGAGATTCTACCACCCACATTCGCTGTGCCTCTAGATTTACTATCTTTCCCTCTCTATTGAAAAATTTCTTTCAGAATCTCCCATTATATCTGTAAAAAACAGCAGCCCAGTCCCTCCTTCTTTCGGATGCAAACACTAAGGGGAAGATAATATTAGTGAGCTGGCTCAGAGTTCAAATGTCTTAAGTATAAAGGACTAAAATACTAATAAAAGATCCTTGGGCTGGAGATAAAAAGTGGTGGATCCAGGCTATACTCTGCTCCTACAAACACTGAGAACTTGGGGTGATCACCTTAAATCTACCAGGACTATTATCAGGCTGATCTTAAGTTTCAGTGTTGCTGGTTCTATCTACCGCACGGGTTCAACATGTAGTTTATGATCTCTGACAAGTTGCTAGGTTCAACTCCAAAGCATTTCTTTTTCATTTGAGGAGTAGTACTAACAACCCCCACGCCACGATGTGACTGTCGCATCGAGATGTTGAAATGCAATGGAAATGTCCATCCTTGACTATGTCTGGCATGACGGGGAATTCTAGCTAGAATGACAAACGTTAAAAGGACAAACGTGCATGTATCACTGGAGGAGGAGACATCACACTATCTGTGCTGTGTTTAGAAGAAATAGTAGAAAGAGCGGCATTGATTGGAAGATGAAGCCGACTAAAACTGGACACAAAGAACCAGTGAGCTGGGCTAGAGAGACAGCTCAGAGGTTAAGAGCACTAGTTGTTCTTCCTGAGGCCCTGAATTCAATTCCCAGCAACCCCATGGTGGTTCACAACCATCTATACTGAGATCTAATATCCTCTTCCAGCCTGTGCATGCAGGATGCTGTATACATAATAAATTTATAAAAAAACAAAAAACAAAAAAACAAAACAGAGCCAGTGATTAAAACAAAAAGGTTCTCAGTTCACAATCTGTGCATTCCCTGTCTGACTCTGTGGAAAGAGCTGATATGATTGCTTCGGAGAAAGATCGCTTGCTGGTTTATTGCTTCCCATCAAAGAGTTATGAGACCCCTGACCTCTCTGGACCTTTGGAAAGGCCCGAGGGACAGCACTGCTCATGGCTTCATTTGCTGTACATGCTCTCTGCCCTCCCATAAGAAACTCCTCTGCCAAGGGAGATACACTCCTCTGGCACGGAGAGCTCCTATCTGTCGTGCCTGTTATCATTACAGAGGGGTCAACTGAAGACACATGTCAGGGTGGCCTTGGGAGTAGGAGGTAGCAAGACATGACTTTCCATAGCACCTCAGATTCCTCCAGCCCCTCATGTGGCTCAACCTTTGCGTCATGCTGCCACAGAAAACAGGTGGTGACATTCATAACACTACCATGACTTTAGTGAACGTCTCTGAGGCAAATATGGTTCTGAGAGAGCACCCCTTTCCAGCTTCCTTCTCTCCTCCTTCTCTCCAGCCTGGCAGCCCTGATGGACAAGGCGCTGTTTCTCACTCAGCAGAGGGACATTATTGACCTGATGGGTGTGGGCTCTGAGAGGGAGGAGAGAAACTTTGCTGTGAGAGTTATGAAAATGTCTTCTCTGGGTGGACAGTCCTGTGGGACAGACCACACATGGAAGGCTAGCTTCTCAGGAGTTCTGTGGCAGTAAGGACACAGACCAGAAAGAGGCGGATACCAGACAGGAAGTAGGGTCTTCCGGTTCATGACGGTGCTATGCCACAGCAGAAGGCACGACACTTCATATTGTCAGAAATTAAACAACTAAAATGCTTTATTTGCCTGGTGATTCTATCACAGATGTTTTTAATAGAGTGTGGGGGTATCAAGGCTCAGTAGTAAACAGACCCATGGTCACATCTTCAAGAACCCAGTTTCGTATGTTTTCCCTTCCCTTGTGTTTGCTTTATCTCAAAGCCAGCTTCTTTCATGGTGGCAAAGAGGTTGCCATGGTTCCAGGTCTCACCTCTTCACGTAGAAAGCAATGTATGACATTGACAGTTATTTGAGAAAAGCAAGAGGACCTTCCATCCTTCTTAGAAGCTATTGCAAAACTTCCTTTTGTGTCTCACCAGTGGTTACTTATCTCTCCCAGACTAGAGACATGTGACATACAACTTCCTCCTATTCAAACAATAGTGGCCCAACTATGAAGTTAAGACAAGCTGCTTGCTCCATCTCTATGACTTTCTGCTGGTACAATAGGGATGGGTGGATGTGATCTTGAGAAAAAGACAGTTCATGATATCTACCACAGGGCTTACCAAGTACCAACCCCAGCCTGTGCCTGACACACACCTGTGCTCCTACCACCCATCTATCTTTCTGCCATGGAGGGATAACATAATTCTAGAAGAGACAATATGCCCTGCTCATTGCCAGAATCCCTTGCCTTACTGCCCCTTTATAGTGTGTGTGTATGTGTGTGTGTGTGTGTGTGTATGTGTGAGCATGTACATCCTTTGTTTGCTGTTGTTTCTTGACCGTGGAAACTATAATGGACAGGGTATCTTATAGCATTCAGAAAGGACTGGCCCAGTGTAGCTTTTGGGGGACAGAATGTGAACTAGAAAGCAGAGAGCAGGCAGCCTGCAAGGAACAAACTGTACTGAGTGGGACCAGGAGCCCACGGCTAGGTGCATGTGGCAGAAACCCGATCCTAAGTAATTGAGTTTCATTTTCAGTGAACAGTTTTTCCAAGGGGAAGTCATTGGAAGCCTGCCTCAGAGGTCTGTGCTGCTTGTTGGAATTCTTTGAAACAGTGGAAGTGTAGGGGTCCTCGGAAGGTGAGCAAGGGGGGAAGATAAGATCCGACCAATCCTGCTCGCATGTCGGGAGGTATGTGGTGGTGGGTAGCACACCACCTTCCCCAGCCTGTGACTCACTGTCAGGCTCAGTAGTGCCCTCCTTCTCCAGCTTGCCTTTCCTCTCTGTGGGCCTGAGGTGCAGGCTGAGGCAGGAGGGCCTGGAGCAGATCTTGTTTTTCCATTCACCCCCTGGTGTAATCTTGCTTCTGGCTTCAGTTCCCGGCTTGGGTAGGTGTGAGCATGACCCAAAGAGCAGTGGACAGTGAGAGTGAAGTGACTTTGTGTTGAAACAGAAAGTGTACTATCAGCCCCCTCCATTGCCCTGGCCTCTTTCACAGGTGGCAAAGGGTCATTTCTCTTCTGGAGTCAAGGTCCATGATAAGAGAGAAAAGAGGAAAACATCATTAGAATGTCCATCACAGCTCTGAACCCATTTGTTTCTGCACACGTCTTCCCATTTGCTTCAAGTGACTTTGCATCAAAGACAAGGCCAAGATTACTTTTGGTTGATGACATCATTTGGATTCCTTCTAGACATCTCTTCTCCTCTCCTTGGGTTCCAGCCACAGCTGTAGTGGGCAGGTCACTTTGAATCCAGATTCCCACTGAAATGACTGGATATGCCTCGTTTCATTCTGAACACCTTTCTAGTTGGGGTATCCCTGAGATGCAGAAGTTGGCTTGACCCATTCAAAATACTGGCTGGAATTTGGGGAGTTTGTGATTTAGGGGAAACTCTCTAAACTGGTGGGCTTGTAGCAACATAGCACACATCCTTCAGATGCACAATTTGGGAAGGCTTTCTGGGCACATCACTGAATGTCCGGTGGGTGGGCTTGGGCCTTGATAGGAGTAAGGGCCTCCATGGTGTAGCATGGTACATTTCCTGTCCCCTGCCCTGTCTTGCTTTCCAGTCTCCCTCAGCCTCCTCTCCCTCCCCCTCCAAACAAACTGCTTACATTCAGGTCTTTGTCTTCTTGACATTGGCTTTTGGGGAAGTGTCCTCACTTCCCACTGTCGCCAGCACTGAGTTGCCATCAGACGCATTCCTATAGGACCATGATGGTATTTGGAGCCTTCCACCATTTGAATGTGCTGTCCCCTGGCTGTCAGCTGCCAGGGCTGGCTGGGTCTTTGGGGAGCTGTGTTCAGACCAACAGGATCTACTTTCAGTGGCCCTGCTTCACCACCTGTCGCCTGGAATTGATCTCTTTATGCCCTGTGGCCATTTTAATCTCCAAAGTAGCCCAGTGCTCTTACAGATCTGTTCCTTTGTTTTATAGATGGCATCTGAAAGGCTCACTATGTGTGACAGCATGAGGGAATGCTTGTTCAGAAAAAAAAAAATAAAGTAGCTCTCTGTACCATGGTGGATGCAGAAGGAAGGCAAGCAGTTTGGAAGAGAGCGGTGCTGGTTTGTTCTTTTAGATTTCATCAGATTTTACATGAGGTGGGATTTTAGGAAGAATGAGTCACAGATTGGGTGGGAATCTTTCCATTTCTCTTTCAGAAGGACCAATCTAGACTGGCACAGACTGCGACAGAAATCATTGCAGCACGTGATTGAAAAGCTCATGATCATCTTGGATTCACCCGTCAAAGTCAACAGATGATGTCATCTGGGCCTTGGCTGCTTGCCTCTTGATGTTGTCTCTGGTCACCTTTGTTTTCCTAGTGTGTCCTTATACTCAAAAGCTATGGCTTTCCTAGTTCTAGGTCCACATTCGCTGGGAGAGAATGGGTGAATCTCATTCCTGTGAACTCTTGCTTGACTGCCCTGGTTCAGTTACAGCCATTTGTTAGAACAAATGGCCTTTTATTAAAATATTTGTCAATTTTCCTCTACAATAACAAAATGATGGAGATAATTGTGAAGAGAAGAGGTGTATTTTGCATCTGAAGCTTGGAACTTACCATTATCAATTGCCTAGTTGCTTTGGAACTGTGATGAAGCAAAACATCATGGCCAGACACACTTAGAAGAACAAAGCTGCTCACTCATGATAGCTGGGAAGTATAAGAGAGAGAGAGAATGGGGGGGGGGGAACCAGCATCCAAAGTCTTCTTTAAGACACGCATCCTGTCTCCTAAGACCTCCCCCTAGGCCTCACTTCCCAAAGGTAAGGCATTCAAATTGGGACATTCAAATTGTTGCAGTTAACCATGGGTTCTATGTAGGCTTTCACAGATGGATAGAGCTTTCTGTCAGCATGGGTTAAGTGGATGTGGTGAAGGGTTGCTTTGGGGTTCAGACTGGAAATCTTAAGGTAATTCCAATTAAGGGAGAAGAAATGCAAAGAGAGGTCAGGGAGTATGAACAAAGTTCCAGTGTAGCTAACATTATAACTTTCTCAATAGAGATTTATCAAATCCAGTTCAAGACTTTCCCAGAGACCAATGAGAAAATAATAACCATGTCAGGAAGCCCATTCCCTAAGTGGGTGATGAAAAATATACATGGCCGTCACTCAAGCAACTGTCATTCAGAGGCACATTTCTTAGTCTTTGTGAGGCTATGAACTGCTCTTCCTCAGTATTAATGCCTTTTCCCTTCATCCCTGTTCCCTATCCTCCCCTCACCATCCTCAGGGAGAATCCTGGTGCTTCTTGTCTTTGAAGAGCTTTCTCCTTAGGACCACAGAAGGGGAAATAAATACCTTTTATTTCTCTTCCTTCAGCCAGACTCTCTCCCGATGTTTTTTTATTGTTCATGTGACTTTAGAGGAGCCCAGGATGAGGGGGAGTCAGTCCCTGCTCAGTCTCTTCTGCAACAGCAGGATGACGTAGCCTGAGCAGAGATGTGGGCAATGTTGTACTTGTACCAAGCAATAAATTGGAGGGTTGATTCGAGCACAGATGATGGGAAAGGCTGTGCTTTTGAGAAGCCAAGCGATGTAGTGTGATCACATTCTATTCAATTGGAAGCAAAATGTGAATTTTTAAGAAAAATGAAGGAATATATTAGTCAGGCTTATAGGGATCAAATGTATTTGCTGTATGGAAAATACAGCCACAGGGGGCACACCAGCAGAGCATGGCTTAGCTGGGATCGATGGAAACATTTGAAGCTGGAATCTGCAAATTCTTCTGAACAATGTGAATCCCTGTGTCCTTAATACTTTATTATGTGTGAAAATGATGTATTTTATTGAGGCCTTATACCTAATTTTGGATTTCTATTTTACATTTAAAAGAAGAACACTTATATAACTTTAGACCCTATAATATCCAGAAACATAGATTTAAGAGGTAAAAATAAAAATGAGAATGTGACTTTAAAATTATGTTTTTTCATAGAACAAAATATTTAGATTTTAATGAATACCTCAACATGAATGAACATTGTTTTATTGAGTAGACACGACTTAACACACTTAATCATTTTTGAACGTGACTTTCCGGAAACATGTGCTTGAAGCTCTATTTTGCATTTCGTTTTGTGTGGAAGCTTAATGGTTTGGATAACCCAGCAAGGTGCATGGCTCTGAATGGCCGAAGCCCACTGTAAGTGAGATCTACGGAGTGAAAACACTGACTTTTCAATAATAGCCAGTTATGCAAAGAATCCTCATCCTGGCCCAGCTGATTAATATGCTAGTTTTTTAGATGGTACATTTATGTACTCTTAGTATATGTGTTCAAAACTCCTTGTTTTGGAATGTTTTTAAGTAGATCATACAGTTCTACCTAATGTATTCTGGCTGGGACATACAGACTGGTTTAGAGTCTACTGATCTTTATCTTCTGGTAAGGGGACACAAATCGTCTTAATATTTGTTTTTCTGATGGTCTTTCCATAGAGCAAGTTTTTTAGGAAAGCAACAACTTTCTCGCTAGCTATTCAAATACCATTTTGGAAGATGCCTGTTTGTCTGTGGGTGTCTATGTGTGCTCTCTGAGAATATTGACTAGGAGCATACTTACCTAGCAATCATCTCCTTCCCAGAAGACTGTAGCATATTTATATAGTAGTTGTCATTTTATAATAGAAAAATGCACACTTCATATTAAAAAATAATTTTTACATGTACTTATTTTGCCTCTGGGCTCAAGATTGCACTTGTATGATACTTATGATACTTATAGAACATGTCTGATACTTATGGAACATGTCTGATACTTATGGAACATGTCTGATACTTTTGGAACATGTGTGATACTTTTGCAACATGTCTGATACTCATGGAACATGTCTGATACTTATGGGACATGTATGTTACTTATGGAACATGTCTGATACTTATGGAACATGTCTGATACTTTTGGAACATGTGTGATACTTTTGCAACATGTCTGATACTCATGGAACATGTCTGATACTTATGGGACATGTATGTTACTTATGGAACATGTATGATACTTATGGAACATGCACAAAAATCACAATAGGAGCACAGCTTGCAGGAATTAGTTTTCTCCTCCCACCGGATAGGTTCCAGGGCTCAAACTCAAGTCATCGGGCTTTGTGACAAGAACTCCTACCCATTGTGCCATCTCACTGGCCCTAACTCACTAGTTATAAAAAAGGCTCGTTACCACCTATGAAGCAAAAAAGGGAAAAGGTCTGAGAGACTAATAAGAAAGGAAGGTGTTGGTGCTGAGCTTGGATCCTTGACATGTCAATGGACCATCAAGAGGAAATTGGGCTCTAACCATCCTATTTGCTACATCTAGTAGTAGAGGGCATGCCCTAAAGAAAGCTTTGTGGAATCTTCATCCCTGCATCAGTCTCACAACCACCATACCTTACCATTCCTAGCATCCTCAGCAGCAACTCAGACTTTTTCTCATGCCTTTAGCATCAAACTCTGGGTAGTCCCTTTGTCCTTGTTAGGGACTCATCTCTTCTTCCCATGCCGGACTCCCTGGGGATCGGTGAATTGATGTGCATGTGTAAGGTGGGACAATGGAGTGGTCAATATCAGTCTGGGCTAGAAGTTAAGATATTTGGTAGGAAAAACTATGGACCTCCCCTTTCGTTTGCTTTGGTAAGCTTGCAGTCTTGTCTGGGGATGGGCACAGTTTCTAATGCTAAGTGATGTAGTTGTATACCATCCATCTTGCAGGAGAGCCCTGGACCTAGCAGCTTGCTGAGGGCCTCATTCTTTCTGTCTCCACCAAGACTTGATTCTACT
Source organism: Apodemus sylvaticus (assembly GCF_947179515.1). NCBI lineage: Eukaryota > Metazoa > Chordata > Mammalia > Rodentia > Muridae > Apodemus > Apodemus sylvaticus. Next base: position 128,438,578 of record NC_067476.1, read on the forward strand.
GCGCTCTATTTTCTGTTCCTATACCTGTAGAAATGCCAGGTTCTGACAGGCCCATCAACCCCTTTTCCTCTGGCACTGAGAGGACAGCCTCTCACCATCTGGGAGAGGACTGCATAGCTGGCATGGTTGTGATGCAACATGAGTATTAGATACAGAATCCAATGTACAGCCTTAAGGAGGGTCTGAAAACGCTCTGGACCCCAGCATCCCATTTTTAAGTGGGATGGTGACTTGATTATCTGCTCCTTCTACATTGAGCAAAAGGGAATTTCTTCAATGGGACTGAGACCCTCAACTGTAGAGACTCTATAAAGAAGTTTAAATCGACCCTAAAAGCTGCTGCCTTAGAGTACCAGAGCTGGTGGGAGACACTGGCGGTGTGACTCAGCCCATCAGATTCTTAGGGTCTTCTCACCTGCCAGACACAATGTCCACATAGTTGAGGAAGAGAAGACAATAGAATCCATGGCTTCCTTAGGGTTTGGAGTTTTTGCTTAAGACACCCAGTTTCTCCCCAGAACCCTTTCTGGAAGTTTGCACATATTTGATAAAAAAAACAGTATATGGTCCACTTAGTCTCATTTTTTCCCTCTCTGCTGGGTTTAGAGGGCCCACTTTGGTTGAGTTATGGTTTTGCTATACATTGTGTTCCTTTCCAAGGACCCCAAGGGCCAGGAAGCAGCGCAGTGCGAAGGGAAGTCCTTATTTGGACTCTCTGAAGGATTTTTGTATTGGAGATGGGGTAGATATAGAAACAAAGTGGAAAGGGAAGGATACGGTGGGGAGAGGATAGAATTGGCCCCAATGAATATGTATAAAAGCCCCATATGGAAACTTGCTACTTCATAAGCTGATTTAAGAAATAAGAATAAAGTGTTTAAAAAAATTTGACAGAAAAAAATCTTCAGGTATAAACCCCTTTCACTTATAGAAGATAAAAATTATTTGGCCACCCTCTTGGGATACAAGGGGTGGGCCAGAAAAGGGGCCATGAGGGGAGCGTGCTGCTCACTGGGGACTGCAGAAGGCAGTCTGCTGGCCGCTGGCTTGTGCAAACTCAACCTCCAACCCTGGGGTGAAGACCTGGAGCGCATAGAGTGGAGGCAGCTGTGTAAACTGCAGGGTGGGTATTTATAGCCTTGGTGAGGCGTGCGAGGCCAGCCTAGAGTCTGTCAGCGGCCATCCCCATCAGCTCGAACCAGTGTCCTGGCTTGTTTTCTGCTCCTTCCTTCTTGAATGATGCAGGAGATTCCAAAACTTAGTTTCTGCACCTTCGAGGGAGGGGCTGTTGCCTTGGTATTTGGGACACTTGGGAATGCAGGCTTTCCACTCCAGGACAGCATTCCAGTTCTCAAGAGGATAGAGTTGTGTGTGCTCTCAGAGAAGGGACTGCTTGAAACTTGTGAGACCATTTTCCCTGGCTCCTAGCACTCTGGGACAAAGTGGGAAAATGCACTGTGGACACAGATAATGGACTTGGGTTCCAGGTCAGCTGATCGGCGCATGGAGCAAAAATGTAACAGAATGCGGTGACATGGCACAGGAAGGGAACTTGGTGCATAGGTGAGGGACACACAAGACGTATTTTACATTCTTCTATTTTCCGTTTTTTACTAACATATATTGATCGCACAAAATAGTATGTTTTATTATGACATTTTCCTGCACATATTTGTGTGTGTGTATGTGTGTGTGTGTGTATATGTGTGTGTGTGTGTGTACTTTGATCATTTATTTCCTTGACCATTCTTACTGACCCCTCCCTTTCCTTCAGTTCCACCTTTACTGGTGGTGCAATCTTTAATCTGTCCAGGTATCAGAGGAGTTAATCCCTTGCTACAGAGCAAAGAGCCGCACCTCTCTTCTGAGCCTAAGACCAATATCTGAGAAGGGTGAGAAGGCCTGTGCATCAGGCTAGCAGACAAGAGATAGTCTATTAGGAGTTGGGGCTGTGAGCTGAGGATTTGGGTCGTGGGGCTCCCAAGAAGATCCATGATTGGTATCTGAAATCCTTTGGGTCTGTACGCTTTGGTCATGGGAAAGGAAAACAGGAGACGGGCAGAGAATGAAAGGAAGGGGGAGCAGGGCGTGCTGGAGAGCAAAAGGGTGAACACACAGCTCTGTAATGGAAACTTGGCACCCAGCCTCCACTTTCTTTGCTTCCTCAGTGCATGCAGCTCAGATCTCAGATTGAGAACCAAGTTTCCTCCTCGGACAGCAGCAGCCCACAGCATCTCTACAGCCCCCTCTTGTCATTTCTGCTCAGAGACCACAGTCCTACAAGCTTCTTCTACTGGTGACATGTGACATGGGAGCCTGCTGCTTCCCCCATACCCTTCACCCCCGGCCTCCTCCCTTTCCCCTGACTAATTAGGCCAACATGCAACTTTCAGGGCCGGGCAGTTGAGAAGCCAAGAATGCTGTGAATTGGGGCCAAGTGTTTTTGTTGACATTGCTCTAGTGTAGCTTAGTGGAGCAACCTCTTTCCTGTAGCAGAGAAGTCCAAGGAGCCAGGGAGGTGAGTTAAGAGAGAAAAATACAAAGTGCAAGAGTGGGCACCCTTCTCACATCTGCTTCATCTTCCCCTGCCTCCTAACAGCTCTACTGCCCACCCTTTGCATTTTCTCTCGAAATGCAAGACTGGAACAGCCCATGTCACAGATAGCCAGGTTCTAGGAAGCTACTGAGTACAGTGCCGTGCATATAGTGAGAAACTGCACGTGTTCAAGTCTTTGGTCTGTGAGGCTTTCCAGATGTGCTGCCTATCTTCATAAAGTTTCTGGGGACTGTTGATGCAGTGAGATGGTTTTCACTCCCCACCTAGTGTAAGGTGAAGGCCTTTTTCCTAATTTGTCTTATTATCAGCTGTGCATTGTAACCAGGGTGAGCTCCTTCCATCCAGGGATCTGCCAGGAAGGTGGCCCTAGGAACCATCAAGCCTAGATTCAGATCTTTCTTCTGCTACTTACTCATTCTGTGATGGAAATGCTTCCACTTCATTTCCTTGTTTGCAAAAGTAGAGGCAATATTTCTACATAGATTTATTATGAATGTAAAACACACTTAAAAATGGAAAGCTGATTGCACATAATAGCTGCTCAATAAACAGAATGACAAAATCTATGGGAAATATTCAAAATGGCCTTAGATTGCCATAATCTTAGGCAAGCACTTCTTTGACTTATTTGCTTCAGAGGTAAAGAGGTTATGAAATCTTCTCTTCTACTAAGAGATTTTTGAGGAAACCAAACTGAACTACAATATTAAACGTTGTTCTCACTGAATGTTGTTACTACTGATATTATTATTCATATTAACATTTTCTCAGACTCTGAACTTCAATGTTGTATCAGTGATCAGTGGTCAAGTCTGTTTTTGTTGATATAAAAGTCTGTAGGTTTTGGAAGGTTGAGGTGCTGTCTTAATAACGTCTAATTCCTAAAGATATTGAATCATTATGTTAGAAAAAATCCTCTAATTTTCTGCTACAATAGCTGGCTTTGCTTTTACATCTCTTAATTGGTATCAGCTTTTCTCTTAGAGTCACAGATCCATGGAAACTTGGCAACAAAGCTTTGGGAGTCATTGGAAGGAATACTTTTGTTTCTTTGCAAGTCTTCAGGGTCTGTCTGAACCTTAAGACTGTAGGTTTATGAAGCACCCTCCTCTGACTCGCCTGTGAGGACAGACTGTAGAATGGCTGTTCTGCCAGCCACAGCATGATTAATTCTTTAGATACCATGCAGACTGGCAGATATTTAGTACTCTGACCATATTTGTTGTTTTGAGCTCACTGGCACAGTACACCTTCAAGAACTCACATCCAAGGTCTTTGTTGTGCACCAGAGTTTAATTTGGAGCTCCATGTCATAGGTTAGAAATGCTATAGAAGGATAAAGAGATGGATGAGAAGTTAAAAGCACTTATTGTTTCTGCAGAGGACCTGAGTTCAATTTTTAGCTCCTACATCTGGTGGCTCACAACAGCCTAGAATCCCAGCTCTGGTCTTCATGGGTACTTGCACTGAAATATACATATGTGTGTGTGTCTACACAAAACACACACACACACACACACACACACACACACACACACATGCATATGCATTTTAAAAAATAAGAAATGAATCAAAAGAAAAGCTGGAGAATAAATGTTTCTGGGAATAACCTTAAAGCCATGAATGAGGAGGAGTGAGTAGACCAGCATGCTGTTCCCTTACATCTTGAGTGTCTGACGCTTTCCCTCTGTCTTGTAGTGCTTTCAAAGGGACCTTCCCTACTACTTTACTTCTCTATTCCCTGGCACATTCTTTCTGAGAATGCATCTGTAGGCCAGTGATGCTCAGCTCTTCATCTCAGGAGCTGTTCTGACACCTAGCCTGGGACAAAGAGAGCTCTACTCTCCATATTTTTGAAAGTCTTTAATATGGTAATCATGTTTATGTTTTTAAGACTGATTGTTGGAGTCTATGGCTACTGACCTTATTCTTTCTTCATAAGTTCTTAGAGTTTTGTGGTTTTATTTGTTGTTTGTTAGTTCGTTTGTTTTCTCTACTTGACATCATTGATTGTTAAGCAGTTTCCCCTCGTCTCTGACTATGGGTGCATTTCTGGATGTATACCTAAGTTCTATTAGAGATCTTGACAAGCCTACATTCAGGACTGGGGTTACAGTTGGGGAAAACCTAACTTCACCAGATGCTGATGCTATCTGTAGCTTTGTGAAGTGAGATACAGATAAACACTCACTTTGCAAAAAGGTCTAGGACCCTAACTTATCCATGTATAAGGTGGAAATGGTGATTTCAGCTTGGGGTTGCAGAATACTTTTGGTGATCTTATAGCTGTTTGGTATTGAAGAGATAATGTTAATACTCTCCCATGTAGCATTGTGAAAATAATGAAAGTACAATTGTTTCGAAAATTGACAATCACTGTAAAAAATAGAGGCTAGGAGATGCTGACCTTTAGCTCTACATTTCAGAGCATCACATTGTGTGGTTGGGTATACTCTGTTGTCTGTGTGAAGGCTTCTGGGCCCCAAAATTATGACCCTTGTCTTGGGGTCATAATTTAGAACCATTGTTCTTATTTTAAAGAATATTTATTACTTAAGGCATTTTAAAAATTTAAGTATATTTTGATAATATTTGTCTCTTCCTCAAGTCCTTCCATATCCTCTCTCCCTTTCTTTCTCCCAAATGTTAAGTTCTCTCAACAAACAAATAAAAAATACAATACAACCATTTTTTTTCTAGCCAGAGCTATTCTAGACATTTCAGAGCTGATAATCTCCCATAGTTTCTTTTCCTAGTTCCAGGCCACTAGAAACAGCCACTATGTCTGGCCACCTCCCTCTTCACTAAGCCCCTCACACAAAGCTCAAGTTTTCATTTCTCTCTGTCTGGCTGGATTTGTCCATGGTGTTCAAGACTGTTAATTTTTCTTCCTTGGATTCTTTTTCTCTGCCTTTTATTATACCATCCTACTTTCTCCATGCCCCCTGCCCGACCCCATGATTCTTTGTTTAACCTCTGCTCTTTGAAGAGGATCTTTAGGTCCACAAAGATTTTATATATTTTTTTCTCAGTGGTCATCACAACACACAGAGATGTATGTATGGAGTCTCCCTCTTGTTGTAAAACCCATAGGGAACCTATCTGGACTATATCATATGCCCTTCCCGGTTTGGGATCTCTTTTGTACTAGCTCTCTTGCCTGAGGTATCATTACCAAGAAGCTATATAATTTCCCTCCTGATAATCTTATCAGCAGAAACTTCAGACTCGACATTCCCTAACCAGGATGGAGAGTTTCTTTCCTCATGTGCCCTTTCCTCTCTGTTCTTTGGGCTGACACTCTCATTTCCATGGTCATCCCATCCAGAGACTGAGGCCTTGCTCACCATCTCACATGAGTTTCCTTCATCTCTTGTCCTTCTGAAATCTTGTGCTGGGTATTTTATAGACAGCCACTTTGGGGATGGTGAAGTGATGCCTTGGCTTTGGTTAACTTCCAAGAATAAGATTCTGAGCATATGTTGTTCAACTGCAGTTGGTTTATATGAGAGATAAATATGGTGTACATGCAGACATTGGTAAACTAAAGCAGCTCACACAGACTCAGTAGAGTCCATAGTCCATATCTCTTCCCAGATCAGTTCTTAATAACATCATTCATAGGTTGAATTGGTCTCTTGTGAAGGTATTGGTGTCATGGAAATCATCCAATGATTATAAGTCTAGATTGTCTCCCTCACTGTTATTGGTTGTTAAACATGTTTTAGCATGTCACTGGGTGTAGGGGATTGAGAAAGAAAAGAGACAGCCATCAACCAAATAACTTTATCAAGAGATTTATTTTGTAGACAACATTAGTTTATTCACACCGTGGGAAACTCTGGAATCCAGTGTAGAATGCATACCTCTCTGTCATCTATCTCAGGCAATGAAGTATTTGTATATAAGTTCCTTCCTGTCATTGGATAAAAGACTGCTTTTATGGGATTCAATAGTCAGAGGCCCTCAGACAGTTAGATTCAAGACATCTTAAAGGCATTCATTCAGTACAGAGAAAAATGTTAGCTGATTAAGACACAGGCTCCCATCATAGGGAAAGACTGCATTCAGCTGATACTGATGCGTGGTGATTTCTTTTCCTCTCCAGAACTTGACCTCATGGATCTCATCGGGGAAGATAGAAAATGGATGGTGGGGAGAAAGCTGATGCAGGTGAATGATACACTGACTTCTGAAGATGCTGGACTCCGGAGCAGCAAGAACTGCACAGAACCAGGTAACAGTGATGGCCATATCCTCACAATGGCTTCCATGTTCTTCAGTTATGGCTGAGGATGCGTTGGGTGATATGTCTCTTCTTTAAGTTTAAATCTGGAGAGATTTTAAAGATGTTTAAGGCATATGTATCAGAAACCCACATTTGAGTCTAACAATGTGAAGATCCTGTATCTAAAAACCTGCCTTATCTTTAGAGTGGATAAACAGTTGTTAATGTGTTTCCAACAATCTTAGATCTTTTGATATGAAAAGTGTTTCAAGAAATCACGTGTCTACTCCTTTTTGGAAAGATGAGTAGAAGGACCTTTCTCTACCCTACTAAGCATCTTAATAATAATTTTATAAACAGAAATGGAAAGAATGAAGACTAGATAATTGTATGCCTACCCTCTAAATACTATATAACCCATGGTTCTCAATTAGCAGGGATTATGGTTACTGTATGCTATTATCAATAGTTCACAAGGACCAGTTTCAAAAGTCAGTTAAGTATGTGGAAGCTACATTTAATTATAAATGGAAATGTCTGTGAAGGGTTTGAATTCCCATGTTGAGTGGATAGTTGTGGATAACCTCAGAAGCACAGACATATCAAGGACTGGCCTGAACACACAGGAGAGGGAACGTGGAGGTTCTAGTTCATGGACTCTGTTGGTGATCTTGTCTGGTAGTCAAACAGTTTTTCAACACATTTCTTCAACTAATAGGCAAATGGTAAGTGGCATGTAGGGAGACAGGAATCAGTAGTGGAAATCCCACTTTTACCTGTTGATGGAAAGAGTGGAGTTAAAGAAGACAAGGTGGTGAATACCCATCATTGAGTTTGTCTACATGCAGGATTGGTGGAGATGGGATGACTCTATTTTCTGCTGGTGTGGCTTTCTCCATGGGAAGAAGGGAGGCAGCCTTGCTGTGAGTGGCATTGATCACTCTATTAGCAATCGCTTCCTTACAGAGATAAGCACAGAAGCTTCAGGGACATTGAAAGCCATTGCAACAGAAGAAATGATTTGACTTCATGGAGAGCAATAAAAATGCTGATTAGCAAACAAAAACCATAAGCTTAGCATCTAGTGGGGCTGCTAAAGGGGGGTACAGAGAAGAGATGAAAGGTTTTAGGATGAAGGTGAATAGGTGGCAGTGAAAGAGAGCTCAGTCACACTGTACAGAGAGGACTAGGATATGCATGTATAAAAATGTCATTATTAAGCCTACTATAATGTACAATTAATATATGTTAACAAAACCTTAAAAATAATGGCTGCAAAGGAACAGGGTACCAGAATTGATTCTCTTACTTCACTCACCTGTAGACTAAAATGGACTAGGAGTCAATTTGAGACCTTGACTGAGAAGCAGACTATAGAGAAAATGAGCATGTCTAAGCCAGAGAATCCTGTTCATATTCTAGCATGCTGGGACTCACATTCTTCAAGAGCCCCTCCCTCTCCAAACTGTGGGGCCCACTCCCTTGCCTGGATGCTGTTGTTGTGCAATGTCTTTAACTGCACCCTGGATGATAATATTCAGTGACAATGCAAATCAAATGAATAGGGCCAGCGAGGCGCCTCAGTGATACAGAGTACCACTTATTCTTCTAGAGGACCAGGGTTTAATTTCCCAGCACTCACATGCCTGTAACTACAGTTCTAGAAATCCAATGCCTTCTTTTGGTCTTTGTATGCACCAGGACTATCTATGGTACAGAGGTGTACCTGTAGATAAAATACCCATGCATATAAAATTCATTAAAATCAAACCAGATGAATCAAAATAACACAAAATAAAACCTGCAGATTCTCCAGATATTCAGTTGTATTATCTGTCTGTCAGATATTCAATTGCTGCATGTGCTTGGCAGCTGTTATAACTGGGCAGCACAGGTCCTGCAACATGTTTATCAGCATGGAAAAGATTATTGGTCAGGGTGATCTAAGACTTTCAGTGGTCTCTGGACATATTATCTGTCTTACTAGTTCACTTTCAGACAGCTCAAGAATAAAGGATGGATGTGCAGGTCTGTGATCTCCATTTCCACCCTTCTAACCTAGATCTTGCATTCACAAGGTCTTGAATTGTAGCTTGGAAAATATGGGCTTTGAGCAATATAATCAAATTCTCTTAGTCTGCCAGCTCCTTAGAAACTATGGCAATCATTCTGACCTTTCATAAGTGAGAATTGGTACTGAAGTCATAAAGTATGTACAGTTTACGGCCCCTTGTGCCACAGTTGTATAGTAAGAGGTGACTTGCAAACTTCCATGTCTGCTGGAAGGTGTCCCTGACTCCGTTTCAGGTAAGTCATGATGACAGATTCATAGAGCCACAGCCATAGCCACTCTCTACCAAAGATGGCCAGTCTCTGTCAACCACTCATACTCTCTGGTGGTCCAGAGATGGTCAGCTGAACTGTGAGAAGCAAGTACCATTGTTAGACACATTTTGAAGATGGTAATAAATGCCATCATCTCCGCTGACCACTAGTAGTGATATGATCCAAACATACCAGACATGCATGACCTACCTGGATCAGTGCCTTCCCAAGATAGATGTATGAGACAAAAATTAAAAGCCAAATCACAGGTAAGGCTGTGATTTAATATTATTACTTTAATAGTGCCATCAACTCCCATTCCATGGGACTATGTCGGAAGACTCCTAGTGAATGTCTGAAACCACAGAGAACACTGGGTCCTGCTGTAGTGTGTGTGTGTTTCTTATATACACATACTGCAATAATCTTTAATGGAGATGAAAAATAATGACTGCCAATAAAATGAGCAATTATATCAATATGCTATAATAAAAGTCATGTAAAAGCTATGTATTGCTCATGTCTGGAATTTTCCATTTAATATTTTTGGACCATGGTTGACTTCAGGAAATCAAGGAGAATGAAACTCTGGGTCAGAATGAGGCGCTGTGGTGTTCATCTCTACGTCTGATTTTAGCTGGAGTGAGTTGTGACAAGTATATTCACCCATCCTTGTGTCCAGTTTCCTTTAAGAGGTTCTGAACACAGAGAATATCATTGTGCTGGATTAATACAGTGGTGTCTGCTCTCAGAAGTCTTAATGCAGAGCCTAGCAAGGGAGTCTGTGGTTTCTGGACTCTTTCCCTTCCTATTTGTGATGCCAACAGTGCCCCCTGCATTGATAGAGACGGTGGACCCGGGTTCCTTCTGTGCATTGTTTGTACAGACACTTGAGTGTGCTGAGTGCCAGTTGAGCTGTAGCCATGTGAGCCCTGGTGTCAAGGTCATAGGCAGGAGTTAATGTAACATTTGTCCCAAAGCTCAGTCCGTTACCGCTTATGTTGTCACAGTTCTCAGTTCTAAGACTGTGTCCTTGGAGACCCTGTTTTAGATACCGTTAGAGGAAGCCTATAGATTCAGGATCTGGAGGTAGAATTGGGGCATTTGCTTCCCCCTGGTGTTACAGAGCTGCTTTGTGCCTCAGAGGTTCATTTCTTCAGCTGTGAAATAGAACTCCAGCTTTCATCCCTGTCATTATACAAACCCACTAATTCAGAGAAATTTGAAGAATAGAGACTCAATAAAACTTCTACTTCAAGTCAACCCTTGCTCCTCCTAATAACTTCCTTGTATTTGCATAGTTCCCAGTCATCTCAACCTCTTTCCCCTCTTCCCACACCCCTTCCTCACCTCTCCTCCTACTCTCCTCTTTTCTCTCTGCTTATCTTTCCTTCTCCCCAAAGGTCAATAGGCTAGGACACCCCATTTGCAGGCCAGAAGAAGCAGAGTACATGACCTCTTATGAAATAGCAGTGTTACATGGGATTTAGCCTTCAGCATTGGGTTGTCTTACTCTTTATATGATACTTTCTACTTTATGAATATATTATTTTAGGCATTTTTGGTTTTTACAAAATGGCATATTTAGTCACCCCTGCTTTTAGTGGAAACCTATCATTTTATCCCCTCTACAACTGAGTAAAAGACTGACCCCCAGGCTCCTATTTTTTTTCAGACAATTGTTCCAGCTCACTGTGAATTTTTGAGGCTGTTTTCTTAGCCTGACACTGCGGATTTCATCTGAAATCTGGAAACATATTGTGTTTTTGGCAAATAAAACTTGAAATTGTTTACTCAGATGATCTATTAAGAGAAATTTCACTTTGAATAAATTTGATCCACAGAAAATTAAGTTAGCTAAATGTAATCTTGAGAGTGGTGGGCCAAGGCAGGAGAAATGCATTCTTTACAACAATTCTGTGTACACTCAGCAGGATTTTATTTACACACTTTGCAGTGTTCCTCCAGAAACTCCTATCTTCCCCCTCTTCTCAGGTCTTTGATATTTTGTGGAAATGGGTCTCTTCTTAGGACACCTCTTTCAAGCAAACTTTAGAAGAAGAAAACTAGCTGAAGTGACAGGCTTTGGTGTGAGGCCCTTCAGACAGAACATCAGCTTGTGGCTCACTCTGTCCCTTGGCTTAGTTGGGTCTAAAGTCTGTGGAGGAAAGAGAGACACCTGAACCCGTGTTGCAAGACCAAGCTGATGTTGGCAAGAGACTGTTTTAAGGGAATGTGTCAAGAGATCAATGGTTTGTGGGCTGATCAGAAACTATATGACCTAAGAGGTAAGTGGGAATTGGAATAACAGATGGCAACCAGAGGAAACAAGATGAAGTGGGTTCAAGGAGTAGGTATGGTAGGAGACAAGAAGAACTTAGACATAAATGGGCAAAATCCACACAAGATTCTGGCTGTGAACAGCATGCTAAGATCCCTCTGTTTAGGGATTTAAACAATAACATCTGTATTGACTACTTTAATCGCGGACTGGATATGACCAATGTATGAAGCATGAAAAGCCTCAGTTTGTAATCTTTTATATGAAAGATCAGAATTCAGATGGGAATAAACAACCAACCAAAAGGTGATGGGACTTAGAAGCCAAGTGGGGCTCCCCTCCATAGAATCTCACTGTGCAGGTATGCGCAGATAGCCTGTACTTCACATTATCTAGGTTGGACAAATAGGAACTTAATGCTGACTCAAATGCAAGCTTGTGTTTTTCTTGCAGCTACCTTGTGAAAGTAAGGTTGTAGAGATAAAAATTCAAAAATATATATTGAATATATTTCTATCCCAATTATAACTCCCTCAGTGTTATCGTTGGTGATAGTGAACCCAGGAAAAAATGAAGTTTAAAGGCTGAAAATCTATACATTATTGCTCAAGGTCAAACAACTTTCACTAACTTCTATTTGCAGATGCATTAGTTTTCTCTCTCTGTGTCTTTTTCTCTCTGTTTCTCTGTCTCTCTGTCTCTGTCTGTCTCTGTCTCTGTCTCTGTCTCTCTCTCTCTCTCTCTCTCTCTCTGTGTGTGTGTGTGTGTGTGTGTGTGTGTTACCCTATCAGTTTCTACCATATTCCCTTGAGATAGTGTCTCTCACTGAACTGGAAGCCATTTTACTAGACTAGCTTACCAGACAATTCCCCAGGCTCCTCCTATCTTTACCCCAGTGCTGTATCTCCAGGTTGACAGTGCCTGGCTCTTACATGGGTGCCGGGGATTCAAACCCAGGTCCTAATGCTTATACAACAAGTTCTTGCCCTATGAACCATCTCTCTAGCATTGTGGCTGCAGTGTTCTTAATGATTCAAAAATAACAACTGCTCAAATTCCTACATGGAGAAAATTAGAGACTAATGTGATATGCTTTTTAATTTGCATCAAACTTTTCTGCTGAGTTAGTTAGACTGGGTAATAGCTGCTATAACAGATTTAGGGCTTTACACCAGAGACATTTCTTTCTCAAGCAGAATTCTGCTCCCTCATTAGCTTTGTTATAAGACCTCCATGATCCCCTGGTCCTATTTTCTAGGGGTTTTGGTATCCCCAAATGTGGCTTCCAATGCTCCACATTTCTTCACATTGAGGATTCAAACCATGGGGATTGGCATAAAAGGATTGGTCATCTCTGCTCAAATATTATAGGCCAGAATTTAGTCACATGAGAAGGGAGGCTACAGTATGAATATTATAGAATGTAGAAAGTCTGGTAAATAGCTCTCTGGATCCTACTACATCAATTTCTTCCAAAGTTAAGAACAAAAACTTTTTTATGTTTTTTGTTATAATGGTGTGCTGGCTAGCTTTATGTTAACATGGCTCGTATTGGAGTGGAGGGAGCCTTGGTTGAGAAAATGTCTCCACAAGACTGGACTGTAGGCAAGCCAGTAGGACAGTGTTTTAGTGATTGATGGGCCATTATATGAAACTGTAAGCCAAATAAACCCTCCCCAACTTGCCACATTAAATATATCTAATAGAATCCTCAGTTTTAGGAGCATTGTGAACTCTATTTTTTTCCTTTCCTTTCTCCTCTATTCAACTCATGATGAAAAACTCCCTGTTCTTCAGTATTTCTCCGTTCTTGCATTGGGAATATGTTTTGAATTTCAGGAACTTTTCCATTCCCTAGACATACTTGAGAACCATTATTCTGGACTGCCTCCTCAATTCATGGCATCTGAATTTGTTTCTCCTTGGAGCCTGAGAGTTTAAGCTTCAATGGAGGGTTGGATTCAAGCATCCTAGCCCATTTCACACACAGATAATTTCACTAAAGCTTACTTCTTGGGCATCTCCAGAACACCAGGCAACATCCTTACCTTGTGAAGAGACCATAAGAACAGGAACAGAGTAGCTGGTATCACCTACTTTTGGATCTACTAAACTGCTTCCTGGTTGTGTTGTACCCTTGGATGGACCCATGTTGTCTACAATAGTGATGATCATGTCTTCCTCCCAGCCAAGGAACGAATGCTAGTTCATGTCTCTAGCGTTCTGGGTCTTACTTCTCTCTCCTCTGTCATTTCTGTAGCAGCAGTATAAATACAGGGTAACTTTGTTATTTTTTTGATTCTCACACTCAGAAATTCTCTTTTTGCAGGTCAACTTATAAACCCAAAGTAGAGTTTAACTGCATATATCTGAGGGAGCCTCTGTGGCATGTACCACTAGAAGGTACTAGAACAAGGACCAGAATATCCTCTGTCATACGCTGATTCTCCTAGCTTTGTTGGTGTGTATACACAGCTTTTAAGTCATATCCTCAAATCTGGATTGCCAAAAGAGCACCAATTTGCTTTCATCCAAGTGCTCTTTCTTGATGCCTTCAGATGCCTTAGGAGCATAAACAGTGGAGGCCTTGGGGGTTTGCCAGAAGTGTTCAACTTTTGGCCAGATTTGAGACGTGTTAGTTCAGAACTTCTTGAAAAAAGACCCAGACATCAGGATTTTCACAAGTTTTCCAGGGCTTGCTCCATGTGCTCAGGTGTCAAGTCCCTTGATCTAGCTCTTGGGGGGGGGGTGTCCCTTGAGCAGATGTGAAGTCTATGTGCCTCCTACACAGAAACTGAGACTGCTTAGGTTTGGGACCCAGGGCAGGGCCTTAGGGTGTAAGCAGCTCTCCCTGATACATATTCAATTTGGAACTTGATGTTCTAAGTCTGAAAGAAGATGAGACTGAGCTTCTTTCCTCAAAGCCTCCCTGCAGTTTCTCTATGCACTAAAAACCAGTTTAGGCTGTCTGCCCAAGGGGATACAAAGAGCTGAGTTGTACATCATGTTATTTCAGATACTCCCCTCAGTGGGAGTCCTGTGGTCAGTAGGCTAATGGCTCCTGCATGGGCTACTTAGGACCAGACTTTACCTAAGTTTCAAATAGTGTGCTCACATTACACTCCAGGGAGTCCATTTAAATATGAATATGTCTAGTTTGTTGTATGGATGCCTGTGAGCTTCCTGATATGATCCCATTCATTTCTATGATAAGAAAATAAAAAGCCTTGAATTAAATATCAGCAGCCCCTTTTTAGAAAGATAAAACAACAACAAAAAATGATTTGGTGCCAGTATAATACCTTATCCATCTTTATCAAGACCCTGAGCTTATCCTCAGGATACTACACACCATTGGGATTAGGGGTAAAGAATTGAGACAGGAAACATGACAGTCTATAGACCACCGACTAGCAGATCATGCTAGAAGAGGCAGTGGTCTGGGAATCCAAAAGTAAGTTGGATTTGTTAGTGGTTTTGATATTCATTTGTCTTGTGGTCATAGGAAACTTGGAGATTAGAGGTGGTCACATTTTATAACTCTTTGGTAGAATTAGGGATGCAGGCTTGAGTCCTGTAAACCTGAGAGGATCCTGACACTGGAACTCATGAAAACCAGCTAGCTAACATCCCAGGGACTCAGATTCTTCTGTGTAGTAGAGACCATTTGCAGCAGTGAGTTTATAAAGAGCACCAAGTCCTTTGCACCCAGCACATGCTCAGCCTTGACTGGATGCCTGTTTCCTGAGCACACACTGTCAAGATTCGAAGAGATCCCCCACACATGGACTCAATGAATGACACATAAAAGACTGTGGTTACCATTCGTGCCACTGATTCTTTAACTTGGAGACATGAGAAGAGTAAAGTGAATTTGACAAGTATTAATATAAAAATTCAGGAATACAGTAGAAATAGCTTTAACTGCCTGAGTATTTGTGCAGGGCATAAGACACTTTGTATAAACGCAAGTCATTGAATGTGTCTTTTAGAGAGAAACTGGAATTCCACATATGACAAAATCTTGTTGATTTGTCCTGGGTAAATCCAGAGAGTGACCACCGCTCTGGCAATTCAGAGTTTTAGATGGAATATGGTAGGTTGTATGTACAGAATGAATCCCAGTGGATGAACAAGAACTGGACCGCTGTGAGCAGGTACCAATGACGTAGGGCTTTTTCTATGCATGACTCTGATTTCCTTTGCCTTAGCTCACTTGGTTGCTGTAACAAAACTCTGCAGACTGTTTGGATCTAAAGGAAAGAAATTTGTTCTCATTTCTAGAATCTGGAA
Source organism: Apodemus sylvaticus (assembly GCF_947179515.1). NCBI lineage: Eukaryota > Metazoa > Chordata > Mammalia > Rodentia > Muridae > Apodemus > Apodemus sylvaticus. Next base: position 128,454,262 of record NC_067476.1, read on the forward strand.
AGTAAAAAGAAGAGAGGCACAGTAGGTTTGGGAGATGGTGAGCACACTTTTCCTTGCTGTGCAGAAGCCACTTTTTCTCTCTGAGTGTTACCTGTGGTGTTAAGGGATGAGTTCTTTGTCAAGCATTCTTTTATGACTTATTTATTTCATTTTTTATTTGTATGAGTACTTTGAATGTCTGTGGGGGGCATCAAGCACATGCCTAGCGCCTGTGGAGGTCAAAAGGTGTTGAAAGTCCTGAGTTATGAGTTATCAGTTATGACTGAGCAGAGTCACTCTATGGGACTGCAGAGTTGAACTTGTGTCCTCTGAAAGAGCAACACGTATTTCTAGCCACTGAAACACTTCCCTAGCTATCTCTGTAGCGAAGGCCCTACTGGGGGCGACATTTAAAGACAGATATAGGGCAAGATGGGGACCTTCCTTTCATTGTATTACTTGCTCATTCCCTACTGGTATTTCCTCCTAAATAAACACACTCAGCTCATCAGCATGGCGCCTGCTTCTAGGGAAGCCTGGAGTAAGCTGAGGCACTTGAGAACTAATGGCAGTGCTATCTTTGTATGGGTCCTTTAAAAGTCACAAATTATCTACTAAAAATCACCTTTAAAGGGGCAACACAAAAGGAACATAGAAAAATAAATAACACCCAAGGGATTTTTCAGGGACAGAATTTGTCAGACATAAAAGACCTTGCTCCATTTGAGGGCCTTTTGCACAATCCTCACTTTAAGGCAAGGGCCTGCTTTTCTTAAGTATTGCATCTTGGTGGAGGCAATTGTAGAATTCTTTCCTCTCTTTGAAGCCAAATCCTGAAGGATGCTGTGTAGGCTTCCTGGTCCACAGCAGCTTCTATAGCGGAATCACATGGCTATATATACACAGTGGGCCAAATGATTTTCTCCCATCCCTTAGCTCCCCACCCCAGTACTCAATACAGCAGGATTTCTTCCATCACACCTGGAGAGACAGGACCAGCCAAAAGCTAGAACCAGGGGCACCTCTCCCTTACCTGACTCCCTTCCTAGTCAAGTCCACAGTTCAACTTTGGAGAAATATGAAGGAGAGGATTATAGATACCTGGTCTTTGCTAAATTTCTTTTCTTAATAAAGTTTTCAGATATTACAAAAGTATAAGTATCTGACAAAAAATGACCAAAATTTGCAAGGTTTTTCCCAGAGAGAATACATAAACATTTACCCAAAGAGATTATCATTCTATTATGTGCTATCTATATGTATTGATGTTTACATGTATGTACATATAATCAAGAATGTATCTTTGCTACAAAATATGGATGACTCTCAAAGGCGGTGTGCTAAGAAGCCTTATACCATGCTTACACACATGGTCCTAGAACAGGCATGAACTGTTCTATGGTAATAGGAATCTGATGTGTGGTTGTGGGAAGGTGAGATGGGCTAGAGGAGTTCTAGAAATTGCATTCAAGAACTATATGGAGATCATGTTGCACCTTTAGCTTCATGATAGTTGGATGCACAGGTGTATAGTTGTTCACTGATGGACTGATGGCACACTTTAGCCGTGTGGACTTCGTTCTGTGGATACATGTAACCCCAAAAGAAGGGAAATAATAAACTTTAGTTAGTGATATATTATTTAGCCTACACACGGGAAGGAGTACAACTTTGGTTTGTTTAATGTATGGTTTTAATATGTAATGCAAGCTGGTCTTGAATTTCTGATTTTCCAATCTCTGCCTCTCAAATGCAGGGATCACATGAGGAACTACATCAATTTTTTTTAAATTGTTTCGAAATACACCAAAGTATAACAGATCAATAAATGGATGCAGGCCTGGATACATGGGAAAAACTGGTAAAATAAAATAGGAATTACAAAATTTCCATGCTAGAGCTGTAGCTGTTCACTCTAAATAAAATGTTTGAGAGAAAATAAAGGCAAGATTCTTAAAACTGAAAGGGGAGATCAGGGATGGAAATTTTCATAAAAATAACATATAAAGTTAGGGGCATTTCACACAATTGTAGAATGCAGTGATAACTATTGAGAGATTGTGTGCCCCTGGGAACCGCTAAGCTGAGTCAATAGGTGCTTAGATTTTTTTTTGGTCTGGGCATCTTAAAGAAGCTATCTTTTTCTAGGCTAGCAATATGAAATCCTTCTGCAAAGAGGCAGGCTTCCTGCCTGAAACCAAGGCCACTGGATTAAATCTCCTGGCAGAGGGAGAGGAGCATTTATGTGGCTACTTCTAATTCAGCATTAAATAATTAATTTTAATAAGTCAGCCTGAGGTTGAAACACAATATGCAGTGGAGAAAAATAGGAAGTCAGTAGCTTCTATGTCTGGGGGACACAGGTCACCTCTTTTCATGTGATCTGACTGAGGTGACATTCAAAAGACAAGCATCCATGTCAGTACTCAGAGGACGAAGTGAGGTGTCATCTAAGTGCTTATGCCTCTCCTAAATTCACATGCTGAAGCCCTAGCCCACAAGGAAGTAGAGTCGGAAATGGGATTAAGGTCCTTATCAAAGAAAGTCCACAGGTAGGGCAGAGGAGCCGCACCTTAGGGTCCTTCCACCCAGAAGGGAGGGAGACCAGCTTTCAGTAGTAGCTATGCATTGAGGGAAGGAGTACAAAGGTTCTGGTTGGGCCAGTGTGTTCTCAAGAGCTACAGGTGAGTAGGGCTCTAGCAACTACTGGCCGATCTGCTTCTTTAGTCTCTGCACATGCCCCAATAGCTTGGGAAGCACGCCCCAATCCTAGAGATTCTGTGGTGTTCTATGTCTTTCCCCTGTGCCTACTTGTTTGTCTCTCGAAAGGCAGGAGCTCAGGCTTGCCCGGCTAGTTTTCATAGCCTTGTAGTGTATTGGTACAGCCACTGATGGAAGCACACAGTTAGCAGTAGACTCGGGTCTGTGAAGTGAGGGGAAGGTCATGAAAATCCTGAAGTGTTTCCCACCCTCCTCATTTTCTCTTTTACCATCTCTGTCCTTGTGTCAGATGTGTGAGGATTTCTGAGGAAGCTCCAAACTTGTCAATGTTGCAAAAATGGAAGTTACAAGAGACTCCTACCCCAGGCTCTTCTGTCAGAAAAGAGAGGATTCACTGTCAACAGAGCAGATATTTTTATTTTGCAATCCAGGAAAGTAAGCAAGTCATGTCTAGAAGTGTTCTTGGAACCTGATTCTAGGACTTACATACACTCAAAGAGAAGACTCCTTGAGGACTGAACCTATGTTAGGGTCACAGTATTGCTGCAGACACGCTGCCTAACTCGTGGCCCCTTGGAGGGGTATGAGATTTCAGGGGCACACACAGGCTTTTCTGGCTCAATAGTTCAAAGCAAATGGATACATATCTTCAGGCAACACTTTAATCTCTCACCAGGCTCTGCCTTGTGTGAAATGGAATTTGTCTTTCATACTAAATCATTTTTCAAAGAGAGTTGGTATGTTTAAAGTAAGGAGCCTGTTGTTCAGTTCTTCTGTGATTTTTCTTTTTCTAAAGATTTTCAAAGGCAGAGTACACCTATCTTAGCAAATGCTCTTCAGCCCAAAGCTTGGCACGGTGTAGGGAATCCCCAGGCTAGGAGGAGGGGTGCGGATCCCTCAGAGGAACTGAAGTACAGTCTCTTGGGAGGGATTGTACCTCATGGTACTTTCAATTATGCCCACTAACATTGAGTCTTCTTGGCCTGCTGGGTACCTCCATGAATGTAGCTAGCCATTGTGACTTGCTTCTGATAGGTAATATCAGGGAGAGGCTGTGTCCCTTCTACATTTGAGTATTCCAGCCAGCACAGCCTCCATTAGACTCTCTTCCTTGGGATGAGTTGATCTTGGAATCTAGCCACCACGCTGGGAGGAAGCCAAGGTGTCAGGGAAAACCACATGCAAGTTCTCCAGTCAGCAGTCCCAGCTGGTTCAACAACTAAACACGTGAGTAAAGACACTTCCTGGATGACCCAGCCATGTTGGCTATCTGATAGCAACTTTGGAAGAGACCCTGTGTGAAAGTTTTACAGAAGAGCTTCAGGTACTTCCAGAACCAGGCAAGAGAATAATGAAACAGGACTGTGGTCCTTTGGTGCTGTCAACTTGGTGCGTTTGTTCTGTAGCCACAGTGTCTGATGCACTTATACGACCACTGGGCCACTGCCAAGAAGGAATCTTTATGGCCAAAAAAGGATCCCCACCTCCTGTCACTCTCCTTCAGTTGTAGTGACTGTTTCCCCAGAAGTCATCATCATGGGAGAAGGGATGGGAGGAACATTGTTCTTCCTGTGACCCAGTCTCCAGATTTTTGACATTGTTTGTGACTTAGAGGCAGACATACGGTTTCTACTACACTGATTGTTAACAGTTAGTTGTTTCAGATGCACACTCTGCATTTTTAATCTTAGCCATTCTGACTGGTGTAAGGTGAAATCTCAGGGTTGTTTGGATTTGCATTTCCCTAATGACTAATGAAGTTGAGCATTTTTTAAGATGCTTCTCTGCCATCCGAAGTTCTTCAGGTGAGAATTCTTTGTTTAACTCTGTACCCCATTTTTAATAGGGTTGTTTGGCTTTCTGGAGTCTAACTTCTTGAGTTCTTTATATGTATTGGATATTAGCCCTCTGTCTGATGTAGGGTTGGTGAAGATCTTTTCCCAATTTGTTGGTTGCCGATTTGTCCTTTTAATGGTGTCCTTTGCCTTACAGAAACTTTGTAATTTTATGAGGTCCCATTTGTCAATTCTTGATCTTAGAGCATACGCTATTGGTGATCTCTTCAGAAACTTTCCCCCTGTACTAATGTCCTCAAGGGTCTTCCCCAGTTTCTTTTCTATTAGCTTCAGAGTGTCTGGCTTTATGTGGAGGTCCTTGATCCATTTGGATTTGAGCTTAGTACAAGGAGACAAGGATGGATCAATTCACATTCTTCTGCATGCTGACCTCCAGTTGAACCAGCACCATTTGTTGAAAAGGCTATCTTTTTTCCATTGGATGTTTTCAGCCCCTTTGTTGAGGATCAAGTGGCCATAGGTGTGTGGCTTCTTTTCTGGATCTTCAATCCTGTTCCATTGATCCACCTGCCTGTCAATGTACCAATACCATGCAGTTTTTTTAAAATATTTTTATTTTCTATATTCTTTGTTTACATTCCAAATGATTTCCCCTTTCCTGGATCCCCCCTCCCCATATGTCCCATAAACCTTCTTCTCTCCATCCATTCTCCAATCACTTCCCTCCTTTTTTTCTCTGTCCTTATATCCCCCTCCAATGCTAGATCAATCCTTTCCAGGATCAGGACCTTCTCCATACTTCTTCATGGGAGTCATTTGTTATGCGATTTATGCCTTGGGTATTCAGGGCTTCTGGGCTAATTAATATCTACTTATCAGAGATTGCATTCTATGTGTATTCTTTTGTGATTGGGCTACCTCATTTAGGATGATATTTTCCAGATCAAACCATTTGCCTAAAAATTTTGTGAATTCATTGTTTCTAATTGCTGAGTAGTATTCCATTGTGTAAATATACCACATTTTCTGTATCCATTCCTCCTTTGAGGGGAATCTAGGTTCTTTCCAGCTTCTGGCTATTATAAATAAGGCTGCTGTGAACATAATGGAGCATGCGTCTTTATTGCATGCTGGGGAATCCTTTGGGTATATGCCCAGGAGAGGTATAGCAAGGTCCTCCGGAAGTGTCATGTCCAGTTCTCTGAGGAACCGCCAGACTGATTTCCAAAGTGGCTCTACCATCTTACAGCCCCACCAGCAGTGGAGGAGTGTTCCTCTTTCTCCACATCCTCACCAACACCTGCTCTCTCCTAAGATTTTGACCTTAGCCATTCTGACTGGTGTAAGGTGAAATCTCAGGGTTGTTTTGATTTGCATTTCCCTAATGACTAATGATGTTGAGCACTTCTTAAGGTGCCTCTCAGCCATCCGAATTTCTTCAGGTGAAAATTCTTTGTTTAGATCTGTACCCCATTTTTTAATAGGGTTATTTGGTTCCCTGGGGTCTAACTTTTTGAGTTCTTTGTATATATTGGATATTAGCCCTCTATCAGATGTAGGGTTGGTGAATATCCTTTCCCAATTTGATGGTTGCCATTTTGTCCTTTTAACAGTGTCCTTTGCCTTACAGAAACCTTGTAATTTTATGAGGTCCCATTTGTCAATTCTTGATCTTAGAACATAAGCTATTGGTGTTCTGTTCAGGAACTTTCCCCCATGCCCATGTCTTCTAGGGTCTTCCCCAGTTTCTTTTCTATTAATTTCAGTGTGTGTGGTTTTACATGGAGGTCCTTGATCCACTTGGAGTGAAGTTTAGTACATGGAGATAAGAATGGATCAATTCACATTCTTCTGCATGCTGACCTCCAATTCAACCAGCACCATTTGTTGAAAAGGCTATCTTTTTTCCACTGGATGTTTTTGGCTCCTTTGTCGAAGATCAAGTGACCATAGGTGTGTGGGTTCATTTCTGGATCTTCAATTCTATTCCATTGATCCACTTGTCTGTCACTGTGCCAATACCATGCAGTTTTTAACACTATTTCTCTGTAGTATTGCTTGAGGTCAGGGATACTGATTCCCCCAGAATTTCTTTTGTTGTTGAGAATAGTTTTAGCTATCCTGGGTTTTTTGTTATTCCAGATGAATTTGATAATTGCTCTTTCTAACTCCGTGAAGAATTGAGTTGGGATTTTGATGGGTATTGCGTTGAATCTGTAGATCGCTTTTGGCAGAATGGTCATTTTAACTATATTAATCCTGCCGATCCATGAGCATGGGAGGTTTTTCCATTTTTTGAGGTCTTCTTCCATTTCCTTCTTCAGAGTCTTGAAGTTCTTGTCATACAAATCTTTCACATGTTTGGTAAGAGTCACCCCAAGGTACTTTATACTGTTTGTGGCTATTGTGAAGGGTGTCATTTCCCTAATTTCTTTTTCAGCCTGCTTATCCTTTGAGTATAGGAAGGCTACTGATTTGCTTGAGTTGATTTTATAACCTGCCACTTTGCTGAAGTTGTTTATCAACTGTAGGAGTTCTCTAGTGGAGTTTTTTAGGTCACTTAGGTAGACTATCATATCATCTGCAAATAATGCAGAATTCTATCAGACCTTCAAAGAAGACCTAACACCAATACTCTTCAAACTATTCCACAAAATAGAAACAGAAGGAATACCACCCAATTCCTTCTACGAAGCCACAGTTACGCTGATAGCAAAACCACACAAAGATCCAACAAAGAAAGAGAACTTCAGGCCAATTTCCCTTATGAACATCGATGCAAAAATACTCAAAAAATTCTTGCCAACCAAATCCAAGAACACATCAAAACGATCATCCACCATGATCAAGTAGGCTTCATCCCAGGGATGCAGGGTTGGTTCAATATACAGAAATCCATCAATGCAATCCACTACATAAACAAACTCAAAGAAAAAAAACCACATGGTCATTTCAATGGATGCTGAAAAAGCATTTGACAAAATTCAGCATCTTTTCATGCTTAAGTCTTGGAAAGAACAGGAATTCATGGCCTATACCTAAACAGAGTAAAAGCAATATACAGCAAACCGGTAGCCAGCATCAAACTATATGGAGAGAAACTTGAAGCAATCCTACTAAAATCAGGGACTAGACAGGGCTGTCCCCTTTCTCCTTATCTTTTCAATATTGTACGTGAGGTACTAGCTCGGGCAATTAGACAACATAAGGAGGTCAAAGGGATACAAATTGGAAAGGAAAAAGCCAGATCTTTGACCTTAAGAAGAAACTATCCTCTTGTTTTGAAGGCATCTAGCTTGTATTTAATACATTTTAACCTCCTGTGAATGTATGCATAAGTGACAACTGATTTTGATGTCATTTTCAAATTAATGTAAATGTTATCTTGCTTCATTAACATTAACATGCTGTGATTCTTCCCTCATATTAGAGCAGAGCTCTATTATAGACTTTGGCTCATTTTTTTTTTGATATGTACCTTATTTACATGTAGCCCAGCAATCCATATGAGGGTTAGTGTCTGTTCTTAGCCATGGACATTAATATTCTCACCATCATCCAAAGTTTTCAAGTGATGAGATTTAGACCAAACAGGTAAACAACCTATCTGAGGTATGAATACAGTTGTGCATTCAGAGAATATGCCTACTCTTTCTATCTTAGGCTAGTGCTCTTTCTCACTGTTAACAAGATCACCCTCTGGGGATAATACAAGTAAAAGTATGGTCCCTATGTCAGCTGAAAATTTTTGGGAAGGGAGATGACCACTTTAAGAGTTGAGTATAAATATACTGTCAAAAGTTTACTCCTGTGTATTAACAGGGGCTGTTTATGGTTTCCTTTTTGTGTTGTCACCACCTAATGTGGACAGCATTGTCACCAATTCTCTGACCTGGTGGCTGCTTGGAAGAGCATCCACTCCTGATGCACAAAAACTTGAGAATTACATTCCCCAGGACATCTAGTACTTCATAGAACTATGGTAGCTGTGAGGGACAGCATCTCTAAACTCCTTCAAGATGTGGCCATTGATGTCTTGAGTTAATATCTATTTTTGTTTCTCATTTAAACTGAATACAGTGCCTTATGGAGCAAAGTTTATTTATTTATTTCATGTATATGAGTATACTGTAGTTGTCGTCAGACAAACCAGAAGAGAGCACCGGATCCCATTACAGATGGTTGTGAGCCACTGCGTGGTTGCTGGGAATTGAATTCAAGACCTCTGGAAGTGCAGTCAGTACTTTTTTTTTTCTTTTTTTCAAGACAGGGTTTCTCTGTATAGCCCTGTCTGTCCTGGAACTCACTTTGTAGACCAGGCTGGCCTTGAACTCAGAAATCCACCTGCCTCTGCCTCTCAGTACTCTTAACCACTAAGTCATCTCTAGCTCTGGCAGAGTTTTAAAATAAGTTATCACAAAAAGGGACAAATCATGTCTTCCCTCATTTCTCTTCAAAATTCAGCACTTAGAAATAACCAAGGTTTATAAGTTTCTCAGAAGGTGCCCTGTAACATTAAAGATACCTTTCACTTTCTCCAGGCATGGAATGGTTGTAATGATCTTCAAACCACCTGACTCTTCCATTTCATTGGAAGACCTGTGTGTCATTTGTGTCCCTAAGCAGATGATCTAAGTGAGGAATGGTGGTACAGGCTTGGCATTCCATCTACTCTGGAGGCAGAGTTTATGAGTTCAAGGCCAGCCTGGTCTCAAAAGTGAAATTTTCACATATCATGCTGACTCTTTTACTGGGAAGTTTGTCTCAGGATCCCTCTACCGGCACCCTGTCAAAACTTGTCTTATTTTCTATTCATGACTTGGTAGGCCTTTTCATAAAGAAGTTCATTAGGATTGTGTAAGCAGTGGTCCCCCATACTGTGGACCCACTTCCTGTTATGTGAGGTTGTCACAAGGAAGATTCTATTACCCATGAGCCTATTACATGACGCATGAGTAGTAATTGTTAGCCATCGCTAGGGTAGTTAGTTCACTAGTGGCTTGAAGGAAGAGTGAGTGTCCTGTCATGCCTGGACTGAACATGTCCTCTTTTAAGAAAGCTGTGGCAATTTTATTTTCCCATTCTTCTGAAATTTGGCTTCTTTGGGATCTTCAAGGTCACCATGGAGAGCACCAGAGGTGTTAGTCTCCACCTCCTGGTGGCTATAAAATTTTTTGGTGACATAGTAGACAAAAATCCCATTTGTTACCTAAGAACCTCCCTACCATAGTTCTACGCCGCTCCATCATCCATCTGCCCTAAATGGTCCAGGTAACACCATGGACTCTGAAAGAGCTAAGAAAGGAGACAGTGAGGTTTCAAGATATCCATTCTTGTGCTTTCTTTTCTGTTCTTGAAAGAAAATGAGAATGAAAATCCCTTAAAGCGAATGGCAAAGCATTTTACAAGGGAACAATTGTGTCAGGAAACACTTGCTACCAAAGCATCAGATGAATGGAGCATGTTGGGGGAGCTGGGCTATGAGAGCAGGAAGTGATGGGAGTTTGTTTGTGGGCATGCTCACTGCCTGGCTGACTAGCTAATCCACACACTTCAAACAAACCCAGGCCAGAATATTTTGGCCCCATCTGTGTTTTAAGAGCTAACTTTTACCCCTTTATTTTTTGAAAGCAAAGCTACAGTTGCGCTTCTAAATTTACTTCTAGTTGGCTGCCTGTAGTTGTTTGTTCACATATAATGTGTGGGGGTCATCAGCAGCTTTCTGTTGAAGATCAACATGACCAGAGGCTATCACATCCCTGGAGAAGCACAGTCCCTCGGGCCCCATTGAGTCAGTAACTCTCAAATGTCACATTTCTTTCTACAGAATTGTATTCTTTTCCCAGAGGTAGGTTTTCAGTTGTTTTGTTTTCATATTTTCTTTTCCATTTTCCATTCTATATTAAGGCCTTCCTAGTGTTCTCAGTTTTTCTGGGAGAAATGAGAATATTACAGTCTAGTCATACCCATGAAAATACTTGAGAAGTTGATAGGTTTTGTTGACCAGCTTTGAAACTCTTATTTTTGTTAGTCAGTTTTCTGTGACTATGACAAAATATCTGAGATAATCAGCTTATAAGAAAGAAAGTCAGGGCTGGAGAGATGGCTCAGTAGTTAAGAGCACTGGCTGCTCTTCCAGAGGACCTGAGTTTAATTTCCAGCAACCACATGGTGGCTTACAACCATCCGTAATGGGTCTGATGTCTTCTAGTGTGCAGATGTACATTAAGTCAGAGCACCCTGGATATATAAAATACCTAAATAAATATTTTTTATAAAGGAAAAGAAAGACTATAAATGATAACAAAGAATTTAAACTAAAAAAGATTTATTTTGGTTTACTATTTCAGAAAGTTCAGCCTCTTCTCAGTTGGCTTTGATGACTATGCTCCTCTGATGGTGTAGAGCTTTGTGGTGGGGAGACTCCCACCAGAGCAGTTAGAAAACAGTTAATGTGGGAAGGAAGGCCAGGGTCCCAACATCTCATTCCAAGATGTTCCTCAATGACAGAATTGTTGCTAACCATGCTTGACTCCCTAAAGGTCCTCCATCTACAGCATTACAACACTTTAAACCATAGGCCTGAGGGACTAGATAAGATCCCAGCTCTAGCACTATTCCTGAAATCTTACAGCTTCTGAACTCTTTGAATACCATCTTAGCACTTGCTATATGTGGGTCTGGTACACAAACCACTCAGAGAGTGAAGAGTTTATGGAAAGTGGCAGCACCTGTTAAAGAGTGGGTACCATGCTATAACTTGGGGTTCTTCTCTTCCTTGAACCCCATTCTTTGTCCTCTTTTTTCATTTTTTTTATTTTGTAAGAATTGCGTACTTGAGTACTGTCTTTACATCATGTTTACCCTTTTTTTCCTACCCCTCCAACTCTTCCCATTCCCTCTTGACTTTTCAATTATTGTTTTACACACACACACACACACACACACACACACACACACACACACACACACAGAGAGAGAGAGAGAGAGAGAGAGAGAGAGAGAGCCTATAGTGTCCATTTAGGGTTGTTCATGTGTAAATGTGTTTAGAGAGGCTACTTGAGACTGGATAGCCAACCTGGGGATCCATCCCTGGAGAAAATGAATTCTCCCTCTCTTGGCAATCATTGTTTGCATATAGCTCTTCATCAATGGGTCTAATTTGGGTAGCCATATTGTTAAGATCTCAATGGGGCAGCTTCCCTGTTATATATAGAAGATATCTAGTAGCATAAATATTGGTCCTCTGGCTCTTAAAGTGTTTTTGCCCTTCCTCCAGGGTGTTATTTGAGCCTTGGGTATAGGTATTGCACTGTAGGTACCAGTTTGGATTGGGTACTCCAGTTCACTTGCTCTCTGCATCTTGACCAGTTAAAGACCTCTTCAAGTAGTCACTACCTGCTTCTAGATGAAGCCTCTCTGAAAAGGGGTAAGAGATACACTTATATACATGTATAAGGATAAATATTTAGAGTATAGCTAGGAATTATTTGGGTTCTAGAAAATGATGGTAGTAGGTTCTTCTCTAGGGCCCATAGCCTATCTAGCCAATGGCAATTGCCTAGGTTTACAATAACAGGCATGAATTCCATCCTAATGAGTGGCCTTTGGTTACCCACAAGATATAAATTCCACTATTGCACAAGTTGAAATATCTTGCAGGACCAGGCATTGTCATGAGTCTTAGGCTTTACAATGGATAGGCTATTGATTGATTTTCTCTGTTTGCAATTTATCTATCACATTCAGATACACTGAAAGGCAGTTCTCCAGAAGGAGACTTCAAGGATAGTTGGGGGCTCAATTTTTCCAAGACTTATATTTTCAGTATATGATGTCATCAGCAATAGGATTTGTTTTCAAGTTTTGGAAGGCAACTGGGTGCTCTGGAAATAGCCTCTATTGTTTTGGGGGTTGTTTGGATCCCTTTACAGTCCTTACTCTAGATATATGTACTAATATAGCTTGAGTCTCGGTAGGACACTACATAGCAACTGTGGCCATAAGGTGTTTCCTGAGGACCCTTGACTGATCTTTCATCTTAGAGCTGAGGCATCCAAGGACTAGAAGACTTTTGAACCTCTGATGAAGGTGTTTGTTAAAATGAGGTGTAGGCTATAGAAAAGTCATGGAGAAGAATTGAAAGAACATTTTGGCACAGAAACTACATTAGTGTGACTAGATTTGGCATTATCTTGTCCATGACTCAGTTAGATGGTCTTCCAGTTTTACAGTGAGGTTACTCTAAAGAATGAATGAGATAGCCTTTATAATTGTGCCTATTATTGAATAGTACCCAGTATACCTGAAATACTTCAGGAACCCTCTCCTCGGAAGCATGTATTTCATGTATGAAATACACCAATGAACTAGAAGATTTGTTAAGGCTCCTGCTAGTGTGAAAGGGAATGCTTTTATTTTTTTTTAAGAAGATACATAAAAATGTCCATGAATAGATCAAAAAGCTCACCTGGAGAAGAAGGATGAAATTTAGGAAAAATAGACATCTTATTTGTAAAACTCTTTGTATAGAGCTATTCAGGTAGAATGCCCTCTGAGAACTGGGTCTTTGTCCTGCATGTATCCTTTTTTCTACCACTTCCCAGGGCCTAAACCAGACCTTGGCATGGGATAAGTTATAGTGAGGTATTAGGTGACTGAATGAATGGATGGATGGATGGATGGATGAACAGCAGAATGACTATAAATGACTGTTGTAGGTAAGACCTACTTGAAATCTCAGCATTTATTGGTCCTGTGATCTACAATGTGAAACAGTTGGGGACAGTGGAGGGCAGATCCTCGGATGAAGAATTGTTTGTAGTTAGCTATCAGTAGGATCCTGTCAAAAGGTTCATTGATTTTTGAACTAAATAACAAATAACACTTGACTGAAAAATTATATGTGGCAGGTGGATGCTAAAAATGTGTTTTGTTGAGAAATAACTTTGGATAAAGCCCAGGGAAGAAACTCCTATCATTCACCCTGCTTAGCGAGCACAGACGACCATCTTATCTTGTGAGAGTTCTGATGCCCTTTCACTTTCAAGCTTCTGAGAGCCACAGTGATAGATCTGTCTGATCCTTTTTAAGTTTCCCTTTCCCAAACCAATGGAACATCTTTCTGTTAATCTCTGTTAACCCCTCAGGAATCCAGGATTCTGTAAAACATGCCCAGAGACAGGCCTGTCTAGGAAGGTGTGAATTCCTGTTTCCTGTCTCGGACACAGACTTCACCTGCTTCCACATCCAGAGGAAGATGCTCTGAAGCATCTCACTGAGGAGAGCCAGTCAAAACCTTAAAGGCACGTAGCACAGATCCCCAGATCCCCAGATCCCCAGAGCTAACCATTTGTCTCTTTTGCTCAAGCAGATGCCAGCTTAGCTTAAGTCACCAAAGAAATATAGTAGTCCTTCATCAGCCATGGTTTCAACATGTATGACTTCAGTTACCCATGATTAACTGAATTCTGAAAGTATCAAATGGAAAAATTTCAAAAATTTAGAACTTTGAAATTTTATGACATTCTAAGTATCAGTGTGGCAACATATCTATCTGTTCCCCTCCTTAAGAGAGATCTCTTGCAAGTGATTCACCCTTGTGTCTAATGTATGTGTCCATGCTGTATATGCTGCCTTCCTTATAGTCACTTAGTCACCTCATCTAAGGAATCAGATTGACTGTCATATTTCAAAATGTTTATCTTCATTCCATATATTTTATGTAATAATGTTCCCCCAGCACAAGTGTTGTGGTGCTAGCAATTCAGCTATGTTGGCAGAAGTTGTTAATTGTTTCCTTTAGATGAAAAGATGAGAAATCCTGACTTATGGAAAAAATTGTATGCTGAGAGGTGATATTTGAGAGAACACACTCCCATTTTTATTATATCACTGTAATTATTCTCTTTATTAGTAGTTGTTCTTTATAGCTTAGCACACTTAATATAGAAACCATGTTCTCCCAAATGCAATGTATATATGCATACACAGATATGCATATATATGTGCACAATAATATAAAATTTGGAAATATCTGCAATTTCAAGCATGTACTAGTGGTCTGGCAATGGATTCTCCATGAATAATGAATCCATTTGACATTTTCATGTGCTTGATTTTAGTGGAAACAAAGGCATTTAAAAATTGGATTATCATTTTTATTTTCCAACATTGTGTTAGTATCTATGTGACACTGAGGTCCTTTCTATGGGATGAACCTTAGGAAATGGTTAGAGAAGGGTGAGTCTTTTTCTACAAGAATGTACCATATTAATGGTATTTGACTTTATTGCTTTGAGTTTTTCTAACAGACCAATAAAGAAACTGTAGAAGGCAAAGGCCTCTCGAAAAATTTATTGGCCAACACTGATGTTACCAACTCTGTGGCTTTTGGGTCCTTCAACCCCACATTTGTGAATATTTCTCAGATCATCCTTGCAAAAAAAAAATACTCTAACTTAGACCCACCTTGGATTGATTATAAACTTAGGGAAAAAATAAACTTTGGTTTTTTTGTACATTGTTTTATAAAAATCCAGAATCTAAACTGTCACTCTGCCTTTGTAGTCCCCAAGACCCTGGCTGGGGGTCAGGTGACATCTGTGTGGCCATCAGGGAGCAGATGCTGGAAAGACAGATCACCACAAGCCCCGCCCCCTGTCTTGCATTTGGGTGAGGGCTCTTAAGATAGATTTTATCCTTGATTTATTGAGCTATTTGTCATTAAAGTGACCTAAATCAGCGATGTCATTTGCAGCCTCGTGATGGAAAAATAATAAGCAGGCTGCACTAGTGGCTTTACTTCACCGTTAAGGAGCCTTATTTCTGACTTAAACATTGCATTTAGCCAGCATCATGGAGAAATCATTTCAACTTAAGTGGCTGCTGTTGATAGTGTAGCTCCTTGTATATGGAAGAGCTCAACAAATGTTGAATATAGTTGAATGCATGAAATATAGCATATCTTCAGAGCACACAGCATTTACAAAGAGATAAGCATGTGATCCATATCTTTCTAAAGCAGATCCTATTTGTTCTTGTCTTCTGGATCACACAGTGTCTGCCAAGTGTGGATTGACATTCTAGTGATACACTGAAGTCGTGGGTTTGGTTGAGGATATATTTACTGTATTGTATAATCCTATGCTAACCCTCCTCCCGTTTTCTTGCTATCATTTCTACTGCTATCTAGCTTTGTCTTTAAATTGTCTATAGCCCCTGCTCTGATCCAGATTCATCTTGAGTTCCTCAGAAATATGAGAACAGGCAAATGTATTGTAACTCTGGCCCTTCACTCTACCTAGTCTCTCCGATTCCCTGAATATGATCTTTATGTCTGTCTGCCACATTGTCTGTGCTTGACCGGAGAGTATCAATATTCCATCAATTAACATGGATTGAGGGCTGAATGAGGTGGCTTGATCTTTCCTCTGTCTTATGATACTCTGCTACTCCATTTAGTCTAATGACCAGCCCAGCAGTGCCAGCTGTACCCAGGGGTGCTTTATAAATTCAGGTCCTAGGGTTGGAGAGAGAGCTCAGTGGTTAAAAACTTATTGCTCTTGTGGAGGACTGGGGTTCAGTTCCTAGCACTCACCTAGTGATGCAAAACTATCCTTAACTCTAGTTCCAGGTGACCTGATGACAACCTCTTTTGACCTTACCAAGTATCAGACACACATGTGTTGTACATACATTTGTGCAGGTGAAACACTCACACACATAAAATAAATAATCTTTAAAACTGCAGATTATAGGTCCTAGCCACCTAGTTCTACTAAACCCCAATCCATAGGTGATCACACTCTTGCGGTGTTCCATGCACACAGTGAATTTTGGAAAAAAGGGCTTCCCTTTCTTCTGGCCAAGAGCAAACAAAACTCCAACTTAGGCATTCGAGATCTTGCCTTTGGAGAATGTGCATGAGCAACAGCCTCCACAAGACAGGAGAATTATTTTTCTAGATTCAGAAGTGCTACAGACAGCCTTTTGTCCTTCCTTCTTAGCCATATACAACAGATACAGATCTTGTGAGAGGACAGAAGACATGCCCACCACCACCCAGGAAGGCAGAGCTTCCCTCCTATGCCCTATGAACTATCGTGGACCCTGGGAACAAGTCTGAGTCACTAGGCAATGTTAGGTAGCAGAACACTGTTCTCACTAACACTCAGTACCCAGCATCCAACCTGCCTCTGGACTCCTAGCCCCACCTAACTCCAGGGCCTGACCAGAACATGGCTACTTTCCAGCTATATCATCAGAGGCTTTTTGACATATGATTACCCATTCTTCAATTTTCAAACCCATGGGCCCTTGCTTTCCTGCTGTGACTTGTAACATCTTTCATCATAGTCTAGACTCTTGCCACTTAGAATGTAGTATGAGGAGTATAAGTATAATCCTACCTCATGGCCAACTGCCTGTAGAGAAACTCAGGCTATCCTTGGCCCTTGAAGCTGAAAGTTTGTTCTGAACAGTCCCAGGTGACTCTGAACACAGTAAATGTTGAAAAGTGTGGACTACTGTGTGTTCAGTAAATATTCCCTCTTCCTTTGTTAAATATTGTGTATGAAATAAAAATCAATAAGCCACTATAGGAGAGTAATGAGTGGGTGTGAACAGGCTACACAGTTCTCCATATGGCTAAGGGTGCTTCAGGATAGAACTGCAGCTTCTTGGGGATGAAGAATACTGCCTATTCTGACTCACAAATGTCTACAACTCATAAAGTCCTGGCTGGAGACAGCTCTTGTCTGTACTGCAATGGCTCAAACATAGCTCTCTCTCTCTCTCTCTTCCTTTCCATGACTTGCCTGTGAGTCATACTTTCCAGATGTTGTGTATGGGCCAGATGCTGTGTATGGACCAGATGTTGTGTATGGACCAGATGTTATGTGTGGACCAGATGTTGTGTATGGGCATGCTCTCCTCTTCTTAAGCTACCTGTTTCTTAAGCAATGTATAGTTATTTTTTTAAAGGACAAATGTAAACTCCAAGGACAGCCAGGGTGCTTAACATCTGGGGAAATGCCTTTTTGAGGTCATTCTAGGTTGTTCTTACTTTTTTTCTGGGAGTCTTCTTAAAACCTTCTGTTTTCCCCTTCCCTCTGTAGACCCAACATTCCTTCATTTCCTCCCTAATCCCTAATGTCTGCCTAAATGGACAGTTTGGATCTTCAGTTTTGGTTGCTTACATATGTGTATCACTTTGAGCTCAGATAAATGAGGTTTTTACTGCATTAACCTAAAGCAGACATTTAAAGGCTCCAGATACAGGATTTCACACATGTAGTGGGCAGTTTCAGCCAGTAGGGTATGCTCAGAGGTTCCCTTTGCATGGTGGACCTTTTCAGGGCCACATACAGGAAATCAGGATGAGGCAGTAACTCACAGCTTGATGCACTCAGTGGCCCCACATTCCTTGAGGTTTTAGGGAGCCAGGCATTCTTCCCTATGTGAGGAGGCATTAAAATATGAGAGTTCAGCCTTAGCAGCCACATGCTACGGAACCAGTGAGAAAACTAGTTATTTCTATTAGAGGTCTCTATGTTGAGTTTGGCCAGGGCCCAGAGGAGACTGAATACAAGGTTTGGAGTAGGGAAAGGCTGCTTGTAGAAAGCCATTTTTATCTGGCAAGAATCTTCGAAGAAAAGCAGTTAATTTAGCCCTCACCTGGGAGGAAAATGGTCCTCCTCTGACGACGTGGATGCCAGGACAGTGTGTGCAAGCACACTTGCACATGTGTGCAGCTTTCTTCTTTACCTCACATCTACAAAGAGTTCATTTTGCTTCCTGCACTCATTAAAATCCATCTTGCAAAATGGTTGCATAAATGAGGCACCATCCATAGCACATTACCACTTTAGCTATGTGATCTAAGGCCAGTGTAATAGCAGGGCGGCCCATGTCCATCTGCCATATTGGGGATAGTTTTTGTCCTATTCTCTCTCATCCCTCTGTCACAATTGCTATAGTTTCTTGCTCACCTTGACATTCAGCCTTCATTGGAGGGTGTCCATGTGTTTGTTATGTGAGTGCAAGTACACATGCATTTGCAGGCGTTCATTCACGTGTGGTTGGCATTCCTCAGTTGCTGTCCATTTTGTTAATTTCTCTGAGACAAAGTGTCTCATATGCCTGGACCTTGTCAAACAGGCTGGGCTAGCTGGCCAGTGAGCCTGAGGGACCCTGATCTGCTTCTTGACTAGGATTACAAGCACATGCTATCACTACCAGATTTTTTTCATACACACATACAATGGATGGTGATTATATTCACTCCCATTACTCTGTTGTATACCCTTCCTTTCCCTCTCAACCCCTACTCCTATCCCCCAGTCCTTAGTGGTTACATTTTAAGGGAGAAATGTCAAACCACCTCTGGCAACCATTCAAATTCAGTCCTTAGGAAGGGATGGGACCTTACAGACACACATGATTTCTGGAAAACTGTCTTATTTTTATTTTTTTTGACTTAGGTTCTGGTGACTGAACTTTGTCCCATGTGTTTGCAAGGCAAGCACTTTTCTTCCTGAACTTCTTGAACTGTCTCGCTGGCCTTCAAATTCATTATTGAAACCCTGGAGTAGTAAATAGAAGAGAGCATGTCACGGTGGCTCTTGGAATGAGGTATTTTGCCATGAACCAAAATGGCCCTAGCTGAGTTTATTAATTTGCTAATGTGGTTTTTAAGTTGGCATGGGCCTGCCTCTGTTAGATCACTGTTGTAGAAGTGATCAGCAGGAGCGCAAGACAGATCTCTTGTTGCACCTTACCTAAGAAAGGTCACACAGGGCCAGATATAATAGAACATATCTTTGATTCAGCACCGAGGAGGCAGGTGCAGGCCAGTCTCTGTGAGTTCAAGACCAGCATGATCTACATGGCGAATTTTACATGGCTAAATTTACATGGTCTACAAGGCTACATGGTGTGACCCTGTCTCAAAAGGGTGTGTGTGTGTGTGTGTGTTCATGTCACATAAGTGAGGAATTATCAACAGGTCACCCAGAGTGGGGACGGGTATAAAGGAGAATTTTAGAAAAAAATGCTCAGAGTCCTAGTTATATGGAAGCTTGGAACCATTTAACATCTTTAGATTTTTTTATTTATGTGGTTGATTTAAATTAGCTGAGTCATTTAAGCACACATACTTGTCCTAAAAAATTCAAACCAACCCACATGGAGCATGAAGTTAAACTCCTTCTGGGGTAGGGTGCAGGGTGATGTCTCAGTGGGGAGAGTGGTTGCTGTTGAAACATGAGGATGTGAGTTCAGATTCCCAGAACTCATGCAAACTCCTCCAGGCACAGCAGGACAAGCCTGTAATCCCAACACTGGAGGTTGGAGCCAGGAGGATCCCAGGGGCTCCCTAGCCAGTCAGTCTAGCCAAAAGAGTGAGCTTCAGGTTCCAAAAGAAGTCCAGTCTCAAAAAAATAAAGTAGGGAAGTGATGAAAGATCCCAGTGTTAACCTCTGGTCTACAGGAATTCCTGCAAAGGAGAAAGAATCCTCATATACATATGTATGCATACACATACTCACACACACACACCAAAACATGTGCGTGCACACACACTTCTATATTAACCCCACATTGCCTCCACCTGTATTGCACAAATTACTGAGCGACTCTGACCAGGGTTCTGAGAGCGTGGAATTAATGACTTTTTATGCACTCCCAAGTTCTTGTGTGCATTATGAAACACCAGTGAGGCATAGCTGGCATTTACTAAGTGTGTAAGTATAAAAACTTATGCTCTGCCTGGGACACCGAAACATCACCACCACCATCATCATCATCATCATCACCACCACCATCATCGTCATCATCAACAACAACAACCACAACAACAACCAAAGCCAGGATCCAGCCTCATTCTGTACCATTTCAGCTACAAGGCTTGATCTTGCCTCTCCTCTGTTTTTTCTTTTTCTATTGTTTTTGGTTTTTTTATTTGTTTGTTTGTTGTTTGTTTTGGAGGGTGGGGGTTGTTCGTTTGTTTTTGCTTTTTTCGTTAGTTTAACAAGTCAGATTTTAAGATTCCATAGCATAGAGTACACGTAGCGCCAGTATTCTGCTTCTTATCACAGACAGGTAACAGCTTTCTGTTTCAAAAGTGGTTTGGCGGGCTGCCACGATACGTGTATTTTCTTGTGTGTGACTCTTCCTCCCTTTTCTAGCCAGTACCAGGGAAAAGCTACACCGACCAGTTTGGCCCTTTAGGGGTTTTTGAAGCTAGTGCTACCCTGCCTTCCCCAGCTGGGATGATATGTTTCCATGCCCAGGCCAAGGGGAACAATGACGCACACCTGGGCTGAATGATAGTCCTTCAGCTGCTAGGTATAGGGACCCATGCCTGTGATGTAACTCAGGCCGGCCATTCTCATAACTTAGCTCACATGTGGAGCACCTAAGTGCTCCTTGCTGGTTGACAATAAAAGCTTTCCCTTTGGACAGTCTGGCTCCAGACTCATCTGTGGATTTGCCATAATATCTGTGGCCTGAAGACCCACTTCTTTGGAACAATAGATTCAGATGAAATATCATTAAAAGTATAACTGGCCTAAAGGTGTCTGTTTCTATTTCAAACCCTTCCCTGAGGTTCTGGACACTTGAGTGACCTCACTCAGCAGTACAGATCTCCTTGTCACTAGATAGGAAGGAGGTTCCCTGGAAGATTCTTGGCTATGCAGTCATCTTGGAATCCTTGGCCTCCTCGGCATGCTGCCTGGCCTCACAGTCTCCCAGGAGAAGAATGAACAGAGGCTTGTCATAACACACCTTGGTGTCTACCATGCCTTGACCTGCTGGTCTGTCTGGACAAGGGTTACTGACTGCAGGCTGGAGGCTTAATGTGTCAGATGTGGAATGTACCATGATGTCTGCGACACACAGACGGGCGGTATCACCCTGTCATCTGCAAATGCTAACCGGCCTGTCTTGGCATTCCAGCAAAGGCAACCTCAGAGGAAAGTGCTGAAGTAGAAATCCACTTTGATCGTACAGGTCACTGAGCCAGCAGGATGACAGTCAAGTCTCTGCTTTTGGGACATCCCTCCTTCTATCCCAGCTCTCAGAGGCCAACTGCTCCAGTTCACAACCTTTACAAAGAAAGGGTTCTTGGGGTAGCTGTCCCCAGACCTACTTTAGCCTTGTCTCCATACCTGTTTCTAAGTTTCCTACATGCTGTTAGTTTTCTCCTTACCAGGCAGGGATAGTTGGAACTTCCTCCCAGATTAGGAGCATTGAACTGGAAGTGGGAAGGGAGCTCTGTGTAGCAGGCTGCTGTGCCTTCACAGTGGGTTTACCATGGGATGCTTCGGCATAGAGCTGAGGCCTCAGATGGTGACTAAAATATTTAGAAGGGGGTATTTATTTGAAGGTTTTTTTTTTTTTTTACCCAGTACCAAATAAGGATGGAAGGTTCTGGAGAGAAGCCATGCTTATGCCAGGATCGCAGCATTGTAGTCCTACGGTGAGTTTTATATCTGAGGACAAATCCTTCAGACTGTGAGACCATGGAAACTTCTGACAAAGTGAGGGACTGGACATACTCATGGCTGTTTCATAGTGCTGGCCTCTGTATGGCTTGTGTGTTTCCAAACACAGCCATAGTGGCGATCCTCCTGTTCCTTGTGTAGCCAGAGGCTCTGGGCAATGCTGTCACCTTGCTGGAGGCTTGGCACTATAGCCGGCTCACACTTAGCTCATCCAAAGGAAACTAAGAAAGTGGTAGTGTGAGTGGTTTGCTGGACAAGACAAGGCCACAGGTCTGACCTCTATGTGTTTGCTGGAGAGAGGAGGGAGAGAAATGTGTGTCATCAAAGCTCCAGGGAAGACAAGCAGGCACATGGGATTGATATGGAATAGGAAAGAAGGGAGTTGCCCTACAGTCACATTGGGTCACTGGGCTGTAAAACATCAGCGGCTGTTCCTCACAGGGGCCCAGTGCAGTGGTCCATTTGACAGGACTGGGGTTTTTTATTTAATTTGAGCTACAGCTCATAAATCAGTCAAATGAAAAAATGCAATTTTTAAAATGTCTGGAAGCTCAAAAATTCTGAGATTAAGTTCTGAAGAGGGGAGCTATAAATCTACCGGAAGTGAAGTCATCCTGTATCCCTGCACCCCCAGCAGAAGGGCGGAGAGTAGAACCCAGGATGGTTGCAGGTGGAGGAAGGAAGCCTGAGCTGAGGTAGCAGCTTCAGGGGAGAGGATGAGAACAACGTTAGGGCCTTTGCTGAGCAGGCAGATTTCAGCTGTCTCTGAATGTCTGCCTTTTGTTGGTGTGTGTGTTAACTGTGTTTGTTGTTTTTACCTACCTGCATTTCCTTGATTTCCATGAGAGCTCCCGCCTGCATCGATGTGCCCATTCGTGGGTATCAGGATCTTCCACCTGTTCCCATTTCTCCTCCATGGGTAAAGGATGCTTTTGTTCCTTCCTTGCTTCCCATAATGGCTCCCTGGCAACCTGCTGTTGCCACAGAAAAGAGGTGAAGGGGAAAGAAAACTCAGGGCACAACAGCTCCAATGTAGCTTGTGGGTTATCCATACAAGCTCCTTATTCCTAAATGGTCAGAAAAATCTGAGTCCCCAGGTGCATGCCATGCTTACCTTGAGAAGCTCCCTTAGACAGCTGACAAGAAAGATGGCCAGGACACACGCCCATCCTTTGAGCTGCAGACAGGTCTAGACTCCTTTGAGTGCTGTCTTTGGTTTTCCACCAATTCCAACCTTGTCCAAATTGAGCTACTTTTTTTCGGGTGAATGTGCATGCCTTGGATGTGTAGTCCTGCCCTATCCTGAGAAGCTGAAAGCCTTTGTTTGAGAGGTGATTCAGTAACAACCGCATTCTGGGACACATGGGTAGCAGACACTGGCCGCGTCTTGCCTATGGTTTTCAGTGCATCCTGGGCAGGTGCCACCTGGTCCCATCTGTATTCCTCTCCTACAAGGCTTTCTCAGGAGGCTAGAGTCTATTTATCTCTCTGCTTTGCCATAGCAGCCCCTGTGATACCCTTCAGGAAGCAGGTCCCTCTCCCCAGGTAGGGAAGTCTCAGATGTGAGATTACAACAACCCCTAGAGTCCTTCAGTAGAGTTAGGTTCCAGTCTTTCCTGGTGGTAACCTGCTGTGTAGCCCATTTTATTGACCAACTTCCTCTATCTTAATCCCTTCTTTCTATCACCACCTTTGGAATAATATAGTTGCATTAAATATTTGTCCCAGGGTCTGTTCAGTGGCTCTGAAGTCAAGGCATTCCATTGCACTGTCTTTGCAAGTAGGCCAGGGTGGAAGGAATTAACTGTGATGAACAGATGTCATCGAAGGAAGGCTGGTGCCTGGAGGCACACTGGCACTTTGGCTGCTGAAGCCACATTATATCTTCATCTCTGCAACAGATGTTTGTGTCATTTCCAGAAGCACTCCATTAGTTTCTTTGATACCTATTTCCCAAGGTCTGCTGATGATGATACCACCAGGTGTGGGGTCAAGAGTAAGAGACACTAACCTTCCTCTCTTTGAAGACCCTTTCCCTCCCCAGATCTGTCCGCATGCACTGGATTCTTGTGGGATCCCATAGGTGAACAGATAGATGTGTGGAAAGGAATCACAGATATACACCCAGAGAAGTGACTGAGAAAAGAGAAGAAGAATAGATCAATTCTTTCATGTCTCAAAAATAGGCTGACCAGGAGGCCAGTCATGGCCATGTCCCAGAGTTCTACCTTTGGGCCATTAACCTGCAACAACCTACCTACAAGGGGAGCAAAGTGCTCTGTCTAGCTTTTTGTAGAATGGATGGATTCACTCAGGCTAAATGATGGATTTCATTCTCCTTTATAACCCTTACTCCAATAGTTCATTCCCCCTTTGCACTGTCCAGACCTTGGAGGGAGGGACCTGGTCTTATGGGTATAGGCACCTACCCTAAACGTACGTCAGGTTATTTTCTTTGGTTTGCTGAAATATTAGCCTCATCCTGCCACTTCCTTCCCTGTCCATTACAGTTAATTTTGAAGGAAAGACTCAGATGCATTTGGGTAAATAGAAGCAAGAATAACATAAATCTCATAGTATCAGGGATTGTCCTGGTTCATGAATATGTATGGGAGAACAGTAGTCAGAATAGGTCAATTCTTTGTTCTCCTGTCTTTGTCTCTCTGTCTCTGTTTCTCTGTCTCTGTCTGTCTGCCTGTCTATCTCTCTCTCTTTGTGTGTGTGTGTGTGTGTGTGTGTGTGTGTGTGTGTGTGTTAAAGTGTGTCCTGGGGTTGCAGAGGTGATTCATTTAATGAAGACCTTGCTTCCTAAGCATAAGGACTTGACTTTGTATTTCCAGTTCTCACATAAAAAGCCAGTCATGGCAGTATACGGCTGCTACCCCAGGGCTGGGGGGAGGCAGAGATAAAAGGAACTGCTGGCAAGCCAGTCTAGCTTAGCCTGTGAAGTCCAGGTTCTGTGTGAGGTTCTGATTCTAAATCTGTAAACAGATAAGATAAAAAGGGGTTGGAAGGAGCTGAAGGGGTTTGCAGTCCCATAGAAGGAATAGCAATATAAAATACCCCCAGGGACTAAACCACCAACCAAAGAGTACACATGGAGGGACCTATGGCTCCAACACTTATAAAATTACAAAGTTTCTGTAAGGCAAAGGACACCGTCAAAAGGACAAAATGGCAACCAACAAATTGGGAAAAGATCTTCACCAATCCTACATCCGATAGAGGGCTAATATCCAATATATACAAAGAACTCAAAAAGTTAGACCCCAGGGAACCAAATAACCCTATTAAAAAATGGGGTACAGACCTAAACAAAGATTTTCACCTGAAGAAAATCGGATGGCCAAGAAGCACCTTAAGAAATGCTCAACATCATTAGCCATTAGGGAAATGCAAATCAAAACAACTCTGAGATTTCACCTCACACCAGTCAGAATGGCTAAGGTTAAAAACTCAGGAGACAGCAGGTGTTGGCGAGGATGTGGAGAAAGAGGAACACTCCTCCACTGCTGGTGGGATTGCAAGATGGTACAACCACTTTGGAAATCAGTCTGGCGGTTCCTCAGAAAACTGGACATGACACTTCCAGAGGACCCTGCTATACCTCTCCTAGGCATATACCCAGAGGATTCCCCAGCATGCAATAAGGATACATGCTCCACTATGTTTATAGTAGCCTTATTTATAATAGCCAGAAGCCTCAATGGAGGAATGGATACAGAAAATGTGGTATATATACACAATGGAGTACTATTCAGCAATTAAAAACAATGAATTCATGAATTTGTTAGGCAAATGGATGGAACTGGAAAATATCATCCTAAGCGAGGTAACACAATCACAAAGGATACACATGGAATGTAATCATTGATAAGTGGATATTAATTAGCCCTGAAGCTCTGAATACTGAAGATACAATTAGCATATCAAATGATTCCCATGAAGAAGGAAGAAGAGGGCCCTAATCCTGGAAAGGCTTGATCCAGAATTGTAGGGGAGTACCAGGACAGAGAAAAGGGAGGGGGAAAGATAGGAGAATGGATGGAGAGAAGAGGACTTATGGGACATATGGGGAGGGGGGAACTGGGGAAGGGGAAAGTTTTGGATTGTAAACAAAGAATATAGAAAATAAAAATATAAAAAAATAAAAATAAAAAAAGAAATATAAATACAGAAAATCTAATTTAAAAAAACAGGGGTTGAGGAAGACACCCAATATTGACCTCAGACTTAGACCCACATGTACACACAAGCATGCAACCCCAGCATACACACACACACACACACACACACACACACACACACACACACACACACACGGGGGGGGGGGGGGGGAGGGGAGAGGAAGAGGGAGACGGAGAGGGAGAGGGAGACGGAGAGAGAGAGGGAGAGGGAGAGGGAGAGGGAGAGGGAGAGGGAGAGGGAGAGGGAGAGGGAGAGAGAGACCCCCAAGCATTTTCCAGCAAAACTGGCTCATAAATAAACCAGAGCCTCAGGTGTTTTACTGTTCCAAGGCCCTGCCCTTGAAACTCGGGTGTGGCTCAAAGACTTCATGCTCTACCTTCTCAGTTCCTATTCTCACTCATGTGACATGTCTGCATGTCTCATGTCATGCAGACAGCCCTGTCTCAGCACAGATCCTCTCAGTAGAGTCTTTCAGATGTACTTGCTAGTACCCTCTGCATGGTTGGCTCTGGGAGACATGCAGGCGTGCAGAGTTACATAACCTCCTTGCCCTAATGAAGAGGGTTTTAGAAAACACGGTTCTGTTTAAAGTGTCTAGCAACAGCAGAGCATAAGCACTGACAACTTGAAACTGTCCTAGATGGAAGGGAGCAAAGTGATGGAGAACTCATGGTAAGGCGGTGATGAGGTGTAGCTTCCGAGCAGGGAAGCAAAGTCAGAAGTGATGGGGAGGGGGCGGGTTAGAGGAATGCTGTTCACCGAACGGTACAGAATATGTCAGCATTTGAACAAGTTCTAAGTCCACTGGTGTGTAACAGCTGACACATGTCCTGTTGACTATGGGTTATGGGATACTCACACCGCCCACTCATCAGCTTCTCCCTGCACTACGGCAAGATCGCCAGAGCTTTTATGGACTGCCAGGGGAGTACTGGACCAGCGGCTCATTTGGATTTCTGCAACACAGATCAAAATGGGGCCCATACAGTTTGCTTACCTATAATTATGTCTATTTAAATCTGTTGGACATCAAGGCTGCTTTTGGAGCCAAATGTGCTTAAATAAAAGCTCGGCCAGAGGAACGCTCATGCCCTGTGTCCTGCATGACAGGCATCTTGTGGCTTGGTTTCTGCGGAGCACAGACAGGGCCAAGCTTCATCGTTTAGAAAATTGGTGTGCATGTGGCATATGTTTCTGTTTCCATCAAAATATGGTAATTTGCTAACATCATAAAGGTCGAGTTATAAAATTAACATGAGGGGATGCCTGAGTGAAACTTAAAAGATCCTTTCTACCTCATTTAGGAGATTGTTGCTGAACTGTTATTCCAGAGCTCTTTCTTGGGTTTGGGCATTGACTCATTTTTCTGGGACAGATATTGTCCATTGTTTGAATTATGCTACAGTCATTATACCTTTAGTAGGCTGACCTTTTGTGACCTTTTGATAGGGTGTATTTCTGTCTTAGTGTCAACATCTTTTACAGGGGTTTATCACATTTGCTTGATCTTTCTGTGTCCATACTTTGTGTTACATATACATAGGAATGGCATCATACTATATATTGTTACTATATAATCAAGTATATGATGATACATGTATATGTGTGTTACATATCATTATGTATATATTACATGTATTTAAATATACTTGAAAATATATTGCAAATAGGTATCATGAACAATATTTAACTTTATTTAAAGGTACATTGAGGATAGAGATTATGACCTTTTGCTTGGCAATAAGGCAAAACCAGAACAGGGAAGTGGGAAGGGGTGGGTGGGAGAACAGGGGGAGGGAAGGGGGATTATGTGAACAGGGGGAGTGGGGGGCCAGAAAAGGGAAAATCATTTGAAATGTAAATAAAAAAATATATCGAATAAAAAGAAAAAAGAAAAATTGAAAAAAATAAGAAAATGTCACAATTATACTGAGTTATCAGATTTCTCATTAGAGAAGCAGTAGCTGGTGCTCCTCCTCCTCCTCCTCCTCCTCCTCCACCTCCACCACCTCCTCTTTTGTGGCTAATACAGACTCACAATTAACCAAAGTACAGAGAACAATTGACTGCAGAATCTCTGACCCTATATGGGACTTTTATATCACACAGCTTTCCTAAGACTCAGGAACCATAGAAAGAAGGAAAAGATGGAAGAACTTGAGATTGGAGAGGGGCACTGTGAAACAGTGTCCTTTGGATGTTTCATGGTCAATGTACTCGTGAACTCTCTCTCTCTCTCTCTGTAGCTGTGGTTACATATACATGACTGGGCTGCTCAGCATTTATTATGAACTTACACCACTCCCTAAGGAGCTAGTGACAGTTGATGGTGACTGGGGGAAGGACTGTCCCTTTCCTCAGTGGTATAGAAACTGATATTTCCCATGTCTTAGTAAATAACCTCTCATCCATGCTTATATACACAACTCTCATTAAACTCGCTATGTTACATATATACAAAAAAAAAAAAAAAATGTAAGCACAGAAGTGGACCTTGTTGGGAAAAAGGGTTTGGGGAGTGAAAAAGAGTTGAAGCATAAGGATAATAAGGGTGGAAAGGTCTAAAACTCATTGTACCCGTGTGTCAGATTGCCAAAGAGTAAATAATTAATTTAAAGTAGAATTAAAATCATTATTTTGTATGCTAATTAATAAAACATGTTTCTATTAACATACATGCATAAAACATATATATTAAGAAAACAATATTAATAAAACATCAGCCTGATCTCTTAGAAATATTCCTAAATACCAACATTATCACACTAAAGAAAGGGGATGGTTATCTTGTATTTGTATACAGAAATAATAGTTCCATGTGAACTTGAGACCTGAGCGTTGGAAGCAGATAAGTAATTTATCAAGTGGACATTGACTATGTAGTGAGGACCTTATTGGTGGCGAGGGAGCAAGAAACAGGAAGAACAGAAAAATAAGTGAAGGAAAGAAAAGGCATTTAAGGAATGCCATTCTTGAAAAAGTCTTGGAAATTTAAAAGCCACTTGTACTTGTAGGCTCAGAAATCAATACAGATCATCTAAAATGGCCTAACTCCTTGGGATTATAAGAGATTGGCTGCATTCAAATGTGTTTATAGCAATTAAAGATATATGCCAAAGGTAAAATTTCAATGTGTTAAGTACATGCAGTTCTGTATTCTGGTTAGTATTAATGTCAATAATATCTAACATATGCCCTATTGATAGTCCTTCCAATTGTCTCCCAAAGCCTTTCTTAGTTTTTCAAGGCAGACTCCTCAGGAGTTCCACACTACTCTCTTACATGTTGTGATAGTAAACCTTTTCCTCCTCTTTCATATCACTGATATTTTGACAAATCTAGACGCGCCGATGGGTAGAATGCCAAGCTCTGACTGTCTCATGACCCTCCCTGATTTGTTGCAGGTTGAATATTTTTATGAGAAGTATGCCCCATCAGCGTCATATGTCACTAGGATTTCCTCCCAGCTTGGACACTTGGTCAGGGTACCTTTACAGAATGGTTGCTTTGCTGTGTCTTCCTGTCCTGCTTCCCAGTGCCCTTTGTTCCATGGCTTAGTAGCTTGCATCATGCTCACCTTATCAGTTATTATATCAATGTAAACAGTCATTTTCCTTTCTTTTTTAAAAAGATTTTATTTCTTCATTTTATGTATATGAGTACAATTATAGTTGCCTTCAGATACACCAGAAGAGGGCGTCAGATCCCATTACAGATGGTTGTAAGCCACCATGTGGTTGCTGGGAATTGAACTCAGGACCTCAGGAAGAACAGTCAGTGCTCTTAACCCCTGAGCCATCTCTCCAGGCCCAACAGTAGCTTTCATATTCAAACAGTGTTGGCATTTAGTCTAGGCTCTACCCTATACCCAGGTATGCCTGACTCCTTATAAAAGGGGATGCTTGCCCCCTTCGCACTCTCTTGCTCTTGTTCCTGCTCCCTCTCTCTCTACTCCACTCTCCTTCTCTCCAGGTGCTCATGGGTGTCCTCTACTCCTCTACCCCCTCTGTTTTTCTCTGTCTCTACTCCTTCAATTCCCCTCCCCATGCCCTGAATAAACTCTATTCTCTACTTCACTGTCTGTGTGGTTGGTCCTCCAGGGGGAAGGGATGCCTCAGCATGGGCCCACAGAGGTACCCCCTTCCCTCACACCTGACTTCACTTCCACCAAACATATTCCTTCTCTTCTTATCTTTTTATAAAACACAGCAGTCAGTTCTACACTAGCTGGTATTCTTCTCTATAGAACGTTTCCCATCTAAGTATCAGAGTAGGGCCTGAAATCTTTCTTATTATTCTCTCCTTCCCCAAATCCATTGTCATCATTGTTCTCTAAGAGCTCAGAGTGTGTCAGTTTGGCTCCTGTGATGTAAGCCCATTCACGATGCCATGCTCCTATTGGTCTTCCCAGTCACCCCATCTTTTCTTTTCCTTCCAGGGGTATTTTTGACTCTCAGTGATCTAGAATTGTTCCCTGCAATCTGGACGTTACCAGTTTTGCGAGATCTACTTAGAGTGTGGCAAATTTGTTGTTGCTATCACTGTGTATTTTATTCTTCCTGAGTTCCTTGTGTCTACTGGCAACAGTCAGGAGGTGCCATCCACACTTGACCTGGATGCAGCAACCTTAAGCTCACAGAACACTGTGGCTGTGTTAAGCTCTTCTTCTCTAAGCGGGCTGGGATTAGCACTCCTTGTCAGCTAGAGCTGATGAAAGAACACAAATGTGGGCAAAAAGGAGCCTGCTTTGGGTGACCAAGTTCTCCTTTGAGGGTAAATGCAATCCTCTTTCTTCTTTAAGCTTTTCTAGTATTGAGCAAGGAGATTTATAAGCAGAATGGCCCAGAGTAGAGTTTAACTGTATATGTGATAACTGGGGTTAAAGTGCAAGAGGCTTGGTGACATAAAAGCTTTGGGATTGGCCAGCCTGGAAGGGGAGATCTTCCTAAGACCAAGACATTTAGCTGTGAGTTCTTTCTGGCAGAGTTTGCCTTGTTGTTTTTATTCAAGATACTATTAAATATAATTAGACCTTTAGAGCCAATGAAACCAGGCCATGTGGAGATGACTGAAGGTCCCTTACATTCAGCCCCACTTTGTACCATGAATCCTGCTGTCTGCAGCCTGCTGCCTCTGACACCCTCACCATGAATCACAAATGCAGTTGGTTCACCTGGAGGCAAATAGGGAATAAAGGAACTCTGCTATAATTTTTTACAGTGAATGGCACCTTCTGTCACAGAAGTGCTAGAAATCACACCTAAGAGGTTAATGAAGTACTACCCCCTTGTCTGTCAAGGTAGCTGAAGAATTGTTCCCTTAAAACTCTGCTTCCTTTAAATAAGTTCTTGGTGTAGCTCTGCAAGACATTTAGATGACATTAGTATCAACATCATCATTGGCATTTTAAAAATCTGCTAAGTTAATAATATTTACTTCCTGGCCTGTCATAAACTGGAAGAGTGTCTACCTAGGTCACTGAGAGATAAACCAGGCCACACATAAAGAGCTCCTAGCATAGTGCCCAAAGTAGAATAAGAATCCAGAGACTCTGGCATGGAACCTGTGAGCTAGTGTGACCTCGGGATACTTTATAATGAAAAATGTTCTTCCCAAGCCATTAAAGATTCCTCTTATTTCAGTCATTTGAGATCTCTAGACCATTGTCTGTGGTCTATGGAAGGCTATAAATGGCCATCTGAGAGAGAGCCTGACTGCCTTTTTCCTTGAGTAAAACAGGAGGAATTATCCCAAATGCCACACGTTTCAATGCTTAAAATCCACTCACATCCACATAAAGTCATTTGAACTTCAATATGTTTCTTACCTATAGAGAGACAGGGCCACAGATATTTTTCTTGTCTAAATTATAAGCTTGTTAGCATTATTGTGAACCAACCACTACCCCAATTAATGAACAAGAAATTCTGTTTTTAAGAAATGTCATTTTCTAGAAGGGTGTACACTAAGAGATATCATGACACCACCACCACCACCACCACCACCACCACCACCACCACGTGCCCTGATCCATGCAGCCTGGGGCTATGGCTAGGACTGTGTTGGTCTCTATGCTGACAGGACTCTACAACATGGCAATTTCACATCTATACCCATTAACAGAGTCATAGAAAGTCAAATTGTGGATTAGGAAATGTGATTTTCTTGAACTATGTCTACAGAATACCCAATTAAGCTGCTAAATGGAAAAGTCAAGAACCCAATAGTTTCTCAAGGAATTTAATGTAATATGATGTTTGGATTAATATTGTGACACCTGCCATCCTTGGGAAATCCCTCAGACTGGTACAGGGAGTTATAATCCTGGTGGAATCTTCAGTTTGCAGTCTTTACTCTGGAAGCTGATATTCAATAATACAGCTTTTCTGCAATGACAGCTTGAAGGTGAACGGAAGGTGGAGATATTTTTCATGAAGTGACATCATCTCATTCTTACTCATGCTGATCATTTTCTTCTGTATTCCTAAAATGACTCTCAAGGATGGCCTTTAGGTCAGAATGGGGTCGTCTCACAAAGAGATGGAATCTAGATTGCAACTCTGAGAGCTGACATGACTGAGCAACCCCAAGCTGAGTCAGAACGGATGTCAATCTCCTTCAGTGCCCTCCACCATCCTGACCATTCCCACAGAAGAAGAGGCAGCTACCAGGGCTGGAGGCCTGTATTTCCTTCTGAGTGTATTACTCTGTTAGCACATAATTCTTCCTTCATCCAAACTCTAGGAAGCATGGTGGGAAGCTTAGAAGGAGGAGAGTTTCATGAAGAAGCCATTTACCATGATTCGAAGTGGGAGAGAATTAAGCAATTTAAACAACCAGAAGAATCTTACCTGGACCATGGTGTCTCCAGGAGTAAAGGAAGGAGATGGGAGACCACATGTTGAGAGATGCTTGCTGGGAAAGAACCCTTTCTGCTAAGTCTTGGTGTTAACATAGTTCTTCATGTTGGAGTTAAGTGCAGTGCTCTATTCCCTCATCCCAAGTAGAGCTTTCTTGAGACAGATTGTCTGGCTACCTGCTTGTTTATCTGCTCTGTACCGGGCAGTGTATATCATTGGGAATGAACTGATGTGGGAATGAACATGATGATAACATGTTCCCAATCTCAAGACCTATTGCATTTTCAGCTCACCATCTTTAGTTCTAATGTGTTTAGTTCTAAATGTGTTTATGTGTCATTTTGTACATGTTATATGAGATTTTGTACAAATATATTCATTCATTCATTGAATTGTGTAGTCACTGCAGGCCACTCATTGCGTCTTCTGTGACAACGGGGCAAGGAACAAAGCCTCCATCCAGGCTACAAGAAGGTGAAAAAGACAAATAATAGGAAATAGTTATTTGGACAATAAACAAAAAGGGTGTCAGAAAAACTTGGAGAGTATGGGGAGGGGGAGTTAACAAGGACAGAGAGGCACAGTAAAACTCTGTGAGGTGCCATTTGAACAACTTCAAATTGGGGAAAAGATGAAGGACAAAACCAGAAAACTATCTAAGCAATGGCAAGAAGGGATGTGAGCAAGATCCAAAGAGAAGGAAGCATGGTAGATATGCATGCGGGGCAGTGCAGAGGCTGCTGAAATGGAAGAAGGGAATAGGAGAGAGGGCAGAGGGATGGGACAACCAGGCCTTTCACTGGAGAATGAAGAATTTCTTCTTTCTTTCTTTCTTTCTTTCTTTCTTTCTTTCTTTCTTTCTTTCTTTCTTTCTTCCTTCCTTCCTTCCTTCCTTCCTTCCTTCCTCTCTTCCTCCCTCTCTCCCTCCCTCCCTCCCATCTTCCTTCCTTCTTTTTTTTCTACTTTTAAATTTTTTTATTCACTTTACATCTTGATTACTGTGCCCATCCCACAGTCCCTCCCCCACCCCTTCCCCTTCTCCTCTGAGAATGGAAGCCCCCTGGGTATCCCCCTACCCTGGCACATCAAGTCTCTGCAGGGATAGGTACTTCTTTTCTCACTGAGGCCAGACAAGACAGATGAGTTAGAGCCTTTTTTTTTTTTTAACCTCAAGAAGTGACATGACTAGGCAAGTGTTTCTAAAGGGTTAACTAGAATGCTACATTGATAAAATACAAAGGGCAAGTTGAAAGCTTAAGATATTATTAAGTCTTGGCTCTCAATGGGCTGGTGACAAGGGAGAGCATGAGAAGGCCTTACATTCTATGACAACATCCTGAAAACATGGGCTTGGATGACAAGTCCTTAGGGCAGTCACAGGTTCTTGATCTGAGTGGGTGCAAAAAAAGTTGAGAAGGCTGATGTAAAGTAAACTCTGCAGGGAGATCAGATGTCTGTTCTGGAGTTATGTCCTCAAAGTTCATGGAGGTTGAGGCCATAAAAGTCACATGATTATGAGAAATATTCATCTGGTGTGAGATCAAGTCAGACAACACATCAGAGCTGAAGATGGAACAGGAGACTGGTGGAAATTGGCTCTTATAGATATGGAGAGTCCCCACTGGAGAGTGTGTACAGGGATCCATCCGGGACTTAGCCCAGGCAGCACAGAGATTCAATCGAAGTACCCAAGAAGAGCCAGAAATGTGGTCCTAGAAGCTGACTACGTAGGGAGGGAGAGAGCAGGCAGCAGAGTGCTAACTGTTGACCTATCAGGTGAGTAGAAGCCATTGACAAGATAGATGGGAACATGATGTGGTGCTGATGAGAGTAAAGTATGGACTAGAATGGTTACAGAAAAGGATTGCAGGAAAGCTGGAGACAGATCAGATAGGTTACTCTAGGCAGAAGTTTTGAACAAATGGATGTAGTACAGTAGCATGCAGAAGTGGGAAAATGATTTGTTTTACTTGTTTAAAGAACATGGAATGTCTAATGGAATGAATGATCTTTGTTCCCCTGAATTACTGACTTTTAATCATTTTATTATCTGTTATCAATTCTGCAAATGTGGTTTTCTTTTTATCAAATGACACAGATAATCATTACTCCTATAGCTTTCTAGGCAGGTGGAAGCCATTCCACAGTTCATCATCTAAGTTTTCATTTACCTTAAGCCATGCAATTAATTGTTATAGCCTGCTTGCAGATATGAAGATGATCTCATATATATCGCTTCATACTTGTTTAACTTGTAGGAAAATAATATGGGCCTTGAACCTTTTAGGAAAATGCAACATTGCTCCATCTGCATTTTTCTTCTTTATAGATAAAAACTCATATCAATTAGTTTGTAGTTAAAATCATACTTATTGGTCCTGTGCTTGCTATTGGTTTTATGTGGTGTTATTTGCATACAATGAGTTCAGTGCTGTTACTTATGATAGTTCAAGGTTGAAGTTTTGACCTTGACAGTAGTATAATACCACCACAGCACCTGAGACCCTGGTATTTCAAAATTCAAGTGGGACACCCACATGCAGATTATAAAAAAATATACTGCCATTTTAATTCCCCATTTGAGTCTTACATTTGGCTGTACTAATGTACCCTTCCACTACCACCAGGCTTCTCAAACAAGGGTCTCTCAAGCATATTTGGATGGTGATTTAAATGACCCCAGATGTGTGAGGTTTCAGGGGAAGGTATTGAAAAGACCTGTGGAAAAAGTCAGGAATTGTTGAGCAGAGAGGGAAAAAGTTTTGAAAAAGAATATACTTTTGTGTGTGAATTTGAATTTTGTTGAGCAAATAAAATGCTACTGATGAGTCTAGCTATACTTTTTTTTTGCAGTAAAACTCTTGGATGTGATTGAACACCAGACACAGTGTTAATTTATAAAAATGGAAAGGATGAAGTACTAATATGATGATTGCTTGGTATTTTGTCATTTGCAGTGGTAGCTAATTAACCTTCAGTGCATGTGACTTTGACGAGTGGATACAGAATATGTGCTATCAAACTTCCTGAAATGATCTACAGTGAAACAACACACCCCGTGAATATTATTCTAAAAGCAAAAAGAGGTCAAGGGAGTGGTTCTAAAGAGTAAACAGCTTGATGTCGCTAACATTTTCAGTAATGAGTGTCAAACCAATCCCATGAATCCACTGCAAACTTCCAAATCACATGCTTTTGGTGGTTGAACTTTATGAGATGGGAACCACATCTGAACAAAAAGGTAGTGAGAGAAATGGGCAGATAGACCTGACCATGAAGAAATTGGGTTTTAGAAGTCACAGGAAATAAGGGAAATGAGCAACCCTGTCCTCCATGGCTGGGCTCCATTTATTCTAATGACTTGCTATTGGCTAAAGGGCCTGAGAGCTGGACTGTGGGAATTGCTTTCAGAGCCCGGGACATGTTCTTTTCAGTATTCTCAATGGGGGCCAGATGTCACTGAAGAGTGGCTTGATTTTTGGAAACAGCTAAATGTTCTAAAAGTAGAACTGGCAATTAAGCAAATGATCAAGCTGAGAAATATCAACACAGTAAAAAAAAAGTACAAGTGTTGCAAAGCACAGAAAATATAAAAAGTATATACACACAGTAAGATGGTTAAAGACATATTTTTTTCCTGAGATCTTGTATGTTAATTCCACAAATGATGGTCATTTTTACCAGTGATATTAACTAGGTCTCAGACAGCAACATTCAGTGCCAAGATAAATGTGACTGTCTTACTGACACAATTGTCTTAGTTAGGTTCCCTCAGAACAAACCCAAGTTGAGCCTGTAAGAGAAGTGTGAGCCAGCAGGCAATCACATGGGCAACCTGGGTTTGCTGTTACCAGGCAACGCTGGAAGCCTCAAGAGAATATGTCACTCAGAGTGACCAAGCTAGACCCCATGGCAGCTGGGATGTTTGCTCACTGATCTCTACCTGTCGTTTGTCAGGTGTCTGTAGATGCTGCTGTTCTGGTCTGCACGTGGCCCTGTGTGCTCGCAAAACCAGGGACCATGTACAAAAGTAGACCATTTCTCTGCTGGCAGTTTTATAGTGTGTCCAAACTATGCACTGAACAGAGTAGCTTCCACTTCTAAAGGAGAGCACTCTGTTTGGAATTTCCACGATAGTCATTTTATCTCTCTGTACCATATAGCGATGTAGCTTGAAATGGGACTGATATAAGCAAAAAATTAAATTTTAAATTTTACTTAATTTTGATTTGCATGATTACATATCATTAGTGGCTATCATTTTGACAAGGCTATTTCCAATAGGAAAAAAAGCCCTCCCTGTCTTCGTGTATCAAACTTAGATATTAAGAAGGAAGTGACTGATATCCAAAGCTGTTTGGTTCTTTGCACTTCCACTGGATAGGTTTTCATATTTAGTTAATAGACAAGACTGTACTTAGCTGAAGATGGTGTCGAATTAATTATATTCAATGTTTTAAAGGACCTGGATAGGAAATCTCTGCCCATTCACCCTACTTTCGTACACAAAGGATTAATAGCTGAGGTTTCCATTGATAGGGAGTCTATGCCTGTCTCAATGTTTGATGCTTGATCCTGCCAGAGAAGCAGTGGTCAGATCTGTATTGTTGCAAGTGAGTTCCTGTAGTTATCATTTGATTTGATTGACAGTGATTACTGAGAATACTTGTGGTAGGCAGTTTTGTTTAGACTTCAGCCTCACTCTACAGGCCAGTGTTTTGAAAAAAATTGTCTAATATAAAGATGTCAAAAAAAAAAAAAAAACTTGGTGAAGGAATCCGAAGTTTGCTCACACCTGTTTCTGAAGCTTGAATTACTATCAATTAAATTTTATTGTGAATGAGCATTGGCACAAAAGACCATATATGACAACTGTGATGGATATTAGACTTATCTCTTCATTTTTTCTCAAGGCAAAATGTTCTTATGCACCAATATATAGCCTCATATGTTCTTCTCATTATGAGCTGGGAGCTCATATATGGCAAGTTACTCAAGATGAGTCCATTCATTAAGAAACAATTAATCATCTCTTGTGTTATAAAAAGGGTTGATGATTCAGATGCTATTAATATTAAAATACTTTTAGTAGACATTTTATTATTGTTTCCTTACTCCAGGGAATAAGAACACTAACATTTCCATATATTTCTTCTTCCCTGTTCAATCCTGAAGCTAAAGCTTGACGGACTGTATTTTTTTTTTGTAGAGTAAATGCTGCTTTTTTTTTTTTTAGGTAAATTCAGTTACCCACCCCATTTGTGTTTCTGTGGCAGATTGTGTGGTAGAACGGCACTATATGGATTATAACAGCTGAAATATTGACTGTCTGGCTCATAGATTAAGCTTTCTAAGCCTAGCCTAGACTCAGCTCCTGATGTTTGTACAGGGTAAATAGCTCTCCTTTCTGGGTACCAGAAAGAAGTGGGTAGTCTCTGTTTGTCCTTTTGCACTGGGGGTGGGATCTGGGAGACAGGTTACTCTTGGACCCTCCTACTATAGAAATGCACATGAAGTTGCTGTCCAGTCATAGTGGAAACTTTTCAACTTTGCATAGCATAATTAATTAATGACAAGTTAGAAACAGAACTTACTACACATATGAGCTTGAGATAAGTTGTCCTTAGATTGACTTTTTGATGTCACATATCATATGACTTTAGCCCACTCAACCTCTTCTAGTTTCTAATATGAAAATATTAAATCTCAATATGGCTATTTGGCCATGGAGACTATTTTGCTACCAGAATTAAATAAGGAAATGGAGCAGAAGAAGTATTTACTCTATCACCTAACACATATTAAAATAGACACTAGAACAGAGCAAACTCCTGGCTGCCTCATGAATGTGTTAGGAAAAAAAGCTTTCATTCATACTCTGGGAAAGCTGGTGTATCAGTCAGCTCTAGCTGTATAACAAATATCCCTAAATTTGGTTGCTTCAATCTATCAATGTCTATTCTGGTGCATGGATCCAGGAGTCAGCTGAGCATTCATACTGACCTGGACAGGATCATCTGATCTCAACGGAGCTTGTTTGTTTGAGTAAGATCATTTGGGGTAATCAGTGAGTTAGGATTAGGATGGTTTCACATATCCTGAGGTTGATAACTATTGGCCAGGTCTCTTATTCCTACTCCACCCGCAGTATCTTTCTCAGATTCATTGAAAGGGATGGTGGAGAGCTGAGAAGTCCACAAGGTCCCTAAAGCCTGACCCAGGAAAATGAAGTCGGATCATTTTCAGTCCAAGTTCAAGAGACAGCACCATCTACTGGTGAGAAGAGCAGAAAAATCTGATCACAAAAGGATGAATGAAGAACAAGCTTATACTGGGTCATTCCATCACATTCATTAGCTCCTCTTTGATGATTTTAAAAAATTATATGTTAGGAAGTCACCAATACCACATACCTTTTAACCTTATGAAATATTTTAAAATATGCAAATATTTTCATCTACAGCTTTAAAATATTTTATAAACTATTATAAACTATTTTATATTTTATAAAGAAGTATACAAGCATCATACTGACATTAAGCAGATCCAGAGTCCTGTGTTTCAACAAATAGTCAGAATAGCTATTCTATAGGTTCAACTACAGCTTTGTAACTTTATAAAAAGACAGTGACTATATAGTATTAGCTTTAGTGGGAAGAAATTATGTGAAATAGAGTTTCTCCCCACTTATTAGTTAGTTCTTGGCTAAGCAAAGATCTCCCCTGAACTGCCAGCTTTGCTATGTAATGTGGCCAGGGAAGCCTCTAGCATAGCCAGATGTTAATTTGGGTCTGGCCTCCCACAGTTTGACTATTATAACAGGGCTACAGACCTTTGGGGCTAGTTGGCCTGCCACATATCAGTTTTCTTTTACTTGAAATTTCCTGGAGCATCATAAGCCCTCAGCTACTCTTAGGAAGGAACCCGAGACACCCTCACTTCACAAACCAGAGGGTCCACAGGCTACGTATTCTCCCTGAGGCTACTTGAAAAGTGAACTTCATGGTAGGCATGGTGTCATTTTGGTATCTGGAACTGGGCCTTCCTGGTGGACTGCCAGCTTGGCTCTTTAGTGTTAGTCAGTTGTTAGGACTAAGTGTAGAGAAGCAAGAGGAGTTTGAATTTGTCCTCTGGGGTTTAAAACAGTGTAGGAAACTGGTTCCTCCACATGCAGCTGTAACCTTGAACAACATGCTGACCTTTGGAGGCTTCCAGTTTATTTCAAGACCATGGGAATAATAAAGGCCCTTCAGATACCTGTGATGAAGCTTGCCCACGTTCCTCATAGTGCTACACTTGACTTCAGTGTATGGAACAAGCCCCTAGTCCCCGAGAGCTCTTGTTTCCACCATTGTTTTACGGATCTGTAGCAGACCCTTGGCAACTGTTAAATCTAAGACATGGGCCTTGTCTGTCCTCTTCAAAGGGTTCTCCACTGTCTTTTTAAGGCCAGATCAAGAAGGCCTACTTTGAGAGGAAACATCTATGTGTTGCTATGGTGATGTCATTTTTTATTCACAAGGCACTTTCTGTATTTTGAAGGGGATAACTTCTCCTCTGCTCAGGGATATTTGCCAAGCTCTGAAAGAGCCATACACTTACTGAATTGTGGAAAGGCATTCTTGGGTATGGAGCTCCCCATAAACCTGTTTGTAATTACTCCAGATGCTCTCAGAGCTTCCCATTGTAGCTTCCCTGGTGTGTTCCCCTGGGAAATGCCTCAGGCTGTAGCTACAAGTGGATGTTTGAGTCTAGTCTTCCTTCCATCCAGGAAGTTACATTTTAGCAAAGCGCAGCTAATGTTTCTCTCCCAGTGTCTATTTGATTTTTTTCCCTCCTCCACTTAGCATGCATGTGGGTGCTCATTCGTCAGAAAGGACGAAATAAACACATGCAGTGAGGAATCCATGGCAAAATGTATTTATAACCACCATTGAGTCTATACAACAATCTGTGAGAGATCCTTTAAAAAGTCATTTCACTTACTTAGCTGTTCTAAACTTCTTCTATGCCCTGTTTTGTTTGGAAAAGTAAAAGGAACACATTAGGAAAAAGTTAAACTAATGTATGTCTGTGTTAGAAGAGACAGAAATTATTAAATAATGGTTGGAGTTTCGTTTCTTGCTGCCCACATGGTGTTTTAGAGAGGGCCCACCCTGGTATACCTGCTGGGCAGAACTGTGTTCTTAACCCAGGGGTATAGGGTTTGCCAAGACTAGAAGCTGAGGTCCAGGAAACAAGAGGGAATTAGGGGCAAAAACTAAACTCAAGACAGTTTCCCCAAATTTCAAGCCAGTAGCAAGTCACCCAAAAGCAGCCCAGTGTTAGCAGCACTTTACTTACTGCTTGATAAATCCTGCTTAGCCAGAAGTACAGTAGGCAGAAGGGGAGGACACAGACACATTGTGGAAAGAGAGTGAGTTCCACGAGATCTCTATAGGATGTCCTATTGATAGTTTCTGAAGCAAGAGGTGTTGGATGAAGTAGTATTTTAGCCAAGCCAAGCCTAAGCAATTCTCCATGACCACCCCCTCCCCACTTCATGCCTTTAGAGCAAGTACCATATGGGAAACTCTTGCACTTTACCAAGTTTGGCTGCC
The DNA here is from genome assembly GCF_947179515.1 of Apodemus sylvaticus. NCBI lineage: Eukaryota > Metazoa > Chordata > Mammalia > Rodentia > Muridae > Apodemus > Apodemus sylvaticus. The sequence continues at coordinate 128,495,913 of NC_067476.1, forward strand.
ATCATGAGATGCAGCCTTGGCCCCTTCTGGACCACAGCTTCTGGGTGATAACTCCAAATAATACTTCCCAGAAGATTTACAGCTCTATGATACTTTGGTCTCTTCCTCACCACCACTCATTTCTCAGTGGTTGGACTAGTGTTACCTGCTCTTTGATCTTGGAAGTTTGCCTCAAGAGCCCGTAAGACAATGGGCATCTGTTGTTGAAGCCTCACAGTTTATATTGCTGAGTTGCAGTAACTGCAGCAAATTCACACAGATACCTCTGGCTGGACTGGATGGCGTGGATATTCTTTTTCAATGTCTCATTTTCCTGTTTCTATTCTCTCATAGCAGGGGCAGATAGAGTGGGGTAACAAAAGGATAGGACAGAATTCAATGCGCAGACATTGCCAGGTCTCCTCTAAAATGGCTGGGATAGCCTAGCAATGTACTAACACACACCTAGAAGTTAGAGCACAGATTAGAGATTTCTCCCTCTAATCTTGCCATGTAGACTTTCTGTTTATAACAGAATCACTAGTAGTACTATTACATAGAATTCCTCCTTCATGGAATGCTACAGTAACAAAAGGAAATTCAAGTATACACCTACTGAATGTTTGCCATCACAAATGAATTAGGCCTTTCTGCTCCCTTATTATGAAAAAACAGACTCTGACATAAGACGACTAGTTCAGGTAAATGACAGAACCAGGGATCAAATAAGGGACACTTCACTTGCTGGCTCTTTACTTTCCCAGCTACTCAGTAGGGCAAGGGCATTAAGTCCAAGATGGTGGCTGAGTCCTCTGGTCTTGGTGGGGCGTGGGCATGGGGATTTTTCAGCTCTAATACACTGAGACTTTCCAATGAATTATTTAATGTTAGCAGCTGCTTTAAGATCTTTATCTTGTTCAGAGATGCTCACAAAGACCTACAACAATCACCTGGGGATTTGCTCCTTGTGTGCAGTTTCTGGGATCTATCGAAGGCATACAAATTTGGGTTTCTAGAATTGAATTTCAGGGACTAGTGTTTTACAAAATGTTCAACAGTTATGGAAGGATCATAGTGGTTTGGGTACTGGTTCTACTTTGTCCCCTTCAGAATACATTCTGGAATCTACCTAATAAAGAGTTCCCTGCTCTTCTCATAAAATCTGTCCTAAAAAGCGGAGGGATATAGCCTGCTTATTGTTTTAGCTATTCCATAAATATTACAGAATATCTAAATATTTCTAATGCATTCAAAGCATTAGAAAGGGACCAGGATAAAAGGAGAATATCTATTTCTTCATTCAACAACTGCATGTAACTTCCAGATGCCAGAAACCCTGGCATAAAATTTAGCCATATCTCATATCTCATTCCACATATGCACAGATTATAGATCTTTTGATGTGATCTAGCCAAATTCTTCCTTCTGCAAATGAACCTGAAGTCTCTGTCTCCCTTTGAAGGGCAGATTGTCTAGGATTGAAGGTTCTTAATTCCAATCATTATGTTCTTTTCATTGTCTCTGTTTCTGACCACGGATGTATCTGTTTCTAACTGTGATTGCCCATCTGCATTTCTGAGGTATCTGTGCCCCAGATGGAGCTCTTACTACAGAGGCACCATGCTGGGCGACAAATGAAACTGTCTTGGAAAGATTGTAAGCTGGGAACTTGAGGAGCATGTCTGAGAAGAAATATATCCTAGTTTGCATGCACAGCTTACGTCAAATGAGTCTGGGTTTTCTTGCAGCATATTCTAGAACAGTTTTCTTAAGCCTTCAGATGCAGTCCAACACATTTGTAAACAAGTTTCATATTGCAGTATCCAACATTAGATACCCATATTCTAGAATGAATGCCAGAGCCTTCTCTGGAAGATTGCCTTACGGTAGTAGAGCCCCTTCTCTAGATCCTGTAGGTAAATGAATATCACTTGCTTTCATTATGAAACCGTTGTCTGGGAGTGTTACATTATCTGTGGAGCAGCGATGTTGGAGGGGCAGTGTGATGTGATTTAAAATGAGTGCAGTGTTTAGGGTTGGAGACTTGAGTGTCGGATTACAATTCTGCTAGGTGCCACCCAACAGCTACCTAGCAACATTTGTGCCTCAGCCTACCAGGTACAAGCCAGGCATAGATGAAGACCACTGGTTACTACACTCTGTCTCTTCCCCTTCTGTATTTATTCTCTCTTTCTCTGTCCCCACATATTCCTAGCCAGCCTCTCCTCTTTCTTCCTCTCTTACGTTCTTCTTCTTGTCCTTTCTTGCTTTCTTGCTCATGTCTTCTCTTTCTGTCCTCCACACCCTTTCCCTGCCTCTATGCATTTCCAGGTCTCCTTCCCTTCCCCCAATAAACTTCCTTTCATACCAGGCCTGTCATATGGTGTGAGGGCCCCCTCACCATGCACCAACCAAGGTACTCCCCCCTTTCCCCTTACTACAATTATACTGAGTTATGCCGCTGTAATAAAACATAGCACTGAGACTTGAGTGCTTCCTTCCACGGGGCACAGGGGATGAACCCCTGAGGCTTCCTGGGCTTCTGTTTCACATCTCTAATAATATCTATATTCCCAGTATTTTTGAAAATCAAGTGGCATGGTGAGTATTCAAACCTCACATTTTTATAAAGCATTGATTGTTGTTACTGGGACTTTAGTCTTAATGGGATAACTGAACGTAGAGCTCCAACTTTAATTTGTACTTACAAGAACCAAGTGTTAGGAACCTGTATCTGTTTCCACGGCTAGCCTTTAAATGGTTAAATAATGCACTATGGTAAATATGGTAAGTTAAGCTGATTATCCTTATGTTCTAAAGCTTAAAATCCATGCCAGAAAATAAATATTGGCAGTAATGAAGATGACTGGGCCATTGGCCAATGCAAGTCCATTAATAAATCAATCTTTACATCTTGCCTATGCACTGTGGGAAACTGGTGTAGAGCCACAGACCTGCACTCTGCCAGTGTTCCAAAAATTTGCCCGTTGGTATCTGTTGTGACAAATTTCTGCTGATCTGGTCATGTTAATCTTTGGAGAGATCTGATGTTTAAAATCATATTCAATTATAATACTCATGCATTGGAAGGTTGGGCAATCACAAATTAACCTGTTGATGTTGAATGGCATGGTAAAATGGTTACAGTAACTATTTTTGTGCAGTGTGGAAATATGTGTAGCAAGTGTTGAGAATGTGTTCCTGTTGGCAAAAAGAAGTTATTTTTATCTTTGTATCTGTTGAGGTTTTTTTTTTAAAAGAAATGTTAAGTCTGCTGGTGATTGTGTCTTCTTAGGACATGTGACATTTGAGGAGGGTGCTAATGAATGTGTAGGTGAGAAAGGTGGATGTGCCCGTGGAGTGCAAGGGCAAGGGTTAAGTGGCAGCCTGATCTGTTCTGAACTAGTGGCAGTTTATGGTAGGCTGCATGCAAGCTGACAGTGGTTAAAATGGTGTAACACTGTGGTACCTACATTATCCAGGTTTGAGTTTTTGCCTTTACCATTTTGACTGTGCAATTTTGGGAGAGTCAGCTTACCTTATCTAGTCTCAATGCCTCCATTTATAAATGGAGGAAGCATTAGGACCAAGGTAGGGGGTGAGTGTGATTGAATGAATAACCTGTAAATCAATTAAGTTTATATCCAAATCATCAGCAATAGTCTGTTGTGTCTCTTCGTTGTGGTAGTCATTGTGTTGGGCCCCACAGAAGTATATATAGCCTTGTTTCTCTGACAGCTGGAGAGACTCCATAGAGAATAAATGCTCTATGGGACTTCTGAGATTATTCAGACAGAGAGAAAAAGGGTGAGTGGGCATTACCCTAGCATGGATGCCACTGGGTGAGAATAATTCTGTTGCATTCAGAATGTATGGTGAGTCTTACCTACAGTCGAAAGGGTGTCCCAATCTCCAACATTAGGAGACAATGTTGGATATGTTCAGTAAAACACAAGGAGAGAGGCTATAAGGGAAACCAGGCTAGGATGTGAGTGTTTTTCAGGTGTAGCATCCTTGGTAGAAATCTGGGAGCATGTGAGGTGTGGGCCCATCCTATTTCCCAAAGCTGTGTGGTTGTATTTCTTGTGGACCCCATCTATGGCTAGTACTGATTCAGAAGGATTTTGATTTCTCTTTTCCTACAGTGTTAGTAATAAGCTCTGACCACTGAGATAAGAAGGAATCATGGTAGTGTCGGCCCCTTGGCTAGAGAGAGCAGATATCTATGGACTCTTCCTCATTCAGTGGATAGGCAGGACCATGAGAATTATGAAGGAATTCTGCACTTACAAAGGCCACAGTAGAGTGTGTGGCTATCTCACTTTTAAAAAGTCTGTTTGCTTTTTAAGTTTTCCTAATTTTTGGCTATCTAATTATTTTTCATATTTCAATAATATGCTTAAGATACAAACATGACTGGGTTTCTGATTGGAACAGTGATTGAGTTTCTAAGCCAGTATTCTGAATGCTAACTTTTACACTTGTGGATAGATTTACCTGGCTTATAACTTTACAATCCTTCCAAATTGACATGTAGACTGAGAGAAACACCAAGCAAAGCCTGGAAAGATTTATGGATATTAACAGAATGACTTAAATGTTCATATGCAGAGGTAAAAGCTCAATTATGAGCTGCCTGATAAGGGTATAACAATCTGGCAACTAGTTGAACATAACTTTAACACAAAATGACAGACATCAAGTTAGTGCAACTAGAGAATAGAATAGAGGAAAAAAGATAACTGGTCCTAGACAATATCTCAATCCAAACTGAAACCAACCAGGACACCCTCTGTAGGTATGTAATGAATGATATGTGTACATTCATAAGACAGAGTCAAGCCATGAAAAGACTTAATGCATATTGCTAAGTACAACCTGACAATCTGAAGAGATTATGTGTTGCTTGACTCCAAGTGCATGATATAGGCCTGACTATTAAAGAGAAGGGGTCAGTGATTAAGAAAGGGAGCACAGAGGAATTTTAGGGAAAGGGAAGTAGTCTCTGTGATGCTGTAATGGTGGGTTCATGGTCTTACACACTATAAGATCTCAGAGAGCACATCAACAATGACCCCAGGGGCCACAGTTCATCAGCAGTATTGGTTAATCACTTGTTATAAAAACCACTACTACATCAAGGGGAGAGGTGGGGGCACACACTTGGGAAGATAATGAATTCTATTCAATTGTTCTGTGAATTCTAAACCTCTCTGAAAATTAAAGTCTAGCATTAGAACACAGTAAAGTAACCCTGGAAATTAGTACTTTTAAGGCAATAGTTGTGACTAATTAACTTTTAAAATATATCTAGGTAAATTCTGGGATGTGCCCACAACAGTATGTCAAGTACAAAAGATTAAAAGTTAATGTTGTTGCATCAAAAAAACATGTTTTAGAGAGATGTGTGGCATTGCAGGAGGCCATGTGCAATTGGAGATCAATTTAAATCCTGTCTCAGACCATTTCTGAAATGCAGTGTGCTTAATGTACTTTTACCTTCTCGAAGTGAGGATGGTCAGACCTACCCCTTAGGGTTATAATTCAGATGAAAGGAGAGAATGTCTGTAAAGTGGTTAGGCAGCAGGGCACTTGGAACTTTGTCTTCAAACCTTCCTAGCGCTGAACAGAACATTTCTCTACAATTCAGTCAAGAGGCATGCTATCTTTGGCTTGCATTCTGTGGTGGGGTTGCCAATCTAAGAGGGACAACTCCTCTGGCAGGTCACAACAAGGTGGTAATTGACCTTGCTTCTCCCAGTACATCTGTTCAAGTTCTGCTAGAAGCCAAGGACTCCCCAATGTGGGGTTTTGGTTTCACAGTGTGGCAGTCCAAACATTCTTTATCGGCTGGCAAAAAGCATTTCACACTTCAGATGGGCCTCGGGAGGGTGATTCGCTTTCTTGAAGGAGGGCTGGGAATTTCCAGATGATTGGAAGTTTCCACCCTGTTCATTTTAATGCTCTCAGATAGGCTTCCCTCAAAGCCCTCAGTCATATCAGAGAAGTGATGGTGCAATAACAGGAGGTGAACTGTCACTATGTTGGACAATACAGATCTAAAATATTTCCACTGTTTGAGAAGGTTCTGCTGTGGCATAGAAGAGACACAGACTATTCAGGCCTTTGCGTCTCACCCTTTTATCTCTGACATGTGTCTCCCCTTTGCTGCTAGTGTGGTCGCACCCCAGTTCTGCTCTAGGTATTTGCTTGACATTGTCTTTCTATCAGCAGGCTGCCTCTAGCACTGATGCTCTGATTTCTCCATGGCAGACTCACCCCTCTGCTCAGTGCTCAAACTTTTGCTAGGATCCCAGGGCATCCAGAACACTTTTACTTCCCCACTCCCCAAGATGTGGCAAGAGAGAGTTCAGGTCCTTGAGGAGGCCAGAGATATCAGATCCCCTTAAGCTAGAGTTACAGGCAGTTGTGAGTTGCCTGATATGGGTGCTGATAATTGAACTGGAATCCTCTGCAAGCTTGGTGGTATTCATTCTTAACTGCTGAGCCAACTCTCCATCCCCCATAGCAGCTTACAAAGTAAGTCATTTCCCCCAAGAAATTTGTTTCTAAGTCCCCATAGCAACAAGCAAGCAATTCTGCATTGATTCCATCTAGGGAGATGTCTAGAGTCTCTGCCTCATTGCTGACATCTGTCGTTGTATCATCTGCTCCCCATCTGTGTGCCTTCAATGAGCAAGCACACAGGTCATATGTCTCCTGTGTATTAGACACTGTCCTTGGTTACTTCATGCCAATCTAGCCTTATTAAGTTGGCATTTCACAAGCTTCTTGATGTCCAATCCTGAGGCTTTCTACCTGAAATTTGGGAGATTTTGAAATATGTGGAAGGACAATTCTGCGGCACAAAGCAAACTAGGAGTTCCAGGGACATACATGGCCACAGGACTAGTCTTCAACCAAGAACCAATGAGAGGCAGTATGGAGATGCCCTCTGGGTGGCCTGACTATAAGGGTGCATGCTTCATCTGGTTTTCTAGAATTCTCAGCTGTGGCCAGTTGACTACAATAGTAACTGCTTGGTTGGTCTATTACCATTTGTGGGTTCCCTTGTCCCTGTCTCAACCTTACTATTATGATCCCCCTTGTCTCATTATAACCAGAAGCCTTAAGTCTCTAAGTCCTGTTTTTGGAGAACCCAAATATAGAATGAATGACAGTTAGACAGTCTTCATTTCTGACATCCTGGCTCCTCCATTTTCACTGCCCTTGGATCTTGCATACCCAGTTCTTTGCTAATATAGTTTGTGACTGTATGGCACATGTTACTATTCACATAGCTGGAATTGCCTATGATTGTCCTGTTCCTGTCACAAAACTAACCCTGATAAATGCGATGCCCATGTACAGGCCCAGGAAGGTGGAGAACAGGCTTCGAGAGATTGAACCCTTTTTGAGGTATTCAGGAGCCAAGCAGAGGACAGTGCAATGGGGTTCTTGGCTGCTGCAGCTCTCTGAAACTAGAGAGTAACCAGCTCTGCAGTTTGTAAGGAATGAATTCATAGCTGGGGGCTATAAGTGAAAAGTGGGAAATAGAGTTTTATGTGAAATTTCATTTCTTCTGTAGCTGATATTTTTAAAAAAGGGAAAAGCATTTGCTTAAAATAGAATTTTGTGGAAGAGACCAGTTACCTTATGAAATTACTGTTCAATTTAATTCTATCTAAATTCTTTTCTGTCTGGGTATTTGTGGTGGTTTGAATATGCTTGGCCCATGGAGTGGTGCTATTTGGATGTGTAACCTGGTTGGAATCGGTGTGTCACTGTGGGCATGGGCTTTAAGACCCTGATCCTAGCTGCCTGGAAGCCAGTCTTCTAGAGCCTTCAAATGAAGATGTTAGAACTCTTAGCAACTCCTGTACCATGCCTGCCTAGACACTGCCAATCAAACTCCTGCCTTGATGATAATGGACTGGACCTCTGAACCTGTAAGCCAGCCCCAATTTAATGTAGTCCTTATAAGAGTTTCCTTGGGTTATAGTGTCTGTTCACAGCAGTTAAACCCTAGCTAAGAGAGTATCCTATTTTTTTCTATTATTCTTTCATTTTTTTCTACTTTTAACTACTAGTAGTTGTACTGTGTTTAGAAAATATTAGTTTTTGAAATATATACTCATAATTTGGATTAACTATTAGCATTTGAAGTTACCAGAAGTTTCTACACAGAAAAAGAATGTGTGTGTGTGTGTGTATGTATGTGTGTGTGTGTGTGTGTGTGTGTAATGTGCTACCTGCTTATATTTATTATACTTTCCAGGCATCAATAGTCAATCACACCTCCTCTTTGAGCTTCTGGTAGACATTGATAGTCATTGGACACTAGTTGTGAGCCAATGTAAACTGGTTGGATTGAAGACATTAACTGAGGCTAGTGCTTGGTATTCTGGTACTTTCATGTGCCATGTGTTGGAAGAATGAAGCTAGATGATTGACTCAGAGTCATTTAGAATCAGACAGGAGAGTTCTTTAATAGCCATAATGTTTAAATCAGTCTATAATGCTTTACTTCAGCTGGAGAAAATTGCAAGGAATGGTAGAATCACATGACTGTTTTTCCATTCACCTCTCTTCATACCCTGGCGATCATTTAAGAGTATGTGTAGATAGGATTCTTGCTTACGTCTTATGAATTTTGTACACATTAATGCCAACAAGGTTCCCTCATGATTCAGCTACATATCCCATTAGTCATTTTCCTCTCTTGAATTCCTTGGCATTTGTGATGGCCATCTACAGTCCTAGTTCAGAAATGGTCCCCACTACTGGGGAGAGATAAGAAGGGATAGTCCTCACTGCTTGGATCACCTTAGTCTTTTACAGAAACCTAATTCTACATTATGAAAATCTCTCACTGGTTTTATGTCAGTTCCATCCAAAGGTGTCTTTATCATTTAGATCTTCTAGTCTTCTCAGACAACATATATGAGATCATCCTTCCCTTCCTTATCAACTTTCTCCCAAATGGACATGCATTCTTGATATTTCTTCCATTTCATCTCTACTGGTTAGGTAGAATCCTAGGCAACCTTTAAAGATGGGAAATCATCTCATCCATGAAACTTCATGACTATCTCGCCCTTCCTAAGTTCCTTTGTTCTCTGACCCTTATATTGCTGGAGATCAGTCAGCTTGGAGAACATCTTTAGTGTCTGCTATATGTCCAATTCTCAGTGGCTAAGCTTGTTGTCATCCCATACCTGTGTGGATTTAAGAACTAATACCATTTACTGCCCTCAGTTTCCCCTGATATTTCTTCCCTGGAATATCTCCCAATGCTTTCTACATCATAGACATATGCACTTGAGATTTGGTTTTGTGAGTTCTTCTCTGCACACTCTCCCTCAACCAAGGTTTCAGGAAATGCCTCCTATTTGACGGCTCATTTATTTCACTTTGCCCAGGTGATTGATTTAAGGGAGACTGAACATAATAACAGTCATAGACTTCATGGGTTTCAAAAGGTACAGAAAGTATGAAATTTTATTTTAGCTTTGGTCCTTTGCAACCCCTGAAGTAAGAAAGCATGACTTCAAAAAAATATTACCCTCATTATCATCAATGAATCATAAAAGAAATTATGCCTCAGATATTTTGGGGTATCTTACATGAATTGCCAGTTGTAAATTCAGTGGTAGTGATTCATGCCATGTGGTTTTTTGGGAACAACACTCAGAAGAGAACTATGAAAGAGGTAGAGGTACAGTTATGGAAAGAGATAGAACCAGAAACGGATATGCGTTCAGCATTTGTCTGGTCTGTTGTAGAATTTTTATAGCTAAAGCCACAGCTAGGCTCACTCTTACTGAACTAAGGTGTCAACCTGCTGTGCATATACTAAATCCAGTCGGTGACTCCCCTGGAAGTGGGGACAAGGTACTGCCTTGTGGGGGGACTCTAATTATGAAGGGCAGCTCTTCAGAGAGAGTTTGAACTTTAGTCTTATAACTCAACAACTGGGAGATGGTAGTACCAGTTATTAAGAGATAAGAGGAGGGTTTTTGGAGATTGAAATAGGGCCTGTTTGTGCTAGGCCTGCTCTTTACCCCCGAGCTTCTTTCTCTAGTCTGTTTCCATGTCTTCCAAATGAGGAATGTGAACATGGGTGAGAATCAGAAGTTTCCTAAACCTGAGAAGTACTAAGTAGAAGGGTCAGGATTTAAACCTAGACCCCACTTTCTTCACAACACTGGTCCATATTGCTGCATTATTTCACTTGTTCTTGCCCCTGTTTCAACCTGTGAGTTCCCAGCCTGGTGAGAGAGGCGTTCTATCAGAGTCCTCAAGGCCCCAACTCATATTCATTTGCATTTATTTATTCAGTTGTGAATTTAGAAGTCTAAACAAACTTGTCAGCTTATGAACAAGCTTGTAGTAAATTCAAATTGCCTGTTTGGAAGGTAGGTCATCTACAGGCAGGGGAAAATTGGAGATCTGAAATAAAGAAAGAGACAGTTTAATTATAGCAATTTGAAAAATAATCAGTCTTGAGCCAATCAGCCTAGAGAAGCCTACAGCTCAGCAATCTTCAACAGGACCGAAGAATGTCATTACATTATATTCTACAATTAACTAGAATTTGTTCCCTTTTTTTCCAGCAGAGTTCAATTGAACACCTTCTATGTGTCAGATACTATGCCAATAATATAAAAACATGGTTCTCATGCACAAAGAGTTTCCATCTTAAATACTGCTTGGCTACAAAGAGGGTGAAAAGGAAGTAAAAGTTAAGATTAGGTGCCTTCTCTGTGTAGGTTTTATCTCATTAACCAGATTCATAAACACACATCACCAATAAGCTCATTGAGGATGCTTAACATCTAATCAGTATCCATTGGAAAATGAAAAACAAAATACCATGGGATACTACTATAGACTTACATAATGACACTAATTTAAAAGATGACAATACCAAATGTTGTCAAAGATGTGGAGCAACTGGAATGTCTTGTCAATGAAAATGTAAAATGTGAAAAAGCTACTTTAGGAAACAGTTTAGAGTTTCTTGTTAAGAGATAAATGAATTTACCGTGTGATTTACCCTATCCTGCCTTTGTCAGAATTAATACAGGAAAGATAAAAAGATATAGTCACAAAAAGATATGAAGATAAGCCAGGAGTGTGGGAAGGTATCTGAAGTCCTAGTTATTTGGGAAGCTGAGACAGAAGCTGCCTTTGAGCCCAGCAATTTGAAACCAATCTTCGTAACATAGCAATACTTTGTCTCAAGCAAAATTAAATTAAAACATAAAAGATATGCACACGAATATGATTAATTTTATATTATATTCTGAAGCTAGGAAAATCCAAATGTCCATAAGCCAGTAAATGAATGCGCAAATAAGGATGTATCTGTGCAATGGAGTATTATGCAGCAAGGAACCAAGACACAAAGGATCTCAGAGAACGCCATGATGAGTGAAAGAAACAAAACACAAAAGAACGCGCCCCATGTAATGATTCCGTTTTTAAGTAAGCTGACCTACTAAAGCAGAAAGCAAATCAGTAGCTATGTGAGGGTACTGGTGCAGGGTTGTCAGAGAGAAATTTTAATGGTTGCAGTTCATTTTATAGAAATAATACCTAGAAGCTTACCTAGCCCATAGTATACAGCCAATAAAGGATGGACATATAAATAGCTATTTGATTATTTAGTGTTCTGATCACTTTTTCTCACAAAAGAAATCAATGATAATGATGAAAATAATGCAAATAGACTCTTTAACAAATGACTTTATATTTTTCTGCTTACCATTTATTCATTCAACAATATGCACAAGCTACACTTCTGGCCTCAAAGGCGGGGCAATGAGAAGAAATACTGGTCTCTATGTATCCGTCTCTGGTCTAAATGCTCATTTGAACTCTTTTGTAAGTTAGCACAGAAGAGTGATGTGCTTCATTAGGTGTGTCCATGCATGGGCATCATTTCACTTTGCTGGTGTTCACCCCATCATCCCTTCCTCCCCCACCTGCAGACAGTCATTCTCTGCTTCCAGGTCATAAATATACAATATTTTTGTACATAAATATATATATTTAAACCCAGGTTATCTGACCCCTTTGTTGACATGTTTCATACAGTTTGCTCAAAGATCACAATGAGAGCTGAATCAGGACAACTGTGTAATATCAATATATAAAGTTACTTTGTCCAAATTCCTATTGCTTCCTATGTCAACTTTCAATTGTGGAGCTGTATGAGTGGCTTCAGTTTTGCAGATAAAAGTCAATGAGAGGTAGGTGGCAGGAAAGGATGTGTACAGGTGCTTGCCAGCCTGTCTTCTTGATCAGAGGTTGGTGCCTTAATCTATGGGTACAGAATTCTCTGATCTCCTTCTAAGTAGGGCAGCAAGGCGTCCTTCACCTTCTCTTCCTGGGGGCAGTTGGGTAAATGCTGCAGATGATGCTCCCTTCTACTGTAAACAATTATCTCCTTTCTGTCTTGGTCCAGTATGAGCCTGACCACATTCTCAAGACCTTTTTCCAAGTTTGGCTTTCTGCTGCTGTGATAAACTACATGACCCACAATAACTTGGGAAAGAAAAGCTTTATTTCGAATGACAGCTTACAGTCATTCATGAAGGGAAGTCAAGGGAGGAGGAGCTCAAGGCAGGAACTTGGAGGCAGGAACTGCAGCAGAGACCTTGGAGGAGCGCTCTTTACTGCCTTGCTCCTTATGGCTTGCTCCGTTTGCATGCTTGCTTGCTTGCTTGCTTGCTTGCTTCCTTCCTTCCTTCCTTCCTTCCTTTTTTTTGTTTTTACAAACAGGGTTTCTCTGTATAACCCTGGCTGTCCTGCAACTCACTCTGTAGACCAGGCTGGCCTTGAACTCAGAAATTCGCCTGCCCCTGTCTCCCAAGTGCTGGGATTAAAGACATGTGTCACCACTGTCCAGTTTCAGTTTGCTTTTGTACAGAACCCAGGACCACCTTCTCATGCTGGTGCCACCACAGAGGGCTAGACCCTCCCATATAAGTCATGAATCAATCAAATAATGTCTCATAATTGTGTCTACAGGGCAGTGTGATGGAGGCAATCCCTCAATTGAAATTCACATTCCAGATATGTCTAAATGTGTGACAAGTTGATAAAAAACTAATCATCACAGCCTATTTGCTCCACTGCATGTCCCCAGGCCAGGCAGAGTCTGGACATCCTAAATGGCCAGAGATCACTACATGTGGTTCTCATCACAGAATGGAGAGTGCAGCTGTCACAGACTTCAGTTTCTGTTCTGTTTGGAGACTCCATCCACTAGTTCAGTTCTTGTGTTGAATTTATGACAGTTCAGACTACTTCACAAGATAGTTCCTGATTAAAATCCAATAAAACAAGACAGGGAGAAAATGGGTTAGCAAAGATGACATGTCCGAAAATAGCTTGTCTTAATTTATGAGCTCTGCCAGAAACATCTGCTAAGACAAACAAGTATCACTTCCTGGAATCCAGATTGAGTCCACCTCTGCTTTCTCTGACCCAGTGCTCTGGGGCCCTCCAGAGACCTTCGGTAGTGCTGACCTGGTCCTTTAGTAATTCTAGCCCTCCATTTCCAGAGAGACTGAACACCTGAGCAGGGTAGTTTAAAGAAAGAAAAGAAAAGGAAACAAAGAAAAGAAAAAAAGAAAAGAAAAAAGGAAAGGAAAAGAAAAGAAAAGAAAAAAGGAAAAAGGAAAGGAAAGGAAAGGAAAGGAAAGGAAAGGAAAGGAAAGGAAAGGAAAGGAAAAAGAGGAAAGATTCATTTTAAGTACCCAGGCTAAAATACACAGAGCCCCAAAAGGTATTTTTATTGAAATCTGGTTATCAGCACAATAAAGAGGCAGCTAGTAGAAGGATCCTGGGTTTCTTTCTTTCAGTATTTAGTAAGGAGATCTCATGGGGTCCCGAGAACATTTTGAATTGCTGATATGCATGTACAGTATTTGGGGATGTCAGTCATCCTGTAATGTGCCATAAAATGCCCAAATGCTGTTTGTCATAAATTAATGATAACTACTCATTTTTTGCCTCATGCTTTGGTAGTACCTTTCAGGTACCCCAGAGATCCAGTGAGAGAACTATACCAGAAGATTCTTGGCTACATTTTTAAGCAATGTTTTTGCCAAATGGCCATGCTAATTATTTTGATGCTGTGTTTGGTAGTTGTCACCTCCAGTACCTTTTAGCGATGACTTAGACTTTTCTATTCAGTGACCACCACTCATCACAACTCATATACCTGTGGCCTCTAGATCAGCAAAGCTAGCAGGACCATTCTCCATCCTGCTCTTGCATTCAGTTTTTTAATTTTAAAACTGCAGTCAAGGTTTTATTTAGTACAATTAAAAAAAATTCTATCAATAATGTAGACCAAGAGCAAAGACTTTACAAATGCCCACATGGTGTGCAAGTTGATGGAGGAGCGAGACAGGCTGCATAAGGGCAGGTTCTACTACAAGTTGGACCTTGTTGCCTTCACAGTATATACAGGCTCTAGAGGATTGTGGAATCTCAGAGATAAGCTATTGACGGAAGAAGATGGTGCTGTTGTCCTTGGCAGTATCTGGGGGAATGGAGCTTGTCTCCAGGAAAGACATATACAACTTGTCAGACCAACCACCTTTCAGTAAAGAATAGAGCCCAGATAATGATGAGTGAGCATTGAAATCACCTGTACCTCTTCTCAATGTGACCACATTAAGTCTTCTCTTCTTTTTACTATTATTTGTTCACATAATTGGCTTATTAAAGATGGTAGCCAAACATGCATATTAAGGCTTAGAGCAGACTCTGATCATTAATACTTAAGATAATGGATATGTACACCAGCATTCCCATGTAGGTGCTAAGCCCATCCTGTACCTGTAAACAGTGAGATCCAAAAGTCTATAGGCACAGATAAAAATCTCCAAAGATTTTCTGCAGGGGAAGAATATTTGACAGCTACTAGGGAGAAGGAATGAGAATTTACATCTTATTTGAAATGGTTCAATGTCCAGCACTTGTGTGAAAAGATCTAAACCACTCTAGGTGTGACCATGTGTATAAGTCAACACGAAGAGCATCTCCAACATGAATATGAGCACTTTGACACCTTTGGATGTCTCAGAATGTCAACTTAACAATGTCCCAACATCTCAACATGTTAGCTCAGCTGTCACATCAGCAGATGTCCTTGTGATGTTTTAACATCTCAACATGCTAATGTATCAACATGCAAGGTTCACATTTGAACCTGTGTCTCAATACCTTAATAGCTAAAGCCATATTGACATGATGTAACAGTATCTGAACCAAATGTCTAGACATAGGAACATGAAAACATCATTATTACAGCGAATGAATTGTTGAGTGAGGCATCTTCCTTACATCCAGTTCCTCAAAACTATATTAAAATGCTAATTGGTGGGAGGGTTCTGCTCTTTTGCAGATAGCAGAACTGGCCCATCTTTGGAACAATTCAACAACATTGAACTTCCATGGAAATTGGGAAGCTGACTCTCTCAGAGGCTTTGAAACCTTTGTTGAAAATGAAGAGAACACTCAAAACCTTGTACTTTCCCAAAAGTGGCTTTGAATTTGCCCCATGATCCTTAACAAAATAACTGCAGATAACACAAAGTCACAAGATCGAGAACACGTTGAGTTTTCCTGTCAAGTTACAGCTGACTATAATGTGAGAAGCTAGAAAGTGAGTATCCAAGGGAGAGTGGGTGTGTCTACTGGGAAAGGGTAGGGATCCTCCCAGAGCATGGTCAGTGAGTGGACAAGGTTTTAGGGTAGGCAGAGTATTTAGAATGTACACTTGAGAGCTATACATTTCATTATGTGCCTTTAATCATATTTAAACAAATACCACAAACAAATGATGTGTGTCCTGAAGTATTCTGGGACAAGTATATACATGATGCCTGAAATGTAATTTTCAAGTTTTATGTAGTGTTGTTGGGGGTAGAGGGCACATCTTATAATACCCATGGGAGGAGATCAAAAGACAGTCTAGTGGAATTCCACTTTTAGATGGATGCCAGGGGTGGAATTCTGGTTGCCAAGGTTTCAAAGCAGCCCCCTTACCTGCAGAACAATCTCAATGGCCCCTGTAATACATTTTAAAATGTGTTTTAAAAAATAGGTTTATTGATGTGTACATGGATGAATATGTTATAAAATAAGATTTTACAATGTCATCATAAAATCTAAGAGGTGGTAGAATTTAGAAAAATATGAAAATTACTCCAATAAAATATTCCAGAAAAAAATAGTAGGCTGAGAAAGCTAACAAGTCTTTCCATCAGGAGTCATTCTGCCCACGTCTCAGACTTATACTTTTACCCACGGTACCTTACTTACTCGTTAATATCAGAGGCTATTTTTAGAAATCTTAAATTCTAGTTCATGTGTATTTAAGACAAGGAAAAAAAAGCTTAATTGCTTTTGGAAATTTTCCATTAAAAATCTCTGGACTAAAAAAGGAGTTGATTCTTAATTAAAGGTAAGCTTTATATATCTGGAAAATCCCATTTAACTGAAGCCTTGTAGAAATGTCATGTTAATTAGCATATCTGGTTTGTGGGTAGTCACCCCCTGAACCTTCACTTGGCTTCATCATCTCCAGGGTATTTTTATAATATGTATCATTTCAGGGGTTCGGAGAAAGGACCTTTGAGTTAAAGTCATCTTAATTTGAGTTCTATCTTGCTGCTTGCTGGTTGAGGGACCATAAAGACCTTTAATTCGTTTGAGTTCAATGCTTTCTGGTGACAAATGGAAATTATGATGCTCCAGCCAGGTATGCCCTTGATGACAACACTGGGAAGACTGAGGCAGGAAGATCAATAATTCAAGTTCATCCTGGGCTATGTAGTGAGACCCTCTCCTCAAAAAACAGAACTGGAAATTCCACAAGCTTGCTGGGATTGTTGTGAAAGCAATTACCCATTGGGGCTTTGCTCATGTCACCCAAAGGAACGCAGACTTGAGACCACTGCCATCAGTCTGAGGTCATAGAGCAGCACCCACAGAAGTCTTCTGGCACTGAGCTCTCTAGGGGGGCCACCATTTACACATTCTGTGGTTCATCTCCCTGACCCTTCAATAGCATCCCTTCCCTTCCTACCTGAAGCCAAAAACTGATGAGAAAGTGGAGATCCATGCTCAGGAGTGATCCCCCAAAGCAGCAATCCCCTTTCAAATGTCCATGTGTCATTTCAAACACACTACCTTGTCCTTAATGCTTAAGGTTTTATCTATTTATTTTTCCTTTGTAGAAAATGGCTCTGTGGAGTTCAGGCTTCCACTGAACTTATGTTCCTTCCGCCTCTGTGTCCAGAGTGCTGGCACTGGAGATCTATACCAAATGTCTGATCATATACCTAAGTTCTAATGAAAGCTTGCTTGTCTACTTTAGATCATCAGCAAGAACTGATAACAAGTCTTATTTACAATGTAAAAGGATAAGACAACTGGTCACTAGAGAGTCTTTCTATTTTTTGAGTTTTGAGTGCTCTCTTGATTCCGAAAGGGAGGATCAAGGAGCCCAGCCAGCATGTGTCTGGCTGGGGATGCCCATTCAGGGTGCTTTGTGGCATGTCAGAACCCATGGAAGGAACAAAGTACACTGGGACCAACCCCAGGAGAGAGACTCAGGCCAAAGAACACACACCCTCATTTGGCTTATTGTTTTTAGAGCATGTTAGAGAATTACAACAGACAGCTTGGAGCCTTAACAATCACTTGTTTTGTATTGGATGCTTTTTTTTTTTGAAAGCAAAGGTTTTTTTTTTTTTTTCTTTGTGTGTTAAACATATGCCAGGAAAAATAGTTCCTGGTGAATGAAAACAACTCAAGGGTCAGTTTGTAACTTGAGAGGGCCCATTGGGTCCAGTTTTGAAGATGCCATTTTCTCTGGAGTAATGAGGTTTAGTATCCCTAGGGAGAGAGAGATTCCAGATTAGGTGGGTAGGCTTGAAGGAAAATGGTTTCTGTTTTTTAACAAGAGCCCAGCCAAGTGTTAGGGAGAGCCTTAAGGTGCGGCAAGGCTCTGGTTCCTCTAGCCTATAGGGATATGGGCTCCTGAACAACCTTTGTCCAAAAGTTAATGGAGAACAGATCTCTGGCATGATATACCAATTCTGATGTCCATACATGGCTCCCGGCCTCCTCCAGAGCAGTTTACTTTTAAACCATGTGTTGCCTCAGCATCTCCAGGGTTGGCCTGTGAAACTTATGCAGACCCTGGTTTTCTTTGGGCTGTGCTATTGGCTACAGGGCCAAAAACCTGCCATTCAGCAGCTTCAAGGGTGTACAGCAATAGAGATGTTAAAAAAAAAAAGGCAGAAGAAAGCACAGGTCAACTTGTAAGTTAAC
The DNA here is from genome assembly GCF_947179515.1 of Apodemus sylvaticus. Lineage (NCBI taxonomy): Eukaryota > Metazoa > Chordata > Mammalia > Rodentia > Muridae > Apodemus > Apodemus sylvaticus. The sequence goes on from NC_067476.1 coordinate 128,514,255, forward strand.
ACAGGGCTGCTATGTATAGCTTCCCTAAAGACCACAGAGAGGAGATCTGGGGGCAGGGCCGGGGGCGGGGGATTAGGGAACGGTCACAGTAGACACTATATTTAGAATGGTATTGTCAATGTGGCCTCTTTGTAGAGCCATAGTGCTGGACTGGGTGATGACAAATACATCCTGGGCACTTGGCTCCGAGGACAGATTTGATCATTTTGACCACTTCAGTTTGACTTCCTTTCAAACCAACTTCTAGGAACATTGGGAGTCATTCAAGCAGTTTATCTCAAAGAATGGTCCAATGACTCCATCTTCAGCTTCCTATGAACAGCATGTAGGAAATGTAGATTCTTAGGCCACCATCCCAGACTTACCGAACTGGGAATTCTGCAGGGAGCATGGGAGTCTGAGTCTTCATTAGCCCTTCATGGGAGCATGATCAGCACTCCTAGTCCAAATCCCCAGCTGTGGCAAACCTACAATAGCTTTTGCAGAAAATAAACAGATGGCCAAGTAAGAAGTTTCCCTACTGTTGGTTGTCCCTTCACACTCACCCATTCTTCACTCTGTGCTAGCTGCCATCAGATTTCTATAAGGGAGGCTCTTTGGGGATATCCGAGGCAAAGATCATCTGGAATGGTAATTTAGAGCCATTTTTTGAATGTGCTATGTAGAAAATCATAGTTAACAAATTTGATGTTATGAATCAGATCTCTAGTACTTTTGTTCACACTACATAAGAGTAAGCAACCTCCAGGGTTCAGGATTGCCTCCTAAGCTAATTTTACAATGGCTGGTGGTGGGAGATGGCACTGTTACTGCCATCCACCCTACAGCTCTGTGGCAACATGCATGCATTTTCTGGTTTAGGATACTGAGTCGTGAAAACCGAAGACCTTTTTTATTCTTCCTGACTTTCCTCTGACATGTGAGTCCAGGTATTGTTTATTATCTGGTTTTTCTCCTTGCCTCCAGGCTAGGACTAAATTTAAGCCAATTCAAACTTTGCAAGTCTTAAAAATAACTCTCCCCATGCTAACCTCTCTAGGTTTGGCAGGGCCTTCAATGGAACAGGAAATCTATCTTCTTACCTGCCCACCCCTTGTGATGAACTCACCCCATGACCCCTTCTAACTTTTTCAAGCTGTTATAATGCTATTTGACAAAGCTCTTTTTTATTTTGGTTGTGATGGTCAGGGTGAGTATGCAGTGTTGATTCCCCTGCCCCATTGCTGAAGATCCTGATTTTCAATGGCAAAAAATAGAATAATTTCTTTGAAGACAAACAGTCCCCTGGACCAGTGATGAACTGAACATCAAGTTTATCTTTGCCTCAGTGCTCCGGAAGTCATTTCATCTGGAAGTGAATGTGACTGTGATGATTTCAAATCCTTCCTGCCCATGGCACAAGTAATTTGGTAATTACCTCCAAAGAGAAATTACTTTCATAGAGAGAGGAAGCCCCAGGAGAATTTTAGTCTCTTGTGATTTCGCCATTAAATATTTTTATATATATATTTATGGGTTCTAGACCCTATTCTCCAACAGGTTTCCATTTATTCTTAATAACTAAAGCTTATCCAAAGATTATTTTCCCCACCCTAAAAACAAAACAAAATTGCAATCATCAAATGCTTCATCCCACAAAGAGGCCTCCCCAACCATCTCTGTTCATGAAACCTTAAGAGATATGAACAGATATATTGTCCCTGGAGGGTTTTGGTAGAGTTAAATGTGATTGCTTAGTAATCATGGGCAACTCAGGGGTTAGTGATGCAGTGCCATGTAGAAGCAAGTTTCACCTTGTTAAGAAATGAAGAGTAGGACATCTTTGGAAGGTAGGTGGTCAGTAGAAGAAAGAAAAGTATCAAAGTCCCCCGTTCCCATCTCTCAATCCCAGCTGTACGTGTCCTGGGCCTTCCACCACCTATGGCCATGTGGGAACTACATTCTGAGAAGTCACTGGGTGGCTCAAACCCAGACTTCCTCCACTTTGGCATATGTACTCACTGCTCAGCTCCCACATCCAATACAACTTCTTACAACATCACACATATTCTCTGTCCTGTTTAGTTTTATTGCCATTTGCTACTGTGTCTAGTGTATATTTGACACATAGACAGTGTGGCTAAAGACTATGTCCTTAAATGTATTTACTTAGCATTTGCTTTTAAACAGGCATGTGTTGGCTAGCTGGAAGACCGGAAATAGGAATGCATGAACAGAGGCCTTTGCTCTTGCTACCTGATGATTCAGCTAGACAGGATCTTGGGAGCAAATTGGCTTCTTAAAGAAAAGTTCATTCCAGGAACAAACTCTGGAGGCCTAGAAGAGAAAAGGCAACAGTTCCCATGACAAATAGAGAAAATCGAGGCTTCAGGTTTTTGCTATGGCGGAGCAGAGCCTTTCCTTGGCTAGGAAAGGTGGAAAGAGTCAGTCCTCTGATCTGTTGCCCAGGCTTTCAATTAGCTTTGTGCACTGGCTTCCAGTTTTCCCACCCTGCAGAGCCATACCTCCTTTGAGAAGGGACCAAAGAAGAACCAACTTCCCAGTGATGCTGCCCTTGGTGACCAGAGTCAGGAGATAAGTGACAGAGATTTTTGTTTTTGTCATCCTAGACAAAGGCTGGAAGATGTCGGGTGGAATCTGGTACCATTTGCAGTTAGTGTGGGGGCCATATTTATCTGAGAAAGCAGTTCTATTTGGGAATGATTCTTGGCAATGATTGGCTAATTACCACTGTTGATGTCTGCTGGATAATAGGCTCTATATTTTACTGGTGAGATTCAATGAAACATCATTATGTTTGCCTGTCTGTCTGTTTGTTGTGATATGAAGGATTGAACCAAAGGCCCCACACAGGCTGGCGAGTGCTCCACTACTGAGCTCATCCCCATCAGCACCCCATTCTAAACCTTTCATCTTGAAGCAGCCTTTCTAAGTCACCGAGCTGGCCTTGAACTGGTTCTGAAGTACACAGGTCTTGAACTTGTGTTCAGACTGCCCCAGCCTCATGAGTAGCTGAGATTACACACATGAACCACCAGTCCATGCTTGCAGAGGTACATCATTTTAAACCATAGGATGAACAAACATGGAATTAGAAAGCTAAAATATGCAGTCTTTTTAACATTTATATTTTTGAGAATACAGCATGGGAACAATATGTAATCTCCACTACTCTCTCTTCTCTAACTCTTCTCATGCCTTCAACACAACCTCAACTTTGTGACTTTAGTTATTGTTATACCCTCTCTAACAGATACAGACATGTACACACACACATACATACATACATATATACATACACAGACATACATGAATACATACATTGGTTGAACACAACTGATAACCTGCAACCTGATAACCTGTCCACTTACTTTTGCTCATCTGTGTAAGTATTTATGGATGTACAACATTAGGAAAAATGGCAGCAAAAGTCATTTTCAAAATGTTAATTTTTGGATGCAGAATAAGGATAGGCATGTGTGTGTATTCATCCAGAGTCCCTAATGCCTTGATGCAGTAAGTCAACAAAACTTGTCAGAGGAATTGGGGTAGCTTTGATCCTGAGAACAAGCATGGCTATACACATGCAAGACAGTCCAGCAATGGGAGATGGTAAATGGAGCAAGGTATAGACAGAGTATAAGGTGGGATAAACAAGGTCAAAAAGAGCAAGCCAGGGTCAGAAGACTGCCCTGGGGTCCTGGCACTCTACTTCCATGTTCTTGTATTGGCATCATCTTTCTTGCTTTGGTCTTGGCTTCCCATCATACCTCTTGACTCATGCCCTTGGAGGTGTCTCAGTCTCTTGAAGCTTTCTCTGCCTAGTTCAAAGGCTTTGGAATTGGCTGCATGCTCTCTGTTTACATTGTTGGTAGCCCTTCCCATAGAATCTGCTGGGTCCAGCTGAGGTTCTGGTGTTGAGTCTCCTTCCTGAATCCCCATAGAGGCTATCCCCATTTCCTCCTTACTTCCATGCCCCGGTTGGCTTCACCTCTTTTTGTGTAACAAACAGCCATGGCAACAGTTTTCTCCAATATAAATCAGTATAGCAAATAATGTCTTAATTAAAGACAGGCACTGAAGAACACTCCAATCGATTCCAAAACAGGAATAAGACCTGTGTTCCCTTAGGATCCCAGAGAATTTTATAGTTTCACTGTGTCAATACCTAAGTGACCAAAAAAACTCCACTAGAGAACTCTTACAGCTGATAAACAACTTCAGCAAAGTGGCAGGTTATAAAATCAACTCAAGCAAATCAGTGGCCTTCCTATACTCAAAGGATAAGCAGGCTGAGAAAGAAATAAGGGAAATGACCCCCTTCACAATAGCCACAAACAGTATAAAGTATCTTGGGGTGACTCTTACCAAACATGTGAAAGATCTGTATGACAAGAACTTCAAGACCCTGAAGAAGGAAATGGAAGAAGACCTCAAAAAATGAGAAAACCTCCCATGCTCATGGATTGGCAGGATCAATATAGTTAAAATGGCCATTTTGCCAAAAGCAAGATACAGATTCAATGCAATACCCATCAAAATCCCAACTCATTTCTTCATAGAGTTAGAAAGAGCAATTATCAAATTCATCTGGAATAACAAAAAACCCAGGATAGCTAAAACTATTCTCAGCAACAAAAGAAATTCTGGGGGAATCAGTATCCCTGACCTCAAGCAATACTACAGAGCAATAGTGTTAAAAACTGCATGGTATTGGTACAGTGACAGGCAGGAGGATCAATGGAACAGGATTGAAGATCCAGAAATGAACCCACACACCTATGGCCACTTGATCCTCGACAAAGAGGCTGAAAACATCCAATGGAAAAAAGATAGCCTTTTCAACAAATGGTGCTGGTTCAACTGGAGGTCAGCATGCAGAAGAATGCGAATTGATCCATCCTTGTCTCTTTGTACTAAGCTCAACTCCAAATGGATCAAGGACCTCCACATAAAGCCAGACACTCTGAAGCTAATAGAAAAGAAACTGGGGAAGACCCTTGAGGACATCAGTACAGGGAGAAAGTTTCTGAACAGAACACCAATAGCGTATGCTCTAAGATCAAGAATTGACAAATGGGACCTCATAAAATTACAAAGTTTCTGTAAGGCAAAGGACACCATCAAGATGACAAATCGGCAACCAACAAATTGGGAAAAGATCTTCACCAATCCTACATCAGATAGAGGGCTAATATCCAATATATATAAAGAACTCAAGAAGTTAGACTCCAGAAAACCAAACAACCCTATTAAAAAATGGGGTACAGAGTTAAACAAAGAATTTTCACCGGAAGAATTTCGGATGGTGGAGAAACATCTTAAAAAATGCTCAACTTCATTAGTCATTAGGGAAATGCAAATCAAAACAACCCTGAGATTTCACCTTACACCAGTCAGAATGGCTAAGATTAAAAATTCAGGAGACAGCAGGTGTTGGCGAGGATGTGGAGAAAGAGGAACACTCCTCCACTGCTGGTGGGGTTGCAAATTGGTACAACCACTCTGGAAATCAGTCTGGCGGTTCCTCCGAAAACTGGGCACCTCACTTCCAGAAGATCCTGCTATACCACTCCTGGGTATATACCCAAAAGATTCCCCAGCATGTAATAAGGATACATGTTCTACTATGTTCATAGCAGCCCTATTTATAATAGCCAGAAGTTGGAAAGAACCCAGGTATCCCTCAACAGAAGAGTGGATACAAAAAATGTGGTATATATACACAATGGAGTACTATTCAGCCATTAGAAACAATGAATTCATGAAATTCTTAGGCAAATGGATGGAGCTGGAGAACATCATACTAAGTGAGGTAACCCAGACTCAAAAGATGAATCATGGTATGCACTCACTAATAAGTGGATATTAACCTAGAAAACTGGAATACCCAAAACATAATCCACACATCAAATGAGGTACAAGAAGAACGGAGGAGTGGCCCCTTGTTCTGGAAAGACTCAGTGAAGCAGTATAGAACAAAATCAGAACAGGGAAGTGGGAAGGGTTGGGTGAGAAAACGGGGGAGGGAAGGGGACTGATGGGACTTTCGGGGAGTGGGGGTCCAGAAAAGGGGAAGAAATCGGGGGACAGAGATGCAAATATCAACAACAGAATACAAGAGATAGAAGAAAGAATCTCAGATGCTGAAGATTCCATAGAAACCATGGACTCAACAGTTAAAGAAAATGCAAAATGCAAAAAGCTTGTAACCCAAAATATCCAGGAAATCCAGGACACAATGAGAAGACCAAACCTAAGGATTATAGGCATAGATGAGAGTGAAGATTTACAACTTAAAGGGCCAGCAAATATCTTCAATAAAATTATGGAAGAAAACTTCCCTAACCTAAAGAGAGAGATGCCCATGAATATACAAGAAGCCTACAGAACTCCAAACAGACTGGACCAGAACAGAAATACTTCCCGTCACATAATAATCAAAACACCAAATGTTCTAAACAAAGAAAGAATACTAAAGGCAGTAAGAGAAAAAGGCCAAGTAACATATAAAGGAAGACCTATCAGAATCACAGCAGACTTTTCACCTGAGACTATGAAGGCTAGAAGGTCCTGGGCAGATCTCATGCAGACTCTAAGAGAACACAAATGCCAACCAAAACTACTATATCCAGCAAAACTCTCAATCACCATAGATGGAGAAACTAAGATATTTCACGACAAAACCAAGTTTACCCAATATCTATCCACAAACCCGGCCCTAAAAAGGATAATAGGAGGGCAACACCAATACAAGGAGGGAAACTTCACCCTGGAAAAAGCAAGATAGTAACCTTTCATCAAACCCAAAAGAAGATAAGCATTCAAATTTAAAAAATAACGTCAAAAATGATAGGAAGTAACAATCACTATTCCTTAATATCTCTTAACATCAATGGACTTAATGCCCCAATAAAAAGACACAGACTAACTGACTGGATACGTAAACAGGACCCTACATTTTGCTGCTTACAGGAAACACACCTCAGGGTCAAAGACAAACACTACCTTAGAGTAAAAGGCTGGAAGACAATTTTACAAGCAAATGGTCTCAGGAAACAAGCTGGAGTAGCCATTTTAATATCAGATAAAATTGACTTTCAACCCAAAGTCATCAAAAGGGACCCTGAGGGACACTTCTTGCTGGTCAAAGGAAAAATACAAAAAGAAGAACTGTCAATCCTGAACATCTATGCCCCAAATGCAAGGGCACCCTCTTTCGTAAAAGAAACTTTATTAAAACTAAAAGCACATATTGCACCTTACACAATAATTGTGGGTGACTTCAACACTGCACTTTCCTCAATGGATCGATCAGGAAAACAGAAACTAAACAGGGACACAATGAAACTAATTGAAGCTTTGGACCAATTAGATTTAGCAGATATATATAGAACATTCTATCCTAAGACAAAAGAATATACCTTTTTCTCAGCACCCCATGGTACCTTCTCCAAAATCGACCATATAATTGGTCACAAGACAGACCTCAACAAATTTAAGAAGATAGAACTAATCCCATGCCTCCTATCTGATCACTATGGAGTAAAAGTGGTCTTCAATAGCAACAGAAACAACAGAAAACCCACATACACGTGGAAACTGAACAATACTCTACTCAATGATACCTTGGTCAAGGAAGAAATAAAGAAAGAAATTAAAGACTTTTTAGAACATAATGAAAATGAAAACACAACATACCCAAATCTATGGGACACAATGAAAGCAGTGCTAAGAGGAAAACTCATAGCCCTGAGTGCCTCCAAAAAGAAAATGGAGAGAGCATACATTACCAGCTTAATGACACACCTGAAAGCCCTAGAACAAAAAGAAGCTATTTCGCCCAGGAGGAGTAGAAGACAGGAAATCATCAAACTCAGGGCCGAAATCAATCAAGTAGAAACCATTTTTGAAAGAAAACCATTCAAAAAATCAACAAAACCAGGAGCTGGTTCTTTGAAAAAATCAACAAGATAGATAAACCCTTAGCCAGACTGACCAAAGGGCACAGAGAAAGTATCCAAATTAACAAACTTAGAAATGAAAAGGGAGATATAACAACAGAAACTGAGGAAATCCAAAAAATCATCAGATCCTACTACAAGAGCCTGTACTCAACACAACTGGAGAATCTGGAGGAAATGGACAATTTCCTTGACAGATACCAAATACCAAAATTAAATCAGGACCAACTAGACCATCTAAACAGTCCCATAATGCCTAAAGAAATAGAAGGAGTCATAGAAAGTCTTCCAACCATAAAAAGCACAGGACCAGATGGCTTCAGTGCAGAATTCTACCAGACCTTCAAAGAAGAGTTAACACCAATCATTTGAAATGTAAATAAATATATCAATAAATTTAAAAAAAAGGGATAGGAGTTGATTTAAAGGGCTGACTTTGGCCAAATCTGAGATAATTTTAATATAAAAAGATAAAGAAAGATATTAGCAGCTTATTATTTAGAGAATAAAACCAGAATCTATAAGTCTACATTGGAAAGAATGGGGGAGGGAAAGAGAGAGGGAAAGAAGAAGGAGGAAACGGACAGTGTGAGTAGAGAAAATGGCAGAAGTTGAATAATGACCACTTAGCAGGCATTGTGATGATACAACATGTGTTTTTCAGCTTTCTAACACTCTAAAAACATACTCTTGAGAGGACTAACTTATAGAGAGAAAGATTGGTTTGGTTCTTAGCACTAATGATTCCAGTTCCTTATCAGGGTTGTCCATTGCTTGGGGACATTGGTAGGCATGTGGTACAGCAATGATGTGGTAGGGTAGAAGTAAAAGAGGAAAATACTGCCACCCCCAGGTCTCTCTTGAGTCACACTCCTGATGTCCTCTAGACTAACTCTCATACCTTAATGCCTTCAATGATGCACCTCTCAATAGGACCACCCAAGGAACCAAGACTTCCACGTGAGGCCCTTTGGGAGCATTGAGGGCCCAGGGGATATCTTTCACATGACATCTCAGTCTCTGATGGGCTGCTTAGTGATAGTGGTTCCATAGAATTATAGTGGGATTGAAAGATCCCTGCTGGCAATATTTATAGTCATCCTAACAGGTTAGTGTAGTACACTTACATGCATGTAGTGAAGAAGATAGGGATCTCTGAGCTGCCAGGTGTCTGAGAGCATGGAATGCTATTGTGTATAGAACAAAACACTTAGTACCATAAATAAGGCTTAAAGGTTTTATTTACTCCTTCCAACTTATTTCTTAAGTCATGGTCCTTCTATTTACAGAAAGAGGTTACCGTAAATCAGCATGCCATGGTACTCTGGCAGCAGCCGCATGTATCTTATGTTATCTTTGTCTCTTGGTTGCATCATTTTGAGTTTGCTTGATTTAACCTTGTGTGCCTTTGTTTATCAGACCCTAGATTAGTGTATTCATGAATGTGTGCATGTCTGTGTGTGCATGTGTGTGTATTTTTCAAGCCTTTTGCTCCAAAAAATATTATATATGTATATGTCTTATTTGTATATACATGTAGCTATATACTATATATTCCAAATGTCAGTTATCTATCTTCTGTTTCTGTGTCTCTGATACTTGTGCAATAAATTAAGCCTGCCTACCCACCTACCCTCCCTCTCTTTCTTCCTCCTTTCTTCCTTCTTTTCTCCCTTCCTCCTTCCTTCCTTCATTTTTTCTCCTTCCTTTTTTATGCCATGAATCCTAAGCAAGTGCCCTACCACTGATTTATACCTCAGTCCTTAAGGGTACATTTAAAAGAACATATTCTTGTCATAAAGCAATACAGAATTATAATTATTTCAAACAAACAGCGTAAATGAATCCTAAACCTAGTGCTAACAAATTGGTAAACAGGACATTAGCATATGCTCAAAGCAGATCCCACAGAATAGTGAGTGATTACAAAGGGAGCATGGTTGCTTCCCAACCCTGCTAACTCCCACTCCTTGTGAGTGTTTGCTGTTGACATCATCAGTGAAGGCAGACACAGGAATGTGCTGCCTGATGGAGGCTGAGAGATGTGCCTGGAACAGCCTTGGCATCCCTGCTGGCATCTTCTAACATGTGTAGCTTGAAACTCTTTGCAAGCTATCATCAGGCAAACCCAGATTGAGACACTCTAGCAAAGTTCCAGCTTGTAGCCTTCCAAACTGAGGAAGGAGACCCTGAAAGGCGTCACAAGACCAAGGAGCTGCCCCAAACCAGAAGCAATGAGATAGCTAAGGAGATAGGGGACACTTGAGTACAACATGTGGCTGGTGGAATCCTAATCCATAAATTATTATTTTCCTATAAAAATTATTAGTGTCATAATGAGCAAAGCGAGGAAGATCTGGGGATAAATAGTAATGTTATCCCCGTTCCTTCCCATGTTTTGACAAGTCTGTGTTACTTGTGGAAGGGAATGGCCTCATTCCTAGAAAATATACTAAAATGTTTGGACATTCAAGGCCACGGTATCTGGCTGACTGACTTGAAGGGATACAAAAAGAACACAGCTGGGTGTGGAACTGTTCTTTATCTTTGTGGGTTGTAGTATACAAAGAAATTCATCTTTGACAAATTTTATTAAACTTACACTGGAAAGCTACATGTTTTCCTGTAGGCAAATTATGCCTCAATGAAAAATTAAGTCAGAACAAAACTAAGCACTCAAAAATAATAAACATTCAAAAAATTCCACAATGGTTTAGTGTGTACATCATTGCAGTGGGTGTGTGAATCACCCACAGTGGCTACTTCAATATTTCAGTGAAGTCTCTCATCAATACATATTACTTTTTAAAAATAATTTCCTATTTGTGACCTATTATTTCCCTCAGAGTCTTTAGTGCCACACAGATCATCATAAATATTTGTCAATTGATTGATGAACATGATTGTCCTTATTATATATTATGTCTTATTTAAGACGTAGTAGATGGAAAAGACATTGTGTTTACTGAGAACAAAGGTTGATCTTAAAGGTGACTTTCTAGGAACTCAGAGTCTCTGTAGAAGGATCTTACGAAATGTCTTTGCAATGGTGGACCAGCAGTGAGAAGGTCTGCAAACTCCACAGCTCTCTGAGGTGGAGCTGGCCAAGCCACTGATAGGGGTTTCCCTGTAAGGCGTATCTGTCAGCTTCCTGCTTTGTCACAATTTGGAGAAATTATTTGTGGTTTTTCAAATCACACTCTTGCGCCAGGATATTGTAATTCCTTGGCCTGCAAATTAGAATAAAACTCTCCAGCTAGCCTAGCCTGGCCCAGCAGGAATGGAAAGATGTGCAAATAACTTAGGTCTTTGAAGCAAAGAGTGGAGTTCAGGTGGGGGGAGCAGAGTAAAGATTTCATTCTGGCAACTCAGAGCTGGACCATTACTCAGAGTGCTCAAGCCCTGAAGCGAGCATCTCACACTGAGCCAGCACCAGGCTCTTGGCATCTTGGAAGATCATGATCTGGTTCTACCCCTCAGCCCATGTTTGAGGCAGGCAGGATTCGGATCCTTATTTGTAGATGATAATACAGAGGCTATCTTAAGTTGAATCTGAAATGTTCTCTACATGGTTATGTTTGGAATAGTTGGTCCCAGCCTCCTACAATTCTTTAGGGAGATTCTGGAAGCTCAGGAGGTACAGACTACCTTTATAATATATTGGGAAGCAAAAGATATAGCTCAGTTGCTAGAGTCCTTGTCTAGCATACACAAAATTCTGAGTTTAATACCCAGTACCACATAAACCAGGTACTATATACTCATACAACTAAATATGGTAATATGTACCTGTAATCCTAGCACTTAGGAGGTAGAGACAAGAGGAACAGGATTTAAAGGTTATTTTGGTTACATAGTGAGTCCAAGGCCAGACTGGAATGTGTGAGACCTTGTCTTAAAAATATGAAAAAAAAAATGGAGAGAGTGAGAGAGACAGAGAGACAGAGAGACAGAGAAAGAGAATGAATGCATGCGGGTATGGGGTGAGTCCTTAAGGGTACATCATCTCTGGTCATTCCTGCCATTCTCTCTGCTTCCACTCTGCTGTGACTGATCAGTCGTTCTCCAACACATGTTCCCACTACTATGATGTTCATCCTGAGCACATGTGGGCAAAGACTCAAAGGCCAAATGAGCTCCCTGAGACAGTAATCCAAAAATAAATCTTATCCTCTCTTGAGTTGTTTCTGTCAAATGTTTTGGTCACAGTAGTATAAAAGTAATGAATGTGGAGGTGCAGGGCCAAGACGTCACTAGGACTTGGACTCTCTCCTTCTCTGTCCTAAGGCCTTTCTTGATGTGGGTTCCCTCAGAAGCAGATTCTGAGCAAGGATTTGAAGCTATATTATCCACGTGGGAGAGGAAGCAGGAGAAAGAAGAAACTAAGCAGGAGAAAAAGGAACTTCTGGAAGGCCCTGAACTGACAGTCACCCTGCTGGGGGATTCTATAAAATGTATCCTTACATATTCACTCCCCCGAGGAGGTAGGAGGTGGTTGTGGCTACTGTGGCAGCTGTTATTAGTTCTTGGTCAAAGCTGTGGAAAGGTGGGATGGGAGTATTGATCCCTTCTGCCTCCTGCACATTTTGGGCAAGAAGCTGCTGATGCTGAGTGCTGGCGAGCATTGAAAGAGCAAAGGCAAAGGGACAACAGCAGTGTAGCAAAGGGTCCAGCATGCTGCTGGACCAAGTGGAATAGAGCAAGAGTCTGAGCAGAAAGTGGACATTCTGGAGTGTGCCGCGTGTGAGACAGTATTTGAGTAGAGTGGAAAGGTTCAGAGAGGGTACTTCATCAGGCATTGTCTCACTGGTTGTGAGAAAAGGGCAGAACTCAGCCAAGTGACTAGCTTTAATCAGAAGTGAATTCAACCATCTGTCACCCAAATGTAGGGGAACCCCCTGCAATATTTCCCACACTCTCCATACAAGTGAAAAGCTTTGGCACCCCTCCTCCTTCTCCTCCTCCCTCTCTCCCTCTCTCCCTCTCTCCCTCCTTCCCTCCTTCCCTACCTACCTCCCTCTTTCCTCTTTTTCTCTGTTTATGTTGAGTAGGAATATCCAAGCCATGTTGGTCAAGTTCTTGAGCCCCATCATGTCTATTTTTTATGTGCTTTAAACTGAGGGGAAGAGACACGGGAATGAGGCTCTGGGGAGACAGGAAGGAAGTGTTGTGAATAAGCAAACCATCCTGAAGCACAGAGAGGGCAGAGATGTCTCCGTGCCACCCACACTGGCTCTTGGAGCCATGTATGAATCAGCCATCCATCTGGGGGTAAGGGCTGATTTTAAGAACAAGTTGAAAGCTGAAAACAGGTGGTAGAGGTGGTTTTTGGGGATGGCTCTTTCTCCTTAACTCTGTATGCCGTAGGTACTGTATGTCATTCTTTCTTTCTCTCTCCTTTGTTTTTTAAACCAAAATGGGCAAACATGACAGAACAGTAACAAATCAACACAACCGTGGAGACACAGCCAACATCGCTACCAAGGATCTTGTCTAGTTGGAGGGAGAACCCTAGGAGAAAGCTTTTTCCGTTAGCTCCCCAGGCCACCTCAGTGGCAGAGGGAGATAATTAGAGCAGGAAGGGGGCGGGGTAGGTGACTCCTAGAGAAACTTGAAAATGCATGAGGCAAAGCTCTCCCTCCTCCACCTGTTCAGTGGGTGCCAAGGCAAGGGCACAGAGCAAGCAGTAAATCCTGCTGCCCCAGCGGGCAGAAGTTGAGATTTCTTCAGATGGCATCAGAGGGCAAATATTTGTGCCTGACTATGGAAAGTTCTTCTGATTCACCATTTCCTGTGGTGGCCTGGGGCTGGATGAGACCACAAGGAAAATGAGTTGCACAGAAAGAAATATATGCTTAAGCCGGGTGGTAAGGGGCATGGGGCTGGTGGGTAGTACTAGGAATATACTAGTACGTGTATATACCTTTATCTTGTGATCTTTGGGGGCCCATTTAATTAAAAGGCTGTTACTCTGGCATCTCTGGATCATGGGGTTCAGGAGCATTCAAGCTGGTTCTCTGCCCCTCACCTCATTTTATCCTTTCACAAGGAGGCTTTCAGGCTGGTTTTGGTTTGTTACTGCTCTTCAGGAGACTCTGACTTATACAACCCAGTCTCTCCCTTGGCAGACCCAAAGGAAACCAGACCTTTACTGGAATGTTCCTGATCCCGCAGGCTAACATCAGCCCCACCACCACCTCTTGTGCAACAGGCTGATGATACTGAAGCTGAGCTCATCTTCCACCTGGCCGGGAAGCTGGGTGGGCATTGCTAGCCTGTGAGAAATTAAGTGCCACATTGGCTTATGCTGTCAAAAGTTCAGAAAAATCAAAGGTGACTGGGATAATAAACAGGATGAGGATGGAAGATGCAAAAGAAGGTTCGGGACAAGAAACAAAAAGCGTACTCCAGATTCTTAGAGAAGAATGTAGAACTTTTAAAAGCCATTCCAAGTCTCAAGACCAGACCTCTTCATTGGAAGAACCCAAGACTGCAAAGAACAGTGAGGATCAAGGTTAAGAGTCCAGACATGCTTCTTGGGTAAAATAAACTTTGATCTAAAGATGGCCACTCTCAACAACAGATTTTATATGTGAAAAGCCACATCCAACCTGTGCCCAAGGATACCAAAATATGTATTATTTAAGAGATAATCTATTTTTTTGCCATATTTATCAAAACAACCCATGTCCCCTGTAACAGATTTTTGTCCTCTTGGTGTCTGTCCTAGGTATTGTTTTAGACTAGGATGGTGGTTTCTGACTTCTAGGGTCTCATGAATAAACTGATTATAATGACTATAAATTTGGACTTATATTTTGCACAGTACTTAGGAGCATTCAAGTTATCCTGTAGATCCCCAAGCCCCATGTCCTAGGTTACAAAGCTGTTGTCTAGACAGATGTGATGGGAAGCATAAGGCAGATGGAGGAAAACCTTCATCTCTGACTAGGTATCATTTTTTTTGGAGAGAGTGGACTTCTGGGTGTGGAAGTGTCTGCCAAAGTCATCTTTTAATTTTAATTAATTAATTAATTTTTTACATTCCATATTTTATTCCCCCCCCATTCATCCACCCTCCAACTCTTCCACATCCCATAATTCCTCCCTACACCCCTGTCTCCATGTGGATGTCCCTACCACCCACCCCACCTGACTCTAAACTCCCTGGGGCCTCCAGTCTCTTGAGGGTTAGGTGCATCATTTCTGAATGAACACAGACCCAGCAGTCATCTGCTATATGTGTGTTGTGGGCCTCATATCAGATGGTGCATGCTGCCTGTTTGGTGGCCCAGTATTTGAGAGATCATGGAGGGCCAGATTTATTGAGACTGCTGGTCCTCCTACAGGCTCGCCCTTCTCATCATCTTCTTTCAGCCTTCCCTAGTTCAACAACAGGGGTCAGCTGCTTCTATGAGGTGGTTGGGTACAAATATCTGCATCTGATTCTTTCAGCTGCTTGTTGGGTCTTCCGGAGTACAGTCATGCTAGGCATGCTAGGTCCCTTTTTGTGAGCACTTCATAACCACAACAACTCTTCTAAAGGCAAACATTTAGTTGGGCCTGGCTTACAGTTGCAGAGGTTCAGTTATGTTAATGGATTTTCATATATTGAACCAACCTTGCATCCCTGGGATGAAGCCTACTTGATCATGGTGAATGATGATTTTGATGTGTTCTTGGATTTGGTTTGCAAGAATTTTATTGGGTCAGGATATGGTGTCTTCAGGGTGAAGAACAGCTAAGAGTCTGCCCCAGCAGAAAGGACTGAATGAAAGGGCTACCAAAGTCATTTTAAAGCAGGTATGAAGCTAGGCGAGGTATGTAAGACTGGTGTATGTAGAAGGAGTGTTGTCTATCTGGCCATCCAAGATCCCTCTTGGGATTAGTCAGAGCTTCTCTTAGAATCTTCTGAGTGAGTTTGGTTCTCAGCTTAACTAATTATACATCCACCTCGTTATTGACTGCCTATTGGAGTTAGATTTTTACACCACTTTCTTCTAAGAAAGCATGGGCTCTTTGATGCTGAAATGTCTTTGCTTAGGGACCTAGTAAGGAAGGGGCCTCAGAAACTGTGGGATCCTGGGCTACATAGCTTCTTGTCCTGGGCTAACCTGAGCTACACATTGAGCTACTTTACACACACACACACACACACACACACACACACATGACCTCAGCCTAAGGAAGTGTAAAGTGACACTTTATCCTGCACTCTCAGAATGAAGCAAAGACTTTCAGTCCTGCTTCAAAACCAGCAAAGCCTCCCAGTTTATCTGCTTATCTAACCCCAAACAAAGAGTTCAAATCTCAAAATATCACTCTGGAGTGGACGAAGAGAGATCAGGATGGACTATTATCCCCGTGCTGCTCAAGGGCCTTTTCTTTCTGGTCACACCTGAGTAAACATACTCCTGCTATAGTAACACAGTTTCTCCAAGCTGGAACCATGATGGATTCACTCAAGGTCCTCAAAAAGCAGGCTAAGCAGTGAACAGGTTCTTAGCTCTTTGAAAATTATGCTGAGTGCCCTCTCATGTTTTCAGTCAAGTAGAATGCTGACTGGTGAGTGAGCCTTCTCTTGAGGCCATGGGGTAAGTCACAGAAGGCCAATGCCTACATTTTTTTTATCCCTTGGAGCCTGTGGTGGCCTTGCAGCACCCCTGCAACTTTGAGCAGTTATCAGTCTTACCATGCTCTTGGCACAGTGGGTTCACAGTCATCTGTCATCTGTCCACATCCATATGGAGAAGGTATGGTGGTACTGTTTTCTAGATGAGAACATAGGTGTGTGTAACAGAAGGTCAGGCATAAGGCTATCACATCTCTATAGTCAATGAGCAGATATCAGACTCTAGAACTACCACAGGCCTGTGGATTTCCTTCAACCATACCTCAGGACACCAGCAGTCCTTTGCCTCAGGGCTTCCTCTGGCCACCTTAGTTACTGCTATATTGCATGAAGAGACATTATGAAGAAAGAGTTTATTGGAGGCTTGCATGCTGCTTTAGGGAGTAAATATATGCTCATTATGGTGGGGATCATGGTGGCAGGCAGAAGCTAGGGTAGTAGTGAGAGCTTATATCCTTATCTGCAAGGGGCACAAAAGGGCTGATTGAGGAGAGTGTGGGCTTTTGAAAGCTCAAAGCCCTACTATGTTCCCCCTGTGATACACTTCCTCCTTCACCAAGGCCACACCCCCTGATTCTTCCCAAACTATTCCACCAATTGGGGACCAAGCTAACTACTCAAAAATATGAATGTATGGGGGTTATTCTTATTCAAACCAACATACCAGTTCAAAGTGTCTTGTCTGTCTTTGTAGTAAACCAGAAATAAGAGGAGAATATACGTCCCAAGGTAGCCATATTGTGACAGAAGGGTAAAGATGTGTATTCATCCCTTGGGTAAGATCATGTTTGAGGTACATGGTGCTTTCAGGCTTGCATTTTCCCTGGGTTTCTTGCTGGAAGTTAACCTTTTATAGCGTGCTTTGTGATTCTGGGACATATGACTGAGTGGATCTCTTCCCTTCCCAGTATTACCTCCCCATCTCTGTGTTAGTATGACATTACTTTGCAATGTCATCACCTAATCTGAAACCTTCTTTCAGAGTCTGTCACTGGGATAACTCATTGAAACTCCCAATTCTTGGACACCACGGCTTGGCTTTTTCCTTCCAAGGGCAAATGTTCTTACCAGGCTCTGCGAAGTCAGGACAGAGTGTGCTCTAACAGGTGAACAGCCCACATCAATTCTGTGGTGCAGAGTGTGCAGTGAAGTAGGTGGAAAAAGAAAACTGGAGGGGGCTGGAATTACCATGCAAGCTTACCTGCCAGCCTCCCAGAGCCTACACTCCTTTCCCATAAAAAGAAGTAGAATAGGTATGGTCACAGCCTCTGACCTGGGAAGACAGATTGCATCCAGATAAGTTACAGAGTTCATGACACTGTTGTGTTTGCTTGGCAGATAGCCTTGGTATGTGAGGGGAGGAAGCACCATGTCCAGCTCTGTGACAGCCATTATAAATCACAGGCAGTCCGTTGTGGCCATCTCCTTGTGGAGGCTTGGAAATAAAACTGTATGTCAAACCAAGAATCAGTGTTGCACATATCCTCAGCTGCCTTGGCTGGGCCTCTGGCTAACAGGAGATAGGAGGGGATACTGAGGTGTCTATGGGTTAGGGCTTTGCACATTCTTCAGAGACTGTTCAGACAGGTTTGAGAATCACCAGAGCCTAGCAAACATATCTGAGTGTTCTAGAGTATTTTTTTCCCACTTTGCTGAAGCGAACCATAATTTGCCATGGGAACAAAGAAGGGCTTTTAAAATGATCTCCAAAGTTCTTACTTCTGCCTAGAAAGTTCTTTTGGGTGTCTGGAAAGAGACTGAAGTGAAGAAAGTGTGTTGAATATAGCCTGGCCTTCTTATTCAGATCTGATAATGAAAACCCAGTCATTTTACCTTTATTTGCATTTACATGAATGTATTATGTATGTATGTATTTATGTATGATATGTATTTATGAATATGAAAATGAGTATACACTGCTGTGTGTCAGTGTATGCAGACAGGCATGAGTGATCAAGAGTGGGTTCTCTGACAAAAGAACACTCTAGAAGCGATACAGGTGCAAGAGGAAGGAATATATCAGCAAGCCTTGTGGAGGACATTGCTTAACCCCACGAAGAGTTCTTATAATTTTATTATTTTACTTACAATTCTATTCCGTGTTAATAAAACTGCCAATCTGAGGATACTGTTTTAGGCTCTCAGTGGCCACAGTCAACAAGAAGCCAAAAAGACAGACATGGGCAAATGGAGATCTTTATGTCTTTTGAGATTGCCCCTTGGTTAGTGCTCTGGTGAATATTATTAGAAACATAAAGAGTAGCTGCAAGGGTGAGCTGAGACCTATAAATGAGATCCCGGGGTTTTCTCCAGTTTGCTCTCTGCTTTGCTCCCGTGTGTCCCCAGAGAGGACGTTCATGGCAGCTTATTGCCATGGGTTTGCTGGGAAGATGATTTTAAGTCATTTTCCCCTTTACCATGAGCAAGCTTAGGGAAAAGGATATTCCCAGAACCAGAGTGTGCTGAGCATTCTGAAAGGTCATCACCACGCTTCCTTCAGTAGCTCTGAGCAAGGCAGAAATGCTTGGATGTCAGCCCTGTCCCTTTAACATGGCTGTGAGCTGACTCCCATTTGTTGGAGATAAAACTTCCCCCTTGGTCTAAGAGTGTTCACGGCTGAGTTGGCCACGAGACAGAGGACCCTGTGTTCCTAATTATTTCTGGATGAAAAGTCCTGCAGGCGAGTGGAGATTCAGGGCAAGGATGGCCAGGTGGAGCCATCACCAGTGTGCAATGAATTGTAGAAATGGAGAGATAATTAAATTAAGAGAGGCAGGTGCAAGCATAGAGAAATAACCATGGGTGTTAATTATGCAGTCTAGCCTCACAGTCCAGTGTCAGCAAAGGAAATGCCGCAGGCCTGTCCATCACATGGCCTGTGAAAAGCTTGGAAGAAACACATTCATGGGCTATACAGGATTTGCCAGAGAAGCCTACTTGGGATTCTAGTGATAAAAGAATTATTTATTAGTGGCACTGTGCTTCACATTTCTCCCTGAGCCAAGATGGCCATTTTGGTGTGGGATGGTGATGCAGGGGATTAACATTGATTACATGCAAATCTGAAAGTAGCAAATCTAAATGTGTTTTCAATGTAGGCACCTCTGAAGATATTTCTTCTTCTTTTGACTTGAGGTGTTTTTTTTTTTTTATGGGCCAGAAGCAAGGTGGCTTATTGTGAAGAGGTAGGGATAGATTGCAGAGTGTCTGCACAAGTGTGGAACATAACAATCAAAATGAATGGGTGCAAATAGCTGCAGAGGCACATGACTGGATTGCAAATATGATAAACCAAACAAAGGCACAGTGCACGTGGGTCCATTTGGGCACATCCCATAATAGATTAAACTAAGCTACTGTGGGTTGGGAATGCGGCTAATTGGTAGAGTGCTTCCTTAGCATGTATGAGGCTCTAGGTTTGATTCGCAAGAGGGCATGGACTGGGGAGGAGGTGTGTGCTTGTAATCCTAGCATTAGGGTTGTGTAGACTGGAGGATCTTTCTTAGGGACACAGCCTTAGAGGCCAACTTGGGTTATAAGAGACAGTTTCACATAAACAAACAATTTAAGCTACAATGATAGGTATCAAGACTTCTTGGGGGACACAGAAATGGCACAGGGTGGTGGGAGTGTTCTGTTTCTTGGGTGAGAGTTATATGGATATAAACATTTTTCTTTTCAAAAAAAATTTTTGTCCAATGTTCCCTTTAAAATCTTTGGATTTTCTTCCTGGTAAATAATGTCAGTCTGTGACAAATATGAAATGACCTTCAAAGCTTTGACCTTACATGGGTTTTGGACCCTGGGCAGCTTATGTCATCACCCACTGAGGATAAATGTCTGCTGCCCAGAGTTTCCCAGTTCTGTGTTGTTTTTAAATGTCTGCCATTAAAGCAAAAGCAAAGACTATGGGCAGCACACACAGCCCTTGTCTAGATCCACACACCTATGTCTATAAAAAGTTGTCTCAGGGCACAGTCATAGCCACACATTTCTGTGTCTTTACTGCCATTGCTATCTTGTCCCAGTGGCAGGTAGGTAGCCTGGCCCTGAGCCCCACTGGACCCACAAGCCTGAAGGGTTTACTCCCTTTATAGAAAAAGTTTGAGTCTGAGAGTAAAGAATCACTTCTGTATGGAATCTCTCGCATCACTCTGTGCGGGTGGAGTTTTCTGATAGAATGTGCTGCCAAAGAAAAAGAACTTTCTAGAAAAGACAGGATGTCTTAAGAATATACTTACCATTTGAGTTCAGATGCTCAAGCCAGAGTTTGCTGGACATGCATGGTCCCAAGAACCTGTACAACTTGGCCTATATAAAGTCTAAATAAAAATTTCTGGGTCACGGTTGTTAGGAGAGGAGGAATAAATCTGGCCTGGAAGCTGTCAGTGACCAAGCTGAACTCCCTTTTTAAACTTGGAGTTGTTGGTTGAGATTACCCTTCACAGAAAATAAAGCCAAGCTAACTGATGGTGGTGAAGGTGGATGCAATCTGCTTACGCATAGACAACTCGGTTGGCAGTGTTTGTTCAGAAAATGCAGGAACAAACTGAACCAATGGAAAAATGCAGGTTTGAATTTGGGACTAAATGAGTCATTTGGTCGAAGGTCTTCTGTATTGTTAGTTCCTTTAATAAGATTTAAATGTCCATTCTCTCCGTGACTTCCACTTGGAATGAGTGTTCAAGACGAGGCAGGAATTTCCTGGAAGATTTAGTAATGAGACACACAAGTCCCAAAGTTCTATCTTTCTTAATTTGGCAAGTGCCAGACTTCCTTATCTCTCTGCTTTCTTGTTAAAGGATTTGATCTTTGAGCTGGAAGGATCAATAGCTTTTCTAATGAATAGTACCCAAGACAGAGAGGTAGATCCTTAACTCTAAAACAAAATAAAGCAGCAAACAGAGGGA
Organism: Apodemus sylvaticus; assembly: GCF_947179515.1. Lineage (NCBI taxonomy): Eukaryota > Metazoa > Chordata > Mammalia > Rodentia > Muridae > Apodemus > Apodemus sylvaticus. The sequence goes on from NC_067476.1 coordinate 128,535,761, forward strand.
GCTAACTATAGACCTGGCATCGTTATACACACACCTCAATTTCTTATATGGCTGTTCTTGAACTCAAGTTACACTGGCTGTGAGTGGGTAAGTTGTACCTCCCTGATACGTGGCAGAAACAGAAAGATGGTTTATAGTTGTGTTCCATGCAGGGGAAGTATTGCTGACTTGATTTTCTCCTACCTTATGGATGGACATTTGTGGTTTTACTCTGTTCCATATGCTTAAACCCACTGGGGCATCTGACTCTGCCCCAAAACTGCCTGAGGAGCACCCCCCTCCCCCCCCACACACACACATGTCCCTGGTTCATGGGCCTTTTTAAGGTTGACAGCTGAAGTGAGAAACTCTTTGGCGATATATGACAGTCATTGTCATCTTGGGTTTGATGTTGAATTAACGATCTATGAAGAGTCACTTTATGTTGCTTTGGGATAAAGGGACCTGGTGAGTCCCAGGCTCAGTTGGTGCTGAGCCTGAACTGAAGTGTGTTGCTGTTTGTGTTGGTGAAGGAATCCTGTGGGCTCTCAGGTCAGGGTGAGAGTTGGCTGAGCTATCAGCCTACCCACAGTTACCTTTATCATCTACAAGAGAGTCAGGAGCTGTCAGATGCTCCACAGAGCACAGATACTCTCTTGTTCTATTGCAAATAGTGTCAGAAACAATTAAATCCCTGCACAAATCTCCCCACTATCCCCTAGGCCACTGAAACTGACAATAACCGCAGTAGCAGCAGCAGCAACACATAAACTATACTTTGATTTCCCCTCTTATAACGTCAGCTAAGGATTTGGGAATGACAGAATATGATTTTTTTTAATACTTGTTCCAAACATGTATAAAGTATTTTTATAGGTATCTTCATAGAATTGGTAATAGGCATATGAATAAGAATTCCATATTCCCGACACAATCTGGTGAGCATTTTCTGTGTATTTGTTCATGCATCTATTAGGTCATGAGCTCATCTTTATGAAATATATCTCCATATGTGAAGTTCGCTACTTATTGCTGGGAAGTAAGAGAAAGCATAAACAAACTCATTCCTTGCTGCTAAGTAAAGATGGCACATGATTGCATAATAATGTACAAATCTGTGCTTGCAAGTTTAGAAAAACATTGTAAGAGATGTGGATTAATTAATGATCTGGGGATCCAGAAAGACTTTTAAAGATGGAAGTGGCACAGGCTGGAATCTACAGTAATACGTACCAAGTGACTATTGGAGGAAGCCAAGCAAGGACCACACCACAACCAAGTCCCCAGGATAAAAAGATAACAGTGTCGAGAGGTTGTCTTCTGAAAAGATGGAGAAGTTGCTTAATCTTAATTGTTATGATGCTTGGAAGAATAACTCACTTTATTTTGCTCTTCAGACTCTTTTCTTCTTCCTCCCACTAAATAGCCTACATAGTTACAATCGATCATAATATCATCATCAATAGTCATCAGGTTGCTAGACCTTCCTCTAAATTCAGATCATGCTCTATGCAATGTCAGGCTTCTGGGTTGTGCGTTTCTACCCCTTCTCCTCTCAGCGTTTGCAGCCCTGGGGTGTGGGTCAATCAGAAAATTTGCAGCATAGTCACATGTAATGAGTCATAAATTGCTGACAATTTTACAAAGATGTTGACATGCTAAGAATGCTTCCTGGTCCCCAGCCAAGAATTGACACGTGGCAGATATCCACATGGATGTCAGGAGTAATGTTCATGGCAGAGAACACCATGCATGGAATGGAGAACAGATGCCGCCAATGCTACTGTGGGAACATTCCAGGCACAGACATGTTCCTTTCGGATGCTGCTTCTGTGTGGCAACCTCTGGCACTCATTGCCGTGTTCCAGGCTTAAGAGCCTGCTTGCCTCTCCAGACTCCATGAGGCTCGATGAGTGCAGAATTTGGTTTATCATGAATATTGTCTAAAAGGAGATACAGTCGTACTGTGACCCATTAATACTCTTGAGGCATCTCTTCTTGGGACCTTTGCCCAGTGTATGAATGAATGGCTTCAGTCCTAACCTGTGCTGAGGCATTGAGGGGAAGGCAGAAAAAGCATTAGAGATAAAGACAAAAAAGAGAAAATAGATATCAGTCACTCTATTAGAGTTGCTTACTGTTCCACTTGGAAAGGAGTCTACTTTTGTTAATAAAAATTAGTAGTTATTATAACAGAGGCCCTGGACACACAGCAGACAACTTCTTTCAAGTCTTAAGAGCACCTGGTACTTCAGAGACTATGCACATTCTTTTCTCATTGGCTCCTCCCCTTTCTCCCCTCTCCCTTTCCAGACAACACCAAAAGTTACAGAATACATTAAAACTGGATGACCAATGTGAGGGAAGAAAGACAGGAAGTCTAAGTTGCACTTTTTTTTTTCATTGCCCGTTTCCCATCTGGAAATTGATGTGTAAAATAAACATGGCCTGTGCGTGCTAAAGACCTCGGGCATGAGGCTGGTGCAGCCTGGCTAGGGGTAAGGAGGCACTTTGCTCTGGCCTTACCATGTAGTTACTACAATCTAGTGCAGCTGCCTGGTGTCTCTATTGTGAAGCCTACAAAATTACAAGCATCTAGCTCTGTACAGTTGCCACCCACCCAACTGCCAGAGCATATATTTTGTCTGTTTCTGACAGAGGCTCTGTCAGAATAGAAGAAGAGGGATGATCTCCTTTCAGAGTGACTCCAGCCTGATTCTCAAAGCACAAGCGGTCAAGTCACCAAGTCTAATTGGAATGAATTTATCTTTTCTAGCGGTCCTGATCAATACCCTCCCAAAAGGCCAGGCTATAAATGGGAGCTGTTCATAATGATATACATATTTGTCTGAGCTTCCTGGCTAAGCCAGTCCATTTCCTACGGATATCACTTCAGACAACTGCTGTTGCATTGTGGGTCTTGGAAGTTTACAGTTGAACTCTGTGCTTCAGGATGAGAAACCTTATAGTTTTGTGGATGCCCTTGACTTACCTGAAAAGATGGGGATGGGGCAGTGTCTCTCTGCCTTCCCATTTTCCCAGAATATGTCTTTTGTATAACTGTAGGATAAGCATGTGGTTATGTCTGGTAATCCATTGTTTCATTACAATAACATTTGGTATATTTGCATAGCTGTCCCATGTGACAATGGGCTCTGAAGCTGGAAACCTGGGGAATGTTGCTTGCTTTACCTGCTGAAGCTGAATGCTTTTTCAGCCATCAACTATTGGCTACTTGTAAACTAAGCATTTACCTAGGTAATACTTCACTTTCAGTTTCTTCCCCTTTGGGTTCAGATGATGGATTTTATTGAGATTGGGATGATGTCATCATCCATTACTGGAATTGCCCTACTCCTATGGCAAGTTTAGTATGTGTGGCTTTCTTTATATTAATTGCTACTTTAAAAAATTGCTGAGTCGGGGCCTTATTGTCTAGCTCAGGCTGGGCTACAATTGTAATCTTCCTGCCTCAGTCTCTTCTGTGTCAGGATTCTAGGCACATGCCACTATGACTGACTCATCTGTTTTTAATTTTTAAGGGCACTCCATATTGTTCTCCATAGTAGCTGTACTAGCCTGCATTCCTACTGTATTCAGGAATCTCCTTTACTCCATGTCTTTTCCACCTTAAGGTAATAATTACTCTAATAAGTTTATAATGATATGTTCATTTGAATTTCTCTGATATTTATATTTTTTAAATACTTGTTAGCCATTTTCCTTCTCTTCAGAAATGTATATTCAGAGTCCTTCCATCCTTAAGTCAAACTCTTTACAAGGAGTTACTAAAATGCCTTACATGTTTTCAGGATTAGCCCTTTATGCAAATATTGCCTTTCACTCTATATCAGGTTTCTCCATACTATCGATTGATCCATTTGCTGTGCAAATGGCTTTTAGCCTGACGTAATCTTAGGTCTTGGCTTTTACTTTCATTGTTTATATTTGGGAGGTTATTGCCAAAAATTCACTGCCTAGACCAATATCGAGGGGCTTTCCCCCATCTATGCTTCTATTCATCATCTAGTTTTACATCTGAGTCTCTACTACACTCTCTGACTTTTTAAAGTGGCATATGATAGGGATCCAATCTGAATTTTCACCATGTGGCAATCTGTTGTTCCTAACACCATCTACTAGGAAGACAGCTCTTTCTTGTATACTCTTGACAACTACATCAAAGTTCAATTAGTATTACATGCCAGTCTTTATTTCTGGATCTACTGTCTTCTAATATCTATTTTTGTCTCAGTTCCTGGTTTCTCAGAACCTGGCTCACATGGTACTCATATTTAAATCAGGTAGCATGATGCCTCCAGCTTTGCTCTTATTGTTTGTGATTGCTCTTAGAGTTTTTATGGGTTCATGCTAATCTTACAGTTGATTTTTTCTCTATTTCTCAGAAAAATTCCACTGTAATTTTGTTAAGAATTTCATCCAATCTTTAATTGCTTTGGCTAGAATGGCACTTCAACAAAATCAATTCTTTCAAAAAAATAGGGAATATATATCTGTTTATTTCTTAATTCCATTGAGTGTTGAAGCTTTCTATCTACAGATACCACGTCAAATAAGTTTATTTCTAAATATTTCTATGTTATTATAAATATATTCTTTTATTGTTTTCCCCCTCAGATAACTTGTTCTTAAGGTACTGGCTTCTTCTGTATGTGAAATATATGTATCAAATATATAAATATAAATATTCACATCCACACATATACAAATATACATATACACCCTAGAAGTTTTTTAAATTGACTTGTGAATCGTTTTTGGTAGAGTGGCTAAGATATTCTATAAATAAAATTATTGTACCTCTAAAAAAATCAAACAACTTCTTCCTTTTTCAATTTTCAAACATTTCACTTATTATTTCTTTTCTAATAGCTTTGGATATAACTTCTATTACTGTGTTAACAGAGTTAGTAAGAGTTGCTTTGTAACAGATGGATGAGGAAAAATAGCGTTCCCCCATTTCACATGAAGTCAGTTTGGAGTTTTTAAGAGGTTTTCTTTTTATGTTGATGAAATTTCTGTTAATGCCTAACCTACTGAGCTTGTCTATTGTGCAAGAATTTTAATTTTGCCAAATTCTTTGTTTTCATTGATTTCCCACATGCTAAACAAATTTTTCTTCCTAACGCAGCTTGTTCTTACATATTTCTTTATTTTAATCCCTCTCATCACTGCCATTTCGGCTATGTCCACTATAATGCCCCTTTACTCATTAATAATTTTGGGTTCTCTGGTTCTGGAAAGACTCAGTGCAGCAGTATAGGGGAATACCAGAACAGAGAAGTGGGAAGGAGTAGATGAGGGAACAGGGGGGAGGGGAGAGGGCTTATGGGACTTTCGGGGAGTGGGGAGCCAGAAAAGGGGAAATCATATGAAATGTAAATAAAGAATATGTTGAATAAAAAAATTAAAAAAATACAAAAGTAATTTTGGGTTTTTCTCCTTTTTTTTCTTCTTAGTTTGCCTAACACTTGCTAACATTTTCTTAAAAACAACTCTAAACTTCGGTCATCTTTTATATGGCTTTTCTATTTTCTGTTCTATACTTTTTTACTTATAATTCTGTCATTTCTTTCCTTGTGCTGTTAGGGTCTACGTTTCCTTCTTTCTGCTTCCTTGAGGTGGAAAGACAAGCTCTCTACTTCCAGGCTTTCTTCCACTACAGTGCACTTCGCTCAGAGAGCCAGTTCTGTTTGCTATTGTATGCTTCCATTTTTCATTTGTTTCACGCTTTGATTTCTTCCCTGGCTCATGGGTTGCTATGCAGTGTGTTGTTTAACTTTCACATATTTGTGCATTTCCCAATCTTTCTTGTTTTTCATTTCCAGTTTCGCTGTGGTCAGAAAAGATACTTAATGTGAATTTAGTCTCCTGAATTTGTTAAGAATTTTGTGGCCTAACATATGATCTTTTCTTGAGAACTTTTGTATATGTGCTTAAAATAAATGTGTATTTAAGGTGGGTGTGGTGGCACACAACTTTAATCTCACAAGGCAGGAGGCGGAGGCAGGTAGATGTCTGCTGTTCAAAGTCATTCTGATCTACAGAGTAAATTCCAGGGCAGCCAAGGCCACACAGAAAAACCCTGACTCAAAAACAGATAAAGTAGGTAGATAGGTAGGTAGATAGATAGATAGATAGATAGATAGATAGATAGATAGATAGATAGATAGATAAATGGAATATTCTGTTGCTGTTGAGTGAAATGTTTTATACACACACATGCACACACACACATACACACACATTGGGTGATTTTGGTCTCTAGTGCTGTTTAAGCCTATTGTTTCCATATGGATTTTATGTCTTAATGATCTGTCTGTTGTTAAAATACGGTTATTAGACTCCCACACTATTATTGTACTGTCTGTATTTTGTCCTTGGTTCTAATAATTTATTTACATTTAAATGCTTCTTATTGGGTATATAGGTATTTATAATTGCTGTAGAGTCTTAATTCGTCTCATATCATTACATAATGACCTTCTTCTTCCCTTACAGTTCTTTCTGACTTAAGGTCAATTCTGTCTGAGGTATTACCAGGTTTTCTTTCCTAATTGCCATTCATATAGAATATTTTTTATCACCTTCTATTTCAGTCTTTGTATATCATTAAAGTTAACCTCAATCTCTTATGGGATTTTTTAATAATTAAAGAAAAAGAGATCATCAATTTGAGTTGTGTCTATGGGGAGACATGGAAAGGATTGAAGGGAGGAAAGAGAAAGGTGAAAATGGCATATTATATTTTAATTAAAATTAAAAAGTCCTTATTGAGAGGAAAGCCCAGCCCTTCTCTGTCTGTTGGTTGGAGAATGCGGTGCATCCACATTTAGATAACCATTGCAAAGAAGGATGCACTACTTCACAGTGGCTTCTGCTTCATCCTCCCCTCCCGGCTTGTCTTTCTTAGGAATTTGGTGGCTTTAAAATGATATGCATTGGTTCCTTTCTCTTAGTTTATACATACCGTGAAACTTACAAACATATATGATTATTTTAACTTTTTTCAGTGTTAGGGGTTAAGGGGTAACCCTGATATTTTGCCTTGCTAAGCAAACACTTTACTACCAAGTTACTCCTTAAGCCTTTATCATATAACTTTTAAAACAGACATAAAGTTATTGATACACTACCATTACAATGTTGACACATTCTAATCTGATTCTAACTTTTCTGCTGTTTTGTGCTTTTATATGCTTTCCAGTTATCTCTGTCCTTCTGCTTCAATTTTAAGAATTACTTTTAAAACTTCTAGTGTTAACGAACTTATACCCTCTTTGTCTGCCTGGGAAAGGGTTTCCCATTCACTTCTGGAGGACAGCTTTACTAGATAAAGCATTGGTGGCTGGTGGCTGGTGGCTGGTTTTGTTCCAATAGTTTAAATATTTTTGCCTATACTTTCCTGATACTCAACGTTCCTACGGAAAAATCTGTTTATAGCCTTAAAGAAGTTCCCTCATATATATAATGCACTTTTTGTCTTGCTGTTTTCAATTTTTTTTTGTTGTTTTCTTTTGAGAATTTTAATATGACCAGTGTTGGGAAATATCTCTGTATATTTAATCTTCTCTGGATTCTTTGGGGTTTATGGATTTAAATGGGGTTTATAGATTATAGAAGCCTTCATCACTGTTTCTTTAAATGACGTTTCAGTTACTTTGTCTTTCTCTGAGCTTTCTGGAACTTATAGAACGCAATTACTATTTTGCTTGACAGTGCCTATGATTCTCACAGGCCTTTTAAAACCTTTTTCATTTTGTTTTCTTTTTTAATTTTATTTATGTTCTATATTCTTTGTTACATTCCAAATGATTTCCCCTTTCCTGGTTCCCCCTTCCCCATAAGTCTCATAAGCCCTCTTCCCTCTGCCCCTTCCCCAATCAACCCCCTCCCACTTCTCTGTCCTGGTAATCCCCTATATTGCTGCATCAAGCCTTTCCAGGACCAGGGCCCTCTCCTTTCTTCTTGGGAATCATTTGATATGTGAATTGTGTCTTGGATATTCAGAGCTTATGGGCTAATATCCACTTATCAGTGACTGCATTCCATGTGTGTTCTTTTGTGATTGGGTTACCTCACTTAGGATATTTTCCAGTTCCAACCATTTCCCTAAGAATTTCATGAATTCATTGTTTTTAATTGCTGAGTAGTGTTCCATTGTGTAAATATACCACATTTTCTGTATCCATTCCTCCTTGAGGAACATCTGCATTCTTTCCAGCTTCTGGCTATAATAAATAAGGCTGCTATGGTGGAACATGTGTCCTTATTGCATGCTGGGGAATCCTCTGGGTATATGCCCAGGAGTGGTATAGCAGGGTCATCTGGAAGTGTCATGCACAGTCTGAGGAACTGCCAGACTGATTTCCAGAGTGGTTGTACCAGTTTACAGTCCCACCAGCAACCAACAATTGGAAAAAGATCTTCACCAACCCTACATTCGGCAGAGGGCTAATATCCAGTATATACAAAGAACTCAAGAAGTTAGACTCCAGAGAGCCAAATAATCCTATTAAAAAATGGGGTACAGAGCTAAACAAAGAATTTTCACCTGAAGAATTTTGAATGGCTGAGAAGTACCTTAAGAAATGTTCAACATCATTAGTCATTAGGGAAATGCAAATCAAAACAACCCTGAGATTTCACCTCACACCAGTCAGAATGGCTAAGATTAAAACTCAAGAGACAGCAGGTGTTGGTGAGGATGTGGAGAAAGAGGAACACTCCTCCACTGCTGGTGGGAATGCAAGCTGGTTCATTCTGTTTTCTTTTTTGTTTCTCTGATTGGGAACTTTTAGCTAACCCATCTTCTGGTTTACTCATTCTGGACTTTGCTTGATCAACTCTGCTGAGGGGTCGGGGAGAACTCTGTGGAATTTCTCAGTTCATTGATTGTAATTTTTACTTTCAGTGTTTCTCTTGGTTTTTTGATTTCTCAAGACTCTCAATTAACTTATCGTTTTCTTTGTGTTTTATTTTACTTCATTTTATTTGGTTTAGTCTCCCTTTTTGTTTTGTTTTGTTGTTGTTTTGAGACATAACAAGTTCCAGGCTAGATAGGGCTACCTAGTGAAATCTCTGTGGCGTGTGTTAATACCTATGCATTAGAAGAAACCAGCTCCTAGCCTAGTCTTTACAGACAACCATTGATAGTGAAAACCCTTGACCAATCAACTGGTTAATATTCTAGGGATGAGCATGGTACATGCTTTTAATTCCAGCACTTCAGGAGGCAGAGAAAGAAAGACCTCCATTAGCTCAAGGTAGGTCTTGTCTACATATTGAGTTCTAAGACAGTCAGTGCTATATAGAGGGAGACCTTGTCTCTAACAACAACGACAACAACAACAATGATAAAGATTCTAGGAAGGAATTTTGGCTGGGGCTATAGAAGGCTTTCTTTCTGCTGAAGTCCTCAAATATGCCAAGCATGGAGATTGGTCTACAAGAGTAGCCTGGAGTCTGGGAATAGAGAGACCGGGCCTACAATCAGGTTTACTGTAACCATTGCAGCTGGGAGGCCAGCCTAGATATTGGAGGCATGGGGAACAGCTTAGTACTTGTATCTGCAGGAGATATTGAGGTCCATCTGTTAGTGCCATAAGAGTATGGGTAGAGTATGCGGAAACCTGGGGGATGTCTATTAGTGTGAGCCTGGAGCCTTGGGTTGCAGAAATGCATCCATGCATCTAGACTGGGTGATACTGAAGACTGCATTTGCAGGAATGGAACCAGTAATGGGGCTGGTTAGACACTAGTCTAGTACCAGGAGAACTTGACTCGTGGAGTGAATGGGGCTTACCCATTGCTAGAATATGTCTAAAGCTTAGAGTTGCAAAGCCATCCAGGAGTCTGAGTTTCTGGGGACTGGCCTATTTGTATATAGCAAAGTAAGGTACTTAATATAATCTTATCTTGTGTTGGAGAGGATCACTACCCTATACTTCCTGGGTTTGAATGGAAGTTGGCTCAGGAAACTTGAACCTGACTTTCTGATCCTCACAAGTGGGTCTTACTCTGCACTCTGGTGCTATTGTCTCTGTTCTGTAACTCTCCACTCTTATAAAGCTATTTTTTTTTCATGGACTGATATGCAGGTGATGTTTCTGTGAGAGGATGAGCATCTCTAGTTTATTTACACTGTTCTACTGATGACATCATCCTCAGTGTCTCAGATATTTATTTGTTAATATTCTGCTTCTCCTACTCTCTGTGACAAATCTAGGGATTTATTTTGTTTATTGTTGGATTTCTAGCCAAAGATAGTATCTGAAAATGTAATCAATAAGATAAAAAACCACACTTATGATTTTTCTACATATCTTTCCTTTAGAGTTCATATTACATGCTCTAAGACATTCATCTCTGCTCCTAAACTACAGACTTCCTTGTCTATCATTATTTGATTGTGAGAATTTAGTGAGAGCACTTCACTAATTTTATGTATCCACAATGTAGATCTTACTGTTCGCATTTACTAGATTTGCATTATTGCCCATTTTTCCTTTCATCTAAAAGGCAAAATATCCTTTAAATTAAAAGTATGAATGAAGATAGGAAGCTTCAAGCCTTGCTGAATTCATTCCAATATGATGTCATAGTCTGAGGCTTCTAAGCCTCAGAAAGACAGTCTGGCTAATTGAAGAGGGGGTGGTAAGTGTCCCCAGTGACTCTCCTGGGATCTCCCTTAGTGTGACTTTGTAACTAATGAGAGCTGATAACCACGGAAGTCATGCATCTTTGGATGGGCTTCTCCCCTAGGCCTGGGCACTGCATATTTGCTTGGAGAAGTTCTACCCTAATAAAGCCTAATAAAGCAGGAGGGGATGTGTCCATGGTATATAGTCACTGTTTGCCTAGCATGTAACCCTAGCCTGTCTTAACTGGTATGAGGGAGACACAGCCCTATTCATAAGACCCTAAGCTTCCTAGGTCAGGCTCCAAATGTATTTTATTTTTAAATCCCACAGTATCTTCGGGCTAGAGTGACCATATTAGTCAGGGTTCTCCTGAGGAACGGAATCAATAGAATATATACAACTATAAGAGGGGATTTATTAGATGGTCTCATATGATGAAAGGCTGAACCATCTTACAATGGCTACCTGTAAGCAGTAAACCAGTAAGCCAGTACCAGTAGGTACTCAGTGCAAGAAACTGGGAATCTCAAAGCAGACCAAAGATGCAGCCTCAGTTAAAGGCTGAAGGGCTGGGAGCTCCTTGAAGAGTTGCTGGTCCAAATGATGAGCCCGATGTATCTGGAATTTGAGCTACCCAGGTAACACAAACCCGCACAATTCAAACTTGCTCTGAAGGGCGTTGAACATACGTGAGCTTCCCTCTCATACTGCTGCTCTGTTCCACCTGGACCTGCTGGGTAGGCTCCCGGCAGAGCTTTCACACTCAGGTTACTGACCCACACACAAATCTCTGGATGAGCTTTCCTAAACACACCCCCAAAGCATGTTCTAGATGGTTTTGGATCACTTTCCTGTTGACAGTCAACACAGAACATCACAATGAGGCTCCTTAGTGACTCAAAGATTGAAGGATTATTGGTGAGTCAGCATGTCTCCCAATCATGAGTCCAGACCTGTTAACTGAAGAATGTTAACAGACTATCTAGTCTGATAAAGAATTGCTTGTATTCTTTCCAAGGCATTGGGTCCCACCATTCAGTTTTCTTTATGTGCATAACTATAAAGTCATAACCAATACTTTGAAGATTGGAGGTATCAGGCAGTAGCGCAGGCATCAACCAGTAGTCTGTTGGAAATACTAATCTCAGTTTCTAAATCCAAACCCCTGAGATGGTGGCCTGCAGTGTGTTCTGTAGCCACCACCCCCAGTAGATTTTACATCTAGACTCCCCTCCAAGTGTGAGGAACAATGGGCCAAACCACAGTCCATCTGGCTGTGCTAGCAAAGGGAGTTAACCTCTGCCTTAGCAAAGGTATTGCTTACTACCAAAAAGACTTTTCCAGGCTGTGTGTCTAGAGGCATGTCTCAGAAAAATGCAGGTTTTTTCATTGTTGCTTTTTATCATGGTTTTGTATCTGCTAAGAATCACTCCTCCACTCTTTAATACCCACATCCGAGGCTAAGTTTGAGGACATACTGAGAACTTCTGCACCTGCTGTATGGATCATGGGTCACCTGGCATGGGGTGGTGCTGCCACTCCAATGCATGGAGAAGGGAATGGATGCTTTAGTCTCTGGTGAATGCGTTCAATCTGTCTCCCTTGGAACAAGTGAAGTCTATGAGTCCAGGTCTGGGGCATTTCATCATTTGCCTTGTGTAGTTCTAACTCAGAGCAGTTTCATTAAAAATATCCTAAGAATGCCAAGATCCATGGAGTCTAGATGTCTAGAGGTTAGAAAAGGACTTAAGGTCCATGGTCCAACAGTTTCCCTAGGCCAAACTGTGAGGATTTCTGTGTGTGTGAGAAATAAGCAACAACAATACCTAGTGGCCTCTAATATCAGGCCTTCAAGTCACATGAATGTTGAGTTAGGCAAAAGATGGTGCTCAGAGGGAACAATATAACTTAATAATGTTTCAGTTTGCTATAAATGCTCTCAAAGCATAGAACACTGAATCCCATCATGTTCTGTTATCTTCTTAGAGAGTAGAGGCTGCACGTGAACCCTTCTTTGATGTGCATAATTTGGAGGAAAACTTTAAGAAATGATGAGGGCCATTTCCCCAAAGCACCCAGAATTTCCCGGCTAGTCATATCCAATAATGAAGATGCTCTTCATCATCCACAGTTATGACCGTATTGAGTAGCCTCAGGACCACTTAAACTGTTGATCCTCTCTGTCTTCTGGGGCAAGGATCCTCTTCAAAATTTCCCTGAATATTGTTCTTAAGTCTGAGCACAACTTTCTCAGCCATGGCTCCTTAACATACAAGCATGCCATGCATTATTTCAGATGACAAACATGGGTGTGGTGTTGGGGTAAAGCATCCGCCTAGCATGCAGAAAGCCCTCCTTCAACCCCCAGTACCAGCAAGAAAAGAAGTTTAAGTATTTAACTCTAAACTGTGAATGTTCCTTGTGAAAAATCATCAGAGAAAGAGTCTACTGTGACATGTGACCTTGTGATACTAATCACAAAGACAACACATTTCAGGGAAGAAGAGTTTGCAGTCTAAAGTGGGGTTCTCTTCCTATGTTATCCAGATTGTTTGGTTCTGTTTGTGACAAAACCAAAAAATGCCATGCTTCATGTTTATCTCTTTATTTCTGATCATATCATCAATTACATTGGAGCAAAGAATAGATTTTTGATAAAGTAATTCAGTCACATTGTGCCCAGTAAGGTCTTGTTTGTTGAATTGGATTGTAAACAAATTTACATGATCCCTGCATAATGCTTATTAAAAATTATAATAAAATATAAAAAGCTCATTAATATCCAAAGTTAGAACTCTCAGTGGTGGAGATTGAGAGTTGATTGTTGTCTAAAGCAAAGAACAGGATCAGGATGCAGTTTGCACTCAGCATAGCCTTGAAAGGCCTGGCAACACAAGCAGGTGATTCTTTTTAAATCCAAACTTGGGTGTACTGATAAAATTATTCTGTGGGAAACATGATCCTATATTTTAAAAACCCTAAGATTACATACATCAACACATGTAATCAACACACAAAAATAAATTCTATAAACCATTAGGAAATAATCTGAAAAGCAATTTAAGAAAGCAATTACATATAAATATTATGTAAACTATCAAGGAAAGAAAATTTATAAGGCATAAATAGAATATTGCTAAGATGATAGCCTACTAAAAGTATTCTTAATATTTCATGCAGCCTATATCAAAGTCACAGTATTTTTCCAAAAATAGAAAAAACATATCCTAAAATTCCTGTAGAGTCTTAAATGGATCCCAAATAGCTATAACCATCATGATAAAGTGGAGGTTTCATGCTGACTGGTTTCAAATTTTGCTAAAGCCACAGGGATCCAGAGAATATGGCAGGGCTAAAAAAGACTGACATGTGGCTCAATGGTACCAGGAAGGACGTCCAGGCATATGGTATCAAACATATGAGCATATGGTTTTCAACAGTGTGCCGAGAGCATGAGAAAGGAAAATATTTAACAAATATTTAACAAATAATGTTGGGGAAATTTTGTGTATACACAAAAGAATAAAATCTATGCACCGTATTTTGTGTAGCTCCAAATCACAGACCAGAGTCCAAGGTTTAAAACTATAGAAAAGAACCTGCACAGTGGTACATTGTAATTCTGGGACTCTGGAGGCAGAGAGTAGAGAGTAGAAAGTTATGAGATAAAGGCTTCACTGGGCTACATAGGGGTATCCTGCCTCAAAGCAACAAACTAAAGAAACAAACTCAAAGCATAAGACCTTTAAAATAAAACACTAACAGAAAGCTCATGACATTGGACTTAACAGTGATTCCTCAGATATAAAGTCAAAATATAGACAACAGAAGTCAAAACAGATAAATGGAATAACAGATAAAGTTTTAAACCTCCATAAATAAAATGACATTACAAATAGAGTAAAAAAGAAAAATGGAAGAAAGTATTTCAGATTTTTCTGATGAGCAGTTTATCTCTAGAATATAGAAAACACTTCTAAAATCCAAGTATTATATGCAAATTATAATAACTCAAAGTGGACAAAGGATGATGTTTTCCCAAGATTACCTACGAGTTACCAGCAAGTGGATCAACAGGTGCTTAGTTCCAAAAGTCTTTAGGAAAGTTCCGACAGTCACCTTACACCAGGGATGTGGCTGCTATATCACAAAAACGAAAGTAAAAATTACTGGTAAGCATGTGGATAAATTGGAATACACTTGTAATGGGAGAAGAGATGTACAATGATGTTACCACTGAAATTTCTCAAGAATTCAAAATGCAACTGTCATATGTTCTAGCAACTCTACCTCCAGGCATATTTCCAAAGAATTGAAGACAGGGACTCTAGCTGATACCTGCATCCTCACACCCACAGAGGCACTTTACACAGTAGCCAAAGGCACAATTATTGCTCATGTCCAGTGATGGGGGAATGAAAAACAAGCTGTAGAGTCTATAAACTAGAAGGTTCTGATATGTGTGGCAATGTATACGAACCTTGAAGAATAAGCCAGTCATGGAAAGGGGAATATTAAATAGCTTCTTTTTACTTCCTGTAGCTTTGCTCATAGAGACAGTGTTGAATGATGGTTGCCAGGGCCTAGAAGGAAGAATCAATCATGAGGAGTTACAGTTTGATAGACCTGAGTTTCCAATCTGAGAGATGAAAACTTCTGGGAATGTGTTGTAAAATGTGAATACAGTTAAACCTACTGATGTGCTCATTTACAAACAGCTATGATGGAAATTTTATCTATGTATTTTACCATATTTTTAAACATAACCCGTTATCAATCTAGATTCCTCCTTCTTGTATATATGTGTTTGCAAGTGTCTACATAGACACATGCATGCGCACATATGTGAACACAGAGTCACACCAGCACAACACCAATTGCTGGTTCCATCATGTTGGGAGCATAAAGAATGATACAGATTACATGACCTGGGCTCTGTTTATGTGATCAAACAAATACAGTGATACTTAGCTGCACCACAGTGATTAAATGTGAAAACAGAGAACTACTGGAGCAGAAGAGGTTTATTCTGCAAACAGGGGCAGGGGGGTCTGTGTTATGTTAGTATATGTGTAGGAGTTTTACAGGCAGAAAAGGGAAGTCACATTCTAAGAAGTAGAACGTATGTGAGAAGGATGTGGAAGCATGAATGTTGCAATGTATTTTGAGAATGTTAAAAATTTAATGTGTAATAAATTCTATTAATAAAATAGAAGGCAAGAGACACAACTGACCTGAACAGAATATTTGATTTCACCCATTGTCGAAATTACTTCATTTGGGGCATTCAGGTGTTGCAAGGGTGTGACAAGACATGAGCTTATAGTTTGGGGTAACAATTTGGAATCTAGCTATTACCCAAAAATATGTTCCCACTCCTAACCCCCAAAATGATGTGCTGGTTTTAAAGGATGACGATATTTCAGTAACAGCAGCCTTAGTGATCATTGGCAATCGGTAGTCACTGAAGAAGCTGTACAGTGAGCCATGACAAGAACTATTTATAGCTCTGAAAGGAGAACTCTGGAGCAGCTTGGCTTCTGGGGATTAGGCTTCTTACACATATGAACTCTGACTCTCAGGGGAGTAATATGCTCTTTGTGTTGCTTTTAAAATAGACTTAGTAGTGAGGTCATAGGAGCTATCCATCTCTACCATTCAGGACAGCTCTGCCCAGGAGATAGAATGCAAGACATGTAATGTACTTTTACATTTCCTAATAGCTACCTTAAATAAAATAGCAGGCAAGAGACAGAACTGACCTGAACAGAATATTTGATTTCACCCATTGTCGAAATTACTTCATTTTGACATGAAAGTAGTATAAAATTTGTTAATGATATTTTTAAGTTCTCTTTTGATCTCTGCAGTTCAAATTCCAGTGTGTGTTTTGCACATAAAATCATCTCAGTACAGACTGCCCAGCATCGTGGATACCACGTGTTGCTGTGGTTGTGCCCACACTGTGAGTACTACATGCTACATATGCTTCAAGACAATCATAACAGCCTTTCATTGTCCATAACTTTAGTAGGACTAAAACATCATCACCAGGAATATCTTCTGCTCAGCCTTTGCTCACAAGTATATATCTAATCACTAATTACTAATTACTAATTACTCCCCTGCCTCTTAGCAGAGGTTTAACTGATGGACTACAATCTTAAGTGATACTTCAGTTTGCCAGAATCCTTTACACTATCTAAAACCTATGCAGACATGATAAATCATGGTGGCTGTTGTCTGTGAAGAACTTGCTGAGCACATGTAGGCACTTAGACATCTACTTGCCAACTTTGGTAGAGGATGGTTTTTCTTTTGCATTTTCTTCCTGGTCAACAGAACTGAATTCCTCTATAGTATATGTCCACCTGTATATAATACAGGCAAGACTGAATATAGAAGAAATGGGCTGAAGAATAAATGAGAAAATGCCCACTAACATGCTAGACATTACAAACACATACAACACATACATGTGTAAGACATGCTAGCAAATGCATCTTTCTATATATTTCAACCCAACCTGTAAAATCAATTATTTAGGTCTCAATTTAAGTGTAATCTAGATGTAATGCTCAGATTTTTCTCTTCTCCCACACCTGGCCTATTTTTAATTTATAGATTTGGAACCTTTAAACTCTACATTTCCTTTTTTTTTCTTGCAATCAAAACTTCTCCTACGACCCATATGCTTTTATTCATTCAAAATAAGATTTGTTTTCATCATAACCAGTTAGATTCTTGCCAACAGTCTAAGATACCCTCTGAGAAGGCATATCAAAGTCCAACCCTCTGATCAAGAAGAGAGACTAATTGGAAACCACAGCAGTTGGAAAGCAAACAAGACCCAGGAGTTTAGCAGGCTTTACAAACTTTGAGGAAAATAAAATCCTACAAACAATTTATTAGGAAAGCATTGGTTGTTTTCAAGAGCTTTTTTTTTTTAACTATGCCTTGCTTCTTTTTACCTTAAAAATGTTAGCCTTCATCAAACTGCAAGTAGTTATAAAGGGAAATGATGTGCCTTTTCTTTACAGTGGGAATTAAAATGAAAAAGGAGTCAAGGTAAAGGTTGTAACGTTAAAGGCTGGCAAAAATCGCCAGACCCTTTCATCTGTTATACAAGTTGGAAGCTTCCAGGAAATAACCTACTTTGGAACCATCATCATGATGTTCAAAGGGCTGGGAAGTCTTGATGTCATGTAAGAGCCTGCAGGAATGGGAACATTATACTGTAGCTTTGCTTCCTGAGGATATGAGGCAGCAAATAGAAATGAGATCCCAGAAGAAAGCTAACAGGAAGTCACAATCGTGGTTGTTCTCTCTCAAGGAGCAAGGAAGAGTGCCAACTGTGTGTGCGGGGGATGGGAGTCAGTCAACATCTCACACAGTTTTATTAGATCCTAGGTATTGTGTGATTCTTCTGCTTTTTCTCTCAAACCTTTATGTTTTACTTATATTGATGTTGGGAGTCTTCTCTCCCTCTGATAATCCTTTTCTTTTAGCTTATGATGAAATTTGTAAAACTTGTTGGTTTGTCTCATCATTAAATTTAACTGGAAGGGACTGGTTCTTCTTTTTTAAGAAAAGAAGCCTCTTGGGATTTCAATTGGGATGCCTTGAATGCATAAATCAAATTAGAGAGAACTGAAAGCACCTGATTTTGAGTCTTCTGACATTTAAGTATGGCACCGCTCTTTGGTTGTTTAGATGTTTAGCATCTCCAAGCAATCTTTTATCATTTTCAGTGTACAGGTTTTTTTTGTATTCCATTTTATCAGAATCATCCCTTATTTATTGTTTCAGTGCTAAAACATATTGGCTCTTAAACTGTTTTCTTTTAGTTTTGACATTTTCATTTTAAGTTTTGGTTGTTTATAGCATTTAAGGCACAATGGATTTTGTATATTTACTTTGTATTCTTTAACTTCACGAAACTCTTTTGTTACTTCTAATAGATTTACATTCACTGCATCAAGGTTTCTATATGAAGGGCTATAATGTCTGTAAATAATGAGAATTTTCTACTTTGTCCTTCTATTTATTATCCTATTTCCTACACTACAAATAATTCTATATGTATAAATAACCTATATATTATTCTAACTTTCTTTATTTTTATTATCTTATTGCACTAGAGATTGCATAATTTTTGAGATTGTATAATTTTTAGCAGAAGTAGAAAGAATAGATAGCCTTGTCTTGCCTATTCTTTTTGAGAAATGGATAGCTACCTCTAGCTCTTAAATAAAATATATGCTGTAGGAGCTTTTTTAGTCATTCTTTATCAAGTTAGAGAGTTCCCCTTTGTTCCTAGATTATTAAGAATTTTTATTGAAAATAAGTATTGATTTCATCAGGTATTTTATTACTCTATTAAGATTATTGTTATTGTTTATATATACTTTGTTAATATTGGCTGACAGCTGGGGATCAACAAATATTTAAACCTCTGACTTGGTTTTTCAACTTTCAGTCCTATTTCATAGGCACTAGTGTGAGGGTGCATAAGCTGGTGCATATTGAGTGCTTAGAATATTCCTGTCATGTAGTAAATGTCCTTCATTCAGGTCTGAGGTCCAAAAGAGAAAATTACCTTAAATGCCTTTTTTAGAGATAGTCACACAGTTTCCTGGGGTCCAGAGAGGTACCACAGATGGCTTTAGTTTCTGTCATCTTTCAAAGTATTCTCCATGGTGAAAATAGACTGCACTCAAACTCTTCTGAAGTGGCAGGGGAACCCAAACACTCAAATGGTCAAGAAGCTTGTTAGGCCTGATGGCTTACTGGCAGGTGAGAGGGAAAGTGCAGGGAATCTACTTGAATGCCTAGTGGAAAGTAATCCAAAGACTCACCGAAGTTCCAGGGTCTTCAGAACCTTGCAGATCATCTACCTTTGTCCTTTCATTAGACAATGGAAAGCTTGAATGTGTTTCCCTAAGCATTCCCAATACAGACACATGAGGAACCTGGCTGAGGGTCCCATAGTACAGTCAAGGCGGCAGACAGAGCCTCTTCCCCTTACCCTTCAGGGAATCTCCATCTATGCCCTGACTCATAGCACTTGCATTTCTTTGCATTGACATGTTTCAATTGTACATATCTATGGGGGTCCATATTCCTATTTTTCCATGCATACAGGGCTGCCCTCCTTTGATAGCTTTTTGTGACTAACATTCTATGCCTGTCCAGTGGGATGTAGAAAAATACCACTGGGTTCAGGAATCACCCTCCTTGGCTGCCCATGGTGGTTGATATACATACCCCAGCTCCCTTCCTCTGAGTGACAGTTTTATATACAGTTTGGCCTTGCATGTGGGAGCTGGTTTCCTGACACACCTTTCATTGACTGCCTCCACTTTGCTTGTTTGTCTGTCTGATTCCTCGTGGTACTCCTTCCTCTTTGCTCCTGTAGTGCATTGTTTGCCTGTAAGTATTTGTCTTGGTGTCTCCTTCTTGGAAAACCAAAGCTAAGGCAGCGGCTACATGGGAACGAGTTACAACCCTTAGGTAAGGCAAAACTCTCTTTTTAATGTAATGTTATGAAAGAGCAAAGAAAGAATTACTGCTCTAAAGCTCTAATCTACAGATTAGAGAGAAGCCTTGAAAGAAATGATCACAAAATAATCAAATCCATGATGATCTCAGACAGAATAAGCCAGCAAATGATGAAGGCACAGTCCAGGAAAGCGGATTTGCTAGGTTTTCTCTATCTAGCCATTCCCCATCCTTGTGTGACAGTAAGAAATGAATGCACATCGTACAGCAGTGGTTCAACAAATCGAAGCTTGGCTTCCAAAGGAACCTCAACAGGTCCCTGAGAATGGAGTTTAGCTGGTGCAGTGATTCCATCATGCAGGAAACCCTACGTTGGTCCCCAGCACTGCATAACACTAGGCGTGATAATGCAACCCTGTCATCCCAGCACTCAGGAGGTAGAGCAAAAGAACAAGAAGTACAAGGCTGGCCCGGGCTACATGTGATCCTGTCTCAAAACTTTTTAAAAGGGAACCAAACATGGTCTCAGAAGGACAGGAATGCCAAGAAGCCACCAAACATGACTGTGTACTCCACATAGTCAAGACACCTCAAAAACAAAACTGTACCCTCTAAGAGAAGACAGATTTGACAGCCTAATAACAAAAAGACAGTAGTGAGGAGAGCAACCTGGAATGCAAGCTGCTGTCAGCAAAGAACATAAAAATGGCGAAGAAGTGAAGGGTGTTTAAATCTGCTGGGCAAAAGGAGAGACCAGAGAACATTGTTTACTTGACAAATGAACAATTTAAACATCTTTGCTGTTTCTACCTTTTTAGAAAAGATAAATGGTGAATATGTGGCTGTAAAAAAGTTACACTTATTATGTTAGAAGAAAAAAAAACCCAAATAGGGGACAATGTGGATGACCCAAAGCGTGGAATGGGCAGAGCTGAGGCGCTCCCAGAACACTGGTCCAGTGCACTGGCAGACACGATCTAGTCGCTTTGGGCAGTATAGTAACGACTACAGCCAGGTGACTCTTGAGAACTAAAGGAAGGGCTAGTATGAGTGAACTGAGTTTTGATCTTATTTAATTCTAATAACTGTAAATGCATGTAACACTTGTGCTTGAAAACTCTCAAATTGCGTAACCCAGAACGTATCCTAGCGTCATTTCAGATGCTTCAGAGGCAACACTTAAACTATCATTTTGAGATATCCTATAGGATAGACAGTGAGCTCTGCTTTGTTTTGTTTTGTTTTGCTTTGGTTTTTTGTTTTTTGTTTTGTTTTTGTTTTTGCTTTTGTTTTTTCTTTTTGTTTTTAAGAGGCAGGGTTTCTCTGTGTAGCCCTGGCTGTCCTGGAACTCACTCTATAGACCAGGCTGGCCTGGAACTCAGAAATCTGCCTGCCTCTGCCTCCCAAGTGCTGGGATCAAAGGTGTGTGCCACCACCACCCAGCTGACAGTGAGCTCTGTAAAACAGTCAGGGGTAGTTGTTTTTCCTTTTCTAAGGCAAATGAGTCACTGTAAACCATAGGTTTGTCCAACATCACAAGCTGTGTAGGATGGAATTCTCATAGTAATCTTGTGCAACCCTTATGTAATGTCTTTTATGTCCCTTTCTTAATCCTCTCCTCCCCTCAGTGTATGTCTCTGTGTGTCTCTGTGTGTGTGTGTGTGTGTGTGTGTGTGTCTGTGTGTGTCTGTGTGTGTGTGTCTGTGTGTCCCACACTCCACTGCTGAGCTCTATCTCTGACTTTTGAAGTAGAGCTCTTATTAGGTAGCCAGCTTTGGCCTTAAGCCCACTCTGCAGTCCAGGCAAATTTTAAATTGTGATCCTTCTGCTCAGCCTCCTGAGTGTCTGTTGCTTTGTCATTCATTCATTTATTTCTTCAGGAAACAGTCATTAAAGCATGGGTTCAGCTTTGAGAACACAGACACAGTCTGCCTCTTCATACTCAGGGAGATGAGGAGATGGTAATTTAGCAAGAGGAACAGATGTCAGACCAATAATTACATTGATTTACCTAATTATGGTCATGCCAGTATCATCATTAAAAGGGCAGAGTACTGTGAGAAACAATACCAGGGCTCAGATTCACCTGAAGGTGGCAGGTGGTCTTCCTGAGGAAATAACTTTGAGAAGAAATTATTCTGGCTGAGATGCAGTGGTGAGTGGGCAGGAAAGAACATTCCAGATCAAGGGAACAGCATGTCTGCTGGCCCCAGGGAAGCAAAGATATTGTTTTATTTTTGGAGCTTTAAGACTAACAGTGTAAGGCTGTGGGAAAAGCCCTTACCATGCAAGCATAAGGACAAGGGTTTGTTGGCTCCCCAGGACCAAAAACATGCTGAGTACAGGCTTCCACATAACCCCCCAAATTCAAAAGGTAAAGATAGAGACCCCCTGGGTCAAGCTACCCAGAGAGAGACAAGCCAGACAGAAAAATAGATACAGAGGAAGACAGATAAACAGATCAAACAGATTAAAAGGCAGGACATGTGGACATCTACATATGTGAACATACCTATATGCGTGCACACACACACACACACACAAGTATAGCCATAATAAACCTTAAGAGATTATATATAGTCATGTAATAGAGCCTATAAGGAACAAGAGACCTTAGTAATTTTTCCAATCTATTGTTAGCAATGGAATTTCACAGTCAAAACAGTCTTATCAGACTGCCATGGTCCCATGGACGAAGGCTGATATACTCACCTTTCCTGTGTATCCCTTCAGGGTAGAGTCCCCAGCAAACTTTGGTTTGAACATCAAGTTAGGTAGAAAATGCAGCTGGAGGCAATGCTTGCTTCACATGTGAGAAATCTGAAGTGCAACGCACCTATGGGAAAGGGTCAAGATTGCGTATCTAGCCTAGAGCAAAGCAAACCAGCACCATGTCACATTATTGCAGAGGAAAAACTCAAAATCTCAATTCAGAATTCAGTTTTGCCAATCAGGTATCTCTGGCAACCCAAGCACATGCCAGGTGTGCCCCTAGGAGCTGAGACTGCCTTGATTAACACAGTAAGAGGAACCTCTTCTATAGATCAAGTCTGTGAGCTTGCACCTATTGACTGTTGGACTAAACAAGCTCAAAGACACTCTAGTTTAGGAAATCCTTAAGTTCTTGGGACAGGACTGTGGATTAAAACATAATATTTAAAGATTGCTTTATCCATTTGTCATGGTCCCATGAGTAAGTGGAGATCTGATTGGGAGTCACCAAGTGTTAAGTGCTTGGTGACTACAGCTTTGAGCATTACCAAGAGAGAAAGTGCCTGTGGCCTTAGGTGTGTAGTCTTTTTATAGCAGTTCTTTCTGTTCCTTGTATACATTTGTAAATTACAGCCTCTTATTGATGTTTCAAACTTAGATTTCAGCCAAGTTCCATGCAGACTTCAGTATGATCCAGCATGGCTGCTGGTGGTGGCCAGTCAGGGCTAGTCTGTTGCTCTTCTGAGCTCATCTCCTCCTGAGCACGCCACTGTTCACCTGAGCCCTGGCATGGCTGGGGAAGTGAAGGGCGGCTGCACAGGAGACAGGCTCTTCTCAAGTGAGTGGCTTCTTTCACCTGACTTGGAAGAACAGTGGGCTTCATTTCTCCTAAGCCTGGCAGTGGTGAAATGGTTTTATTTTTATTTCTTTAGAGCCCTAATCCTGAGGCTAGAGAGATGGCTTGGTGGTTAGAAATGCATACTGTTCTGCCTCACAGTTGCTGTCTCCTCTGCATTTTTATTAACCACCATGACACAAATCACCTAATTCTCAGTGTAATTATCAATAGCATGGTTTCTAATCAGTTTAAGACAAAAACGGAAAGCAGGAAGTTTTGAAGAATTGTACTTTTATGTCTATTCAATTAAAACTCTGCCTATCAGAGGCATCACTCCCAGGCCAATGGAGATGGCCATACTGGCTAAGATAGCGTGAAGAGGTGATTTAAGGGTTTTTGTAGAGGCAACTTTGGGTAGAATAATGAAGTGATTTTAACACATGGATTTGGAAATGCATTCAGGTTTGTTCAGTGAATGATTTCCTGTGCTGAAGGATTATATTAATAAAGACTGTCAGCAAATGGATTTCAAAATGGAACTTCTGAAAAATCTGATTTTGAGTTGCTTCGTGGAACCTGCTAAAATCTTGTGTCTACCCTTCCTTTCTTATTTGATTGCTTTGGAAAGTCCTTAGAATTCAGTCTAAGAAGCTTACCTAAATTTTAGAACATTGGGGTGCTACACCCTAAGGTATTTTAGCAGAATGCCTAGTGTTCTTAAATGTTTGTCTGGGTCGGGAATAAGGAATGGAGAGACAAAAAGGGAGGAAAAGAAGAAGAAAGGGGCATACCAACTTGGCTGCTGCTATCAAATCATAGCCCATCTGGAAGACTTCTTCTTAGAAATATTTCATAAGTATTCTTGTACTTGTGTGTGAGAGCAATTGTGAAATTACAGAGGATTAGCAAAGTTGATTTAGAATTGAAGAACTTGGAGTTGGATTTTATAGCTCTTCTGCTTCTCCCTTCCTTTAATATCTATGCAAAGTTAAAATAATTGACTTTTCAGTCCTCATCTGGAGAGTCAGTTCAGCTCAATGCACAAATGCTTATTAAGAACCCTGCCAGCTCTATCTGCAGCCAAACTACCCTGAATACATCTGATCTCCAAAGCTAAATAGGGTTGTGCCTAGTTAGTATTTAGATGGGAGAACCTTGTTTGTGGTTTTGACCAAGAAAGACATTTTTTTTTTATCTAGCAGGGGATGGAAACATTGCAGTACAGAGCAGTGGGATGAGTAGGCCTAGAGTACAAGAGTGTGACAAGAAAAGAGGAGGAAGGAAACGAGAAGGAAAATTACGTACCTGCGAGGGGCTGGAGGTTCAGTCATGGTCACACCCCTCTCCATGACCTCAGTAGCCAGGTCAGCCCGGGAATCTTTCAGTAGAACAAGGCAGGCCTGTGTCATTTACATCCAAGTGCCCAAATGAAGTTAGCCACTTTCTAACTCTAATGTATAGTACAGAAGTACCAAGTTACAGGTACCAAGTTACAGAGATATCATCAGTTCAAGACTTGGAAAGAAAGAGGGAAGATCCAGTAAGGGACAGCAGCCTACAGATCTGTGGTATTCACTTGCCCTTCTCCCAAAAGCAGTAAGTGGCATCAGACATCAAAAGATCAATCATGGTACCTTTTCCTATTGATTCTCTCATCAAGGGCAACTAGGCCATCCCTACCAACTAGTGAGTTGTCCTTAGCAGGATACTTTTATTAGTCAGGGTTTTGTCACCATGACAAATACCTGAGAGAGATTTTTCTTTTTTTAAGAGTATGTTTATTTTATTTAGGCTCATGAGGTCATCCCATGGTTGCTTGCCTCTGCAATACCTACTACCTGTGATCAAGGGTTTAGTTTCTGGAAACTGCATAGGCAAGTAGAACTCAGTGGATTTGTTGGTAAAGGGTGATGGAGGCTCCCAAGCACCAGTATCCATTCTTTTTAGAGCCCTTAGGTATAAAAGCAGGGCATGCTGGGGGGAACCTTGCACAGCAGCCCTGAGAGTGGAAAGTCCAAGGCTAAGAGAGAGTTAGGAGAGTTTGAGGGGTGAGCAATCAAAATAACGGGAAGCGAGAAATTTCTGAAGAGTTGGAAATGCCCTTCAGATGGAAGAGATTTGTCATTTTCATTTGTCTGGTTATTCCAAAACTGTGTCCTCATTTCTGTCTCTCTCCTGGGAGTTGAGGAAGGGACAGGCTATGCTCTGATGGAGCCTGTTCCAGCTGCTCCAGGCATTGGGGGAGGCCACCTGGCAGGGTGGAGCCGGCTTTTCATGTCAGAAACTCAGAAAGGAAAATAACAGCAAAGCTCCCTCAGCTTCAGAGAACTGCAGGAAGGATTCGTCACAGGAAGATCTTCAAGGAAAATGGATAAACCACACAAGTGTCTATTTTAAGAGATTTTTGTTTTTACTCTTGATTAATCACAAGCATAAAATACAAAAATGAAAGTCTAAACAAGACCAACAATGATAATGATCATTGCCATGGTGTGCTAGGTTGTTCTCTTGCTGCACAAAAATACAGTTTCCATTTTATCAGTGAGTCTTCTGTATTTTGGTAAGCATATAATGGCAAGGACATGTTTCTTCTTAAAATATATCATTGCTGCATAAGGAACTGTTTAAAAATAGGCTTTATTTTGATGTGTTCATATATGTGTGTATATATATACACACATATATATAAATAATGTACTTTGATCATAGTCACCCTCCATTTTTCCCTCTTATACCCTCCCCATCCTGATATCCCCCTTATTTTCAAATTACTCACCTTCTATTTTCATTTGTTTTTAATGTACATTCCCAGTATGAGAGAAAATATGCAGTTCTTGTCTTTGTGGATCGGTCTAATTTCACTTAATATAGTGATTCCAGTTCTATCATATTCTTGAAAATAATATAATTCCACTATTTATAGTCAAATAAAACTCCATTGTGAGTGCATACATGTGTGTACACATATACATATACACATATACTTTACATTTAAAAAAAATCTGGTCACTTGTTGGAATGCATTTATACTGGTTCTATTTTTTTGGTGATTGCACTGGTGCCATAGCAAGCATTAGTGTGCAAACATCTCTGTAGTGTGATGACTTGAATCTACTCGGATATACACAGAGGCGGAATAGCCTGATCACCTGGTAGTTCTCTTTGTCACTGCTGCAGAACCTTCATGCTGATTTCTACAGTGGCTGCGTTTGCTTATATCCCTCCCAGTAGAGTAAATTTCTTGCTCCCCAGCATCTTTACCAGCATTGGTTTTTATTTTCTAATTAGTATGAGATGGGAACTCAACATAGTTTTCCATGGACCTTCCGTGATGGCTGAGGATGTTGTGAACATCTTTTTGTGTATTTCTTTGTATTTGTTTGTACTTGCTTTGTGAACTGTCTGTTGGATTTATTTGCCCATTTTCTAATAGACCCCATTATTGTATCTGCATTCTGCCCATCTAGAAACTGCTATAGACTTGGCAAAAAAAGGTTCCATAAAAGGGAAGTTCTGATCCTTCCTTTTCACTGTAGTGGGAATTCGGATATACCAAGAACAAAGGCTGCTGTAGAGTCTAGGTTTGCATATAGGAATAAACTTTCAAAACTAGTATGTTCTTTGAACATCCTGTAACACTTTAAAAAATAACTACTTCTTGCAAAAACCACTTCTAAGAATGGCAGGGAAGGCCAGCTGTCAGTACCTAAAAAAAAGTAGAGGAAAATGTTGATTATCAATACCCCAGAAATTGAAGATTTTTTTATATTATGCTTCTGTCTACGTATAAAACAAATGCATGCTGATTGCACAAAGATTATAAAATACTGAAAAAATAAAGAAAAGTGACACTTTTATTGCTCATACATACTCTTCACATTCTTGTGTTCATAATTCCTTTTGTGTGCATGGCTATGTGTGGCACATGTTTGTGTGCATTTACATGTGTGCACAGGCATGGAGAGGTCAGTATTGGGATGTCTTCTCACTCATTCTCCACCTTGTATTTTGAGAATAGGGTCTCTTCCTGAGCCTAGAGCTCACTGATTCAGCTAGACTGACTATCCAGTGAGTCCGTAAGAGGACCCAGAGACAGCGCCTCCTAGTCTCAGCATCTCCAGTACTAAGATTCCAAGTAGACTTCTCTGTACCCAGGTTTTTTCTTGGTGGCTTGGGTTCTGAATCCAAACCTTTATTCTTCTGCTTGTACAAGCACTCAACTCTTGAGTTACCTCTCCACCTTTGCTCAGAACTCTTTAATTCCAGGTTTTATAGGCTGCATCTTTATATGCATGTTTTTATTGACCACGTCATATCTGCCCTAAGTAGAAATCTGATTATGTCTTTGTGTCAAAATTGGTGGCTCCACTTTTCTCTGTGTCATCAGGAAAGATTCCTAGAAGCAAAGTCCTGGACAAAGAGAGAGGGTTTCAAAATTTAAGAAATTCTCCAAGCATAAAATCCATCCTGACAACGTGGCAAATAAAATATAGACTATTTCCCCCAAGGAAACAGGACTGGCCTTTGCTATGGATTTTGTCTAACCAGAGGTTCACATGGGTAAAAGCTTGGTTCCTGGAGTAGAGCTATTAGGAAATACCATGGACCTTTAAGAAGGGAGGCCCTTAGGTCCTGGGAGTGCATCTTCAGTGGTTACTTTTGTGAAACTGTTAAGATCTTTCAGAAGGCTTACTGTAAAAGGACACAGCCTTCTCTGCTTCCTAGCCCTTTCCAGTCCTCCCTCCAACATGTCTGCACTACTTGCCTGTGGCCATGACCCTCACACCTCTTCTTAACCACACCCAGGTTTGCTCCAGTCTGACCATTTCCTGGTACATAATAGATGGTTCTGTAAATGCTGAAAACAAGTAAGTACTGTAATCCAGTTCACCATGAGTTTAAAGTGTCTCAAGGTAGCAGCAGAAACACCTCTGCCCACAAAACCACCCCTCTCTCCTACAGATGTTTATCAAATATTTTCCTATGCAAAAAAGCATCTTCAAAATAGCAATAAGACACAACAAATGTTAACTAATTCTTTAGACCAAGGTGCTAATGAAGTAGAGTCTTTGTTTCAAGAAAGGCCACATAGTTCTTCCAGGCATTCCTCAGTCCCTCGGCATGACCGTGTGACTTATGATTTGCCTCCTTAATACCTAGCCTCCCTGACAAGTAGACATGTTCCTCTCTGACGTTCAAGGCAACCATGACTCATTCACTGGCTCATGTGGAGGAAGTCTGTGGGGCTCCTGGCACAGTATGGTAGGAATGACACGCATCTTAGGCACACTATTGCTTCTGGAAGCCCTGATCCCCATCTCTTCCATAGGTAATGAGTCTGCCCTGATTATCCCAAATTGAGCCCATCTACTGTGGATCTGGAAATGCATTTTCTTTGGGTTTTTGCTTCAGTAGATAGTATCAGGGAAACAATGACTCTATGCCTTGTTACCTTTTTTAAAAAATTTTTCTAGTACAAGGGTTTAGAATCCTATAATATCTTCATCGTTGGCAGGACAATGAAATCAATATTTGGACTTGAAGATCATATTAAGACTTGCTTTGAACATCACCTAGCAGACTGATGATCCATTGTTTTGATTCTGCGATTGGGACCTTTTAAACACCAGCAGAATCAAGAAGTGAGTTGGATTTCTTAAGCAACGGAAAGCACTGGTGTTCAGAAGTGATGTTCACTGATAAGTGAATATTAATTAGCCCAGAAGCCCTGAATACCCAAAACAATTAGCATATCAAATGACTCCCATGAAGAAGTAAGGAGAGGGCCCTGATCCTGGAAAGGCTTGATCTGGCATTGTAGGGGAGTACCAGGACAGAGAAAAGGGAGGGGGTGATTGGAGAATGGGTGGAGGGAAGAGGGCTTATGGGACATATGGGGAGGGGGGGAACCAGGAGAGGGGAAAGCATTTGAAATGTAAAGAAAGAATTTAGAGAATAAAAAAAAAAAAGAAGTATCTGTCAAGCAAGACTGACAGGGAAGTGAGTGGTCTGAGGAAACCAATAGGGAGCACCAGGCTATCATTTACAAAGTATCTCATGTCCACCTCTTTGTGTTGCTTTGAAGATGCAAGAATTTCAGTGTAGTAATCTCTAGCACCTTGATGCCCAGTGGCAGCACTCTCTAGCTCAGGACATAGGGACACTGGATTTTCTTTGCTGCTTCCAAAATAGTTCAATTTTGTTTCTTATATATTTGTTGAACATTATGTTCTTCCCAGCACCTGCCATGGAATGAGAACCTTACAGTGCGAGCTTAAGAATGGTCCCTAAGTAGCTCCCGCCCAACTCTAAATTCTGTGTGTTCTCCATGTATTTTAATGAAGCCTACAAAGAACTTTAAGCGCTTTCTTACACAACAATCAGGTTTGCACTAGGCAAACTTCAAACCCCAGTAACTCTAAGAATTTCACACATCTGACCTGTGAATTTACCTCCTGCCATTTTTATTCAGATTCATCAAATGCATCTTTGTCTAAAACTTAATGAAATTAAGCCATAATGAAATTATTCAGAGGGAAGGGCACAGATTAGGAAAACAATCCTTCTATTGATATAGTGTGACAGAACCAGACTCCTGGAGAAAACCCTTATATAAGGCAGAACTGGAGGAAGGGATGGAAAAGATTGTGCCAGTTAAGTTTCTCTTATGAGGGAAATGCCAAATTGAACATGAGGAAGAGAAGCAACAAAATCTAAAACCAGGTGCGTGTCCTGATGAGATGCTCTGAGGATCTCCTGCAGCATATCCCAGTCAAATGTGGTGCAGAAAAGGAGGGGATGTGTTATCCTCATTTGACCCGGAGCTCCCAACCCATATGTCTCCATATGTAAATATCAAGCAAACCATTTGCAAATCACTCCCTGATTGGCTTCCAGCCCCTAAATGCCTAGGCTTTGGACAACTGATATTTTGTATACATCAATCTCTCTGATGTCTCTGTTGAACACAGTGCAATGTTTTCAGGATAAATATGATAATAATAATCAGAACTGGAAACTCGGGAATGAGAAAAGCCAGAGCATCCCAACTTGCTACTGGAATGTACTATCTTTCTGGGAGCACTCTAATTAGTGGCCACCTGGGATATGCCCACCATCTGTTTAGTGCCGGAAGTAATGTTCCCTTTTGCCTCCCATTGTTCTAAATCATCAAGAACAGAAGTTTAGTGCCAGGACTAGCATTCTCCTAGAACTGACCTGAATCTGCAGGTGGTTACAAAAGAAAGAACATAGATAGTTTTGTGGTTTATAGTGGTTCATGAGATTTCTTGGATGAAACTAAGATAAATTCAACATTTGCTGCATAAGTAAATGAGCGGTCTCGGGCATTTGGATGCTTAGTCTCTATGGTGAGATGGGGTGGGGTGGGGGAATTGGGGACAAAGGATGGGAAAGTTGGAACAATTTCCAAAATCATCTTTAATTAAAAAAAAAAGTTAATTTCAATGAGCACCTTTCAAGGAGTCCATCTGGGAAGATGCTTCAAGTTCAATGTTCGAGCCTCTAGATACAACCCCACTTTACAATACAGACTGGATCAACTTTCCATCAGTACAACATGTACCTGTGATAACTAAAGATGAATGTTGGTTTATAGATTTAAAGATGAGAAGATGTATTTTGGCTTACATTTTTAAATGTTTCAGTGCATAATTAATTGGCCACATGTCTTTGCCCTGCAGTGAGGCAGTATACCAAGCCACAGCAAAAGACCATTAGATTCCACCTCCTAAAGGTTCAACTACCTTCTAAGCCACCCTGGGGATCAAGCACATGGTGTGTCTGAGGGACACACAAGATCCAACTATAATCCTGATGACCATATTTTCAGCTTCCTTCCTTTCTTTCTTTTTTTATTAGATATATTCTTTATTTACATTTCAAATATTGTACCATTTCCTGTTCCCTCCCCATCTGCCAAAAATCCCATAAGCCATCTCCTCCACCCCTGTTTCCTAATCAACCCAATCCCACTTCCCTGTCCTGATATTCCTCTATACTGCAGCATTGAGCCTTTCCAGGACCAAGGGCCTCTCCTACCTTTGATGTCTAACAAGGCCATCCTCTGCTGACTATGTGTCTGGAGCCATGGGTAACTCCATGTGTACTTTTTGGTTGATGTTTTTTTTCATGGGAGCTCTGGGAATACTGGGTGGCTCATATTGTTGTTCCTCCTATGGTGCTGCAAACCCCTTCAGCTCCTTGTGTCCTTTCTCTAGCTCCTCCATTGGGGACCCTGTGCTCAGTTCAATGGCTGGCTAAGGGTGTTCCCCTCTGTATTTCTCATGTATTAGCAGAGACTCCCAGGTGACAGCTATATCAAGCTCCAGTCCACAAGCACTTGTGGGAATCAATAATAGTGTCTGGGTTTTGTAACTGTATATGGGATGGATCACTAGGTAGGGTAGTCTCTGGATGGCCTTTCCTTCAGACTCTGCTCCACATTTTGTCTCTGTATCTCCTTCTGTGGGTATTTTGTTCCCTTTCTAAGAAGGACCAGAGTATCTATACTTAGTTCTTCCTTCTTCTTGGGCATCATTTGATATATGAATTGTGTCTTGGGTATTCCAAGCTTCTGGGCTAATATCCACTTATCAGTGACTGCATGCCATGTGTGTTCTTTTGTGATTGGGTTACCTCACTCAGGATGATATTTTCCAGTTCCTTCCATTTGTCTAAGAGTTTCATGAATTCATTGTTTTTAATAGCTGAGTAGTATTCCACTGTGTAAATATACCACATTTCCTGTATCCATTCCTCCACTGAGGGACATGTGGGTTCTTTCCAGCTTCTGGCTATTATAAATAGAACTACTATGAACATAGTGATGCATGTATCCTTATTACATGCTAGAGAATCCTCTGGGTATATGCCCAGGAGTGGTATGCCAAGGTCCTCCTATAGTTTTATACCCAGTTTTCTGAGAAACCTCCAAACTAATTTCCAGAGTGGTTATACCAGCTCGCAATCCAGCAGTGGAGGAGTGTTCCTCTTTCTCCACATCCTCCTCACCATCACCTGCTGGCTCCTGAGGTTGTTTTTTTGTTTTTGTTTTTGTTTTTTGTTTTTTTTTTTAATCTTAGCCACTCTGACTGGTATAAGGTGAAATCTCAGGATTGTTTTGATTTTCATTTCCCTGATGACTAAGGATGCTGAACATTTCTTTAGGTGTTTCTCAGTCATTGATATTCCTCAGATGAAAATTCTTTGTTTAGCTCTGTACCCCATTTTTAATAGGGTTATTTGGTTCTCTGGAGTCTAACTTCTTGAGTTCTTTGTATATATTGGATGTTAGCCCTCTGTCAGATATAGGGATGGTAAAGATCTTTTCCCAAGTGGTTGGTTGCCATTTTGTCCTATTGACAGTGTCCTTTGCCTTACAGAAACTTCAGTTTCTTGTTTAAGGCAGTTAAACATAAGGAAAATCAAAAGGCTTGGTGTTATTCTACTTTAGTTCCTGAAAAGGTTATTCTAGGAAAGTTCTGTGATGGAATTGCTAAAAGTAAGTGCATTGAATGAGAGCAAAATGGAAATGATTAATAGGTGTGAATTTGGTAGAGTTTAGCATTTTCTCTGTAACACAGACAGAATTAACAGGCAAGCCTCAAGTTGGAAAAGGTTCGAGACAAACATGACAATAAAAATATAAATATCCCTAGTAGATCAGGTATTCATAAAAATCAATAAGAAAAACATTAAGACACAGAATACATATCCACACAACAAGCCACAAATCCTGAAAAAAGAAATGCCCATGGAAAAAAATCAGCCCAGCTTACAAGCTCCAGTCTCACTGTTTTTGAAAAACACAGGTTAAAATGACAAAGAACTCACATCCTCTGTGTACTTAGCAATGATTCGGAAATGATGCTCTAGAGGAAGGTGGAGCACCCTGTGGTGCTCAGAAGCACAGAATGTCTGAAAAACAACACACGAACATGGATCAAGAGCCTTACAGCATGTAGATGCTTTCTGACCCAGGAACTCAGCTTCTTGAATAAGTCACCAGGCATTGAAATCCAATTGATGTACCAGGATGCTCATGAGAGATCTGTGATTTATTTAATTGGACCAAAGTGCACCAAATGATAGGTCAGCAAATACCCATCCTCTGAACTGTAGAGCTGCTAGCTATGATAGTGGGTGGAGAGTTGTTCCTGACATGGGAAACTCAGCAGAAAATCAGGAGACTAGCACAGTAGACTGTTTTATAGTTTTAAATGGACAGAGACTGGTAGAGGATTCTCCAAATCCTCATATCAGTTTTCTCAGGGCAAGAAGATCATAGGGAGTTATGTTTGCTTTTCAAATATTTTATCTCAGGCTTCCCAAAAGAGATAGCCTTTCTTCTTAAAACAGAAAAAGAATAATGACCCTCCTAGATGTCCTTTTCCAGATCAGTGGCTTCTTGGTTTAACAGTGTCTCTCATGTATTCCATACTCAGATAACTCATAAATGACACAGCACATAAGCCTGTGTTTTCGTTTCCCTTTGAATGCCAAAAAGCTAAGATTAAATACATTAATTTTATCAAAATAAATGATTATTTGAACTTTTGAGTATATTTTAAACTTATTCTTATAGGTTAATAGTATCTATTTTTAGTTAAGATTGCACCTGTGTTAAGCTGAAAAAGAATCTTTCCAAAGATATACTTCCTAACATCATCTTCCATAGCAAATTAATGTTAATTTATATGCCAGATGGTATGTGTAATATAATCCTAGAAGGATCTGGAGGTATAGCTCAGTGGTAAGGTGCTTGACAGGCTTATGCAGGGTGTAGTTTCCATTCCCAGAACATATATATTATATGCAATGCACACACACACACACACACACACACACCTAGATTATTTGGCTGAGTATCAAATAGTTTCACACATTTCCCTAGAAGAGGTAGGTAGACCCAAGGTAAACTGACACATAAAGACAAGGTCACAGACAGGTAGAAGCAGAGATGCTTCATTAACCAAGAACTTCCAACACCTGAGGAAGAGAAGATAGATTCTCCCCGCTCAGGCTCCAGACATATAAGAGGATTCTTATGTGGTGTTTGTGGTGACGTGTGATAGTACTTAGTACCCTGTGTCATAGTGGGCTGAGACTGTTTCTACCCATTTCTATAAGGCAACAAGGTACGTGGTCTGCCATGGTAAGAGAATTTGTCCAGGATTTTCTACAATAAGAGTCATATATAGGGGCTGGAGAGATGACTCAGAGGTTAAGGGCACTGACTGCTCTTCTGAAGGTCCTGAGTTCAACTCCCAGCAACCACATGGTGGCTCACAACCATCCCTAATGAGATCCGACTGAAGACAGATCTGAAGACAGTGTACTCATATAAATAATAAATCTTTTTTAAAAAAAAAGAGTCATATATGGAATGGACAACTGGGAGTACTCTAACTGCATTAAGATATATATATTCTAGAAGGTTTTACACATCCATTTTGGAAGCTATTGACAACTTTATTGAACACCTAGAGGTTTCCCTTTTGCAATCTTTTCACACAAGATCCTGGCAACTAAATGGTGCTTCCATAGCATCATTTTACTAAGCAACCCCTGGATGACAGAAATGGCTAACTCATTTACCCATGTGCCTCTGCTTGCCTCTGGGAAAACATTCAGTGTAGACAGGCCACCCTACATAATTATAAAGTGTTCAATTGGAGAAGTGGAAGGAAATGCATCTCACTCATGAAGAGAGATTCTAATTTCATTTGTGCCCTGAAGTATCTGCTATGGGCAACATCTGCCAACACTATGTCTAGTCAAGCAGGAGGAATTCAGGGGTGTTACAGTTCTGCCATATTGGAATTCACTAGGGAGATGAGCTATTTGCATAGAAATGATTCAGAACTAAGACAAATGTTTTATGTGACAAATGCTGATTTTGAAGGATTTAAAACAAGGGGTCAAGAAGCTATTATATTGCCTAGCTAATCCCTGAAAACCCTAATAGTCCCCTGGGCATATGTCTTTACTTTGGCACACTTGCCTGGAAATTCCTATTTCTTGCAGATTCTTATGTATATGAGATATTTGCTCAGTGACAACAGAGGACCTTTATGACTCCAGTTGAGATATGTGTGTCATACATATGTGCTCCAGAAATCATAAATATGACCACTTTGAATCTCTAGTCAGGTGAGACCCTACTGAATGAAACTGTTCTAGATTCATGCTGTTGCTATGATGAAATACTCTGTCCAAAATCATCTTAGTGGAGGACAGGGTTTACTTCTGCTTGCAATTCCATATTATAGTCTGCCTTTGAGGAAAGGCAAGAAGACACACAAGGCAGGAACTTGGAGGCAAGCCTTCTTGCTATCCCACACAACATTACCAACCACAGGGTGCATTTCACAACCAGAGAAGGTACAGCAGGAAGCGTGGAGAATGTGGATTGCTGGCCACTAGGTGGGCTTATGCCCAACTGGCTTTCTTATACAGGACAGGCTCATAAGCCCAGGAATTATAACTCCAGCAATGGGCTGGCCCCTCCTACATCAATTCAAAATCAATACATTTCTCCACTGACATGACCACAGGTCAGTCTGATCTAGGAGATTCTTCAAATGAGGCTCTTCCTTCAGGTGACTTCACACCTTGTCACAGTGACAGTTGAAGTTAACTGTAAGAGCACCCAGAACTCCTTCTGAACCTTTGTTAAAGCACATTCCAGTTATCTGTGAGCTCATCTTACATCCATATTCTCCTTGAGTTCTCAAGGCAAAAGTATGCTATGTTTTAGAAGACAGTTCCAGCCGTATTGCCCATTTTTATTGCATTGCTCACCAGCATCTGAATTCATTTCTGCCAAGAGGAGGGACGTTTCCTACTACAGTCGCATTGGTAAAACACTTGGTTAGTCACTAACATTCAAAAGGCACATAAAAGGTCAGTGCTGAGCTTCCAGTTCCCCAGGGTGAGAACACTTGACCTTGGCTAATCAGATAGATATTCTCCCCTGTACCTGCAAGGACAGGAGAAAGGGAGGAGGAACTGGTTCTAGTAGCAGCTTCTTCCAGTCTCCAGTTTCAGTGCTAGCATGTTATATCCACTCTGTAAGCTGTGGTATCAATACCAAGTTAGTAGCAGTGGGCTACTGGCATTAGGTTCAGTAGTGTGGTTTTGATTATATTCTAGCCACTGAAGTAGCATGTATCCATGTTTTCCTGAGTCTGAGTTCTCATTATCATGGCAGTTCTGTGAGAAGAGCAATATCTACTCAGCTTCAAAGAATGTCAGTGGGTGGGGGGGGGGGGAGCATCATACCTCATCAGTGGGCTAGAAACAGTTGAAATTTGCTTTCACAAGATGCTTGGGAGAGGCGAAGACCAGCTAGAGCCTTTAATTGCAGAAAGCATTTAAAGTCTCTTAAATAAGGACAAAGACTTGCATAGAGATGAGAACAAGGATCAGTTGATGTTCCATTAGAAACAAAGAGAGACTTTTAGCTTTCCCCTGCCATGTTATGTCAGAAG
The DNA here is from genome assembly GCF_947179515.1 of Apodemus sylvaticus. Classification (NCBI taxonomy): domain Eukaryota; kingdom Metazoa; phylum Chordata; class Mammalia; order Rodentia; family Muridae; genus Apodemus; species Apodemus sylvaticus. The sequence continues at coordinate 128,572,969 of NC_067476.1, forward strand.
GTCAGCCACACCCTAACCTCAGGAGATCTGTAATGATGCCTCCTAAGATACGACCCAGGAACCTTCTGACTCATGTATGAAGCAGGGTGAGAGAGCTGGGTAAGGCATGCCATCTACAAAAATGAGAGGGAATTGTTTTCATTCTGTGTGGTGAGATGGTAGCAGGACACCCTAAAGTAGAAGCTAGACCTATGCTCCCCATACATGAAATGATGGGTAGCAACTGATAAGTTCAGGAGAATAGGCACATATAACATTGGCCTTGGAAGTTCCCAGAAATATTGCTAGATCCTTGTTTGAACTCTCACCATTACAGCCTGCTGGGACACAGGTTCTTCCTCCATAGAAACAGAGCTTTCAGTCAGCACTGTAGCCCATCCATCAAACATAAGTGATCGGCTAAGAATCACCAGGCATTTGAAGGTAGAGAATCAGAAAAGCAAGACAGAAAGAAATTTGTAGGTAACAAGGATGATGGGATGACACACAGAAAAAAAATCAAGAAAATGATAAATGAGAGACAAGAAGAGAGAGGGAGGAGAAAGGAGAGAAGAAAAGTAAGAAAATGAAAAGCGATAATCGTGGGTCTAACAGAAGTTATTGTATCATGGAACAAGAACAACGTGATATAAAAAAGGAACAGGCAGAGTGCAATAGAACCAAAGAAAATAAAAGACAGAAGAGCAAAAGCTTCCAGAGCATAGTGGTAATAACATAAAGTCCAAATCTCTGAGAAAATTAAAACAACAGAGAGAAGTTAGAGTGCTGGCTTAAAACAAAACTTAAAATCCAGATAAGTGTTGCCTAAACAAAACAGAAAACAGGAAGAAATCATCAAATAAAAAAGAAACACAAGAAAGTATCCTGCTCATAGGCATGGGTTGTTTACTTTGGAAGAGCTCTTAAATGTCCCTCACAGTGACTTTTAAGAGACCCTTATATCGAGACCATTTCATCTAATGGTTGACTTGAGGGCTGAGACAAGATGTATATAAGGTAGGAATACTGTGTCAAATGAAACAAGAAAACACTCATTGAAGTCTGGTTTGGCAAGGACTCAGGAGCAATTCCCATTGGCCAGAGTGTAATGATGCCAGCATCCCATAAAATAATAACTGCAGTGCACCAGGTGTGTTTCAAACCAGAAATTTACTGCTCTTCCAGAGGTCCTGAAGTTCAAATTCCCAGCAACCACATGGTAGCTCAAACTGTCTATAATGGGATCCAATGCCTTCTTTGGGTATGTCTGAAGACACGTACAGTGTATACTTATATATTAGAAAAAGTCAATGATCCCAGCACTTGGGAGGCAGAGATAGGAAGATCTCAGAGAAGATGGGTCAGCAGTTAAGGGTACTGTCTGCTCTTCCAGAGGTTCTGAGTTCAATTCCCAGCAACCACATGATGGCTCACAATGATCTATAATGGAACATGATGCCCTCTTCTGACGTGCATACTCATGACATAGAGTACTCATATATATAAAATAAATAAATCTTAGAAGTTGAGGGCCACTATCCATCTATCAGATAAGTCAGTTCTTCTGTCCTTCAGGTTATTTTGGGGAAGAGGATGGGAAGGACCTGGAAGATCTAGTTTGCTAAATTAGATCTTCCCAATAACTGGCTTCTATTGTTTCTTCCATGTTTGGAAATGACAACGTGCATACATCCCTCAGTTCAGATTTATGTGCTGTTAATGATAGAGGTCAACAGGCTAAGGGATTAACTCTAGGGTTTACAATGCTTCCTTCAGTTTCCTTCTTGCTTTAACTAGAAAACCATTCCAGGAGGCAGGTGAAGGAAGGATACAGGAAGAGAGACAGAAAGCTGATCAAGATCCACTGATTTCAGGGAGGAATTCCTGCAGTAGACAGCTGGGGCTTGGTCCTCTGAGAACCCCTGCATATCTATCAGAAACATGACTTGGTGTTTTCTCATACAGAGGCAAGGAAACAGGAGTTGCCCCAATTAGTTAAGAGTCATTCTTACTGTACTACGGAGCATGTTCATTGGCCAGAGATCATGTGTAGACTGGATCAAACTGACTGTAGACAAGTCAAAGTCTCTCACATCCAGCCAGTTCATGACAGGGCTCAGAGCAGAACCACACAAATATAGCTCCAACTCTAAATATGTAACTGCTACACTAAATCACTTTGAGGGGATCTTTCATAAAGCTCACATTTGGAACTTGGGGAGAGAGGAGCTGGAAGATCCAGGAAGCATTTCTTATGTTGAGCACTTATCAGATATAATATATATATGTATATATATACATATATATATGTACATATACATGTACACACACATATATATTATCATAAAAGAGGAGATTTTGATGGGTAGGGCCACAGTATTCCATAAAGAAATGGGACTCATGCTCAGTGTGCCAGCAGGGCCCTGGGTTCTGCCTGGGGCTGCCCTCCAGAGCTCAACACCCTTTGCAGCCAGCCCTTAATCAGATCTAATCCTGTGCCTGTCCAGGCAGCTTTGGTGAAAGTGCTGACGGTAATCACAAACCCTGGCTGCACAATTAGGACACCAGGAGACTTCAAAAACCCACTGATTCTTTGCTCCCTCTCCAGAGTAAGAAAGATAACTAACTGGTCTGCAGTGAGTCCTGGCACAGAGCTTTAAAAGTGCCCCCCCCCCAAAGCAATCTAATGGCAAAGATACACTCCTAAGAAAGTTCAGAATGCTTAAGCAGAGGGTCCCCATTGCAAGCAAGTATTATTTCAGCAATCAAGGAGGAATGTCTCACTTCTTATAAAACCCCATGGAACTGAGAAGAGTGAGACTCTGTAGAGGGGAATGTCAGCAAATGCTTTTTATCAATTATCAACAGTGATGGTTGATAATTCTTGTCATTTCCTACCCACAAAGGTCTGCTTACCAGACATATCACTTCAAATCCTCTGGCTTCAGTCTCCACATTTATAAAATGGGTATATTAGCAAATGAACCACGGACATAGTCCACGGACACGGGCAGACGCTACAACAGAGGCTTTTGCTCTACATTCAGCTAAAACAGTTCTGTGTTATGAGCCACAAGGAAGTTCCTTCAGCAGATAAGAGAGTATTTTATTTCTTCGGCTATGTGCAGGTCAGCCAGACTCCAAGTGAGAGAAACACTTGAGAAGCCAAACATCATTTCTCCCTCCAGCTTTTCCTGCCTAGTCCATGCAGTCCCAACCATGGAAACTGCAAGCTAGCAGCCAACAACAGTGTCAAGTGATAAAGGGCCTCCAAGACTGAAAGAGATGCTGTGGTCAAGAGGACGGTAGAAAATATAGTTGAGCCACTTATGGACTTTTAGCTTCCTTCTTTCCCAAAGAATAATCAAAGGAAGAACACCCCTCAACCCAGGCATTTTGATGGGCCTGAGGATCAAGAGGGTTGGTACAATTGTGTTTGTAGCATCTAGCACTTCCATTTCTGTTTGAACTTTGGCACTGAATGCTATTGGTATTTGAGAGTTCTGAAGTTACTATTAACAACAGCATCATTCAGAGCTGAGCCCAAGACAGGCACCAAGGGAAACATTATATATATTATATTCCCCCTAATATATATTAATATATATTAATATATAATATTATATATATGTATATATATATATATATATATTAGAGAGAAAGGGTTTCCCAATAGGTAGCTGGGTCCTCAATCTCTTTGGGGACTTCTAAGAGACTGTGATGAACACAACTTGGAACTGTTTCATTCTGGGTCAAACAATCAGGAGTCTCTTTCTGCTCATTATTTGAAATTTGAAATTCTGAATTGCTGCTGAAAAGAATGGCCAGATGTTGTGTTCAGACAGGGCCCACTGTCTATAGGCGATTGTCAGGTGAGTCCTACAGAGTATACAACGGAGTAGTAGTGCAGTCACAAATGTAAGCATGTTCTACCTGGAGATGTTACTGGTCACAGAAGGCTAACGTTGTTGAGTATGTTCATAGTTTGTTTTAAAACACAAACTAGTACCTGATGTAAAAGCAGCAGGTGCCTGAGCCTTGAGAGGGAAGAGGAGGGTGTTGCAGTGAAGAGGCATTGGTCTCATCGAGACTCTTGTCTGGGGTGAGTCTAAATGAAAAGAGACCATAGGAAAAGGAAGAAATTTTAGTGGTGGATGCAAATAACTGAGCCATTGGAGAGATAGGAAGATGGGCATAATGTGGTGAGAAACAGCAGCCAGCTGGGTGTGGCTGGGGCAAAAAGGTACAAGAGGAATACAGGTAAGAAAGGAGTTGTCCAGGTGATAACCAAAAATAGATGAAATACTCAGGACCATCATTTCCTCTGTTAGAGATCAAAGGCTCTGCACTAGCACTGGATCCACCTTTTCACTCTGAAACTTCCAGTCCACAAAAGTCTTACATGAAGTAACTATATGTCCCACATATACATTACCAACTTGTTAGCAGATAGAAGATTGCTTTTATCTTTTTTAGAAGCTTTAAAAGTAGGTTATACGCATCAAGACTAAATGAGTATCCATTAATAGAAAGAAAGGACATCATCTCACATAAGCACATTGTGATTGTCACACCTGTAGAATCAACATTTGATAGGATATTGTATCTTCTTTCTGACATTAAATGCATTCAGGAATGGATTTCCTATAGGACCAATGCCTTGTCCAGAGTTATCTAGATATACTTCTTAACTCTCTTGCTTTTTGTCTAGAGTTGGTCAAGAAATATATATATTTTTTAATTTATTGATATATTTATTTACATTTCAAATGATTTCCCCTTTTCTGGACCCCCACTCCCCAAAAGTCCCATTAGTCCCCTTCCCTCCCCCTGTTTTCCCACCCAACCCTTCCCACTTCCCTGTTCTGATTTTGCTCTATACTGCTTCACTGAGTCTTTTCAGAACAAGGGGCTACTCCTCCGTTCCTCTTGTACCTCGTTTGATGTGTGGATTATGTTTTGGGTATTCCAGTTTTCTAGGTTAATATCCACTTATTAGTGAGTGCATACCATGATTCACCTTGGGACAGTGGCTTTTTTTTTTTTTTTATCTCTTTTAATGTAGAATAGTCTCCCATGTTTTTTCTTGTTGATTTTTTGTTGTTGCTTCTTTTGTTTTGTTTTGTTTATGACATTACCACTTCAGAGCATGGTGTGGTGGTCCCAGTCTGCAGTTCTGAACCACACAATCAGTAAGATCATGATTCAAATTAATATTACGTTTAAAGGTAGGGGGATGGATGTAGGTCAGTGGTGATAGAGCCCATGCCAACCAAATGGAACATGTGGATTTGATCTCCAGCAACACACACACACACACACACACACACACACACACACCAAACAAATAAATAGCAGAAAGTTAGTCTGTAGAGCACCATATTATTGATGTGTAAGTATTCCCTCACAGAGTGTGTTAAATATTTTTGGCCAAATGACTATGTAGAAGAAAGCACATCTTTCCCATAGTAAGGGACTCATGATGCCCATTTCATCTCCAAATTGCTGTGTTAAGTGGTTCATTTGGCTGTGTTGCCATAGTCTCTCCACTTTAAAGATGTGTTTGAACCTTTCTAATTAAGGGCAATTCTACATTAGTTTCATCCCATTTGTTGTTTGAAATTCTTCTGTACCAAAATATCTTCCCCCACACCCCTTAAAATCATTGTTGTAGATTCATGGGCTCATCTTTTATTTGCTACACTATACTCCAATTTAAGGACATTGTTAAGCTTCTATGTATTCACATTGCCCCAGACTTGGCAAAGACAGCTTCTGTGCCTATCTTTGGCTCTGAATACATTCAGGCTTTCTGACTTGCTCTGTGTTTTTCTGATCTAGGCTGGAGTTAACTTCTCAGAATAACCCAATATCTTCACTGGAAATTGACTTTGAAAACTAAGGTCCAGGTATCTACTGTACTCATGGTTACAGAAATGTCCTCACTTTAGGACATTTAAGTGGAAAATCTTAGGGATATCTACTTTTTAAAAACTTAAAATTTTATACCTTAACAAAAATTAAAGGTTATTCTCTCTTCTCTCCTATTCTATATTGATTCAAAAGTATTAAGATATGAACACATGTTTCAGATATGCACTTTTTCATCCTATCCTATAATATGCATAGAGTCTCCCCAGATGACTCTGTAGTAACAATACTAACAACAGTAGCTTAATATAAAAAATGTGGTATTTCTTTGTGTCTCTTCCCTTTTAGTCTATGACCTACTATAGGTTCAAAGTGTTTAATTAAGAAATGATGAAATATTTATATCTGTGGTTATAAATGTGAACAATTAAATTCAATTGTTTAACTTGAGGGGTTTAATCTTAATTTTATTCTTTGGAAAAAAATAGATTTCTAAAGTCAATACTGCATTAAATTATGCCCTTAACCTATCTTTTAGCAATAAGAATTTGGGTTATTTCTGATAATTTTCTATCAAAAATAATGCTGTGGTGAATTATTTCAATGTGAGAACATGTATCTTCTGGATAAACTGAAAATGTGATTGCTGTGCTGAAAGATAAAGACGTGTGTGATTCTTTGAGCTGTTGTTGCATTTCCGTCCATACAGGTTAGGCCACTTGGATTTGCACTGGTCTCTGTGACAGTGTGGTTTTGAGAAGAAATGAGGTCAGGCATAGGGGAGTGGTTCAGGAGTCCCTGCTGTTGTCCAGGTGGTTGCCAGGCTCCTGGTGGCCAGACTAGGGAGGGAAGCGAAGAGCTGGGTTAGAAGCTCTGCTGCTGATTGGATTGGGGCGAAGAACAGAAAGACAAGGAAAAGCAGTATTTCTCAGTGAGAAGGACAAGGGAATTAAAAAAAGACCAACCAGGTGCAAGGATAAGGTAGGGGAAATTTGTGCTTCAAATTAAGATGGGAAATAAAAGGCTGGAGAAGACACCTCATACGTATATGTCTCTGTGTATACTCAGGCATGGATGCCTGTCTGTTAGTGGCTCTGAGTTCATGTGCAGTTATTTGTTTATATCTGTGCTGTGTGCATTAGTGTGTATGTGTGTACATGTCTTACATATATGTCTATCTAAGTGCATGGGTGTGTTTGCACACCTCGCAAGTGAAGAGGTAGCCCAACACCATTAACAATTACTTGACTTTGTTTCCTAGTTTTCAAGATGGCCTGTGTGTTATAATATTCTACTCAGAAGCGGACAGTGCAGCTCTGGTCCCAGTTGAATCACTGGGAAATGGACTGCTGCATAGAACCTTCATGGGGCTATTCCTGATGCTGATTTTTGCTAAAAGCCCTACCTTTCTTCATGTCCATCTTTCTCACATGCCTGTTCTGAAAGAATCGTAGGGAAGACAACAAAGTTTCTTGGAAGGAAGTATTTACCAGAGGCAGAGAGGTTTCCAGTGGAGGGAATCTTCTCTTACCATGGTCCTGTGAGACCTGTCACTTTCCCTAGACAGAGAGCCCCATCTTCTATCAGAGGGCATTTCATTTTCTGGAGGGCAGTTCATGTTCTCAGCAAAAGGTTGGCCTGTGTGTTCGAGCACACTTTTAATTTCAGTGGACACATTTTAGGAGTCAGCAAAAAAATTTTGCTATCTTGTGGTAGTTTGAATAAGAATGTCCCCCATGGGTCATATATTGGAATACTAGGCTATGAGGGAGTGACACTCTTTGATAGGATTAGATTAGAAGGATTAGAAGATGTGGCCTTGCTGGAGGAAGTGTGTCCCTGATGGTGGGGTTTGAGGTTTCAAAAGCCTGTGTCAGACCCAGTCCCACCCGCATCTGTCTGTGCATCAGAGTAGCTTTCAACTACTTCTCCAGCACCATGCCTGCCGCCACTCTCCCCACCACAATGACATTGACCTAAGCCTCTGAAACTGTAAGCAGGCTCCCAGTTAAATGTCTTGTCTTATAAGAGTTGCCATGGTTGCACTGAGTCTTCATAGCAATAGACCAGTGACTAAGACATTACCATCCACATGTAAAATAGCTGATGACACATGTATGAGACATACTGCTAATCCTTCGTGTTTGCAGAAACACATCTGGGATCTCGCACCGGCATGTTCCTGGTATTGCACTGTGTCTAATACAAATTACTTAGCCACTCTTTAATGCTACTGACATTGGCAGAAGCCTAGGGTGATGGTTAGGTTTAGAGTGAGGGCTGGGATTAGATGAAGGGTTACGTTTAGGACAAAGTAAAAATTGTGGTCAAGGTAAGGGTTAGCACTTGAGTAAGGGTCAGGAGGGATATCAGGTTCGCACATGCACATAGCTTCCCCCAAAGCATGGCTACAACTCTCCCTTCTGCTGTCTTATGATTTGTCTACAACAGCAGTTTTCACACCTCTGAAATGTAGCCCTTCTCCTCCTTGTTTGTTTGCTGCTTGAGCAGTCAGCAGGCTTGCGCTCCAGGAATTTATTTGGCAGACTACAAGTCCTGTGCCTTGAGTAACTAGCAGGAAACCCTGACCTCTCAAAAGTAACCATTTGACTCAGGCTCCAGGAAATAAAAGCCACACCTCCAGGAACCAAATTTGAGTTATCAAAGTCTGAAAACATAGACTCGAGTTACCATGAATTAGCATGTTCTCTGACAGAAGAGGCTATATTAGTTTTTATAGTCAAAGAAAGAATCATAAGTCAGAATATTTATCAATTACAATAGTGGGACATCAGGTGGGCCAGCTATAGCAATGAGGTGGTCTACTGAGTCTGTTTCAGATGTTTTCCTCTGCCTTTCATGGCTGATAAGAATGTTAGTATAATGTATTAAAAGGCTAAAGATAGCCCAAGATCCTTTGAGATCTTGGCCTACTCTTCATCTCTTCATAATCATAATGTTCCAGCCAGCCAAGTTCAACTATTCCCCAGAGGGATGAACATATGTATGTCAGAAGAACTTAGTTTACAAGGGCACCACTAAACAAGCAAGGGCTGAAAACTTCCCAGTCTGAGAATAGGATGTGGAAGAACTTTGACTCCTAGATGATGGGAGTCTTATCTGGCATTTGCCAACAGATACTGCTCTCCCATCAGCAGAGATGACTACACTACAGTTGCATCTGAATTCTTTCCTGGAGTGGATAGGGGTGGCTTAGACCATGAGTGGGCTTTTCCTTGGAGACAGAAGTAAGGAAGCCCTAGCCTGGAGTTTTGAGTTCTGACTCCCTCCATAAACCATCCTTCCTCAGTCACATGGCCTTGGGCAACTTGGAACCTACTTGTGTGCATCTCCCTATGTCTTAAAATTGAGCTTTTGTGTGCCCAGCTCAAGGTGGTGGCTACAAGAAAACTTTGCTCATGCAATGCAGTCTTCAAGCACAAAATATGTCTAGTGTCTGCATAGCCTTCCATGAACCCTGGGGAGATTTTAGATATAGATTAGACAAGGTCCTGAGCGTCAGCTGTTGTTCCCCTCAGCTAGATTGATCACACGGTACTTTCTTCTCTCCAGTGTTTGCTTCACCTCCCTCTACTGCCTGGAAATACAATATTTCATTTTAAATATTATTGTGAGTATTTGCTTATTTATTTATGGTGCCATGTACCTGCCGTGATCCATGGGTGGAGGTCAGAGGACAGCTTACAGGAGCAGTTTGCCCCTTCCAGCATGTGAGTTCAGGGAGTGAACTCAAGCTGTCAGGCTTGCCTGACATCTTTACTTACTGAGACATCTAGCTGAGCCTGGAAAGACACTGTTTTTCTATAAAAAATAAAAAAAAAAACTAAAATGACTGCCCCACTGATAATCTACAGTTGTTATCAGAAAGTTTCATTTCTCTGAAGATTACTGAATGCAGGAAGAGATGTGACAGTTGACAAAAGCAAGCACCTCACTGTCCCCCACCCTGCCCACTTTTGTCTCTCTTGAGCTGACCCATAGAAAGCAGTCAATATTTGATCCCCTTTGAAATATAAACATGGCAATTTCCTGTGCTCAACCTGACAACTTCCAAGAAAAAGAGAATTTAACCTTGGCTCAGGGTTATCCGAAGCCATATTTACAGTGTTGTGACCCTCGTGTTTATGGTGGAAACAGTAAAGAGGAAAGAACCATATAGAATGTCATGTAAATAAAATGCCCAGGTAGGACTTACAGTGCCATCCTCATTGCTGTGTCCCCAGGCTCCAGGCCTTTGTCCTTTCTTAAGTGTAATCCAGCCTAGGAAAGAGACATGTTCACAGGTAAGAGTGTGGGAATTGGATTGGAATTTGCATGTCCTTTTAGTATGCTGCTTCCTCTTCTTGACAGTAAGGTTCTCAGCATATTGCCTTTAACACCCTTCTGACCTGCTAAATAAGCACTGGCCCTGGCCTTCAGGTCTACACGTGCTTCATCCCAGGGCATTGGAACTCTGGGGTTGTTGGTGATCCACAGCTGTCCAGCCTCTCTGTCTTTATTTTTGACTGACCCATATATCGCATCTTCCATGACCCTGGTTAGAAACTTATCATTTGATTTCAAACTATGTCGCCCTAAAGCATGGAAAATTTCCTCGCAGCAAACCTTTCAACTCTAGAGAGCAGCAGTTCTCAGTGTATAGCTCGCCAACCCTTTGTGGGGTCACCTAAGACCATCAGAAAATAGACATTTACATTATGCCTCATAACAGTAGCAAAATTACAGTTAGGAAGTGGCAATGGAAATAATTTTATGGTTGAGGGTCACCACAACGTGAGGAACTGTATTAAAGGGCCGCAGCGCTAAGAAAGTTGAGACCCACTGTTCTAGGTTCAGAAACACCTACTGTACAACTTAGGTAGGCAGACTGTGGCTAAATGGGGTCAAGGACAGTGAGTCACCTTCCAGATGCCTGCGGGCATCCTGCAAGGATGCTGTGGGAGCCGAGGCTTGGTGGAGACCAGCAGAGCAGGAGTATGTAGGCTCGCTTCACCTCGCCTCGCACTATATGAATCCTGTCAACTGAGATCCAACCATGGCTGAGGCAAAGCGCACCTTTGGACTGGGGGTCTCTGTGAGCAGTAGCTTTACAGGCATGGCCAAAGGTACCCTAAGTGCACTGGGGCTCCCAGTACAGAGCAAGCAGGACTGAAGCTGAGAAAGTGAGTAAGTAAGAGAGGATACACACACACACACACACACACACACACACACACACACACAGAGCTCAGCATATGTGCTGTTGCAGTCAGATCAGGAGTCTGTTGCCATAAAGAAGGAACAGAGAGGAAGGAGGGGAGTTCAAGGAGCGGGAGAGCAGGAGTGGATAGAGAGAAGGAGGTAGCAGAGGGCGTTGAGAGTAACAAGGAAGGAGGGGCTGTTCTCTTAGTTCATTTGGGTGGAAATTAAAACCTAAACCTGTGCTGAAGGGATTTTGTAGCCTTCAGGGAGAAGGATAATGGGGAAAGTAGTGCAGAAAAGCACAGCTGATCCTTGTTGGCAGTCCTTCTCCCTCGAGATGCTCCTGCCTCAGGTGGTGACCACACAATGCGCACACACCACGCTCGTGTGTGTGTGTGTGTGTGTGTGTGTGTGTGTGTATGTGTGTGTGTGCGCGCGCGCGCACACAGACACACAGGCACACACAGGTACACACATGCATAGGCACACACACACATGCACACACAGATGCAGACACACACAGACATACATGCATGTGTATGTATACACATGCAAGCCACTCATAATAACTGTAAGCTCAGATGTGGATACACAATGTGTTTGCATGAGTACACACTTAGATGCACATGCACACCTAGACACACATATAAACACACATAGAGAGGGGAGGAGGGAGGGAAGAAGGGAAGGAGGAAGGGAGGCAGGAAGGAAAAAAGCACTGTCCCACACCACTCATGCCTTCTGATTTGATCCTGGTCAGTAGTGAACTCTCCACAGGATTATATCCTTTACTTGTGCCTACCCTCAGAACGTCAGCCCAGCTACTGCCATCTTTGTTAGAAACCAATGGAGCGATTACTGCTAACTTTGGGGTGGGGCCATAGAACCATCTTCCTACATTTGGTGAAGGTTTTAACTGACTGGCTATACAGTAGAAAGGGGGTACTGAGAATGTCAGCTGTTGCTTTTGTTTGGTCTTTCTTTGACATTCTAAGACCATCCATTCTGCAAGTCTGGGTCCTCTAAGGAGCAGATAAAAATACAAGCTGAAATGTATAAGGGTTTTATTAGGGAACTGCCTATAAAGGGCAGTGGGAGCTGAGGAAGGTGTGAAGAAATGGCAAGCCACTGTCTTGTCTGATCTGGAGGAAAAGGGGACAGGAGGCAATGCTGGTCTTCTGGAAGCATCTTTTGGGATAGAAATGAAGTCTAGGGAATGTTCAGCAATACCACTAGGGAGTCTCTGAGCTCTCAGGCAGGCCCACCCCCTCAAGCATGACTAGAAATGCCCCATCCCTGGGCTTCTTGACCCTTAGCCCGTGGGTGAGATGTGTGTCACCTGCAAGGCGAGCTTTGGGTACCTCCTTACTTTGATTCCCCTGAAGCTGCCCATGCAGAAACTGAGAAAAAGGAAGATGCAGCACAGTTCCAGTCAGCAGTAGGTCTCAGACTAGAAACAGGAAATTGGCAGTTCACTCAAGAAAAGGCTTGTTTTAAACAAGCGCAAGAAGGCAAATGCAGTCAAATAATCATTTGACACAGAATCTGCTGTTTGTCTGGATTCAAGGATATGTCTGTGTCCAGCTGGGCATCACAGGGCATTCTACAGCCAGCACTGAGGACTATGGGATCAAGCTGTGATGGGGAGGTGTCTGAGAGGAGATGCATTTAAATCCCTGCTTTACTTGGTACTTGGTTGAGCTGAGCAGAAGTCATGCAGTGCCAAGTGGGAGCAGAGACTGAGGTCACAGAAATGTCAAAGACGTTTGCACTCACAGCCCTTAGCAAAAGCCAAACCCCAAGACAGGTATTGTGAGAACAATTATTCTACATCATTTTCACAACATGATATTTATATGTTCTCTTAGCAACCATCCTACCAAACAGTGGAAATTTCAAAGGCCCGATTCATCAGAGGAGGAAAACAACATCCCCGGATATTTCTTAACTCTTTCATTGTTTATCCCCTCCTCATCCTTCAGTTGGCCTGTTAAGCATATTCTCAGGGCCTCTATGCATTTAAGGATGCCATGGAGACTTTCAACCCAATATCAGATTCCACAGCTACCTTGCCATTCTCCAGCCCTAAGACATTCATGAGAAGATAGGCAACAAAAGTCAACAAGGACAGCTGAGACCTTCCACCCTAAGCTTGGGATCTCACTAGATATAGAGCACGGAATGGTTACCACAGAGAACTGCTCATCTGTGTGACTTTGGCTAGGAAGACCACTTTACCTGCTTTTCATAGGCAGATACATTATCATTTAGCACATGTTCACTGGACCATATTAAAACTCTGCTCTAAATATACTGCTGTAAATTATGAAACGTGAAAATTCACATACATGTTTAGAGTTCCTTGTGACCCTTCTGTGATGATGGTGGTTGTGATTATCCTCGTCTTATGTAACTTAAAAGTCAGCAGCATAGCTCCAGTTTTCAGGTAGTTTTAATTAAAGGCCAGATGTTTTCTCAGATGCAAACAGCTATCTCTCTAGGAAATTGCCTCCTTCAAGACTTAATGGAGTCTGCCTCCTCTTTAGGATATATCACCTAGAACAGTTCAGGTTCTATGTGGGCCAGTAGCACCCACATTTTTTTCAGCAGGCTAATGATAGATGACCAAATTCTTGTGCATAAAACATTTATGTTTTATTTTCAGAGTTTGGGAACTGAAAGTGGGTCAAATCACAGAATGCTCTCCCACTAACTAATGAGCTTACAAAATCCACAGATCCTCAGAAATCATGCTTTCAGTGGTTTTAATGAATGCTCCATAGGGAAAACACACCGCGATGTTTCTTTTGACTCGGGCAATGACTAAACTTGGGTTACTTTAGGTAAATTTTCTACATTATGCAGACTATTAACGTTTTATCTTCATCGTTTTGATTCTTCTGTTTCTTCAGTTACAATGGTTGATATCTCTCTTTGAGAAGGAATATTAAAAAGAAAATGAGGCTATGCAAATGTTTCTACTGGCCCTGGGGTCGGCATGCTATGGAGTCTGGGGAGTGGCCTGCTTCATGGTTTGTCAACTTGACAGTTGGTTGTCTGGGAAGAAGGCACTTCAATGGAGAGAGTGCCCCCATTAGTCTAGTCTTGGAGCAGGTCTGTGGGCATTTTCTTGATTAATGATGGATGTGGGAGAGCTCCCACTGTGTGTAGTACCGTCTCAAGGCAGGTGGTCCTGGGATGCATAAGAAAGGGAGCTGAGTAGACAGACCATGGCTAGCAAGCCAATAAGCAGTGTTCCTTCATGGTCTCTGTTCCAGGTTAAACCCTGCCTGAGTTCTACACTGGCTTCCATTTATGATGGAACACAACTGTAATCTAAAATACCCCCCACCCATGCTGCTTTTGGTCATGGGTTTTATCACAGCAATAGAAATCTAAGTAGAACAGTGAGTGACAATTTTGTCTGGAATCATATATTGCATTAATAGGAAATCCAAAGCATGGCAAGGCAAAAAAATAGGATGACCAGCACTGAACAAATAGTTTGTTACTCACAGTTCCAAGAATGCTGTATGCAGGACAGGACCAGAGTTGGTCAGTGTGAAGAACAGTGGGAAAAGTCTTTACTGTGGTGTCCATGGGAAGAAACAGATGAGGTTAGAATGGGCAGGTGAAGGGTTGTGACTTAAACAACAATTGTAACTCTGGGACATAGGACTATACAACAGGACTTTTGGTATGTAATTCAGAACAGGTGGATAGAAGCCCAAGATGAAATGTGAAAATCCAGGCAGAAAGTGGTTGTGATGTGGGCTCAGGGTTGGTTCATTTGTATTTGACAAGTTCACTTCTGGGCAAATTGTTCATCGTCTTTAGGGATTGCTGACCTTGAGACTGATAGACCCTCCCAGAGTCAACAAGAACTCCAGTACCAAAGTGTCCAAATAGAGAAAGTAAAAGGCAGAATTACTTACATATGGGATTCTTTGTGAACAGAGAAACTAAGGACTCCCAGAATGAGCTCCTTCTGATCACCCATTGTGAGGGTCTGGAGTGCTTTATAGAAAGGAGCAGAACGCTGAACAAAGTGTGAAGAAGAAAGCCTATGACTGAGCACATAATAGAAACTAATTAGAAAACATGCCTGAGGTTACCCCAGCACCCACCCCCAAACATTTACACCATAGGAATAACATTTCCAGTGCTGGGTATGATGGAGAACGCTATAGAAGTCTGATCTTTACTGTGACAAATGACATTTTCAGGAGAACTTATGATTTGTTTACAAAGATACAGAGGCCAGCTGTTCGTAGAACCTATAGTATAGTGTGGGAACTACCATCTTCTGTTGCTCCACATGCTACAGTGAGCTACACAGGTGTCTCTGGCTGCTTATTTATTCTCGACTAATTATAGTATAAAGGGATTTTACGGTCTTACCTAAAAGTATTTGCAATTAAAACTCTCTTTTCATTTTTACTAGAAAAAAAGAATCTAAATTAATGCCTAATTAAAAAATTATATATATGGGTTGAAGAAAATGGCAACTGTGCATCAGAAAGTAAAGCCTACATTCCATCTTGTCAATGCCACATAGTATGTCGTCTCCTATCTTAGAACTTATCAAACAGCCTCGTTTGCCTGACAGTAGCCAAGAAGTTATCTTTCCTTCATTTCACTAATCCTGAATCAAGGAGCACACTGGGTTTACCCATGAATCTGTAACCCTGTGTTTAGATGAAAGAAAGTAAGCAGAGCTGTACATGTCCCCAGAGTCTGAACACCTGGAACTCAGCTATAGAGAAAATGTTTGTCTTCCCACTTACAAGCGGCATCTGATAAGAGTTAGAGTGAAATTACTTTTGAGTAATGGAGTGGCCTTAAGGCTGGAAAAAAGGTTCAGTGGTTAAGAGAATTCGTTGCTCTTCCAGATGACCTCAGTTTAGTTTCCAGCACCCATATCAGGTGGCTTATAACTGCGAGAGAGAGAGAGAGAGAGAGAGAGAGAGAGAGAGAGAGAGAGAGAGAGAGAGAGAGAGACAGAGAGAGACAGACAGACAGAGAGAGACAGAGAGAGAGACAGAGAGAGAGACAGAGAGAGAGGAGAGAGAGACAGAGACAGAGAAAGAGAAATGTTTAAATGACTTTTATTACACTGAAACCTGATTTTCAAGTCACTAACTATAAGCAATATGAAAAGATGGCCACTACTTGGGGACTGGTATAGACAGTAAACTACTCATGTACCTCTCCACATCTCCACCATAGCAGACAGTAGAGACAAGCAGCTGCTCTCATATACCCACAAAATGGCCTTCCTCCTTTACCTAGTGACTGCCTGAAGACATATGGTAAGTATGATAAATCTAACAGTAGATATAAATTTTAAAGGATGTTTCTACCACATTCCTTTTTATTCCTAGTTTACCAAGAGTCTTTTCTGCACATGTTGAGATGATCATATATGGTTTTTCCTTCTTCAACATATTGACATCATGAGGTATATTAATTGATTTTGAGCATTAATTTATCTTTGCAGATTTGAGACAAATCTCACTTCACTCAGTCATTATTTTAATTTTTCTATATGTTGAATTTATCTTGCTTTTATTTTATTGAGGAATTTTTGCAACCAATATCATGAAAGCTACTACTTTGTAGTAGGAAACTTTAATTTCCCCATCTGCTTTTGGTACTAGGAAACTGCTGCACTTATGATCCAGGCTAAGAAATATCCCCTCTCTTTCCACTTTCCAGAAGAGACTACAGAGAAGTGAGATGATCCTTCATCAAATGCTTGTACAGCTCACTAGTGCCTTCACCTGAGTTCTGTACTCCTTCCAAGGTTACTAATTCCTCTTTTAGAATACTGATTATTGATTTTATTTCTGCAGTGATATAAACCTATCCATATTATTTACCTCTTGATTGGGTGTTTGGTAGATTATGTCTTTTTGGTTTATTTCATCTGAGTGCTCAACTTTCTGGGCATAGGATTGTGATGATACTCTTTCATTATTATCTTAATGATGGTATGACTCTTCTTTCATTTTATGATTACAATAAATTATATTTTCTAATGTTTTGTATTTTCAACTAGATAGAACTACAAATTTTACTAGTCTTTTCATGAGGCTCTTGATTTTATTGAACTATTTTTCTATTTTCAATTTTATTGATTTCTGTACTAACTCTTAAAATTTCTTTCCATTCTTACCTGGAATTTAATTATTTTAGTTTCTAAGCTAGAAACTAACCTTACAGAGTTTAGATCTTTCTTCTTTTCTGTTATATGTACATATATGTATGTATTTTATTTTATTAGCAATATTGTTCATTGTTTAAAATCAAGTTTTATTCATTTATCAGGGTAGTCACATGGCAAGGCATGCAAGTGGAGGTGAGCAGATGACTTGAAGGAATCTGTTTCCTCTTTCTACATTGTGGGTCCTGAGGATTTAACTCAAGCTTAGTGGCATGTGTGTTTGCTCTCTGAGCCATCTCACCATCCCTGAGACATTTTTAATTACCAAAAAAGCACAAAGATGATTTAACATACTCTGTTACCATTAGCCAGATCTGACCTTGTCAATAACCCCAAATTTGTTTTATTGCCTTATAATACCATCTGACCTAGTGTTATATGTAATGTGGCCATTTGCCATGGTCAGTTGTCATAACCTCTGCCCCTTTTCTCTGTGACTGTCATAGAGCCAATGTCCTTGATCACATCCCAGCTACATGTATTGACTTAATGGCCACCTGGAACATTCTTCTGTCAAGAAAGAAGAAAACTCCTTGTATTGAAACAATAGAAGCAGAACTTACAGATATGACTCAGAGTCCAGTCTAGAATACATAGATACATATGCATTCATAGGTATCATTCTTGTTTAAGACATCTGGAAAGCAGACCCAGACAAGGTCAAGGATTCATGCTGTGTAGGTTATGTGTCAGTGTTGGCCAAGGAGAGGTAATATGAAACATGGAAAAGAACGTATGGAAAGGTCATATAATCAGCCTGATAATGGAGGTGGCTGGAATTCAGTTCTTCTGAGAACTTAGTTACCCATGAGCAATGAAGCCCTGACATTTCTGGACATAGACAAAGCCAAGTCTCAAATGGCTTTAAGAATGCCCTTAAGAAAGAAGCAGGGACTTGCAAGCAGAAGTTGGCAGCTGTGTACTGAAACAGTAAAGGGAATATGATAAGTCTCTCAACAATACCCCCTGAAACTGCCTGCAAAAACCTTCCTTTCCTGGAATTCTACTTCCGTGGAAGATATAGAAAAGAAAACGCAGAGACCCACCCCTATTGACTCTGTTCTATGTGCCAGATCATGGGATCTCATCCCACCTTTGCTAGGTGCTAAGAGGAACTGAACTGTTATCTTCGTTCCCTTTGTCCAGGTGAGCATTGCACATTTTCAGCGCTTATCTCTGGCATATGTTAGCACCAGAACTCTGATAAACCTGCCCAGACTTCGGCTTTCAGGGCTTCAGTGAGTTCCACGAAAGAACATCTAAGAGGAAAGAGCTACAATGGCAAAGAATGATTGTGCTTAGCCAGCTTTTGGAGGGCAGAATATAATGGGTTCTGGGAGACTTTTAATTAAACGTTGAAAGTACAAGAGGTTGAAAGCAAGCTGCTTCAACAGGAAAGCTAATATTTACAGATAAAAATGTAAAAGTCTGGAAACCCAGGTCTCTTATTAGGTATAATATAATTACTGGGCTTCTGTTTCCTAGCAATAAGGTGGGAATATGTTAATTCTCTGTCCACTGGTGGCATTTAGGCAGGTCTTGGGTTTGCTCATGGGCTGAAGCCATTGCCAGGAGACAGGCCTTTGTCTTCCTGGCTGCTAGAGTCCTAGGGAAAGCCACTGCTTGTACTTAAAGGATTGAGGTGACTTGGATGAACCATTCGAGCAGTAAATGTCAGAAGGGGGAATGTTCTTCAAGTGACCTTGAGTCACCAACAGAAACCAGAGATGTCACTCAGCTTTGCTGTCAGCCCATTAAGGGGCTTTGAGCAAGTCCACAGGACTCTCTGGACTCAAAGTCAGTTTATTTATTTAATTTTGGTTATATCCTATTAGGATCTGTTATTGCTTATGGCAATTTTCAGGTGAACAGCTGGACAGGGAAACCTTTGCCAAAAGACCTTTGCATGAGCTCTCACTCTCTTGTAAGCTGCAGCCCACATCCGCCATTTCCTCATGGGACCTCAGCCAAGTCTGGCGGTTCCCTATGGTTCCCAGCATCTCCTAAATGCTTAGCATAAAGTCTCTAAAACCATCAAAACCCACCTTATGGACACCATAAACCTAGAAGGAAGGACAAACAAAAAGTGTCTTGTTGATCCACAGTAATCATAAGTGGATTATGATTAGTTGAGAGAAAGCCTTTTTCAGGTAAATGGGATGAAGACATGTCTTAAGAGCCCTGTCCACGTGCGTAACTTGGAGTTCCCATAGATAGTATATTAATGGGCTCTCTTATCAGTATGGTTTCCTAATGGTGGGCCAATAGTGAATTAGACAAGGTCTCACCCACTCAGGAGCTGTGAGGCTGGGTAGAGGTCACCTATGGCTCAAATGTGAACCTTCCCAGATAGTAGTATAACTTTCAAAAGTCGGTTGCCTCTCCACAGCGAGGCACTATTTTCATCAGTCTTCCCCAGGAAGCTGCCAAGGAATTAGTGAGATAACCTGTGTGTGTTAGTCAGCTTTGTACTGCTATATCAGAATGCCAGAGGCCATGGCATCTATAAAGAAAAGAAATGTATTTCCTCACAATTCTAGCAACTGAGAAATCCAAGGTCAAGGGGCTGGCATGTGGCAAGGGTCTTCTGCTGCGTCTTCCATGACTGATAAGAATGAAAGGATATGAGGGTGGTGAGTTAGGGAGGAAAGAAGACAGAGGGAAGGGAGAGAGAGGCAGAGAGGAAGTGTAGCTTTCTTTCTTTCTTTCTTTCTTTCTTTCTTTCTTTCTTTTTCTTTTTCTTTTTTACTATTTTTATTTTCTATATTCTTTACCCTGTTATATTGGGATTCAGTTTCCAGCATGTTTCCCCAAGGATCTGTTCAAAGCATAGTATTGTGGGTCACCCTGGCCCAGTCCGGGCCCCTAGTAACATTCTATGGATTGTTAATATTTTAGAGAGTTCAGGCCTTAGAGCCATTTTCTTCTTTTCTCCTCATAAAAAAAAAGAAATCCATACTTCTTGGGAGGGGGGAGTAGAGTCAAATAGCAGGTCCTAGGTGGCACCTCCTGGGATGCAGCTCAGAGTTGAATACATTATAAGGACCCTGTCCATTTAGTTCAGAACTAAAAGAGATCAGGATTCAGCATGCAGAAAAATGCGAATTGATCCATCCTTGTCTCCTTGTACTAAGCTCAAATCCAAATGGATCAAGGACCTCCACATAAAGCCAGACACTCTGAAGCTAATAGAAAAGAAACTGGGGAAGACCCTTGAGGACATCGGAACAGGGAGAAAGTTTCTGAACAGAACACCAATAGCGTATGCTCTAAGAGCAAGAATTGACAAATGGGACCTCATAAAATTACAAAGTTTCTGTAAGGCAAAGGACACCATCAAGAGGACAAATCGGCATCCAACAAATTGGGAAAAGATCTTCACCAATCCTACATCAGATAGAGGGCTAATATCCAATATATATAAAGAACTCAAGAAGTTAGATTCCAGAAAACCGAACAACCCTATTAAAAAATGGGGTACAGAGTTAAACAAAGAATTCTCACCTGAAGAACTTCGGATGGCAGAGAAGCATCTTAAAAAATGCTCAACATCATTAGTCATTAAGGAAATGCAAATCAAAACAACCCTGAGATTTCACCTTACACCAGTCAGAATGGCTAAGATTAAAAATTCAGGAGATAGCAGGTGTTGGAGAGGGTGTGGAGAAAAAGGAACACTCCTCCACTGCTGGTGGGGTTGCAAATTGGTACAACCACTCTGGAAATCAGTCTGGCGGTTCCTCCGAAAACTGGGCACTTCACTTCCAGAAGATCCTGCTATACCACTCCTGGGCATATACCCAGAGGATTCCCCACCATGTAATAAGGATACATGCTCTACTATGTTCATAGCAGCCCTATTTATAATTGCCAGGTGTTGGAAAGAACCCAGGTATCCCTCAACAGAAGAGTGGATGCAAAAAATGTGGTATATCTACACAATGGAGTACTATTCAGCCATTAGAAACAACGAATTCATGAAATTCTTAGGTAAATGGATGGAGCTAGAGAACATCATACTGAGTGAGGTAACCCAGACTCAAAAGGTGAATCATGGTATGCACTCACTAATAAGTGGATATTAACCTAGAAACCTAGATTACCCAAAACATAATCCACACATCAAATGAGGTACAAGAAGAAAGGAAGAGTGGCCCCTTGTTCTGGAAAGACTCAATGAAGCAGTATTCAGCAAAACCAGAACGGGGAAGTGGGAAGGGGTGGATGGGAGGACAGGGGGAGAGAAGGGGGCTTACGGGACTCTTTGGGAGTGGGGAAATCATTTGAAATGTAAATAAAAAATATATCGAATAAAAAAAAAACAAGAGAAAGAAGAAGAGACAGATAAAAATTTTGATGAGTACAAATATAAATATTACAAGAATAAACAATGATATATTACTAGTAATCAAGAATCTAAATGTTGCCTGTTATATTTACCAATGTGTGATCATATAAAGAAACAATACTATGTGCAATTAACTAAGTTGCATTATGTGATACCATAATTAAAGAGAAGTTTTTGGTTCATTTAATGTCTGTTTGAGACTTATGAAAATAATTATAACTGAAAGCTTTCTAGTAGTGATAAAGGAGTATCATGGCTACATTAAACTGCCTTTGGATAATTATTTTAAATGCTGGTTAAGTGTTTAAGAGAAATACTATTAAAAGCATACCAATATAAATCCAGGCAGCAGATAGAATTAATGTCAACAATATAAAGGAAAAATTAATATTAAAATGTATATTTCATCTTAGAATTTGCTAAAAAGTATTCATAATGTTGAACCATTAGACAATGCTGAATTTGGAATGACAATAAACTTTTATATTATTATTTAGTTCATTAAAAAAAAAAAAAAAGAGATCAGGATTCAAGTAGTTTATCAGGTGACCGATGACCAGAAAGAAGGGGGCAGCAGAGAAGATTAGACAGAGAGGAGCTCCAACCAAAGCTGCCATGTTGAACAAGTTATTGTTTGGGGCAGATGGGACTCTGACTCTGGCTCTGGCTCTGTCTCTGCACTGGGCAGAATGCCCTGTTTAGTTCTCGCTCCACAACCCCATCCCACTCCCCACTCCACCCCCCCTAACCCCCAGCTCCACCCCCTGCTGCTGGCTGGCTGAAAACCAGCTCCTTGCATTTTAAGGACTAAGTAGCTTTGCTAGGAGAGAGCAGGCTGAAAACCACAGCCAGTGCTGGCAGGGAGACTCCACTCTGGACTATGAGAAATATCCACCTAGTTCCAGTGAACCAGTCTGACACACCTTTTCATGAAAATCCTTCTGATAGAGTTCTTGGTGTGAACCTTGTGCTGGAAATGCGGAAGTGCCTTGGCCCCGGGCCACACTTGTGCACCGAAGTCACCACTTTTGCAGTCATTAAGTGTGAACATTCTACGAGTCCATAAAGCATATGTCAGACAAAATGACAAAACTTCCTCATGGGCAGTCATATCTGTAAATCTTTCACTAGAGCATCCACCTGGCATTTGGGGCAAAAGAAGGAACACTTCCTGCTATAGATTCTCTGATGTGATGCCACACTCCCACAAGTACATCCTGCTTAGCTGCTGGAGGTCCAAGTGCTGGCCAGACAGTGGTTGATTGTTAGGCATCCCAGGGGACCATTATCTTGAAACCTTTGGAAAGGTGCATCAGGTAGAAAATAAGGAAAAATGGGATTCCTTTAAAAAAAAATGGCAACTGTATGTAATTCATGCAATATTGTTCCCTGAAAGTTCCCAACTTTTTCCCAAGGAACAAAGCAATGGGCTTCAAACATGAGGACATTCACAATCTTTGGAGAGAAGGGCAGAGGGTGTATTATTTGAGAAGATCATCTTGAGAGTCTATTGTTGATATGAGGTGAGAGCATCACGTCTTAATGAGCCTGGGTCTGACCACAGCACACCCTTCCCTTCTGCCCACAAGAACTTCTATGAGGATACTTCAGAGGCCTCGATGGTGATCTGTTTCCACCTACCCAACCAGACTTGCTTGACTGATCAGCAACATGCAGGTTCAAGACCGCTCTCCACATAGGATGGGATGTTCTCTGGCCTGTCATATCTTCTGCCTTTCCTGCCCCTTTAGCAATGTGATTCTCACTCTTGTCCTGTCTCTCCTGTCCTGATCATGATATTATGTGGTATGTTCTATAAGCTGGCAGAGGGAATGGAGAAAGGAGGAGAAAGGAGACTAGGGAAACTCCCTTCTTGAAGCATTCTTCAGCACACAGTTGTAATTTTTTAACCTATGCTAAATTCTCAAGGACTGACCATTTTCACTAGACTTTGTTGTTCCATAGAGTGCTTATGTGTAGACCTAAAGAAAACAAGTGTCATTATGGTCCTCGTAGCTTCATGAGCAATGACTTAAAAAAACACATGGTATCTTGTCTCAAACTTTTTAAAGGGTGCCCATTGGAGGGACTCCCTTGAGGTTATACTAGCATTTCATGTTTTACCCCAGTGGTGAACAGGTAGGTGAGTACCACTAGTTAGATAAAAGCAATCAATCTTAGGACTTATGAGACTTAGGCCTTCTCTGGTCTATATTCTATATTTTAAAGGTATTTACTAAAACCTTAAATATATATGATCTGCCCTCCAGGATTTCTTGACAAGCAGATTATGGTAGGACCCCAGCACTCAGTTACCTCTTTGGCTAAGGACCTTTCCTCATTGCACATCCTACATAACCACAGATGTCCATCCTCACTTCAACCAACAGTGGGGGAGGCAGGCTTTCTGCCTCATGATTGGCACCTATGAACAGAACCAACTCTTTATTTCTATTGCTAGTCTTGGCTATGCTGTGTGACACAGTGCCTGGAAGCAAATCATCTCCAGCTGAAGCTGAGAGCTCAGGTACTTGAACTAATCTACTGCATTTTGCCACAACAAATGAACAGTTTGATAGCAGCTCCCAGTAGCAGAGGCAATTTGGTGTTGGCTGTAAATGCATGGAGGTGTGGAGTGTCTCAAGGTCATCAAAGAGATGACCTTTTGAGTTGCTAATAACAGTCCCTCAGTCACTGGTTTTGTAGCCTCTATCTTTCTGTGATATTTTCTGCCTTCTCTCCAGCACAACTGTCTTGGGAGTGGACAACACGATTCTTGTCACGCAACTGGCATTGGTCCCAAAACTGTGAAAAAGCAATCAAATTTGTCTCTGTTTTTATCTCGAAGTAGTACTTGAATGGGCTTCCTGCCCCAACTGAGTGAAAGATGGAAGTGTTTCTTTAGAGCCGCACTCTTTCCTTGCTTGTTTTTCTAGCCTGCCTCAGTCTGTCCACATATTGAAAGACAAGATTCTCTCTGTGGCTCTTTTCAGATGTCCAGGCCATAGCTCTTTATAGCCCAGGAACATAAGCCAAAAGAAACCAAGCCACACTCCTGGGAAGCATTGCATGTAAGAGATAAGATGCCCAGGGCTTATCCTGACTGTACGCTGGGGCTGCTGCAGCCACAGACTCACATCTGAAGAGCCCTAGGGAAGAGATAGCATGCTTTGTACAGAGAAGAGTTAAAATTTCCCTGGGGATGGGAGACATTTATCAAAGGTTCACATTGAAACCTGCTTTCTTGCTATCAGCTCCTAGAAGTATTTCTGTCCCAATTATCACACTTTATCATTGGCAAAATTTTAAAAATGGAAAGAAGGTAGCAAATGTGAGAATATGAGTATGTGCATGTGTGTACATACACACACAGTGTGTTTTGTATGTGTGCATATGGTTTGTGTGTGTATGTGTGTGTGTGTGTGTGTGTGTGTGTGTGTGTGTGAGAGAGAGAGAGAGAGAGAGAGAGAGAGAGAGAGAGAGAGAGAGAGAGAGAGAGAGAGAGATGGATACTATTGAGAGAGAAGCAATACTCTGATTTCCTTGGGGATAGTTGAGAGGCTAAACAGAGCTGGGAAATGAACAGAAGAAGTCAGATACCCTTCTGCTGAGGGGCCTATGGGTCACTGTACTTTTTGACTTTCCATAAAGCATTATCTAGGGAAAGATTTGCTTTCCCACACACTTCTGACCATTGAGAGAAGAAACAATTGATGGACCCAAAGAACATCCAGTTAGTCACTGGAGTCTTTTGGAGGAGACCTCATCCAGTTCTGGAGACCCTTGACTTCTGATCCTAAATGAAAAGCTGCCAAGTACTCAGAAAGACCACACCCTGTAGACAGAAGCAGTGCCTACTTAACCAAGTTTGCTTTCGTGTTCCCAGGCTCCTGTTGCCCCTGCTTGCTGTTTTCCAGCGTGTGCTTCCCTGTTTTGTATACCCAACTCCTGTGCATTCTCACAAGCACCCAAGCTGGCTTTCTTTCCCCAGGCCACTTGACGTGTCTTCCCAGCAATAAAGTAAGAAGGAACTGTAAGTAAAATTACCATAAGAGAGCCAAGAGAGAACACAAGCTACCCTGTGTGACTTCAAAAATATTTTATACTTACCTCTCCCCTCTGAAGTATTTTATTTGAACTAAAGATCACTAACCCCACTGACAAAAGCCATTTTTGTAATTTACAAACTTCTATCTCCAACTATTACCAATCTATTTTAGGTGATTGTTACCAAATTTTAGTGAGTTGCCCTTGAAGCCACTGGACCACCACAGAATTAGCATATGGACCACTTCAGGTCAGGAGGCAGAGATGCTTAGATTGAGATGCATGCTCAAAGGGAGTAGTTAGAGGCAAGTCTGGTATGTTTGAATAGTTGCAACCTGTTGGTGACAGGAGAGGCAACACAGATGGTCTTGCTTACCTCCCACCCATCTGCCCACCTGTGGAATTCTGTCATCAGGTTATCACAGAGGAACACATATCCTTATAATTTCCAATGTATAAACCTGATATATAGAGAAGTTTCATTAAAAACATCATTTGTGATAATCATTTGTTTTAAGTGGTTTGCAAGTGGGTAACTCAGAATAATGAGATAGATAGCTCTGTTCTTGATTTCAACATAGCAAATGCAGGGTGGGTGAACTCTGACTAAAGAGCATATTCTCTAGGAAATGCTTGTATGCACTAGTTTTGTTAATATTAGTGTGATCACATATGACTGGTAGTAGACAAATAAACAGAGGGTACAGAAGACAATGTGCCACTGTCAGAATCCCACCCATCCTACATCTTGCCATATGTGTCTTTAGCAGCTAGGTGAACTTCAGTGTTTTGATGCCATCCTCCTTCAAAACACCTACTTCATAACTCATGCCCTTTCCTAAGCCAATCGTTTGCATGAAAAATGGAGATGCTACTATGGACCATCTGATTAACTTCTGTTCCTGAGAAAACAAAATAACTGGGCAACATTGGACCTTGTCAGAAAGGAGCAAGGGGAGATATGGGTTTCAGGTAGACAACTAAAAATGCCAGATGCAGACAGGAAACTGTAACTGTGAGGTTTTCTAGTTATTGGCTATAGTTCATTAAGCCTAGGCTAGTATATTCGGTGGGTTGATTAGCTTTATGTTTATTTCTGATGATTATAAATTAGGTAGATGGATAAATCTACCAGTTAGATAGGACCCTATCTCCTCAACCCACGCTGAGGTTGCCTATGTGTTCTTCATAAATGTACAGAAGCTTTCTTACACTTCTCTTCTTCCTGCTGTTTGCTGGCCACGGAAGTGTGCTCAGTGTGAATTTAGAACAAGCTAAATATGCCTGGGAACGAGTGTCTCAGAAGCAACCTTCAACTAATGAGAGATAAGAATGAACAAATGCCAACTTTCTCCCCTCCCTCTTCAAAGACCAATCCAGAGTTGACTCCGTGGCATCTTTCCGAGGACCACTGTGGGATTGCGACCAAGTTGCCTAGTGAACTAAAGCTCACAGACAGGCCCTATCTTGCCTTCCTACCCCATCTTCTTACTAAAGTTGCCTGAATTTTCCCTCAAATAAACTCCCTATTTCAGGGACAGCTTCTGGGGGTCAGGGGAAATCCATGTGAACATAAAGACTACACCATGAGAACCACTTGGTTAGGAGAATGAAATTACAAGAATTTTGATAATATTTATTTGGTGCTTTAAGTAGCATGACTTGGGCATCTATGGAAGCCAGGAGGTACAGTTTATGTCAGACATCTTTGCATTTTGGGTGACCTATATATTTGTAGTATACAATGAAGTAAAGCAGTTACATTCTACCCAGTTAATTCTCTGGGCTGCCAGTAGTGAGATCTCTTATAGAAATCTTCATTCTGTATCAATAAAACCTTTTTCCTAGCTTTGCAGGGTCATTGTTTAGAAAAAGGCAATTAGGTAGCCTTTGAAGAAGAGTTTATGGAGAAAAGAGAAGGGAGGGGCTTGATACTACCCTTCCAGCAGGAACCTAGGTTCACAACTCTAGAACACCATCCCAAGTTGATACCCAGTTTACAAAGCTCTGTAGCCCCCAGCCAGTCTTATCAACCCAGGTGTGAAAATGCCATGGATAGAAATATATTATGAAAGTACAGAGATTATGCAACCTAGAGTTTCTAGAACAGCCAAGAGAATAAATTTGTCTCTAAGCCCTATCCCATACTTTGGTTTACCTGCAGCCTCCTAAACCCCAAATTTTACAGTTGGTGACCCCACTTGTGTAGCATTCACTCTCAATGACCATGGACCAGCAGTCATTCTCAAGGTCCTTTCCCTGGGAAATTTTCAGCCCTTCCCTTCTCCAGATGAGATACAAACCAGGCAGGTATCCCAGACCAGGGAACAACAGTCTTGAAAAGAACTATAGGTTAGGTCATTATGCCCCGAAGAGAGAGCTATGCAGATATTAGAGCCTGTCTGACTTCATAGTCTAGCTTAGGGACCTTGTAAGAGTTGGACATTAGAAAGCTTTCCCATTATACCACTTCCCAAAGGCATCCTGCTATTAATACATCCTAGGCTGAAAAGCAGCATTGACTTTTTCATTTAGCATTCTTCTATTCAGTAGAACCAACCTTCTAAATTGTGAGGATCCATATTTTCTTTCATATAATTCAATAAAGCATTCTCAGTTTGAGTTTTCAGAAAGTAGGACATAAGTAATTTTTATCTTTAAATTTGTATCATGCAAAAAAATGTTCCTTGACATAGTCTTTCTCCTTCATTTTTGAGTTAAGGCTTAGGGAGGTCAAAGAATTTACCCAGGTTACACTGGTGAAAATAAAATCAGAACCCAGTCCTCACAAATCCTTTCCTTCACATCTAGACTCATAATAAAAACGAGAAACTGCAGAGTTGACATGTCTGAGGTCATTACATTAGGGTTTCCCTAAAGGCCCTGAGCCAGATGCTGGTAAGTCCTACATTATTCATTTTCTCTTGGTTCAGACACTTTTCTGGATGCCCGTTGCAGCATTTCTTTATATAGCATCAGGCAGTTCATGGAGGAGCCATATCTGGCATATGTCCCATCTTTATTAATCCCAAGAAAATGCTCTAATGTTTAAGCCCCAAGCCATTGGCAAGGAGCTTCTGGGCAAAGAATCAGTGTTATTTCTTTTCTATCTCTGAATATAGGATGCTTACTTGACTGTTGTAGTGTGTTATGTATCTAGGAGATGGCTGGTGTTTTCCATTGACTTCTAGGTCAAAGCAAACCCTATTAGCTTGCTTGTTGTTCTACCCAAATACCTGAGATCACAATTTAAAGGAAGAATCTACTTATTTTAATTCATGTTTTCAAAGGGTGCTCTCCATGTTGTTTGTCTTTGTGTGGTGTGATTGACAGAATATTGTAGTGGTGGGGTTATGCTCTAGTAGAGATTCTAGCCTCATGGTAGACCAGGAAGCAGAGAGAACAAAACAGAAAAGGGCTAGGGATACCCCCAGTGACATCTTTCCTCTAACAAGGCTCTACCTCTTGAAGTTTCTTGAAGCTCTCCAGATAGTACTACCAGCTAAAGACTAAACAACATGAGATTTTCAGGATGGTTTCAAGTTTCATATCCAATCTATAACACTGTCTAAGTCTTCAAGTCATTCAATCATGTGCCTTTGGCAGTGTTTCCTCACCAATGGCCAGAGTTTGGGATTTCTGGGTTGACAGAGGTTCTCTGTGGCATGACTGACTACAGAAGGGCATTTGAATGTTCCTAGATGCTGTCACTGCCAATTCAAGGAAACTGAAGATCTTAAGATCTGTTCAATATAATGAAACAGGGCCATAGCCTCAAGTAGTAGTGTAGGGGTATCATCATCACTTGCTAGGATATGGAAGACCAAGAGTTTGAGACCAGCCTGGAATACATAGTAGAATCCTGTCCAAACCATTAAAAAGCATAGAAATGAAGAGCAAAACCAGGGTAAGGTAAATGAGGCATCTAGGAAATCTAAGGATCAATCAAATTGCTTAGGAAGGCGCTCCATCTCTGGGGACTGTAGCACACAGGCAGCATGTTGCTGATAGCAGCTGTCTTTGTATATGTCCTACCATACCTCCCCTCCCCCCGCCCCCACATTGTCCTAGTGTTGGCTCTGAAAGAAAATTTGTGGTTCAGGGAATTCACAGCTCATTGGTTTTGATCAGAGGCCAATGTGACAGAAAGCTCTGCCCATCTGAGTGGAGACACACAGTCTTCCCTGCTCCCTAAGCTGTTTCTCAAAGCAGGGTCATCTATGCTAAGGCCATGATCTACCATATGGAATCAAGATGCTAGCAGCTGTGTACCATTGGCTGCCTGTCTGATGAGGCCCACCAAAGTCAGTGCAGTAGCATGTTAGGTGAGTACTCCAGGGCATGATGTGCATGATGGCCCAAGGCACCTCAACAAGTTTGCTCTGGAGTCACACCTTGCACCTTAGTAACTCCCTGACTTGCTGTGACTACACAACCCAATGGGACATGCTCAGTGCATACCTTATTTCTACGCCTGACCCTCTGTATACTATTTAGGGATCATTATTTCTCCTGAGCACAGAAGGAAAGATTACAAACTCTATGCCTTCAATTCCAGGCATGCCATTGTTCCTGTACCTACTTCCTCTTCTCAGCAAGTCGCTAATGATCCAATAATGTAAAATTTTAAAAAAAGGAAAAAGAGACAATGAGAAGAAGGAGAAGGAGGTAACTGACAAAGGCCCAGGCCTCCTCCTGTTTTCTGTAGTGTGGAGAGAGTAAAATTTCGGAGTTAAGTCATGTCCCAAAGCAGACCAAATCATTCTTGCTTTGAAGATTGCAGTTCATTTCTGGGCCCCAGCAGAGATCGTAAGATGCTGTCTTCTATCAACCCTGAGATTTTCAGGTCCGGGAAGAGAAAGTGACACACAGAGGGATGCTGTAACTGAGCATTCAGCTGTTCTGAACCCTGTCCTCAGCTCACTGTGCATGCTGCCTTCAGAAGCTGAGCAGCTCTCAAGGGAATATCTCAGCATGCTAAGTCACGTTTATTCCATAGTCTCCAAAAGGTTCCACAGAAGCCAGCTGACACCTACTTTGAGTTTGAACTCTGTCCCAATAGGGATATATGTCTGATTTTCTCAATCAGTAAGAACAGAAGAATAGGAAACTGAGAGGTGTGGGTGAGGAGGACACCTTCTGATGAGATGCCAATCTGTGAACATTCACGTTCCTTATATGAAATTGTATACTATTGATGTGCACAATGTACACTGTGTACTCAAATATACAATGTACACTATGTTTATCATTATTTTAATTTAAGTAACTGCTATAATTCCTAATAAAGTGTAAAGACAATGTAAATCATTGCTATATTATATTATTTAAGGAATTGTGATAAGGAAAAATACATTACAGATGTTCATTATAGAAGAATTTATTCTCAATATTCTTGATCTATAGTTGTTTCAATCCATCTATGAAATGAAGCTCATGGGTAAGAAGAGATGACTTAATGAACACACTTTATATGTACATAGACATATGTCTCTATTTATGTATATGTGCAAACATATCTTTTATAAAGTGTGTTGTTCATATGTTGAGAACTTATTTTTGTCAGATATTTGTTCTGTACTTTGCGTATACTCACTCACTTATTCTTAGCAGCAATATTCAGAAGAAAGCTATATAAATTATTATAGATCAGATAAATGTTATTGGCTGACCAAGAATTTGAATCCTGGTATTCTGGCTAAATGTCTTAAACCTTAGTCACTGGAGCAGGGATTCTCAAGCTGAAGCACTCATGAGATTCCTCTGGAGAGGCACTAAATTGTGTTTGTCAACATTTCATATCTGTAAGAACATCTGGAACGAGCATGCTGTTGATTGACAGCCCACCATGACGGAAGGGCATGGTGGAGCAGTGTTACTCTGGCAGCAGCCTGAACATGCCCTGTTTCTCTTTAGTTTGATCGAATCTTGTGTTGTTTTGTTCACTGTGGCTCTGGGAACAGCACTATGCACCATGTATCCTAGGGGTGCAGTAGGCTGAACTGTCTGTCTATCTGATTGCATGCTCTGTTGTTCCTATGGCAAAGTAATCATGTAATATCACATCTCTCAGAATGAAGCACTATGGTTAAATGGGGCCTGATATCCATGAGCTGGTTGTTATTGGAAAGTATACATAGAGCAGTGAATATGGCATCAGCCTAATCAGTAAGGCCTCGGATGTGTTCAGGGTTTCTTGTTGGCAGCGGAGTCTGTGAGACAACGTTTTAGAAGATAGGAAGTTCCAATCAGTACACCTTAGATTGCATGAGCTTCTCTAGGCCCTAGCCTCATGCTTCCCCTCTACTGCCCATGTTTTTATTTAGAAAATGTGTGGCCTAGCCCTGTTTAGTGGTTCAAGCTTGTACTCCCAGCATCTTGAGAGGTAGAGACAAGAAGAGAACAGATCCAAGGGCAACCTGGGCAATGTAGCTAAATGCTACTTCAGAAACATTTTTTAAGGCTTAGAGATTTAGGTCAGTATGAGAATACTTGCATTTAACATAATAAACAAATCAGAGAAGGGAAGCATGAAGAAAGAAATGGAAGACGGAGATGGGGAGGGGAAGAGAAAGACTGGATTGTCAGGCCTGTCTATCCATAGCAGTTTAACTTGAGACTCAGTATCTGATTGGTACAGTGGTTCTGCCTCTTCCTACACAGTGTCTGGCCTTGGTCTCTCCTCCACAGGGTCAAGAATTTTCCCAAAGGAAAGAAACACTATTGTGAATCCCTGCTCCAGACCATGGAGACAGCAGAACAAAACAAAGGAAGGGAGGGAGGGAGAGGGAAAGGGAGAGAAAGAGAGGGAGGGGGGGAAGGAAGGGAAAGGAAAGGAAAGAAGGAAAGGAAAAAGGAAAAAGGAAAAAGGAAAAAGGAAAGGAAAGGAAAGGAAAAGAAAAGAAAGAAAATCTGTGGCTTGCTTATTGGCTTGGACGACTGGCATCTGTAGAAGCCTAGACCGACAGCCACATCTGTAGAGCTTTATCCATGCAGCTCTTTGATGGATTTTGAGGGTTAGCCTAAATCTACGTATGGGAAGAATTCTTGGAAGAAAAATGTCAATTCCCTTTATCATGTAGCAGGAGGAAAATCTCAACCAAAAGAGATGGTGCTTTGGGCTGTTTGCTCCTGCTCTGACTGATGACCACAGACTAACAACAGACAGGCAAACTATGAACAATAAAAACTGCATTTCTCTCATGGTTCTAGAAGATGAGATGCCCAGGGGTGTGATATCAGCACCTGGCAAGGGCATTTATGCTGCATCATGATGTAGGAGGGCAGACAAGTGCATGCATGACATATGGGAGTCACACAGGCTCTGAATTCCATACAGCCACTAATCCCATCAGGAGGCCCCACCTTCCTGATGTCTTCTAACCCTAATTACCACCTAAAGTTTCCACCATTAAGAATTCAAGGAGTAAGTTTGCCACAAGAAAAATAATCAGCATGTAATGCTATATATCAAGTATCATACAATCAAAAGATAAAATGTTTTTGAGAAAATATGGTAATCTCATAGGGCTTGTATATGAATATGTAGGCAATATGTAGCAAATAGGTAGTGAATGAAGCTATAGAAGTGGAGTCTTGTTACTTCTGCATGAGTTTGGATTAAACCCCTGGCATTGGGTTTAGGTACAAACATATATACAGGAGCTGACTTAGGTAGGACAAAGCAGTCAGTGAATGTCACTTTATATGCCCAGTTGCTTCTTTGGTGAACAGTGGTGGGGACCAGGAGATAGAGTAGAACATATCTCCCTTATATCACTGAGGGTTGAGGGAGCTAGGATGTTTGCTCACTGTCTTAGTTAGGGTTTCCATTCTATGAAGAGACACCATGACCACGACAACTCTTTTTTTTTTTTTAATGTTTCTACTTTTTTTTATTGATATAGTTTTTATTTACATTTCAAATGATTTCCCCTTTTCTGGGTCCTCACTCCCCGCAAGTCCCATAAGCCCTCTTCCCTCCCCCCTGTTCCTCCATCTACCCCTTCCCACTTCTCTGTTCTGGAATTCCCCTATACTCTTGCACCTTGCACCGAGTCTTTCCAGAACCAGGGGCCACTCCTCCATTCTTTTTGGACATCATTTAATGTGTGGATTATGTCTTGGGTACTCAAAGTTTCTAGGCTAATATCCACTTCCACCTCCATAGTGATATGTTTCCTCTAACAAGGCCACACCTCCTCTAACAAGGCCACACCTCCTCTAATAAGGCCACACCTCCTTTAATAAGGCCATACCTCGTAATAGTACCACTCCCCATGGGCCAATCTTTCAAATACATAAGTCTGTGAGGGTTAAACTTTCAAACCACTACAGCCACCACCTCCAGGCAGTGCTAATTCCTGGGCCCTTCAGTTGGCATGAACACAACAAAGAAGAGCAACTGCACAGAGAGAGGTTTTCACCTCATGTGCTGAGAACAGTCTCAGATGCAGGGTGGTTGTGTTCAAGGATAGAAAGGACACATGTGCAGACACAATTCTTTGTTGAGCGTTGAGAACAGAAGCCCAGAGTCAATTCCACCCCTTGAACGCAGCCAGCCTCCAGCCCCATGGGTACCTAAGGCATTTTGCTTTGTTCTATTTACTTAAGTATGCCAGGCATAGAGACAGAATCCCAGCCATGGGAGCCCAGATCAGCTGCAGTAGGAATTGTGAGAGAGAAAACTGACTCTTTACAGATCATCAGAGATGAGGGCACTTGCAGAGCCAGACCACTTGATATCTCATCTCTGTCATCAGAGAGACAAATCCAGAGTGGGAAAAGAAGAGAAGGGTCTTCGCCCCACTTCCAACTCTTGGAGCTGGAGTTGCTGGTTATACCTTATAGCAGTGAAGCCAGGATGACCTGGGTTTAAGATATACCTAAGCCTCCAGAATATGTCTTGCCTTTGTAAAATATTCACCTGTCTCTTAGGACTTCTTGATGAAAGTCAGTAGCACCTTTGTCTGCAATTGACTAAGTGCCTTCAGGTTGCCCAAACTAAGGTGATTCCTACATTTTCCTCACCCTAAATCCAGTGCATTTGTACTAATCCATTTTTCCTTACAGCACATTTCTGGGAGAATGTTCTCTGGACATGCTACTACCACTGACTAATCTGAGCACAGCCCTCCAAGTGAGTGTAAAGCATCAGTGAGAGGCTGTTGCCACAGAGACAGAATCTGAGGTATGGACCATCAGACACACACTAGTGAGCTCAGTCAGGACATGTGTGTTGAAAGCCTACTGCACAACACTGACCGTCCTGTCTAAAAGTTAGCTAGGGCTTAACAAACAAGAGCCTCTTCCACACCAAATGTTCGTATAGATAACTTCAGAAGAAAATGTGCCTTGTAGAGACTGTTGGAATGTGGGCTGGGGGCTATGGAATGAGAGAGGATCTAATGGGCTTCTCTTTGCTGGTTTGAGGTCTCATGCTGAGAGAGCCCAGCAGACTGCACCTCCCATGTCACCTACTTACTCTCCCAGGACCTTGAAGGAAACCTAGGTAGAAATACAGATCTGTCCCGATACAGACACATTTCCTCCAACTATTAAAGCCCTATTAATAGCAGGAAGGGGTTCACCCTCAGCATTCCCAGCCCTGAACACCCACTGATGGCTTGAGAAACATTGAGAATGAAATCTCCCCACACTGTCACCGAGGCCTCAGGGAAGTTAATGGCTTTTATTGACCTGTAAAAAGGTCAATAGAACCTGTGAAAAGGTGCTGTGAAAAGTTTTTCATCATCGGAGCTGACAGGGCCTGTCTGGCCTCTGGAATGACCCCTGCTGGCAGCAGGAACCAGACAGGACTTTTCAGTCTCTTTGCCTTGCCTGGGGAGCAAGGGTCTGGCCTGGCTCTGCCTCTTCTGCCACAAGGCTGTGGCGCTGTGGCTCACCTCTCCCTTGCTTTCCCTCCTTTCTGTTCCTGAAGTCCTCGACTCAAATATATACATGTGTGTACATATAGCTACTACATGTATGTACAGAGGCATAGTCATACATAGATGTGTGTGTCTGTGTATCTGTCCGTCTTCCAGCCTATCCCTGCACATACTCACAAAGATTGGAGTATCTAAGAAAGGAAAGACTGTGAAGTTCTGCGTGTGGTTATCTACTTATTCTCTCTAATTTTTCAACCTAGGTCTGATTGTGAGTGATTTTTTTTATCACTTAATATTTAGCTTTAGCTTAATCTTGTTACAATTAACAATTGTAACGCATTCTGTGAACACAGTTCATTTGTCTCAGAAACTAAAGCTCCTTTTATTTTTAAGAAAGTCTTCAAACATATTGGTATCCTGAGAAATAGCAAATCCTATATTCTCTATAAAGATAAGGCAATGAATCCCCTCCCCATATGCATGATGACTAGTTAGGTTATTCAGTGTGTGTGTGTGTGTGTGTGTGTGTGTGTGTGCACATGTACATGCATGAGAGCATGGAAAGCAATGAGACTTACACGTGAGTCTGAGGTCTTCTAGCAAAATGGGACATCTTATCTCCGCAGGCCAACCTGTGGTATGCTCTAAGCAGAGAGTGAAATTGGCATAGCTCAGCATGTTTCCCCCTCGTCACAGATGTCAGGAAATGCACGGGCGAAGTCACTGCCTAGCTGTCCACCTCAGGGTGTAATAGGATCCAGCTCTCCTTTCTCTGGGCTGATGCTTTCTAGTATTGGAGTGTCTTAGAATCAATGACAAGCTTTAAAAATAGCCCAACGAAGCCCAGGCTGCATCCTGGGACAATTAAACTAGACTTGCTGGGTGTGCTCAAGAAAAGCACCCTGGTAACCCCAGGATCCTCCTTAGCCAGTTTATTTCGCTTTTGTTTTCCTTATGAGAAGCACAAGGTCTCTTGTAAAACAGACTGAATATAAACCTTTGGTCCGATTCTGCATTTTGTTCATGAAAATACACACACATTATTATCACACGTGTGGAAGTTTGGCTTATCCAAAATACAGGATCCCAAATAATAAATCTGAACCGAATTTCTGTAAAAGGTCAAATGATATTATTACTTTAATTCAATACTCTCCACACCTACACCTTTCCCTAGTCCCTTGGGCCAGTAGTTTGATTCAGAGAAATACACCATAAAAAAAGACAGCAAGGAAGAGTGGTCTGAAAGTCCTTCTCCTAGCTGATGTGCAGGAGGAGGAGGTGTGTGGTTGGTGTTTGGGTTGGAGAACAAAGCATGATCCCTGCTCTGAGGGTAGCCTCTCTCATGCTTCTGGAATATTCCCCTGGTCAAACTTCCCTCAAAAGGTAATAAAATATGTGCATGCGTTGATTAGGAACAAATGTCAAAGTACCCGCTATGATGGAAGTCTCGATTTCCACGGCTCTGATAAATCACAGCAGGCTCTCATGAATCTTTAATGGATGGCCTATATTTAGGGGCTTTCAGTTTCTGAGGGCGATGAAAGGTTCTGCAGAGATACTGTTCCCTCAGTGCCTGGCTTCTGCCAGGACTGGTACCTATTTAAAGCACATCTTGTCTTTTTTGAACACAGGCAGATTCTGCTGACAAGAAACTTTCCTAGACCTGAAATCAAATGATAAGTCCTCCAACCTGAGAGATGTTCATTAATTTCTTCCAAAATATGATATAGATTGTCTACTGTGTTTCAGGCCTTGTGCTGGTTGTATTGAAGAAATAATATAGAGCCCCCGACCTCTGAGTTTGCACTCTAGTCAGAGGAGACAGTCAGTAGATACGGAAACAAATCATCAGAGTAATTACAGGCTGTGGTAATTGCAGTGAGAGAAATAAGCAGGGTGGCATGGTGTGTTTTTAAGCAGAGAAGTGACATGAGCTGATTTGTATTTTGAAAGATTACTCTGGCTGCTGGATGGGAAAATGGATTGGAGAGGCCAAAGGTGAAAGCCAGGGCTCCAATTTAAAAGCCACTTCAGTGGTCCAGGGACCTGCTGGTAATAACAGGGGAGGTGGGAGGCAAAGAACAGATTTGCAGTGTGTGTGTGTGTGTGTGTGTGTGTGTGTGTGTGCATATGTATGTGTTTGTATGTGTGTATGTGTGTATGTGCGCGCATGTTCATGCGAATGTGTATCTGTGTCTATCAAATAACAGATTTGCAGTGTGTGTGTGTGTACATGTGTGTGTGCATGTTCATGTTCATGTGTATATGTATCTGTGTCTATCAAATAACAGATTTGCAGTGTGTGAGTGTATGTATGTATGTGTGTGTGTGCGTGTGTGCATGTTCATGTTCATGTGTGTCTGTGTCTATCAAATAAAAGATTTGCAGTGTGTGTGTGTGTGTGCATGTCATGTGCATGTTGATATGTGTCTTTGTATATCTGCATGTATATTACTGGAGATAAAAACCCAGCCCTTTGTGCACGTGACGCAAGCATGTTACCCCTAAACTATATATCCTATGCTAAGCAATGAATTTTTGAGCAATCAGAAAACTTGATGATAATGGAACAGAATCACCAGAAAGAGCGAGAAAGAGACAGAGACAGAGACACAGAGAGGGAGGGAGAGGGAGGGTAAAAGGAGGAAGAGGAGAGGTGAAGGAAAGAGGGCAAGAACAGCTGAGCTTTGGCTTAATGGTTTAGTGGGCTGGCATGTATTCTTTGAGCTATAGAGGGGAATAAATGTATTAGAAGGGCGGGTTTCAGGGCTAATTTGGAGTATACTGTCACTTAAACAATCTAAGTATGAATATAGTTGAAGTGCAGATGTGACCAGTGGGAGTTCTAGTTTTAGGTCAAGCCTTGAGAGTCTGATTTAGGAGACTGAAAATGGTGGGTGGTATTGGAAGTTTTGACCTGGCCTAGGAAGACATTCCCACTGGACTGAGAGTCCTCTGGACAATTGCCATTTGTAATCCAAGAACAGAGGTACCATCAAGAATAACCAAAATTCCACAGCCAATTGAGCTGACGTAGTAAAACCAACCCATGATGGTGGAAGAAGAAACCAGAGAACACAAGAAACAGAGAACATGTGCGTGGAATGGCATGCACCCACCCACATACATAATCAAATACACGTATGATGATTTTTTTTATTTGTAACTGAATGGGGGTGACCAGTTTATCTTTCATGCCCAAATTTCAACCTGATTGTATAAAAATAAGCCAACAGATGAAAACCAAAAACACACAAATAGAGCCAGGCCCTATGGTACAGGCCTATAATCCTAGTTACGTGTGAGGCTAAGATAGGGGGATTCTAAGTTCAGTGACTGCCTGAGTTACAAAGTGACTTCACAGACAATGTTACAAAACCCTGTACTGAAATAAAAAATAATTAAAGGGCCAGTGATACAGCTCAAGGGAAGAGGGTTTGCCTATCATAACTGAGCCTTGGGATTCAATACCCAGTACCAATTACTTACTTGTATAATTAAAAGAATAGTATGCAAATCTCAGCCCAACAGAGAAATTGTTGCTTTACAAAGAATGTTGCTATGTAGTTCTTTAAATACTGAGTTCTCTTGGGGTTTTAAAACTGTTCAAACTTTGTAGAAACTTAATTCACTGTTTTGCTTTTATCCCTATTAGATAAACATTTTGTGTATATATCCATGCATGCGTGTGTGTGTGTGTGTGTGTGTGTGTGTGTGTGTGTGTCTGTATGCGGGTGCACATGAGTCATGAGTCCATGGCATGTGGATGGCAGAAGATAACTTTGGCTATCAGTCCTCACTCTCGACTTTGTTCAAAATAGGTCATTTTGCTGTTCAAGAATGCATATACAAGATTACCTGACCCACTTGCTTCTGGGGTCCTCATTGCAGTAAGGCTATAGGACACAGTTCTTTATGGTCCTATGAATTCTAGGTTCTCTCAAAACATTACCATCTCCTAGGAAACTGAAAACAAAGCTTCCTAATCTGATTCGCCCAAGAACTATAGGATTTCCTACTAGAAGATTGACTGTGAGTGGATGTCCCCATCCTATTGCTCACAGCCCATTTCCTGTCACACACGTTTGAATCCATGGACAGCTAG
Source organism: Apodemus sylvaticus (assembly GCF_947179515.1). Lineage (NCBI taxonomy): Eukaryota > Metazoa > Chordata > Mammalia > Rodentia > Muridae > Apodemus > Apodemus sylvaticus. Next base: position 128,612,640 of record NC_067476.1, read on the forward strand.
GCTTCCAAGACCTCCAGCAAGGGTTCATTGCCAACTTCACTTTTACATGTTGTTTTGGGGTTTTCATTGCTGTAAAGAGACAGCAGACTATGGCAACTCTTTTAAAGGACAGCATTTAATTGGGGCTGGCTTACAGGTTCTGAGGTTCAGTTCATTATCATCATGATGGGAAACATTGCAGTATCCAGGAAGACACTGTGCTGGAAAAGGAGTGAAGACTTTTACATCTGATCCAAAGGCAGTCAGGAGAAAACTCAGCATCCTCAGGAACCTAGGGGAAGGGTCTCTAAGCCCATCAGTGATATGCTTCCTCCTTCAAGGTCACACCTACTCCAACAAGGTCATGCTTCCTAATAGTGTCACTCTCTGGACCAAGTACATTCAAACCACCCCATCCATCTTTGCAGTACTGGAGTCAGTGGAGGGGGTGGGGAGCTGCTTGTAATGACACCACAAGGGGGCTAAGGAGAATGAATGCAAGTATTCTTGAGCCCATTAAACAGAACACTTGATCGCCACCAAGCCCTGTGGTCACTAGACGGGGGCGTTGAAAGGGACACTAGACAAGGCTGGATGAGAAGCTTCTACTGCATCTGGCCCTAGAGTTGGTCCTTCTGGACTCTTCATATTTCACCAACCCCCAGAAGTCCAACTTTGCTATTCTTAAAACCAAAGATAGTGCATTAGAGATTGTGGATAAGTTAGAGTTTTAGTTGAGAACCCAAACTATCTCATATGCAGATAATATGTTCTATATGATACCCTGGGTAAATCCATTACAATTATGCAACAGTGGGTCTGATATCAGAAATGTCTACCTAGTGACTAGTAGATGGTTAACAAATATAACATGGATACCCTGGAATAAAGGATGAGCCTGGCCCCTCCAAAGATGTAGTTTAGAGGATGAATTGTGTATCTCAGAAATCTTCTATTTAATATTGTCAGACTATAGTGACCACTGAAACTATAAGCAGCAAAACATTGGATAAGGGTCAGCTTCTCTATAGTCATACATTCAATAGAGCATGAAGCTTATTTCTATGTGACTCTTGAGGATTCTAACACATGTGTTCCTTATCCTAAAGAATGAGCTATATTTTATATATTTAATTTACACATTTAAAACAAAGCAATAAAGCTTGAGAATAATATAATTGGCCCAGGGAAGACTCCTAGCTCTCAACCATCCACACTGTGACTGCAGTGAAGTGATTGTAAGGATAATAGCAGCCTTAGCATGAGCAGTAGCAGCTGCCTTTGGAGTCACTTCTACAACTGTGTTCACTCACCAGTGTGGCTTTCTCTTTCCATCCCACATAACCCGCTGCTTACAACCATGCGGTTCATGTTCCCATTCCTGAAGTCACTTGGGTAAATCACTCACCCACATCTCAGGGTGACTGAGCTGGAGAGCCACCATCTGAACCGTGATGGCTGAACTCCAGACATGAAATTGTCTCATTGTGTTTTCAGATGGCTTCTGTCACTCAGACCAGTCTCTCTCAGGGGAACCCTTGTCACCTGTGTGACAGCCTCTTTTCAGGTGCCAAGCAAGAGCTCAAGTCAATGCCCACCTAAGAGCAGGAGGACCTGGGCTAGCTCTAGCCTTTGCTTTTGTAGCTACTCACTGTCCTTCATAATCAGATCATCCCTTAGGTGGCTTAGTCTGTAGGAACTTCTAATTAAAAGATGGATTTCCTAATGAACTTTTATTAATTCAGCAATCTGTCTGGATACTGAATTGTCATTTTTTCCTAATAGAGAAAATTGGTTTGGTTTATTTTCCTGAACAGTGGAAGTTATTCAACTTAATTAAACTGTCTGAGGAGATTTTCTACTTGTCTTTCTCTACACGGTCTTGAGGGAGCTCCCTTCATGAAGCCTCAGTGGTGACTGGAGGCTGGCATTCTTTCTGAAACTAATATGGATCTGGTGTCAGCTATTCCTAAAATCCCCACAGTCCAAATCAGGGCAAAAAATCAGAAGGTTCCTCTGGGTATGGGATACAGGGCTCTAAATGAAGCAAGCCAGTGGAGGCAACAGGAAAATTGCCCAGGAACACCTAGGGAGGGCCCGGTTTAAAGCAAGACAGTACCTGTGTCACATGGCTTCAAGTTATCAGGAAGGTCCCCCTGTACCCCCATGCCCTTGTGTCCCTGCTCCTCTTATGCGCAGAAGGATAGAAAGTGTTTCAGATTCCCAATACAAGATGACAGCACAGCTGGATTTTAAAAATCCTTCAGATTACCTTAAAAGGAAAATTGCTAAAGTTTCCACACTGTCAAAGAGAAAACTAACCATATTTGGTAGTACATTCAAGACTCTTTCCTTGTCAGCAGGTAGGGAATTTTTTCAAGGAGGCAAAGCTTGAATAATAAAATATCAAGCAGTGGAATACAGCATAGAGATGGGACTCCAGAGAAAACACCTAGATATTTTCCTAGAAGAAATATGCTTTTTAAAAAAGTGTTTGATTTTTTTATGTTATATATAGTATTTATGGACTACTTTAATAGATATGTACATACTATGGAAATTTTATACTAAGCTAATAAAGTTTATTACCCCCACACTCACTAATAATGATCAGAGTATTTAGAATCTATCAACAAACCATTGCAGTTTTCAGGTTCATGGTATAGTAATCATCCCAAATTATCATTACTTGTCCTGTATTATCTATTACGGTATATTATTATTAGCTACAGACACCATGCTGCAGAATCCACAGAACTTAGCCTTCTGCCTGACTGACCCATTGGCCCTTTAGTTAACAGCCCATGTAGTAAAGCTTCCTCACTGACCACCATTGTGTTCTATGCTTTCGTGAGTTCAAGATTTGCAAAGTACTTGAGGTTTCAGGGAAGAATATCCTGGTGATGTCAACTCTCTGAAAACAGGAGGAATTGCACAAATGACAAGGAGATAAGTAGATATGTCAACATATCTACTGTAAAAACCATAGTCAACATAGAACATGGCTACCCAGAGCTTTCATTTTCTTTAATGTCTAAATGTTCTACTGCATAGCATTGCACATAGAATTACATTTATTCACAGATAACATGATGAAACTAGAAAACCATGGACATCAATTGATAATTTCTTGAAACATAAGAAAGTATTAATGATCAAAGACAAGTATGTAGAAACCAGAAGCTTCCAAAAGTTGAAAGTGAATATATTCAACTTTATTTGTATAGCATATATCTATAACAAAATAGTAAGATTGACTTTAGCCATGTACCTCTCTTTTCTATGTAAAGAGAAAATTCTAATGTATATCTAAATATAAAGTGTTTAATGAATAGATATTCTTGAGTAGAAGACAAAACTTATTTTAAATCCTATTTCCAATTTCATTAAAAACTCAGATGATGGTTGGTCTTACGAAAAGACCTGAAAACATTTGCAAGAAGAACATTTTGCTCTATGCTATAGTGAAATGTCTTTGCATGTTATTTAAATTTCAGCATTAAGTCGGGCAGAAGAGTGGAACAAAGTCAATTGTCCAAAACTGGCTCAAGGAACCTTTCCTATAGTCAAAAGCACAGGCTGGAACAAGACAGCAGATCATTTAGCAAAGTGTGTGGAAAAACAGAAAAATTGCTTGGGAAAGTTCAGCTCCACGTCCTTACCAAGGCACCCCCACTCTTCCCTCAGACCCACATAGTCCATGGCCAGCCATTTTCTTGCTGATCTTGTAGCTGCTTCTGTAAATGCACCTAGGAGGTTCATTGGGAGGAGTAATTGGTATTTATCCAAAGCATTGGTAATTTAAAAAAAAAAAATAGAAGTCCGGTTAGCCTTAGATAAAATTAGTTAAGTACAAAAATACGAGAAAGCCTGATGATCTCATTTAGCAGGTGACTTTTTGTCCATGCAAAGCTAAATAAAATGTAGACCCAGGTACAAAATGTAAGGTAACATGGGAGAAAGTCTAAGTGACCTTGGATTTCTAATGATTTATCTGTAACACTGAAAGAATCCTTTATGAAAGAAAAATGGTAAGTTATGCTTTATTAAAACTATATCTTTTGCCTGTGACAAACAGTACTAAGAGGCACTAAAAATCAAGACACAGGGTGGTAGAAAATATATGTACAAATCACATGCCGAATGAAGGTGAGTGCTGGGGTGTTGAAATGCACAGCAGAATGAGGTGGCTGCCTACCAAGGATTGCCTCTGAGGAAGAGGAAAAGGATGTACCCAATTAAATACTCAAATGATCCCGGCGGAGGCGGGGCATTTCTCGCTACATGCCCCAAAGTTCTGGGATCCTGAATGAAAGGCACACAAAAAGCTATGGTGTTTAGTAGCTCGCATGTATTAAGAGCATATTTCCTAGTGTACGGTATTTATACCTTATGAGCTTACTAGGATGTGACCCCCTCATCACTCAAGGGACGTTGGCATAAACTCTGTCTTTCCTACCTACACTCTCTATCACAAAATCATTTAGATTTAGTGTAAACGGGAGTTGAATTTACTAATGCAGGGTTTGAGAGGACAGAATGTGGCTTCCACTCTCTCAAGAGGCAGCCAGTATAATTGATGAGCAGCTCGGTAGTAAAATGGAACATATAGGTCCCTGGACATAGATCCCCCCACCCCCCTTGGAGACCTTCAAAAATCTCATCCATGCTGCCAGCCGGGAGTCCTTGATCATTCTCATTTATCCCCATCTGTCATCTTGATTATTCCTAAGGATTTCATTTGAGGATGTGCTCTGAATCCAGAGGCTGCCATCAGTATCTGGAGCGGGGGCAGGGGCATGCACAACCTTGTATTGCTGCTCTGGCCCTGTCCCAGCCTTCCTGAAATTGACAAACAGCGCAGCCTCCCTCTCCCCCTGAGAGAAATGAAGTGCAAGCTCAGGGCCTTGCTGATTTCCCAGGACACCCGACGACACTTTAGGACTCTATTTTTATTTCAAAAGTGGCCTTCTGACCTAACTCGGATCTGTAAATCAGCTGGCGAAATGTTTTGCTGCTGCCCTCTCAGCGTGAGCCTTCATGCTATAGTTTTTTGCTTTTATCTAACAAGGAGACTAGCCTTGAGAGTTCACACACGTCCCCTTCTTTGGGTGGGTGAGATTTTTCTGAACTCTGACCTCAGAGAGAGTTTTTGTAAAAGCCTGTAGAAGCGCGGGTCTGAATCCATTGCAGCTTGACTAGTGTAGTTCAGAAAATAGGAGTGTGCCTATAGCTAAACGCCTCCATGGCCTGTGTTTTTCTCAGCCCCTGCGGGATTAAAGTGGACATGTCAGCAGTAGAATCCAAACTGATTCTTCTCCAAAGATTTTCATAGATCAGCTCACTTATATAACCACACTTGGGTACTAAGCCCAGCAAAAGCTTTTATGCTCTGAAAAAAAAAATTATACCTGCCCCTCTGTGCCCAATAGATTATCAGTGCTCTCAAATTTGTGTTGCTTCTCCACATTTGGCCATCCTCACATAACTGCAGCTTTGTTTCTCATGGTTTCAGCTACCCATGGTCAAATGGAAAGTTCTAGAAAACAGTAAGTAATTCATTTTAAACTGCACATGAGTGTCATGCTACAGTCTGGCACCATAACACTCTATTCCACCTGGGATGTGAAACTGCATGTTTGTCCACAATAGCTATCCGTGCTGTGTACGCAGCCCTCTATTAGCTGTCTGGCCACCAGAGTAACGGCTGTGGTATCATAGCACTTGTGTTTAAGTAATTCTTATTTTACTTTAAAATGACCCCAAAGCACAAGATTAATTGTGATGGAAATTCAGGTATGCCAAACAGAAGCTATAAGGCACTTCCTTTAAACACAATACTTGGAGAAAGAGACACCAATCATATAACTTTATTATGATGTATTATTACAATTACTCTGTGCTATTGCCAGTTATTCTTATACTTCAGTGTATCTAATTTTTAATTGCACTATTATTTCGTAATGCATGTAGAAAACAGTGGGATTCAGTGTCTACATGGTTTCTGATAGCCATGAAGGTCTTCTATTCCCCTGAGGATAAGTCTCAGCTACTGTGTATCATAGGAAACTGCAAAGCAAGAATATTGAAGACAAGAGTTTGTCCCAAAGCTATGTCCCCTAAGCACAGCCTCATCTCTGGCACAACCACTTGTCATCAGTGAATTCCAGTGGGTTGGATAAATGACAAGAGGCCTTGCTGGCCCCACACCAGTTGTCTTTGGAAAGCAAAGCACTGTCCATGTTCTGGCTGATAACTTTGTTTCTTCTCTAGGAATGAAAAAAAAAAAAAAAGCATGCTTAGCATGTCTCCGGTCTCTAGAGTGGTGTAGAATATGTCAGGTTTCCAACCGACTGCAGGCCAGGTTCAGTGAGTAGTCACTCCCAAGGGGAAAGTTGGAAGAGGTCAGAGGGTCATATTGCCTGTCATCTTAGACTTGCACTAGAAGCACTCATATCTGCACACGCAGCTTCTTTTCCTTCGTCATGTGCTGTCGTTGGGCACATCCGAGGTTCATCAGGTTCTCAGGCTGGTCATTTGTTGCCAGCGTCTTTCCTTCATCCATTCTGCATGTGGCTTGATGGTTTGTTTTGCACTCGGCATGCATCTGTACTTCCGGTTGCACTCGGCATGCATCTGTACTTCCGGGAGGAAGCAGCTTATCTAAAGGATCTCTTGGCATCTCCTCCAGGGCTTTCTAGACTTTACATTCTCTCTTCTCACAGACCTGGAATGGGAGCAGGTTTATGCTGTTCTTCCTGACACTGTCTTCAACTGGTTTCCCTAAGAGGCGGACCCTGAGCCGAGAATTATGTGGTAGTGGCTGATTTGGGAAGGGATCCAGGAAACTTCAGTGGGTTATTGGTGAGGAAAGGATGTGGTATGGTAACAAGCAGGTTTTTGTCATGGATAATTAGCACTCAGTTCCCATAAAGAGCTCAAGGATATGGAGTACATAAGAAGACTGTAGGTTGTTATCCTCAAGTCCTTAGCCCATCTGCCACTGGGCTACATCTAGGGATATTAACTCCCAGCTCTTGTGGTTTGTTTTGTTGCCTCAAGAGAAAACCCAGACAATTCTGTGACAACCAGGGACACCTTGGTTACATACATGATCAAGACCTTGCCAGCCCTGGCTACCCTCAGGGTTAAAAGGATAATGAAAAAAAAAAAAAAAAACTCTAAATAGATCTTACTCAAACATTTGTTCACACTGAGATTCAGTTCTTTGTGCTGTCAATAGGAACTTTCTTGAAACATACTTCATTATGGTAGTTGTGAAACATTAGAAGATGTACATAATGAACTTAATATGGGATCTGGCTAAGAAAGTACGAAAATAGTTGAGCTATTAACAGCATTATAATCATACTTGGCTTTCAGATTGAAATCCATTCAAGACAGTGATATGCATTAGATCATTGCAATTCCTAGGTGACAAGGGACTTGGGTATTTGTAATGAAAGACGAACAAGCTGAAACAGCCGCTTTCCTCTCCAGGATCATTTGATGAACAACACAGGCTATTATTGAGAATTCTATGAGATATTTATATGTGGGCATAGGGCATATTTTTAACACTAAAGCCTACTTTTGCTGATTTTTAGAAATCTTACTGTGGTGGTTTGAGTATGCTTGGGCCAGGGAGTGGTACTATTAGGAGGTGTGGCCTTGTTGGAGTAGGTGTGTCCTTGTTGGAGGAAGTGTTTCACTGTGGGGGTGGGCTTTGTAGAAGCCAGTTTTATCCTGTTGCCTTTGGAACAAGATGTGGCACTCTCAGCTTTTCTAGTGCCATTCCTGCCTGGGCACTGCCATGCTCCCACCTTGATGATAATAGACTGACTCTCTGAACCTGTAAGCCGGTCCCAGTTGAATGTTGCCCTTTATAAGAGTTCCCTTGGTCATGGTGTCTGTTCACAGCAATAAAACCCTAAGACACTCACCTTTAGAACTATGTTAGCATCACAGGACATGCAGCATCCCAAATTTCAGTTTTTGCCTTAAAGGAAAATGTGTTTAATTTGAGGTCCACTATTTCAGTAACAGTAATTGATAACTATAGTGTCTTACTTCCTGCCTGAGAAATAGTTCTGGGCCTTTGTCAGACAAGGACTATGTTTTGCCTCTAAGACTCTTCTCACAGAAGATCCTAGAATATTCTATATGTTCTGTATGTCTATCATCACATTCAATTGGGAAAGCCATTCTACATGTGGTGACCTTGTAAAATTGAAAGTATATAAATTAACCGTTTTCTTACTTGTGCCCCTTTGGTTACTAAACTCCATGAGGAGTTGGATTCATTAGCCATATACTTACATTTCTGGGAGATTCATCTTTCCTCTCTTTATTGTCCTTGTGGAAGGATCAAAACAGCACAACTGACTGTCATCAGGAAAGAACATCCCAGTAGAATTCCACTGATGCACAATGACAATCATGTTTGATTTAGGAACCCTGGAATCTGGAGAGCAACATTGTACATGATCATTCTCATAGCTGCTCTTTAGGTGGTTGAACTCATAAAAGGTTTTATGGCCTTGTTTTCACTGAAGAGGCCATCATTTATTATATTAGGACATCATGATGGGAACTTAGGAAAAAATTATGGATGAGAAACCACTCTCACCTGTGATGAGTTGCCCAAACAGAAAACAGTAACAAGTGTTTTGGGCAAAACTCAAGAGAAGGTAGTATGCTGCTATTTGGGGGAATTAGGTGTACAAAGTATGTAGAATACGATAGTAAAAATAATTTGCTGAGAAATTACTACCTCCTAGACACTGAGTTCACTTATAGTCTTAATGTTTAGTTTCGTTCAACTTTGTGGTGTTTATGAGGTTGCAGTCACAGATTTTAGGAGTGAATCAAGTCATTGCTGCTCAAGTGATACTCAACTGGTAAGCAATAAAGGCTAGAGGGGAATCTAGGATGCCTGACTATAGACCTAACTAAAATTCCATAGATGAGAAGTCTGACATAAACGCAAAAGAAAGGCTTAGGGGCAGAAATCCAAGTCTAAGCCATTTATGAAGTATTCAAGAACAAGAAAATTCAGAATGGTGTTTAGTTTTCAGTTGGGTTCCAGAAGAAATAGTGATCCTGGCCATCCTCAGAAAGGACACAGGGCAAGTGCCCGGAAGGTTGCTCTGAGGCAGGAAAGAATAGAGGGCTCCCAACTTAGGATGTACAGAGTTAGGTATTGGTGGGATAGCATTCAAGGGAACTCCCTGAGGAAACTGGGAAAATTAGGCTTACCTTGTATAAATGGTCTCAAAGTGAGAACCTTGATGGCTCTGATATTTCCCTCACATCCTGCTTTTATGGAACGTCAGAGATTTCAGGAAAATCTTTAGACAGAATTATAGAATGTTCCAAGGAGTAGTGGCCTTGCCATCCAGGGTTTTTGCCACTCTGCCCTGAATTTAATTCCCGGTCTTCTGATTGACTGTTTTAACTAGCTTAAGCAGAAGGAAAGGTGTTAAGCCGCAAACATATGCCATTAGCATGGTCGTGAGCTTGCTCTTCGTGTCATGGTGCAGGCAGCACAATCTTCTGGAAGAGCTTACATGCTAACATATCTTTTGTCTCTACCCCAGAAAGCAAGACTCTGTACTGACAACCTAATGAATCTCCCCTTCCTAACTAATGGTGGCTGAAGTCTGATGAAGCATTGAGGTCCATGATCTGTTCTGTGATGCGTTGATCAAACAGTGCCTGGACAGTGGAGCAACCCCAGGAGGCAGCTTCCCCTGGTCACTCATGATCATCCTCCTTCCCACCCCATGGAGACTGACATTTAACTAGCAATAGCTCCTTGGCAGATTTCTTCTTCTCTAAACAGTGAAAGGGAGACTTAATTTTTTCCTTAATTTTTCTTTCTTTTCTTTTCTTTTTTTTTTTTTAACTTTGCAACGGAAACAAATGGAAAATAATTTTGGCAGCTGCCAGCTAAGAATTCTGGACACAGAATTTGACTTTCACATTCCAATGTGGCTTGTGGGGTTATGTATGTAGATTTTAACCAAGCTTTGAAATTTAGGGTTTAGAATGCTTGGGAGATCTTCAGCATGAGTAGCGTTTTATCAGCAGCACCAGCTGTTTTTCCTGAGCATGTGTTAAATGATGTATTTGCCTCCCTTTCTGTAGACATCAGAGGCTCTGCAGCTAGGGTCGGGGCGAAACTAGCCAGTCTATACAGTCAGGAGGCTCAACCAAGTCCCCCCAAGGAACAGCCTGTGTGGTCCCTTCATCAGAAGCATTGGGAGACCAGGTTCTACGGACTTTGGAGGTTAAGTTAATAGGGCTGGTTTCTGGCTCTCCTGGGGAGTTACATTGAAAGGTAAGGGCCCAGGCTATCAGAGGGAGCTGTATTTCCTTAAGGGAAAAATTCAAATGCCAGTCTTAAATATTCAAGAGAGGCTTCCTGGGAACAGAGGTCAGGTAGTGTTTAAGATTTAGCTGGAAATAAAATGATGTTAACACATACTAAAACAATTAATCATAGAGTTATCATTTAACATAGAATTTCCAGTTTGGATTACATATCCAAATGAATTAAAAGCAGGGTTGTGAAGAAATATCTGTGGAACTGTATTTATAAAATCATTATTTACAATACCCTAGAGGCAGAAGCAAGCCAGGCACAGGGGCACATAATCATAAATTTAGGACTTTGGAGTCTGAGTCAGGAAGATTGTGAGGATAGCCTGGGCAATGTAGTGGGTTTAAGGTTAGCCAGGGGTGTATAGTAAGTCCTTGCCTCAAAAATATACAAAGCAAAGAATACCAAAAAGAGTAAGACAAATATAAATGTTTAAAGACTGATAAATGATTAACAAAATACTGTATATTCACATAAGGGATATCATTTAATCTTTAAAAGGGGAAGAAATTGTGGTCCATGCTATAATACAAAAGAGCTCTGTCATTCTGCTAAGCAAGAGAGAGAGAGAGAGAGAGAGAGAGAGAGAGAGAGAGAGAGAGAGAGAGAGAGAGAGATTATTCAGATTCATGAGAAAGAAGAGAATGGCAATTTTCTGAGGAAAGTAAGCTCAGAGTTAGTATTTTACAGATGCAAAGTAACGGTTCACTATAATTTTCCAAATAGTAGTTGCACCTGTGAATATACTTAACATTATTGCCCTTTACATTTAAAAATTCGAAGTAGGATGAAAATTTTATGTTACGTGTATTTTACAATAACTTAAACAAAATAACTAAACCCCAACCTTTAAAAAAAATATTGTACTGGGAAGTCTTGTGGAAGGGTGGGGTACAGAATTGAGCAAGACGAAAGAGTCAAGGACACCCCAAGAAGACATACAGAATCAACTAACATGGGTCTGCGGGAGCTCATAGCTCCCAACAATTGGAGCAGGGGCTGTCTCTGACTCTGGATCTCCTTCCCCTATCTGGATAGCCTGCTTGGGCCTCCGTGGGACAGGATATGGTTAGTCCTGCTGAGACTAAATGTCCCAGCGTGTGTTGGTACCTAAGGGGCTTCTCCTGGTTCCCCTTCTCTAAGGAGTAGGGGACAGGGTAATAGGGAGAGGGATTTGTAAGGGCAGGACTGGGAGGAGAGGTAGAACGGAGGCTGCAATTGGGCTACATTCACAATATGTAAAGTGAATAAACATAAATTATAGAAAGAAAAAAATAGAGTACATGTTTGGGGATCTGGAGATATCGACATAGATATTGCACTTAGCAAACCCAACACACAGGAGTCTAAAGCAGGAAGATAATGAATCTGATGCCAACCTAGGCCACAGACTGAGATCCTACGTCAAGAGAGAGAGAGAGAGAGAGAGAGAGAGAGAGAGAGAGAGAGAGAGAGAGAGAGAGATGTTAAAGCATAGTGAAAGATACCTGGTCTTATCTGTTAGAAAGGAAAATGCAGCTTCTGACACTATTTTTTATATTCGCACTCAAGTTTACAAAGTCACTCTATATGTTGACAAAAGTCTAGTGTCAGGCACCATGCATTGCTAGTAGGTATTGAAAGATGAGGGTAGGCTGTTTGGATGGTCAAAAAGGACACACCTAGCCCAAAACACCAGATCCTAAAATACTACCAAATTTGAAACTTTGTTGATCCTCACATGACACTGTAACTGGAAAACTATACCTGACCTCTTGTGGCATTTTTTTTAGTCAAAACACTGATACCCTAAAAGTAATATTTAAAATTACCTTCAGGCTATGTATATAAAGTATATGTCAAGTCTAAATCAATTCTGTAATTAGACTAGAGTCCTGTCCCTTGATGCCTCATTATTTCATAACCCAAGAAAATCCAAACCTGAAGTCTTCGAGTTCCAAGTAGTTTAGGGAAGGGGTACTCAACCTGCATTATATTTTGTCAAAAAACATCCAAAATATCCATTGCTTTTCTTCATCAATTCCCTGCTGAGGTACTTGTCCCATTATACACAGGATGATGGGGCAACCCAGTTTCTAAATCAAGTAGCCAGCAGCAGGATAGATGTGCATTGTGCAGGCATTATTAAACAAGTCATCCTTATGTCCAGTAAGTGAATGAGGCAGCTGAATCTGCATCCACATGTGAAGTGCTTTATAAGATAGAGAGAGAAAAAATAGCATCGTGCAAACTACTGTGTTTAATTAGCCACCATTTGTATAAAAAGAAAGGCAGTTACATTATGCCCAAGTCCTTGATACTCATAGGAATATGCATGCCAGGACATTTAGGACATAGCATCTTGCTTGTATCTGGACCAGGATTAGGTGACTGGGGGCCTTCATTTCTTCTTACTGTTCCAGATTACAAATTACTTATCTGGTATAAATGCATGCACTCATAAAATGTCTACCAAAATAGACAAATACTTTTTTAAAAAACTGGCTGTGATTATAAAGATCCCAGTCCTCCAGGCAAGATGGACCTCTGATCCACAGTTCTGGGATTAAACTATTCAACTTTATCCACTTCTAGAAAATACCTTCTTTATCTCCTACATATTGCTTTTTAGAACTCCAATATGGAGGGAAAGAGTACCTACCTTCTCTATATAAAAATGAGGTGAAACAGAACCTATCCCATGCAGGTAGACAAACATCCATTGGCTTTCATTATTGTCCCTCAAAGACACTTTGAGGGTGAGCCCAGGTCTTGAGCTGCCTAGGACCTTGAATGCTACCATCTGTGGACGTTCTTACCTTCCTGGAGTCTGGCATAAGCAGGTACAGAATTGTGGGGGAAGAGACTGGTCAGCCATGAGCCATGAACAGGTGGAGGGGGGCATCGCACCATCTTCAAGCACTGACCAGGCTCACTCACCGCCTCCCCCAACTGATTCTTAGACTAGGCGAGTCCTCGTTGACCAGGAAAGGAGATTCTCCTATGCAGGCATGGCACTAATTGAGGAAACATAATTCACAAGACCTGGAAACAATCATTATCAAAATAAATTAGGTTCTGAAATCATAAGAACAGGAAAACAGAACAGGATTTGCCAAGGGCGAGGAATTGACTTCCAGAGAATTGGGAATGTGACAGTGTTTTGTATCCCCTGGAAAGGAATCCTCAGTCAGACCTCATATTTTTGAATGGACGTTTTTTAAAGGAAGGGAAAGTTTCCAAAAGTCAGTAGTATCTATCTGGTGGTAAAATCAACTAGAACAAATTCTGTAATTCTGTGGATCGTATGGGCTTAGCACACAAGCTCTCACTTAAAAACCATGGCTGGAGATTCCACCCAGAGTCTCCCCTCTAAGACCACCACACTTTGAAACTTTTGTCCTTCTCCCTCTGTCTTTGTCTAACACCAACTGGAGGGATATGTTTTTGTCTCCTCTACTTATGCATGCCTTGTGTACCCAATAACTTCATCATGGGACCAAACATTAAGAAGGAAGAGGTAAAGTATAGTGTAGGCTTTGCCTGAAGAAGGAAGTCACTGTCTGCCAGGCACACTGTTCTCTATAGAACTGTTAGTGATGTGGTGCTGTGTAGGGACCAAGGAACAGACATCTATCAGCCATTGATGGAGATATGGTCAAGTTGTGTCAGTATCATGAAGTCTTGCCCAGTGGGAAAAAATGGATACACACACACACACACACACACACACACACACACACACACACACACGTCAGTCAACCTATGTGATGAGATTGAAGGTTTCAATGTCATGAACAGTTATTAAAATTCATCAACTTACTTCTACCATCTATAAATTGGGAATCATAATGGCCCCTTCATTGGACAGTTTGGAAGACCTGGTGGGTAAATAAACACTATTTACTTGTGATATTTCATTTCATCTCTTACAGAACCAACTGCCCAGGACACAGAAAATAATAACTTCTCTTGAATTGAACTCATGTTCTAACATAATGTATTGAGGCTAGGAGGCACCAGTACATAGGGAACTGGTTACTTACCTTTTCTTACCATGGTCTCCCACATGCTAGGCAAGTGGTCCACTGCTGGGCTTCAGCCTTGCCTGGATCTAGGCTGCTTTCTAAGGATACAGGGTACCTCTCTGTCTTCTCTGCACCTGTATTCTCTACCTGCCACAGTCCATTGTTTTCATCTATGATACTATTTTTTCCTTGCTGCACTTTGACCAAAGCCTCACTGGCTTTTTTAAACCTGAACTAGTACTTTCAAATAATGATAATCACGATGATAACAACAGCATTTTTGCAACTCTAAAGTAAAACACCCTTTACCTCTTTGGGTAAGCAAAGCAACCACTTCTCAGGAAATACCCATGTTTCATGTGTCATCCTCAGATTCATATGTGTGGAGGGACCCAAAGGTCTTGAGTACTAAATCCCAGGTTGTTGTTCCATGTTGTAAAGATATAATGTCCACATTATAAGCCATGGAGGAATTCAGTTGGAGTTCATTAGAGCCTATATACCTAGCAAAACACATTGGAACATAAAGAGATAAAAGTCTGTGCACCATACCAGTTGCCCAATGGACTCACAAAGGAAGATGGAGCTGCTTCATGCAGAAATATTTGCTGATCTCCATGGTACCAACCAATACCAGCAGAAGGTCATCAAGCTCTGCTTTCAGTCTCTCTAGATGGATCTTTGTGGTTCGCTGTAGCTTTTAATGTATTATATTTCTTTTTCTCAGTTTGTGCCCCCTTCATTAAACTATATCTGTGAAATATTTCCTTCAATGTAGCCAAACTGGGATGCATGCTTATAGTTTTCTCTGTGTTTGGACACTACATTCCAAGCAGATTCTTATATTGTACTCCTATTTCCAAAGACCAATGGTCAATAAAACCTCCCTGGTGAAAAGCTAGGGCAGTGTTGGCATGCCCTGTGTAATGTGGAAATTACAAATTACCCTGACATCTGTTCCATGCTTGCTCTCTAGTTATGGGACATGAAACTGTAACCAGGTTGTTTCTCTGGGTCAAATGAAGCTGCAGGGTGTGTGTTTTGGAACGCCAGCTTGAATGTTTCATCATAACATGTTCCCTACTCACCTCCAAGGACCACAGCTCCTTTCTGACTGAAACACTCAAAGGCTTGGGTTGATAAGTTCAGAAGAAAAATCTACCTATTACAAAATGAAAGACAACTAGGGAAATGCTTTTATGAGCAAACATATCAGGAAGCCAAGAGACAGATTAAAGAAGTTGCTTTCTACCAAGAAGTGGTGGTGCATGCCTTTAATCCCAGCACTTGGGAGGCAGAGGCAGGCAGATTTCTAAGTTTGAGGCCAGCCTGATCTATATACAGCATGAGTTCCAGGACAGCCAGAGCTATACAGAGAAACCCTGTCTCAAAAGAAGAAGAAGGAGGAGGAAGAGGAGGAGGAGGACGAGGACGAGGACGAGGACGAGGATGAGGATGAGGAGGACAAGGAGGAGGAGGAGGAAGAGTAGGGGGAGGAGGGGGAGGGGGAGGAGGAAGAAGAGGAGGAGGAAGAGAAAGGAGGAGGAGGAAGGTGAGGGGAGGAGGAAGGAGGAGGAGGGGAAGGGAGGAGGAAAGAGGAGGAGGATGATGGGGAGGAGGGGGAGGGAAGAAAGGAGGAAAGAGGAGGAGGAAGGAGGAGGAGGAAAGAGGAGGAGGAGGAAGGAGGAAGAGGAGGAATGAGGAGGAGGAGGAGGAGGAGGAGGAGGAGGAGGAGGAGGAGGAGAAGAAGAAGAAGAAGAAGAAGAAGAAGAAGAAGAAGAAGAAGAAGAAGAAGTAGTAGTAGTAGTAGTAGTAGTAGTAGTAGTAGTAGTAGTAGTTGCGTTCTGTTAGGAAGGAAGAATGTGAGCCAGTTCTGCCAAGCCCAACAGTGTCCCAAAGGTGCACACATCTGGAATTCCTACCTCAGTTCCCCTTTACATGTGCCAGCAGGATATGGTCTTTTCCTGGAATTCCTGTTTCTTACGTTCCCATGGATAAGTGCAGTTGAGATTTTGGTCTGGTGGCTTTTCAGCTTCATTACCAGGAGGTGCAGTAGCTTGTCAGACCTAGGCTTGCTGGGAAATACCAGAACATAAACATCTGTGCTGCAGAGTTGCTTTTTTCCCCCCTCCTTTGCATTCAAGAAAGGAATATGTATGCCATTCTTAGAACTTGTGGGGGAAAGTATGTGGCCTAGTACAATCTATACATTTAAAACTACTACCTGTAATTTCCTGAAACAAGGGGGGGGGGGGTCATCATTTGATGAGTAGAGAATCAGGAGATTTTTAAACTCTGCTCACAGTGAGCAGTAGATAAACAGAGCCTCATTTGGATGTGACTAACTTTGACTTAACTTGTTCTCCAAATACTTAAAAATAAAATCAACCGAAAAGAAAAAAAAAAACATTTCTTTTTGACTTGACGTTTCAGGAATATCAGTGTACGGTTGCTTTGCTCATCATTTTTCAGAGATGTAATGAGTAATATCATCATGGTAGGAGACCGTGTTCACAGGACAGCTAAAGAGAGAACGAGAAAGAGGCCAGGCCTCCCCCCCCATATGCCCTTGAAGGATGATCTAACTTCTTCTACTAGGCTTGCTTCTGCTCTGAGTCCCATTGCTGCCATATGGTACCACTAGTTGGGCAACATGTTTTAATGGCAAAAATCACATTTTACTTTATGGTACATATTTGCTTTTCATTACTACTATAGAGTAAAATAGACCATGACTCAAGAGAAAGTAAACACACGCCACAGTAATACTTTTGATGCATCCTTACAGATTTTATGCTCAGTTGTTGATTTGTATTTACTAGGCACCTCTAATTTGTAAAATACTATTCTGAACTTATGCATAACTCTCCCTCTTAAAGGATATTCCCCAGTTTACACTTTCAAATCAGCTTAGGGAATTTAGAATGTTCCAGGATAACATCTAACAGAAGCCACAATTCCAGGTTCCAAGGTACTTGTTACTGAAAGTTTACTTGGTGTGGGGGCTTCGGTGTGGCCTGATGATCACCAGGTCCTGAGCTGCCAGCAAACGTGGACAGAAATTCACATTGTTTTTAGAGAAAGCTAGCTTAGAGTGTCCTTTATAATATGTGTTTCACCAGTTGATGTTACATGTTAACATGTTCCATTTTTTTTTCTGAATCTATCATTTGGTTTGGGCAGAAGAAAGTAGAGAATGTCTTTGGAATAGAGAAATTTCATGGTTTGTGTGTGTGGTGTGGTGTGTGTGTGTTCATATGTGCATGCATGCTTGCATGTCTGTGTTTTCCAGAATTCATTACCACTCTGATTCTAAATTTGCAGAGCCTGTGTTTCCAACTATAGTTTTCCTCAGACTGGCCATATGAGCTATTTCCAGCCCACCCAAACTAACTTTCAGAGTCACATTCCCTCCCATCTGTTACTCTCAACAGCAGTGCTAAGGAAAGCCATCTATAACTTCAGGGTAGCCCCTCTGCATACAGCCCATGGCCCTGTGACAACTGAGATAGTAGTCCCAACTAGACTCCCCAAGACAGAAATTCTTCTCAGAACTGCAAGAAATCAGGCAGTTGAAACATAATTTTCCCATTGTTCCTTCAATAAAATACCAGAGAGGCAAACTATATCTCTAAAGCTCCTTCTGCTTTTGTGATGCCAAAACAATTGGCTTTCTGGCAGAAAAAAATACCCAGATGCCCCTACCCCATGTTATCATTATAGAAGAAAAAAACCTTTGAAAGTTGTTTTAAGTATGATTATATCTGAGACCCTGAGAATGATTGTATCTGAGACCCTGAAAAGTTCTAATGTGGACAGCTGTGAAAGACAGTAATGATGACAAGTTAAGATCTTAAGTTAGGGGTGCTGAGGTGGCTAGGTCTTCAAACACACTAATATTCAGCACAAACACTGCCCCTCAGTTTGCTGTTCCTGACCCAGACCCATTTCCCTAGAAGATGTAGGACTTTTGCGTGTGCTCTTTATAGAGTGACAGCACTCTGCAACTGGGTACTTGCTTGTCTCCAAGTTCTGCTCTTTGCATTTCCTTGAGAATTTCACAAACATGAATTGTGTGAATATGAAACACTAGCTTTGGGGATGCCCACTACTTCTCCCCTATCCTCCTTTTGACCATTTCTGTAAATGCTGTTTTATAAATCTGATTAATCATTTAAAATATTGTTTTAATTGCATATGTAGATGTAGTACAATTTTATATGTGTATAGAGTTGTGCGATGATCAATTCTGGATTGTTAAACCATTCAATATCTTAATTTTTTGCCTAAAATGAAAAAGTATATATTTATTTCTAAGATGCAGCATATTTCAGTATATGTTATAATGTGTGCTAGTCAAGTTACGGAACAGAAAGTTTTCCATTCATATTTTCAAATATGAAGTATTAATGAAGCTCAGTTTTGTCTTTCTCCCTTTTGCTGCACACGAGCGACTCACTTGATGAATGTAGTCTTGTCTTTGGTGAGACACTTTCATCTCTGCATCTTGGTGCCAGGACTATCTATAGTAGCCTTTTCCCTAAACCCATTATCCAGCCCCTAGGTGGCTGCCAGGCAGAATGAAATGTGACAGTTGTTAGCTCTTCCCTGCCCTTTGCACATATGTTTTCTTGTCCCAGATCCTGTTGGTCACTGTGTTTTCCTATTTGTTGACTCCCCCTGTTAGATATGGAGTCTATACCTAACCTGGACAAAGATGGTTCCCTCCATGCAAGTATGGCCTCTGTTGCTCTCTGTGCTCATGAGGTAGTAAAACAGAAGTGCCTACTGTCTTCCACGCCTTTTGATGTATTAATGACCTACAGGAAAAATAAAGAATAAAGTTCTTAGGGTAGCCGGATGGGGACTGATCCTCTGCTCAGCTTCTCCGGGACTTTAGTGTCTGGCTTGAGCTTGCGCAGGCCCACTTTATGCTGCAACAGTCTCGTTGAGTTCATGTGTGCATTAATCCTGTTGTGTCTGGAACACACTGTTGCCTTGGTATCTTCAGTCGCCTCTGGCTCTTATCATCTTTCTGCATAGTTCCTTGAGCCCTGAGGTGAGGAGTTTGGTAAGGACATTCTATATAGGACTGAGTGTTTCAAAATCTCCCTCTCTGCACATGATCCAGCTGTGGGCCTCACTGTTAGTTCCCATCTACTGTAGGAAAAAAAAAAACTTCTCTGAAGCTGGCTGGGTGAGACACTGACCTACAGGATTAGCAGGATGTCATTAGGAGTCAATCTATTGTTACATTCCATTAGCAGAATGATAGTATTTGGTTTTTCTCTGATTCAATGACCTAAGTATTCTCAGATTCTTGCAACCCAAGGAGTGTCAGTCGTGGCTTCATTTCACGGAGTGGGCCTTAAATCCAATCAGGAAGTGGTTGGTTAATCTGCAAGATGTTCCCCACTATTGCCTTAGTATTTCATGAAGGAGGTTACTGCTGTATATGACAAGATTGGTAACTAGGTTGGTTGTTGCCTTTCTTCTCTTATAAAGTACAGAATACCACAAACACCAGTCAGTGGAAGTGAAGCTTTAGTTAGACACTAGCTTGACTTGTCTAGGTTCATTGGGAGTTTTAAGTGTTGTCTTGAGTCCTGCCATCTTTGTGGAGAGCGATCAATAGTCTTGGCAATAGCCTGCCAAACCTGATTTTCAAGCTGATTCTAGTCTGGGACCTATGTGATCTTGGTCAAGTTATTTACCTTTTGCAGTATAATTTGTACATCTGGCCGTGATAACAGCTCTATTTGTCTGCCAGGATTTTAAGGAATGTATTAAGACAACTTCTGTCTGGCTAGATACCAGGCTCAGCCTATGAAACCTCCTCAGCACAGGTATGGTCTTAAGGTCACCCTTGTTTCCCATTCTAAAAGCTGAGAGTTCTGAGAAGTTGGTGGTATGGTAGGAACATACCTTCTATCTCTGTAGGCATTATGGAAATTTGACCCTTTAATACTGAAGCCAGGGTTCCTGACCCCATTATAGTCACAGATTCCTAGAAAATTATATACTTAATGTTTACCCAATTCATTTTAAATGCATTTTAAAAGTGGATTTATTATATATCTCTAGTGGATATACATGCATATTTTATAATACTATTAAAACAACATCATAAAACTATCAACATTTTTAAAAAGTTTCTTCTCCCATTGCTTCCATTATGTCACATTGGTACACAGAGCAGTGATTTAGCTTCCCACCCAGCCACCCTCCATTGCTTAAAGGTATTACCCGTGTCTGACTATATGATGGGATTTGCACAGCTCTGCAGTTTATGAAGCAACTGTGAGTATTGCATTTCTTTCCTTTTTATTGTATTTTTATCTTTTGAAAATTACAAACAGGTACACAGTATGTCTTAGTCATATCTGTCCTCCACTCCCTCCCTTCAGTGCCTCCTGGTCCCGTATTTCTAATCTTTCCAATAGCATCTCCTATTTCTGACTGCCAATGTCTAAATTGAGGCATAGAATTATTTCTGACCTTGAGGCTGCCCAGGGGTCTGATGGTAGCTCTCTGAATTAAATGGATTGGTTCTGGCTTTGTTGCCACGGTGACAGAAAGCTGCGCAAGCTGACCAGGTGACCAGCTAGATGGAAAAGTCTTCCAGGTGTAAGACATTTCTTTGTCAGCTGTCCCAGTGACTGTCAGTCCCACCCCCCCATCACCCCTCCCCTGAGCTGGTCATACAATGGATAGTAACCATCAAAATCCCTGCCCTGGCATCTTAGTTGGGGGTGCGTGAAGCCTGTGGTCTAGTGTGCACACTCACAAGGTGCCTATAGTGTTGTGATATATGCAAGAAAAACAATGAAAAAATGACAAGCCAGCAGGGGAAACACCAACTCTTTACTTAAAGATGAGTAGACCACACTGTATAACGTAGGCACTATAAGCCTTCTATGGGAAGAACAAAATACCAACTAAAACCACACTAAACAATAACCAGGCATTGTCTCCTTCAATTGCCATTTATTGACTTCTTTCTGCACCAGCTTAAGGATGAAGGAGTAGAACAGCCTGAAAATGAGAAGCACTGATGTAATACAGGGGGCAGGGATGGGTATAAGGAAGGAAGAGGCCAGAGCACATTATGCAGAAAAGAATGATGGATTGGGCTGGAGGATGGGAATCCCAGTTGGGATGCAGATAGGCTACAGAGAAATAAATCCCTCAGGCAACTGTCAATTCATCCACTGCCCCTCTCCCCCCCCCCCAAGGAAGATGACCGATTATAGTATACCCAGAAACACCAAAACCAAAACAGACTTAATAGGTGCATAACACAAATGACTGACCACTCCATTCCTTGCCTCTTTGGAAAGCTCGGTCAGAGTGTTCTTTCCATATAATGTAGCCTTGGGCGCTGGGGCTCATAGCCTGGCTTATTGCATTCCCAATTAAAATAGCCCGCTTTCTCATCAGGACCTAGCAGCCTCCCTAGGGCCTAAGTGTACAGACTTGCATGAGGAGAGACTGTAGCTGAATTTTGCTAAACATATGGGGTCAATCGCAGCCAATAAGTGCATGTGATCAGCAGAGATGCTGGTGGTGTACCATGAATGTCTAGATCCCAACACTTCCTGTCTGAAACCCTTGCCTGCTGTCAGCATACTCAGGGAGACAAAATTAAACATTGTCTGTTTTTGAAGGGAAACAAAATAAGAAAAAATAAGAGAGAGAGAGAGAGAGAGAGAGAGAGAGAGAGAGAGAGAGAGAGAGAGAAAGAGAGAGATTTCCCTCAAAAACTCAAGATGGGGATCCTTCTTGGGGCTACTTCATCAGAAGAGGGACCTAAAAGAAATTAAAAACCAGTAAAGGAAGAAAACGTTGCATATTTGAATATTTGAGGTGTCTCAACAAGCTCTATCCTTCCAAATGATAGACTCACGTGGAAAAGAAAAATGTTTTTTGGGTTTTTTTGAGGCAGGGTTTCTCTGTGTATCTTTGGTTTTCCTGGAACTCACTCTGTAAACCAGGCTTGCCTCAAGCTCCCAGAGATCTTCCTGCCTCTGGCTGGGATTAAAGGTGCACACCACTACCACCCAGCAGAAAAGAAATTTCATATTAAAATATGAAAACCCCATCCACTCACAATTCCTGTTCAGACTTGAAGGGAAGATTTTGGAAACAAAACTCATACCCAAATCTAGCTGTTACAGACATGTTTTGTGAGGAAGACAGCAGAGTTACTTTTCAAAAATTTGGCTACAGCAGCAGTTCTCAACCTGTGGGTCATGACCCCTTTGAGGGGTGGTCACATATCAAATATCCTGCATATCATATATTTAAATCATGACTCACAACTAGCAAAATTACATTTATAAAGAAGCAGTAAAATAATTTTATGGTTGGAGGTGACCACAACATGAGGAATTATGTCAAAGTGTTGCAGCATTAGGAAGGTTGGGAATCACTGGGGTAGCGTATGTTAATTCACTAGGCAATGAATGCAATGCATTTAAGGATATCTACATATACATGAGTATGGGACCATCTACTGGTAAGGCTACCCATGTTTTTCAGGGATTGCATCTCTAAAGAAAACATATTCACTCTCCTGATAGCTATCAATTGCTAGTAGCTACTCAGATACGAAGTTTCATGAGCTTTTACTGTCCATGCTAGGATCTTTGGTGGCTTGAACTAGTGAAGATCTCGTGCATGCGATCATAGCCACATGTGGTCCACAGTGCTATCATGTCTAACAGATGTGTTTCATTTCACTGCAGCTGTTTTCTCCCTCTGGTTCTTACAATCTTTCTGTCTCCTCTTCCATGAAACTTCCCAAACCTCTTTTCCAGTCATTGGTCACTGAAGTCCCATAGACACCCTCAGAAACACTACAAGCTATTGCTGTTGTTCTTGGTGAGCATTCAGAACTTGATGATAGAGTCTGTGCTGGCTGATTTCATGCCAACTTGTCACAATCTAGAAGTTATCTGAAAGGCGCTAACCTCAATTGAGAAAATTCCTCCACAACATTCAGGTGAAGAGCCTTTTCTTAATTAGTGATTGATGGGGGCAGCGCCTAGTCCATTGTGAGTGATGCTGTCCCTGGGCTGGTTTTCCTAGGTTCTAAAAGAACATCTACAGGCTGGACCTAGGCCTCCCCACACATATGTAGCAGATGTGTGGGCTTGTTCTTCATGGGAGATTATGGACAGCTGGAGCAGGGGCTATCCCAAAAGCTGCTGCCTACAGGAGCCTAGCATAGCAGCCCTCTGAGAGGATCTACCCAGCAGCTGATTGAGACAGATGCAGATACCCACAGGCAAACAATAGACAGAGGTCGGGGATCCCTATGAAAGAGTTAGGAAAAGGATTGAAGGCTCTCAAGGAGATGGCAACCCCATAGGAAGACCAACAGTGTCAATTAACCTGGACCCCAAGGAGCTCCCAGAGACTGAGTCACCAACCAAAGAGCAAACCTGAACTGGTCCAAGACCCCCCAATACAAATGTAACAAAGGGCTGCCACATCTGACCTCAGTGGGAGAAGATGTGCAGAGACTTGATGCACCAGAGTGGGGGGATGCTGAGTAGGAGAGGTTGTCCTCCCCGAGGCAAAGGGGGATGGAAGAAGAGAATTTGTGAGGGGACTAGGAGTGGGTAGCATTTGGAATGGAAGCAAATAACGGAGCAAGCCAGTAAGGAGCATTCCTCTATGGCCTCTACATCAGTTCCTGCATCCAGATTCCAGTCCTGTTTGTGTTCCTGTCCTGAGTTCCTGCTATGATGAACAATGATGTGGAAGTGTAAACTCAGTAAGCCTTTTCCCTCCCAGGTTGCTTTTGGTCATGCTGTCTCATCACAGCAACAGTAACCCTAACTAAGATGGTAGACTAGATAGTTTTATGTCAACTTGACACAAGCTAAGGTCATCTAAGAGGAGAGACCATCAATTAAGAAAATTAATATCAAGCTGTTAGCAAGCCTGAGGGGCATTATCTTATCTAATTATTGATGTGGGAAGGCCTAGCCCATTGTAGGTGGTACTGTTCCTAGGATGGTGGTCCTGGGTTGTATATGAAAGCAGGGTGAGCAAACTATGGGAAGCAAACCAATGAGCAGCATCCCTCCCTGGTCTCTGAATCAGCTCCAGTACCAGGTGCCTTCCCTGTTTGAGTTCCTGTCATGGCTTCTCTCAGTGATGAACTACAATAAGAAAGTGTAATCCAAATAAACCCTTTCCTCTCCAAGTTGATTTGATCATGGGTGATTCATAATAACAGTAATTCCAACTAAAACAAATGGTATTCTATCGATAAAGACATATACTTGAGTTATAGGTCATGGGGAAATCAAGCAAGTACCAACCTAGAGCCTTCATCCCTGCTGGCTACCTTTCATAATTCTGTAAATTTCTGTACATAGTGCTAGGAAATGAAGCCATCAACAGTCTTACCCAGCTGTGAGCTACAGTAGCAAGTAGTTTGGCACTGTTGTACACTGGTACATAGTGAGCTGTTGACCAGTTACATTAACTAATGGATCTACCCTCTTTTGAGCCAAAACCTGTGGCTGGCTAGGTGATAGGCCCTAGGGGAAAATCTAATACTATTATTCCAATAAATGGACATAATAAACTATCCTCTAAATTATTATCTTTATAACCATAGATTGGTGCATCTCTCAACCCACATTAAAAAATCTCTTTGCAGTAGCTAGTGATGAATACAGAGATTCACAATTGAGCAGTGTCCTAAGATTAAAAGACTGTAGAATGATCAGCAATAACTGAGTCATCCACAAAACACTTATTTCTTAATGAAAAATCCATTTTTTATCTGTGCTGTCAGTGCTAGGATCCAGCTTGAATGACAACTGTTCTCAAACTTGAAATTTAGATTGGAACAGAAAGAGCTAGAACCACTGGACCAACTCTTGGCCACAATGATTTGGAAGAAATATGGAGAAAAAGCTTGCTCTGGTTAGCCCTAAGTATCCATACGACCCACTTCTAACACATTTTATATTCAATTTTACATTCTTTTGGAGGGTTAGAACAATGTCAACTGAAGAGGTTGTGTCAGGTTGCATTCATAAGGACCAGAAAAGGCTGCCACCACAGAGCGTCCAACTTCAAACCATAAACTGTTCTTTATACCATTGCATTAACCACACCATATTGGCCACACCACACTCTTGGAGCAAGGACTTCATTTTGTAGGCATTTCTGGGTGAAATAAAATATATTTGCTGAGGGCAATTAATTGAAGGAAAGTGTGCATGGAACTATTAGCAGACAGCATGCAGCATTAGGTGGCAGAGCACCAGTCACTGAAGGACTTCTGTGAAGGCACCATCAGCCTCTGCTGCAAGATTAAACAGTCCTGTTGTTGTCTTGCTACTTCTACAGAGAAACGTCATTCACCCGTCTATGAGAGCTCCCATTCCTTTCCAAGCCATATACAATACCAGGTCTTGGACATGTTTTATAGAGGGATGAGGAAGAGGGCAGATACTTTAGCTAATGTAACTGGTCAAACATGAACAGCTTCTCCTGTGTAGAACATTGCTAGCGTGGACGTGGTCACTCAGCTATTCAGTCAGGCTTATTAAAATATGAGGGCGTGAAAAGAGCTGATTTCAATCATTTTATGGCAGGACAGTTTCCCTTGGGAAAGCAAGGCTGGCCAAAATGTGTGTGGTCCATACCTTTTATGTGGAACAAATTTGGCAGACGTCCCTCTCTCGGACAAGCCTAGCCTTGCCCTTGACCATTCACTTGAGGCCCACACCTTTTCTCTGCCACTTGCCTTTCTGGTATTTGGAAAGAGTCAACATAATTTTCAAAGTTTCCACTGCTAAACTCAAGTTGCCAAGTTCTTGCATCCCATGTGGTTCTAATATCCAAAGAATTCCCCTGTCTCTTCCAGATCAGGGCTAGGTACCTTATTTTCACCTGAATGGAGTATACCTATTTCCAAAGCACAGAAGGATAACTATCTGGATTTGAAATTTCCTGGAAGACCAAGGCTTGAGACAAAGGATGTGCTGAGTGAACATGGGAATACATGGAATGTGTTCAAGACCACGGAAGTGCTGTGAGAAGACAATTCCTTAGCTGCCTCTCAGACATGCCTCTAGGACACCCCTGGCTTCCTTCAGCTGGCACAGGGAATGGAAACTTTGGCCGTGTTTGTACTTGTTTCTGTGGCTTCTCCACTCCATGCCTCATCCCCAGGCCTCCCTCCTCACTGACAAGTTTCCTAACACAAGTCCAGTCTAGCATCCATCCACCCTAAATACCAGTCAGCCCATTATAGTACAGCAAAGACACAGAGGCATGTGTAGGGCTGGACAGAAAGAATGTCCTCCCACTGAATACAAATAGACAGACACCCCTTAGGAAATGATGGGCCATGGAGTGTGTTTGGCTCACCTGGGCACTTCTTGAGAGTTCTATGCCCATATCCCATGGGGCAGGGAGCAAGTTTGGATCCACCACCCAAGCCTACTCTCATAAGGTTTGTTTTCTGATCTTTTCAGTAGTTTAACACAAAATTCCTCTGTGCTGAACAAGGAAGTGTTTGAAGAAGCAGCAGTGTCTATGTTGTTCCCAGGTTATCCTGGAAGTGGGAATTCATGAGAAAACAATGTTGAAATTGCAGCCTAGAGTGAATGAGTAAGAAATGAGCCTGGGAGCAAGGGCAGGAGGAAGTCAGGGAGGGCACTGTACCAAGCAGTGTGTCATGGAGCGTTCTCTTAGTTCAGGGGTGCCCTGGGACTGTTGTTCTTCAGCTGGGATGAGCATCCTTGGGAAACTGATGGAGTGAACTCTGTACCTGCTTTTGTCTGTACTGGCAGCTTTCAAGGGAGATTTTAGGAACAATAGCTGCACAAGGCCAGCTTCCTTCTGTGCCAGAACTTGAGTAAGAAGCTGGCATCTCATGACCCCTAAGTGTCCAAATGATAACACGAGGTCCTGAGCACAGAAAGTGTCACTGCTCAAGGTGCCAGCATGCTTGTAATCAAAGGGATGTCAAGCGATGGAGATTCTCGGTCAACTCCTTGCATATGCTCAGCCCAAGACGAATGGCAAGACAAAGAGGGCATTGCCAGCATTTAAAGTAGAGGAAAAACTCCCAATCAATTCTTCTGAGAGTGGAAAAGGCTAGGACCATTCCATCTGAATAGACACCACTAGGTGAAATAAGGAAATTCATTGCAAGGGTCATGAGTGTAGCTTAACTGGTAAAAGGCTTGCCTAGTAAGCAGAGTCCTGGGATCAGCCTTTAGCACTGTATCTGATACACTCTAATCCCAGCATTTAGGAGTTGAAGCTTGGGATCATTCTAATTACACAGAGAGTTTGAGAATAGCTAGTACTATCTTAGATCCATAAGAAGAGAAATGAGAAGAAAAGAAGGAAGAGAAAGAAGAACAGACACACATGTGCAAGTTGTGCAGTGAAGATCAATGCCTGAAAACTTACATGCCATAGGTACATGTCTCTCTAGCTGAAACTTTATAGAAGACTAATCAGAATATTGACCAATTCTAGCATTGGATTTTGTGTTAGATTTTAATGAAATTTACTGACACTCTATATTTGCTTTTGGTTCTTGGTGAACTCTTTTCTTTTAGGAAACACAGGTAGGATTTGTCTAGGCATTTACTTATTTCCCTAAGCCTAGAGAAATGCAAACTCGCCATGCCAAATGTGGGTTGTGTAGAAGCTACTGCACCAGGAAAAAGGAAGTGCCTGGTGTAGGAGACCTGACCCCAGAAACATACTTTCAGTTCTTGGTGAACTCTTTTCTTTTGGGAAACACAAACAAAAAGTGGTTTTCTGGTTCTTCTCTATCATAAGATAAAAAGAAGCCCCTTTCCCTTCTCCTCATCTGATCATCACCTAGGAGATACAAACTTTTATGCAGACATATCTGATGCTGTGATTATGTTTATCTGAACTATGAATGAAAAGATAGGCATTATGCTCTTCACAGAATATGCTATTTGTATTTTAAAAGCAGCTCCAAGGCTGAGATGGTGGCATATGCCTTTCATTCCAGAATTTGGGATGCAGAGGCAGGTGGATCTCTATGAATTTGAGGTCAGCCTGATCTGCAAAATGGGTTCCAGAGTAGTCAGGGCTCCATACAGAGACTTTTTTTTAAGGTAGCTCCAAAAGTGAAATAATTGTGTTTTGAAGTAATAATTTTAGTTTCTCAATAGAGCTAGATGAAATGCCCTGAAACCAAGTGTTCATAAGAAATGATAAGAAATAATGATGTGGATTTGTTTTCTATCCCTTGGGAACTGGCTGTGTTGTTTTTTCCTACCTTCTTCAAGAACTCAAATAGACCAGCATGACACATGACAACAGTGTCATGGTTCAAACTGAAATACCCGCCCCCCCACACACACACACACACACGGGTTCATGTTCTGAATGCTTCTCATCCTAGCCGTGTGTTCTTTTGAAGGCAGCAGAAGCTCTGGAGATTAGGGTCTAGATATTTTAAATAGATCACTAGAAGTGGGCGTCTTAATGTTTAACCAGCTCCTAGTTCTGGCCTGCTCTCCCTCGTCCTAGGCCACTGCTGTATGAGGAGTCCCATAAGCTCCCAATGGCGATGCCTTCCCCAGTGTGGCAGACTGAGACTCTCTGAACCCATAATACAAAATAAATGTATTATCCTCTAAGTCATTTCTGCTTGGCATTTTGTCACAGCAATAAAGAGGTAACTAATACATGATGTAGTCCAGCATCTTCAAAGACAATACAAAAGTAGTTCTTAGATCTGAACCTACAGAGGAGTTTACTTCTTTGCTCAGCCTTACTGTACTGGGCTTGTGATCCATCCTGGATCATACTGGTAATATGTGCACATTAGCATATGACATCTGTGACATCATGACCTAGGTTATCATGTCTCTGAGGTTATGATGTCTCTGAGGTTATGGAGCTACCATGATCTCAACATGATTTTGTCCTCAAAATAACAATTTTAGTTGCTTTCAAGATTTTTTTCAATCTGTCTTCAACTGAAGCCAGTTCTTCAATGAAGTATATCCATAGAGAAAGACACAAAGGCAGCCAATGACACAAACCCCTAAGTTCTGATGGGACCTGGAGGTCAGTGTAATGGGAGAGAGTCTCTGACATAAAGATAATGAGAAACCTTTCCCTTCTCCTTTGTGCTGTCTTTTCCTCTTTCCTTTGAACAACAACAAAAAATGGTCATATTTATTACCTATGTCTCAACTAAATCAAGAATGAGACAGAATTTTTCTTCATAGTAATTCAAACATTAACACCCTTATGTGCTTTATGTAACAGCTAGACTTTGTCATTTGCTTACTGTTTCTGCTTCCTTTGTATAAGGCTTCACAGATTTGTCTGGACTTGAAAAGCATTTATTAAACACCTGCCTTCTATCACTGTGAATTTCAATTTGCCAACTTCACGTGGGACATCAAAATATGACACTTACAGGAAACATAGAAGACAGTCTCCAGATTCCAAAAGAACTCAACTGTTTCCTTAGCTACAGATGGTAGCCAACACTGTTTTGCCTTTGAACATATGATCTTGCAATCTTGCATCTAAGCCTTGGGGCATTGCCTGTCAAAGACATCAGAATTTCTACAGATGGCTTGACCTTGAAATACTTATAGCCAAAGGCTTTGGAGAATTGCAGTGTTTCTTCCTGTAGGACCCCACCCCAACCTCCAAACCAAGTGTTGCTTCTGTCTGGTCATAATTTTGGCTATAAAATGCAGTATGAAACCAGGTTATCTCCCAGGCTTCCAATCCTATCTTGACAACCTAACTAACCATTAACCTCATTTCCCCTATGCCTCTACGACCTTACTTAGTATTGAGTCATAGCATTACTACAAGTAGCATTAGTTCCACAGCTGACTTAATGTGGCTAATAACAGAGTTTTTGGAACCTTAGGTATATTTGTTTTATTGTAAATTGATTTTTGTAGCATATAATGATGAAGAATAGGATCTGGACTTTTGACTTGCAGTCATGGTACATGGATAATAGCAGATCATCTCCTGTTAGATGCTATTATGAGCACTTGACTGAATGCTGAGATGATCATTGCTTAAATGATCTTGATGGTAAATAAAGAAAGCAGTGGTAAATAGGAAACCTGAAAGCAGGAGGTTGTGTCTGGTTGGAGTATCAGTTGACTTTTCCACTTAGGAGGTTCCCCATTATATGTGTTCTGTGAGATACCAAACTCAAGCAGAAAGCAGACGTCTTACTAAGTCAGGACATCAGAGATAATAGTTTGGAGCTCCCACAATTGTTGTCAGTTAAGGGAAATGTCAGAAAAGGGAAGTCACAAAAAGAGTTCTAAAATAAGCATATTTTTTAGTCCTTATGCATGGACCCCTGAACTTCTAGGGAATTTCCAAGCATCTTATAGAAGTTCCAAGCAGCCAGGGGAAGTGGAAAGAAACAACATTTGAAAGACCAATTGCCTGGGCAGACAAAGAAATAAGTTCTCAAATTGAAGACTCTTAATAGATTTAAACTTTCCTTCCAAATCTCACAATGACCCAAGAGCCTGATCAGAGCAGGCTTGTTAGAATAACATCTACACTACAATTAGATTTGATCCCTAGAAATTCCACCAAAGCCTATAATCCAAAATCTACCAGAAGAGTCAGACCTCCACTCATCCACCTTCCAGTTAGAACAAAATTCTTCACTTTTCATGAGGAGGTAACAGAACCCAAAGTCTCCTCAGTACATCACCTCTGAAGATACACATATAGCCAAAGCATACTAGCCACCCATCAAGCAGATTCTAAACCCTTCTCCTTTGATCTTGTTTACCCCATGATGTGACTAGGCATGGCCTTCTCAAAGGCATTTCTTTTGTCATTGGTTCTTACTCTTGGTACTTTGGTTAATTGCTGCCTTCTCTTAGTATCCAATCATATTGATTGACAGGTGTTTTCTAACAGATAGACCTATGGTATTTGGAATGTAGACTTTGAACATAGAAACTCATCTAAGAAAGAAAAAAAATGCTTGAATTCAAGTCTGTTCTAGGAGGAGTCCCACATTCTTGGGTGTTTCAGTCCACAAGTGTATGCAAGTGGTCAAGAGATATGTAATAGCTGACATAAGAGGAAAGATGATCTCCTGTGGATAGCAGCTAAATTTTACCATGAAGTAACAGACCCGTAGGATGCAAAATACAACATTAAGGTATAAATACAACTTAACTCACTGATATTTTGTCACCTTTTAACTGAATGAATGTAAGTTTTCTTAGACATTTCCTTTATTACCATAATTTTAAGCAACTATTTATGGCTAGTAATAATCTGTTCCATATGCTTGAATATACTTGGTGTCTTTAGAGATCACATCAAAACTTTTTGGCTTTTCTCTCCTATTAAATAGACTGTTCTTTTTAAATGTGTAAAGCCAAAGAAGTGCCAGGAATCACTGTTATCAGGAGTAATGCCAGTCATCCCTGCAATTTAAGGCTCTGTGTACACACCTTCAGTGTAAAAGAGCATTTGCGTGCTCATTTCCATTCTCTTAACTATAAAAGACGGTGTAAATATACTGGATCTATCGCACATGCTCAGCCAGTCACTGCTAGTCAACTGATGGTAAAAGCTGAGCTTTATTTTCTGTCCCTGGAACAGCATGGAGAAACAAAAGGAGCAGGCTTTGAAAGGAGACAGAGGGGAACCTTTATGCTTCACACCAAATTTTTTGGTTCTTACTTTCCCATCAGTAGACCAATAGAACACTAAAGGTTACTCCTAGCTCTAAGATTTGGCGATTTAACATTTAAAAATGTCACTGGTTTTGAAACCATCAGTCACTTAACATACACACTTCATCTTTTATAAATCAAATGCTTAAAGAGGGAAAATGTTAAATGTGGATTCCTGCAGAGTAGTATTACATTCTAAAAGAACTATTTTAAGCATGCTTTTCTTTAAAAAATAAAATCAACTTCCTCCTCCTCTCCATCAGTGCTGAGGGACTGGGCAGCTTTCTAACCATAGCGGACCTTTTTAAAGAACCATTAGGCAGGTTTATGGGTACATCAACTTCTTGGTCTGAGTGTCTCTAGATCACCAAGCAAACATAAGAACAGCAAGGACATAGAACTCAGACTGGACCCTGGGTCATCCATTTAAACATTGTCTTTGACGTTGGCACCAAAGAACTTCTTGAGGAACAAAGAAGTCCAAGAAAGACACACAGTTCTGAATTTTATAGCCATGTTTTCCCTTAATATTTTATCTCCTTTAGTGAGAATTCTTTACTGACACAAGCCTGAGAGTCCCTCATGATCAATGAAACACAAGCTGTCACCTGCAAGGCCTCCTTTCTGCTACCATTTTTGTGGTCTTCTAACAGTGTATTATTAATGAGCTCCCTGTATTTTCTGCAGTAGCCACTGGTTCAGAGATACAAGCAGCACTAATGCCATGTTTTTTTATATTATTATAAAAATATGTTTCTTGTTCATCAAATTATATTTCATTGCTCTGCCAGGCCAAACATCTACGTAATGAATGATCAAGGTTCTTCAATTCCAAAGAATGTCTATTCCCTTCCAGGAGAAAAGCTTGTGGGATGATTATTTAAAATCTCCTGCCAACGTGGACATGAGAAGAACTCTGAAGTAGAAACCAATGTGTTATGAGTGTTAAGTCAGCTTCAGCACCATGAAAAAAAAAATGACCAAAGAAGGTTTCCCATCCCACAGCTAGTGATGAATAGATATAATCTGTTTGATATAGATGTTCGAAGGTTAGTTTGGTTCTTAAATTCAGGATACTGCAATTACCAGGATGAATTCAAGACCTGAGCATACACTTTCTCACAGCTTGGCCATGTATCTACCCAACATCAATAATAAGGACCTTGAATCTTTTGCTTCTTTGAAACTGGCTTTCTTTAGGATGCTAACTTGAAATGCATTTATGTAGTAACAATGTTTTAATAAAAACAATTAAGTCATGGTCCTTAGAACCACACACAAAGTCCAAAGATCTCAGAATAAACTGTAGTGACTAGATATCCAGTATCATGCTTTGTTGGAATTTTTCCCTCCTGTGCTCATTCCTGGAGCTTGCTTAACCTGAGAATAAGAAAATAGAGTCATAATGAAAGGGTTCATTCAGTGAAAAGCCCTACAAACACAGGATTTGAGCTAGATTCCCCAAAACCCACATAAAAAAACCTGGGTGCAATAATGTGTAGTTGAAACTCCAGCTTTGGAGAGACAGAAACAGGCGATCCCTGGGTCTCACTGTCTAGTCAGCCTACCTTTATTGGCAAATTTCATGTCATCAAGAGACTCAGTCTCAATACAAACAAACCAATTGTAACAAACAAACAAAACAAAATAAATGTAGCCAATCTCTGAGAAATAACACCCAAAGTTATTCTCTGAGTTCCACATGCATCCCAGTGCACACATACCCACCTCCCACATATATACACACACAAAAAAATACATCAAAATGTCTCTAATATGTTCACAGAGACTAAACATTCAGAAAATAAACTTGTGCATAGACAGTTTGAACACATCAAATCTAAGCACCAAATATGAACATTTTTAAGACATAACGTGCCGTGGAAATTTTCCCACTACAAACTTTAGTTTTCACATAGCAGTTTAAAGCACTTTATAAAACTTGTTCTATGACTCTTAATGGCACTCTTAGCAAGCAAGTTACACTGTCAAGGTCTCCACAAAGTGGTGTTCTTATAAAATTATACAAAATCCACTACAAATAAATAAGCCAATAAGCCAAATGAACTCCCTCAAAAAATATTTGTTCTATAATATATATGTCTAAGATGCTTATGAAATGTTAAATGAATTTTCTATTCTGATTTGAGTTCTAACACCAAGCTATCTCATTGTGCATAGGTGACTATTCCAACATCCTAAACTGTGGCTTTGTAGCTCCCTAGCATTTCAGATAAAGAATATCCAGCCTGCAGGTCTTTTCACACAGGTTCTCTCATGAATTATTTTGTTCAGGAACCCTTGTTTATGAGCAATGTGTTGATTTCTAAAGTGAATTTGCTGAGCACTGGGGAGACTAAGAAGAATAAATATTCTATAATCTAACTACCTTACCCAGTCTAGTAAAGAAGGCAAGAAAACAAGCAATTTTTTCTGCCAGCCAAGATCTTACCTAGAAAAAAAAAAGTCACAAGATGCTGAGTGCCTTATTAACTTCTTGCTACTCACAACGGGTTAGGATATTCTGGGTAATGAGGAGCTCCAAAATCTCTGCAAAGACAAAAAGCAAGTTGTTACTTTTATGCACATTGCTTCGACAAAATGTGTGCATGAGGGAAATGGGGACTCTGAAATGTCACAGGCAGATCCAGCTGAACAGAAGATTCATCCTGCTGTGGCTTCCAGACCACAAGACAATAAGACAATACAAGCTGGTGAGCTGAGCACTGGCTTTCAAAGCCACAGACAACTGGAACTGTGCTCCTATTTCGTGAGCTAGACTAGTTTCCTGGCCACGCCCACCCTTGAAGGGATTGTAGAAAGGCCTCCTTCCAGCTCTGGAACAGAAAGAAAAGGGATATTTATGAACAGTTCTAATGGGCAGTGGGGTTGGGATGGAGTTGTTGAGAGTTTTACTGAAATGTCCCTTCCAACAACATTTCCCAGTTAGTAATTCGGTCCTGTGTTTATACAAAAGCCACCTCCTGGGAAAGGGGCCTCTGTTTATTCACTTACATCCACTTGACATTTAGTTCATTTCCATGGATCCTTGCCTGGTGGGTGTTGGCAATAGAGTGAGAAATGGCAGGGTTCCTGTCCTCAGGAAGCCCACAGTGTTCCTGAAGCGAAGGTATACATTCATAAGCAAGAAATACAATGTGGCTGGAAAATCATTTAATCGATGCTGCCATGGCACAATGGTGCTACAGAAAGAGTCAGAGAAGGCTTTGTACAAAGCCAAGTAAATACCACACCTGACAGAGTCCAGAATGTTCTTGCCAGGAAAAGTAGAAGTCATAGGTTTTACTGGGTTAAGGAAGGACAATCATTAAGACAGACCAAAGTCTCTGAGGCAGTAGTGTAAAGTCACCCACCACTGCACAAGAGAGCAAGGCAGCATTTGGATCCCACTTTTGTGGGTAATCAATGAATTTGCAATGGGTGTTTGTCATGAAAAGATTGTTCACAAGTGTCTATTGTTCTGGTGAGTGCAGAAGCTATGATTCTATTTGTCCAGACATGATGAAGGATCTGCCCTTTTATGGGACTGCCCATAAGTCCATTTCTATCCACCTGCCCAGACAGAAGACAGACCAAATAAACAATTGTGTCTGAAACAAGCTTGGTGAACCAATACAGTTATCGGGGTTACTACAGAAACATGACTGTCACTTGGGCATCACCAAAAGCCTCATCTGAACATGGGTGACAACTCACCAAAGCTGCATCACTAGAACATACCGAGTAGCTTACAAGCAAGTGTATATATGAGTCTCTTCTCCCCCCAGCCTGTGTGCAACAAGCTCTTACATCAAACATTTGATTCAAACATAACCTAGGAGGTCCATGTCCATCCTAGGCTGTTTCTTGATCAAAATATGACAAGGTTGTCTAAAGATGGTATTCATGTCCAAACTAATATTTTTTCTTTCAAATGAAACAAAATACTTTCTATCTCTTTGTACTTCTCCATTTAGATTTATCACTCTTAAGCCTGAGAATGAATGTGGCCAGGAGACAGACAGAAGGACACTGATTGCTGTTGCCATGGAAAGAGGGATCCACTCCATTCAAGGCCCTGTAGTTTCCATGGGAACAGCATTGATGCTGTTGCTGGTCCCCAGACTGGCAGAATATACTGGAAAGAAAACTGCAGGGAAGAAAAAAGAGAAGCTGCAATAGTCAGAAGCTATGTGGGGGAAGCTCTCAGATGGGTAAAGCTACACCAGCATGCTCCATGGGCCCACATCCAAAACATAGGAATCATATGCACACCTCTCATGGACCAACTTCCATCCTTGGAAACAAGGATGAACAAGCTTGAAAAGGCAAGCTGGAGTTAGTAATAGGTTGGATTTCCATACCAAGGCCAAATATGAATGCACCTTCTGCCTCATGCCACACCAGCAACTTGGGCTATCATTGTATTAAGAATAGGCTAGATTGGCTCAGGAAGCTTGATGTTTCACATACATTGCTTATATTCATCATGGAAATTATACAAAGGTGGCACTGATGTACCCGCCACCTAGTGAAGGAGAGCTGGCTCTATGAAGCTCTATGAACCCTGGTCTCCAATCCATTCTGTGGATGCTTATGAAAACTATAGCTGTCTGTCATGTTCTGCCAGGCAATGAGCATTCTACCTCTATCCACAGACATGGTCCCTATTCTTTTGCATTTAACAAAAGAAACTCACCCTCACATGATGATTAGCTCCAGACATCTACTCTAGGGAGTTGGGGGAGTCCTGAAGGGTCTACACTGTCTGGTCTACTTGCAGATGAGGCAACTGAGGCCAGGGACTATGAGCAGAGCCTTCCAGCAGAGGAAGGCTTTCATGGAAAACTTTAGCTAGTCTGTAAACACCATTTCCCACACTCATATATGCAAAGTCCCAGAGTGGTGTCCATGTGGAGAGTTTGCCTTGTATCTGTGGAAGGGGCTCAGCTGCTGTTGTCCACTCTTCCCTGAACCATTTGACCAGTGGGGCAAAGCTAACCTACTCTCTCCCTACACCATGACCAACAACTTCTCTCTTCAGAATTCTTTGTCTGCCTCACTGAAGCTAAGCAACTGCTGTGATCTCTATATCATACTATGTGCCCGGAGCAGAGGGAGCCATAGAGAGATCCCCGAGAGGCCATCATCTCAATGGTCAGTAGAGGCAAAGGATAGTGTTGGAGGCTGCCCCCCAAAAAGAACAATGGGCCTCTAGTGACAATCATTGTTCCTCATTCAGTGTGCACAGCCAGGGACATCTGACGGTGCCATTTACAAATGAGTCTAAGCAGCTTCTGGCATGATGGAATCAAATATTTATTATAAGAGCTTTCTAAGCTCTAGATGACTGTGTAAGAAGTCCTAGTCTGTGGACTCCACTGTACTGGATTAAAAAGGAAAGTTTCAGTGATAGTTTAATTTGACTTTAAGCTCAGCCAAA
This sequence comes from Apodemus sylvaticus, assembly GCF_947179515.1. NCBI lineage: Eukaryota > Metazoa > Chordata > Mammalia > Rodentia > Muridae > Apodemus > Apodemus sylvaticus. Next base: position 128,650,179 of record NC_067476.1, read on the forward strand.
GATTCTCCCTTCTGTCTCCTGTCCTCCATGCTTCACTATTGTGGGTCAAAGCCAATATGTATATATAAATACCTGGCTCTATGTCTCCATACATTATGGATACATTTAAAATTCTCTTTTCTAGTTCTTATATATATAGAGGCTTTGGGATATGCCAGAGGCTGTATGTCACAGATTTGTGCCCCCCCCCCATTTATATATTAAAGTTTCTACTAGTGTGGTGGTTTTCAGAAGTAAAACTTTTGGAAGATAATTAAGATGAGAAGAATCATAAAATAGAATATTCAAGATGGGATTGGTGGCCAATATGAAGAGGAAAAGACCCTGGCATGGTGGTTCATGTTTATAATTTTACAAGGAAGGCTAAAGGGAGAGAACAAGTTTAAGGCCAACTCTGACTACATGATATGTAAAAAGCCAGGCTCCATTTCATAACAATTTCTACCCTAAAACCAGGGGCTGGGATCTAGTTCAATAGAGTTGTTCCAGCATGTGCAGATAAATATGCAACTAAGAAGAGACCCATGCTCACACCAATCTCACATGCAAAGATATAGTCAGAAGGTGAATTGCTGTACTCTGGGAAGATGCCCTCATGCGCAAGTGACCATATTGGCTCCTCAATGCCAGGATTCCATTATGTGGCCCTAGCTGACCTAGAGCTTACTATGTAAATCAGGCTAACCTCAAACTCAAGAGATCTCCTAAATTCTCTGAGATGATTAAAACTGTGCCACAGTTCCATATTTGAAGTTAATGTCACAAGTGATGTCCTACAAACTACCATAGTATCAAAACAATGTGGCAAAGCTGCATCAATAGAGTGGAACACACCATCCATATCCATGTATCCTGTACCACAGATCAACCGACTACCTTTGAAATATTTTTAATTATTCCTTTGTACAGACTTTATCACTCCTTAAACAATACAGCATGATAACTATTTACATACTATTTACATTGTAGGAAAAGTTATGAGTCATAATATGAAAATACCATGCCATTTTCCAGAAGGGACTTGAGTATGCCCATATGGTGTCCTAGAGATCCCAGATTCAATCTCTCATGGACACTAACGGACAACTCTAGATGAAAATTTGCATTGGCAGCTGAGGCTGAGGTCATACTAACATTATGTGGTTTGTCACATCATGATAGAAGAAAATGCTAAATTCTAGTTAGAGGTTCATAAACTTGGAGTCTTTTAGTTTGTTTTGTTCTTATGCAAATTGATAGACCCAGAATCAACAGTACTCTAAAGTCAGGGTTAGTGCCCTATCCTAGATTATCTGTACTGAAAAGATTATCTGTACTGAGCTGGTTCTTTCTCTGTTCTCTAGCCCTGCATGAATTCCCCAGGGACATCTTCTCCAATGAAGACCGACGACAAGGAGCGGTGGTCCTCCATGTGCTCTGTGTAAGTAGCCCTTCTTGTGCCTTTGCCTGCAAGGCTTGAAGGAGAGAGGTAGGTAGACAGCGAAAATACCCAGAGGCTCCATTCCTGCCTGCCAACCGACCTGGTAACAGACCATCTCCAAATGTGCCATCTCTCTCTCTCTCTCTCTCTCTCTCTCTCTCTCTCTCTCTCTCTCTCTCTCTCTCTCTCTCTCTCTTTGGTTTTTCGAGACAGGGTTTCTCTGTGTAGCCCTGGCTGTTCTGGAACTCTCTCTGTAGACCAAGCTGGCCTTGAACTCAGAAATCCACCTGCCTCTGCCTCCCAACTGCTGGGATTAAAGGCATGTGCCACCACTGCCCGGCTAAATGGGCTGTCTCTTAAAGACTGGCTGCCAACATCTGCCTCTTATCTTCTTTTGTTTTAGTGAACTCTCAAGTCACATTTTCTCCTATCAAACTTGATCCTGCCAGTGCTCACACTATACCATTTGAGGGAAAGGTGAAGCAATTTTGCAACCAGGTGGACCATGTGTCAGAGTGTTCCCCCTTACTATGCATTATTTTCTTCTATGTAATCTGTCATTATCCAGTTATTTTTTCATTGCCTGTTAACTTCCCTGTGGGAACATAAGTCCTATGGGAACAGGGACTTCATTTCATACCTGGCATCATTTTTATACCCATTCTTGCCACATAGTAGAGACAGCGTATTTGCTCAGTCATCATATTTAATGTGATGATACCCAGTGCCTAGCCCTTAATAGGTGATCAACTATAACTTGTGCCTTCATCTGCTTTTGTAGTTCATACCATTGTCCTGCACCACTGTCCTGTACCATCATCTAAAGATACAGTGGCCCTAAGGACTTTGCTTCACCTTGTTCCCATTTGGAGAGGTTTCTGGGTTTTGTGTGTGTGTGTGTGTGTGTGGGTGTGGGTGTGTGTGTGTGTGAGAGAGAGAGAGAGAGAGAGAGAGAGAGAGAGAGAGAGAGAGAGAGAGGGAGGGAGGAGGAGAGAGACACAGAGAAAGAGGGGGGAGGAAGAGAGACACACACACACACAGAGAGAGAGAGAGAGAGAGAGAGAGAGAGAGAGAGAGAGAGAGAGAGAGAGAGAGAGAATAAGTGGCTTCAGAACAAGAAAACTCCAGCCCAAGTCTAGACCAGGCATGTTACTTCTTCAAAACATTTTTATTGCCATCTTCCTTATTTTTATTTGTTGCTGTGAAATAAACTCCCTAGGCTTAGTGAGTCCTGTTCACATCCCTTGTTGCTGGGCTCTCCGGCTCAACCATTCAAAAAGAGCATGGAGGGAATCCTTCTTCATGTGGCTGGCACAGTTAACTTGGGTGTCTTGGGCTACCTGGTATGCTTCCAGAGGGTTTCTTCACACTCAGATCTAGGGCTGAGCTTTGCTGAGTCCCCCTAGAACCATCAATCAAAGCTCCTTCATCCTTCGTGTATTCTCTGCCATGGAGTTGCCTTGGAAAGTTACAATGTGGAAACATGGAAGCCTGAACGCTAGCATGGGAATGGCTATGTCACCCAGGGAAGAAGTATTTTGAGCTTTAGAACTTGGCCTCAGGAACCACACTGTATCATTTCTGTTGTATCAGTTGTAGTCACAAGTCCACAATGGTCTAAGAAAGAGGACCTAGCAACTAATTTTCAATCTATACCTACAGGTAATCTGTAGGCATATTCTGGGCTCTGGATTCACATCAGGCCCAAGTCTGAGACTCTGAAGTCTTTTGTTTTGCACATGGTTTCTGACAAGATGGTTCACATCTCTAGACCCTTGAGTCACTTGAGCTGACCCCCTTCCAGGCAAAAGCAATCAACTCTTCAACTCTTTTTCTACCACACTCCTACCTAGGGACAGAAACGCACGAAACTTTTTCTTCTAGCAAAAGCTGTCTCTAAAAGCACCAAATAAATAAGAATCCTGGAGAGCTGGCAGTCTTCCCTGCCCTTCCAGAGAGTCGTGTGCATTGAACAATTAATGTGGATGCCATCTTCGGCACCACAGAGGCTCCACTGTCACAGGGCTGAGGCATCCCAGGCGCTGAGTGGGATCCAGACTTCCCTAGCAGCTAACAGAAGCCTGCTGCTTTGACATGTGAGATATGAGATTCCTGGTCTTGGCCCAAACAGTAAGGGTTTTCATTCTCCCACAGTGGTGCTACTAACTGCATATGGCAAGGACCTCCTCTCCTACTCTACCTTCCCAGCTGAATGCCAAGGATCTTCAATCTCCATTGCCCTTCACAAGGCCAGGTCACTCAGAAAGGTTCCTGTTACCTGTGTCAGTAGTTCCAGGCTGGCATGAAAACAAAGTGGACCACCACAGGCTATTACAGTAGACATGTCATCCTTACAAGAATAAACATGAGTCCACAGATTAACACTTTGTAGTCCCTAATATAGAATGCTTCCTTTTGTCTCTGTCCTGGGCCCTGCACTTTAGGCAATAAATCCAGAAATCAAGGTCAGTGCCTGTTCTTTCAAGACCCTGCTCTACAATGCATGGAATAGAAGAATTATCTACCCACATAGCTTGTGGTTGTTTGAGAAATGTGCCTCCTTGAGCTCACCACATATATGAACACATGGACCCTGTAGTTGGTGGCACTGTTAGGAAGTGGAACCTTGTGAGAGGAAGTGCATCACTGGAGGTGGGCTTTGAGAGTTCGTTCATTCTCTCTGCTTCCTGTCTGTGGTTGAAGATGCAATCTCTCAACTTCCTGCTCTGGCCACCTGCTGCTATTATGGATTCTCTTTGAGAAAGCATAAGCCCAAATCAACTCTTTCATCTTTAATTTACCTTCGGTCATGGTCTTTTATTACAACAGAGAAGTAACTAATTTTTAATCTTGAGCTGGCTTCCGAGATCTTCACAGGATCCTTCCGAGGATCCTAATCTTGGAAGGAGGAGACCCTGATGGATTAACCTTGAACTTGCCTCCTGTGTTCCATGTGTGTGTAGCACATACAGGGTAGAGGCAGGTAGGTAGGATGAGGGGAGGGTCTTTCTATATGGTCAGAGAAATGGGCTATTAATACAGCTTCAGGTGTCACATTTGGCTCACTGAACAACATGAGTTGTATAGTCATTGCTTGCTCAATTCAGGGCAGATCCTCTTGTCCCCATTTACTTTACATATTACCCAGAAAATTTAGCTTGCTCAGGAAATTTTCAGTGAACATCTCGGGATATAAAACTAATTGCTGTAAAGGCAATGGGTACTTTAGGGTCCAGCAGTAACAGATGAGCACACAAGTAAAGACTGTAAAAAGTTAAAAGACTCTCACATTTAGGAGTACACCCTGAGCTAGAAGTTTGGTAGCACTTGGCTGGGCCCTTCTGAGTGGATGAGCGATAGCTTTATCCTGCAGGAAGTCAGTATGTTGTGAGGCGAACTGCCGTGGATGGATCGTGATTCATTCAAAGTGCTAACCATGGTCTGTTCTGTCTGCTGAGGGGGCTCAGCAGAGGCACACTTGGGGGCCAAGGTGCTGCTGGTCTTGAAGAGTAGACAAGGAATTACTAAAGGAGACCTAGAAAGAGGAATGGGGATAATTTCAGACACAATAAGGAAATCATATAGGCTGGGTAATGGGGATGTAGGGATTCGGAGCACCTGGAGGAAGCAGCACGGAAGGATGTGGGTAGTAGTAAGTGCACAGGTAAGATGCTTGGAGAGGTCATGGAACTCACACAGAAGTTACCATGGTGACTTAGAAGTGGTACTGGAGGAAGTTGCTATCCATCTCCCAACCTATCAGCTCTATGTCCTTGCTTAGGGGCAGGGATCAGAGTAGACCTCTCTCCTGCAAGTTGAGAATATTCCAGCAAGGTCACAGTAAAAGGCCCAAGGGCATGTGGGAGAGTCTTCTGGGAGTGCAAGATATGAAGAAAGATACCCTGGATCTAGTGTGAATCCATCTAAAAGTACCAGAGCCTAGTGTGCCACAATCCATATCAGAGAAGTCTTGCCTTCTGCCACTGGGTACCAGTATGCCTATCCTGTCACCCTTGGCTGTTCTTGGGATAGGGATATATAAAACTGTTCTTTTCATGACGTTAACTAGCCATAATCATGGGTCTAGGGAAGAATAGCATGTACTTTTAGGTCTTCTTGTGAAAGCCAATGATACCTATAATTACTTGTATCCAAACCCACACTGCCTATTGCTCTGTACCACAGGTGTTTGATTTCTACACAATGTTTATAGTTTTCAGCCCAAGTTGGTACAGATCTGTGTATGCAGGTGAAATCAAAGACCTCCCCCCAACCAATCCACCCACCACGCACACACACACACACACACACCAGAGCAATCTTTTAAATCTTAGCTGTCTGAGCTTGCTTCTATTGTTCTGTCCTGAAAATACTTCTCTTTTGTGGGTGATTTGTGGAACACAAGACAGTCCTTTTTGGCTCAGTTGCTGAACACGGCAACTCTAATTTCCCCCTTGGATCTTTTTGGTTTAGAATACATAAACCCTGAGATTGCATTTCAAAAAGCATTTCTATTTCTTCCAACTGTGTTTGTGTGTATATGCCTCCCCTGAAAGTGGACAGATGTAGCATCTTCACAGTTTTAGTCAACAGTGAATTTCCCTAAGAGAGCACATGTGCCTTAGAAACCCTTTGTTATTCCATCTTTCCTAATGCTGAGGTGTTAGAAGTAGGATTTCCTGTGTCTGAAGAAATCTGTGTCCTTTGTGAACTCACTGAGTCTGCCCCAGATAGAGAGAGAAGCCTATGGATTATTTTCTAGGGCTGTGATTGTTTGTGGTTTATAAATATCTGACAAATTTTTGATAATTATCCTGCCTGACATGGAAAGCTGAATCTCTGGATGATCAACCAAGCCAGGCATTTTTCTCTGCCAGGAGAGGGAGAAAAGCTGTAAATAATCAATACTGGAGATTCTCAAAATGAGTTAGGGAAGACATCTTTCTATAATGGATTAAATTCCTCTGCATACCTTGTCAGCTTTCAAAAGTACCCTTCATACGTGTTAAGGCTCTGTTTCCCCCTTGCTCCTCTTTTTCCACAAACTGTTCTGTTCTTTCCCCCATCTTATTCACACACACACACACACACACACACACATTTCTTCCCCTTTTCCCCTCTCCCATAGCCAGTGTGTATCTGTGTGTGTCTCTGTGTGTGTGTGTCTGTGTGTGTGTGAAATAGCACACATGGGAAAGTGATTCTGTCTCTTGTTAAGGCAACTTTTTGTTAAGTGAGACTGAGAATGGGGTTCTGGACTCATCCAGCAGCCTATACCTGGCAACTGGATTACTCAGGACCAAAACCTCAATGAGTAGGCTATTGGACCTGCTCAGTAGTAAAGCAAGGTGCTCGGTGTGAGCCCAAGGACTGTAAAACGCAAGCAACCAAAAGGATACATCATTGAGAGTGCTTCTCCTGAGTGTTTTCATAGTCTAAGCCTGGACATAGTCCAGGAGTTTCATAGGAATCTCAGGGGATGCCCAGAAAGGAATTTTCCTCCACTGAGATGCTAGACTGTACGTTAGTACTGTCATCACTGTCACCAAATACCAGAGAGAAACAATTAGCTGATGATTTCAGGGGCTTAGATCATCATAGTAAGGAAGGTACGAGGTGGAATGATGGACCCATATCATGTTAGCTTATATCATGTTAGGAGAGAGGTGAGAGTAGAGATAGACAGATACTGGGTAACTGGGGCCCTGATATAAGGGATATCCTCATTGATTAACATTTCCCAGGTAGGCTCCACATCCCAACATTTCCACAACCTTCCAAAATAGTACCACTAGCTGGGAACCAAGAGTTTAAAGACATGAACCTATGGATGATATTTAATACTGAAATCTTAATTAGGAAACTGCTATCTGCACCCTCCCTGTTGGCCTCTCACGACAGCAAAATGGATGTGTGGGCCCTAGAGGGGCTGGTTGTCTCCCCTTCTGCCTTAGCCTATTCCATCCAGTATTGAGAATCTCCTTGTCCTCATCCCAGTTCCTGATGCCCTTTAGGAACTCATAATAAAGGGTGTGGGTTCCATACAGAGCAGGCCATCCTAGAAGTCAATACAGGATCTTGTGCTGGTTCATCAAGCCAAGACTTCTGCAGATGAAGGCCCTCCATGAATAGCAAGGAAGACCACTGTCATCACTCCATTATCATCTCCATGTGATGCTTCGCAGGTTTGAGTCCAAAGGTGGTGGTCTCCATTGCCATAGTCACAAGCTGTCCACAAGCTTGTGACTTCCTCTTAAGCTCAGAAAGGTAATATTCTCTGCAGATCAGGGAAACCCACACTATATGAGTCCATCTCTGGTCTCCCTTATTCCTTCACTATCTTCTAAGTTGAAGAATGGGCCATTTCCAACCTCAGGATTCTACTAGCACCTCACTTTACTCCCCAAAGGTGCAGAGGAAATCACTGTCAGTAGAAAGAGCTTCTGGGATAGATGTGATTGAATGTTATTGAATAATGGGAGGTAACACCCACATATCATCTCCCTCTGATTTCACTCTTGTAGCTAGTTCCCTCGGTGTTCAATGTTCTCACCCCAGCTTAGGTATGCTTCTCATCTTCCCACACAAGCTGTGTTCTTTCTGAAGATGGGTGACTCTGCTTCCATTCGGGGCCTTGGCTTCCTGGTGTCTTCTCCTGATGGCTTGCCCTGTTTGCTCGCACTTCCCAGCACTAGTCACAACCTCTGTAGGCTCCCGTTGGCCCAGCTGACTTTTTTCTCACCTGGCTATAATCACCAGCCCACATAAATTTGCCTCTTCTAAGTTAGGTCACCAGGTCTTAATCAAGAAGCTTCCCCCCAGAGGCCTGGGGGATAACACAGCACCCAAAGAGGATGTTTTAGCCCTACCCTACCCTCAGCTACCTGCCAAATAAAATGCACAAATGGACTGAGCTTCATTTCTTGAAGAAGCTGGAAGATGGAGGAGTCTCTCAAGGGACTCTTGTGCCCAACAAGAATAGTCTTATATGTATACTGTCTTATACTTTCCTTTTCATTCTTTAGGGAAAGGAAACAACTTTGCTCTGAAGAGATGTGCAAGTACATGGTGTTCTCAGTTCTTTGCTGTTTATTTTAGTATCTGAAGGATAGTTTCCTGAAACGTGCGTCTCTGGGCTCAGATAACTTTTGAGATGACATCAACCAGTAATCAGGGGGCAGAATAACTGGGGTCCAAGCAGTGGTAGAGATGGCTCCTTTCTCATCTTCCAGTTCCTCTAGCACTTTAAAGGATTTATCAAAGCTCACACATCTTCCCAAATCTATCATTTGTCCAACAGAACTCTGGTGCAAAGTCTGTGCTCTCTATGGGAGCCACTGGACACACATGGCCACCTAGCCCTCAAAGTATAACCAATATCAGTGAGGAACTGGGTTTGTGTCTGTTTTCCTTAGTTTTAACTAGCTTAGATTTGAAAACCCATGTATGGCTAGATGCTACCCTGGACATCCTAAGCATGAATTCTAATTTAGCATCTAGCCTCTCTTCCCATGTTTTCTCCTTGACATGGTAAGTTTAGATCTCTCCCTAGCAAAGAGGCTGTGCTTTCCTACCTGGTCCCTTTCAAGGGAGGGTCCTGAGCTTGGTCATCCCAGGAGGAAGGGTCCGAAGGCGATACCACTTAACCATCAGGCTTACAAAAACCAGGATGGAAGGTACCAGAGAGACAGAAATAGGAGGTAGGAAATGTGAGGTCTCAAATATTTAGTGTTTGGGAACAAATACCCTATGTCTCCAACACACAGTAGTTGTTCTGTGAGGGTTAGGATCTTAGGTCTTTACCCTCTCCTTTCTCCATGCCCTTTAAAATGTGGTATAACCTGTGTGGTATAACGTGTCATAGTGCATCTCTTGCCATACAGCAAGAGCCAGATCCGTTCAGACAAAGCTACCATACCTATAAGCGAAAGGACAAGATCTCTCCGCATAGGCCTTTCTTTCAAGCCTAGGCCTCAGAAGCAAGAGGTATTGTCATTTTCAGAGAAAGAGGTTAATTTTTTAAATTGACAAATAGTAATTAAGTATATATATATCCATGGGGCATTATATAGTTGTGACACATTATGGAATGATCAAAAAGTGGGATAATTAATATAGCAGTCACTTTATACACTTAAATTCTCTTTCTGTTGACAATTCTAAATTCAATTTCTAAATTACAATTCTAATTACAATTTCTAAAATGTAATTTTTTAGGAGTTGTGTGTGAATCAACACACACACAACTTGAGATTCTACCTCACACCAGTCAGAATAGCTAAGATCAAAAACTCAGGTGACAGCAGATGCTGGAGAGGGTGTGGAGAAAGAGGAACACTCCTCCATTTTTGGTGGGATTTGCAAGATAGTAAAACCACTCTGGAAATCAGTTTGGCAGTTCCTCAGAAAATTAGACACAGTACTACCTGAGGACCCAGATATACCTCTCCTGGGCATATACCCAGAAGATGCTCCTATATGTAATAAGGACACATGGTCCACAATGTTCACAGCAGCCTTATTTATAATAGCCAGAAGCTGGAAAGAACCCAGATGTCCCTCAAAAGAGGAATGGATACAGAAAATGTAGTATATTTACACAATGGAGTACTACTCAGCTATTAAAAATAATGAATTCATGAAATTGTTAGGCAAATGGATGGAACTAGAAAATATCATCCTGAGTGAGATAACCCAATTACAAAAGAACACACATGGTATGCATTCACTGATAAGTGGATATTAGCCCAGAAACCTAGAATACCCAATACAGATCACTTGAAGCTCAAGAAGACCAAAGTGTGGATACTTTGGTCCTTCTTAGAAAGGGGAACAAAATAACCATGGGAAGAGATACAGAGACAGAGTGTGGAACAGAGACTGAAGGAAAGACCATCCAGAGACTGCCCCACCTGGGGATCCATCCCATATACAGTCACCAAACCCAGACACTGTTGTGGATGCCAGCAACTGCTTACTGACAGGAGCCTGACATAGCTGCCTCCAGAGAGACTCAACCAGTGCCTGACAAATACAGAGGTGGATGCTCTCAGTCAACCATTGGACTGAGCACAAGGTCCCCAATGGAGGAGTTAAAGAAAGGACCCAAGGAGCTGAAGGGGTTTGCACCCATAGGAGGAACAACAATATGAACCAACCATTCCCCCAGAGCTCCCAGACTAAACCAACAACCAAAAAGTATGCATGGAAGGACCCATGGCTCCAGCCGCATATATAGCAGAGGATGACTTTGTTGGACATTAATGAGAAGAGAAGCTCTTGGTCCTGTGAAGGCTCATTGCTTCAGTGTAGGGGAATGCCAGGTCAGGGAAGTGGGAGTGGGTAGGTTGGTGAGCAGGGAGAGATGGGATAGGGGGTTTTCAGAGGGGAAATGTGAAAAGGGGATAAATAAAGAAAATATCTAAGTTTTAAAAAGGAGTTGTGTGTATATCTCAGAAATAGAATGTTTGCTTAGTATATACAAAGCACTGGGTTTTACCCTCAGTACAACCAAAAGTATAAGTAAATAGACCCATTCATTCATCCTTTTAAATTTTTAGTCATTATTAACCAAAAAGTACAAAAATACAAAATGGAAGTATCTGCTGCTCTGAAGAAGACCCTAAAGACTCCACCAGAAAAACTTGGAAAGCAAACTAATGAGTTCCAAAGTTGCAGCTTACAAAAATCAACCTGCAAAAACTGAGTAGCTTTTCTACACAGTAGCAACCAACTATTCCAACAGAAATGTGGAGCGCAATCCTATTTGTAGGAGTAATAAACTACTTAGGTATAAATTTAGTCAAAGGGAGTTTTGAAACTGAAGAGAACTGAGTGGTCTGGTCAGAAAGGTTCTAGCCACAACTCACTCTCTGGACAGACATGTTTAGTTAAGGGATTCTGCCCTGGATGAGGAAAATGATTAAAACAGCTTGTGGAATTTGCTGTTTACTCTTGGAAAAGTGTTGAGCAGGGCCTTAATTTGTCAACGTCAACATGGAGCTAACCCTGGTGAGCAGAGAGGATTAGCGCAAGGAGAGTAAATTATGGTCCAGTGGCCCTTGTCATTCCCTCCTCTCCTTGCTCTTGAGTCTTAATTCAGCAGGCACACTTTAAGCCACTGGGCCTTTGTCTCCCAGGAGAGGTGCTGCAGGGCCTGTTCTCCAGACTCCCCGAGCTGCTGACAAAGCACGGTGGTGAGAGTTTGCCCTTTCGCTGAAGTCTACCTGAGTCGCAGTCCTAGCCTTTCTACTTGCTTGCTAGGGATCATGGACAAACTGTTTTTGCTTTTGTAGACCCTCAGTTTCCTTGTCTGTCACTGGAGACAGAAGTGACACTCACCTCCTTTGGCTGTGCTGTCTGACACTGGCTAGAACACGCCCCCTACCTGTAACTTCTAAGTACTGCTAGTTGAGTGTGTTCTCCCATTCACTAATTCCCATCCCGCACCCCTGCAACTCTGAGCTTTTTCTGTTGCCTAAATCCCAATCTTCTAAAATTCAGAACAGCTTCTAAGTAAGTTCCAGAAAATCAGCAGCCCTGGAAGTAGCACTTTGAAGATAGTAGATAAATGAAGGTAGTAGATAAATATTTCAGTTCCACCGTGCCTCCGATGGCCTGAAGATGTTGCATGTTCTAACTTGTCTCCTCCTATGATCCAGCAGAATAGGTTCTTGCCACCACTCCAGTATCTCACTGTCAGCCTTTACTATCTCCCTCTTTTCCCAGCTCTCCAAATACCATTTTCTGGGAAGCGTACTCCTCCACCTCCCACCCTCTACCTCCCACCCTCACCCCTCCCTCACCATTCAGTAATATATGTTGGAATTTTAATATTCAGTCCTGCTTCTGAGGCTCCAGGTCACTGGGTATGGCCTACTATTTTTATGCAAACTACCACCCACCTACCCACCCCCAGACGATAGGAAATACAGAAATTGACTGTCCTACAACATGCCACTGGGGTTCCCCCTTTGGCTTCTAAGCGTCATTAATAAAATAATTGAGAATGGACTCAAAAGGAAGCTCGGGGGCAATCTTATCAAAGTTCGAGAGAAAAACACTAGTACAGGCTAGTGCTGGCTGAGTGAAAGCCCCAGCGGCTACCAGGAGAGAGAGAGAGAGAGAGAGAGAGAGAGAGAGAGAGAGAGAGAGAGAGAGAGAGAGAGAGAGAGAGAGAGAGAGAGAGAGAGAGAAAAGCCATGCTTTTTAAGTTAGCTGTGGAACAGAACTAGAGCCACCTTGTTAAGGAAGGAGAATGCCCTCCAGAATGGAAGTGGGTTAGTGGCTGAGGAATGCACCCCAAAACCTCTGGTTTTTCAACGTATGGCCTTTCAGTTTTGTGGGTTTGCTTCGTTTTGTTTCGTTTTGTGTTGTGTTTTTTAAACTACCTCCTCCCCTTGGCTCTTTGCTTTGTAGTTCATGGACTTTTTTCACCCAGACGATACAAGGGTAAAGGGAAGGCTTGCAATCCCCCTCTGCAAAGTGGCTTCTTCCATACATTAATCTTGATACAGCTTTTTCCCAGTCCCACTCCCCTGTCACTGGAGAAAAGAATCTGCTGTAAATTGATTTCTCTCTATGCTGCAGCTCAGGTCCTGACCCCAAGGCAACACAGAAAGAAAAAAAGAAAAAGCACTCAGAGAAGTGAACTTTAAGGGAGACATAGTTGTAACTTCATTTTCTGAGAGCCCAGGTGGAGGCAGAAGAGAGAAAATAAATGTCCCTGTGTGCTCATTCTTCTGCAGTAAGGAGCTTGCACAATGCTTTGATGCCAAATGTTTACAAGCAAAGAGCAGACACCTGTAACACCGTCTCTGCTGTCCTTCGTATCATCTGACTGCTGTGTCGCCTGCTCTACCTGCTCCCCACTGAACTGTCTCATTTCTTATTTACTGTTGTTTAGTAAATAAACTTGATCTCTCTGTCCTGCGATGCTATGGCCAATCCTGACAGAAGCCATAATAGTTCTCTGTTGACTCCAGTGTTGTAGAAGTACATTTTCCCACAGAAAAATATGAGCACAGACGCCACACCAACAATGGAATACTGCCATATGGACTTATCATATTTCATCACTTAAAGTACTAGCCTTTAGCAGACATTAAAAAAAATCACTTTGAACAGAATAATCGAATTCTGTAACTTATGAGAAAACACTCATGTGTTTTCAGTGCTGTGCTCCATAGCTGTTTATTGGCAGTAAATTCTTGACTCTTCTGCTCTCTGGGAAACCGCACTACAAGACCCATGTTTATAGGCCTTGAGACTTTAAGACATGCTACCCAGCAGGATCTGTGGTTTTTGTTCTGTCTTTTCTTTACCCACCCTTCCACTCTGGTGTGAAACATAGTTCAAGTAATGGTTTCTTTTGTGACTTAAAAAAAAAATCTGACCACATAGCAAAGAATTTTCTGCACCCCCAGGAGCCCAAAGGAGAATGTGTTTCAAAGTTCGTGCTCCCAGGCATCATTGCTTCTTCCAGATTTACAAGGAAGAAGGGCTCCTGAGGTCAAGAACCCTGAGATGGGGAATCCAGAGCAAACATTTCCTTGTGAATGGATGGTCCCAGGAATTGTCCTACCAGGAGAAGGCATAAACCAGTGGCAACCAAGAAAGAGGGTACAATAAGCCAGGCATTCCTGAGCAGACCAGCTAGAGGGCGGGCCCATTGGAAAGCTGACATGACAGGAGTTGAAGAGCACCAATCTCATTTGTCCCAAATGGGTATGAGGGGAATAGAGCACTGATATCCACATCACCCACTAATCAAAGCTGCCTCACCTCCTTGCATTTCCACTCAGTCCCACAGCTGGGGTAGGTAGGTAGGTGCTAAAGCCTTTATGCAAATGGACAGTAAATATTGCGTTGGGATGCTCAGAAACATGACTGTCCAGGATGGCAACAGCTAAAGATAAAACCTGCTACAACATATGCCAGATCTGTCCAAACAGGAGTAAACCCACACCTGTCCCCCTCCCTGAATCCAGCCTGGAGAACTCAGGCCAGTGACATCCTCCAGATCGTCCTTACTCTATGTGTCTTAAGTATAGAATCAAGGAATACTCAGATGCAACCGATATGCCTTAGAATCCCTTGAGGCTGGTTGTTTGGGCAGACTCTCGCTTTCCACACTGTCTTAGGGGTAGAGAAGGAGGAAAAGATGGCATGCCTTTTATCAAGTGAGTGGTGGGGAGTCTGCAGCCCCCTAGTTATGACACAGACATGCAGACGCAGCCGGAAGAGCTGTCAACACCCTCTTCAGGTGATGTCTTGCTGGCCGTCCCCTCCCAGTCAGCTTCTCTTCCATTCAGCCCACACATTTCCTCTCCTAATCCATGAGCTGTGAATAGTAAGGATCTCGCCTCATTCTAAAACATCTGTTCCCCCCAGTGCACTTCCTCCAGCCCTGTGTCTTACTTTGTAACTCAGAAAATACCATTTTTTTTCTACCATCATATGCAGTATGAGTGTGAGGGTCAGGAGTGCTGTTCAGGCAGGATTCCTGCCTGACCTTTACCACTGTAGACCTCAGTTTCACATTCCTGGGGATCTCATGTGTTAAGGAATGTCCTTTAGTCTGTTCAACTTCTTTTCTTGAGTTAGGAACCACATCCAAAGGAACTGGTGAGGGGAAGGACAATAGCAGTAACTGCCAACTACCACTTCTTCCACGGCTAGGGGATGGGACCCAAGATAGGACCCCTTGTCCACTGTCATGATCAGCATCCATAAACTTGACTTAGTTGGAGAGACTTATTTCCCAAGGTTCCCTTGACCATTTCTGAAGCCATTTGCAGATAGATTCCCTTGAGAGCATGCTCTTTTATTCTACTAAACACCACCAAGCACAAATGCTAATTAGGTCCAAAGGTGGCCCTCACTATCAGGCCCATCCTTGCTTCTCCCGACTTATCCTGAGACTACTGACAGGCTGACTCCCTACTGCTTCCCCTGTGATTCCAAGGGTAATCATGGGATCCATCTTGTCAGCTGCTTCATTAGCATTCTGATTGCTGTTGTTTTATGCTCAAAGGTGGAAACCTGCAGATTTCCATCCCTTCTAGAGCCTGTTAGAACTGCCTTTCCTTGCTGTGACCATGGGGAGTAGGCAGAGGTATATTTTTGGCAGTTAGCATAATGCCTCTCACCATCCAAAGCTGTAACAGAATCAGCCATCTTGGCTGCTGCCAAGCCTTCCCATCCTCCTCTGGACTCAGAGCCAAGTTTATTAGATTTCATCACCTTGGTTTTATAGTCTGCTTGGGGAAAGAAAACTTACTGTCCTCTAAAAGCAGGGTCATGGAGGATAATTTTAGGCTCATTCTTAGAAGATTGTGCATGTCACATGCACATACATGTACATCTATGGTACTGTGTCCTTTTTGTGAAACACATAGACAACAATTTTAGTGTATAAAAAATAACTATACATACATGGATGAGTGTGTGTGTGTGTGTGTATGTGTGTGTGTGTATCCCTTGGCAAAACAAATAACTTTTCCTGGATCTACAGATCCACATGGAGTCAGGATATAATCTGAAATGGAGCTGTAAGGTTTAAAAGACAAAACAGCTTTTATTCTCCCTGCAAAACTCGACGCTTTAGCCTTGACATCTCAGCATTGGGTTGCTTGGGCTGGAAACTTACAAGTCAAGATTGATTTCCTTTCTGTCTTCATACAAAACAGTAAGTTCTATGTATCGATCCCATCTTTTTCTCTATTTCTATAGAGTTCAGACCACTGCCATCTCTTCTGGGCCACAGTGAGAGTGAATAGTTCTTGCCCTCATATCCATATTTCACAAAGAAACCCTGTGCACTTTAAAGCATTCCTAAGAATCAGAAGAACTATGTGGTCTGATCTGGTTCAGATCTCCAACTTCTTTTATAGTTCCTTGACCCTCCACTTATTCCTGAATCATTCTCTCTCTCTGTCCTATCTTAGACACCTGGACAACATCTATTCCTTTGATGCCCCTTTAACTTTGAGGGCTATCAGGTGCACTTTGTGACACATGACCCAATTCTTGTTTTCATGAGAACCCTCATCAACAGCCAAACACTTGTCCCTACTCTTTGCCCTAGTGGCAAAGGAATCCAAATTTTCTATACTAAGAATGGCAAAGCAACAACAACGACAACAACAAAAACAGAAAGATCTCTGTGTCCTTTCCTATAGTAAATAGACAAGTCAATTTGGGAAGAAATCTGTTCAAACCAGAAAATGCTCAGAATGACTAAAGGCGTGATGTGCTGTGGCATTCCTTATAAGATATGCAGACCCTCACCAGAAAGAGTGTTAGAAAGGAAGTATAAAGCTGTTCTGTGAATATGTTCATATGGGCTTGGTTTAGAGATTGTTGGCATGGAGACATAGCATGGAAAGAGAAGGAGGAAGGTGTCCTGAACTGTAAGTTGTGAGCAGACAGCCATTGTTTACCATCTGATTGGTCTATTATCAAGATAGAACAAAATTACATCTGCTTGGCATCCAAGGAAGAATCAGTCTCTTTCTCTCTGTCTCTCTGTCTCTCTGTCTCTCTGTCTCTCTGTCTCTCTGTCTCTTTCTCTCTCTGTGTGTGTATATATGTGTGTGTGTGTCTGTCTGTCTGTGTGTTTGGTGCTAGAATCAAATTCAAAACCTTATGCATATTAGAAAACATTCTTCTACTGAACTATATATTCATGCTCCTTGAAATGTCTTCAAATTAAGTGAGTGTTCTTTTTAAGAGTCTCATTCTCTTGTCTTTGAGGTGTAGGTCTGATAACAAGCCCATTCACTAGAAGAGAAAAACCATGGTTGTGATGCTATTAGTTGTGTTGTTTTCTGTGATCACTCATGGTGATGGGTCTTTCTGTCCACATTGGCCAGTTCCACAGCTGTGATCAAGATTCTTGCCCTTTAGGATCTTGATTTCTCTCTCTGTAAAATAACAAAGATATTCCCATGACCCAGTCAATCTCTATTCATGGTTTATACAGTAGAAAAAGAAAGGTTTTGGTCATCTAAATACCCCATCATTAGACAACTATGACCTGGTAGGATTCACCAGAGCACAGCCCCTCAAGAGCCCGGAGTCCTAAAAACTCAGCAAGAGATTTGATATTGCCCAACCCCAACTCTGAAGGCATCATCAGGGATCGTAAACACTCAGGTACAGCCAGCATACCCAGAGGAAAGGCTGTATACCTTTTTGTTCTGAGTAAATAGACACATTCCCAAGGCCATGAGGCAACATGGCCAGTACAAGAAGAGCAAAGGCTCTTTGTTGTACTGTGTAATGAGCAGGACTTTTGTCACATATAAGCACCATTGTCAAAAATTAATAATAATCTTGAAAGCAAGAAGCAAAATGCTGGCCAATGCTTTATTCTCATTGCCTGTGACCTTACTGATTCACATACCACAGTTCCAGCTCCATCATCTTCATACTGGTGTATAGGCATCAGGAGGAGAGGTGAACAGAAAGGGCTACATGTTTGTTGTCCCTCTATGAACTCTGTCTAAACCATGTTTAGACATGGTTTCACTCAACACCCACAAAGGACCTAACAATGTATCAGAAGGCCTCCTAACGTTTCCAGAATAAACAAATAAGCCAATAATTAGAAATGTATCTCTCCTATGAGATACTTATAAGGAAGAATAGAATAAAAATAAATGTGGCTAATGGAATTATATGCGTCAGTACCTCAAGTGCAGTCAAGTAAAGGAATATTAACTGAAGTCATTATAAATGAATGAGTAGGGCAGAATACAGACCAAAAGAAATGTGACATAATCCTTTCTGTCAATGAGTCTTGCCTCTCCCAGTTAGAAAAATGGGAATGTTATCAACCAGAGGTTTCAGATCTCTAGGCAATGACATGGGTGCTTGTTGTTCTATCCTGTTGCTTATGACATCCCCTATTTTTCAGAGCAATAATTAAGGCTCAGTTAGGTCAAATCATTTCTTCCCTGTTTTATGGGTATGATTTGATCCGTATAACTACAGAGATGGAAACTAAAGCACAGACAAATTGAGCAAGATAGATCAGGTAGACCAGATGCCTTGCTTGGCTCATTCACATTCCAAGGAGGAAAATCACCAGCCTGAATCCCAGTTACCTATAAGGCTTTGGCTCTGCCCAAGTCTTGACTCTTATCTGAGTAGGTAGGCTACATGAAAGATCAAGATCCCAGGGTGATGGTGTCTATAGAGCTCAGCCAATTATCTGTTAGACTCATTTGTCTGAGGTTCCGGGAGCTGTTGGATAGCACTTGTGATAATTACAGAATCCCCACATATATTGATGAGCAACAGCTACATAAATAGTACAACTTGATATTTACAAGTGCCAGTTTTCTGCAAATATAGAATTCTGGCAGTTACTTCAGGCAATGTGTCCAAACTTGAGAGCTAGCATTTGTCTTCTTATAACTTTTCCAAGGGAAGCATAAGGTCACTTCCACCTATGACCAGACCCGTCATCACATGAGGTACTATTCCATGAAGCAATTTGCAGCCTGAAACTAGGAGCAGCAATATTCAATCTCACTGGAGTATAGAGGCTCTTTTCTGACACCCAAGGAAGTGTTTCAATTATTCTCAGCATCTGTATAACAACTTCTGACTCACTCCAAATAAGCTGGAGTTCCCCAGAAAGTCTATAGGTTACAGGAGAAGCTAAAGCTTTGTTATCAGTGTAAAACAACACTTCCCAAAGTATTTTTGTGGGATGCTAGTGAAAGAAAGACATGTAGGTATCATGCACAAAATAAGGATTCCTTAAAAAATACTGATAGATAAAATAAAAAACAGTCAATATCAAGTATTGACAAGGATCTCTTATCTGTTGGTGGTAGAATATGAAGAGGTCACTCTGCAAAATCATTTGGCAGTGTAAACTAAACTTGTGCATACTTTATGACACAGAAACTCCATTTCTATACATCAATAGTAGCGTGCATATAGGCACACCAAAAACATTAGAATAATCAAAGTAATAATGCTCATGGTAGCCAAACATTGAACACTGTACAAAAATAATAAAAATGATAATCCATATTATGTTTACATAAATACTACACAGTGATACTAATCAATAACATAAAAGATAGTTGAATCACACACAGTATTGTGGCAGGAACAGAAGAGTCCAGACTATATGATTCAGCTATAGTAACACATAAACAGGCAGAACTTAGAGCAGTGACAGAAGGTGGCACAGTTGTCACTATTCTGTAACTATGAGAGCTGAGACAACTTGCAAAGTAAAAGGGTTGTCTCAGCTCATAGTTTTGGAGGTTTCATTCTGAGATTAATAGGCCAATGGAAGACAATGCACCCTGGTGCAGACATGTGCTATACCTAATGTTCAGGATGTACAAGGACCCTACAGCTTCCTTTGAGAGTACACACACCCTCAGTGATTAGAAGATAGGTCACTGGTCTACCTCCCAAAGTCCCCACCATCTTTCTGGTATCACTAGGGGACTAAGTCTTTAACATGGGGACTTTGGGAGACATTCCAGAGCTAAACAGAGCAGTTAAGAAGATGGCAGGCCTCAGGTATTGGTAACTGATACAGGGTTCTTGGTCATGTTTGGCTATTTTGGTTGCTAATTGCATAGGAGTATTCAAAGTATTCTAGTATAAATTCATTCACACTGTCAAATTACAAATTGATCAATATGCCCATTCTAATTATAAAGGAAACATGAAATTGGTCCAACACATTTCTGCTATCATGGTAGACAGACACATAGGGTCTTGTTTGCTTCCCACCACTTGTCATCTCTGGGCAATAGCCCTGGGTGAAAGACCATGCCACAGGCAGGGGTGCTTCACATCCAGCTGGGCAGGAACATGGTGGAGCATCTGGACCATATGCTGTGATTGCACAGCCCACCTATGTACAATGATCATAGCTGACATATCTGTCCTGTAAGCACAGCTGACTCCATGGACATGTCTGCTGTTAACCCCTGATCCATTACAGACTGAAACCATAAGGCTCAGAGGTCTTATGGTTTGCCAGAGGGGCACAGAGTAAACCATGTAGCAGAGTTGCACCTGGACCAGGGTCTCCCAAGCTTTAGAACTTGTCTCTAAAGGATGTGGCCCTTTAGTCAGGAAGGAACTCAGCAAGCAGTGCTCCCGTGAGGATGCTTCCTAGCACAACCTGACCTGCCCACAGCTAGGAAGGCCCTCAGCATATGCGGTGAACTGCTTGAGCACCCATCTTAAATGCAAATGAGTTCATCCATCTGTCCTAAAAGGCAGACAGTTCATTCTAGAAGGTTCTACAGAGGCCAGTAACGTGAACTCCTTCATATACAATCTGAATTCCAGCCTATGAGGGTTAGAGCCAGTGCTATGACGAGGAATACGCATCACATGTGTTCTATGTGGGTGTCCATGAAGGCTGGGCGAGGCCTCTTTCCCAACTTTCCACTCTGCATGTTAATCATGGGTGCATAAATGGACAAGTTTGCCTTTGATGCACTTCAGTTACAAAATTATTCTCAGCAATGGGAAAGGAAATTGAGTGGAGGGAGAGACAAATATCATTGGGCAGTTTCCTCCCTTAACTGGACAGTGCTCGGAGATTTGTCACACTCACCAACGACCAATTACGAGGATTAAGGAAAAGAAAATCTATTTTAATAATATGTCACTTTAAACTGATTTGCAATGTATAGGCCTTGAGGCAATTTTAAAACTAATGTTCTCCCCTACTCTTTCCTGCTTCTTGTGAGAAAACCTTCCAAAACTATCCTCATCAGGAACTTGAGAAGAAGGTGAAGACTTGGAAAGCAACTCCTTTAAAAGCCTCACACACATACAGCTCATATGTTCTTCCGATTTAGAAGCAGCTTTTTGCTCTATACTTCCTTTATAGGGAACACATTTTGCTTAAACCTTTTAGGCTAAACCCTATGATGGAATCCTTTTATACAGCAAAGAACAGCCTGCGTGAAAGACTTTACAATAATAGCTGTGCTCAGGCTGCCCCCACCTCCTACCTCCAGAGTGTATGCTGGAACTTCTTCAAAGCCTCGGGGCCCCTCCTCACTTTTTTGTGCTCTGGAAAATGGGTCTCATACCCCAGCCATCCTGGGAATTCTGGCTTCTTCGTCCTTTTTCCTCCTTCCTTTTGCCCTTTTATGGTAAAGTTAAAACTTTTTTTTTTAATTGTGAGTGTGCATGTTTGTGTGCACATGAGCACACAGTATCTGTTTGTGCACATGTGAGTATAAGTGCCCACTGCATCCAGAAGAGAATGTTGGATACTCTGCAGCTGGAGTTATAAGCAGCTGTAAGCTGTGCATGCTGGCAACCAAACTTGAGTCCTCTGCAAGAGGAGCAATAATTATTATCAACCTTGGAGTCATCTCTCCAGCCTCCGAGTCTGAACTTTAAAAAGCATCTGCCCAATAGCAGTACCTCCTCCGTCACCTCCCAAGCTCATGCCAGCGGTCAAATTCATTTATTCACATGTATCAAGAATAGGTGTGAATGCCTTCATCTCCTTTCCCTATACAGCCAGATCCACAGATCCCAAGCACCTTGGGTTTAGGAAGGCTCTTATTAAACACAAAGAGATGGCATTTGTTATTTCCAGAAGGAAATTCAAATAAAAAAATATGACCTGAGTTGTTTGGGGGAAGGATGTTGTTTGGGGGTTTTGGTTGCTTGGTTTTTCCCTTTGAGCAGAGTCCAGATTGGCTTCACACTTGTGACACTGGGAGGCTATGGCTGCTCTTGAGCCTGCTTCAGGTCCTTCCATACTGTCTTAGTTTGAGATTAGCAGCTGCAGTATACCCTGTGGTGTATCTACCACGTATAGGCTCATGGGCTTGCCTGTGTGTTCAAGGAGCAAGGATAGAAAGTGGAAGGATCCCGCCCCCCAAACTGCCTCCCAACAGCAAACATCCTGATAGAGATCCCAACCCACTGCAGCAACATATGCAGCTCCAAGAGACCATGCCCAGCAATGGATCTGCCCATCAATAGTAAACTACTTCACAGTAATAGGAGTATTCATGCTGCCACCTGCAGCCAGGAGGAAAGACGCATGGAAAACTGCTGAAAGATGAGAATCAGGCAGTATCCAAACATAGTGCCCAGAAAAAGAAACATACCTCAGGAGTGAACCGTTGAAACCAAAGTGAAAATCTGCTCCCCACCCAAGACTATTTGGAAACCTTAGGGATATGAAGTCTATGCTTCTAAGTGTTTAATAGACACTGAAAATATATAGTTCCCTTTATTCCCAATTTCACTTCCTGTGTTATTCAAGGACAATCATGATCCAAAAATACAAGCCGGAAGCATTAATGATTTGCTGCACAAACAAGTTATGAAGTATAAATATCAGGGTGTTTTGAAGCACGGGAAAAAAATCTGGAGCTGTCCCACTGCATCCTGCTAGTGACATGAATCAGCAATGTAGTGTATTCACGCTGTATGTGTTCCCAGCCTTCTGGGTTAGCCAATGGACCACCTTGTCACCTCAGTGTTTCTGTTCAAGAGTCTCCATTTTAATGACACCAAAGTATGAGAGGCACAAAGCTGATGATTTGGAGTCACCATTCTTTAAGTAAGCAAGGCAATGTTCTTGGCTCAACAGTAAACTACAGAGGGACGATTGTGGCCAGGATTGATAGGCAGTGAATGAATTCAGCTGTGAAACCAGCCTATTGTGTACACTGTTGGGACACAGTGGCCAGGCAGTAACAGAATTGTCATTATAAGATGATGGGTTGTAGCTGCTTTCTTCTTTGGGCACTATCTTCTCTGGGTTAAGGTGGCATGCCTTGCCATTCCCAGCATGCAACTGGAGGTGGGGCTAATTAAACAATGTTTAATTCTGCTTTGAGACTGGGTGTACTGGCCAGTGGCTCTGTGGTACAAAGTCCTAGTTCATTTTAATTGGTTGCACTTGGACACGTCATGCACAGTTGACATTCCCTAGGAGGGACTTGTTTCCTTTCTCGTTTCTCAGTCTTCCTGCATTCTCCACTGGTTGGTTGGTGGTCTTTTCTTAGTTTCTTCAAGCTAAGTAAGAACAACACATAGACAGTGCCTGTCATTAGTTATTGTACTAGAGGCTTGGGGATGAGGGGCGCCATGAAAAGAGAGCCATACTTAGAAATGATTTGGGTAGAAGTTCTATGTTGCTTAATCTAGATGAATGGGATTAGGGCTTCTTGTGGTAGAAGCTGGAAGCCTTGTTGGACCACCATTTGGTGATGGAACTATTGAAACGTAGGGGGAAAACATGATGAGTAGATCAAAATGTAAGGATCAAATAAATACAAGAAGTAGCTAGGTATCTGTAAGCAGTCTCAGAAAGGGGAATAGCAAGATCTCTACAACCAGACTTATTTTTTTAATCACACCAGTCAAATTCTCCTTTCCTTCCCCCCACCCCCACCCCCAAATCCTCTGAACACCTGTGATATTTTGGCGATCTAATGGTGCTCGTCCAGATTTGTTGATGGGAAAGAAGCATTCTTCCTTTAGCATGGCACAGGTTCCACCATTAGCAGCAGTCAGCAGATCAGAGCTGGCGAATCTAAACTAGAACTACTGTGTAAGTAACTATTCCCATGTTATCGGAAGTTGTTGAGTGAGGTCATAAGATGATGCCAAGGATAAAGTACATGCTGTGCAAATGTAAAGACATGAGTTTTGATCACTAGAACAAATGTAAAGACCAGACACTGTGGTATATAGCTGGAATGGTGCATGGAGGTCCATAGAGGGTAGTCATAGGCAGATGCTGGGGGCTTGCTGGTTAATCGCTCTGCCAAAGCACCAAGCTTCAGGTTCAGTGATAGAACTGTCTCAATAGAAAATAAGATAGATGATTGATTAAGGAATATATTCTGAATTTAACCTCTAGTCTCTCCACACAAACACATGAGCTATTGCAAAGCACACACACACACACACACACACACACTTGAAAGAAAGAAAAAGAAAGTTTGTTCTTGGGTAAGTGTAGTTACTTGAGTTATGAGTTGCAAAGATGCCGTTTAGGCAGAAAATTTGCTTCCTAAATCCCCATTCATGCATCTCTGATGGAGGTAAGGCAAAAATCTACCAATAGCGAAGTAAATACTGTTTGTTTGTTTTAGTTCAAGACCAACATAAATATAATGATATGAATGCTAAATATGATTTATCCCAGACTTTATTTCTTGCCCAGTCAGCAGTGAAGTAGAAACAGGCCTGGGTATACATGGTCCTCAGGATTTAACTAGGCAGCAAGGGCAAGATTGGACTATGAGATGCTTTCAATAACCCAGAAATATAGGACCATTGATGTCTCCTACAAGATATAAAGAACTCTGTTAAAAAAAAAAAAAAAAAAAAGGAGTGCATTGAAAGGGTTTTGCCCAGATGAGTAGTGTTTTAATAGGTAC
Source organism: Apodemus sylvaticus (assembly GCF_947179515.1). Taxonomy (NCBI): domain Eukaryota; kingdom Metazoa; phylum Chordata; class Mammalia; order Rodentia; family Muridae; genus Apodemus; species Apodemus sylvaticus. The sequence continues at coordinate 128,675,019 of NC_067476.1, forward strand.
CAATCTAGATCTCCATAGGCTATATTCATAACCTTTTCATGTTAGATCTGTTTAATTGTGAAAGAAGTAAACATGACTAGCCATTGGAGAAGGCAAGAGTCAAAAACAACCAGTCCCCGTTAGCTGGTTACCAAAGACCAACCATGGCCACACCCACTAAATAATGAGTTGGACAGTTGGTAATGAGCAAAACTAAAATGGAAGACTGGTGATGAAGAAAATGTTCTTCCTGTTAGGGAAGACAACAAGAAGGGAGGACATTGTGTGGGGGGGAGCAAAAAGTTTAGGTTCCTAGAAGCCCCAAGAGATGAGAAAGAATGAAGAGACAAGAAAGATGTGGTATTCTGGGGTCCCTCTGTGACCTGACACTTGTAAGTTTTAAAGGGATAAATTGTATTATGTTACAATTACAGGGTAAATGACAGTGTAGGTGAAGACTACAGATGGGTGTGACAGTTCCAACTATGATGGAGACACTTCCAGCATATGAGAGACATTAACAAGAGAATTCAACTTTTATTTATTCAGAGGCAGACAAATGAGTTTCAACAGAAGGATAGGATATCTTTAAAGGAGTTTGATGATACTCAGGAGAGGCTAGCATGGTATGGCCAAGGTAGGGTGGGTCTAAGTCTCATTGGGTCACTTCCCTTGGAAAAGAACCAGAAGAAGGAGTAGAAGCTCCAAGTCCTGGGTTTCTAGAGTTACATCCATCAGACTGATCCTGAATGTTCCTTAGATGAGAAAGTTTACATCGTGGACAGGTTTTTGTTTCTTGTTTATTTGTGTTTGTTTTTTATTTTACTGTGTGTAGAGCTTAATCTCAGTCATGTGAACCCAGTAAACAATTTTCTGGAATTTGATAGTCATTGGCATACATAAAAACACTATGTGTGGTCCTTTTAAAATAAGCTAAACTTGTCTACTTGATTGACAACCTTTCTGGGTCTTAAGGAGTGCTGGGTGCCCCAGAACTGAACCAGATTAGTAGGAGAAGCCTAGTCTAAGGCTGGCTGATAGAAATCTATTTGTAACACTAATTACTATTTATTTATAATTTCTGATTAGCATTTCAGGTCATATAAGTGGCCAAAAATTAGCCTTTTTGCATAATGTAGGTTGTTTGGTGATCTTTAGGAATGGGGCCCTAGGTTCTCTTAGTGTTTTTTTCCTACCACTTATGTCACCTGCAGGGATGGCTCAGGCTTTTGTTGACCAGGCTGTTACATTTTAAGCTCTGAGAACCTTTCCTCTACAATGACCCTACTCTTTGGAGGATGCACACTTGTTAGATTCTAACTTGTGGGGTCTCTAGGTCCTCTCGGGTCAAGAGGACAGGCCATTTGCCAGAGTCATAAGGCCTTTGCATGTGTTCCAGTTGCCCACACATGTTCTGGATGGCCTGTGTCAGAGGACAAAATATTGGCTGTCCTCTTAGCCCTTTACTCTCCTTAACTCTGGCTTCTGAGTAAAACAATCAAAAGGTCAGATTTGGAAGGAATAAATGGTGATTCAAAACTTATCTGTTGGAGAACATTTAGATAAAGTTTGGCAAAATAAATAAATTGAAATTCTGTTAAGACTCAATTCTCTATGAACTTTAAATGCTGACAACGTTACAGAAAACAAACAATAGCTTGATAAAATACAAAATCTTATCTTTTCAACCCATCCTTCCTTGTACATGCTGTGTTCAAAAGCAGATCAATAACTTGATGTTTTAATGAAAACCCAAAAATCTATATTTGAAATATAAAAACAGGCAGTGTCTTAAATATCTAACAACAACAAAATGTTGTTAACATTCTTAAAGACATTTTTTTAAAAAAGCTTAAAATAATAACTAATTTATTAAATTTTTTAAATCTTGTGAATTAAAAGGGACTTGGACTGAGATTGCATGTCTACTTATTTTTTTTAAGTCACCTTGATTCTAGCTCATTTGGAGGGGGTACCTTATCATGTAAAAATATAAAACACACACACATACACAAACGAAGGGGTTATAGAGAAGCATATATATGATAAACCAAGATGAAATAGGGTTCAAAATTTATGAATGACTAAAATGAATTAAGACAACCTGTTTATTTTCAAATTAAATCTAAAACCTTTTCCTATTGTTGTATTGTTTCCATGCTGCTTAGATTTTAAAGTGTTTTTTCTTTTCTTTTTTTCTTTAGTCCCAACCAGTTTGATCATTAACGCTTGGGTGTCTGTACTCAAGCTAGTTATAATGCTTAGTATAGAAATCATGAATAACCTCTTTTCTTTAAAGCAGCAGAAGAAAAAAATAGACTAAGCAGTAAAAATCTCACATTGTAGACCCACACATAAAATACATGAAAAAAGTATCAAATCACAGACACAAATAACTGGACCAGGAGACAAGAAGACACACAAAGATCTGCATGAAAACAACCATGAGCACTGTAACAAGAAACTCTAAAAACATATAACATGATTACATATAATCCATGTGCACTAGAAAAAAATAATTTACATCTCAAAGACATAGAGGTTAACCTAAGTGTTGCATCGGGGACTTTCTATATAGATGTTGGTTAAGAAAGAAATCATGAGGCAGAAAGCAAGAATGGGGCCCATTTATAGTGTGCAGAAAGAATTGATGTCATTTTAAGGAACATACAACCTTCTCTGGGTCTAAAGAGAATTTACACTAAATTTTCAGGACTCATTCAGATGAGTCTGAAGGGATAGATGGGACCTGTTTCATGTTGAGACAGATCAATTACTAGTTCCTTATGAGTCATCCTTTTGGAAGAGAGAGGTCTAATGTATTCGTGGAGACTCAGGGTACAACTTTCAAAAAGAGAACATCCCACCTTTTTGAAAGAACCTCCTAACTAGGCATCCCCAGGGGACCCAAGATGTGACTTTTAAAGGGTATATCTCATCTTTAGAAAGGACCTCATGGCACTAGGACAAGAACATTGTGTGTACTGTTCAGGTCTGGAAATAGGAAAATACAATGTGATGTTTCAGGTAAGTCTTTGGGTGAATGAAATTAGTCGTTAAAGCACTAGCCTAAAAAGAAGGAATATACCCAGCTGTTGTTAATGATGACGACAATGATGACAATGATGTTTGCTCTAGGCTGGGAATAATGCCTGAACTGAGAAAAACTAAACAGCCCTTTTTCCCATGTGGCTTAACACTTCAACTATCCCATAAAAGATATTCCAATTCTGCCAAAGTATTGCCTCGGCTAGAGATCCTTGGTTGCCAATGAATGAGGAGCCTTCCACTAAAAGGTCTGTTAAAGAAGTAGGTCTCTTGTTCCTGAGAAGTTTGTGCAAGAATAAGGGAAGCTCTCAGTATCTCACAGAAGAGGGGTCTGGTTCTTTCAACTTATTCTGGAGAAGTGAGACCTAAGGACAAGTGATTCCCCATTACGGGCTGAGCTGATTAGAATCCAGACCTAGATAAGATCCCCAGTATGTTTGTTTGTTTGTTTGGTAGGTTGGTTGGTTGGTTGGTTATCTAGTTAGTAGTTAGTTAGTTAGTTAGTTAGTTTGCTGGTTGTTTAGTTGGTTTGGTTTAGTTGGATTTTTTGGTGGTTGTTTTGGTAGTTTTTTTTTTTTTTTTGAGATTGCAAAAATTTGCTTCTTCCTGTTTTTTCTGCTGTTCCTTATGACTACAAAATGAGCCTGAAATTTTAGATAAGGTCTGACTTTAGGACCTCATAGTCATCCCAGGATGGGAGCCGCCTCACAAAATGAGAGTGAGAGATGTATTTGAATAAATATATGCTAGTCACACCTTCATTGCTATAATGTGTGAAAGGTCAGCCCAGACTCAGGCTATATTTGAAGAAAAATAAATGAAATGTACCCAAGAGATGGCTATTGACTGAATTGGATCGATCAATCAGTCAATCACCATTACAGAATACCTTACAGACTACTTGCTAGGCAAAGAGGCTCTCAGGCAAAGAGAGTCTCAGGTTCCAGTCCGTGACTAGCCAGTCTTATAATGTTGGGGATTGACTCACCATGACAAGAGCACATGTTGGAGAGGGGTAGTCACATAATGAATCAAGAAGCAGAACAAGACAGAGGTCCCCTGAGCACAGTCTCCAATGACCTAAGGACCTTCCCCAAAGTCCCTCTTCTTAAAATCCATGGCATACTTCAATACCATTCTCTTGTGGACCAGGCCTTTACATATAGACCACTAATGAATACTATCTATATTCTAACTATAACAGAAGAGGGGATGGAGTGCAAAAGAGTCCTTCATAATTAGCCTAGGGGAAAGAAGAACAGTTTATCCTTGGAATACTGACATATGGCAGGAGTTGGGCGCTATGTAAGGTGAAACAGGTCGGTCTGACTGTCAGCCACAGCATGGTAAACCATGAGAAATACTGATGTTCCACAGGTTCAGTTTTCCTCATCCATGGGAAAGAGATAATGGAACCTACTATGAGCCTTGACAGATTGAGAAAACATTTGTATTTAAGGCACTTACCCGTGCCTGAGATAAAGTGTTAGATCCAGGGAATTTTTGTCATAATTATCTTGAGGCAGCAATTTTTTGTCATACTAGCATTACATGGGTTAAAAAAGCAAAAGTTCTGTTAGATGAACTATAGTCCAGATTCATACATAAATTGCATGACAGGTAACAAGTTTTTGTGATTAGATGGCTTAACCTTGCAGATGTTACCCTCTGAGAGGTAATCTAGCACAAAGAGGGAGAAAGGTACATACTGATAACTTTTTCATGGACTAGGAGTTCTAGCTTGAAATTCTGAATTATGAGCAAGGTAGAAATAGTAAAGGATGCTGGGGTAAACTTTAAGCCTCTAGCAGGACCCAAGCCATGTGCCCTTCACTCTATGTGCATGTATTGGAATCCTATGATGAGCCAAGCTATAGCAAAGTTAGGGATACAAAGGTTAATAAAACTCCAGATTCACCCAGAATGTGGTTGACAGCAGGTCTCTTTTGCAGAATTACACAGAGGGAATGGTCTAACGCGGCTGGGTGAATGGGAACTCTTCATCAAGGTGGTGAGAGATGAAGCCTAACCTGCTACATGCTAGAGGATGGTTGACATGCCTGCAACTCAGATTTCCCAAAGGTTGTTCATGAGCTCTTTGCAAAGAACATAGCAAAACTCGGAACAGCACTATCAATTCCTGCCCAGTATAGCCAATGGCTACTCATAATGAATCCACACTGAAAGGAACTGGGCAACCTTTGTGCACTGTCCCAAGAGGTCCCAGGTTTATTCCTCTGCTGACATCATCCAGAACACCTCTTCAGCTCGTCGTTGTTTTTTTTTTCAAGTGAAGCATCCTGCCATTTCTGAGACTCATCAGAAAGTCAAGCACTTTGTCATGACAGTCATACTTCATTTCTAACCAAAGGAAATCACATTCCTCAATTTAGCCACCCAATGACTCAAGTCTTTTACCTGCAAAGGGTTTGGGGCTCCTTCCCAAAATCAAAACCACTCTTTAAACATCTAGCTTTCCATGTCTGAAGTTGTTAGACTACATACACTGGGACATGAAGTAAAGTAGGAATATCAACAAGGAGCTCTGGGCTGCTTCAGTTTACATTTGACCACCTAAGAGACCCACTGGGAGATAAGATATGGACCAGCCAGGAGAAGGTATGTTTTCATCTTGTCTTGATTTTGAGAATCCACTCTCTGCTCTGTCACTGCTGTAGAATTGATGACTAGCTTGAAGGGAACCACAGAGGAAGCATGAAAGGGTCTGCTGGAACTCTGACACTTCCAGGTGGAAGTGGGAAGGGCAGTCTCTGAGTGGCATCCCTCTCACACTAGACTAAAAACCATAGGGCTAAAGACAGTGGGAAAAGAGATTGGGAAGTGTCAAATCTGATTCTCCAGATATAGGTCATTTCTTAGCACAGGATGATAGCATACTTTGAAATTAGGTGAGCATCTGATGTACGTCAGTGCAAAAAGTTAACAAAAAGTGAATTGATGTGCCCAAGCCAAGGCTAAGACTTGGCTTCCTTCCCTCTCTCCACCATATCCAAACAGTTAGCAAAATGGACCTTGAATAGAACATTACAAATGAGGGTCATTTCAAGGGCACATTATGCACTTGAACTCTGACCTCAGATTGACTTCCTTGTGGGCACTAATAAGGAGACTTAAGAGTAGACTAGGAGCATAGGGAAGAGATATAGCTGCTGTTCTTAGAACCAGATCCAAAGATTAAGAAAGAGTGAAAAATGGATGGGTGCTTTAGGATTTCTTTTTTCAAAGATCTGATAGAAGAAAGATTATGTGGGGTTTAAGAATGGTGAAGCCCTATTGTCTGGCTTTTACTGCTTACTAGAATCTGAGGAGTGAGGAGTGGGAAATCCTTATGGGAAATGCAGGCAGAAGCTTTTAACTCAGGAAGCTTACTGTGTAGATAGGGAGAGGCTCTGTAATGAGAGGGAAATCTGTAGGAACAGATCCGAAATTAGCAGGCAGCAGAGAGAGCTTGTGTGAACACACGCAAGTAGGAAGAGAGGAATTCCCAGAGCCCATGTGGATAAGTGAGTGTTCAGCTCCTGGCTTCTGCAGGGCTCCTCATCACTCTCCAGAGGTGCTCCCCCTGGAGCCAGCTGGCCTGGCTTCCCGATTTGCACAGAGTCAATATCCCCTGTGCAGATCTTGTTTAATTAAGATCAGATAAAATGGCTGCTTTTGTCTCCCCCTTGTTCATGTGTGAAGTTGAAAGGAATCAAACAACTAGGTCAGTCGGAAAGGAGAGTAATGTTAGGTCTTCCTGAGACCAGGGGATGGGGTAAGTGTCTGATTCATAATGTCAAGCCAACCTTCTCCCATCCCCCTGGTATATTTATAAGTCCCTTAGCCCCTGCTAGTGTGTACCATGAAGTATTTCTTCCTCTCTCAGCCAAGAACAAAGACAGGTCTGGGGGCATCTTCCTTTTCAGGGTCATGGAAGAAACTTGAACTAGTCAAGTCCCATTTTTACTGTCACCAATACAAGTTGGCTGATTACTGGGATACTCTCCCCACCCTTCAGTGCTTCATGCCATCATCTGGTTTTTGCTGTTGGTGTTTTAAAGTCATAGCTTATAAAGACAAATCTCAACAATGGATCAAATAAAACTCTCAGTCAGGACAAGAGACATGCTGGCCACGTTTCCTCCCTTCTCACATCTACCTGACCTGCCCACCCATCAAGGTAGCTTCATGGAATGTTAAGAAAGAATTATCATAGTTGGAAAGACCTGCCTTGATTTTCTGAAAAGTCAGACTAGTTATTTCATTCATTCATTCATTCATTCATTCATTCATTCATTTTAGAGTTTCAATGGGACTCTCACAATCTTTCCTAGTTCTGGGACTTGTAAGTATGTACTGTTCCATCCAGCCATACTAGTGACTTTTAAGTACTTTTTCAACTTGGCAATTCTCTGATACTCTGTGTCATAACTGTACAATACTCCACCACCTACCTTCTAGCCTGGTCCCTTTACAACTTCTCCCTGCTCTGAAATTGGAACTTCCTGTCCTGCAGCCATAGAACCTGTAAGCCTTATTACCATCTGTAATATCAACATCTCTCTTACTTAGTCTACCAGTGGATTGTCTCAGTGGTTCCTGAACCAGTGATGTGCATGTTACCTGTGTGCTAAATAGAATACAAACTTTTGGGCTTTACCCTGATCCTCGGCAAGATCTCATGGAGACATGCATGCATGGCAGTGTGAGGACCAAGTGTCTCTTAACTCTATTTCTTTCTTTTCCTGCTGTCTCTGCCCTAGGGGCTCTTTCTGAGTCTTCTGTACTCACCTCACCTCCAGGTAGTGTAGCTCTGGCTCGTCACATCCCAGAGTCTATCAGGGTATCAGGTTAAGATGGCATGCCCCACCCCTTCTCTCTCTGCCTACCTGCTATGCCTGAAACTGAGTATGGGCACCCCTGTCCTTCTGTTTCTTCTGATATTCATTGTTTTCTGGAATGTTATCTACTTCTCATTTCTGAGATCTCAGCTGAGAATTTACCCCCTCCCTGAAGCCACCTCTGACTGTCCAAGTCCAGTCACACCCTTTATTGGTATGAGCTGGTAGCATTCTATATCTTTCTTGTGGTGACTATGATTACTATGTGAAGTTATACATGTTTTGTAGACTTTTTTTGATTGATGTCTCTCTCCCCATTAGTCTTAATTTCCTTAATAACATGGGCCATATCAGTTTCATTCAACATTCTATGCCCAAGTGTCCAACTAGAAGCTGATACGTTGCCCATGAATGTACCATAAACTTTGAACTACGTTTAAAAAAAAGAAAAACAAGAAAAATGTTAAGATACACATGATTCTAGTGGTTGAATTTTTTTTTAGAAAAGAAAGGAGAGAAAGCATTCCAGTGGTTACCTGAAGCTGGAGCTAGAAGTGAGAATTCAATGCAAATAGATGTGGGGAAATGGCGAACTGGTGGAAATATTCTAGGACTGTGTTCATAGTTTCATTATTGTTAAGTTTATTATAAATCATAACTATATAGTTACAGTTATATCATGCCAACTATAACTCAGTAAATCTGTGAGAAAGTGAATGCAATGCAATACAGGGAAGCAGGGTCTCCCAGGTGACTGCAGCCACATGGGAAGCAGGGTCTCCCAGGTGACTGCAGCCACATGGGAACCAGGGTCTCCCAGGTGACTGCAGCCACATGGGAACCAGGGTCTCCCAGGTGACTGCAGCCACATGGCCACTGTCATACTTTTCCATTCCAGTAAAGGATTGCCTGTGCTCAGCAGCAGCTGGGTGAATGACCAGGCCAAACCAACGACCTCCCAACCCTCCCCTGCCCTGGGCCTGCAGCAGATGCAGATGCTGGAAGTGCAGTTCCTTTGATGATGTCCCAGAGCCCAGGCAAGAGAAAGATTCATGAGTTCTAATAACCCTCAGCCCTGGCTACTGCTCTCAACTGTCTCTAATTAGAGTGTTCTCCTTTGGGCTCAGCCTGAAATCAGGGCATCTTTGTAGTTATCACTGAAGACTTTAGCAAAATAACCAGTACTGGAATTACAGCATGGTCCATCCCCAACCCTTCCAACACCATAAAAAAGGAATTCCTATCTATGTTTGGTGCTTTAGAATTATCCTTCCTTCATTCTGTTATTCTCTGAAGGTGGTTTCATGTCAATGAAAAGGGATTAGTTCACTACTGTGGCATTTTTAGGCCTTTTCTGAGTCCTTTTAGACAGCTATTAGCAGTAAAGCATGAAAGTATGATATAAAAGATCACTTTATGGACCAAGCCTGGAGTTACCCATCACTTCTGCTGGCTCATTTTTGACTGGTTATAACTCAGTCACATGACAGCTCCTAACTGCAAGGGATGCTGGACTATTGTTTGTGTGTCTGGGTACCAACTTTTCACTGAGATCTTTATTCCATATTTAAGGAAGCACAAGAATAGGATAGATAAATAGGTAATAGGTAATAGTTAACAGTCCAAACTAAATCCTTCCAAATGAACTGTGTTATTGTCCTATGGCAGAAGTTGACACAGCAGAGTTGAGTTAGCCATGACCAGAAGGCACAATGTATATACTGAATTCTATTCCAACCCCCCTTTTTAAAGTATGTGTGTGTGTATGTGTGTGTGTGTGTTATAATGTGTATGTGTATTCATATGTGAGAAAACAGACATACATGTTGTGCCATTCTGTGGCAGTCAGAGTATAACCTCAAGTGTCACCCCTTGCTTAACATCTTGTTTAAGACAGGGTCTCTTGCTTGACACAGCATACACAAGGCTAGCTGGCCTGCCAGTTTCTGGGACATCTCCTAGCTTCAGCTTCTCTTGCTATCAGTATGCTGGGATTGCATAGCAGCATGCCCTGCCCAGCTTTATGTAGGTTCTGTGAGCTAGAACTCAGATCCTCAAACTTGTATAGCCAGCAATTTATCCAGTGAGCCATCTGCTTAGCCCAACCTCAAAACCACTGGCTCCCAAAGATTCTTTTCCCTTGCCAACTAGTGAGGAGTCAGGTGATTAAGGTTGTTTCAGATGGTATAAGACAAGCCATCAATATATGACTTCCATACACAATTTGAAAAATGAAACATGGGCTTAGGGAAATGGCTCAGGTGGTAAAATGCTTGCTTCAAAAGCAGGAAGACTTGAGTTTGGATTCCCCAGCACTAACATAAAATTATAGACAAGGGTGTACATCTCTCTCACCCAGAGCACAAAGGCAGATTCCCAGAGCTCACACTGGCCAGCCAGTTTTAGGCAAGAAGCAAGGCAAAGAACAATAGAGGAAGACGTGAAATATGCATCTCTGGCCTCCATAGACACACCCTTGTGGCCACATATGCACATACATTTGAATGCACATGAACATATATACATACACTGTGTATACAACATATAAAGAACAAAATTGGAAATGTGAGGAATATTGAACAACCTTCCAGAATGACTAGTTTGAATCGTGACAGCATGACAGTCATTTGAGAGCTTATTTGGAAGTTCTATCAGGAGAGTCAAGCTAATCATATTGTGGACCCAAGACTTATCCTCTTTGATGGAAGATGGTCCTCCTCTTCCACTGAATTCACATCTTCAAAAGGGATGAATGTGGAATGACCAGGACACCTGTCTAGCTAGCCAAGTCAGCAGAATCAAGTCTGGCAATCAGTGTAGTGGATTTCACAGCCAGATCACCCTCACATCCATGGCACTCACATGATAACTTCTTTCAAGCATCTTATCTTGTTGGTCACAATTATTGTTTGCCCCATATATCAATGCAAATTTTCATTTGAGAGGAATGCAAAGCATTAAATCACCAAGATAGCAGCTACTGAATTTGGTCTTGAATTTTTCTGAAAGTTAGCTCCCCCTTGCTATTCTAGATGGAACCCATGAATTACAACAGTTTCATTTTCTCCCCACTTATTTTTGTCTGCCTCATGTATCTTTTGTTGGTTCTTTAAAAGGAACAGATAAACTGTGTGTTATGGTGCAAGCCTTTCTGGACTCAGAGGGATAAACCATGAGGATTGTCATGTATTTGAGATATCCTGGGCTACACTGCAAGTGCTGGAACAGCCAAAACTACAGGGAAAGACCATGACTATAAAAAAGCAAATAGGCAGCAGGTGAAATATGTTAGAAACAAACCATTAATTTCACTCAGTCATTTCAGAACACCAAGCAATACACAGAGTGTCCTTGAGCTGAAATCTGGTGAGTACTTTAGAACTTGACAGATCTCAAAAGGGAAGAAGATTGAGTCTCTCTGGGAGACTGCAAAGCAGTAGTTTCAAAGGATTTTCTTCAGTTCAGTTTCTTGGTGTGTGTCTCACAACAAAATCACAACTGGAGAAAGACTAAGTTAGTGTGTGTGTGTGTGTGTGTGTGTGTTAGAGATGAAGATGTTCATGTACACAAAGAAAGATGCATTTTTTTATTTCCATTTAAACCCTAGTAGAATGATGTCACATAATAGGTTTGGGGCCATACAATGTCTTCTGCCCTTCCATAAGATGTAGATACTGCCCTTCAATTTATATCCTGCTGGGCCATTCTGTTACACCTGGGTAGGAAAAGTGCCCCTTAGTCCATTTGAGACAGGAAATGTCTTTATAGCTGTGACCAATTAATGAGCAATATTGAAAGAAATTAAAGCAAGTTGGTAATTAAGAGAAAATTAGGCTAAAGGAGGGGATGGGAAGTAAAGTGGCCCCAAGCAGACTGTGAGGTCTGAGAGCAAGTGGGGAGGAAGGAGAGCACGCAGTGCCAAGCAGACTGTCTTGAGAATCTGTCAGGCTGTATGCAACTGGAACCTCAACTAGCAGTGCCTTCATCTCCCAGGGCCATAGCAAAGAAATCCAGAGGAGTCAGTTAAAGGGTCAGTACATGGCCTCTGTGGCTTCTTAACTGCCCAGTCCTTCCATGTCTCCATTTAGCAAAGCTCCCCTTTGCTCTCATGGCTTCCAAATGGATGGTAAAAGGATTATTGAAGTTGTAACATCAAACCAAATAACCTGGGAAGGCGGGGTATAGCAATCAAGGATCTTGCTCATGCTACCTTAGACCTTCATCTCATAGCCAGCAGATGCTGCTGTGGCAAAAGGCCCTACAGATCAGCTATAAAGAGATTTAATGTCAGATCATGGCTCAGTGGTGGTAGAAGCTTGGGAGAGCTCCCTATATGGTGGACCATCTGAGGATGTAGAGATGTAGGAAACAAATCTTCAAGGCCCTCCTCCACTGAGTGGTCCATCACTGATGGTCAAGTCCATTGTCTCAAAGAATATAGAACTCCTCAACAACAACACCAGCTGGCTCTCAGGTTCCACATTTCTCCTCTTTTCAAGTCTGTCTGGAATCTTGTCACAGCAAGGAGAACAGTAACTAATTCAAGGACCCAGCCAGTATTAATGACAAGGTCTACTGAGGTCTGCCTATGGAGGTGACCATCTGGTATGATGAATATCAAGATTCCTATAGAGGAAGAACTCATAAAATTGATAAGATCAACACCAAGTAGAATGAGTTCCTCAAAAGTCAAAACAGAAGTGGTATTGTTTTAAAATTATCCTCGCACTCGCCCCCGGCCAACCTACCCATACCCATGAGGCCTTCTGTTGTGTTTGTGGTGGCCATAGAAAAATGCCTTGGTGGAATTTCTATAATGTACCCAACCTCCTCTAGAGAACATACTCCCTCTGTGTGAGGTACCTGAAGAGAGGTGTTCCTTTGTCTCCAGAGGAGGATGCATACACACAGAAGCCTCTTCTACTCCTCACCTCCTTTGGAACCCACTGTAGACCTCTATCCTTCCCAAACCCTGAACTCAATTTCAAGGGCTCCTCCTTACCTTTATCCTCCTTCTCTTCACACCCCAGAAGACCAAAAGAGATGATCTCAGCTGCCAGAATGTTTCTTAAAAATAAAAACCAAAACCTTGGAAGTTACCTTTTGCTGACTGAGCAAAATGATCTTCATGGTACTTCATTTGTACTTATATTTGCCTGCAAACTATTTTCAACTTAGCTACCTTTTGCCTACGAGATTTCCTTACAAATCTGACACTATAAAAGTCTTTGTGTGTGTGTGTGTGTGTGTGTGTGTGTGTGTGTGTGTGTGCCTTTCCAAATCTTACCATTAGTCTGTTCCTAGGAATGTTCCTCTCCCTAGAAAACCAGTCAAGACCAACCCATTCTCCAGCTTCAGCCAGGGTAGCCAGTTCTAAGTCAGTGTCCAGCAGAAGAAAGGGCCAAGGTGAGCATTTCTCCTCCAACATGCCAGACCTTCACCTCCATCCAACATTGCTTCTCTTGTTGTCTTTGCAGGTCAAACCTACAAAGGCCTACAAAAAAAAAAAGAAAATGCATCCTGTTCTATTGCTGGTTACAGGTCCACCTGGGGGACCTATCAAACCCATTCTACTGCTGTGATGCCATTTGACTACCAAATAATTATCCAGGTTTTTAGACTTCAGCCCTCCTCAGAATGACCTTGGCATCATGATACTCAATAACTAATAGGATTGTAGGAAGGGTGTGTAAAACTAATGCTGATATAAGCATTTCAGTGACTCTGCTGGCCCTTGAACCAGAGACTCTAGTCCTTCCAAGCTGTATTATAAAGTCAAAGGTAACACCTGAGCTGAGAGCAAGTAGATGCTTGAAACATAAATGTCTGTCTGCGGCTGTTTACAGAAATGTACACAGGGGAAATTTTTTTTAAAATGAATGCAAAAGCAGGGGGGAAGTAGTCTGTGTGACCTTGGTAGAGCTTCAGAGAATGTGGGTGGGTAGCAGGCTGGATGGCCTGACAGCAGCAGAAAGTCTTCAATACAGGACAGTGGGGCTTAAGAAAAAAGGAGCACACAAAGTCAGAGTCAGAAAGGCAGACGTCCTCACTGGTGGGAAGGAGAGTGAGCATATCGGGAAATTCATAGTTGTCTTTCACATTGGGTTTTAATTACTGTGTGTGGCTTGAATGTGATTGTTGAAGTTACAAAAGTGACAAAAAGCAGAGTAGATTTTTATCAAAAGGATAATAATAAGAGGGATGCTGGATAATGTTAAATGTTCTGTTTGTAATGAAAGGAATATGGAGGTAAGATTGTCCAGTATTTGCTGATGGGGCATTGCAAGTGGCAAGCTGTTTTGTTGTTCTTCAGGAATTGTTGATCATTTCAAGTGTGCATCAGACACGTTGTTGCCATTTGAGAAATTGGATTTTGTGTCACTGTAGATATTTTGCATCACATGAAACATAATAAAATGATACACATTTTTTAAAAAGAGAGAAAAAAGTGATTTTTTTTTAAAGAGCAGAAGGCAACTTTAAGGCACCAAATGCAAAGAGTAATGGTTTGAGTGACAATATGATCTGAATGAAACAACCCAGAGACGGAATGTTGGCTAGCCCATTCCTACCATCCACGATGGTAGCTCAGGGGCTGATGCAAGGAGCAGATCTGAAGTAATGGAATGCTAGAGAGGACTTGTCGTATTTCCCTTTGCTCTAGATGTGCTTCCAACAGAGTTTGGGGGAGAAGAGAAAATAGAGGAAGAAGAATTCAGTAATGCTACAAGCCACATGGGGCTTGGATTTTGTGTCACTGTAGATATTTTGCATCACATGAAACATAATAAAATGATACATATTTTTTAAAAAGAGAGAAAAAAGTGATTTTTTTTTAAAGAGCAGAAGGCAACTTTAAGGCACCAAATGCAAAGAGTAATGGTTTGAGTGACAATATGCTACAAGACAAGTGACATCATCTCAGAAAGTTTCAGTGTCTCCATTTCGATGACAGTGCTAGCTGATGACATCTATGTAGAGGGACAGTTGTAAAGCCATCGTAGGGAGCCACACAAGGCCTCTAATGAGGCTCATTACATTCAACAGGAAATTCTCAAAGGGTGGGTCTTTCTTCCCTTCCTTTTCCTTACCCTCTCCAAGGCCCTAAGGGCAACAAAGGAGAAAAATGAAATTAAGTTTAGTAAGCCCCAAATTGTGCTCCCCCTGGCTGAGTATTCTGAACATCAGCTTATGGAGTAACTGAGAAAAGGATTAGAGAGCCCGGGAGAGAAACCAAAGAACTGAGCAAGAACTGCAACCACCCAGCACTGGCAAAGCCACCCACCCAGTCGAAAGGAAGGATGGAGGAGCAGTTTGTAAAATTGATTTTGAGTTAGCCACTCCTCAATGACCAGCAGCATTAATGTATCCCACCACCCTTTCCCACAAAAAGAAAAAAGAAAAAGGGAACAGAGCATTCCTGAGGAAAACAGTAGAATTTTCTTATTCCTCAGCTCAGTAACTTATGAGAACCTGTTATTTACTAGTCATTAATAAGTCACCTGCCAAAGAGACATCAAATAACAATGAATGTCCAGGGATCCCAGAGAGGCTCTGTGCTGGGAGAAAGAGCAGATTATTTCAGAGACCCTGGGGGTGACTTGACATTTCTTAAAGAAAAAAATAAAAACAGAGAGGATTGATGGATGATAAACTGTATTACCCATTTCCAATTTATTGAATTCTACTTAATAGCCATACTTCTTCCTCTACTGGTTAATCTCAACAGCGGGAAGGAAACAATGTTGGAGGGCTAACGGAGGGTGGCAGCAGATCATGGCCAAACTACTTCACACAGAGCTGAAAAATCAACTTGTCTAGAGCTATAAGGAAGTCTGCAGTAGCTCCAATAGCAGGTTCCCACCCCTTGGGAGTAGCAAGCCCTTGCCTGCAGGCCTCAGCTTCTCACTTATAAAATGAGGAGAACAGAGCAGGGCAGACTAACATAAAACTGCTTCTGTACTTTATGATTGAGGAAACAATCTCCAAAATTCATCTTGTAAAGAATTGGAGAGGGATAACAAAGGATCTTGGTGTTAAAGGGCTTCCCTGTGATAAATACCATCATAACAAAAGTCTCAAAAGCCCTGGTCAAGAAGGTGCTAGCCAGAAGAAGGAGGAGAAGGAGGAGAAGGAGGAGGAGGAAGAGGAGGAGGAGGAGGGGTAGAGGAGGAGGGGAGGAGGAGGAGGAGGAGGGGAGAAAGAGGGGGAAGAGGAGGAGGAGGAGGAGGAGGAGGAGGAGGAGGAGGAGGAGGAGGAGGAGGAGGTGCTAGTCATCACAGAGATGTGCAAAAGGGCTTGCCATGTCCCAGTAACAAAACAGCTTAGATTAGTATAAATAACAGAAATTCAGTCCTCACAATATGGAAGCTGAGAAGTTCAAGATTAAGGTACCA
The DNA here is from genome assembly GCF_947179515.1 of Apodemus sylvaticus. NCBI lineage: Eukaryota > Metazoa > Chordata > Mammalia > Rodentia > Muridae > Apodemus > Apodemus sylvaticus. Next base: position 128,691,283 of record NC_067476.1, read on the forward strand.
TCGAATTCTCTGTCTTCTGAGGGCTTTCTGAAACAGAAAACACACAGATGGGTTCTCATTTGGTAGAGAGGGCAAAGCAGCTATTTTAGCATTAAAATTCCCTTTTAATGAATTTTTTATATTATAATATAATAACATTTTCTTTTTCTTTCCTCCCTCATTACTCTCCCATATATCTGTTCTTGCCCCCATTCAAATACATGACCTCTTTTCTCCATTAATTGTTCTTATATGTGTATATGTATTGATTTTAGAGATAGATAGATAGATAGATAGATAGATAGATAGATTCCTAAATACAAAAATACACCCTGTTAACTCCATATAATGTTACTTGTATGTCCATTTTCAAGGCTGATCATTTGGTATTTGATAACCAAGTGTTGTGCTCTTCCCTAGACAAGACTATTTCTCCAACGCTGAGCATTTCTTAGTTGACTGTAGTTCCTTGTATAGGGTGGAGGCCTCTGAGCTTGCCTAGTCCTTTTTGGCATGACTATCATCTTTGCTCAGCTCATATTCAGGCAGTCATGTTGGTGAGACTTTATTTGTATAGCTTCTGACATTACTAGGAAGTACAGTCTTACAGCAAACTCTGTGATACTCTATCTTTTATGATCTTCTACCCCCTCTTCAAGAATGATCCCTGAGCCTTAGATGCAGAGGTACTAGAGATGTATCCAGTGGAATTAGGCTCCACAACTCAGCATTCTGATTGTTTTATTTCCTTGAGTTTTTTGGTTTGTTTTGTTTTTTCAAGACAGAGTTTCTCTGTGTAGCCCTGGCTGTCCTGGAACTCACTCTGTAGACCAGGCTGGCCTCGAACTCAGAAATCCGCCTGCCTCTGCCTCCCAAGTGCTGGGCTTAAAGGTTTGTGCCACCACCACCTGACTTCCTTGAGTTTTTTATGTGATGGTCTCCATTGGTTGCAAAGAGACATTTTCTTGATGAGAGGTGAAGACTGCATTTGTCTGTGACCTAAAAGACAAACAGTTAGAATATAGTTAGAGATAATGCTTGTTTAATGAAGTGACAATTTTATGTTCTTCTCCAATATCCATGACTTCACTAGCCCTTGGGTAGTCAAGGTTTCCAACACATGATTTTCCTCTTGGTGAGCAGGTCTTAAGTCCAAGGTATACATACCACTAATGCACCCTTAGGGTTATTGTACCATGCTGTTTATTGGCGTAGTTCACAAGCATCATATGACTGTTGGTGGCTTCCCTCTTTTGGAAGGTTGCATGGTTCCTTCTGGTACCGTAAAACCTAGTCCTCCATGAGGAAGCATTGGAGTGAGTCCTAGCTCAGGATCTCTGGACCCTGTTGCTGAAGTGTATGAGATCTTCAGCCATGGGGAATTACCTTCCATTTCTAGTTGGAGAGGGCAACCAAGAACAATAGCAATAGCCTGTAATGTTTTAGGAGAATCTTAGGCAACTCTGACCAACAACTCAAAAGAAGGCTTCACATACCTGATGTTATGTTTTTGTTAGGTAATTTGGAGGGTAGTATTGTCAGCTGAAATGGGAACATTTCATTCAAACTATATATGAATATTTATACCCAACTTATATGTATTATAGGTATTTTCAAATATATAGTTAATAGTGTGATTCCTTATGACTTTCTCAGACGTTCTTACAGTCATTTTATCCTTTCCTCTCTCTCTTTATTCAGTATTTATTTCCTCCTCCCCCCATAATTAGAGCTTGTCCATTTTTTCATTTTAAAAGAACACTAGTCCCATTTGTGAGGATTTCTCCCTTATGACCTAATCACTTCCTAAAGAGCCTATCACCAAATACTGTCATATTTAGTGGTCAGGGACACCAAAAGTTCCTGTTGGGACAGCTCTTGAGGGGAGCATGTCTGTCTAGTATGCAGACTTGGGTTTGATCCTCAGCTTTCTATAACTGCAATAAATATCATGACCAGAAGCAACTTTGGGAGGGGAAAGTGTATGCCTTTCACACCCCAGGTCACAGTCTATCACTGAAGGAAGTCAGAGCAGAAACTCAATAGAGGAACCAAAGAGAAACCATGGAAGATCACTGTTTACTGGCCTGTTCCTCATGGATTGAGTATACAACCTTATAAAATTCTCATACAACTAAGAACACTTTCTTAGGATTTTGAACCACCCACAGTTGGCTGTCCCCTCCCTTGTCAATCATTAATCAAAGAAATTTCTCAATTTACTTTCCCTAATGTTCCTTCTTCCCAATTCACTCTAACTTGGGTCAAGTTGACAGAAAAAAAGCTGACCATCACACTTGTATATTTCCAAGTGTGTTTTAGGCATAAAAAAAATCCAAAATAAAATTGGTTGCTTGCTAACAAAATAGTCTACTGGGAAATTGTTCACAGTGCTAATAATCAGTTTGTCTTATTAAATTGTCTTCTTCCTTACCCTATCATCCAAACTAGTAGAGAATTCAGAGTCAGCTGAATAATTTCACCATTGAGTTAAGTAATTTAATAAGTGTGGGTTTTCTTCTGGCAAATCCCAAATAATGATGTCAAATTGAGAAGAAGGCATTGTTATTAGCTAGAGTGTAAAAATGCTGCTGTGGTGGCCAGTACAGCTTTTTTAAGGCAATTTCACCACTTAACAGCTCAGAAACTTACTTCAACAAGCAAGTTGCTGCCAAGTTTCTGATACGATGATATCTGGTTAGGACTTCTTTTTAGAGTTGCCAGTGACTGGTATAATCTAACCTCTTGAGTAGTATTTCCCTCCTACTGTGCAGTCACTATGTGCTGTATAGTTGCTGGCATCAAAATCCAAAGTTCTCAGAAAGGTAGACCAAACTGGAATGTTTCGGAATATAATACCTTAGAAAATGTAGGAGATATTATGGTTAGTATTTGCCCTGTCATGAAGTCATGGCGATACAATACATAAATGTGTGTATAGCTAACATGTTAGAATGGAACATGAGCAAAGCGTCATGGGAAAAGGATGGAAGGTGAATTAGGATGGTGAATCCAGGTTTTATCATTTCCTTATGATAGGTGCTTTGAAGAACCATCAGGTTCTCTGAGTCAATTTGAGAAACACTGACATACTAGTTTCCAGGCAGCTTGAGTTATAATTTCCTACAAAAAAAGTACTTTTTAGAAATTATTTTTAAATAATTTAGATATATTGAAAATAGTTTAGAAAATTCCTATATACCCTTGACTTCTTATACTCCCAAATGTTAACATCTTAAGCATTGTATCATGATCAAAATCGTGAACTGACTTTCTATATCTGGACTGATCTACAGACCATATTCAGCTCTCCTCAGTTTCCCCATTGATTTACCTTTCTGTTCCAACCCAAGATTCCATAATGCACTGCAGTCAGTGTGACCTATTTCCTTTAATCCATGTCAGATCTTAGGTCTATGTTTTTGTGACCTTGACAGTTTTGAAGACCCATTTGGTGTTTTTCCTCTGGTTTCTAGTAGATTGATGGTTTTTTAGTGGAATATATAACTTTAATTTTTTTCAAGACCTATTTTAATGATAGTTCTTAAATAGTTTAACCTCCCTTCTAGCCCATCACCCACCTGAGGTAGTGGAAAAGAAGGGATACAGGGGAAGTAGACCTATTTAGAAATAGTTTCATCAGCATCATCAGAAAATTAGCAGTTCAATTCACAGGTCAGCAGTGGCAGCTCAGTCCACTCATAAACACTTCATGGATATATCAATCAGCAGTCTACGTTGGTAGTGTCAGGAAAGCAAATAGGAATCAGCAGTGGTGGCACCACCTACCAGAGACAGCCAAGCCTCAGTCTTGACACAAGTCCGCAAAAGGACCAGGACCAACAGGAACTCTAGGAAAAGTTCTTACCTGTGCCTCTCTCAGCGAAGTGAATATCAGTGAAGATGGGAGGCCAAAAAGCATTTAGCTCTGCAAGCAAGCAAGCTCATCCTCCATCGCTGACCATGGAGTCCTGTTTGTACTCCATCCAAACATCACTTGTTCTCCATAGATCTTACCTCAGCAATTGAGTCTGTCTCAGTTGTCATCACTCTGCCAATTGGCCTGAGTCTGTGGAAGTGGCAAGAAACTTTGGCGTACCACCAGAGGTTCTTTGGTGCATTTCTCTCCATGGAGCCCCAACAAATGGAGTTCAACAATTCAATGTAAGGTTGACCAATACATGCATGTCATTAGTGAAGAATCCTTTATCATGTGTCCTTTCACCTGTGTCTCTGCATCAGCTAAATGTTCCTTCATGTTTGCCCCAGTAAAATACCATCCAACATGACTGACTTTGCAAAGAACCCTTAAGTTTCCACTTCAGGAATATTACATGGCATTAAATTTTAGTGTTAGCATACCATGAATGTGGGATTTTTGATCCATGTCCTTACATTTGAGATCCAGCCATATAGTTGTGTGCATGTGTTGTATAAAAGAACAACTTTTACTTGCCGAGCAGGGTTCAATTATGTATGTGTGTTGAAGTTTCCCTGTTCATTCACTGGAAGACATCTAGGTTATGAAAACATGCTATGAACATCTACAGATGTTTTCCTATCTTTGGCATAAATATTGAGAATGGAATCTATATGCTGATCTTTATGACAAGCTGGAAAACCTCTTCTTAACAATGTGACTGAGCCTTTGTACACTTGAATTAGTAACATACAATAATTCAAGCTGACCCCAGTTCTTACCAACACTTGACATGACTGTGTGATTAGAATTTATTTATTCATTTACATGTATATTTGCAGTTTTTGTTTGTTTTGCTATTAGGCAACTCTCCTCCAGCTTACAACCCTGCTTGTGCTGCCTTGCCCCAGTCTTGTTAGCCTTGCTGATGTTATTTGAGTCTCCAACAGTAGTTATGTGTGGGTTTTGTTTGCATTCCCCTGATGACTGATGATGTAGGATGTGTCTTCGTGAGCTGCTTGCTCATCTATTTGTCTTCTAACAGGGGGTGTCTGAGGAAATGTCTGGCTTACTTTTCACGGTGATGGTTTCCTTTAGACTCATCACTGGGCTTCCTGGGTAGTGACTATAAGTATCATGAGATACACATTTCGTGAGCATTTTCTCCCACTCTCTGGCCTTCCCTTTCATTTTCTTAGAGTCTTCTGAAAAGTAAAGATTTTCATTTTATTTTATAGTTCCAGTTTGCATGGTGTGATTTGTTTTACCAATCATTTCTTTTTTCCTTTTCTTATGTTTTCTTTTTCCTCTATTTAATAATCTAATAAGTCTTTGTGTAATTCAAGGTCGTAAATGTTTCCTTTGAGAATGACAATCTAGTAGCAAGAACACCTAGTTTCTGTCTCTTCTTTTTAACTTATCTCCCTGTTCACTTAATTCTAAATCAAAGAACCAACCATCTTCTACCACTAGATGCACTTAGAATCATTACTCTTTAACCCATGAAGAACTGTTTGTAATAACTCTGGAAACTTCTAATTCTCTCCTGCAAAATGACTCCAGTTGTTCCCGACACTCTTTCGTTTGAAAGCTCTAGACAAGTACTTAGATAAAGATAGTAGGGTGCTAGTAAATACATGCATACAAGCTCTCTCCTAAGAAACTAATTCTTTCATAAAAGCCCTAACCATTAGTGCTTGTAAATTCCCAATGTGTAAATACCACATGCCAGTTTCAAGATACCAATGCTATACCGACTAACAAAACACTTGAAAATTTGGTGATTGACTCTCATGAACATCAGCCTGCTGCAGCACACCACCACAGTTGTTTATTTGAACTTATCTCCCTAAATCAAAATGGCGAGAGTAATGGAAAGAAGGCTAAGAAAGAAAGGAGAGGGGAGCCAAAAGGGGGAAGCTAAATCTCTGGCTCACTGTGGGCACCTGGACTCAAGCCCACTGAAGACTCTGTGGGGCACACTGCATACCACAACTTTGGCCTTACCGATAGAAGACAAAAAAGATTGGGCCACTGATTCCCTAACTCCTCATCATTTTTACAGATAATTGGCCCTAGGTTGTTAAGACATGGGCACTTTTAGGTTTCCCTAGGGATGAACTAAGGGACATTCTAGAGTACTAGCAGAAGTCTCAGGCAGAAAGATAGGACCACATGTGAGGTGAAGAGCTATCCATTGTCTGAAATGAGCCAAGAGGTATAGCCACTCCATAGAGCACACAACTTTTCAAGCCCTGGACTATCACACATCTGTCACCATTATCATCCAAGAGCCATAGTCAAAGGCATCAGTCCCTGTCTGTACAAACTTGCTGAGAAAATGCAATTGAGAAAAGGTACCATTGGTGTCCATTAAATAATACAGTGAAATCAAAGTTCCCAGTTGATCAGAACCTAGTAAGATCAATACTCCCTCCTGTAGTCATGACAACCATTCTTCTTCCATCAATTAGTAGACTGTTTCAAAGAATGGAGATTTGTGTTTTGAAAGTATCATTAGTATCAATAATAAAATATAATATTTTAATTTTCCCATACAATCTCCTTAATTATCAAAATTATATGTAATAAGGGGATATATTAGGGCAAGGAACATGTTACAAACTGGTAGAACAGCATACTTGCATTCTTTCCTCCCTCACTGAAAGTGTTTTGAGCTGTGGTGACAACTTTTGTCCCACTGACTTTGCTTACACATCTGACCTAGTGTTTTGTGGTTATGTTGATTAGAGAAAATCTTATCATGACAAGGAAGATGGTTTCTTCAGTGCAATAGTCCAATCTTTCTTGGAGCAAAATAGAAATTGGTTGCAGCCCTGTCTTGTCCTCTGGGACGAGATCCCACAGATGTGGAGCAGATGGATCTAGACTTAGACACCATCTGTTTCTCACTGGCAATTAACATTGAATCCAGGATGGGTTGGATTTTACCATTGAGTTGGCCATGTCCATTGACCACTGGGGACCCCTCAATCATGTGTTTGTTGGAATGTGAAACTTGGGCTGGGCTTCTTTGGATGGCTATCAACGCTTATGAGACAAAGGAAGAAAAGGAAACCAAACTCTTTGACAAACCATCCATTTGTGGTTGCTTCTATGGAAGTAGCCACCACATCCAGAGAGCTATACTCCTCTTTTTCGTGAAATCTTTTCTTGTGAGGAAAGGAAATGTAATGGAGAATATGAACACTTCTCCAAGTCCTTTCTAGGCTATGGACTCTACTTCTCTAAGATATCAATTAAGATAATAACGACCTTCCCCATCAACAATGTTGTCTAGCACATTTTGAATGCTTACAGTATTTTAGCTATTATGCTAAAATTTTTACATGCATTATCTAGTTTTAAAATTACCAAATAAGACAAATAATATTATTCTCCTCGTTTGTAAAGACAAGGAAAAAGTAAAAGCCTAGTAAGCTTAAATTTGAAATATGACCCAGGCTTCTGCCTCCATCTTTGTAACTGTGGTATCCTGCTTCATGACTGTGGTATCTTTGATGCTTCCTTTTACTTCTTTACAATAAGTAAGAACAGTTATCAGGAAGCAAGCTCTCTATTCTGGCTTTGTAGGGTATAAACAGGAACTTTAAAATCTCAAAGATGCATCTCTCTTCCAGTAGGCTTCCTAACCTTTCTAGCCTCTGCATTCCTTTCTCTTGTACCCTCATGTTCTCTACCTCTGATGGTTTCCTGGATTCCTATTTTCAACACTGATTCTTGCTTCCTCTAAAGCCTGGGGAGAGTAACTGAATGGCTGATTGAATGTTACTGTTCCACCTTGCAGCCATGTCCCCTAATGCTGTTATCAGCATCTACAAACTACAAGTCTGCCCTTCTTCATCATCATGAGAACATCTCGGTGTGCTTCTATAACAACAAAGGGGGTCTAATTACAAAGGTTAAGGACCATTTTTCTCTTGAACCTTGATTGCTTCTTAAGGTCACAGTAGTCAAACAGATTGCAAGGATGTAGTGAGAGCAATAGTCATGCCCTAACTAACTGGTTCTGAATTTTAATCTAGCTAACATCAACCAGAGAAGAATAAAGGAGTCCATGTGCCCAGCCAAGCTAATTGTCTGACAAGAGAGGCTTTGAATCTCCTACTTAAATGTCCATAGCAATTATCTGGCAATTATTCTACTGCATTGTCATTGAAGTGTGGAGTTGGAAGTGCTGTAAGAGAAAGTGTGGGTCTGGCTTAATTTGAAGGAATAGATGGTAAGCAACCAAGTGAAAGTGAGAGTTTATGTCTCACACAAATCAGACCTGTTGACTTTTATTCATTTACACACATAGCTGGAGACTGAACCTCCTGCCCACACATTCAGTTTGCTAGTTCTTTGTACCCTGATATGAAGGATTCGGAGTGATCCAATATAGTAGCCTTCAATACTATTGCCAGCACATCCATGGGACAAGGTTGAACATACTAAAAAGACACATAGTTAAGGAGGTGACTTTCCAGAAAAGGTTCTTGTGGTTTCAAAGTAACTATCCAAACCTAAGTTCAGGGTGCCAGTCTGCTGGGGCATCTAGCCATCATCATAATGATGCCAATTAGCTTGGGTTCCAAGTCTTTACTCAGTGAAAGACAGGATGGGAATAGGGAGGTGGAAAGAGAGACTGGGCATTTCATCCATGCTCCTTCCTGGCTTTTCAGGGTCTGGTAGAACCCTGGCAATAATGATATGAGAGCCAGCAAAAAAAAAAGTTTGGGTGTCTAACAGTTTGCTGTAGTAAAGAAATCTTACCTTGGCCTAAACTGTGTGCAAGCACCAGGAAGGAAGTTGGTCCCATGTGGTGAGTGCCAGAAAGGGGGCTCACAGCAGATCTTTAATCACATGGAATCTGGGGATCCTTTAGAAACAGAGAATACACTGTGTTCCCTTAAACTGCTTGCATCAGAACTGCCTTCTGCTTGTTAGAAATGCAGATTCCTGGGTCTCAGTCCAGGCTTCACACCAGTCCTCTAGAATCTGCTATGGAGTCCACATTTTATATGTGTTTTCTAGTGACTCTTATACACATGGGACAGGAATAAAGTTACCTGTGCCCTTTAATTCATGTATTAGATAGAAGATCCATCATAGGTGTCCAACAACCTATTTTGGGAGGAGCAGTGTTACAGGGAACCGTGTAAAGCCCATTTCCCAGTAGTGAGGAATGTCTGAGATATCCACTGAAGATGCATATCCAGATTTTGCTGTTACTACTGTGACTTTCTGTCTACACTCACAGAGAGGGAAATGCTGAATGCCTTTGAGCAGTTAGTGAGGAAAAACTGATATAGTAGGGAGAGCAGAGTGAACAGCAATGTGTTGTATATGGCAAACTAGGAGATATCATTGTGATGTATTTACAGTATTAACAAAAGTGAGGTATGATTGTTATGCCAAGTCTCCTGAAGAGTATATGTGGTTACCCGACATATACATGAATCAAAATACCATATTGAGGCTTTGGATTTAGCTAAGTATTAAAGCAGTTGCCAACCAGATTCTAATCACCCAGCAACACACACACACACACACACCATTTTTTACATTTTCAATACAAATATGTTGATCAAGAAAAGAGATATAATTTTTAAAAAATTAATGAAACTTTCTCAGGAAGTTGGGTGCTTATTGATCCAGTGTAGGGTTCCTATCTTAAGGGAGCTCTCCACAGAGGGAATTTAAATCAGGCAGGGGGGCAGAAGCATGGTAGCTAGTCCTCTTCCTGAGATGCTCTATGGCCTGGTGATTAAGTATACTCAGGAGGTTCACATCCTGCCTCTGTCTCAAGTTAGCCATGTAGCCTGAGGCATATTCAGTATCCCTTCCTACATGTTGTAAAAGAGTACGGCTGACACACACACAAAGAAATGTGCAAACCCCTGTCACCATCTACACCAGCCCAGGTTTACCCTCCTTTTCCCAGACCTCGCTTCAGCGGATGTCCAGCAGGGGCAGTAGGAGAAGCAGATACCTTCCTCAAGGACACACAAGCCAGGTCAGGGCTTAGGCAGCACACAGTCATGTGGAGTAAGATAAGCACAGAGGGAAGACAGAAGGAAGCAAAAGAGTGTGGAGGCATTAGCAGGTTCTTCCTCTACTAAACTTTCTCCCCCAAGATAGCGACGTCTCCAGGCTCCACAACAAATGACTTCTGATGCTGTGACTCTTAACAGCCTCAGATACAACCGAGCAGCTCCTTGGCTGTTTGCTTGCTTCCTCAATTCACTCAGTCATCCTTGGGCTGGGGATTTAAACCAGAGCCTGTGCATTCCAAGAAAGTTTCCTACCCTTAAGATATCTCAGGAGACATCTAGGATGTCTAGTTATACTGAATTTTTTTTCAAAATAAAATTGTCATAGATTTTGTGTTAGTGGAGGAAGTGTCAATATATAATCCTCTCCATTAGAATCTAAGCCCACTCCCCCCCTTTATTTACCTTACAGGTCTTTTACTTAAATATTTTGGTTTCCAATGTAATGTTCTCATGGAAGTTATGTGTGTGCAGATGTGTGTGTCTCTGTGTCTGTATGGGATTTTTTTTATGCTTTTTTCCTTAGGATTCTTTTGGTTTTGTTTAGTACAGTTTTGGTTTGTTTGCTTGCTTGTTTGTTTTCTAATGAGAAAGAGGAAAGGGGTGTGGATTTCTGTGGCTGAAGAGGTGGGATGAATAGGGGAGAAACTGGGGGATGGGAAACTGAGATCAGATATTAAAATAATCTATTTTCAATAAAAATTAAAATTAAATAAAAAGAAATCCAAGGCCCTGACATGTTCCTAAAGACCTTCCTAATACCAGCTGACTACTGATGACAGGTGACATTGAGACAAGCCCTCCAGACTTGACGATGGCCCCTGTTTCTGAAAGGGGTCCATCCTGATTGCACTTTGGCTCTTATTCCTTCCACATTCTCCTTCACCTCACTTTCCTTTTGCTTTAATTTGGACTGTTCAGAAACAACCTTGAGGCAAAGAGTTGAATATAAATGGTTATTGTGGTAGAAACTGACATCACTGAGGACTAAGAAGCAAGGCAAGAAAAGGAAGGGTCTTGAAAAATGAGACCTGAACAGGCACACAGACCTCTGTGCATGCAGCACTTTATTTTTTTTTTTTTTTTGGTTTTTTTTTTTTTGGTTTTTTTTTATTCGATATAATTTATTTACATTTCAAATGATTTCCCCTTTTCTAGCCCCCCCTCCCCGAAAGTCCCGTAAGCCCCCTTCTCTTCCCCTGTCCTCCCTCCCACCCCTTCCCAGTTCCCCGTTCTGGTTTTGCCGAATACTGTTTCACTGAGTCTTTCCAGAACCAGGGACCGCTCCTCCTTTCTTCTTGTATCTCATTTGATGTGTGGATTATGTTTTGGGTATTCCAGTTTTCTAGGTTAATAACCACTTATTAGTGAGTGCATACCATGATTCACCTTTTGAGTCTGGGTTACCTCACTTAGTATGATATTCTCTAGCTCCATCCATTTGCCTAAGAATTTCATGAATTCGTTGTTTCTAATGGCTGAATAGTACTCCATTGTGTAGATATACCACATTTTTTGCATCCACTCTTCTGTTGAGGGATACCTGGGTTCTTTCCAGCATCTGGCAATTATAAATAGGGCTGCTATGAACATAGTAGAGCATGTATCCTTATTACATGGTGGGGAATCCTCTGGGTATATGCCCAGGAGTGGTATAGCAGGATCTTCTGGAAGTGAGGTGCCCAGTTTTTGGAGGAACCGCCAGACTGATTTCCAGAGTGGTTGTACCAATTTGCAACCCCACCAGCAGTGGAGGAGTGTTCCTCTTTCTCCACACCCTCTCCAACACCTGCTGTCTCCTGAATTTTTAATCTTAGCCATTCTGACTGGTGTAAGATGAAATCTTAGGGTTGTTTTGATTTGCATTTCCCTAATGACTAATGAAGTTGAGCATTTTTTAAGATGCTTCTCCGCCATCCGAAGTTCTTCAGGTGAGAATTCTTGGTTTAACTCTGTACCCCATTTTTTAATAGGGTTGTTTGGTTTTCTGGAGTCTAACTTCTTGAGTTCTTTATATATATTGGATATTAGCCCTCTATCTGATGTAGGATTGGTGAAGATCTTTTCCCAATTTGTTGGTTGCCGATCTGTCCTCTTAATGGTGTCCTTTGCCTTACAGAAACTCTGTAACCTTATGAGGTCCCATTTGTCAATTCTTGCTCTTAGAGCATACGCTATTGGTGTTTTGTTCAGAAACTTTCTCCCTGTACCGATGTCCTCAAGGGTCTTCCCCAGTTTCTTTTCTATTAGCTTCAGAGTGTCTGGCTTTATGTGGAGGTCCTTGATCCATTTGGAGTTGAGCTTAGTACAAGGAGACAAGGATGGATCAATTCCCATTCTTCTGCATGCTGACCTCCAGTTGAACCAGCACCATTTGTTAAAAAGGCTATCTTTTTTCCATTGGATGTTTTCAGCCTCTTTGTCGAGGATCAAGTGGCCATAGGTGTGTGGGTTCATTTCTGGATCTTCAATCCTGTTCCATTGATCCTCCTGCCTGTCACTGTACCAATACCATGCAGTTTTTAACACTATTGCTCTGTAGTATTGCTTGAGGTCAGGGATACTGATTCCCCCAGATTTTCTTTTGTTGCTGAGAATAGTTTTAGCTATCCTGGGTTTTTTGTTGTTCCAGATGAATTTGATAATTGCTCTTTCTAACTCTGTGAAGAATTGAGTTGGGATTTTGATGGGTATTGCATTGAATCTGTATAGTGCTTTTGGCAAAATGGCCATTTTAACTATATTGATTCTACCGATCCATGAGCATGGGAGGTTTTCCCATTTTTTGAGGTCTTCTTCCATTTCCTTCTTCAGAGTCTTGAAGTTCTTGTCATACAGATCTTTCACATGTTTGGTAAGAGTCACCCCAAGATACTTTATATTGTTTGTGGCTATTGTGAAGGGGGTACATGCAGCACTTTATACAGCTGGGAACTGGCCACCTAGTCACCCTACCCAGAACTGAGGGAGCTAGGCACTAGCATAATAGCTCCCACAAGTTATTTCTTGAGGGCTCCACAGAGGGATTATTATTGAACATTTTTTCCACAACTGAAGCAAGTTTTGATATTGAAAACTTAGTAGTGTTTTAAATTTTGCTTGAATAATCTAGTAAGATGGAGAAGGAACACTAGATACATTCCTCATCCCTGCAAACCCTTTCCCTAGCCATCTTATTTGAAATTCGCATCTGTGCTATAAGGCTTAGTCTGTCTCTCTGTGGCCACTAGTGTCCCTGACTCAAGAGTAGACACAGGATCAGTTCTACTGTAGCTTCATAGCATCAGGAAACACAAAGTATGTTATGAGAAAATGCTTTGATTTATTTACCTATTTTGTATATGTACGCACATAGTGAATGTATGTACATGGGCATATGGGTGTGCACACATACTTACAAAGATATACAAGGCAAAGTCACTGGGCCCAAGCCCACTGATTCCACTAGGCTGGTCTGGTGGTCTGTGAAGCTCCAGGAATCTACATGTCTCCACACCCCCATCACCCAACCCCAATGCTGAGATAATAGAACATGCATTGCCATGACCAACCTCTACATACTTTTTAGGTATCTGAACTCAGGTCCTTGTGTCTGCACAGTAGGTACTTTACTGACTGAGATTTCTCCCCCAACCTAAGAAAATACTTTTAAACACCATCGTTTTGTTTTTCAAGCCCAATCCTATGATCACTTAAAATATTGTAAGAGATGGAGAAAGGATCTACTTTTTTATTAGTAAACTACAGTTCCTGGGAGGTTTAAAGCCATAGAACCTCCCTATGAAGGGTTTCCCAGCTCTTCATTCATAGAATCGAAAGACAGAGACAGGAGGGAAGATGATGTAGTAAAAGGAAATTATCTGTGAAATCTGCTGACTGTAGACTCCACATAAAACAGCAGGGTGAAAGTCACACTGCTCAGATACATTTTTCCCATAATTCGGAAACATTTATGGATATCAACATTTCAGCTACAGCCTGTTCACCTCCATTAAGTCAATCCACAAATATCTCTGGTTATATTGGGCTTCTTTTTTCTTTTGCAGCCAAGTTCTTTGGTTGTTTCTGTTGCCACTGCTCTTTGTATGGTGTGTGTGGGGGGGGGAGGTGTGAGTGTGGATGTGGGTATATGTGTGGGTGTAGGTATGGGTGTGTTAGTGAGTGAGTGTATGAGCATGTGTGTGCATGCTTACTTGTGCATGTAGGTACACACACAGGCCAGAGGAGGACGCCAGGTGCCCTGCTCTATGACTCTCACACTCCACCTCCTTCCCTTGAACTGAATTTCTCAGGGATCATGCAGCTAAGCTGGCAGCCAGCAAGTGCCCCCCCCTGCAATTTTCCTGCCTCACCCCTACCCACAGCACCATCCCTCCTCTACCCTCTCAGCATGACTTACATGCCATGCCTGACTTCTTATGTGAAATCTGGCCTCTAAACCTAGTCTGTCATGCTTGTTTAACAAAGGAATGGATACAGAAAATATGGTATATTTACACAATGGAGTACTATTCAGCAATTAAAAACAATGAATTCATGAATTTTTTAGGCAAATGAATGGAACTGAAAAATACCATCCTAAGTGAGGTAATGCAATCACAAAAGAATACACATGGAATGCAATCATTGATAAGTGGATATTAATTAGCCCTTAAGTTCTGAATACTGAAGATACAATTAGCATATCAAATGATTCCCATGAAGAAGAAAGAAGAGGGCCCTAATCCTGGAAAGGCTTGATCCAGCATTGTAGGGGAGTACCAGGACAGAGAAAAGGGAGGGGGAAAGATAGGAGAATGGATGGAGAGAAGAGGACTTATGGGACATATGGGGAGGAGGGGACTGGGAAAGGGGAAAGCTTTTGGATTGTAAACAAAGAATATAGAAAATAAATATATATATATATATATATATATATTTAAAAAAACAAACAAATGCGCCAAGCGGTCTCTTTAGCCTCCAGTTCTGTTCTTATGAGACCCAATCAACTTTGAAATCATCTAATAAGACCAGGCTTAATCTTCAAGTTCCAGCTCAAGAGCCACCTCTTCTATGAGGGCTTCTCTAGCCTCCTTCACTTCCCCTGCTCAACAGAACATCTAGCTACCATATATGTTAGAGAGAAACGTGGGTCAAGGATGGAAGAGGTTTACATCTCTAGCATAATAAGTACAAAGGGATAGGGTTTCAGGCATCAACTCCAGTGAAAACTGGTACTCTTGGGTCTTGGCTACCCTTACCATGTTACTATATACAATATCCACTGCCATTCCAGAGATCAAATTAAAAGCAAGAAGAAAAGATGACTTGAATTGGATCTGTGCCTTATTCACATTGCCCAAAACAGTGTCATACAGTCATATCTAGTTCTAAGAACACTAGAAAAGATGAAGGTATTATTCAACATGACATTGGAATTATATTTGCAAGATTAACAACATGAATGGCCTGTGGTTAGACAGCCACCAGTGTCAGCCATGTTATCGAACTCAATCCTATGATCTCAGCTTATGAGGAAGCCACTTGTCTCCAGCTCTCCACACTAGACCTCAAATTATTCTTATTTGTCTAATGACAGCAACTAATTAAATCGTAGAGCTCTACCTACGAGGTCATCTGGCGTTGAGTTGGTGCCTTGATGAAATACTATTAAGTTAATGAACAAATAATGCTTTAAAGACTAACATTTGGGAATTAAATCACCAACCAAAGAGCACACATGGAGGGACCCATGACTCCAGATGCATATATAGTAGAGGATGGCCTTGTCGGACATCAATGGGAGGAAAGGCCTTTGGTCCTGGGAAGGCTCGATGCCCCAACGTAGGGGAATGCCAGTGTGGGGAGGCAGGAGTGGGTGACTGGGTAGGCGAGCACTGTCATAGAAACAGGAAGGGAGGATGGGATAAGGGGCTGCTGGAGGGGAAACTTGGAAAAGGGATAGCATTTGAAATGTAAATAAATAAAATATCCAATAAAATGAAATAAAATAATAAATTTAGAAAAAGACTAAAGTTTGACATTTCTGGCACAAGTTCATTTTTTTTCTTGGTGATCTCTGAGTAATAAATTCTTTTAGCATATGAAGTGAACATCAGTGGAAAGGAACGGTTGTGTTCCTCCTGCCTTTGGAAGTTCTTCTGTGTCATTTTGTCACTTAAGAAATTTGAAAGTCTGCCTTCTGGGTAATCAGTCACTGTGACTATCTTTGTTACCTTTTCTGTGTCTTGATTGCAACCTACAAAAACAATCACTTGACTCAAATGTCCTTGGTTTTAGTTGATTTGTTGACCGAGGGTTGGGCTTGGCCAGTTGCAGCTGCTCTATACTGGAGCGTTACCTCTTTGCCGCCTGATCTCTGACAGGCTTGGCAGGAATCAGTAGACTGAAGGGTGCTGTGTCTTTTCCTCCAGCGGGCTGGCTTGGCTATGTCCCCACAGCATGGGAACCGTTGCAACAGTAAGCATGGGTTGTGAGACGTGTCCCTTCACCCAGGCACCTTTGCCCATTTGTTCCCACATGCTCCTCAAAACGTGGTAAGCTACCTGCATGGATCTCCCACGTTGGAGGCTTCCTAAAGTAAGAAGAGTCACTTGAATTTACACAATGTGAAAGGATTACATCAGAGAGTCGATGTGCCCCTTCACCTTCCTAGGTGTCCTCCCACTCTACAGGCATTTCTTCTGTGTAGATAGCAGCAGTGATACTAGCTGGGCTGGGATCACCCACATCACAGAAGTCATTCTGTGCCAGCCCAGCCTGGAATATGGCAGCTATAAATTCACAGTGGATGTGGCTACCATTCAGGAAAAGGGAGTCTCCACTCACAAGCAAAGACTCATTCATACTCCTGACTGTGCACAAACAGTGTGCAGATGTGCAGATTCCGATTCTGACGGCTTTCATAAGCTCCAAAGAAGAGAAGACCCCCCTGATCTTCAGATTCAAGCTAATGCTCCAGAGATGACCCTGCCCCTTCTCTTGACACACCCATCATCTCCACCCCAGGCCTCACACTGGCTTGTTCAGATTTCAGATCTGTCTTGTATTTTACAGAAAACCTTGTAAAAGAAAGAGCATGAAAGAGCGTCAGCGACCGTGACAGGTGGCCCTAGAGTAGACGGCTGGGACTCATGTTCCTCTCTCCGCCATGTTGGAAGAGTCAGAAAAGCAGAAGACAAGCTTTAAATCAGAGGCACCATGAATGGGAGCAGTCCTGTGTAGAGAGAGCTGGGCTCAGAGAAGGGCAGAGAGGGACCTGAGGTTCAATCTAAGCCTCGTCATTTGCTTATCATATCTCCCTGCATGGCCTGAGCAATGAACTCAAGGACTGCTTGCTTCCCACAAGTACCACAAACTAAGAGAGACAGTTCTGTAAAGGACCTGGGGTAGGATCTCCAACAGAAGCAGATGTTACTATTCTCCTCTTCAGTGATATTCTCTATCCTTTGGAAATGTAGGACAGTACGAGTAAATCAGAAAGTGTCTTAGTCTTCTGCAAAGATTCCTACCAGTTGCGTGGAAAGCCCCATAGATGTTCCACCTCCTGTAAGAGTCTTGCACCATCTGGACTTTGAGCCTTTGTTTTGGGCCCTTTGTTCTTTTAGGACACTTCATTTTCTTGGTGGAAACCTGCTTTTCCGTGAGTCTCATGAAAGAGATTTACAGAGCATTATAGCCATAGAAGCAGCCTCTTCCTCACTCCTGCTCTGCAGATGCCAAAAAGTACCCTAGAGCAAGCAAGGAGCCTGTACTCATCTCTAAGCTTCATAGCATCCCCCAATGTGCTTTGTCATAGGGTGTCTGATTGACAGTGGATGTCCCCGCCTTAACTCCCCCCACCCACACACCCCACACCCCCACCCGTCTCATGAACCAAAATCAGTATGGTTTTCCATAGTCACCACCCTCAAAAACACCGAGAGCTTGGCAGATCTGTTAATTTCTCATCCCAGCTCAACACTGGATAGAAGGTTCTGGTCTTGCAATAAGATCAATACTTAATATGGGAACATGCTCTTACTGAGAGGTTGCATGAACTTTCAAGCAATGCCAGCTGCTCCAATGAGCTGACTATGTCAGTGATGGACAGCTTATTTAGGTCTTAGTTAATCCACAGATGTATTGCTCTGGATTTCAATTACTTAATTTGGATGTCCTTTCAAGGATAATGTTAAAACCTCAATGTCATTGGATCAGCCAAGTCACACAGCAAAAGAGGGTTTGAGTCTATTATTGTTTGGGAGGTATTTCTAGCTAATCCACAGAGCTATATAAAACAGCATTAATTTTTTTATTGGACATATTCAGAATTGCTATGGGCAAATGATTTTGTATAGATTATAGATATATCAAGCAATTAAAAAATTATTTTAGAGCCTTTTCTGGATGCTACTCTTCCTGGCTTCTCAGTGGTCGGCAAAGTATAAAAAAATTACCTCTAAAATTTCCTACCACCAACATAAATAACACAAAAAATGCAAATTTGGGGTTAAAGGGGAAAATATGGCTTATAATTATTATAAGATAGGCAGATTCATTCTGGTTAAGAAACATGGCTAGTATTTTGACAACATGACAAACTCATATGCTAATGTTCTTACGTGTGTGAGTTAGTCCACACACCTAAACAAATTAACAAAGGAGAGACTAATTGTTACCATTTTCATAGAATAGTGTAGGACAGATATATTTTCTCATCACTAAATACCTATCCACACAATCTCTCTTGACAGCATTGCACGGACTGATGAGTCACGGCTGATCTAACCATCCCCTGTGGTGGAGTTTGGTAGGTTTTGATAATTTAGCATAGTCTCCAGTTTGGGACACTTCATCTTTGTGCTTTTGTGTAACATTTCCACAAAATGGAGTGTTACATTGTACTTGAGACTCTCCCTGTCCTGTGGGAGAGAACCGACACGTACACGTGGAAAAAAGTCAAGGGCGTACAAGGGAAGCCAGGGAACTAAATTAGTGCACTGGCCAAGAGTCAAAAGCTTGCGATCATTTCCAGCTAGGACTGGAGCAAGGGTCTCTGGAAAGAAAGCTGCAAGCAGCAGAAAGTCCACTAACAGGCCAAGTGCAAAAGGCAGAGCACTGGCTCATGAAATTGGAACATTCACTTGGTTCCAAACTGAGCTGAGAGCAGTGTTCACATGATGTGGCTGTGTGTGTGCATACATGCATCAGTGTGTGTGTGTGTGTGTGTGTGTGTGTGTGTGTGTGTGTGTGTGAGTATGGGTGTGGTAGGTGTGCACATGTGTGTATGGGTGTATATATGTACCTGTTGCTCCTCTTGCTTCAGCTTCTTAATAGGGTAACACCATTATCAGACTCTATATATGACTGCTTTCTCTGGCAGCTACAGGCTTGAGGGGTATTTATATTCTGTTAATCACTGCCTGGCCTTCCTACCCACCAATCACTTTTTGACAAGAAATAGCATATTCTGGTTTCTGGCCTGGGACTTATTGCTGTGCCCTGTGTGACTGAGGGCCCATGCTGTGGAATGTGATCCATGTGGAAATATGATAGAAGACATTAATAAATATACTAGTGCGATTGCTGGAGGTTGAGCCAGTACTGGTAAACACTTTAGGTTACAAATACTAGAATATTCCAAGTCAAACGGCCCCAGCAATGCTGCCGGTATGCTTTGGAGTCCAGAGGCATGGTGGCCTCTAATGCCATATGATCTGAGGCTCCATGGTGACATTAAGGACTCTGCTGCTTTCCAAGTCAGAATCAACTTTACTCTAAGTCTAAGAATTCTCCACAGCTAGCAACAGTGGGCAAAAAAGTTCTCTCTTTGGAAAGTTGGTAACTCTTGTCCTTTATCTGATTGAGTGGGCCTAAGACACATGCCTACCTCTAAACCAGTAGCCATCTCCACTAAGAATACTACACACTGATTGGCCAACCCATATGTAATTCTGGAGAAAAGGTGGGACACCTTCTACCTGAGGCGCTGAGTCCCCCTGAAGAAGTGAGAGGTGTGTAATGGGCGGTAACTCAACACTGGAGCCTAAACAAATGGTCGTTCTTCAAGATGATGCCTTAAATAAGGGAAAGGATGTCCTCTGACCAGAAGGTGAAATTCCAGGGATGCCCTAGTGATAGCTTACCCCAATATGGAAGCAAGTTTGCACAGGCTATCCTGCAGGAGCCAGGTAGTAAGTAAGCTCAGCTACCGGTGTTTTGAGGCCAGCCAGGGGTTGGAGGATGTAACAGTGATTATGAGAGGAAGTTCATGTCTCTATGAACTTCCGAGGATGGAAACAGACTGACGGAGTTAACCTATAATCTACCCCCAAAAAAGCAAGATGAGGGGATATAGAAGAAAAGGTGGTCATGGAGTCAGGTTGACATTTGAAAACCCATGGTGGAGTGAAACAATGGTATATCTGAGGAGAAGATATATTCTTCAGCTCTGGGTAGAAGAAACAAGTGCAAAGGCCCTGAGGCCAGTGTCCATGGTCTTCTCGTCATCTCGGAAGTGGGACAAGAGACAATTAGTAGGTAGTGAGGTCAAAGGCAAAGGTAAAGCAAGGCTACAGGTCTTTCGGGAATTGCAAAGACTTTGTACTTACTCTGAATAAAAAGCTAAATTTATTAGAAGAGAAGATGTAACAAGGCAAAGATGATGAAACCCTTTGTCCTTAGCTCTTCCTGACTCTTAACTCTTTCTCCTCTCCTGTCTTCCAGGCCATGTACATGTTCTATGCGCTGGCCATCGTATGTGATGACTTCTTCGTCCCTTCCTTGGAAAAGATCTGTGAGGTATGTGGAGGTGTTTTCTCAGTGTACCCAGGAGAGGCCTTCGATGGGGACTCTGGTCTGGCATGCTCTAGCCTCATCTCCATGATCCTGGGGAGTCGTAGATGTTAAGTACCTGGATGACTGAGGGAGGATGGTATTGGCTCAGTCAGTTTGCTTAACACTTCAGAACCTGGGGGATGGCTAGGATTTAACCCACATCACCAGCTCTCCAACCTGCATCCATCAATACTGCTAGTGCTACAGTCTTCTCTGCATATTCATGGGAATAACTTCCAGACTGTCCCACAGCAACCTAATGTGTGGACACTCCAGCATGTAAAGTGTATGGAGTAAGGTGTGGTGTTTGCGAACAACCCACACAGATCCTCCTGTGTACTGTACCACCATGAAGAAGTCCTGTGGAGGCAGATGTTATACTCTGTTGGTTAGGGAATAATGACAAGACCAACACTGTGAGTTCCTTGTAGATGCAAATCATTTTTCAAATAACTCTGGTGCCCTGTGCGTTAAACCCACAGTCAGCACTCCAGGTCTGGAGCGTCATCTGTATGTTGGGCTCTACCTCCATCTCCCTTTTCAGTTCTGCTGCTTCTTGTTCTCTATCATCCCTTCTACCTGTCTTTTCTTCATTTCTTCCCTCTGGAGTCCTGTTAGGATAAGAACCTACCACTACCACATTTCCACCCTCACACTCACTATTCAGGGGTCAGCAAGATGGATCAAGAACTGGCCACCAAGCCTGATGACCTGAGTTCAATCCTCAAGTTTCACATGGTGGAGGGAGAAAACAGACTCCAGCAAGCTGTCTTCTAACCTCCACATGTGTGCCCTGGCATCTCCAATAAATGTTCACACACACACACACACACACACACACACACTCACACGCACACTCAAGAATGCACACTAAATAAATGAACCTAAAAAGGTTTCTTTAATGTTCACCCTACCTAGAAAGCCCTCATTCCTCTTCACTTTCTTCCCACTGTCCTGAGATCTATTTTTCTTGTGTGCAAGCTTTGCAATTTCTTTTACCTACTGTTTTTAACTCATTTCCAAGTTTCCAGGAAGCCCAGAGGCTATCAAGCCTATGGCCCCCTTCTTGCTCTACCCACAGTTCCTGATTCACTAGGTTCCAACCACCAACAGAGGATGTAGCCAGAATCTACCTATCTAATCAGGTCTCGGGTAGTGCTGAGGATAATGGTCTGCAAACCTCACTTGGAAGATCATTAACCTAAGTAATTTCTTCCAAGCCTTGGACATTTGTTCATTTTGTACTTAGAGATAAGCAGTCATTGCACACTGACCCTAGAAAGGTCATGGAAGTGTGTTCCCCATTGCAGTGACAGTAGATCAAAGAAAGTAAGGCGACACCAGACATGCATAGTACTCTAGTGGGAACACGAGTGTCACAGTGATCCAGCCTGGGAACAGGCTCACCTTGTGTCAAAGACAAGAAAAGCGTTCAGCCCTTAGTGGGAGCACTTGCAACCCTTCAGCACCCATGGCAGGTTGTTTCCAAATCCTCAGATGCTCAGCTCCCTTCTTAAGGTGGAGGAGGACAAATAAAAAGACATAGACTAACAGACTGGATAAGGAAACAGACCCTACATTTTGCTGCACACAGGAAACACACCTCAATGTCAAAGACAAAAGCTACCTTAGAGTAAAAGGCTGGAAGACAATTTTACAAGCCAATGGTCTCAGGAAACGAGCCGGAGTAGCCATTCTAATATCAGATAAAATTGACTTTCAACCTAAAGTCATCAAAAGAGATACAGAAGGACACTTCTTGCTGGTCAAAGGAAAATTCCACCAAGAAGAACTTTCAATTCTGAACATCTATGCTCCAAATGCAAGGGCACCCTCATTCGTAAAAGAAACTTTACTAAAGCTCAAAGCTCACATTTCACCTAACACAATGATTGTGGGTGACTTCAACACTCTACTCTCCTCAATGGACTGATCAGGAAAACAGAAACTAAACAGGGACACAATAAAACTAATTGAAGCTTTGGACCAATTGGACTTGACTGATATTTATAGAATATTTTACCCTAAAACAAAAAAATATACCTTTTTCTCAGCACCTCATGGTACCTTCTCCAAAATCGACCATATAATTGGTCACAAGACAGACCTCAACAAATATAAAAAGATCGAACTAATCCCATGCCTCCTATCAGATCACTATGGAGTAAGAATGGTCTTCAATAGCAACAAAAACAACAGAAAGCCCACATACACATGGAGGCTGAACAATACTCTACTCAATGACACCTTGGCCAAAGAAGAAAGAAAGAAAGAAAGAAATCAGAGATTTTTTAGAATTTAATGAAAATGAAGGTACAATATACCCAAATCTTTGGGACTCAATGAAAGCAGTGCTAAGAGGAAAACTCATAGCCCTGAGTGCCTCCAAAAAGAAAATGGAGAGAGCATACACTATCAGCTTAATGACACACCTGAAAGCCCTGGAACAAAAAGAAGCCAATTCACCCAGGAGGAGTAGAAGACAGGAAATCATCAAACTCAGGGCTGAAATCAGCCAAGTGGAAACAAAGAGAACCATACAAAGAATCAACAAATCCAGGAGCTGGTTCTTTGAGAAAATCAACAAGATAGATAAACCCTTAGCCAGAC
Source organism: Apodemus sylvaticus (assembly GCF_947179515.1). Classification (NCBI taxonomy): domain Eukaryota; kingdom Metazoa; phylum Chordata; class Mammalia; order Rodentia; family Muridae; genus Apodemus; species Apodemus sylvaticus. The sequence goes on from NC_067476.1 coordinate 128,714,665, forward strand.
TGACCAAAGAGCAAAGAGAAAGTATCCAAATTAACAAAATTAGAAATGAAAAGGGAGAGATAACAACAGAAACTGAGGAAATTCAAAAAATCATCAGATCCTACTACAAAAGCCTATACTCAGCACAACTGGAGAATCTGGAGGAAATGGACAATTTCCTAGACAGATACCAAATACCAAAATTAAATTAGGACCAAATAGAGCATCTAAACAGTCCGTTAACCCCTAAAGAAATAGAAGGAGTCATAGAAAGCCTTCCAACCAAAAAAAGCACAGGACCAGATGGTTTCAGTGCAGAATTCTATCAGACCTTCAAAGAAGACCTAACACCAATACTCTTCAAACTATTCCACAAAATAGAAACAGAAGGAACACTACCCAATTTCTTCTACGAAGCCACAATTACGCTGATACCAAAACCACACAAAGATCCAACAAAGAAAGAGAACTTCAGACCAATTTCCCTTATTAACATCGATGCAAAAATACTCAATAAAATTCTTGCCAACTGAATCCAAGAACACATAAAAAACGATCATCCACCATGATCAAGTAGGCTTTATTCCAGGGATGCAGGGTTGGTTCAATATACAGAAATCCATCAATGCAATTCACTACATAAACAAACTCAAAGAAAAAAACCGTATGGTCATTTCATTGAATGCTGAAAAAGCATTTGGCAAAATTCAGCATCCTTTCATGCTTAAAGTCTTGGAAAGAATAGGAATTCAAGGCCCATACCTAAAGATAGTAAAAGCAATATACAGCAAACCGGTAGCCAGCATCAAACTAAATGGAGAGAAACTTGAAGCAATCCCACTAAAATCAGGGACTAGACAGAGCAGCCCCCTTTCTCCTTTTCAATATTGTACTTGAGGTACTAGCACTGGCAATTAGATAACATAAGGAGGTCAAAGGGATACAAATTGGAAAGGAAGAAGCCAAACTATCATTATTTGCAGATGATATGATAGTCTACCTAAGTGACCAAAAAACTCCACTAGAGAACTCCTACAACTGATAAACAACTTCAGCAAAGTGGCAGGTTATAAAATCAACTCAAGCAAATCAGTAGCCTTCCTATACTCAAAGGATAAGCAGAGTGAGAAAGAAATTAGGGAAATGACACCCTTCACAATAGCCACAAACAGTATAAAGGGCCTTGGGGTGACTATTACCAAACATGTGAAAGATCTGTATGACAAGAACTTCAAGACTCTGAAGAAGGAAATAGAAGAAGACATCAAAAAATGGAAAAACCTCCCATGCTCATGGATCAGCAGGATTTATATAGTTAAAATGGCCATTTTGCCAAAAGCAATATACAGATTCAACGCAATACCCATCAAAATCCCAACTCAATTCTTCATAGAGTTAGAAAGAGCAATTCTCAAATTCATCTGGCATAACAAAAAACCCAGGATAGCTAAAACTATTCTCAACAACAAAAGAAATTCTGGGGGAATCAATATCCCTGACCTCAACTAATACTACAGAGCAATAGTGTTAAACACTGCATGGTATTGGTACAGTGAAAGGTAGGCAGATCAATGGAACAGGATTGAAGATCCAGAAATGAACCCACATACCTATGGCCACTTGATCTTCGACAAAGGGGCTGAAAATATCCAATGGAAAAAAGATAGCCTTTTCAGCCAATAGTGCTGGTTCAACTGGAGGTCAGCATGTAGAAGAATGCGAATTGATCCATCCTTGTCTCCTTGTACTAAGCTCAACTCCAAATGGATCAAGGACCTCCACATAAAGCCAGATACTCTGAAGCTAATAGAAAAGAAACTGGGGAAGAACCTTGAGGACATCGGTACAGGGGGAAAGTTCCTGAACAGAACACCAATACTGTATGCTCTAAAATCAAGAATTGACAAATGGGACCTCATAAAATTGCAAAGTTTCTGTAAAGCAAAGGACACCATCAAAAGGACAAATCGGCAGCCAACAAATTGGGAAAAGATCTTCACCAACCCTACATCAGATAGAGGGCTAATATCTAATATATACAAAGAACTCAAGGAGTTAGACCCCAGAAAACCAAATAACCCTATTAAAAAATGGGGTACAGAGTTAAACAAAGAATTCTCACCTGAAGAACTTTGGATGGTGGAGAAACATCTTAAAAAATGCTCAACTTCATTAGTTATCAGGGAAATGCAAATCAAAACCCTGAGATTTCACCTTACACCAGTCAGAATGGCTAAAATTAAAAACTCAAGAGATAGCAGGTATTGACAAGGATGTGGAGAAAGAGGAATACTCCTCCACTGCTGGTGGGGTTGCAAATTGGTGCAACCACTCTGGAAATCAGTCTGGCGGTTCCTCAGAAAACTGGGCACGTCACTTCTGAAAGATCCTGCTATACCACTCCTGGGCATATACCCAGAGGATTCCCCAGCATGTAATAAGGATATAGGCTCCACTATGTTCATAGCAGCCCTATTTATAATAGCCATAAGCTGGAAAGAACCCAGGTATCCCTCAACAGAAGAATGGATGCAAAAAATGTGGAGTACTATTCAGCCATTAGAAACAATGAATTCATGACATTCTTAGGCAAATGGATGGAGCTGGAGAACATCATACTAAGTGAGGTAACCCAGTCTCAAAAGATCAATCATGGTATGCACTCACTAATAAGTAGATATTAACCTAGAAAACTGGAATACCCAAAACATAATCCACACATCAAATGAGGTACAAGTAGAACGGAGGAGTGGCCCCTGGTTCTGGAAAGACTCAGTGTAGCAGTACAAGGCAAAACCAGAACAGGGAAGTGGGAAAGGGTGGGTGGGAGAACAGGGGGAGGGAAGGGGGCTTATGTGACTTTCGGGGGAGTGGGGGGCCAGAAAAGCGGAAATCATTTGAAATGTAAATAAAAAATATATCGAATTAAAAAAATAATTTAAAAAAGGTGGAGGAGGACAATAAAGTTCAAACTACATCTTTGACGATGTCTAGTACAATGTCAGTATTATGTAAGTATCTGTCAGTGTATAGTCTTCAGAGGGAGATGATGAAGAAAATGGTTGTATGTGTTTAGTATACATACAGATTAGTTGAGTCAGTGCCTGAGGAGGACACACAGGGCCCACTTACCACCCGCTGGTATTTCACACTTATGCAAAGCAAAATGGCTCTGCCTTTTCCCATGCAATGTTTTTGTTGTTAATAACAAAGGTGTCTATTGCATCCCAGAAATATAAGTGCAGGCATCAACCTGTGCTCTCCATTAAGGAAGCACATAGAACTTTTGAGAACACACACATCCTTCTAGAGAAAAAGCAACCAAATATCTGTCAGAACAGAAGAGAGTAGAGTAAGACTTTACAGAAATGTAAGAAGGAAAGAAAATGTTTGGGATAAAGATGCTGTTTAGACTGGGTCCCCGGGATGCAGAAAGCTGGCTGTGTAGCTAAGTCAGTGTGGGGTGAATGTGCCTATCCTATCTTTAATCATGTCTAGGATTCTCCCAGGTGACCACAGTTAGCTTCCCTCTAGGGAAAACAAAACAAAACAAAACAAAAACAAAAACAAAAACAAAAAAAAAAACAAAAAAAACCCCAAGGCTCAGAGACTCAGAGTGTCCCACCTGAGGCCATACAGCTGTTTAGGAATGGAGTCAATATCTGAACCCAGGTCAGTCTGAACTTAACACTAGGTCATCTTCTTACCTGTTGCAATTCTGTGGCCAGTTACAACAGGTTTTTGTCAAAACTGGCTCCACCTCTAGGGTCTACAGCTATCCAGGGAGGGATATGCAGATGAAGGACCTCCCTTCCCAGAATGCTCCCTGTTCCCAGCCCAATTCAGTTTTAGGAGCAAAATAAATGACAAGAAATCATCTTGAGCCACAGAGCCTATCTCTGAGTGCAGCCCCATGTACTTAAAGACATCCTAGCTGCTGAACTAATGGCATACCTGTAGAAACAGTGACAGAGTTTATATCTCCTTTGAATGCCTGCATTTATGTCTTCAGAGAGCCCGTAGCCAACTCTGAAGTTTGAGTCTTTCACTGGATGGAAGGGGTGATAATACAGGATAATATACCCCCTTGCAGCCTAGCAGGATTTCCTAGCCTGGAACTCTATACCACCTTTTCTTTCCCTAATCTCTTTGCAGGGAGGTGATAGTGTATGCTCAGTGCTTGCTCCTGGACTAGCTTGGGCTAAACAGAGATGGTCAAGGAGATGTTGTTTAGACTTTGGTGAAAAATGATTCTAGAAAGAAATCCACATTGCTCAATAAATCATAGCTAGGAGGGGGGTGTCACGTTTAAGCCATGACGATTGTTGAGCAGGAAAGAGAAAGGAGCACCAATACGATGACCCAGCATGGCAGCAATAGGCCAGGTGAGTCACAAAATTTTAGACAGCCATGCAGTTCCTCGAGGGAACACACAAAGTTGTTAGAATCCTTTGTCTACAGTGAATAGACAGACTCAGACTCTGTTACACTGAAGCAAAGACAGAAAAGAGATGTTTCAGAGACAGCCAACCAGCAAAGACTCAGCAGGAGGAGGAAGGGACATTCCTAGTCCTATGGAAGCAGCCTCAGGTTGGTCAGGAGCTTGTGCTAGCACAAGGATATCAGATCTCAAGAGTAGGAGGGCCTTAGGGCCATGTGGAAGTTGTAAAGGCAATAGCTGGGCCTCCTGGGCTGTGGATGAGGGTGACTGCCCACTCTAAGTACTGTAAACCCAGAGCTGGGCACTGCCCCAGCCAAGCTGCTTGCCAAAGGCTGGGAAGGGAACTAGGGAATGCACAGCCTGACTCCAGCCATCCGTGGGCTTAGAAACCACCGAGCAATCCACAGCACTCCGCCTTCTCCATATATGTTCCACAGCCAGGCATTCAACCTTGGATCAAACTGATCAAACTCTTTTTCTTGTGATTGTTTTAGGGTTTGGGTGGGGGAGGGGATGTTTGTTTAGGTGGTTGGTTGTTTGGTTTGGTTTTTTAAGACAGGGTCTCTCTGTGTAGCCCTTAGTGTCCTGGAACTCACTCTATACACCAGGCTGGCTTTGAATTCACAGATCTGCCTGCCACTACCTGAGTGCTGGAATTAAAGGCATGTACCACTATGCCCAGGGGATTAAACATTTTTTTAATTTGAATCAGTATGGATCAGATACAGACTCTCTTCCTCATTGGTATGCTCAGAGCCAGTACCATTTTTTACATGGAATTTACATTGTGTTAGGGATTATTTGCAATCTAGAGATGATTGACAGAACATGGGAAAATGTATCTGTTATATGCAAACACTGCAGTATTTTATATGAAATTTGAATACTGCTTGGATTTAAGTATGACTATCCCCACTGATCTCAAAGGCTGACTGCATCCATAGAAAGTTGGATGAACTCAGTGAAGACTTGGTGCAAAGAGAAGGAATCAGGTGACAGATTCTGCCGTGATACCAGTGCAGGGCTGTGTGGAGGGATGGACCAAAGGAGCCATGTCTGAAGGAAAGGAATCATTGAGAAAGCAGAGATCACCTGAGCCTCTGGATCTAAATGGGAACGACAGGACCTGGGGGGAACCCAGGGTGTCCATCTGTGGTGAATTATTCTCCACTCTGGATGAAGCTTAGGAAAATACTCCCTGGCCTCACCATAGCCGCTAGCAGTGCAGAAGCAAGACCTCGTGACCAGTGATTCTAAGAGGCCAGTGCTTTATTGCCAGGCTGGAGTGTATTAGGCATAAAGAAAGGAGGAAAGGAAGGAGATATGGAAGCAAGAGTGAAACTGAACATAAGGCCAAGCTTCATAAGCAACAATTAATACCAACCCATAGATCTTGGGAGGGAAGCGTAGCAACCCAAGGCGTTCCTAGGAGCTGATTCCTGGTTTAAGTTGTCTTCACGCCATCCCCATCCATTGAGATTCCAGTGCCAGACCTTCCCCACCAGTCAAGGCTTTTAGTGTTGAGGTACTATCTCAGGATCCCCTCAGTACCTTAGGAGAACCTCAACTGTGAGTGTAGAGCCAAGGAACCCAGGATCCCCAAAGAGCACACCTCTCTCAGAAGCACCTCCAAGGCCATACTGCCTCTGTGTGGCCAAGCATGGAAGTGCAGCCACTGGTGCTGCTGAGAAAGAAAGAAGGCTGGCCATGGAAACTGGAAGTCCCTGCCCTGGTGCCCGAAGGGAACTGGCTGCTTCCCAACAGCTGGCAGCTTACTTTCTGGGCCATGGTGGAATGCCAGGGAGCTAAACACACCAACCAGATGAATGTCCCCGTGTACGTTCATCTTGTGTTCTTGAAAATCACCTTCCAGTTTAACAAACGGGATGACTTGAGGAATGGGGAACTGTCCCCAAAGATTTGGGGGAAATGGGCTGCATTATTTTCTACTCTGTCTCAAGTCTTCTCTCCTGCTGCACCACCCAGAGTTTGAAGGTCAAGGGTTTGGAGTGTGCTTCGGGACAATGACTCCACGGATCTACTTAGCTCTTACAAACTGGCTGCCGTGAGCTTGAGGTTCTTCAAAGTACTGCAATAGCTATTGTGTTTGCACACAACTCTAGATTACACACATCTCTTCTAAAATCAGTGTCTGCAGACACCAAGGGAACTGAACAGAGCTGCCATTAGAAGGAAAATGTTGAACCTCCACTGTCCAGGATGCTGTCGACGCGCTACTCTACCCTTCTTATTATCAACTTGACAGCCCCTTGATAGATTTGGGTTACAGACCCCTAAGTCTTTTGTAAAGACATCGGCTAATGGAGTCATGTAGTCCCTGCTGATCTTGTGAGTGAGGATGCAGAGCAGAGAGCAGGAACAGCCAAGCTCTGAGTGGAGGGATAGTGAGAGGGATTGAACCCAGCCCCTGGGTCCTTCTGAAGTTTCCGTGCTTAGGATCTCAGGAGCCACAGTCATGTGTATCCCAAGGTAAAATCCTACCTCACCTGTCTTGTCTTTGTTCCTTGCAGCGCCTCCACCTCAGTGAAGATGTGGCAGGAGCCACATTCATGGCAGCAGGCAGCTCAGCCCCAGAGCTGTTCACATCGGTCATAGGTAGGTGACGCTAGGAGGATGTCTCAACCCTTACCTGTGTGAGAGAAAGGGGTTCTGGGGAAGAACGCCCTCAATTTTGGGTTGTCTCCCACTTATAAAATATTAAGTTCCTAGACCCCAAGCAGAAACTTCTACTCTGCTATGGCCATTCACTGCTTTAACTGTATGTGAACTTTTCCTCGACCCAAGGACAGTGCTACGAAGGGAAAGTCTGACCTCTGGGTTCCAAAACTCCCTCCAAAGCTGGCCCACTTTCTCCTCTGGATCCTGAGCATAGTCTAGAACTAGGAAATGTCCTTCAAATGCCCTTGGGATGCAGCTGGACCACTGCAGCCAGGTTGGTGTTGGTTTGTGTTCCAGGAGTCTTCATCACGAAGGGCGATGTGGGAGTTGGCACCATCGTGGGCTCTGCCGTGTTCAACATCCTGTGCATCATTGGCGTCTGTGGGCTCTTTGCTGGGCAGGTAGGACCGATGACTCCTTTGTGATGGTTGTTCATGACATGGAGCAGATGGAAGTATGGAGCTGAGGCAAGAGCTATCATGTTGGAATTCACCCACAGTGGAGCCTTGGGCAGTGTGATTGGAGGTCTCCATTGTGAAGCCACTGTTATGTGGTTTCCAGGCTGATGAACTATTGAACCCCCAGCTCCACATAGGAAATTAGCAAGCCTAGCAATGGTAACTGTGATCTTGAAAGTGCTCCCACACACTCCTTCTCTTGAGAGCTACTGATCTGCATTAGAATGTGTAGTACCTCAGAGGAAATAAATGAGAAGACAGGGAAGCAAAGAGGCAAATTCTTTCTACTTAAAGAACTCATCTTTGTCATAGTTCAGGATGTCGCCTTTCGTCCTGCAGGCTAGAGGTTTTGTAGTCTAGAGGGACCTCGAAGTCCTGAATCAACCTAAGGAGACTATTCTAATGGCAGGGGGCATCCTGGTAGGGCCAATGTCCTTTTTTAAATGTTGTTTATCTCTCTAATAGTCTCAGGGATTTGTTTGTTCAGAAGTCACCAGAGTGTGAGACTATTGGGCAGCCAAAGTTAGAGCCTGAAGGTTCATGGGGCATACAGCTTCCCCGTGGCTCTCAGGGGCTAATTTCCTCAGAGAAATATTCATTCAAAATGAGATCCTCAGTTCTCTGCCAAAACACCCAAGACTCAGTATCTTCTGGAAAAACCTATTTCTACTATTCTAGACATTCATTCTACTTAAAATATTGAGGGAGCCGAAATCCACCTTACCTGATCAGGAACCTCAGTGTGGTCTGTGCTGTGCCCTGTTGAAAGTATCTGGTTGGTATAAAGTCCAATCCTAGTGAGCTTCTCTCTCAAGTGTGTCAGGCCTCTGTGTCTCTCAGAAGCCACCGAGCATGCCAGGATGTCCATCTCTCAAATGCATACTCAAGAGTTCCCATAAAATTCACTGCTATTCTCTGTGACCCATTATAACTATCCCCATTTACATGCCAACTGACCTGCCCTCTCTGCCTACTGGGTTTGTTCCTTCCAAGGCAACAAGCGAAGGACACCTTGATCTTATCAAACATCAGCTACAGGGCTCCCTGGTGGTCAGCCTCACTCTAATAAGAGGGTCCTGGATTTGCTCATGATGTCTGAGGTCTGGCTCACTCACTAAGCTAAACATTTTCTGCTTTCTCCATGACCCATCGTATTTAAGTTAATAGGTCCACACTGTAGTGTTCCTGGGTTTCTCCTACAAAGGTGGTTAGTGCCAAAAGAATGAGCCACCTGCCTGCCTGTACTGCTGCTACTCTCCCCTGGCTCTATCCCGCCTGACCAGCTCATCCTTGCCTTCCAGAGATGAATAGTCACACCAGCGGATGCTGTTGCTGTTAGCACTTTCTTAATTAGCACTGTCACCATTAGCAGTATGATTATTAGCCGGGCCGTTATTAGTGTTGTCACTAGTTCATTAGTCATTTGTACCTGCAGCTTGATTCTGAAGCAAGCCCGAAGGGGAAGAGATAAGGTAAAGAAATGAAACAAATGGCCAGGTGCCGTCTACTCAGTGCCACACAGCTAATTACTTACGAAATGAAATGCAGTGTGTTCATGGCGTGTAATTCATCAGTAGCGCCACTCATCACAAGCTTGGCTAGGACACCTGCTTATGGCTGCGGCACAGGTTGTTGGCCTCCAACTTTCTACCTTCTCCAGGTCTTTCCTGGCTGGTCTCACAGCCCCACTAGGGAAAGGTGACAACCAGAGAGCTTCTACTGGGAATAGCCACAGGCATGGACCTAGCTCTAGCTTCCCTTCTTTTTCTTTCTTTTCTTTTTCTTTTCTTCTTCTTTTTTTTTTAATCCTGTGCCTACTTGGAGATTTCCAAAACCATCCACTTGCTGTTTTTGTATATTCCCTCACATCTTTGCAGAAGGCACAGAATTGTATATGAGGAGGAACGTGGGCCAAGGCATCAGATTGACCTGGGATTGCATTCTTGCTTTGCTATGTGCTAGCTGGGAGATTTTTGGAGAAGTTATTTTAGCTACTGAAGCCTGATCCTTCTCATCTATAGAGTGGGTATAAGCACATCTACTTCAGAGCGTTGCCATAGTGATGAAGCCTATCATGTTTAATGCTAATAATAGCACTTGGTCTGCAAGGAAAGTCAAAACAAGTTAGACACTTTTATCAACCCTTGGGATATTCATTCTGAGGTCCTCACTACTGCATTCCACCCTATATCACTAGGAAGGTTTGGCCACTCAGTTGATGGAATGATTGTCAGGGGTGTCTATGGCTCCTATCAGAGACAGGATGGGGAGCAGAGAGGGCAGGCAGAAGGTCTTGTAAATGAAAACAAATGATGGGTTAGCATGATGACATAGGAGGACTAGTGCGTAGTCCTAGATAGTCTCTTGAGTGGTAGAAAAAGCAATCAGTAAGAAGTGGGAGTTGTCCTGCCTCACATTCCCAGACAGCAGAGCTGGTGCCATGGAATGTCACAGCAAAGGACGGAAATCTGGAATTGAATGATTAATAAATCTAATCACAGGTCTCACTTAGCATTATTATTTATGTTGTTCTGCACTTTGTCTTGGCTGGGAAAATTGCAGTGAGCACCCATGGGCCTCTCTCTAATGCATTTCAGCATAAAGGGCATGAGGAAGTCTGTCACCCATCTAAAATTAAAGTAATTAAGCTGTAGGGTTTGAGCTCCTGTCTCAATTAGGGTTTTGATGAATTCAGTGTAATTGAATGTCTGCTGTATTTGCAGTTTGCAAACATACCCGATGTCCTCAGTGTTTGCCTGAGGTGCTTTGTGGAGTTTTTATGGGACAGAAGGAAATTGCTTCTTAGAAAGTGGCTTCGAGAGTGGTTCTGGGTATCCCACAAGACATTTACAGAGCATTGGTCCTCCCGGTTTTTCCTTAAGAACAAAGAAGAATAACAATGAAGTGAAAATACCCAGGTCTTGACGTAACCCTCTATTTTGCATATTGCATTAAAAGGACTCAGTGCCAATTTTGTAAAACAATGTGCTTATGAATTTAAATCCACCATTCAGAGCATGTTAAGCTTTAAATACATAACCACAAACAGAAAGTAAACAGTTTAACTGTATCCCAGATTAGGACTTTCATATTCCGGTTATTACAGGCTGGCAGATGGTTCTGGTTTGTTATAAAAGCTCCTGCATTGGCTTCTGGCATCCTTAGAGTGTCCCTGATGTTCTTTGGCGAGGTCCATCTAATCTTGGCTAGGTTTGCCTTTCTTCAAATAGCACCCTCTCTAAGCTGGCTCATTTTCACAAAACAGAGCGACACCAAGAGGTTATACATCCCAGTTGAAGCTTGCCTTCATTTGAATATCCCTGAAGAAGACTCTAGGCAAGTAGTCAAGTGCAAGTAGTTAATTTGAAAGGTTGCCCTAGGGAACACGAGCAAGACATTGAGGAGGTGAGACAAGGAAAAGAAAGCTGCAGACAAAAGCATTAATGAGAAAGTTATCACTAGCAGCAATGGGGATTTGATTCATCTTGGGGGACTGTTTTATAGGTGTTCAGTGATCTCATAGAAGAGGCAAGAGAGCTGGGGTACTTATCCACCAGCCTCCACATCCCAGTCCACTCTATAAGAAACATGAATCCCTCAGTATTCCAGCTTATTGGGTGGCCACAGTCAGGGTGGACCTTGGGACCCAGAGAAAACCCCAGCCAAAGAGATGCCAGAGTTGCCTACTAGAAGGACCTGAAATGGTAAAGATGGGGTGATGAGAGTGCTCCCATAGTGTAAATGCTGAGAACACAAGACTAAGGCTTCAAAATCAGCTAGCTGTTTAGACCCTGTCTTCAACTTCAAACCTGAGGACGAATTAAGAAATTATAGATAGCTATCTGTAGCAGTACGGTGTTTGCCTAGTGTGTTTGATGCCTTGGGTTTGATCTCTAGCACTAAATAAAGAAATTTTTAAGAAAGGTTTTAAAGGATTATTTATATTTTTTCATTTTCCAAAAGTGACTGATCTTCCTTTCAAATATATTGATTTCGTATGAATTTGCTGAAACTATTATTCTCATAATATAATTGGTAAATTTACATAAAAGCTAGAAAAATCTTAGGATAAGTATAATACTCATACAGGGCTGTTTGTACATTATATAATGTTTAAAAACATTCTTTGTAATATGAAAATATATGTTATTCCTTGTGTATATTTATCACTTTGGACTATTTTGTATAAATAATAATGTTTTTATGTGTGGATGTGAGTGGATTTGTGTGCATATGTGGATCTATATGCATATATATAATGTATGTGTGTGGTTATGTACACATGTATGAGGGTTATTGTGTGTGTGAAAGTCAAAGGTCAGCATCAGGGCTCTCAGTTACTTTCTACTTGATTATCTTACTAAACCCAGAGCTCACCAACTCAGTGGGACTGTCTGCCTCTGCTCTCCTAATGTTGAGATTACAGATGTGCACTGTGACACACAGAGACTACCCAAACTCAAGTCCTCATGCTTTCGAGGGGGTCCTTTAGCAGCCAAGCTATCTCCTCAGCTAAATTGACAAGATGTTGGATTGCTTTTGGAAAATGTAAAGTTATTTTAAAAAAATATTTTAAAATCTTTCTTAAAATTGTATTTATTTTGTGCTAGCCATCAAACCCAAGGCATCAAACACACCAGGTAAACACTTTACAGACACAGGTCCATATCTATAATTTTTTAATAATGTATTTAAAGGAAAAAATAAATATACAGCATGTGGTGTACTATACCTCTGGGGAGAAAAGTACAAATTAATAGTGACCGATAATTAATTCTGCCTGAGGTCATAGTTTAATTAACTAGAAAACCTTTCACTTAAAAGTACATGCTTCACAACTCACATTAAAAACCATCCAGGATGCAAAATAAAAATAAAAATAGTAGTTGCTACTCAGTGAGCTTATTCAGACACCACATCCAACAATACTCTGTACTTGCACAGATGCACTCACTGAGTTTTAAGGTACACGATAGTATTATCATTCTCAACAGGCTATGAAATGAACCCTAGAGATTTGGATGAAGGGGATCTACTGAGGTAGTTAAGACTAGAATAGACACCTCTCTAATCCATATGGAGAGCCTCTGATTATAGACCTTCCAGATATAACTGTTATACGGTTTATAAGGCTGAGATTTTGTGTGTCCTTCAGAAGTTTGGGGTGTAGGACTTGAATACAAGGAATGGTTATATCGACAAGATAGTGGCAACCCATAATAGAGGATTGGAGCACACAGCACAACTGAGGCACATCTAGAAGCTTCTATTTTAATCCGAAAACATCTTCCATAGCTGAGCTTTTGCTTCACCAGTAATGGAGATTTGGGCTGAAGAATATAATGAAAATCCCACAGTGTTCTTTGTATACTAATTTCCAGGTTACAGCTCTCCAGATGAAACCAAATACATCATCTGTCACGTTTTGGTTCTGGAAATCAATTCTGATTCCCGAAATTGGCTAGGGACTATGAACTATGAATCAAAAGCCCACCTATTCCAAATCTGGTGTTGGAGGCCAACTCTGCACTGTAAATAGGGAGATAGTGGGACAAAGATGAGCTGGAATGACCCCTGGAGAACTAAGGCAATGAGGCCTCCTCTAGGGTAGGATGACTTCTTGTTTGGTCCTGTCAGAGGCAAGGGAGCAGCATGCAAGGTGCAGGGGTAGACCCAGGCAAAGATTGGGCCATGGAGAAATCTATCACCCGCATTCTATTATCTGGGAAAGTAGAGGTTCCCCGGCAGCTCCTGCAGGCTGCGGGTGATAGAAGGCAGAACACAGATCCAGACCCTAGGCCCATCCAGTTAGATCAGAGGGTTGAGTGACTTAAACTGCAAAAGCCCCATCTTCAGGTTCATCTCTGCTCATACCAGTGCTGGCTCTGGGGACAGGGAGCAGGCAGCGTGAGCACGAGCAGCCCTTCTGTGATGCTACGGTCAAACAACCGGCTGTGTCCTTGACTGGTGTCTGTTTTCTGAGCCTGGTAGTGCTATCCTTTCCCAGTCTTTTCCTTTCTCTTGACATCAGATCCGTCTTTAGCCCACATGCAGATGAGTACAGAGGATTTAGATTTCGGGTAACAACACCCCAAGTTTAATTATATCATAACTGAAGAGAATTTACTGAGAACTACACAGGAAAGTATACGGTTTAAGCAAGGTTCAGGCCCTATTGTTCTCCTGCCTCAAATCATCTCCGTCCTCTTTCTCCAATTAGTTTTCTTTCATGGAATAAATAAATAAATAAATAAATAAATAAATAAATAAATAAATAAATAAATAAATAAATAAATAAATAAATAAATAAATGACTATAGCTGTTTCAGGCCTCATACACACATACCGCATGGGCCAAGAAAAGAAAAAGAAAATATCACCTTGCTCACCCCACTGTCCAGCCCTTACTTAACATCATCAAAAATCTGGGTGGGCCCATTAGATTTGATCAACTATTCTAACTAGAGTTACCAGATTAGTTTATGTTAGCAAGAACCACACCCACCTTCTTTCTATAGATAAGAATCTGAACTATTCCATGTCAAAGGCATAGCTTCTGGTCTTTCCTTATCATACATAGCATACAGTGCAGAGTAATGATGGAATGGCTGAGCCTGAGCTGTATCTTAAGCTGTCTCCCTAGCTCTCTTTCTGAGCCAGTTCACACAGTACTGTGGTTGGTATTTATATGGACATATACATACCATATTATTTCTGATCACATAACCAAGGAAGATTATTGTAGCAAGAGATGGATGGATGGGTAGGAGAATGGGTAGGTAGGTAGGTAGGTAGGTAGATAGACAGACAGACAGACAGATTGATAGATAGATAGTTGGTAGGTAGATAAACAGGTAGGTAGGTAGGTAGATAGATAGATAGATAGATAGATCATACATACATACATACATACATACGCACACACATACATACATACATACATACATACATACATACATATATAACTTTTGTGTTACTGTGACCAAACAACTGACAACAGTTATTTGATTTATTCTGAGTCATGGTTTCAGAGTCCATAGTCTCTTTACTCCATATAGCCAAGCAAAACATCATAGTGATGGGAACATATGATAGAGACTTCATTTCTCGATGCACAGAAATCAGAGGATGAGTCTAGAAGGGAACAAAAATAATACAGACCTAAGAACCTGCCCAATGACTTCTACTCTCCAAATTGATGCCATCCCTAGAATTTCTAGACCCTTCCAAGCTAGCACCACCCAGGTAGAGACCAAGCATTCAAACCATGAGCCCTTGGGGGATATTTCATATTCAGGCTATCATGGCATATTTGTTGCTTGCTTTTTTAATGAAAAGTTTCCAAGCTGCTTTTCACACTGAATACCCATGTTCCATCCCTACCCCAAGCACTGAGGTCTCAGTTATTTGCCTCATCACCAGCACTTAGTATGAACAGTTTCACTTTGGTTTGTAACCTCTTGACTGTAATCATTCTGGTGAATATGATGAACACCTCTCTGTGCCTTCAGCTTGCATTTAGAGGCATGGCTCTAAGCATCTTTCCCTGTTATTATTTGACCATCTTTCTTGATGGAAAAGTCTGCTCAAATCTTGTCCATTTGTGCTGTCATTTGGCCATTGTTCTCTCCTTACTCTCCTGCCTGCCAGTCTCTAAATCATGGCACTCAACCACTCCTCTGAGTCCTTCTGTCCAATTAGTTTTAATTTCCAAATCAATAGAGAAAAAGGTCATTAGAAATGATTTAGCATGGTCATAGAGATGTTTTATTAGTGCTGTTGCTCCCATTTGGGTTTACAGGCGAGGTACTCAAAAACCACACTCTCCAACTGTGCCAAAGAAAATGACGAGGTCAGTACCCTTGTGCCCAGCAAAGTAAAATTAGCAAGAACCGAGATCCAAGATGCATATTTTGGGAAATGTGAGGTGGAAAGCTAGAGTCCCTGGAAGGTGGGGTGAGCATTCCTTCCATGTTAAACCTCACATGGCTCCTGGAAAGTGAGTTCCAGGTCACTGCCTGCCTCCTCAGAAAGACTGTAGTAAGGGCTGGCTAACTGCCAATCCAAAGGGATCCCAGAACCGGCTCTCCATCACCACAGGACATAAAAAAAGGCCTAACAAAAGGAAGGGTTTGAATCTCAGTTTGAGGGTGTAGTCCATCATGGCAAGGAAATAATTCTAACAGAAACATAGGGTGGTTGGGTGCTGATGCCCAGCTGATCTCTTAGCATCACTCTAGAACCTCAACCCACATAACAAGCAGATGCTGATCATGCAGTGGACACTGTCCATTCATCTTTAGATATATTCACTATGTTTTTGTCCTCAAAAAACTCTGAAGACAACACTGAGATTCGAAGGAGAAAACTGAGATTCTAAACTGTTTAATAATCTCACCAGGCTAGTGAGTCAGAAGGCTTTGGAGTTACAGGACCCAGCCAGTGGCATAGAAATGTCAAGTTCTTTCTCCAGTTTTTCCAATGAGTCTACTTAGATAAGAAATCTCACACCCTAAGCTGCCAGGTATATGACAGCCATCCCAACACTCATTCACAGATCAATGGCTTTCTAATCATGAAGCCCATGAGAAGCAGAGGGCATAGGCAGGTCAACAGGGAGCTGGGCGCATGGCTGCCTCCTTCACCCTTACCTAGATGTCTGTACAACACCCATTGAGCTCACGTGCTTTGGCTATGTGAAGTCTCCTAGCTGCAAAATAAATCTGCCTAAGGGACCCAGATATACTGGCTCTTGCCACAGAGATTCTTCATTTCCTATATGCCCTAAGTACCAGCAGGCCCACACAGCAACAGGAGTGAAATGTTGTGTCCATGGCCCTGTAACTTCACCTCAGTAAAAGGACAAAGGAAAGCTCTCTGGCACAGGGGAACATGGGCATTAGCAAGTCCTGAGAGTGTGCAGAGCAAGACTGGAGCTTCCTCCTTAGTTCCTTAGGCTGGTCTTCACACCACATCCTGGTCTCACTTTTTCTCACTACCATAGATAGTGGAAGATGATGTATATGGAAGGCTCTGTGAACTATGATATAACAAATCAGATTTCCTGATTTGAGTGCAAACGACTGCAATCAAAATGCCTGAGGAAGGATCCACAGGCCAACACCCGAGGGTTGAAAGTATCTACCTGTTTACATATAATATTATCTAGCATCTGAATATTTAAAGCCAAAGTATCAATCCACTGAAAAAAATGAACACAGATCAAGTGTTAGACCACTGAACTCATACCCCAGCTCAGTAAGCTCTTGATTTAACAGGTTTCACTGGGTGTCTGCTACATACTGAGCACTGTTCTAAGCGCCAGAGAGATGACAATGAGAAAAACTGCATCTTAGAATTTGGCTATAAGATATGGGATGTTATTAAATATCCAACATATATGACTAATCAGTAGGCTGGTAGGAATGTAGACAGATGGGAGATTGATGGATACCAGATGATGGACAGATGACAGTGGATGGATAGATATATGGAGAGAAAAAAGGTACAGTATTGCATTTGGTTTGAGAGGTAGGAAGAAGTTATGTGCTATCAATTACGAGTCAATGATATTAACAAAACAGAATAGGAAGGTTTAGTGTATACACTATGCTGGAGATGCTAGCCTATAAAGAATTTCCAAGAAGATCACTACCACAAATGCTGATAGTTCCATGGGGTGCAGAATACTCCCTTCTACTCTAAAGAAAACAGTACCACTTAAAATATAGACTAAGATGACACTCTAAATATGAGTCACTTTGAATGTAGAGAACATACCTGGTCAACAGACATAACACTATAATAGTCCCTGGAAATACTCTAAAATACTGGTCTCCTAGCCTCACAAGGCAGAGCAAGAAAATAATAATGCCAAGGCTACCAGGAAGACACATGCCCAGTGGTTACTACTATCTCTGCCCACACTGGACTACATGAGGTGACTGGCTACAAAAACACACAAGTCTCTGGTCAATGAGAGAGTAACAGTGTTGGTCTGTGACTTCCCTCGAGGTATCTCTGCCTGCCTCCTGAGGTAAGACTAGAATGGGGCATGGGGAGATGGATCAGTTCATAAAGCACTTGCCATGCACATGTGAGGAGGTGAATTTAGATCCCAAACATTCATATAAAAGCTAGGTATGACAGCACGCAAGAGGGAGGCCAGCCAGTCTAGTCACTGAGATAGACCTATGGAGAAAATGTGGTCTCAGGGAAACCAATAATAATACTATGAGCCTCCAGTGGCTTCTGCAGCTGGAGAGATAGAAAGAGGTGGCTACTGGGCTCAGAAGACTTCCCAGAGGTGACACTAAGAGAGTGATGCGTTGGAAATGGCGGTGAAGGAAAGCGATACATCACACAGGACACCAGGACTGTTAGCTTAAACAGTGTAAGTGGCCTGCAGAATATTTATCGACTCTATTAGTGGTGATAAATTGGCCATGAGAAATTAGAGTCTGTCTCCAC
The DNA here is from genome assembly GCF_947179515.1 of Apodemus sylvaticus. Classification (NCBI taxonomy): domain Eukaryota; kingdom Metazoa; phylum Chordata; class Mammalia; order Rodentia; family Muridae; genus Apodemus; species Apodemus sylvaticus. The sequence continues at coordinate 128,732,692 of NC_067476.1, forward strand.
TGAACATCTTGTGAAGTCAGCAATTCTCTGTCAGATTCAGAAACATGGAAGGGTCGCTGAAATAGCAAAATGTATTTATTAATCAAAAAATTAACTTTTACTTTTTAAGTTATTATCCTTTAAATTTTTTCAATTAAAATGCATAATTCCCCCTTCCCTTTTCTCCCCTCCCATGTTACTCAATTCACATCCTCTTTCTCTTCAGTTGTTATGTTTGTATCAATGCCTAACTATATAAATACAGCGTACTTAGTCTGATCCGTGTTCCCTCATGTGATTTCAGAGATGACCACTTAGTACTGGGTAAGGAAGCTCATTCCTATGGAAAACTCCTCCCCTCATCCCTTACTTGCCTGCATGAGACCCCACCCATGGACAAATTAACTTTTAACTTAATTTTAACTATAAAACTCACATTTTCTAACTAAAAATCTCTCTGCAACTACCTAGTCATTTTTACTTGGTAGCCATTGTGACTATCAGTCTTCCATAACCTCACCGAACAACCCAGCTGTCAAAGAGACATGGCACCCATTGACAGAGCTTTGTAGTCAAAATGCCAGCTGATTGGCTCCGTACAGACCCTGGGTAGCACCTCCCATCTCAAAAATCAATGTTCATGAATTCCAAATCGACGGAAGTTTCACAGACTCCTACCAGTCATGGTTTGGCAGATGGCAAAGCTGGAAAGGACCAATTGTGATGTACACATTTACTACAGTATCACTTGACCCATCCATGCTCCGCCCCCACCTCACCCCCACCCCACCCCCACCCCAGACACTTATATGTGCACACAGAGCTTAACTAGCTCACCCCTTCACACGTGACTGCAGGGCCACCTGGCTGTCTTCACTCCAGGTTCTCTGACCTCCAGACAGGCTGTAACATCAGACAATAAGGACTCAATTTGCAGTTTTAAAATGCAGAAGCAGCAGAGTAAACCAAGAGAAATCCTATAAGCTTTCTGGTTTTGTTTTTTCTAATGTGGCGAAACTTTCTCTCCAACAGTTATTCCCATCGCTGCCAATCTCCATTGACATGTGAAGAAAATCACATATGCCCTCCCACCCCGACCCAGCAGCCTTGCCTTCCATGTAGATCCACCTCTACATTTAAATGGCAGTCTTAATCCTGGACCTGATCCTGACTTTCCAAGGGAGGAGAAATAAGTGCTTTTCATTAGCCTAGCTGGCTCATGTGCAGAACACATGGACAGTGGCCTTTGTTAACCAAATATCTGGTTTTCGCTGGCAATGCAAGACGTTCTGTCCTGCCCAGACCCAACAAAGGGGCCACTTTGTTTGTTCACGGCAGGGAGGAGGAGGTCAGTCCTTTTCCTGTAGGGAGACACACACAAGTTGGCACTCCTTGAGGAATGAGGAGGAAATCTGGTCTGAGCATGCTTTGTTTGCTTGTGACTCTTTCCTTCAAGAAGCTGGGGCTGCAGTTGGAACATGGGACATTAGAACTGGGGCATGTGGTGCAGTGGCCAGCAGTGGGGAGACTGGGGGCAAGGTGCAGTGGCTAGTCATTACCCCATGGTCTTCTCAGATCACTCACGGAGCCCTGTCACGATGCAGTAAACCTGATTTTTGTTTCCACTCTGGCTGCCTTTGATTATTGCAGCATGCAGCTTCCAAAGACACGTGTCCTGCCTCCCCACCGAATCATTTATTTTTCCTTTTTAAAAAACAATATACAACTATCTTCTGCTCCATGTTATGATCTGTTTTTATTGTAAATTAAGAACATCTTTTGTGTTAATCGGTAATCTTTGGGGGGATCTCAGTGGAGTTAATGCAGAACAATGTGTATTAACTATTAACTCATTGCATCCTTAGATCGATCCCATGATATAGATACTGTGTTTTCCTCATTTTACAGATAAGAAAACAGAACTCAGAAAGGGGGGGGGGAGAGAAACTTGCCCCAGGCCGCACACTGAGGAAAAGCAGAGCTAGGATTCAGAGCTTAGCAGTTTGATGGCAGGATGTGTGTTCTTAATCTCTGAAGAGCAAACAGAAGCCAGTGACACAAAACGGTGCAAAACAGTGCAAAGGGACCTCCATGCAGGGCCCCAGAAGCACACAGCCCATGAAGGAAGAGGTGCCCGAGACTGTTGTGCTCTTCTCTGTGGTCTAGAAGATAATTTGTTTGGGGTGCCCTTGAACCTCTTTGTTAGGGACCCTCCTGCCGAAATACTGAGGCTGCCTACCCAGGTGGCCAACCATCTCTGAGTGAAAAACAAGCTCATATCACAGCTCCTTTTAGAACTCAGACTCCATCCTGAGCTACATTTATATGTGCCCCAGTGGTGGAATATAGGCATGATTGAAATATGGCAGTGGATAAAAGGGATTGCTGAAGCCTTTTCTGATTCTGATACTGATACTGATACCTAATTCTACCACATTCTAATGCTTTGAAAGTCTGTCACAAAGTCCTCACTTGTGTTAATGATGGTGGCCAAGACTTTTTTATTCAGCTCTTCTTCCCAGTGGACAGTCTCTTAGGCGAGTCAACTCTGTTCTGTTCTGGGAACATGGAGAAAAGACTAGAATGGGGCAGACAGGTGATTTTTTTTTAGATGAGCTGGGGAGGCAAAGCCCTTGGAGGCCCCTGAAGAAATGTAGTTTCTTTCTCAAATCCACATTTCCTCCACAGTCTGGGATGCTTTGGCCATGCTCGCTGTGAAGGCTCAGGCCCAGTGCTTGCCTGAGAGAATGCCTGAGTGCTCTTGGAGGAAAGTAGTAAACCAAATCAAAATAAGAAATAGTTACTTTTATGAAAGTGCAGGGAGGGGCAAGCCCCCTTTCCCCTACATTTGCCTGGCCAGGAGCTCCAGCTGTTGACTGCCAGCTCAGCCTAGATAAACCATACACAGACCAGAACACAGCATTCCCTAGACCTCCATAAATTCTCCGTGAGTAGTTAGGCCCCAGGAGAACCCCTAATAAGGTGCTTCATAGTCTCTTGAAATCTCTCAAGGATCTCAAGACCATTCCTCAATACCATCATAAAAACCCAGCTCTACCAGTACATATATATATATAAATAAGAATATCAAGCTAAAATATATTTTCTTAATTTCTCTGACAATAAAATAAAGGAATTTTGCTCATCCGTCATCTCTCGTAAATGAAGATGCATTCTAATGAAATGTGACTCTCCCAGTTTTAATGGAAGCAAATATTTAAGATGTATGGCTCCAATTCTGCCCCTCGGCAGAGAGGATGATTGTAAATATCAGTCATCTTGTATTGAATGTACAAGCACTGAGCCAGGGTTTTTATATTGGTTCTTAAGGCTGACTCCTTCTAATTCTGGCCCCCCTGAATCTTGACTGTGTGACCTTTGGAAGTTGCTTGACCCCATTGTGACTTCACTTCCTTTACTATTAAGTGAAAAATAATAAAAATAGCAGAGGTGTAGTTCCCCACCACTACAGCCTGGTGGGGAAGGACTATAAACACTCGGCTCAGTACCAGAGAGTCCTGTCCTCACATCTTGAGGGCTGTTATGATTTGAGTTTGGAATGGCCTCTTCAAGCTCAAGTGTTTGAACATTTGGTCCCCAGCTGGTGGCACTGCTTGGAGAGATTGTGAAACCTCTTAGGAGGTTGGGCTTAGCTGGAGGAAGTGGGTCACCACTGGTGGTGGACATTAGAAGTAGCCTTGGCCTCTCCCCCAAGCTCTCTGCTTCTTGGTCCATGTCATATAACAAGCTGGACATCAGATTTCCATCACCGTACACAAGAGCTAAGCTGTCGTTATATTTCTTACCATGAAAAACAGCAGCCCCTCAACCATGAGCCCAAATAAATCCAGCCTCTGTTGTTTCTATCACGTATTTGGTTGGTCAAAGCAGTGAGAAAACTAGGTGACCTAGTTTCTAGTCTAGGTGACTAGAAAACTAGGCATGAGAAAGTGAGGTTTCCAAGCAAGAGAGGAGTTATTCAGAAACCCACAGCAAGGGATGGCAACACTGACTGCCATATGTACATGTGACTGTCCCCAGTGTCTGGGCATTCACCTCCACCCTGGAGACATTTGGGTTGATTATAGCTCTATGGAACTTAAGTGTAAACATGACCATGTGCACAGACATGAGCATGGCATCGGGCCTCTGCAAGGCTTCTCTGCTCTTGTGGTAATGCTCCATCTCAGTCTTTCTCCACTGCACAACGTAGCTCGCCAAGATCCTCTGCAGCTGAAATTCTAGCCCTTCACCCACCATCCCAGCCACTGCTCTGGCCTTCCTGCCCAATGCAGATGCTTGTTTAAGGGGTAAGAGCAGCTCCTACACATGGCACCGTGCCTAGAGGTCTTAGCTCTCTATTTTCAGTGTTTCTAGGAGCCTGCTCAGACACGCCCCATCCCTTTGATGCCCAGATCTGTGGCTCTGCTCTGAGGATACCTAATTCTGGCCTGAAGGCAAGGACTGAATGGGAACTCTTCCATCTTGGATTGGTAGAAAAAGAAGACACACCCCAAACCCAGCTGTCTATACCATCTCTTATTCCTGTGATCTTACAGCAGAGTTGAAATCCCAGCTTCCCCAAAACCAAAGAAGTCATAAGGACCAGCCACCCTGTTACTCAACAGGAACCCAGGTTTGACCTGACCCTTTATGGTCTCAGAGATTCTAGGTTCCAGAGTATTTGGTTTGCAATACAACAATATAGTATATGAGCATCCTTCAAGTTGGATTGCACGAAGTATGAAGTGCTTGAATTTTTTCTGGGGGAGGGACATGAGTTATCTTTTCTTAACCAGAACAATATGGTCAGTGTTCCACATGAATAATTTGTTTCATGAAATCATATTGCTATGTGGGTGTATAAATCTAGATTGTACTTAACACAATTTACTTTAAATTGTAAGACTATCGAAGTGTGACTAAAAGCAGGTAAGTTTTAGTCATACTTTATACTAGTGATGAAAACTGAAATAACCAGATTAGCAGTTATCTAAAAATAAAATTATTCATACCACACACTGGGGGCTGTTGTATGCTGCAATGCTGTTTGTTTTCATACAGTATTTCCTTGGATCTTTCTAGAAGCCCTTGAGATCAATCCTGTCATTGCACATATTTTGCACTTGGGGAAATGGAGAGCTCAGCAATGACAATGTCAGTGATTGGACTGGGAACACCATCACCCACCCACTCAACACCAAGCCCCCCACCCCCACAATGTCCCTGCTATAAGAATAGGACTTTAGGAAGCCATTGTTCTTCTCTATCCAAATTGATTCTTAAGGATCTTCTTGCAAAACTGAAGTCCACCTGCTTTTCAGTATCACCCAGGATATTGAACCCACTGTCCATTCTCCTGTTAGTGCTGGGCATGCTTGTATAATGCCCCAAATTAACCAGTAAGCTTCATCTGCCCAGGGACCAGGTAACATCCTAGAATTCTGGGAATTGTAGTGCTTGGAAAATAACAGGATCCAATTCAAGCTTCACACACAAGTCTGAACAACTCTAGAATCCAGGCCACTGATACCCTTCTCTGCTCGTCCTAAAGTGATGCCCTATGCTAAGCATAGCATGACCTGAGCATTCCCCCTCACGATCTTTTCCTTCCCCCTTCCCTGCTCTCAATTTCTCCCTTTTCGTATATGCAGAATCCCTATTCCCTGTTTTGTAACACAGTGTTAATCCAGAGATTAGCCAAATGTAAAAACCAATCCCACCACTTTATGTCAAATTTAAAGAAAACTTAATTGAATATTAAATACTGACCAAGAGATAGACTTTAGTCAGGACTCTTCTCTAGAATTTTCCAGGTGAGAATGACCCTGAGTCACATGTTGGAGGGACTTATAAGGACAAACCTATAGGCCTCCATAATTTCCTATGAGGCTTTGTTATTTTCCAAGAACTACAATTCCCAGCGTTCCAGGAAGTTACCTGGTCCCTAGGCAGATGAGGTTTACAGATTAATTAGGGGCATTACACAAGTATGTCCAATACTGATGGGAGAAGGAACAATGGGCTCCCTGCTCTCTCTCCACGAGGTAATCCCTGGCAGAAAGATGAGTGGTTAGTTGAAAGCCAGTTAACATGTCCTTCCAGAAGATCCTTTCCTGCTGTCACTAGGCGCATCATCCAGCCCTCTGGGATTTACCACACTCTCACCATGGTTCACCTAAGACTATTTCTCAGGAAAAACTTTATATAGCTATGGTGTGTATACCATTAGGTTTTGGGGTCTCTGTCTTGTGTGCGGTTTGAATATGCTTAGTTCATGGGAAGTAGCACTGTTAGGAGGTGTGACATTGTTGGAGTGGGTGTGGCCTAAATGAAGGAAGTACCTCACTATTGGGGGTGGGCTTTGAAGCTCTGCCCAGCACAGAAGAGTGTCTTCTACTGGTTCTCTTTGGAACAAGATGTAGAACTCTTAGCTCCTTCTCCAACACCATGTTTGCCTGGATGCTGCCATGCTTCCTGCCTTGAATATAATGGACTGAACCTCTGAACCTCTGAGCCAGCCTCAATTAAATGTTGTCCTTTAAAAGAGTTAGTTGCCTTAGTCATGGGGTCTCTTCACAGCAATGGAAACCCTAACTAAAACATGTCTCTTGGGAAAAGTCACCTGTTCTTTACAACCTTGTAATGACCCTGGTCAAAGAAATTATGTTTACCCAGTAAAGCCTCAAGTATGAGTGTGAAGCAAAAGGATCCTATACACAATTGATCTCTGGCTTTGATTTGGCCCCAGCTGGACATGACTTGCTAAGTCTTTGAGATTGGATTTAAATTCTGAGCGAGCTTTATTCTAAGTGGTTCTGGCTACAGCATGGCATCTGCCCACGGAGGAGATGAGCCCAGCAGGGCATGATGTCCCACTCTGAGAGGCACGGGAAACAAAGAAAAGGCTTCAGGCAGCCTTGCTGAGAATAATGATATATGTACAATTTTACATCTCCAAATTTCTCTTCATTCCCAAAGAAAAGAAATCAATGTGGAATGGACTTGGTATCAGGTATTTCTGAGGTTGTTTGCCTGTTCTTAGCACTCCTGTATCAAGTAGGCCCCATCAGAGAAGAGATCAATAAGCACCAGAAATAGTGACTTCATATACGTGACTAAATCCTGCCCTGAGTCTGAAGGCCTGTTTACCAGCAGGCTGAATATTGTCAAACCACTTGGCAGTTGTATGAAAGCAGCAAAACTTTCTGTCATCAGGGGGGGAGAAAAAACGAGATTTCCTATAGATTTTTAGAGTTTAAATATATTTTTCCTTTGAGTTTTATTTTTCTTTTGGTTTTTAGTATTTCTTAACTTCTTTGTACATTGTGAAATTAAGTGTGTTTTGAAGATAGGTATACCCATGACCCATAAAATGCCTATGACTCTTCTGAGCTGCCAACTGCATCTGTCCTGGTACTCAGGTTCCAGCTGTGCCTAATGCATAGAAAGGTGGCTGCGCCAGCTGTTGTCTCTGTCACTTGTGGGCTACACTGAGCCCCTTTGTTCACAGGTCTGTGAGGTTCCCAAGGAGAGCTTGAGGCTGCAGTGCCTTTATGTTGCAAAGGCAGGAAGAGATCTTCACACATCCCAGACAGCACCAAATGGTCTAATCCTTTAATCGGTATTTACTGAGGGCCAGTTCTAACACTCAGTCTTTAACAGTAATTAAAGAGAAGACAGGCTTCTCATGGCCTGCCTTTGTGATGTGGAGGTTCAAAAAGTAAAGACAAGTCTGGGAGTGTGGTTCAGTGGCTCAGAGCCTCAGTGGCTCAGTGGCTCAGTGACCAAGTACTTATCATGCACAAGGCCCTGGGTTTAATTATTAAAACTACCAAAGGAGGAGGAAGATGAAGAAGAAGAAGAAAAAGAAGAGGATGAAAAAGAAAATCAATGAGGAAACTTCAAAGAGAAGTCTGAAGATAGTAAAATTAGAATCTTATGTGCGTGTGCACACACACACACACATACTCACATTCACACAGACACATAGCAAATATCTATAACACTACTGATTCTATCAGAGCCATGAATACTTTCAGCTGTTAAATCAAAACCCTTTATTACTAGCCTCAATAAATTTTCCTAGTTGCTTTTCTTCATCTCTCCCTGGCTCTGTGCCTCTGACTCTGACCATGATGTGTAAACTAACTGTCTGCCATAGTTTTGCAGCTTAAATCAAATTAGAATTAATCTAAAGCCTAATGCAACAGGACAGGCCTTTTGGTCAGCTTGGAGATACACACAACACACATACATATGCATACACACACACACACACACACACACACACACGCACACGCACACGCACACACACACATGCACATGCATACATATACACCAAGTGTGCAGAGAAAAGAAAAGCACAAATGCACATGCAACTTTTTTCTTGAGAAATGAGACTATTTGACCATTCCAGTTTCCAGAATTAAACTATTTTTCCCCGTCCTACACCAAACAACACTGCTTTGTTTCACGATCCATATAGTGTAGAAATGGTGGTGTGTGGATTCTGAGGCTTGCCAGGAGAGGTAATGTAGCTTCTGCTTGCCTTTCTTTGTTGGATCTTTATCCCTGAGAGAAGAAGCAGCCACTAACTTGCTGAACACTTGAGTATCCCTGTGGATAGATCCACATACAGAGAAACCAAACCTCCTGCTAAAACATAGAGTTCCCAACCATGCACAAGAGTCATCTTGAAAGCAGACACCCCAACCCCATCACGTCATCACGTGGCATGGCCCCAGCCAATGTCTTTACTTCAGTCTGAAGAGATATTGGAGCCAAGATAGCCCCGCTAAGCCATTTTTAAATTTCTAATCTTCACAAACTGTGAGACACTCAATGTTTATTGTTTAACGTGAATAAGTGTTATATCAAAGTAGATAATTGATAAGGGTCAAACTCTTCCCCCATGTGATAAATGAGAATGCAAACTCTTAAGGTGTCCGAGATTTGCTAGTGAATGAAAGGCTAGGAATGAGTCATTCCTTTTTCATGCACACAGTCATCCTACATCTCATCATTACTGCCTGGAGCAGCCAACTTTTAATCAGCACATAATACCAGGATGGAACAAGAGCCCATGTTGACTGTGTCTTGATCTTAGAATAGCCTTGGATGGGGACAAGCATCTTCCTCTGATTTCAAATGTGGAGCAACCAAGCAAGGAGATGCCTTGTGCCATTTGTGTAAAGTGTCCGATTGAGCGACTCCAGTTAGAGCCCATTGCGCACCCTGTCACCTACAGCTCCCTGGCGTTTAAAGGGTTTTACATTTCTTTTATTTCTAGTCCCCTGTCTTGTGATTTTTCAAGATCACTCAAAGCTGCTACCTACACAATTCTGTTTCCAGTTAGGACTTTCCACTAAACTTTCTCACAAAAGAGCCGTTTTCTTTCCTTCATGTTTGAAATAAAATATAGCTTTCCTGCTAGAATATAATAGCAACCCCTGGGTCCTCTGATGCTTCACAGTCCACATTGACTGACACACCGAGAGAATAAAAGGCAGCCAGCCCCACGCTCCTGCAAGGAGGCAGCAGCAGCTTTCTAGGAAGATTTTTTTTTCCCTACAGTGTAGGCTGCTCCTACTCATGGAGTGTCTATCTAGTGACCCAATTTTTCAGCCCCTCCTCTAGCATCCCACAGTCAGGACACAAACCCATTCCACCCTGCCTCACACCCTCAATGCTCTTAACTATGATTTCAGCTCCTCAAAACTGTGTTCCTGAAAACATTACTTCCTGAAGAAAAAAAAAAGGTTTTCTCTGATTTCACCAGCAAGAGGTAATCTTCACTTCCTCAAAGTCCAGTATCAATCTTCAGTTTTATTTTCCTATTTAAATATAGATGATAATCTCTCTGCTGACGCTATTGGCACCCTTTGGTGGTAGCAGTGCATGCAGAAAAACACACAACTGCTCAGTGGTCATACTTAGCTAGGCACTCACAGAAACTCAGTGTGAAGTTAGAGCTTGGTAAATGATCAAGTACCGGATGAGTGATGGAGACCTCAAGATCCCGAGGCTGCTGCAGAAGGAGCTAAGCCGGCTCACCGACACCTCCATGTGCTGCTGCATTCCCATGGAGCACACACAGCAGACACATAACAGAGTCTACAACTTTCTTTGAAGGTTAGCTCCACTGTTCGTGTGTGATTTAGTTGTTCCTGGGGAATCACCAGGTCACAATGAATAATGCTATTGTGTGTACCGAAAGAACATCATGTGTGATGGATCTCGCTGACCTAAATACAGTGTTCTTTACCCTAGTCACTGCTCTTGGCACATTATATAGGGACACCACGCTGAGAACACACTCAGTGTTCTCTAATGAACCGACCACTTTGGAAAGCTGGGTGGCCCATCCACCTTCCCCTGCTTAACAATAGCATCTCTTCCCTTCAGTTACATTAGACTCTCTGTCCCATTTGTGGCAATTTGTGGGAGGTCATAATAGCCTATGGAAATGTGACCTGACTACACAAAAAAGCTGACAGTCTGGCAGAGATGCAACATTGCATATAGATGTGGCATTGCATAGAGAGGCAGCATTGAATAGAAGGGTAGCATTGCATAGAGGAGCAGCATTGCATAGAAAGGTAACATTGCATAGAGATGTGGCATTGCATAGAGATGTGACATTGCATAGAGAGGCAGCATTACACAGATATGTGGCATTGCATAGAGAGGCAGCATTGCACAGAGATGTGGCATTGCATCGAGAGGCAGCATTGCATGGCAGCATTGCATAGAGGGGCTGCATTGCATAGAGAGGTGACATTGCATAGAGATGTGGCATTGCATAGAGATGTAGCATTGCATGATATTGAATAGAGACACAGCATTGCAAAGAGAGGCAAAATTACATAAAAGTGCAATATTGCATAGAGAGGCAGCATTGCATAGAGATGCAGCAGCATTGCACAGAGATTCAGCATTGCTCACAGAGACAGCATTGCATAGAAATGCAGCATTTCATAGAGATGCGGCATTGCATAGGAGATGCAGCAGTGCATAGAGAGGCAGCATAAAGAGGCATGCAGCATTGCATGAAGTAGATATGTTGGAGAGGGACACACACTGCACACTCAGAGGCACTGATGAGCAGGGAGGCAAACAGATCAAGGATGACAACCCAGTGTCCCATCCCTCCAGAAAAGAAATTACAGAATTAGAGGGTTAGGACAAAGGCTTGGAAAACTGAGTGAAACCCTTGCATTTCCCCCAAACTCTCTATGAAGCTGGAGGGGTCAATGACATCCCATCTCCTTTTCTACCAATCTATGGGGAAGTAACATCAAGGGACAATCAGTACTCGATATGTTCCTTGTTCCTGGCAGGGTGTGGTTGTTCCTCCATCCCAAATTATTTAGGAAACATTATGTTCACTTACTTTGTAGGATTAAATTTCAATACAATCATTTTGTTGCTTGTGCAACTTACCCTTGTTTCAAGTAGATTATGTAAAGCTTTCTTGTCTTTCCCAGTTGTCTTTGTGTTTATTATAATAATGGGAGATTGAGAGTGGGGTTTTTTCCTTCTCTAAAACTAAATAAAACAAACCTTTGAGATTAAGAACTTAGATTGGGGTCTTTTTTTTTTTCCAGAGAAAATTCTTTTATTTTCCCATTTAACTTTCTTTTTTTTTTTATTCGATATAATTTATTTACATTTCAAATGATTTCCCCTTTTCTAGCCCCCCCACTCCCCGAAAGTCCCGCAAACCCCCTTCTCTTCCCCTGTCCTCCCACCCACCCCTTCCCACTTCCCCGTTCTGGTTTTGCTGAATACTGTTTCACTGAGTCTTTCCAGAACCAGGGGCCACTCCTCCTTTCTTCTTGTACCTCATTTGATGTGTGGATTATGTTTTGGGTATTCCAGTTTTCTAGGTTAATATCCACTTATTAGTGAGTGCATACCATGATTCACCTTTTGAGTCTGGGTTACCTCACTTAGTATGATATTCTCTAGCTCCATCCATTTGTCTAAGAATTTCATAAATTCATTGTTTCTAATGGCTGAATAGTACTCCATTGTGTAGATATACCACATTTTTTGCATCCACTCTTCTGTTGAGGGATACCTGGGTTCTTTCCAGCATCTGGCAATTACAAATAGGGCTGCTATGAACATAGTAGAACATGTATCCTTATTACATGGTGGGGAGTCTTCTGGGTATATGCCCAGGAGTGGTATAGCAGGATCTTCTGGAAGTAAGGTACCCAGTTTTCGGAGGAACCGCCAGACTGATTTCCAGAGTGGTTGTACCAATTTGCAACCCCACCAGCAGTGGAGGAGTGTTCCTCTTTCTCCACACCCTCTCCAACACCTGCTGTCTCCTGAATTTTTAATCTTAGCCATTCTGACTGGTGTAAGATGAAATCTTAGGGTTGTTTTGATTTGCATTTCCCTAATGACTAATGAAGTTGAGCATTTTTTAAGATGTTTCTCCGCCATCCGAAGTTCTTCAGGTGAGAATTCTTTGTTTAACTCTGTACCCCATTTTTTAATAGGGTTGTTTGGTTTTCTGGAGTCTAACTTCTTGAGTTCTTTATATATATTGGATATTAGCCCTCTATCTGATGTAGGATTGGTGAAGATCTTTTCCCAATTTGTTGGTTGCCGATTTGTCCTCTTGATGGTGTCCTTTGCCTTACAGAAACTTTGTAATTTTATGAGGTCCCATTTGTCAATTCTTGCTCTTAGAGCATACGCTATTGGTGTTCTGTTCAGAAACTTTCTCCCTGTACCGATGTCCTCAAGGGTCTTCCCCAATTTCTTTTCTATTAGCTTCAGAGTGTCTGGCTTTATGTGGAGGTCCTTGATCCATTTGGATTTGAGCTTAGTACAAGGAGACAAGGATGGATCAATTCGCATTCTTCTGCATGCTGACCTCCAGTTGAACCAGCACCATTTGTTGAAAAGGCTATCTTTTTTCCATTGGATGTTTTCAGCCTCTTTGTCGAGGATCAAGTGGCCATAGGTGTGTGGGTTCATTTCTGGATCTTCAATCCTGTTCCATTGATCCTCCTGCCTGTCACTGTACCAATACCATGCAGTTTTTAACACTATTGCTCTGTAGTATTGCTTGAGGTCAGGGATACTGATTCCCCCAGATTTTCTTTTGTTGCTGAGAATAGTTTTAGCTATCCTGGGTTGATTGGGGTCTTTATATCCCTTTCTGTGAGAGCAGAGACCTGGATTTTATAGTCTTTCTGGTCACATTGAACATAACTTGTCCCTCTGAGTCACAGCCACCAATCCTCTAACTGTGCTCACTGTGTCAATGTGCCGGCTTTGAACTGTATATGAGGGAACCCAGGGAGGAAATGCCCATTTGTACTCCTCATGAGCCCCCTAACCTAATTCCAATGACAGAGGTTTTCCTGGAAGTTCCTATCTTGTTGTCTACGTTTCCTTTCTTTTTTCTTTACTTCCTCCCTTGGTCTCTTGTTCTCCTCTTCTCTTCCTTCTTCAGTCTCCCCTTCTTTTTTCTCTTTCTGACTTTTGTACTGTGTTTTATTAAATGTCATTTTCTCCTACAATGGAGAAACATTGAGATAATAAAATTCCAATTTTCTTATAGAAAATGCTAAAAGCAAACCTTAGAGCTTATCTGGTTCACTCCTCTTGTACTCAGAGATAGAATAGGAGGGCTGGGCTGGCCTACTACACCACTCTGGTCACAGGCTGTTGACATTTAACCTGTCTGACTTCTGCTAAGGATGACCACAGAGAAGCCACATCTTGAACCCAAATCCATGTCCAATTTTGTATTCCCTAGAAGCAGACTCCTACCCACATCCAACTTGATCCCATAGAACTCTGGGAAATGGAAGGGAATATGTACCTTAGAGACACTCTCTGGGATGGCTGATCTTTATCATCAGCTTCGTGAGATCTGGAATCAGCTGGTAGGCAGGCCTCTGAACATACCTGAAGAGTTATTTTGACTTTGTTTAACTAAAGTGGGAAGATTGACTCAGTGAAGGTAGCCATGAGGCTGGGATCCCGGATTATCGAAAGGGAGGAAAGAATAAGCTAAGTGTACTCATCATCTCTTCCTTCATCCTGGTCATGGACATCATGTGACCAAGTGCTTCTAGCTCCTGACACTTAACTCTCCCTTTACAATAGATTGTAGCCTTAAACTGCAAGACAGTAAACCTTTTCTCTCTTAAATTATTTCTGTCAGGATATTTTATAAAAGTAACAGGAAAGCAACTAAGTTACCCTCTCTCCAGGTGTAAAGAAGCTGTGGTTTTGTTTATGTTTGTTTTTTTTGCTTATTTGTTTGTTTTGTTTTTGGTAACAGTGTTATACCTCTGTCTAAATGTCTGAGATTATTTACAAATAGAAAATTTGGGTTAAGAATATATCTCATTGGGAGAATACTTGTTCACATGATACAAAGCTATAAATTCAACCCCCTTTGCTTTTGAACTGTGGTGAAGACCTATATCTAAGTAGCTGTCTCAGAAAGAAGCATTGGAGACAAGTCCTACCAGCACACAGTGTTATGAATTCAATAGACTGATGAACCAAGCTTAGGCTAAAAGATAAGTCTGGTACAGCTGATCTCCACTGCAAGAGTCCTCATGTCTTAGTCCCTTTCTCAGTCATTATGGAAAAAGTTAAGTTTATCACTGGCATGGTTCTTGAGACAGAAGAAAAGGAAGCTGCTATATCCTAGTAAGAGATTTGTTGAAAATAAGAATCAATCTGATAATTCCACCAGTGTCCCTACTTCTCACCCAGCACTCTGCCACATAGGAAGCCATCTGTAAATTAGCATCTCCCTTTCCATCAGTAGCCAGTAGGTGGATTCACCAAAATGATAATACAGACCTGCTTATGGCAGAGCATTTGGTCAAAGTCAATGCTTCTTCAAAGGGTTTTGGACTTAACCAATTTCAGCCGGTCATTTCCTCTTTGCATGTTTTTTTATCTAACCAGAGTTTCCCTAGGATGAAACTTCTAATAGGGAGCATCTTAGGAATTAACAGAGATATTAGGGTTCAGCCTATGAAGTTGTCTCCCAGTATACTATAACTCCCGTGGGATCTTGTTGCCTCTGCAGGCAGGATGGAACTCTTCACTCTATCACAACTCCTCCTATCAGAGACCCTGCTGACCAAATCTCATGCTGACCCTGAGCCTTTCTACCCATGGACCTGAAGCACAAGACATGGCAGTTACCCTTGGACTCCAGGGTCCACACTGTCCTCCCAGCCCTCATGGCTCCCTCTCAGTCCCCTGGCTTTATTTTTCCTCATCTCCCCACTGAAACATTTGTCTTAGGAAGCCTACAAACAGCCACCTTTATGCTGATGATTTCAACCACATCTCCAGTCTTCTACTTGACATCCCAGGTGTGCTAAACCTTGTGACTTGTGACATTTTCCCTGAAATCTGCTTTTCTTGAAGTCTTTTAAGTAAGGAGTTTATCCTTTCAAGACTCCAAAGATCCTTGCAGTCATCTGTGTTCGACTCAATGCCCTGTATCAAAATCATCTGCAAGTCCTGCTGAATTTACCTTCAAAATACATTTAAAATCCTATCATTCCCAGCCCCTCTGCTGCTGCCTCTTTGGCCAAGCCACCATTGACTCTCTCTTGTATGACCTCCTAAATGGTCTCCCCATTTTCCTTCCTCGGCACCCTGTTCTCTGTGTCCCATCAGCTTGCCAAAGTGGTGCTGCCAGAAGTAGAACATGAGAGCTTGTCACCACTCTCCTTAAAGAAGCATGGCCCCATCACCCCCAGAAGCCAAACCGACCCCTGAGGGACTCAGAAGACTTATGCTTTGGACCTCTATGGATTGGCCTGAGATCAGATTTTATGATTAATTAATCAACAGATGCATTGTTTAGGCAGAGATGTAAGAAATGGAGCCTGATTCCACACATTCAGAGGGGTAGCATAGCCCTCACTGTAACTCCTCCAGCCTCACTGGCCTCTTTGCTACCTCCTAGGTATGCTATGCATTCAATCGTTAGCATCTTCTTTCTTTCCCTAAACATCTATATACTCATTCCTTCTCATCTCTTGGACCTCTCCAACTGTCTCAGCATCTTTTGTGATGATGCTCTACTCACAGGTTCATGAACTTCCTACCTAGAACTCCAAGGCTCCTTTATCTGCCTTATTTTTCTCTATATTATGTACCATTATAGAACATTCTAAACAATATAATATAAACAATTGGTTCAAGCACTGTAGACCTTCTATCTTTATGAGACAGGTTGGTCATCGGTTGTTTCCTGTTGTTCATCAAAGTTATTTCCAATATCTCCCCAATGCCTATGCAGCCTGAGCTCTACTTGGTGACTGACTGACTGATGACAAACATCATGGCCAAGTGACCATCCATCCTCAATGACTTTCCACTCAGTGATAATTAGATTACCATTTGTAAGATACTTATTTCTTTTTCTTGTCTCCTTGTTCTCTGTGCCATTCACAGGCAAAAGTGATGCTTGAAGTCAAAAGTAGAACATGTTACCACTGTCCTTAAATTAGCAAGGACCCTATCACACCCAGAGTAGAAGACAAGCAGATTCTCATGAGGAACTTCTAGGTATTGTGCTAAATATATATATAACAGGAGACGTTTCTGTTTTCTCTGCTGAAGCAGACTGTTTCCATTCCCTGTTTAATTGATCATAAAAGCCCGACTTCAGCTTACCCCCACTCTTCCTTTATCCCTCCAGTGGGAACTGATCCCTGGCTCATTATTTCTCTTAACTACATTTTTGGCATTTGACCTCAGGATCTTTGTCTGTTTAGTCTCTATTCCAGGGTGGTCCTAACCTGGAGGACATTGTTCTCTTGATGTGGAATGACAAGCTTTGATTCCAGTAAGATGCCCATCTCTTTCCAAAAATCACATGAAGGACCCTTCTACCCAGCTGCAGGCTCTGTCGGTTCTTACACCCAGCCTGTGAGAGCTTTTGAACAGTTCTAATCTTCAGATGTTTTTCTCATATGCAACCCTGTCCTCCTTTTGTACCCATCCTTTAAAAATATCCTTGTTTGTCTTGATAATTGACATCTTCTTAAAACATGACCCTCTCACACAGTGAGAGATCAGCCTTCCCACTGTATGTGCCCACAAATCTGATTAGGAGTTTCAATGGTATGATGACAGTGGAGCCAATCTGAATGTGTTGAATATCTGTTTAAAATTGTCTATTCCAAAATTATAGATAAGAGTGCTGATGACAACAAATCCATAGCTAGTGGCTCACTAAAACCTGCCATTAATGATTACCTTTGCATATATACTAGCAAAGAGAATAGGCCTCTCAGATTTCCATTGGGAATTGGCTGACCACGATGGTTGATATGTTCTGAAACCCACCACAATGTTTGAGGCAATCAAGTATTTCCTGTGAGTAGGTTACAGACCATGGCCTAATGGTCCAAGAGTTATAACTATACTTGGGGGACCCAGAATTCCTCTCATGGGTGAGTAGCTTGGAATATAGCCAGGATTTCTTAGAATTTAAACTAAAACTTGGAATTTAGCATTCCATCCAAGATGCTTCCATCACACCTAATCTATCTGTGATTTCCGCTCCCCTCCACCCCCACCCCCGAATCTGGTGACCCTCATAAGGATCTGCAGCAAAGCATGAAATTAGATCTTGTATTTTGATATGCTTCAGTAGAATTACAGGAATTGACACCTTGGAAAGATGGTGATTGACAGCATGATGCAGAGATTGGGATTTGGAGCCCAAATACTGGGACCAAGTCTCATCTGTGCCACCTGCTGCCCATATGACATTGATCACACTACTTAACTTCTCACTGTATCGGTTAATGCATTGGTCTATATCATAGGCTAATAATAATAACCTTACTTTGTGGGACCATGGCAACAATTCCATAAGAGAATACATGTGAAGTACTTACATTAGCATCACATAGCCAGGAACTACTCAGTGACAATGACCTTGTATTTGCCTATCCATGCAGCCTCTTTCTCCTGGAAGGTACCTCCTGTAGGGCCTAGCCCAAGCAAAACTGTTACACAGTGCCACAGACCCATCGGATTACTTTCCTCCTGACATTGGTCCTCACTGCAGAGCCTGGTAGAAACCTGCTTTTATCCCGGGATGCCTTTGTAGCCCATTTTGTACCTGTTAATCTGGGCCACCAAACTGGGCTGTGACACAAGGCACACAAGAATCACTTGCACAGTAGAATCCCTTTAGCAAACCCTCTGCCCAAATTGTTAAACAAAGAAGTGTAATCCACAATGCTGAGGCCCTGTGGAGGCTCTGTGGACTTGGATTAAAATGGTAGCAACTTTACAGCTCCTGAGACCTTGCTTCTGTCCCCAGGAAGGCCTCTGACCTGGATTAATCTGCTAAGAACATCATGACGGGGGATGAATAATGAGCTGTATTAGAGCGTAGCAGAGGAAGATCCAGTTGTACTGAGTTGACAACCCAAACCGAAATGGTGTGTGTGTGTATGTGTGTGTGTGTGTGTGTGTGTGTGTGTGTGTGTGTGTGATTAGTAAATCTCTTCTGTTTGCTCATCATCTAAGCCATAATCTCTTGTTTAAACCATAATCTTTTAAGCTTTAATTTCATAGACTCTGTGGAATTTAGCTTCATCCTTGAACAGACCTCCATGAGATAGGGGATCTTTCCTAGCCTACAATTTAATGTCTTTTCTGGTTGATTTTGTTATTGTTTGTTTGGGTTTCCTTGTTTTGAAAATTAGGCAAGGGCCAAAATCAGTCCAAAAAAGTAAAAACGGATGGATTCTAGACTCTCAGTGGATAAGGTTTCTGGAAAAAGATGCTGAGACAGAGTTAAATGGTGCAAGATATGTTTTCCCTATAAATGGAAGAGGGGGAAAATCCAGTAAAGCCATGATGCAGGCTCAGAAAAGCCCCAGTCAAGCAAACAGAGCTCTGGAACAAATCTGGCCTGCATTTGGCCTGAAATACCATGACTTTATGTTGTTGACTTTGTAGTCTGTGACTATGGGAGTCCCTAAATGTGTGTGACCCAGTAAGTTCCCTCCATCACAGGTGGAGACTACTGTTGGCCATATCCCTGCAGTTCAGCAGTTAGTCTAACCATGGGAGGGCTTGCATATCATTCTCCCATGCCCGCTGTGGCTGTGGTATCACACTCTGGATAGAGGCATCCAGGAGTGCTGTGCATTCATGGGCACCTGCAAAAGGGGA
Organism: Apodemus sylvaticus; assembly: GCF_947179515.1. Classification (NCBI taxonomy): domain Eukaryota; kingdom Metazoa; phylum Chordata; class Mammalia; order Rodentia; family Muridae; genus Apodemus; species Apodemus sylvaticus. The sequence continues at coordinate 128,751,883 of NC_067476.1, forward strand.
AGCTTATTGGGTGCTAGATGAAGAGTTGATGGTATTTAACAAGAGCTGGACCTCCCCACTTTCTGGGCCCATTAGTCTGTCTACCTGAGACACTTTATCTGTATCAGCTCACCCATTCCAGAGCCGCCAAACGAGATTCAAACAAGCTTCGAATAAAAGGTTTCTGTGCTCAAAAACCACCCCTGAGGAAAAGAACTACAGAAAGTATAAATTCCTGCTCCCACAAAGGCACTGGAAGGTGTAGGAGTCGTGGAGGGGTTGTGATCCAAGGATGGAGAGTCACACTCTCAAGGATGTCAGGATTCAGACTTGAAAAGGAACCTAGCTCTATCCAAGACCCAACTTCAGTAGCCTCATACTCCCTTCTGGGACTTTTGAAGGGACTTTTGGAAGAGAGGGAGGGAAGGAGGAAGGAAGGGAGGGAGGAAGGGAGGGATGGAGAGAATAAATACTTTCTACAAAAACCATGAGTTCCCCATACACAGAGTTCTACCAACCAAGCATCTACTGTCCCTTGCCTACATTCTGTCTTATTGAACATCTACTTGTAATGGAAGCAGATAAGCCCCTTGCCCTAGGAAGTTTTTCTTTTTTTGTACACATGGGTGTGGGAACATCACACCGAGATTGCATGTCAAACCATGTGGACATTGTCCCACCCTTCAGCGCTCAGGATCTCATGGACAAAGCTCAACGTGGGTCTGTCTCTGTAGCTTCCTCAGGAGAAAAGCTTCTGGGCCCACTTCATCCAAACTCTGAAGTTTCATGAGGTTTGAGAATCTAGACAGCCATGTAATGTGCCTGAAAGGCTGTGTGTCAAGGTGTATCTACCTTTTTCTGCCAACAAGTAAGGACAGCATTCCATAGACCACCTCAGAGATGTTGGTAAGAAACTCCCAGGACAATGGAACCACAGAACTGTGCCTAGTTCTTCAGCCACGTACTATCCAATGAACATTGTCTATACCTCCCCACATCTACAAGGTCTTGAGGCATTCATTAAAACTGGTTTTGGTGCTGAGGTCTCTTTTCACATGGCACAAAGGGCCCAGTCCATGGCATCTGTTTCATGGTAGACTTGCAGAAACCTTAGTAGACAATGAGACCTTGGCTGTTACAAACCAAGTAAGGCTTCAGAGGGTGATCCAAAGCCTTTCTCTGGGATTTGGATCCTGGGGCTCTACCTGAGGAATCTGGCCGTAGTCTTGATCCCAGGCCACCCACATGCCTACATACTTCAAGAGCTTAACTCATAGTTTATACCTTCTTCCTGTCACAGCAACAACTGTAACAGAAGATAATAAAACAAAGGACTTAATAGGGAAAAAGGAGGTATCCAGCAGGGCCTTTGGGCCCACGATTCAGACAGGGCTGCCTATTTCATGACTGTGAATAATGAACATACAGGAAGCTCTTAGGACCCTGGTGCTTTCGTTTTTGATCTCCAACTTCCAAGACAGATCCTGGAGAGCTTGAAAACTGCCCTAATTCTATTTGAAAAGAGTTAGCTTCAGGCTTGGTGAGGGAGGGCTCCTTCACTAAATTGGCTTCTCTTCTTAATGTCTTCCACTGAGCACCTACCATGAGAGTTGCAGGGCAGTAGGGCCAGCCCGATTTAAAATACTAAAATACGTTACTAGTGGTGGGAAAAGTTGGCAGGGCAGTCACTAATGGAGACCCGCTTCTAACTGCTGCAGCAGGATGGTGGGCAAGAGCATAGACCCAAGGCAGGGAGCCTGCTCTCTAAGTCCTCATCACTACCACAAGGTCAGCTGGGACCACCACAGTAAAATATTGCAGCCAGGATGGCTTAGAGAACAGAAATTGCCTCCTTCCTCTTCTGCAGTCTAGAAGTATCAGCTGAAGATGCCCCCAGACTTGGTCTCTCAGGCCTAACCTCAGCACCTAGGAGACTGTCTTTTTGCTATGCCTAGATGACTTTCCTTTGGTCAACCCTCTGCCTTAATCTCTTATTAGGACACTAGTTATACCTTTTACCTTAATTGTCTCCTTCAAGACCCTGTTTCCAAATATAACCACTTCCTGGGACTATCCTGAGATTGGAAGACTTCAGCATACCCGTTTTAAAAGACCATAATTGATTTCCTAATCATATCTGTACAAGAATCTTAAGCACATAGTTTTGAACCCCAGCTCTTGTGTTTGTGTGTCCTCATTCTGAAAAATGGAGCAGAGTAATGCCCCCTCTGGGTTGGGGGAAGGGCAAGGGGCATACTATAGATTGAGTATTTAAAATTATGTAGATGAGCCAATTTTCAAGAACAAGCCTTCTATTCTTCTGATCCTTGGAAACAAAGCATGCCGAGCTTTGTCCTAAAATGCAGGAAGTCTGGCCCATTATTTTTACTAGTTGAGAACAGAGTACAGTGTACACACTTGCCTCCCTGCTGTAAAATGGGTGGGGGACCAGAACCACCTCCCCAGAATGGCTGACTGGAACCCACTTCTGCTCACCTGTGCTGCCTCAAAACATGGAAGCAAATTTTTCTGCCCATCTTGACCTCTCCTACTGGCATGTGCTCCCTGGTTCTATTCTGGCAAACCTGAGGTAGCTAGGATATTGATATTGCATGACTAGCTAGGTTTTCCTTGTGCATACATATGTACATGTGTACATGTGTGCATGTGTGTGTGTGTGTGCACATGTACACAGGCATGTCCCTTCTCTCCCTCTCCCCATCTCTCTCTCTCTCCCTTTTTCCATTTTCTTCTTTCCCCCTCCCTGAATTAACCCCTAAGGCTCTAAATCACCTTGAAGCAAGCTCAGCTCCCCTAAGGCCATCATATTAGTTAGACCTTACTAACACCCAAAGTGATGCTGGATCAGCCTACTATGTCCCAACTGAATGGTTCCAGCCCAGAAGCCAGACATGAGAATAAGTAATTATCATCTGACTTCAGGTCCCAGTCCTCAAGCCAACTAGAGCAGAGACAAGCTATCCCTGTGGAGCTATGGTGGTTACTTCATGTCACCCCATTCTGGAGTAATGTGTTTAAAGTTCCACAGCTGGAAAAGCAACACAGTTAAAAGTACAGCAGCTTTGAGGCAGGCTTTGTAGGGTATTGCTTGGGTTTCTAAAACCACACAGGCTACAACCTCTCCCTTTAGTGCTGAGTGGCAGATCCAGGTAATAAACTCTTTGTCCTTGACCAGTGAGTGCAGTTTAAGTCACTGAGGACTGCCAGAAAGAAGATCTGTTCAAGATAATGAATGGCTTTTAAAACCCAAGTCAACCTTGAGATAGCAGTGAGACTAGAAACTAACAAATTAAATTAAATGGCCAGAGAAAATCTTAGCCAAAAAGAAGCTGAGTGGGTTAAGGACACACATACCTATGGAATCAGTAAGCAAAAGAAAATTCTCTGGAACACTCAAAAGGCCCAAAGACCTATCCCACCTACCCGGAGGCTCTCCTTTGTAGTTCCAGGGGAGTGTGGCCAGGTTTTTTCTTGGCTTACTGACTCCACAAACCTCATTGTTAATGCAACAGTTAGTATCTCTCTCTCATCCTGGTCAGATGACTCCTACTTCCCAGAACAAAGAGACCATGATACTGTACCTCCTGCCTCATTGGCTATACTGTTCAGAAGATATTTTAATCAAGGCATGATCCCACATTCTAAAACTGAGATTAAGCCATGATTCTTGTTATCTTGGTATAAAAGAATGATGGTCATGGAGTCCTGTGGGTTATCATACTATTGATCCTCTTTGACCTAGGAAAAACTTGAAGAACTTACAACTGCACTTGAGCATTTCAAGTTCAGGCTCTTTCAAAACCCAGATATATGGCAGAGCTCTGGTAAAGGAAACACAATGTGCTGACAGCCTCAACATTTCTGGTGGAGGTGGCTAAAAGGAGTCCCTCTGCAGTTTGACATGATAGCCTGATGGCAAGGTTCTCTGGGGAACACAAAGCTGCAATGTTCATCATACCAGCTGTCTAAAGATGTCAATGAGACACCAGCTCATTGTTTCTGTAGGACATCATCCAAGAGTCCACCTGTTGGGGCATTTTTCAAGTCTCCTGTCCCATATTTGCAGAGAAGTTGAATGGAGAACCTAATATGTGGCATGCCTGAGAAGTAGATCTTAGACTTCCATCACAGGGAAGATCTGCGAGAACAGAAAGGACAGCCGGTGTTTGTGGCACTCTAAGAAGCTGTATCTCTGGCTGCATTCTCAGTCCGTCTTGCAAAAGCAGAAAGAAGGCTGATAAGGTGTCCCAACTCTCTTTCCCTCTGCCAAAGAAGCGATGGCAAAGCCCAGACAGTTTTCAAGGGACTTGCTTCTTACTATCCCGCAGAATAAAAATCTCACTAGCTCTGCAAATGTGTCTACTTGAGAAGTAAAACTTTGTGAACTTCTAGTGCTTCCTGGCAGTTTTTACACTGGTTTAAATTTTCTCTTCTCTCTCTTCTGTGGCCAGCTGAGGGCTCATTTCCCATACCATGTGCTTAAAGGATCTGAAAATAGCAAAACGGAGGCAAATAAGATCAGTTTTAGCAATCACAAAGAAATCCCCCATATTTTCTATTCTTTTCATCAGCATCTTATCTGTCTACTTTACAGCAACAGTAGAGGATGCTTAAGTGGATTTCCAGAGTTAACATCCTGAACCCACTAGACAGATCCACAGTCACCTCATTTCCCCCTGGCTCTCTTACTTGCCCTCACCTGCCCATCACAGTACCCCTTTCCCTTTTACATAATTTCCTCTGGTCGTTTATGAGTTTTCTGGTTTGGTTCTTACTATAGCTACTTTGTTAGTGTGTTGGGCCCCTAAAAAATAATACCAAATCCCAAACATGTTCAATGAAACATCCCTCTCTAGTGGGGTTTACATCTTTTGTGTGCTTCCAAGTAATTGTTTAGTTTTTGTTATTATTTGAATCTGGAATTTCCCCTACAGGCTCATGTTTTCATTATTCATAGACTTTGGGTTGTGGAGTTTAGGGATGTGGTGGAACCTTTGAAAGGTTGAACCTAGCTGGAAGGAAGTTACTAGGGACAGGTCCTGAGGAACGTATTAGCCCTGACCACTTGCTATCTTGCTCTCTAATACCTGGTCAGGCAGAAGACAAACCACTCTCCTCCACCACACATTCTGAGCATCCTAGTGTATCACTCAGGCATATGGATCCAAGCACTCTTGTACCAAGTCTGCTGATACTGTGAGTCAAGGCAAATCCACCCTCCTACAATGTGTCCCTTTGAAACATTCATCATAGCACACCAATAGCTAATGCACTTCAATTTCATGTCTCAATGGTAGTATGGAGGTCTAACACCTAAGTCCTGGGGGCCTTGCAACTTCTGATTTAATAGGTCTGGAGTGAGACCTGCGATTCTGCATTTCTAACTATTTCCCAGACAATGCTGCTGCAGCTATCACCTATGCTACCCATAACACAATAGTCAGTGTAGAGGGCCACCCCAGTCTTCTTCTCTCTCCACTTTCTTCAGAGCCCCTTGTTCTACCTTCTCTTTTCCCAGAGACACTCCTCCTAGCTAGTCTGCTTGTAGAAGATTACCAGTAGGCCTTAAAGCCTTGAAATATCAATGCAAAGCTGTCCTTCTAAGCATTATCCCAAAATCGTGTTTTTAATATCATCCCAACATAAAGTGAGAAACCAGGAGTCGAGGAACTCCAGGACACCTCTTGGGGAATTCTTAAGCACTTGCCAAGGCAGGGACTCAGAAAGAGAGGCAGATATGTGAACCAGATGGAAAGAACATAAGCACTACAACACATTGCACCTGAACTGAGAGTACTTGGGGGTCAAGAGACTCCACAGTAATAGTCAGAGTGGCTTGGTGGCATGTGTAGACCTGGAGGGAGGGTCTGAAAAGTTGTGTCAAGGGGCAATATGATGGTTTGAATGAATACAGCCACAACAAAGGGGTGAGCATTGAGCCATCAGGGGTGAAACTGCTGACAACAGGAAGCAGCAGACATGAACAGATGGTGAAGGAACAGACCGAGGTGGCAGAGAAAGGGCAGTATCCAGAGCATCTATTCAGGGGTTAGGACACTAGAAAGATATTTTCCATTTGTTGCGACACCAGTGGACACTATTTAGAGCCTTGGATGATGAATCTCTGATCAAAGAGAGCAGGGAATGGAAAATCTGCGTTCTGATGAGTTTCCACTCTCTGGGTACAATTTGAAGAGTGTGAGGAGGACCTTCACAGCACTCAGTGCTTTGGGGTAAGTGTGGGCTAAGGCATAGGGAAGACTTGATATTCCAGCCATGGAAGAACATTTTCCACCCCTGGAGCATTAGGATAAGTTCATATGAGTTCAGTGATGGGTTTTGCTGGGGTGGTATTTGGTTTTGGTTTTAAACAATAAAAATTTCCAAGTGTGGTGACTTGAATTCAGAGTCTTTAGTTGAGCAAGAAAAGGAAGATATTTTGGGTACCATTCCCAAGAGAGTTGGAAAACATAGCACCATAACACTGCATGACTATCATCTATTTATTTTGATGTTATTAACTTTCATGCCATAAAGTGTTTTTCAAAAATGGCCCGCAACACTTGGGAACTTGGTGCACTGATTGTCAGTGCCCAACGTATTTGTCCTGAAGTGACAACCATAAACCCTATAGATTTATTTTGCATAGGTTTAACCTCCCAATAGCTTTAGATAGAACACTGATGATGTTTATTAGGGGTATGTAATTGACTTCTAGAATTCTACTGTCCAAAGTGGAAGCCACTAGCTGCTCATAGCCATTCAAAATTTTAAAAGAATGAAAACCACATGGAATTAAAAATTGAGTACTTTGAGCATTCAAGTTTTACTTCCACATACGATCAGTAGCTACTGCACTAGACAGAACAGTGTAGGCAATGTCAGAATTACAAAATGTCCCACAGTACAACTGAATCACGCACATTATCTTGAGTGGGTAAAATTGGACCTATGTAGAAATGAGTATCTACAGAGTATCAAGTATCTACAGAATAAGAGCAATAATGTATCCCTGGGGACAAGGCTGCACCTCTATAATCCACAGAGGACCAAGATATGTACTCCTAGGCATAAATACGCAGTTTCTAGACATATCCCTTAGCCTTGTGACTCGGAGAGAAGATAGCGAGTTGAAGATCAAGTTTCATTTTCCACAAATGACTCTTTTGGTAAACTAGCCTGACAATTCCTTCTCGTGTAGATGGCTACGGCATAATCCAGAAATCATTTTAGATCTCACCTCCTATTGCTTTTATTTAAGAAAGGCTTTTGCCTTGGTGCCTCTAAGCTTTTATTTTGATGAATTTTTGCTTGGCCCCTGACTTCCCATGCATCGTTTTCTCTCTAATGTTTCAATTGCTCTCTCTTCTTTGTTTGATCAAGCCTTGGTCTTAGAAGTCATTTTTTACATAATCATTCAATCACTGCTTTGTAGAAAAGGATCCCTGAGCCCAGCATCCTAGAACCCAACCCTAGAGCAGTCCACTTATCGAAGAAGGAGGTTCAGACATATTTGTTAAGTAAAAAATAAAGTGGTAAGTGTTAGCTGTGTAACAAACAGCCCCTAAATTTCAGTTATACACAAAAAAGCATTTATTCCTCATCTACAACTCATTTTGGTGCTGGTTTGAGGTTGCAGCTGCTCAGAAGAAGATGTCAATGATAGCAGAGATTAAAAAAAAAAATCCTAGTGAAACATGCTAAGTTTCTTAATGCTAGATTCAGAGCTGGCAATCATCATGTCTGCTTGCATCAAAGTAGCCATAATGCCATGCCCAAAGCCAAGGCACAAGAAGGGGCACTCTGTATTATATAAGAAGAATTACAGTTACCTAGATTGTAATGTAAATCCCCAGTAGAGTGGGAATTGCATCCTATAATTCAGTCCACTGCATTGTGTTACACAAATTATGCAGTTGTTAGGGAAGGAAAGTGAGCAGATGATCAATTATAGCTCCCACCGGCAGACTTCAAACCCAGTGAATGAGCTCTGAAGGATCATGTATCTGTTGCTATGTAACAAACTGCTCCAAGATTCCATGACATCAAAGAACCACCATATCATTTTGCTAATAATGTCATGGGTGAGAGATCTGAGCTGAAGTCAGGGTATGATGCATCTGATCTGGGATGTCGCTGTCTAGGTTTACGGAAATATCTCAGTGCCTCACTTTTTTCAACAGACTAACCCAAGCTTGTTCACATGGTAGTAAAAAATGGCCCTAGGATTAAACTAGGCACATAGGGCTTCCTAAAACAAAGACCTAGAATTGTTACCCACTAGTTTGTTGTGTCCTATTTCTGTCTCAAAGCAAGATATATCAGATTCAAGAGATACATAAAAAATAGAATCTTCTCTACAGCAGTGGTTTTTCAACCTTCCTAATGCTAAGACCCTTTAATACAGTTCCTCATGCTGAGGTGACCCCAACTATAAGATTATTTTCGTTCCTACTTTAAACTGTAGTTGTGCATCATAATGTAAATGTCTGATATGCAGTATATGATATCTTTACAGGTTAAGAACTACTGTTTTAGATGGTACAAGCTTGAAGGGATTTCATATTAGATCAGCAATCTTACTAGACAGAGCCAGGACATATGCTTCAAGATGGTAAATAAAATTATGATATTTGTTGCCCATCTGGAGTCTTCAGAGAAGAAATATTCATCAATGACTCCCTTTGCAGTGAGATGCCATTATATACCCTGTTACTTGATGAGTCAATATTAAAAGTATGCTCATGTCATACTTTCACTTCATCCAGTTATTACCAATCCCACATAACAGCATCAGTTCACTGGGAAAACTCGCATGATCTGAATTTACTAAGAAAGTCCCCATTTACATCCATCTTATGTCAGTCCCACCTGTCAACCCTTTTCTACAGGATGGGGTTGCAGCTGTCAGTAACAGCTGCAACAATAACACTAGGTCTCTATAGTTTCCTTCTTTATGGGAGCCAACATGAACACAAACAATACACTATGTCATTTATCCCCTAAGGAGCATATTTATTCAGGAACAGCTGGCCACAAGTGAATGCCATCTCATCCTACCAAGATTTTCAATGTAGCATACTATCTTACAGCATTTGAAATATGTTCTAAATTTCATTTTCTCTCTATTCATCTGTAAGACTCCTTTTTTTTTTAATACAATGTTCCTTCCATTTTGTATAGCTAACCACAACTTTGCAGGATATCTTTGAATTTATTTTAGTAATTATCATACATCAGTATTGTTTGGATTTGTAAAAGTGTTGATTTTCAGATAGTGATAGTCAGCAAGGCCAATTCACATGTATCTGGACTATGAAAGAAAACTGCATGGCCAGACTCCATAGCAAGGACTTGAACTCAGTATGCTCATGTCAGCCCCAAAGGAGGAGAATTGTTCTATTTCAGTTGAGAAATATCTATTTTTATTCTGTTTTCATAGTAAGGAACCCCCAGATTGGACATTGACTTGAACAGATTCAAATCTATCTCTACAATACCTGCAACTCATTTCAGTAGCAATTGAATATTTCTTAGTCCCTCCTTTGGGGTCTAAGTGGATCTTCTTGAGAACACAAAAGCTTAAATAATTAGTCTCTCTCCTGAATTTTTATTTCTCAGTGCTAGCATGCTGCTTATTCCAGAACCTAAAATGTTTATGTGAAATTAGTCTAGTCGGGTGGTCCTACCTACTACACCTCCTGAGGATTTTGTCCACCAAATATCAGGATAAAAAGTAAATAATATAGGAAGAAAATTAGTTTTCATAATCTAAGTCTTCTAGTCCTGCTGAGAAAGCACTAAATACTACAGATACTGTCAATATGCCCATTCTATCAGCCATCCCCTTTTGCAGTATAAATGTGTGCTATTATACAGAACCAGTTAAATACTTCCAAAAATCCCACAGACTATCCTGGAGAAGTTGTTGAACAGGAACAAGGTTCCTTCAACTTCTATTAAAAACTCTTCCATATTGTTTTATGAACTGGTATAAAATGCCTAACCATGCAGAGGGTTGTAGGTTAAGATCATAAGATTCTAGCCTAGCAAACATCCTTATTATCTGAAAATATGGAGTGAATTGTATCCAGGAGGCATCTGAATGCAAGACACTTAGACAAGATCTACCAAATTTAAAAAAAAAAAATGCACATTTAGAAATCTGTGCTTTCCACAGATGCCACTGCCTCCTGGATAGAATCAACTATGTTCTTCTATGTCATGTCATAATTAATTATACTGGGAACTTTTCCCACTTATCATTTCTTCCCAGTTTCACAATTATATGTTTTGTTGTTGTTGTTTCTAGATGTTCTCTCTTCTGTATTTATCTACTACCATCATATCTCCTACATTGAATAATTGGGATTTTATGAAAGAGAAAAGTCCTTCAATTCATTGCATCATTCCAATGGCCTGAGGCAAATTTTCACCACTGTCTATTTAAGAACCCTGCCTACTTAACCCTTTTATGGCCATAAAAATGCATTGAGTCTTTTGTTTACTTGTAGCATGGGGATTCAGGAAAAGGTACAGGCTGGAAAACTGGTAAACATTTTAGAAGTCAAGAGAAATAACAATACAAATCCAAAATAATTAACATGTTAGGCAAAGAATGGAAGAATGTGACATGTCTGAGCAATATTACATCATAATTCTAGCTTATTAGTTAGTGGATCTGGAAGCAACCGCAGTGGCTACCCTTGACAAATGTTCACTAAGTCATTCACAAACAAGATGGAAAAAATGGGAAGCCTCCCATGCTCCTCCCTTCCCCACTGGACTCCATGACAAGATATGGTTCTTCTGAGAGAACCTCAAAAATCACTAGAAATTTAACTCTCTGTGGGCAGGAGGCCAAAGAGAAGCACAGTGGGGGAGGTAAGAAATGCTGCCACCCTTAAGGCACCAAATTCCATCCTCCTGCCAGAACCCTGCTAAATTGGAATGGAATCATGGCTTCTTCCCTAAGAGGGGAAAGAAGGTAAGATATCCTGAATTGGCTGTTAGGAGCTGCATGGGGATTTTGTTTCTGTCTTGCTTGACACAGAACACTGAAAGATGACTGCATGCTACAGGTGCTTGAAGACCTCTGAGAACAGTGCCACAGGCTTTCATGGTCAGAGAGATTTCATTATCACAACTGACACTAGAGGGAGCACTTGAGTAGAAGCAGGCTGAGCTCTGCAACTGGCTGGGGAATAGACCCCCAAGCAGAGAAGACACAAGAAATATTCAGAATCTCTCCTAGGGTGAACAGTGAGCATGTTCCCTTTGGTGAAAACAGCTCAGAGCCTGGAAATAATTGGCTTTCTTTCAATGTCCAAATCTCAACAAAACATTAAAAGATAACTTTTAAAATGCAAAACATAACCCAGTCAAAGGAACAAAACTAATCTCTGAAATGGATCCTAGGGAACTGGCAATCTCCAAATTAGCTACATTTAGGAATATATATGTTTATGCATATATATGCATACAACAATTAATGAGTAAAAAGGCCATGAATTTGAAAGAAAACAAGGATGGGTTTGTAGAAGGGCTTGAATGGGAGGAAAGGGAAGGGAGAAATAATATAATTATAATTTCAAAAAATAAAAGTAGCAATTTTTTAAAAGAATTCAAAATGACAATTATCAAGGTACTGAGAATGCAGATGTCAACAAAGGCAAAATGATGTATAAACATAAACTCTGTATGTGTGTGTGTATGTGTGTGTGTGTGTGTGTCTGTGTGTGTCTGTGTGTGTCTGTGTCTGTGTCTGTTTTCCCAAGAGAGAATCAAATACGAAGTTGTCCTAAGCAGAAGAGAGGCCATTTGAGATTATGGAAATAAAGGGCAAAAAGGAAACAGAGAGCTTGGTGCCTGCCTGTAATCCTGGCTACTGGGAAGACTGGAGCAGGAAGATAGCAAGTTCAAGATTCATCTCAGATACAGAACAAGTTCAAGGCTCATGAAATTAGGGAAGTACTATCTCAAAACAAAGAGCTTAAAAACAGGGTTTGGGCTATAGCTCAGACATGTGTTGTCTAACATGCGTGAGGTCCTAAATTCAATCCTAGTGCCATACCAAAAGGAAAAGAATGAAGGAAATATAATTAACATCTAAAATATATCAAATACACCAATATCTGCATTATAGAAAAATCAAAGGGAGAATTTGAATAATGTCTAAATTGCTTTCAAATGTGAAGAAGTATGTATATAAATTTGGGGATTTTTAATAATTAATGGTTCCATAACTAATCAAATCGGGCTGAGATGTAGCTCAGTGGTAGAGCACTTGACTAGCATTGAAAGGCCCTGACTTTGAATTGCAGCAATGAAAAATAAATTAACAGGGGATCCGGCCCAGAGATTCATGCATGGAAGACAAGCGCTGTACAAACTCATCTACATACCAGTCGCAAGTGTCTGTTAGACAATTATTTACCGTAATTTTCCTAATACTGTGATTCAGATCAATAGCTCGTAAGGCTTGATTCCCCAGCTGTTAGCACTATTGGAAGGTTTGTGATTCTTTAACTGGGGTCCTGCTCAGAGGAAGTAAAGACATCATATCTCTTGATGTACCTAAAAAGAGATGTTGAAACCTCAGTCCCTCCTGCTGTCTTCCTGCTCTCAGCTTATCAAGAGATAAGCAAGTTTGCCCTACTATCCTCCTCCCCATGATGTGTTGCCTTGTCAAAGGCCTGAAGAAAGAGGGCTAGTGACCATAGACTGAACCCTCCAATCCCATGAGCCAAAAACAAGTCTCTCTTTTCAAGTGACTCTCCTCTGGTATTTTATGACTCTGACAGGTAACTGAGCTGACACAGAAAAAGATTGGGTCTGCTGAGGTTGTATACAGTGTGACATACTCTATGAGGATTGACAATTTTGCATTGGAATTTAGATTATTAAACTTGTAATTATCAAATGTTTCTTAGCTCTGTTTTATATGAAAATGTGTCAAAATCCAAATACATTTAGAGTTCTGAAGAATAAAATAGAAATGAAGCTGATGATGAAATAAAAACTTAAAATAAAGACTCTTTGAAGCAGTGGGTAAAGAGTGACTCATCTTAAACAGGGCACCTCCATGAGCCTGCTGGTAGGTCATTTCTCACAGAACCTTGTAGATTAGAAAGGAGAGGAATGGGATATTCAAAGAACTAAAAGATACTGCCAATCAGGGATGGTCTGCAACAAAACTCTCCTTCAAAAATGAAGAATGTAGTGACTTTCTCAGATAAGGCCAAGAGTTTGTTAGCATCAGACCTGTCAACAGATGCTAAGAGAGGCCCTAAGCTAGACAGTACCAGGAAGGTCAGCCAAAATGTGAAGCTGCACATACATAGATCCCCATGCCATTCTAATGTCAACACATATCCTTTATTTCAACCAAGTAACTTGAGAATATACTGGAATAAGACTAACTAGAAATTACTGATTGATGATACCAGAGGTTCCTGTATAACACTAGAGACTCTGGAAAGCTACTTGGTTCATAGCTCACACAAGGTCCTATGCTGTACATTAAAATGACACAGCTCGGGCTGGAGGAGATAATCAGGGGTTACAGAGCAGACAGAGCTGGAACATAGAACAAAGGCATCTTGTGATGTAGAATGTTCTTGTTCCCTAATAACATGAGTATCAGCAAGATATGTGGTGAACAGGAGCCAGTAAAATAGTCCTCATGCCCTACCATGTCCTATCATATCAATATCATAATAATTCCATTATTTAAATGACTAGAGAATTTGGTAGAAAATAAATGCCCAGAATCCTCTGATTCTCTGCCACTTATAACAGCCAGGTAACCTGGGTTTTGAAAAAGGCTCTGATGATGAAAATGAGTAGCAAGTCAAGATCAAGGAGAGACCATTTGAGAAACCAAAGAAGCATAGGTTCTAATTCTCCTTAGAACCTGGACATTGGGAAAATACATCCTCTCCAAAAGCAGGGTGTCCTTTCCTGCAACCAGGTGACAGCCACCCTTTTTCATTTGGCTTCGTAACATATAAAAGCCAATTTTCTTATTTATCCCAGTTGTCATAGCTTACACATAAAGTTCACTATTCCTAAGGATTTTAAGTGTCAAGTTAGGCTCCAGTGAAGGGACTGGCTATGCACAGGTCAGCCAGAGAGGCATGCTCCAAGGAAAACATATCTTCCACATCCAGGACAGCAAGAAAGGGGAGTTCTCCATGGAAGTGTTTTTGAACAGCATCGTAGAAGTTCATTCCAGCCCTCCAGCTTCCCCGGGCTCGAATGTGTAGAAGCAACATGCTCTCTACCCAGGAATGAAACCAATTATGTGAACAACCCCATCATTATGTAGAACATAATTGGCATGACCCTGTCAGTGTGTGTGTGGAATACAGAAACCAGTGACTTTAAGTCGTGAGAGTAATGATTCAAAATGTTGTTTTAACAAAGTCTCCTAGGGACATAGCCATCATAGAAAACCTAAAATAAAGCCAAAACATCAACTTTCAATTTGTAGAATCATAATGCTTCCCTCTCTCACCTTCCCATGATCAGGAAGAGCAGAAGGAACAAAATGTGCTGGAAGCCATGTTCTGTGTGCTTTGGTGTTGGTACCCTATGTGTAAAGAGAAATGATGTAAATATGGAGACTGATTTTTTTCCAACTATTTATTGGTCCTTTGTGAATTTTACATCATGTATCCCAGTCCCACTCATTTCCCCCTCCCTTCATACCCACTCCCCACCCTTGCAACCTCACTCCCAACATAGAAAATATACTGTGTGGGACATATATATGTCCCATGGTATATACCCTTTTGTCCACATGCCTTTGCTTACAAATGTTCATTGCAATGACTCCTTGGTCTGGCCTCTGTCTTCTGCCACTCTATTAATTCTAGAACCTCACTGGGACTCCTCCTGGATATTCTGTTGTTGTCCTGTGTCATGAGATCCTGTAGCTTTGGATCTGTAGGACCTGCCCCTTCACACACTCCAACAGCTCATCAATGGAGTAGATGTTAGAATGGGCCAAGTCAAAGCCCTGGATCTGGGCCTAAGAAGTATCTGATCTGGTCAGCCCAATGACTGGTTCTCGTGCCTCCAGGGCCAGTTTACCAGGACCCCTGCTACCAGGGCCAGCTCTATCCTGCTGCCTAGGCAAGGTGCATGGCACACATTCCCGAGTGTTGCAGCCAGTGAGGGGCATGACCAGTTCTCCCACTCTCATGACCCTGGGGCCAGCTCTTCTGCCTGCCATAGATGGCAAGGGATGGGGGAGGGAAGGGGGGAAGGAGGGTGTCTCTCCCTCATCTGGGCCACTGCCCAGCAGACAAGAGGAGGCCCAGCTCTCCCACACCCATGTCCTCAGGACTGGCTCACCCACAATCCCCCACATCCAGTGCCAGCTCTACTATGTTTCCTAAGCCAAGTGCTTGCAGAAGGGAGGGCCAGGGTCAGCCCTCCGCTCTTATGACCCTTGCCTTCTGTATGTGGCTAGGGATAAAGGAATATCATCCCCCCACCCCTTGTCCATGTCACTACACAGCAGGCAAGTGGTGGGGACAGCTCACCCATGACCCTGTCGCGGAGTCAGTTCTGTTGTGCTGCACTGGTGAGGCACAAGGCCTGCTCTCCCAAGTGCTGCAGCTGGCGAAGGGCAGGGCCAGCTTCCCTGATCTCATGCTTGTCACAGATGGTAAGGGGCGGAAGAGGAACACACCTATCTCTCCCTCATCTAGATCACCAAATGAGAGGCAAGTGGTAGGGCCAGGTCTCCTACACTTGTCTCCTCCAGGCCAACTCCCCCACAACTCCCCCAGTTTGCAGGTCCCACTCTCCCAAGTACTGTAACTGGCTAGGGGTGGGGTCAGCTCTCCTGTTCTCATGGCCCCCAGGACCAGCTCTCCCATGATGCCCAGCTGAGGGATAGGGCCAGTTCTGCCCAGACCTCAGACATTAGCATCTGAGGCACAGATGCTGAGGCATCATGGAGGAACATGGCCCTGATGCAGGCTAAAACTTCCCTGAAGGTTAGTGAGGGAGATACAAATGTTACTAGCTTGGGGTTTGTGCATGGGGAAATTTTGGAGCCATTATGCTGAATATGCCAGATGTGAAAGGACAAATGCTGTATGTTTCTACTTACATGGGTTACTCTGGCAGTCAATGTTAGAGATGGAGAGTAAAGATGGTTGTCAGGACATTGGACTAGTGGGGAATGGGGAGTTTTGGTTAAGCAGAGGTAATGATAGCAGCAGTAGTTACTACCGGCAGACATTTTTGTAAGAAAAAGCCACCCACAAAAGCACAAAATGAATAGACGTCATATATTTGGTGCCTTTGATGGTAACTTCAGCATAATTCATAAAAGCTAAGTTACAGAATCAGCCTAGGTGTTCATCAATAGAGGAACGGATAAAGAAATCACGACGTGTGTTGTACACTATGAAAGTCTTTATGTGTACACGATGGAAGTCTTTATACGTACACGATAGAAGTCTTTATATATACATGATGGAAGTCTTGTCTGCCATAAAGAAGAATGGAGTGATGTCCCTGGTGAAAAGGCAGCCCTGGTGTGGCTGACAATAATCACACTGAGTAAATTAAATTGGTCTCAGAAAGACAAATATATGTCTTCATATGTCTAGTATGCTTTCATTTGTGATGCCTAAATTTTTTTTATAGAGATCTATGAAAGTAGATGTGGATATATGTCAGGAAAGTAGAAATGAAGCTAACTAGGAGAACAGGAGAGGGAGGGCATGAAAGGGGGTGTGGCCGTGGGAGAATGTGCTCAAGAATATAAGATATACATGCATGAAAAAGTTTAAAGTAAATTTAAAAGGAAAATCTGTGTATCCATATGTGTATGGTGTATGTGTATAAATACATATCTATTATTTGGTTCCAGCAACAATTAAAATAGTTAAGATGGTAAATCATTCATTCTAATCTTTTATTTTTTATTAAATATTTTTATTTTCTTTATTCTTTGTTTGCTTTCCAAATGATTTCCCCTTCCCAGATCCCCCCTCCCAATATGTCCCATAAACATTCTTCTCTCCATCCATTCTCCAATCACCTCCCTCCTTTTTCTCTGTCCTTATATTCCCCTCCAATGCTAGATCAATCCTTGCCAGGATCGGGACCCTCTCCATACTTCTTCATGGGAGTCATTTGTTATGTGATTTGTGCCTTTGGTATTCAGAGCTTCTGGGCTAATTAATATCCACTTATCAGAGATTACATTCCATGTGTATTCTTTTATGACTGGGTTACCTCACTTAGGATGATATTTTCCAGATCAAACCATTTGCCTAAAAATTTTGTGAATTCATTGTTTCTAATTACTGAGTAGTATTCCATTGTGTAAATATACCACATTTTCTGTATCCATTCTTCCTTTGAGGGACATCTGGGTTCTTTCCAGCTTCTGGTTATTATAAATAAGGCTGCTATGAACATAATGGAGCATGTGTCTTTATTGCATGCCGGGGAATCCTTTGGGTATATGCCAGGAGAGGTATAGCAGGGTCCTCCGGAAGTGTCATGTCCAGTTTTCTGAGAAACCACTAGACTGATTTCCAAAGTGGTTGTACCATCTTACAGCCCCACCAGCAGTGAAGGAGTGTTCCTGTTTCTCCACATCCTCGCCAACACCTGCTGTTTCCTGAGTTTTTGACCTTAGCCATTCTGACTGGTGTAAGGTGAAATCTCAGGGTTGTTTTGATTTGCATTTCCCTAATGACTAATGATGTTGAGCACTTCTTAAGGTGCCTCTAGGCCATCCAAATTTCTTCAGGTGAAAATTCTTTGTTTAGATCTGTACCCCATTTTTAATAGGGTTATTTGGTTCCCTGGGGTCTAACTTCTTGAGTTCTTTGTATATATTGGCTATTAGCCCTCTATCAGATGTAGGGTTGGTGAATATCCTTTCCCAATTTGATGATTGCCATTTTGTCCTTTTAACAGTGTCCTTTGCCTTATAGAAACTTTATAATTTTATGAGGTCCCACTGTCAATTCTTGATCTTAGAGCATAAGCTATTGGTGTGTTCTGTTCAGGAACTTTTCCCCTGTGCCCATGGGGTCACAAGATCAAGGGTCTTCCCCAGTTTCCTTTCTATTAGTTTCAGTGTGTCTGGTTTTACATGGAGGTCCTTGATTCACTTGGAGTGAAATTTAGTACATGGAGATAAGAATGGATCAATTCACATTTTTCTGCATGCTGACCTCCAATTGAACCAGCACCATTTGTTGAAAAGGCTATCTTTTTTCCACTGGATGTTTTCAGCTCCTTTGTTGAAGATCAAGTGACCATAGGTGTGTGGATCTTCAATTCTATTCCGTTGGTCCACTTGTCTGTCACTGTGCCAATACCATGCAGTTTTTAACACTATTGCTCTGTAGTATTGCTTGAAGTCAGGGATACTGATTCCCCCAGAATTTCTTTTGTTGTTGAGAATAGGTTTAGCTATCCTGGGTTTTTTGTTATTCCAGATGAATTTGAGAATTGCTTTTTCTAACTCTGTGAAGAACTCAGTTGGGATTTTGATGGGGATTGTGTTGAATCTGTGATTGCTTTTGGCAAGATGGCCATTTTAACTATATTAATCCTACCAATCCACGAGCATGGCAGATTTTTTCCATTTTCTGAAGTCTTCTTTGATTTCCTTCTTCAGAGACCTGAAGTTCTTGTCATATAGATCTTTTACTTGTTTGGTTAGAGTCACACCAAGATACTTTATATTGTTTGTGGCTATTGTGAAGGGTGTCATTTCCCTAACTTCTTTCTCAGCCTGCTAATCCTTTGAGTATAGGAAGGCAACTGATTTGCTTGAGTTGATTTTATAACCAGCCACTTGATTTATTTATTTTATGTGTATGAGTACACTGTAACTATCTTCAGACACATTAGAAGAGTACATCAGAGCCCATTATCAGTGGTTGTAAACCACCACGTGGCTGCTGGGAATTGAACTCAGGACCTCTGAAAGAGCAGTCAGTGCTCTTAACCACTGAGAGTGTGTGGGTCTGTGCATGTGAATGCAGGTGCCCATGGATGCCAGAGGCCTCGTGTTCCTTGGAGCTGGAGTTCCAAGTGTTTGTGAGCTGCCTGGCATGAGTCTAGGAACCGAATTCAGGTCCTTTGTAAGAGCATTATGCGCTCTTAACTGCTGAGCCATCTCGCCAACCTTTATCCTAATTTTTCTTTAAGCTTTTGAAAATGTTGGCTCCAGACTTTGGCAAATGTGGCTCTTGGTATCCCCTCTCAGCTATGGGACTTGGAGAAGCATGTCCCAAGCTGCCAGTCCCTCTGTGGAAAATGAGTTAGCCACGAGCACCTACCAGGCCTGTGGGAACAAGGAGAGCATTCAGTGGACCCATGAAAGATACAGCGTGTCCTGTACACAACCTCAAGTGTAGGGCTTCAGTGCCCCCGCTGGGCATTAGGACAGCAGGGTATTTTTATTCCAGAACTCAGAGCATCTGTCAGCCACATCTCATCCTGGTATGACTCCCACAGCAGGACAGATGTGGGACTTCCCTTTGCCTCTGCCACACATTACCAAAAGTTTAATCACTTCAAACAAGCCAAGTTGATGTTCTCACTGTTCTAGAGGTTAAAAGTCAAACACGATCTTGGAAAGGCTGAGTTCCTTCTGGAAGCATCAAAGGGATACTGTATTTCTCTACTCTCAGGGGCTGCCTAGGTTCCTGGGCCCTTCCTTGTGTCACCTGAGCCTCTTGCCAGCATCACCGCACCTCCTGCCACTCCCTCAGGCCCTCATTCCTTCCAGTTATAAGAACCCTTGTGGCTATTTAGGGACTTCTACAAAGTGTTTTTCACTATGAAACAAAGACATCCTCAGCTTCTGGGGTTAGGAGTTTATCTGACCACAGCAGACACCTCTCCCCTTAGAAGACATCAGACAGACCCCACTTATCACCTCTGAGCTCCATGGCGGGGATAAGGGGCAATCATGTTGGGTTAGGCATCCTTGCTAATAGGTCTAGTGCGGTGAAACTGTCTTAAACAATCCTTCACAAAACACTCACCATTATCTGCACCTTCTTGGACTCCACTTACTAACTGATCTTTGCAGACTGCCTGCCTTGCACTGGATTATCTTCCCAATCAGGTAGAATTGTATATTAAGTAGAGACATGCTTTCAATTTAATTAGGAAGGGTGTGGTTCTCAACCTTCCTAAGGCTGCTACCCTCCAGCACAGTTCTTCATGGTGTGGTGACCCCCAACGGTAAAATTATTTTTGTTGCTACTTCATAACTATAATCTTGCTATTGTTATGAATTGTAATATAAGCATCTGTGTTTTCCAATAGTCTTAGGTAAGAACCTGGTCCAAGGGTCCTTCAACCCACAGGTGAGAACCTTGGTTTAGAGCATTGGCTTCTCTGTCATTCAGCTGACTCTGGTTTTGGCCAAACAATTCCAGCTGGTTACTGTACTCTTCCATTTTCCCATCTATAAAGTAGATATTATAGCATATATTCACTGCACTGGCAAGATAGGACCAGCAGAACAAAGAACCACAGGTGTGCAGCTGAACCAGCAAAAATGGTTTGGTTTGGTTTGGTTTGGTTTGGTTTGGTTTGGTTTGGTTTGGATTTTTCCCTTCACAGTTGGAAAGCCAGAAAGCAGAGTGGCGGTATTGAGGGGCTTGTTTCTTCTGAGGTCTTTATCCTAGGTATAACATAGCCACCATGTCTAGGCAAAGTCACCAAGTCTCCTTTTGGATATCTTTACATAGTAAGCTTCAATTTCCAAAGATGCCAGTCTTTGAGCTGGGCTCTGTCCTAAGGGCCACATCTCCTACCATTCCATATTTCAAATAGAGTTACCCTGTTAGGTAAGACCACACTCTTCTGGGATTTGAGGAGATCCAATTTAGCTGAACAGCAAGTACACATCTCAGAAGAACTGCATGAGAATTCAATTAGATAAAGCATGCAGGGAAACATCTTTAGAAAGTGCCTGCCATTCAGATTCATTAACTGCTTCTGCTGCTGCTTCCGCTCTTGTTTTAAAGGAGGTTGCCTAACACATTCTGTATCTGCTGTGTAAGAGTTTGTGTGTTTATAAAGGAGAAAAAAGGCTTTCCAAACCTTCTGCTTCCTTTCAAGCTGCCCCCTCAGTGCTTGGTTCTCCAGGCATGGCCATTCCTAACGGCCAAGATGTGATAGTCAAAGGAGAGGCATTTCAGGTTCTTGCTCTACGGCAGTGTTTAGATGCCTTTTAAATGGAGGCTGCCTGTCTCTCTGAAATGCTTATTATCAAGGCATTCTGGGGTCAAGTTTTTCCGTTCGGCATTCTGGGCTTTGATTTTCATAGGACACCTTTGATAAGCTTAGCTTCTTCCCAACAAATCCTAAAAGCCAGAATTCTATGTCTGTTGAAAAACCACGAAAAAAGAGATTCATTTATGCATTTCAGTTGTCCAGTTGGTACCAGAAATTTTGCCAGGGAGACTCCAGACCTCTTACAGGGAAGCAGAGTATTTTTTAAAAATTTGGATCTAAAGCTAAAGCATCCTAATGGTGTCCATGAAAATATTTATTCTACCTTGAGCAGCATGTGTCTTTGCATTTGCTAACTTCTTTCAAGATTTATTTATTATATGTAAGTACACTGTACCTGTCTTCAAACACCCAAGAACATGGAATTAGATCTCATTATATATGGTTGTGAGCCACCATGTGGTTGCTGGGATTTGAACTCAGAACCTTTGGAAGAGCAGTTTTCTTAACTGCTAAACTATCTCTCCAACCCCACATTTGCCAACTTTTGTTACAATTTGTAACAATTCCTAGTTAAAGCTGGCAGCAGCATTGTCTATGGTTATAAAATAGTTAAAAGGCCATTTGAGCCCTGACAGTTTCACTAAAAAAAAAAAAAAAACAGTGGTAACTTCATTCTCCGGACCTATGACCACCTCAGCCATGAGATTTTGATAGGTTTTACAAAACCAGGCTTCTCCTCTGAACAGTCAGTCATGGAGCAGGAAGGAGCTCGTGGGATCCCACCCATCCCTGCTGAACTACTGGCTGCTAAGGGGTCCTGAGGAAAGGGAGGTCATTGTCTTCAGTTGTGTATCCATGGAAAACCCCATCAGCCTCCAGATGCCACTGGTGGTTCCAAACATATCAACATGCAGAGGATCCTGGTTTAACTCAATGAATCTTTAAAAAATCAAAAAAAAAAAAAAAAGAAAGAAAGAAAGAAAAAGAAAAAGAAAACATAAGAGGGGATAGATGGGGGAGGAGGGACAGGCTGGAGGAGTCGCTGTAATCAGAATGTGCTTCATTCAAGTATGAAATTGTCAACAAATTCAATGAAAGTTTCTTAAACGATTTATTCCTCAATGTTAATAGCAGTTTGCCCAAACTGCTGCCATCCAAACTATCCATTGGCCAGTAAATCAGCAAACAAATGGAATACAGCTCAGCAGGAAGAGGAAACAAATCATTGTCACAAAGCTCAGCACAGATGAAGGTCAAGGACACAGAGTAAAGGAAATGGGCAGGGAAGTGTGAGCACTGTATAACCACACTTGTATGAAGTCCTTGGAGAGGGAGGCTGCTCTGTGGGCCTAGAAATTAGGGACGTGGTTACATGGGGAGAGGTGTTCTCTACATCTCTATATATTGGGAATATAAACACACAGATATGCTACATTTTTTTATGACTCATTAAGTTACAGATTTTATGTGGGTACATTTTATAGCCTAAAAGCTGAACTTCAAAACTTCGGCTAAAAAAGTCAATTAGTGAATGAAAGAGCAATCAACTAAAATAGAAGAAAATTAATCTCCCAGTGGTCACGGGGTGAGGGATTAGAAAGGCTTTGACTTCTTACACTGGGACATGTATCCTGTCTCCCAGACACAGCCTACATCTAACTAACGAATGCTGTGAAATGTCCCACTTTGAAAGAGTTCCTCTCTTCTTCTGAAGTAGTTCACTGTCGCTTCTCACAAGGGACATTTACCACCCATATCTACAAGCTCTGAAATGACAGCATGTCACAGAAGGGATTAACCCATCACCTAAGAGGCAGGGAAGGCATTCCATACCCACCTGAAGATATCAATGAACTTCTAGAGGACAGAAAAAAGATGTGACTCTGTTGACCAGGGGCCCAGAAATTATCCATCCAGAGCTCTTGCGGGAAAATGTTCAAGAGGAGAGAGGGGACATGAGCCATGATTTTTAGACACAGTCATAGAGCATCAAGCATGGACGAAAGGGGGTATGACAGTTGACTCTGTTGTTAGAGACGAAGGAATTGGGTTAAGTAACTGGAGGATTATTACTGGGCCCTGGGTATCTCTTGTTGTGTAAATGGCCAAACAAATCTTAGTAGTATAAAATGAGTGATTTACTTCATCTGAATGAGTCTATGGTCCAAAACTATAGACAGAGCACAGCCAGATAAGCACACCTGTTCCACAGTGTCCAGCAACTCTATCAAAAACCTCAGTCTATTAGGTGAATGACAACTGGGCTGGGCTGGCCACAATGTTAGGACGCAGTGGCACTCATCTGGCGTGCCTACAGGTGGCCTTTTCATGTGTCTTAGACCATCTCACATCGTGGTTGCTCTGGATATCAGATTACTTTCATGGCAGCTTAGGACTCTGAGGTTGCTGAGAAGAATGGGCAGTTGTTGCCTTCTCTCCTCAAAAGTATAATTGCACAACATCTGACAAACTTTATTAGTCAAAAAGTCACCTTTGCCGTAGGGTAGGTAGGTGAGTCAGTCACTCCTTCCCCATAGCAACAGACTAATGACTTTCCATAGATAGAACCACCAGGGAATTACATTAGAGCACATAAAGTTGTTCCTAAGAAAGTGGTTGACTGAGTCTGAGGGTTCTCTGGACCCTTCCGATGCCCAAGGTCATAATGAGCCTCTTGATAAGAAGAAAAAGATTACCTCCCCTCCTATTTTCGTTTTATGGGCTCTGTGTCTGCCTAAAGCACTGACTGTATTTACTAACATAAAGCTCACCTGTCAGAGTACTCTGGAGCTACACAGAGCCAGAGACCAGCCTTCCTATTGAAGGGTTCTGGGCCTGTATATGTCCAAAGCCAAGGCTTCCGCCACCATTCTCTGTACATTTATGTGTATAGAATGCTTTCTGAGACTGATGAACATTTGGAGATCCTTTCCCAAAACTAAAATGGATAAGCAGAACAGCTGTCCACAAAGTAACCAAAGATCATTCTGTTGATAGAAATATTTTTTAACATTTTAATTAATGTCTTCAGAGAGCTCCACAAAGGTATCAAAGCCATAAAATAAGAATTGGATGTTATTTTTAATTTCTACAGAGACCATGGAGAGTATAAATGAGACTTCTAAAATATATAAAAAAAGATAGTGTTGACAATGCAAAAGCCAATTTAATTATACATAAGAGAATTTTAAATGTAAAGGGCACTAAGAATGCAGACTTTTTGTTTGATATACATGACACCCTGGGTTCAGTTCCAAAACTAGACAGAGTGATGCAGGCCTGTAATCCTAGCACTCAGGAAGTAGAGATAGAGAACTCAGAAGTTCAAAATTATCCTCAGCAACATAGCCAGTGTGAGGCCAATGTCATGAGACACTGTCTTAATAAATAAATAGAAGATGGGGCCAAAGGAAAGCAGAAAGATGGTGGTCTCAGCATCCTTGTTCTAACTACTGTGGAATCAAGACATGTTCTAGAAGGTATGGTGGGAGGAGCGTGGTTAAACAAGGCAGGAATAAAAGAATGTGACTATAATTCCTCTGAACTGCATGTCTGTCATCCCTGTCGTCTGTCTGTCTGGATTCTGAAGTCTGGAGTTTACTGTGCCTCTGGGTTATGTTACAACATGTTCCACGTCCTGCTATCTGCCACCCTGTGGAAAATATAGATGAATAAGTTCTTTCAGAGTGGTGCAGCGGAAGGTCACGTGAGTACCCTGAGCATGTGTTTGTTCGCAGGGGTGGTGGCTGCTGGTGTGAGATAAGATGTAATCGCCACAATGAACAGTGATGGAAGCCAGGTGTGCTCTAGAAGTTGCTACAGGGAAGTCAACACTCCTGGTGATTGTTTTGGTAACCAATTAATTATGTGCAATACATATATGAGGTATCATTGCCAAACATCTTCTGAGGGAGAGTTCCATGTGGAAAAGGTAAAAGATTTTCTCTTTTTGAACAGTCATTATACTAAACATCAGACTGACTTTGGTAGTGTAACCTGCTAGGGCACTGACTACCATTTTAGAACGATCATCACTGATCTTGATGACATACATAGAAGATGGCACAGGCCATGGTCCACAGCATATATATAATATATGAAACATCACTGCCATTGTAACTATTGGTGAGATCCACTACACTGCCAAGTAGGTGATACAGGAGGGAGTGTCACCATCTCCTGTGAGGAAAAAAAAAAGGACTGAAGCTATAACAATAAAAGATTATGAGAGAGGAGGGGGCTTACAGAAGACTAATGTAATGTGATATATAGTCACATATACATGTGACTATATATATATAGAAGCCTTAGTATCCATCACAGCCAAATATTACATATATGAGAGGGAATGGGGAATAATATAACTTACCCAAGTCTTTATTTCTCATAATGCAACTCAACAGGTATGGTGGGAGAAGCGTGGTTAAACAAGGCAGGAATAAAGGAATGTGACTATAATTCCTCTGAACTGCATGACTGTCATCCCTGTCGTCTGTCTGTCTGGACTCTAAAGTCTGGAGTTTACTGTGCCTCTGGGTTATGTTACAACATGTTAAACAGGGCTAAATCAGGAATCTTTAAGAACTTTTGATTTGGCATTATATAAACTAGAACTAAAAGATCTCAAACTTAAAATAATTACAAGTGTATATATAGTTCTGGGCCACTGAAGAGGTTAATTAAGAACTGGGTGTATTTCACTGTAGAACCCCAAATACTATTTAGTTTTAAATGTGTCAATTTAATTTTTAATATAAGAATAAAATCCTCAAAATGACCCTTGGGAAATAAATTTTAAATGTCCAGGGAAGGAAGATGGAAGAGTGACAAGCTAAGCAGAGACAATGGATATAACTATATGGTTTTATATGGTTATGTCTAGATGCTTACTTAGGCATGGCATGCTGGGAAATATTCTGAAGCTATTAGATGGCATTGCACTTGATCCTCAGAAGAGCCTGTGATGGGGAACCAATTAATGTCATTATTCCCCTTCTGTAGATGATGAAAATGGGATACCAAGACATGAAATGATAGCTTTCCCAAGGCCAGTCAACTTGTAAAATGTTACCTGTGACATTTATTTTGTGCTGTGGATTCTGGCCCTGGGCCCTTGTGGTTCCCTGAGACTGCCACCATGCCTTAGTCCTACTGGCACTGTATGCCATTTCCTCATCTTCCTCAATGAGAAAACCAGACAAGACGAAAGGAACAAGTTATTTAGGGTCAGTTTGGTGACACTTTTAAGTAACCAATGCTGAGTGGTTACCCACGGTGAGCAAGATATGGTAGAGCAAGAGGACTGATTATTGATTGTTCCTGTTAGACTTGGTTATGCATGTGCACAACTCCAGGATTAGAGGATTAGTGTGTCTGTGTGGGGGTGTACCGCACAGGAGAGCAGGTATCTGAGAGACCTGAACTCTGATCCTCTTCATGAGCAGTGTATGCTGTTAGAAACTGAGTCTTCTCTCCAGACACATGAGGTTTTCTTATTTTCTAATTGTAATCGCACATATTTTTAAATCAGAATTTATTTTTAAAATTAATATTATATATAACCTCCATATTCCCCCCCTCCTCCTTTCTACCTGCGGCAGCAGGAAAGCTAGCCCTCAGGTCTTGAGAGCTAAAGAGCTGGCCCTACCTCTCACATGTTGCAGTGACCTGTTTGGTTTGATTTGCTTTGGTTTGGTTCTTAAGATAGTCTGCTTGCATAGCCCTGGCCTTTCCTGGCACTCACTATGTAGACAAGGCTAGCCTCAAATTCACAGATACCCATCTGCCTCTGTTCATTTTGTCTCTAGGATTAGAGATAATTTATATATATTTAAAGGTGCTTTTCTGAATGTTTTGTTGTTGTTTTTCTGAAGGCAAATGCACTTAGTTGTTCTAGCTTTCTTCTTCTGTCTTGTTTGAAACTTCTTGTCTTATAACAAAGGTCCTTCTGAAGCTCAACTAAAAGACCTTCCTCATCTTGTCTCAGAGGACTTCAGCAGACATAGAAGTTGCTGTTATCTAATAGATACAAATGACTTCTACAATGTAGTAAAATGTGTACTTACCAACAAGGGACTGACCACGTGGGTTGCGGGTATGCAGACCTGGTTCAGCATAAACCTCAAGTATCAGCCTAGCATGAACCTCAAGTGTCAGCCTAGTAGTCCTTAAATGACAATGTTAAAAAATATTGAAAAAAATCATGATAGTGATTGGCATATAAGAAGCAGGGATTTTTTTAAAGGATTTATTTATTTTTATTTTGTGTATATGTTTTGCCTGCATGCATATCTTTGCATCACATGTGTGCAGTATCTATAGAGGCCACCAGAAGAGGGTATTGGATCCCCTGGAATTGTTGTTACAGACAGCGGTGGCTGACCATGTGGGTGCTCAGAATAGAACCCAGGTCTTCTGGAAGACCAGTCAGTTCTTTTAACTGCTGAGCCATTGTGACAGCCCCTAAGAAGCAATTTTTAGAGTTACCATTATGGCATAGGGAAGAGTATGATCTCTTTGGAAACAGCCAATATACCAGACCCCCAAAGGCCTCATATCATTCACAGAGATCATATTTTCTGGAAATGATATAGGTAATTGTGGGATGGTAAACCAAGCCAGGACGCTTGATAAAATATGTCTGAGACCCTGGAAACTCGGTGAGCACACCTGAGAGGGTAGACAACCCCACCCCCAACTCCCTGCCACATTCCTGCCCCGAAATACATGCCACACACTTCCCTCGTAAGGACACATGACCTGTGATCACATAGGCCCAGAACAGAGTTCTCCATGCTAATGAGGTATCTAGAGGCCTTGAGGGTTTAGCCAATAAGCTCCACTTCCCCGACATTCCTCCCTTCCACCCTGAGAAGTTACTATGCATCCATTTTTCCACAATGAACAATCAATAAACAGTTTAGAACATTGGGCTGTCTCTTTCATCATGGGGATAAGAGAGGGGAAGCTGGAGTTGGGGTTCCTAGAGCCCCAGGTACCTAGTTGTCCCTGGGGTGCCACACAGAGGAAACAAGATGAGGAAGGCCTTTTAGTCGAGCCTCAGAAGGACCTTGGTCACAAAACAGGAAGTTTCAAACAAGACAGAAGAATAAAACTAGAACAACTAAGTGCATTTGCCTTTAGAAAGACAACAAAAAAATTTTAAAAAGCACCTTTAAGTATATATAAATTATACTTTGTAAAGTATAATTTTATAAATTTACTCTAACCCTAGAGACAAAATGAACAGAGGCAGGTGGAGGCTAGCCTTGTCTACAGAGTGCCAGGAAAGGCAAGGGTTATGCAGGCAGACTATGCCCCCACTGCCATGGGGAGAATGGGGAAAGCCTTCATCTTCAGAGCCCCAGTCTAAATCTCCATAGAAGGTCCATCTGTGCTTCCAGACAACCACTGCTACCTTTACCGAAGAGCTAAGCCATGACCCCTACCCCTGTTTTCCCTTTGCCCCAGGCTAGATGCAGTCCTCAGCCCTTGTATCCCCCCCCCCTCCACTCCCAGCTCCTCTTCACAGGCCTGTGGATCCTCAATCCTTCATTCCTGACTCCTCTCTGTGGCACCCTCAGTATGACTAGGTACCTGGCAGGTCTAGGAACCCCAACTCCAGCTTCCCCCATCTTAGACTGTGTCTTCCCACCCCCAGAGCGGTGTCTCAGCACTTCCCTAAATCCCAGAACCCAGCACAGTCAATCTCCCAGCATTCCCCCTCCATAATGTCTGATCCTGCCCAGCAGCGGGATGGAACATGGACCCACAGGGAACTATAATGAAGACCTCTGTTTGCAAATGTCTTTGTTCCTAATATATTCACATACGAGATTCCTTTTTCCCCCACAACTTAGGCACATCTCATCCACTTTTCAGTGGGTTCTTACACTTTACTATGGACCTACTGCAGGTGAATATTACCACTCCAGATGGAAAATTGAAGTGACCCAGAGATAAACAATTTGTGTACTGCTGGTCACGTAGCAATGTAATGGTAAATAGTGAGGAGAATCTCATGTCTTGCAGCCACATGCTTTGGAAAGAGATAAAGAGAGAGGGGAAGGACACTCACTGCCTTGGGATCTCATGCTTTTTTTCTTGGCACAATGTAATTATAATAGAAGCCACTGGACTTTCCACCTGCAGTTTGATTGCAGTTATAGTCCAGTGGAAAGCTGAGATGCTAGGTACTGTCTATATAGCCTTCATTTGTAAACTGGGAAATGGTCATCAGTTAGATAATACAATGCCTCTGTGTGTTATTGTTTAAAAAGCAGACAGCTCTTTCAGGAGACACTTTTGGTTTTGCTTTTCTTGTTGTTTGTTGGTTTGGTTTTGGGTTGGAGTTTTATTTGGGGTGTTTTGAGGATGATTTACTTACTGGTTGCATTAGTCACCCAGTTCCCCCAAGGTTCTGCCCAATTATTTCATGCAGACCAAGCCTGGATGGTACGGACACACCACTGTGTTTGACGTCTCAGTTCGTTTAATGTGACGGGATGATGCCCTCTAAGCGCACATTCTAAAATGTCCTTGGGTTCGATTCGCCCTGGCTGCAGGGCTGATTCATGAGCAGCACCTGCTCTCCCCAACCCTGAGTCACAAAATTTACTTAAAATAGATTGGCTGCAATTCAGCTGGAGCCACATGAGCCACAGACATAGCAACCGGTATTGTTTGGTGTAAAAATATCACTGTACACCTCTGAGAAACACAGTCTGAGTGCTCACCCCAGGGAGGATAGATAGCTGTCTCCTGCCCACCTGGAGCTCCCACTGAATATCCAGGAGAGTTTGGGCTGACCATTGCAATCAACTGCATGTATTCCTTAAACACAGACTCCATTCTAAGTCAGATTACCATCTACTATGGCAACAAGCCCATCCTTTCGCAAACACAATGGTAAATATACACAAATCCTACTTGTGGTGCTTTAAATGATGAAGTCAGAGAACCTTGGATTTTTCCAGATGTGAAATGGAAACTTCCAAATCCAAATTCAAATCCATATCCAAGCTCGCGTTCTGAAAACAATAGCTCTTTCTCCTTTTTTTCTGTCTCATTTATTCTAAGTTTTTGGTTTGCAGAGCAAATAGAGGTAAGAGGAACTTCAGGCCCCCATGATTCCTTTATCCACCCTCTAGACCAGAGAAAGTCCCCTCCTCTAATCTGCTAATGCATTAAACAATGAATGCTAATGTAAGAGTGTGTATCACTTGAGGGAAGCACCTATTTCTAAGAGCTTAAACTTGCATCCTGTGTGTGGTCTAGCTGTCTGATTACTGAAGTCACATGATATAGATGAATGCTCCATTCTACTCCACTTCAAATGCATAGGAGCTCCATGCCATCTTAGAGACTAAGCCCTCAGATGACCTGTTACAGATCAGGGCCACAAAATGATCCCTCAAATTTGAGACCATCCTATTATGTTGCATAAATGAGAATATATTATGTAAGTGAGAATACATTTGCACTGTAAAATATATCCGGTCCTAACTTGAAGGGTGTCCATTTTAAAATAAGTTCTAGTCTGGATTGTTTTTACCTTTTCTCTTCAGTGAAGAGAGCTTATGAAGGAGCAGTGCTTTTCTTACTTGGATCTATACACAGTAAAGAAAGATGCCTCCCAAACTGGACCGGTACTTACAATAGATAAAGTAAGAAACCCCTATACAAGCAGAACCTCTCATTTGTAAAGGCATTCTTCACATATATACATACATACATACATACATACACACACACACACACACATACACACACATAACACACACACACACGTACATGCACACATACACGCACATGCATGCACACAAGCACACACACACATGTAAATGCACACATACACACACACACACACACACACACACACGCATGCACACAAGCACACACACACAGAGTCATTCTTCAACTCGAAGATCGTAGTTGGCTTTCTTTGTGCAGTGTATCATGCCCAGACCCTACTGCTCGGGAAAGCCTGGAGGGCTGTGCTTCCCTCCCTAGCTCCTTAGCCTCTGTGTTTTTCATTTCCATCTGTAGTGAGGAACCCACTGACCTCTAGCAGGCACTGTAAGTACATATACCTTGCCTGACCACACCAGTAAGATGCAGGTTCCGATGATTCCGCAGTAGCCTGAGGGATGACTGCTAACAATGGATTTTTCCCTCAGTTAATTTCAACTTCTCCTTCCTGTGTTCCTACCAGTATAGTGAGAATGGACCAAGAGCCTTGTGATTTCTAGCCCCCGCCCCCCTTTTTAATGGAGGGACAATTAAATCACCAAACACACCAACCTCAAGGCTTCCATCTCCAAAAGGTAGACAAGGGGGTCATGAACTTTGATGAGAGAAAATTACATCCTTATTTCTACCAATCACTCATGTCCAGCATTTCATCTTACTATGAAGAAGACAACAAATGAGAGTCCCTCAGTCAGTCAACCATGGGGGTGTGGATGCTTTCATGATGCAATACAGTTACTACAGATACCTCCAACCTCTTTCTCCATCCAGCCTGACTCTGAAGCAATTAACTCCTCTCATAAAAGACTTACTTGCTCTTGGTTTCAAAGAAGTTGTTGGTTTGTGTGTGTGTGTGTGTGTGTGTGTGTGTGTGTGTGTGTGTGTGTGTTCATTAAATTTTTGTATAAATTCACATTTTCAGTTAGAGGAGACACAGCCAGTGTTCCTCCCATGACCCTTTATCTTTACCAGTCCAACTTCCCTGACCTGATCTCTGATTGTAAACCTTCATTTCTTTTTCTGAGGGCTCTTCCTTGCCACTAAAGCCTGTATTTTTGGCCCTTCTGGATTAAACAGTATTAAGAAATTTAGCCCTCGAATGGCTGACAGAGGGAGAGGGTAAGTAGCCCAGCTCTTTCTCTGCCTACCTCCCACTGGGGCTGAGCCTCAATTGCTCACTTCCATAACTTTCTCTTTCTTCCTTCTGCTATCTGCCCCACTTCTCCAATCTCTCAAAAAAAAAAATGTTCCCTAAGTCCCCAAATGCAATACTTGCATTTGTTTCTTTCATTTAACACATGTGGATTAACGAAGGTACCCTAAAGATGCTACTTTTATTCAGGAAACTTGTATCAAGTAACTAGAACTCACAAATACCAAGCTAAGTGCTAGCAAATCTGTGCCTGACTGTGAAAGCAGATGTTCCTATACCTGGTCCTTGAATGGGTAAAGGGTCCCATGGAAATAGCCCCATAGACTAGCTAAAGCAGAGAAAACTGTGCACGCCCTGGAATGTAAATGAACTCTGAAATAGCAGGCAGGGGTTTGCATTTATCACAAAATCTACTGCACAGAATGTTATAAGAGGTAGAAAAGTCACTTCTTAGCCCCTAGGAGGTCCAGGCCGTTATTAGAGGTATGTTTAGCATCCAGCATGCTCTCGCTCAAGCATTCAGAAGATCGTTCTCTGTGTGCACTGTCCTGAGGTGGCCTCCTTATTTAAATGTCCATCAGGCAGCAGATTGTTGACTTGCCTTGTATAAACTAGAGCACAAAATGAGTTTTCTTAGGAAAAAAAAATGTGAGTTCACTTTTATGTTCCTATTGTGAAAATTAACAAATAAAACCAAAATTCATAGGATAGAGAGATGGCATGGTGGGGAAAGTGCTTCCTGCACACGTGTGACAACCTGAGTGTGCATCTCCAGAAGCCAGGTGAAGATCACAGCTAGGCGCGTGCTTGGAAGCAGAGCCGGGAGGTTAGCAGGAGACCGCTGGGCTAATCTAGCCACTCAGCATCAGTTTCAGTGAGAAATGCTATCTCAAAAATAAGGTGGCTAGTGGCAAAGGAACACACGAATCAAAAAAGACAAGAAAGAGTACTCAGAAGCTCGTATGTTTTGAAAAACTCACAGCATAGCAAATGGCTAGAAAGTTTGAGACCTTTTAGATTACAGTAGTAGAAGCAAACCCAAACAGTGGACATTTGGTAGCACCGAGACTTCCAGGTAAAGGAAAAGGCCACAGGGGGGCCCTCTTCTGTCTAGCCATCAGTGTCAATATTCACACAGTTTCAAGGGCTCCAGGAGCTCTGTCCTAGCTCCAGACTGTGTGACTGTGTGTGCTGAGATAGAAATTAACTCTAGAAATCATGTCAGCTCAAAAGCTGGGAATGAAACCCGTATTATAGTCTTCCTAATCTCTTTGTCCATGAAGTTTGTGTGAAATAGTATTTCTCTGAGACAGCAGCAAATTCATGCTGTGCAATTATCGTGGTGTTTTGTCTGCTTTGATAGTTTTTTTTAAAGGAAAGCATTCACAAAAAAAGATTTACCTTTTAAAATTATGTCTGACATGTCATATTAGTCCTCAAGAAAAACCAATCATACATAGTATATTGAGTTATGTGCATATCTACTATTATATTTCCAAAGATACTCTGTTTTTGTAATATAGATATATGTATGTTTATGCAGAGTAACAATACATAATCATATGCATAATTTTATTGTAAACAATTACTTTTAACATCTTTGACAAATCCAGAATCCCAAAAGAGAGAAGATTGTGTTCTCCTCTCTTTGGGAAGTGTGATTTTTTTTTCTCATTTATACCACTCTGAAATGGAATTATAAGAAGGGAACCAAAGCTGCATATTCAGTCAAGAATGTGTGAAATGCACTCCAGAAATAGCAAGGAAATATCAAGATGAAGTTTCAGCTGGGAGGGATTCCTAGAGCTATGGGGGTGGGGCCGAGCTTCTGGGAGGGATTCCTAGAGCTATGGGGGCAGGGCAGAGCCTGTCTGGGTAGGCAATTCGCTGGCACAGGGGCATGTGTTCTTTTAAGCCTTGCCTCTCTTGTGAGGTATTGCATAGCACAGTGTGCAAGCACAGGGACTTAAAACCTAAATTTCCTAGGTTTAGATCCTACTTCTCCCCTAAGTCTACTGGCACAGCCTTGGTCAAGTCTCTCAGTCTCTTGAAACTCCAATAGCTGGTAAAAGAGAGCAAACCAAGAGTCAGCCCCTGATACTAGCAATGATACTCTGCCATGCTTGCAGACAGAAGCTGAGCACAGCTGTCATCTGAGAGGTTTTGTCCAGCAGCTAATGGAAGCAGATGCAGAGACACCTACAACCAAACATTAGGTAGAGCTCAGGAAGTCTCGTGGAAGGACTGAGGGAGCTGGAGGGGGTCAAGGACACCACAAGAAGACCTCCAGAGCCAACTAACCTGGGACCATGAGGGCTTGCAGAGCCTGAACCACCAACCAAAGGGCATGCATGGGCTGGATGTAGGCTCCCTATACATATGTAACAGATGCACAGCTTGGTCTTCATGTGGGCCCCCCAACAGTTATAATGGTAGTTGGGGGCATAGGGGGTGCTGTCTCTGACTGCCTTTCCCCAGCTGGGCCACCTTGTCTGGCTTCAGTAGAAGAGGATACGCTTCCTCCTGATGAGATGTAATGTGCCAGGGTAGGTTGGAACCA
This sequence comes from Apodemus sylvaticus, assembly GCF_947179515.1. Lineage (NCBI taxonomy): Eukaryota > Metazoa > Chordata > Mammalia > Rodentia > Muridae > Apodemus > Apodemus sylvaticus. The sequence goes on from NC_067476.1 coordinate 128,786,592, forward strand.
GGGTAGGGGGCTTCCCTTCTTTAAGGAGAAGGAGAGAGGGAATAAGAGAAGGGGAGGGGAGGGTGGGACTGTGAGGAGAGGAGAGATAGATGGGGCTGCAGACAGGATGTAAAGTGAATAAACAAACAAGCAAACAAATAATAAATAGGGAAAGAAGATGACAAGCCCTAACACGCTGGGTTGGTGTGCAGATTGTATAAAATAGCCATTTCCATCCCTTGGTTGTGGAGTCAGACAAATATGGTCATTTTCAGTGAATAGTAGTTATCAGAAAGTTAGGTAGAAAGGACAGGAGTCGTGGCGCCTTCAGTGTATCTCTGGCAGTGGAAGATTTGGACATATACCTTCTCTCAGTTCCCTTTTGAGGAGAAAAATTATTCCCTGGTTTGACTCCTTCTCACCATGCTCCAAGTTCACCCACTCTGAAGCAGGGAAATTGGTTTTATAACATGTTACATCTTAATCAGGACCTGAAGTTTGTCCACAGTCCAGATGCTAAAGACAATTCATAATGAGAGAAAATGTATTAGCGTCTGCTCAAATTTGACATCTGGACTCAGTGTACGGTTCATTTCCTGCATTAGTACATCTCAGTAGGTAATTTATATTACACTTTCCTGGTTTTATTAAGGTCATATATGCAGAGCGTTTAAGCAGGGAACCAGTTATTGACGACTCTGTATGGAAAATAGCCATCTTCCAGCCCCATCAGAACCAATTTCGCACTAATGTGGCTGTTCTTGATATTGGCTTTGAAATCTCTAAATACCACGCTGAGGTGGCAGCTACTGGGTTCTCAGTTGCAAGTGTTCTGTATTGACTTTACAGTATGGAAGAGGAGCCGTTAGCTCCAGCTGTCCCAGTGCTGTCCTCAAAGACTTGAATCCTAAGTTGTGTTATACAACCATCTGCTTGATCTATTACAACTGTACATCCACTCTTCACAACTTATAATATACATTAATAATGATGCATAACCTTGTGGGGACAGTTCTGTTTTCCTAGTAGTTTATAACTGCCTGCTTATTTGTTTCTGTTTTGCTTGAATTTACATTTCTTTTACAGATAAGGTCTTACCACATAGCCCACACTGGCTTTAAGCTCACAATCCTCCAGCCTTAGTTTCCCAAGTGCGGGGATTGCATGTTTATGCCAGCACACTTAGCTACAATGGCCTTGATTTTGGTTTTCCTTAGTTTCCTTAGAGTGCTTAGTTTTCTACCTTCTGTTCCTAGAACTTTCAAACCTCCAAGGTGTGTGTGTGTGTGTGTGTGTGTGTGTGTGTGTGTGTGTTCCAAATTATCAGGTATGCTGTCTTTTTTCCTTTTGGCACATTTCTTCTGGAGTCCTCTGATCTGCTCCAGTCTGGCTAAGTACCTTCTAAACTTGTAGCAAATATTTTTTTTATTTTACATTTTATCTTCCTGCTATAATTTTCCTTTTGCCATGATTCTAGAAATATCCTTCACTTATTTTATGGAGTCTAGTTGCTATGTTCATGATGTTTTGTGGCACATTCTCTATGTAATTGTTACTTTGAAGAAGTGTGTCTTCCAGTAATGTCTGGTTAGTAATGAAGTATCAAGGACAAGTTTTAGACTTATTCTTCTCTTATTTTTAACCAATAAGTTGGTTGTACAGACCAACTTTCAGGTAAAATAATCTCTCTAATTTTGAAGACATTATACATTTCTTTCTGGTTTCTAATATCTTTGTTGAGAAATCAGGTGTCAACCTGATTTTGATCATCTATATCTATGTATATATCTACCTACCTATCCCTCTATCTCCCTATTTTTCTGTCTTCCTTTCCCTCTCCAGTCCTTCCCCCTCCCTCTCCCTACCCCTCTTTCCTCCTTCCAGCCCTTTCCCTCTTCCTCTCTCTGTCCCTCCACTTCCTCCTTCGTCTGTCTCAACTCTAAGGTCTGTTCTAGGCTGACTGTTGTGAAATTTTGTGGCCGTGCATTTGTAGAGTTAATCGAAGTGAATAATTTGGATTATATTTTTCTTTTTTCATCGTCTGTTGTGTTACATACTTGAGGGTCTTTTGACTCTAAAAATGAAGTCCTTAACTTCTGGAAGTTGCTCGTGGACCACGCACTTGGTTATCTCCTCCCTCTGTACCTCTGTTTTCTGAACCGCTCTTAGTTTTTGTTAAGGTGAGGGATAGACCATGGCTGGACTGTAAAGTGAGGGAGGAAGTCTGGGCATGACATTCTTAAATAGTCTTTTAGCTGCCTTATTTCAAAGCCCATCTTTGGCCTGACTTCTGAATTTTCTACAAAGCTGGATGAGTGACCAAGTATTCCCCTGCTTTCCAGATTCCAAAGTTGTATTGCTCAGATCATCTCTATTCTTTTTTTTTTATTTGTGGGTTTATGTCTCATTTTAAAAATATCTGTGTTGTC